>NW_028327172.1:35437658-36903283 GCF_987537825.1 Furipterus horrens | reverse complement strand
TGGGTCCAATGATAAAGTAAGTTGAGTTTAATTTTTAGACACAAATACAGTGCCAGCGGTTATATACATACCTAAGTCAGTGTTGTTCTCTTCAGAGTATTAACCTGAAAAGACTGTTTTATGATGTTCCCATTCTTCAAACGTTTTTAAGGGACTTTCGTGGAGGAAAGTGCTTTCCAAGCTTGTGACTTGGCTGTGAATTCAATGCAACACACTACTCTTGGGCACCGAACTTCTGCAGCCATAGGCTGAGAAGTACTGTTTTCCCCTAGTGGTGATCAGTTGGACCTAGCATGGATTCACTGAGAACAGCTCATACCAACCCACCTTCTTTTTTTCTTTGAAAAATTTTGTTAGATTCATAGAGCAGAGAACTGCGTTTGACAAAGAGGATAAACAAGACATTTGATACCATTTTTAATCATATTTACTTTGTCAAAAATGGATATGTGTTCAGTGTGCTGAATGCAAAAACTATGATTCTGAACTGCAATTGGGTTAATGCCAAAGGGTGCTGAGAAGGTGGTAAAATGGGAGGACATTTCCTGGTCGTGACCACACTGTCCTGTGCTCTGGCCAACATTTCAATGGTGTCCTGGTCAAGATAACATGAAATTCCTCAGTAGGGACCTTATTCAGAGTCCAAAACTCGGCCCATGCTAGAGGGATAAAGGTACCCAGAAGTCCCAGAGTAGACAGTAAACAGGTGAATTGGCAGCACTAGGTGAGTTTTGGTTGACTGTGAAATTACAGTAGGCTCATAGACATGGCTTCTGCAGAAGTGAATGTCATCTTGGACTACATTGCTAGAAGAGAGGAGGACGATCACCATATTAGACTATGCTTAGAGTCAGGTGCTCTGATTTCTTCCTTTTTTCCACGCTCTTTTCCCTGTCTCCTGTAGTCTCTGCCAGATACCTTTCTGTGTGTTGGGGATACGAGGGGGGACAAAAGAAAACCCTCTTTAAAGAGAATGTGAATAATGTGAAGTTCCTCCAGTGGGAAGCAACCCAGAAAACAAAGAGAATGAGAAACCACATGCTGCACAAAATCACTGAAGGGGATTAGGAGCTATTTGGCCTGGCTTATTAAAGATTCAGCAAAAGATGCTAAAGTTGTTTAAAAATGAGTGAAAAATGCTCATGGGTCAAGAGGAGTCATAGTGGTCCTGTAGTTCCTAGATATAATGAAAGCAGACAAATGTTGGCTTGATTATAGAAGATTGTTTTCTAATAGCCCTGCAAAGGTGGACTAGGTTTCTGTTTTAGGATTTAATGAAAAATATTCAAGAAAGAATCGCATGACCACATGGTGGCTTGCTATACAGATCAAACAATATAATGAACCTTCTTTAAAATTTCTAGTCATAAAAATTTTATCACAGACTAGGCATGTCATCTGCCTGGGAGACAAATGCTAGTAGTGAAGGAAGATACATAGCACAGTTAAAGTGTCTACTTTTTTATTATGTATGTATCTATTTTGGGATGCAGCTGAATACGATCAACGTGGAGATGTTAGAACATTTGTAACTGTGGTTTATGAGATGGGCAATTTTTACTGCAGGTCCAATTCACAATAGTTGTTCTGTCATAATTATATATTTGGGTGTTTCATTCTTTTTTGAGCCTAGAAGTAAAAGCATTACAACTATTATAAAATCTACCTCTGATGTAGAACCACTAAAGTTTGAATCTTAGGTCTACCCATATTGAATTTTTTCTTTTTATTTTAAAAATGTTTGATCCTAAAGCTGGTACAAAGTTCCATGAATGATAGACGTAATAGTGATCTTCTTGCTTTTGATAGTTATGTATTATAGTTTTAAGACAACCCCTGGAGTTTTAAAAATTGAGACTGCCTGCAAAATCAGGCATTGAGTGAGTAAAGATTAGTAGTTACAGAAACTTGTTGAAGCATCAGTCGATACACCTTGTACCTTCTAAAAAAGTGATCTGTTTAAATCAACGTAGTATCATAGCTCCGTTTGTTGTTTCTCTAGGTTGATTAGATAGTTTTATGGACTGTCTTTTGTTCTTTCATTAGGAATTTTACTGAGTGTTTTTTAATGCTGGACTCAATAGACTGGTTTATAAACTTTGAGGTCTGCGTGAGCTTCTTAATTTGTATATTTATAATGGTAGCAGTTTTGTGTTTCAGTATGGCCAGACCTGCCCCTAATATTTATGGATTCTGAAGCAAGAGAGTGTAAAGTAGAAGCTCATATGCTATATGTCTAAATACTTAAAAGTTATAAATCAGGGTACTAAACTGTTAAAGAATTTTTTCTAACCTCTTGCTTTGACAAAAATACCTTCATAATAACTTGGAATCACCTTCAAATTTAGGGATCTGTTCCCATCTCTTTCCATCCCTGGCTGCATCTCATGTGTTGACTACCAAAGTCCGCACAAGCAAACCTTTTCCTACTCCCTGCACCACCAAACAGGTGCCCCTTGACCATTCCTTGCACCTAAGGGTGCACACACCTGTGACACAAACATCCTTTTGAGGACAGATTAGGGAAGTGGCCTCACAGGCCCTGCAAATGGAAGGGGGTTCTTGGGCTGGAATTCTGAAGACTCAGGTCCTTAGTTCATGGTCTAAAAGATAAAGAGAGCCCTGAGTAGGCTGTCTCCTTGAGCCCCAAGGACGCCCAACCTGGAGAGGAGGAGTATGGCTGAAAAAGGACAGAGCAGGGCCTTCTAAAGCCTAGGGCACCAGTTAGGTCCTCTGGCCCAGCTCTAAGGACAGTAATAAACATGGGTGAAAACCAGTTTCTAATGGACTTTCAAGCCCTTGAGCTTGAAACTGATTAGTTTCAACCAAGTAGTTGGGTTGGCCTAAGTACTTCTATGATTTAAGTTTGTAAATGATTTAAATACCATGGTTTGAGAATTGAGTAGAAGATAGGTGATGATCATTAGGTCAAGTTTGAATTTTCTATTTTTTAGTTTGTGGACATGCAGACATGTACTATGAAATCCCTGCAACTGTGAAATTACCCATAAGAGTTGCAGGTTGTGCTGAATAGTCAAACGATTGGTAAGTAGGCTCCCATGGGCAAAACCCTGAGGCTGTTGGGGAAAAAATAATTACAAAATATAACTAAGTAATAAGAATCAAATATAACACATTTTTCTGGAGAAGCAGATTGCATTGCAGGTTGTTTTAAAGACTGATGACAGAACACTTAGCATAACAGCACAGGTAGAAATGTTATGCCACTTTTCACAGTAAAATCCCCAAATGTGAAAGCTCTCCTTTTTTTGCAAAGATATTTGGAAGTAATAATGTTTCTGTGCGCAGTTAAGTTGGTCAGAGTAACATAACTTTTAGTCTCATGAGTTTTTCAAGGTAAATGCAACTGGTCAACCTTTAGTGTTTTCTTTGCCACAGGGTGTATATAGTTCTATTTGCGTCAACTCAAAACAGTTTTTACGGTGTCCCTATATGATACCATAACATGTCTTTGTATATAACACATGGTTGAAGACAGTATAGTATTTTATATGTATATATATCTATGTATATGTGTGTGTGTACATACACACATAATGGTTTAGTGTGGATTGATGGGTTCTGAAATTGCAGTCCTGGGTCTTGCTCTTGGTTCTGCCACTTCCTAGCTACCCTTGTGACCTTCAGCAAACCACTTAATGTGCCTCAAGTCAATTTTTTCGTCTTTACAATGCATTGAATAATAGCATCTTTGCTATAAGGTGGCTGTAAGGATTTTTTAAAATACAGGTATAGAGCTTAGCACATAGTACACTGTTAATAATAGTTAATTGAAAGATTAATAATTGGAAACTAAGAATCATCATTAGCTCTCCTTTGTAAGGAAGGTCTAAAAGTTTATATAAAGGCAACATTTTATGGTAGAATAACCTTTCCAGGAGAACCTATGACAACTCCAAAGGACTGCAAGGAAAAAGCATTGTGGATGATTGGCCTTCTCCTGGAATTTAACCGTTAACATGTTGTGTACCAGGGAATTTAAATGCCTTTTAGAAATGACGAGAATCCTCGCCACCTGTACGCAATGTGTTAAGGTGGAATAGGCAATGTTTTGAAGTGTTGGCAATGAGCAGTCTTGGATGGGTGCTGAGGTCTCAGTGGCTCCTATGGTGGCTGCTGCCTTGCCTCCTGTCCTTGACTGTAGTCCTCACCCATCCACAAGAAGCCCTGAGTAACCAGAGGCTTAGATAGGACTGATTACTTATCCACAAAGTAGTTTGGAAGGTTATGATCTTTCCTCTTTGAGTATAAAATGGAAAAGGACAAAAGAAAAACTAGAAGTTTCTTTTTTTAAGTGAATACAATGCATGACCTCAGAAAATATGGGGAAAGGATGAGAAGGAAAATTATTTTTGTTTCTAAATGCACTATTCATCCCACTTCCCAACTAACTTGTGTCTATCATTGTATTTAGTGATTTATGCTTAAATAATTTCCCTCAGGAATAATCAAATACTGGCCTTGAACATAGATGGAGATTATAGGTCACGGGAGGATCATAAAATAGTGCCTAGAGTGAACTTGAGATTGGACATGGAATGGGGCAGCAGACTTTGACCATTCCTGTGTCCTCAGCTCTGCCCTGGCACCTGCTCCAGTGGGGATCAAACTGCCCATATGGTGCAGGAGTGTGACCTCCTTACTGGAGCAGCTGCTACTTAGTTGATTTCCAGCAGCCCCAGTGCATGCATCTCCTCTGCTTCTTCCTTGTCTTTAACTTCGGTTTTCTTCTCTGGGAGAAGGGAGACAAGGGCCCAGCTTGCCAGAGTGCTCTGGGATTGAAGTAAGAGGCATCTAGAATGGGACTGCCCAGCATGTGCTACTTCCTCTTCCTCTTGTTTGTGGAAAGGTGTGTGGCTAATCACCAAGCTCCTCTTCTTTGGGACACTAGAGAGAAGCCAACAAGCATTATTCACAGAATTTCCTGAACAGGCACAATTTCAAAATTCCTACCCATACTCATCCTCATATACATACTTCAAAGTTGTCAACTATGTTTTCTTTCTCATTTTTGGTGTTCAAAAACTGAACCTCTGAAGTTTTAGTTTTCTCTTCTGTCAACAGGGAGAAGAACAGCTCCCACCTCATGGAGTGGCAATAGGGTGGAGTGGTACAGGTGAAAGGCTGTGTGATGCCAATAAATGTAGTCGTGCTCTTGAGAGGAGGGGGGAGGAAACTGAGAAATCCTATTTTGAACTGAAGGTTTTAATTCTGAAACTATATTAAGAAAAGGAATAAGACCTATCTCAAAGTAGAAACCAAAAGTATTCTTATTGAAAATGACATGAACACTGGTTTTCATTCTTAATGAGATTGGAAAAGATTAGAGTTACACCCTTCCTGACCCCCCAAGAGTGAATGAATGTGGTAACTCAGAGGACCCCAGTGGCAGACTATCACAGTCTAACCCTGGCTCCACCAGAGGAGATTGAAATCTCACTTTAGGATTTTTAGGTCTTCAGTTTCCTGCGTCTTCATAATGGACTCTTTACCATTCCCATTGCCTGGTGGCAGAGCCTTGAAACCCACTCTGCTTGGAGGCAGGTGGAGTCTGGAAGATTCAGACCCACTGCGTTCCCCACTGACATGGAGCATGTTAGGGGGAGGCACTGTGTTTTGCTCATCACCAGCCCCCATTTTTTTCTGAACCCAGCCGAGTACCTAATAGATTTTCAAGAAGTGCCAGCCGGAGGAATCTCACTACTGTGTTTGAAGTCCTTGTGTGTGTCCCCAGATCTTCAGAGACTGTGCTTCTTGATCTGGCAGCAGGACCCCTTCCTACCAGCAGTCTGAGATGCAGCCTTCCTGTACCTCCAGGTATACTGCTCTTCTTTGAAGCAGGCATAAATGTTAATGCTGCCATGGAAGCCTAAGGAGGGGCTACCAAAACCCAACTTCCTGTGCTTTACCATTGGAGGCTGTGTGGGAAACCACTAAGATCTTTAAATGAGGATTTATGTATGCAGCAGAGGTAACAATAACCCCCTGCTTCAGCCCCAGCTCCAGCCTAGGAACTGGGCTTTACCTTGTAAGTTCTCAGCCCAGTGCCTGACAGTGGGCCCTATCGTTATGGAAATGCCCCTGAGGCAGGAAGGAGTCGTCTTTAGAGTAACAAAAAAAGGAAGAAATAAAACCTCTCGTGTTAATCCTAAGTAACTGCTAACAGGTAAAGGCTTTTTAGAAGTGAAGAAACTTGGGAATTTAGATACAGATGTATGGAAGCTGGAACATATTCTCTGTTGGGGTTTAAGCCTGGGGAAATGGCCACATTGAACTCAGACATTTTCCCATTTTCTCAAGTGTGGGGTGTGCTAGGAGAACTCTGGCCTTCTTGCCCACAGGAGAGCTGAGGAAGCTTTTATCTGGTCCTCTCTGGCTGGGGCACATTTTCCTCCCTCTCAGTCTTCTGAGTGTTTTTGTAGACTAGGGATTTCTGGTAATTGATGGTTCTGCCCTTTCTGGTGTAAGTGGGAACTGTGCTATACCTCCCTGGGTCTGGCAGTGTCACCGGAAGTGGTTGTTGCCCAGTGCGGCGTCCTTCATGCTGATGAGAATAGTTGATAATGTCACTGGGATGATTTATAAGAAAAATACATATTTGGTCACTCTATTGACCAAAATATATTTCTCATACATATGTGGTCTTCTTCCACAGTTTCTGACTCATAGCTCCCAAAACCCTTGGAACTTTGTAAGTGTTGGGAGTGACAATAATGTCTCTTGCTATTTTAATAAAGTGACTTTTGGACCTTTCCTAAGGATGGGGGCTGGTTGGCAGGAGGACCAACCATGCTGGAACTTTGTTTTACTGCCTCACCTTCGAGGAAGGAACAGAGCTCGGAGGTCAAATCAGTTGCTCATGGCCAGTGATTTAATCAGCTGTGGCTATGTAGTGACTTCTCCATAAACACCCAAGAAGACAGGGTTTGGAGAGCTTTCTGTATTGGTGAACACGTGGCAAATTGGGGAGAATGGTGTGCCTGGAGAGGGCACGGAAGCTCCATGCCCTTTCCCTAAACCTTGCCCTATGTATCCCCTCCACCTGTCTGTTGCTGAGTTATATCCTTTGTAATAAGCCACTAAGATGTTTTTCTGAGTTCTGTGATCCACCCTAGCAAATTACTTGAACTCAAAAAGGGAGTCATGGGAACCCTGGCCTGGCAGCTCAGTTGATTGGAGCATGGTCCCGTACACCAAAAGGTTGCAGGTTCAAACTCTGATTGGGGAGTGTATGAGAGGCAACCTCTCAGTCTCTCTCTCTTTCTCTCTCTCTCTCTCTCTCGCTCTCTCGCGCTCTCTCTCTCGCTCTCACTCTCGCTCTTCCCCATCCCCCTTCCCTCCCTTCCTCTCTCTCAAATCAATAAACATAGCCTCAGGTGAGGATTAATTAAAAAAGGCGAGAGGGGCAGGTCACGGGAATCTGATTTATTATAGCCGGTCAGTCAGAAGTACAGGTAATAACCTGGACTTACGTTTGGCATCCTGCTTTGGAGTGGATTGTTGAAACCTCCAATCTGTAGCTAGTAGATCAGAAGCACAGGTAACAACATCCTGGGCTTTCAACTGGTGTCTAAAGGCATATGTGTTGGGGGGCAGGGGCAGCAATTTTGTGGGACTGAACCTGTGGAACCTGATGTTCTCTCTGAGTAGATAGGCGTCAGAATTGAATTCAATTCTTGGACACCCTGCTGGTGTCCAAGAATTGCTTGTTGGTGGTGCAGAAAGCCACCCCTCCACACATCGGAATGTGAGTCCAGGGGTCCATTTAGTCACCATGAGTATCCCTATGAAGTTCTTCCTGTAGCTTTGGGCCATAGAGTCTCAGACAATGTTGTGCCTCTAAAGAAGCTGCTCCTTGGCCCCAGCTCTGAGATAAATTCCTTTGGGATACTGACTCTTCCTCGTCCAGTGGCTGCCGGCAGTTAATACTTCCTTCCCTGGACTAATTAGATGGTTGCTTTCAACACAGCCTGTGAGGCTGGGAGTCATTTGTATGGAGGTGACCAGAGGCTACTTAAAATCTCCATGGCTTTAGAGGACATTTTTTGGAAGCCTCCTCAGCATCCATTCTCCTCTTCTTACCAATCACACAGGCTCTCCTTCACCTTGTTCTTTATATAACTTGGGTGGGTTTGACCTCACAACTACAGAGGTGGGTCATGATTGATATAAGCCAAATAGCAGATGTCCATGGGGATTGGATACCCAGTCAGAGCCAGTGGAGTAGATAAGATCTTTTTCTGGGCTTCTGAAAAAGAAAAGCTTTCTTTTGCTGAAGCATTTGGATAAGAATCATGTCCTGTGGATGGTGTGGTGTGAGGACATGAGGTCTGTGATTGTGGTAGCAGTTTTCTTTCATAAGGGACCTACACATATACAGGACTGGTCATTGGTTGGAACTAGCAGCTAACCTAGTGGGAGATCACTGGGAGGTCTTGGACGGGCAGTAGGGAGCAGTCTTGCTCACAGCAGTAATCCATTTAAGATTCCAGGATGGATATATGTTATTATAAACTTGTCCAAAGCTATAAAACATACATCACCAAGAGTGAGCCCTAATGTAAGCTACAGACTTTGTATGATAATGATCTGCCAATGTAGGTTCACCAGTTGCAGCAAACGTACCACACTGGTAAGGAGTGTTGATAACGGGGGAGGCCATGCATGTGTGGGGACAGCAGTGTGTGGGAAGTGTCTGTACCTTCCACTCAATGTTGCTGTGAACCTAAAACTGCTCTAAAAAATAAAGTCTATTTTAAAAAGTTTCCAGATGGAGATGTAGGTCCTCAGTTGTCATAGACTGAGAATGTGTGTCGGGGGTTGGAGGAATTGGGGGGAAGTCTCAGTTCTGTAATGTTGGGGAGTCTGGGGTGTTGTATATTTAACTTCTCTCAAAGTGGTCTCTTTTTTTTTTTTTTTTTTTTTTTTTGTGCTTGAAAAACCTCTTACCTTTATGCTGATTAGAGTTCCTAATAGTCACTGTTTGTCTGTTTATTGATAATTATACACACCTATGATTGGACAGATCACCTCACATACAGCAGTTAGACAGCAGCCAGAACTAACCACAGGGCCAGCCCCATGCTCAGAAATACCATCTTTATGATGCACACAGGCTTTTGATCTTGTGGCTTTGGACTTGTGGTTGTGGACTGAGAAAATTGCTTCCTGGGTTTATAGGGAAAGTAGGGGAATGACCCTCTTGCCACCACTTATTCAGTGACAGCTTCCTGGTGTGGTCACTTGGGGATGAATGTGAGTGACAGGCAAAACTTCAGGGGTTTGCAGAGAGATGGTTGGGTAGGCAGGGTGGAAGAGTACATCCTAGTCCTACCTAGTATATTGTTGTTATTAGAACCTCAAAAAGGTGGCAGTTAGATGAGCACTTACTGTCTCTTGGTCCCTGGGGAGATGGAAATATGACGGTTTTGTCCCTGACTTGTAGGAGCCCTCAACCTCATGGACAACAGATCTGTAATAAATGTGATAAGTGATAATAGATGGACAGATTCATATTGATACAAGTTTTTAAAAAATAAATTTTAAACAGAATTCTGCATTACTGTTGGTATCCAATTTTTTTTTTTTTTCCAAATGTGGTGTCTGATGTGAAACTTAGGATGTTTATCAAGAGAAAGATAAAACTTGGAATTTTTCTTGAATTCCCCTTGATAAGAATGGATCCTTTAAATTCAGAACCAGAGAGAATCATGCCACGGGTCTTCACTGAATTACTCTTCTTTGGGCAGGGGGTGGCTAGGCACTCTTCTGGGTTCACAAACACTGAAGCCAGAGAATCATCTGCAATGGGTTTCACAGCAGATCATTTCTACCTAGTGAGATTATGGACACAACACTACTGTAATAGAACAATTCCTCTTTGAAGGCACCCGGGCAGGCTGGCAGCAGGTGCCTGGGATAAAGAAAAGGGATAGTGACCATGATGTTATGATACAAGACGTGTAGCATATGGTCTGTCAGAGCAGGTTGGGTATTTATAGCAGAATCGCTGGTGTCCGAATGCTCTTGCCGAACCTGTATCAGTGGGCTCTGTTGGTCAGACAGCTTGGGAGGAGCAACTAATCCAGACAGCAAGGGACGCCTGGACCTGGAAGGGAGGAATTCAGTCCTGGTGAGCATGTTCACTGGGCTGAGGGGGTTAGAGTTTAGAGGCATGTAGGGGGGCAAGCCAGGGGCTCCCTGGGAGTCCTGGTGGCAGCTTCTACCGCTTTGATGCTTGATAAATGGAAGGATGCTAGGGAAGGCTGTTGGGTGTTTCTTTTCCTTGGAAATTATAGAAACACCATCTTTCAATCAACCATTGGGAGCTGCCTTTAAGAGAGCTTCAGGTGAGCCAAATAAGGGTGTAAGAGGGAGGGAAGAGTTGCTGAGGTGAAGTGAGTACCGAGGGTCACATTCTGCCCTTTCAGCAGCCTCTATAAACCATGTATCCCATGTCTCAACCTGGGAAAATAAAATTTCCATGTGTGTGTGCGCACGGGCATGCTCATTCGTTCTGTTCTTCACAGTGGTTCTTTCGGTAAGCAGTGTAATGTTAACGCCAAGAGCTGTGCTTTTCATTTCCAGAAATGAAACATGAGGAGCCCAGAGGCCTCTCTATGAGATCAAGGCTGTGTGACATTGTATGAACTACTTAACTTCTCTGAGCTCAATCTGTACCTCCTTTGCCAGTTTGTGTTAATGACAGGATCAGATGACATCCAGTCCTTCCTGCCTTTCTTCAGGGAGGGCACTGATGTTGGCAGACAGAGCACTGAGTTGCAAGTTCAGCTGGGACCTACATGTGTTGTATGGATTTAGCTGGGGTGGTAGTGTCCCCCCCGCCCGGCAGGTGGGGTCTTGAGTCACTGCCTCTGGTAGAGGAGAGAGGGTGGGGTCCAGCCTGGGTCAAGTTCTCTTTGACGAGGTTGGGAGGTGCTGACCACAGGTCTGAGGCCCTAAAAAATTGCTACAAGGACGGTGTTTCTTTCCCCGCTGGCACTGCATTCAGTTCTTGACAGTTTGACACAAACAAACTGTTCTGGTAGCTGTTTCTTATTCCCCTTTACCTCCTGCATGCTGTCCGCCACTCTCCCTGGTCACCAGGGCTGACATGTGTGGAGTGGAAAGCAGCCTTGCCGACAGTACGTGTCATTGTTTGCACTCTGTGGAAGGAGGATGTCTGGCAGAGGCTGGAGACCGCACTCTGGCTTTGAGGCCTATGTTGAGGCCACAGAGGTGCTGGGTGCCTTGGGAGTGCATGTGAGCTTCTGTCCTCAGAACATGGTGCCCTGGGTCACTGGTCCTGTGCCTGATGCTGGTTCCACTCTTGAAGAGAGAGTTTGTTCCCCTTTGAAACAGATATGCATGTGGCCACGGACACCTTAGAAGGCTGTAGGAGCCAACATAAGAGTGTGTGAGAGGAGCTCTGGCCAGCACTGAGAGGCTCAGTTGATATACACATGTGCACACATGCACACACCCAATCCCTTGAGTCCTTGCTGGCCTAGCTAGAGAACTGTATGTAAAGGGGCCCTCTGTAGCTGGAACAGAGAGCCTTAAGGGCTGTCCCCATCAAGAATGCCAGGGTTCTTCCCCAACTTAATGGAGAAGAAGTCCAGATCAGAAGTGATTCAGGAGTCAAATAAAGGCATAAAATAACAGCACTTGTCATCTCATGTCATCCCCTAGAGACAGGTTAGGAAATTTGTCACCCAATGAGAAAGTGAGGAATTGTGACCTCAAGCCCTCTGATTGTCCCAGAGCACTGTCTTTGTGTGTCTCCCCACCTACTCAGCTGTCTCCATGTGGGCAAGGCCCATGCTTTTTCCTTGCCTTTTTTTCAGGAACAGCACCCAGTGTAGCACTGAGCCCCTTATGGCTGCTGACTCAGTGCTTAATGGAGATGTTGCTGCTGATAAACCACAGTAGAAAAAAGAAAGAAGCAAGCAAGCTGGCCAACATCAAAGCTGGTTTTTGTTTATAGCTAAGAGTAGGTTTCACTCTGTGGGCTTCAGAGCCCCTGTCCCCAAATCTCAGATCATGTTAGTTTTAAAATAGAAGCCTCCTCTCTCTCTATATATATTCCCCCTCTCCCCTCAGTGATCTGGTGGACAGGTCTGCTGGGGCCAGAGAGTCTTCTTCCTTCCTTTCTTCCTTCCTTCCTAGACTGTAGACTGCCAGGCCGCTGCCCTCCTTCACAGTGGAGAACCTTGGGGGAAAAGGGGGGCTCCCAGCTGCCTCTGCAGTCCCCACCCCAATGTTTCCACGTGGTTTTTCCTCTTCACAGTTTTTCATTGCTACTTGAATACACCATTTAAAATTATTTAGAAGGACTTGTGGCCAAGATGGAGGCCTAGACTGACACCCTCGCTCTCCCTCTACAACTAAGAAATATATCTACCACAAAACCAGAAATAACCAGAAGTTCCAGAAAATAAAGCTACATGGAAGTCCAACGTATGAAGTTATAAACAAGTGGTGCTCATCTGGATGGGTAGGAGGGGTGAAGCTGGGGCAGAGAGGTCAAGCTATGCTGGCGGCAGCAGTTGCAGTGATGGCGGCGGCGGGACGGGGGTAAGCACAGACACCTATATTTAAAAAGAGGCAAGAAACACCTGGGGAGCACCCTCAGCTGCAGACCAGACCCGTCAGCTCGTGATTACAACGCCGGGGAAGGCAGACCCCCCATTGCCTCAGACTGTGAAGGCCAGAGTGGGTGGGGACGGAGGAAGAAGCTCCCAGTCTTTCAGCGGAGAGTAAACGGCAAGAATCCATCTTGGACCCCTGTCCCCACACAAAAGACTACAGTGTGGTGAGAAGGGTTGCCCAGTAGTGATGAGTGCATGGGACTCCACCCCCTATAGTGTAGGAGGTGTGACAGCCCCGCCTAGGAAGCAAAGGTAAACACAAAACTGTCAGGATGTCAGAGATCATGGCAGAGATCCTGGTGACACAGCTTACCAGACAGCAAATATCTGATCTAACGGATCAGCAGCTAGGAAATCTCTCTGAGGCACAGTTCAGAGCTTTGGTTTTAAGAATGCTTACAGACCTAACAGCAGATCTTAAACAAGACAGGGAAGGAATGAAGGCTAGTCCTGCTGAAATGACCAAAAACACATAAGAAACAAGTGGTGAGGGAAACAAAACCAGGGATCAAATCAACAAATCGAAACATAGGGAAGGAACAAACAGCCAACCAGTGCAGAAAGAGGAAATGAAAAGTGAGGAAAATGAGGAGAGGCTCAGAAACCTATGGGGCAGCTATAAGCGGGCCAACATCTGAATCATAGGGTTGCCAGAAGGTGAAGAAGAAGAACAAGAAATTGAAAAGTTATGTGAAAAAATAATGAAGCAGAACTTCCCTAACTTGGGAAAGGAGAAATAGACTTACAGGTCCAGGAAGCACAGAGTTCAAAAAAACTGGACCCAGGGAGAATCACACCAAGATACATTATAATCAAAATGTCAAAAATTAAGGATAAAGGGAGAATCTTAAAAGCAGCAAGAGAGAAGAAGAGAATTACATACAAAGGGGTCCCAATAAGACTCTCAGCTGATTTCTCAAAAGAAACTCTTCAGGCAAGAAGGGACTGGAAAGAAATATTCAAAGTAATGAAAAGCAAAAATCTATAACCACGATTAGTCTATGCAGCGAAGCTGTCATTCAGAATAGAAGGGCAAAGAAAGTGCTTCCAGGACAAAGTAAAACTGAAGGAGTTCATCGGATCCAAACCACTGTTATATGAAATGTTAAAGGGACTTATTTAGGAGAAAGAGGACCAAAACTATGAACATTAAAATGAAAACTGTATCACAACAGCCAACAACAGAAGCTAGGGAAGCGAAACAAAGGCAAACTAAGTAGGCAACGAGAGTGGGAAAAAAATTATAGGGATGGGAACATGCTGGGAGGGGGAAGGGGGAAAGGGAGGGAGATGGTACAGGAATTAAGAAGCATAGTACGATGGAGTGGAGTAGACAGGAAGATGTTGAGAAGAACTATATGCGCAACCAATGGGCATGGACTTGGGGGGGACAACTGGCAGGAGGGGGGTCACTGGGTGGAGGGGAACAAAGGGAAAATAATTGGGACAACTGTAACAGCATAATCAATAAAAGATTAAGAAGTAAAGTGATTTAGAAAATAATAGATATTAAGTAGAGGAATCTGGAGAAGAAGAGATCTCAGAAATGTAATGGACTGAAGCTGCAAAAATGTAAAACATACAGTACTTGTAAAGCTGTGTGTGCATTGATCTTCTTCCTTAATTAAAAGTTAGTGTGGATGTGATGTCATGTCCCTGGTAATGTGTGTGTTCCAGGAGAAAAATTCAGCTAAATTTAATCAAGTAATAATTAGTTTTAACAATTGGTTGTTGATTGGACTAAATTGTAATCTAGGCAGAAGCATAGGGATTTGACGGTTTTAGAGTGTGTTATGTGCATGTGCGTGTGTGTGTTTCTAACATGTTCTTCAGAACACAAGTGGATTCAAAGAAGTGTGTGTTTTCAGCACTGGGGCACATAAAAAGAGCAGGTATGGCCACACCAACACACACAAGTTGTTGTCTGCCTTAAAGGTTGGTGAATTATTTTATTTCTTCACTAGCTCAGGGAAAAGAAGGAAGGCACCTAGTTAGGATCATAAACATGACATAAACCTAATCCTTTTAAATTATTTTTTACCACGCTTCAGCTTTGATTTGGCCCTGACTGGAGTCTTTTTAGCTTTTCAGAAAATGGAAGGTTCTTAGGAGTCTAGGCAGGGTCTCTGTTGAGGCTGAGCAAGCTGGTGACCGCCCTGTCCTCTTTTCTTGAGAGCCACTGATGGCTGTCCATCCAGGTGTTGCATTGTTTTTTTTTTTTTTTTTAAACCAACCCAATACCATTGCACCCATGTCTCACGTAGGGCTAGATAGAAGTCAGATTGCCTACCTTGCCATCACCCTCTCTCATTCTAGTGCCTGTGTGATCACATTCCCACTTGGCCATCTGAAAAGCCCCCGTAGCATTTGGAAAGCATCCCAGCAATGGTTCTCTGACATGTGGTCCAGGTTTCAGGACACTTGAGCCAAGGTTGTCAGTTGTGTACCCCTAGGAGCTTCTTCTCTCCTGCATATCTGTTTTCCAAGGGATTTCAGAGTTGGTTGAGCAGTTTAACTCATCCTGCCCCCTTTTTGGTATTCCTAGTGGCTTACAAGCCCCAAAGTAATCTAAAGTATTTGTTGGCTAATTAGGAGCATTTCCATATTGGGCCCCTAATCCCAAGATCAGGAAGATGGCCCTTTGGGTGACCTTTTTCTCCTGGTGAGGCTACAGATTCGTGCAAGGAAAAGGATAAATTTAATTTGTACAGACAAGCCAGATGCAATACTCCCAGAGTGGGAGGGAAAATTTATACCCTGTGGCTATTCATTTACCACATATTTTGTGCCGATCTCTATTGCCAGAGAGAGAGGTATCAAGATGAATAACACCTGGTTCTTGCTCTGAAGCTACTCACAGTTTAGTGGAGGAGGCAAAATTGGACACAGATCACTCCAGTGTTAAAATGTGAAAGGAGAGAACTGAGAACCAAATGCTGGGCCCCTTTCGCTTCATGATGCTCTCCCTGGGCAGCATGACTGGAGGCCTGCTGGCTTGGAATGTGTTTGTTCCCAGGTCCGATGAAGGAAGGGTTCCGTTTTTGGTGGAGCAGACTGTGTGAAGTTCATGCACACTGCACAACTAAAGAGAAAAGTCTCTCGTGTTCACTAGCTGCCAGATCAGCAGAACCTTACACCAGGCACTCCGTGGGCTCACACAAGCCAGGAGATTTGTTTTTTCAGGCCAATTGTTAATGTTCTTGGAGTAAAAGGTACTTCAGGGCAGGGATAGGGTAAATTATCTATTATCTAGAAGTTAACAAATTTTACTTTTAAGGGAGGCCGGGGTAAACATTTGATGGTCAACCGAAGGGATATAAACTGCCAGCACTTGGGGTTTTTCCATTCTTGTTTACAGAGAGAGACTTCCATGTTCATAATTCCCATCTTGTTGATATATGTACCCTATTTTAATCAGTTTGCCAGATTTAAACATTTTTCTTCTTTGGTAAACAGTGTATTTCCTCCATCTATCACATTTAATGTATTCTGTGCGTGTGAGTACTGACCTCTTCAAAACTGTCGACTTCATCATCTGTCTAGAAATGAGATCTTGATGCCCCCAAATGAATTATGAAAAGCTTTTCATAGTAATATACTTGATCCACTGTTGGCCACACTTATAAAAGAAAATCAATGTGATGTGTTAATATTTCATGAGTGCCCACGTTGCCAGCTCCTTGCAATGGGACCGAACTATAAAGAATGAGAATTGTTTCATAATAGCCCAGCACATGGACAGAGTGCCAGGAAAGAGAGTTTGGGGTTGACTTGAAAGTTTGCAGTGCAACAGGGCCATTGAAAAACAATCCTCTGACTCATGTCAGATTGTTATAATTATTTAATGCCCACAATGCAGCCTTGTCCCCACAGATTTACACTGGAGAGGTTTCTTACCCACACATTGTGGATATTAGCTGCAGAGAAAGCGGCGTTTGTTTATAGTGACATGGGGTGTATCTGTATGGCAAAGAAAACACTGTAGATTCTGTCTTCTTGTGAGGGAGGCAGGAATTTGGCAGACGACCTATAGGAAATTGGGAGACATGTTCTCATTACTTTTCATATATGTGGGTGGTTGCACCTAATAACCATTAGACACCTTTTATTTTTAACCTTTGCCCTAAACTCTGAGAGAATGAAATTGCATGCTTTTCATCCATATGATATCACACAACGGATGTGCCCTAGAGTATATCTAGACTTAGAATCAATTGTTCTGCTGCCATTAAATTTGGAGTCACAAACATTGTCTCGTCGGCAGCCGTCTGTCTCGAGAGACGATGGTGTAGCTTCTTAAGAGTCTATCTGCACCGCCGAGAATGGTTGTGCAGTCCAACTCGGGAGTGACACGGTATCTGTCTCCTCCCGTGTTGAATCGACATCTTCTGATGACGCTGGAGTGTCCTCTCCAGTGAAGCTGAAGCTACAGAGCCTGGGCAGGGTGATATGGAGGGTCTGCTGTTGCCCATGCAGCAGACCCCCCCTCTCTTCGCAGCTGAAGGGTCCAAGGGAAAGACGGAGTCAATACAGCTTGGCTTCAGGTGCGCCGCAGGAGTTGCCGGTGTTGACTACAACGTCAAACCGCCTTAGGGACTCCGGCTCCGGATTTTCTGTCGGGGTTTACTCCCTTAGCCTTTCCCCTGAAGAGGTATGCCGCAAGGCAGCGGAGGTTTTTTGGAGTCAGAGTTTTCCTTCTCTGTCAAACAAACATTGTCTAGGACCACTGTTAACATCTGTATGAAGAGTGGTGCATTTTGAACAGCTTTCACATGGCCAAATCTCATTAAGCTCTTTCTAAGGACATGGAATTTTTTTTTTTTTTTCAGTCGAAAAATGAAAGTTGAGAAAGTAGCGCTTTGGGTCCTCTCTTGGGACATGTCTGGTTTGGAGATCAGTGGTGGTGCTAATCACCCAGATCAGGGCGTCCGGTTGCTTGGGAGATGAAAGCCCTTTGAGTCTGGGAGGGTCAGTCAAGTCCAGCTCCTCAGAACTGCCCTCTGTCTGAGCCTTGCTTGGCCCTCCCCTCTTCCTTCACACGGAATTCTATAATTGCCTTTGCTGTCAAAGGAGATTCAATATCAATGGGTTTCTCAAGCATGGAGGGCAACAGGGAGACATTGAACCAGGGTATTGTGAAATTGTCCCGAGGCACTCACAAGCCAGGGTGTGCAGATGCAGTTTATAATTGCACCGGAAATACTTGTAACCTTTATCATACTTACTGGTGGAAATGAGAAAATCTATGTGAGCCAGCTGAGGACTGACTTGGGACCCATAGGAAGTGACTGGGTCCTCTTAAGTTTTGCAAGGGAACTGCAAATAGAAAGCAGACTGAGAAAATAGGCTAGGGTTTAATGTAAATATATTTTGAACCCCAAATTAGAGTTCACGGTATGTTCAAGGTTTTTTAATGCTGTTTTTGGTTCAACAGAAAGTCTGGGAGATGTATAGGAATTTGGGGGCACTGTTGATTGATGGGTTATGGAGACCGGAGAATCTAAATTTTGGAATTGGTATTGTCCTGGAAAACTTGAATGTGTGTTGACTGACATACAGATGGTGTGGTATTGAGAATGATGAAATTATGAGCTGGTTAAGGGAAAGGTTTACATTTCAGCATCTTCTCCTTGTACCATGGGTGAAGGCTACATGCTTACATTGTTGACACTGGTAGGGAAACCCTGAGGTACTGTGGAAAGGGGATTACTTTTAATTAAAAAAAAACAAACAAAAAACCCCATATGAATATTCACTTTATAGTCCTTCATTTATACGTGTGTTGTATTTCACAGTAGGAAAAAAATGTTTAAGAAGCAATCTTATTTTGTCATATATTGGCACAGTTTTAGCCCATTTGAAATAAGGGGTTGAAAACACGTTATTGTTTCACAGACAACTGAATGGCTTATTGATTTTCATATGATAAACATACACTCAAAACCTTTGTTTTCTTTCCCTGATTGTGAGCTTCTTGAGGGCAGGGACCATTTCTCATACTTCCCAGAATTGGAGGTGAAGAAACTAAGTGAGCAAAGTGTCCGGGGGGCAGGAACTTGGTGGCTGGAGCTCAGGGCCTGTGCAGGGACGGGGCTGAGTGTTAAGTACTGGAGGGTACTGTGTGCTATACTGTGGAGTATAATTTCCTACATCAGTGCAGAGCCAGGGGGCAAATGTTACATTAGTGGGAAAGCATGTTCGTATGACATGGTCCAGTTAGAATGAAACTTTCCGGGCTCTTGCCCTAAAGTAATTTTCTGTGGCCCTCAGGACACTGCTGTTCTGGGGAGTGGAGAGTGGCAGCGTCATGGCTGTGTAGCCTACGAGCATAGAAGTCCTCCAGCCCCCACCCACCCACCCACCCACGGCCATTCAAAGCCTTCGTCTCTAACAGCACTTTGTCTCCCGAGAAGAAAGGCATGGCTGTTTTCCTTTCTTCCTCTCCTCCTGCCCCCAAAGCATCCTCCTTCTCACCCAAAACCATGATCTCAGACCTTAGGAGTTACAAGTCAGACAAGTCATGGAGCTTCTTTGAGATCAGTTGTCTACATTGGTGATGCAATCAAAACACCCTAAAAGAAGCCTTTGGAGTAGGAACTTGCCAGGGTCATGAGACATGCTTGGATTGAGAGAGGAAGTATGATTATATGAAAAAAAGTAGAATACAAAGTTGTGCCTATTTTATGATTATATGGCTACTGTTTCAGGGGGCAAGGGCCAGAAGGGAACCCAGACCAATGAAAGCCATTGGTTTGTAAGTGCTGTGAAATGATGAGTGCTGGTTTCCCAAAATAAAACGAGTCCATTATGAAGATAATTTTGTTGCGCCACTGGTGTACATTAATTTGAATCATTATAAGATGGCGAAAGTGAGTCTGAAAATCAGGTTAGGAACCCAGGAAGGTATATTGTACAAAAGCCTCCCCATGGCTGATTGCAGAAGGGTCTTTGGGGCCTAGGGAAGTGTTGGCATCTATTTAGGGACTTAGTACCTTTCTAAGTGCTTTGTTTAGTCTTTGCCTTGGCCTCTCTGCTGGACTGTTTGTTCTTAGACCTGGGGAAGTGAACTCCTGCTGTTGTCCAGGGCTTCTAGAAGCAGAGCCCTGTTCTCAAATTTGTCCACTTCTCTGTTGCTACGCAAAGGTGGATTCTCTGTGGGCCTTCTTCAAGGCCCCGTGATGAGCCATTGGGTAGAAGTGTTTGCGATAACACTCATTTCATCAGTAGCATACGGTGCTTTCAGAGCAGCGGTTTGCCATTTCTTATGTAAAAACAAGAAGTCTAGATTTTTGAGTTCTGGCCCGTTTCATCATTTCCTTGCCCTGCAACCCTGGTCTAGTATTGAAATCTTTTAGAAACTATCAAAGCTGTGTTCACCTGTGAGAGAATAATGCAGACATAGAGGAAAGTTAATCTCTGTCACACAGAGAAGGAAAACTCTGATTCCAAAAAACGTCCGCTGCCTTGCGGCATACCTCTTCAGGGGAAAGGCTAAGGGAGTAAACCCCGACAGAAAATCCGGAGCCGGAGTCCCTAAGGCGGTTTGACGTTGTAGTCAACACCGGCAACTCCTGCGGCGCACCTGAAGCCAAGCTGTATTGACTCCGTCTTTCCCTTGGGCCCTTCAGCTGCGAAGAGAGGGGGGGTCTGCTGCATGGGCAACAGCAGACCCTCCATATCACCCTGCCCAGGCTCTGTAGCTTCAGCTTCACTTGAGAGGACACTCCAGCATCATCGCAAGATGTCGATTCAACATGGGAGGAGACAGATACCGTGTCACTCCCGAGTCGGACTGCACAGCCATTCTCGGCGGTGCAGATAGACTCTTGAGAAGCTACACCATCGTCTCTCGAGACGGACGGCTGCCGACGGATCTCTGTCACAGTTTAGTCTCTCCAGTAAATTGGGAGCATCACTGAGGCCTTCCTTGGGAGTTCCGTCAGCATGCAAATGGAAATTGAGAACCTCATCTACATGGCTCTGGGGTAGTTAGGCTGTTTGGGATAGAAGGTTCCCTCCTGTCTTGTGAGGAATCTAAGGTGTATGGGTAGTACTGGATTCAGAATGGTCATTGGCATCCTACCATAGAGTGACCTCTGCATGGATGTGCAGGTTCCATCTCATTTCATTCATAGCTTATCTCTTTGAATTCCATTTTGCCATGTGGGTTGGAAATGCAGTTACCAGTGAATTATTATTCGGTGTATCAGAACTGTGTCACTACAGACTTGAGGTTAGTAAACAGCGTGGAAATCCTAGCAGACGAGCTGGGGAATATTGATACTGTAAATTTGTACTCAAAGCTGAGTTAGACTCACATACTAGCAGGAAATCCCAGTTCCATGTGGGAAAGGAAGTATAGCACAGCGCCAGGGAGACCAAGGAGGATCCAGAGCCCTGGCTTCGGATCTGCCACACACTGTTGTGTGATGTCCATCCATTTGGCTCACCTCTCTTCAGCTCAGGTTTTTCATCCAATAAGTATAATTAAAATAGGATCAAAGGAGAACAAGAAAAAAATGTTCACAATTACTTCTATTAAAGGGCATAAGAATCTTCATGGGTTCGTATGTGTGCTGTCTCAGTCTGTTTGGGCTGCTGTAACAAAACTTCATAGGCTTAGTGACTTATATCTAACAGAAATTTATGTCTCACAGGTATGGAGGGTAGAAGTCCAAGATTAAGGCACTGGCAGACTTGAAGTCTTTTGCAGAGGGCCAGCTTCCTGGCTTACAGTTGGCTGGCTTCTCTGTGTCCTCACATGGCACAGAGGGGCATGCTGATCTCTTTGGCCCCTTATAAGGCTCATTCATGAGGACTCCGCCTTCATGACTTAATCACTTCTTAAAGGCCCCATCTTCAAATACCATTACATTAGGAATTAGGGTTCAGCATATGAATTTGGGGGGATACAAACATTTAATTGTAGTATGTACATTGAGGAAACAATAAACATAAATGTTATCATCATAATGACATTTTATAACTTGATTTAGGTGAAATTGTTTTGATCCTCACAATTACCTTATGAGATAGGTACGGTCATTTACCTGTTCAATAGATGCGGGAAACTGAGGGACATAGAGGTCAGGTCCTAAATCTAGTAAATAGAAAACCTGGGATTTGAACCCAGGCAGTCTGGCTCCAGAGTCCTTCCTCTTAACCACCACACCAGTCTTTTCTAAGTAAATAAGCCCCACATATGCTGGGAATGAATGATATTTCCCACTTGATGGATTCTCATCCATCTGACAACATGCAAAATTTGTATGTCACATTGAGAGGAAACTAGGCTTGGAAACGGAACCCAAGTTAAAGAGTTCCATGTTCAGTAGAATCTCAGTGCTCAGGGGAATGCTTGGTGATAGCTCTTCTGAGCAGTACCCAAGTTACATGTTGATCCTCATGGAAACTGTCTGTTTAAGTACATTCCTGGGGGCCTCATGCTGTTTGGGGCTTCAGGAACTGTGCTTTTGCATACCAGTGAGCAGAACTCAGTTCATACTGCTTTGTCCTGATCTAGATGAAGAAATCATTCTTTTCTCTGCAACATATAAGTGGCCTCTGGCTTTTCCAGTACACACACACACACCACCCCTTTCTTACTGATTACAGTAAATAATCCGGAACCCTATACTACTACCTCTTCTGGAAGGTAACAGCTTTCATCTTTTGACTCCATGGCTCAATTGAAGCTTATTGAAAAAGTGAAAAATGGCTTTATAGAAAGTGTCCAGATCTGTTTTCCTCTATTTTTAAACTATTGACCAAGCTGTGTGGGACCTATAGGCAGACACTCATTGTCTGAGCATTGGTCAAGTATTTCTGTGTGCACACCTGAGTGGGCACATTCTCTCTCTTGACCATCCCCCTTCTCTTTCTGCCTTCCTCCCATTTACATCCTTTTCTGTTTGTTTCTCTTCTTCTTTTTTTGCACTTCCTCATTCTTTTTCTCCTTCTTTCATCTTTAACTGTTCTACCTCAACTGTGGAGAAACTGGAGCTCTGGTTTCTCACATCTATCTATAAAAGTACAGAGCACCTCTCACAAGCGTAAAACAATTATTGAAATATTGGGTTGGCCAAAAAGTCCATTTAGTTTTTCCCATAAAATAAAAGACACATTTTTCACTTTCACCAATGACTTCATTGATTTGGATATTTTTGAGTATGTCGGCTATTATCTGGGTGGCATAACATTGATTGTTCTCAATTAATGTCTCAATTTGATTGCTATCAGCTTCAACTGGTCTACCCTATGGTGTCCAGCGAGAAATCTCCAGCACCAAACTTCACAAGCCTCCTTTGACACGTTCGATCAGCACCTTCTTCATGCACAAATCACATTTTGCATTTTTACCTTTCTTGAAATAATAAAGCATAATATGCCTAAAATGTTGCATATTTTCTTCCATCTTCAATATAAAATGGCTATACAAACATTCGCCAAATTTGATGTTCTTTTAAATGCACGCTGATATGGCAGCTGTCACAATACACATCTTACAAAATCGTTTCAAATGACGTTAAAGACAACTAAGCACTTCTAGAGCCATATTACAAAAGAAAAACTAAATGAATTTTTTGGCCAACCCAATAATTATAATATTTTGAAGGAACCATTGCACTCACAGTGCACATACCATAGCCATAGCCAGATGTAGGCTTTGGGGATGGCAGGTGGTATGCTGTGCCCGCTTTGTCACCCCTTTCCAGGGTGAAAACTAGATCATTTATTCTAAACTTACCACCCTCAGCTTCTCCATGGGAGGCCAGTGGAAGGTGGTAGGATGGAGCCCTTGTCTGTGAAGTGTGTCTACTGGGAGGAGGATGAAGAAGGCATGGAGTTGGAGAAGGCCAATGCTTTTTTCAGGAACTGGGGCTCAGGGGTGACCTTGTGCACATCCACTCTGTTCCTCCCAGCTAAGCAGAGGCCTGGGAGCCTTTCCCAGCCATGCTCCCTTGCAGAATGGTGTACAGTGGAGCTCTGCTAAAGGAGTGCCCTCATTCTGACATCAGTGTGGTTGCATAGATAAAATTAGCATTCGTATTAGTAATGCCCAACCCCAAGAATCATGCAATTATCTCATGATTTTATTTAATGACTGTGCTCTTTCAAAGCTTGCTGGGATAACCTTCAGAACATGTCCTGATTGTATGTTATATGGTCTACATAACAAGTGAACTAAAAAGGCAATTCAAACGTAGCTCTGTTTAATTTCTAGCTTTTGCATTTCAAGACAACATTTTTAGTTGGTAATTGTCCAGCTTTTTTTTTTTGCATATGTCAGTTTTTACTTTTTTTTAAGTTTCCATTACTCCAGCACATCTCATCTTTGATAGCAGCAGTGAAGATGAGAGAACAGCTGCCCTGGACCTCCTTCACCTTGCTAATCAAGCCATGTCTTGAGCTCTTTAGGACTGAATAATAACTAATAAGACCTCGCAGGACTTGTGTATGTTGCCTGGGGTCTTTTCTAAATGGAAAGCCAATTGTAGACACTTGTTAGCTGTGTGATCTTGGGCAGTTTACTTGACTTCTGAGCTCTGATACCCTTGCCTATAAAATGTTTCCAGTGTATAGGCAAGACCTGCTTCACAACATTGTACTCAAGCTTAAATGAGGCAATTTTGTGAGTCCCTGGTCTATAGAAGGCATTTGAAAGTCAATTTTCTGGGTCAACATAGGTGCCATGTAGGGGATGCTGGGGACCCCCTAGGAGACCCTGGCCTCTTTACCTTTTCATCCAGAGATGTTTTCTGTGGTTGGGAGGTGCCAGAGGGTTGGAAGACTAAGTGCTTCTGTGACATATATTTTATTCTTCCTTCCAGACCATTTTGATAGTAGACCACGCTGTATGGGGAAAGGCACAAGGCTGAGACATTACATTCATTGTGTAATGTACTAGTTTTTGTGACAAAGTGGTGTATGTCCATGTCAAATTTTCCGTTGTCACATTTTCTTGGCCAAAATACCATTAGCAGAGCAAAGGAGAAGGACACATTTAAATGGCACTTAAAATATGCCAAGAGGTAAGAGAGACAGTTTGTTGGGGGCGTAGAGGGGGTGAGAACTAGGGATGGAGCTTAAGAGTTGTTGTCCATAAAATGTCATAGATGTGTAAGTGGAGGTAAGCAAAGGATTCCAGAGGAGCACCTAGGTGTCACCAGTTTTCCCTTCAGCAGAGGGAGGCCCGGCTGCCCCACCTGAAAAATATTTATTTTAGATCTTAGGGAAATTAAGTAATTTTGGCTTTTGACCTCTATGACGTACTGGAAAATGAGAACTTTTGTAAAATTAGGGAAATGAACTCTAGTTCTGTCCATACACTTCATTAATTTTCTTTCTCTGCCTAGATTTTAAATCCTTTGAACAAGACTTATATTTTTAATTTATTTTCCATGAAATCGTCACTTGTAATGTCTCGTTTGTATATTCATCCATTCATCTTTTTTTTTTTATCAGATTCATTGCTTTGTGAATACATAAATTATAAAGAACTAAATGTGCACTGTGGGCTCTGGGTTCTACATGCAGTAGGGATTCAGTCACTACAGACTTGCCTGATAGTGTCAACAGTAGTCATTCTAGGCAGGTGCTGTGATAGAGCCTGGAAACTGTACGGGATCGAGTGTGAGGGTGTGTCATGGCTGGCAGTTGCGTCAGCCAGTTGGATTCTGAACACCCATCTGTGCCTCTTGTTGGGGCATCTAAATTTTCACCTTTCAGAGAAAACAAGGTCTTTGGAACCAGTGTGTTCTTTCAAACAGTGCTGGATGCTGCCTGATTGTTTCCATTCTGGAACTAAGTTTTGTTTTTTTTTTAAAAAAGAAGTCCGGCTGCTTTGTTAAGATAAGAGACTGTTGTGTGAAAATTGCTGAGTGAGAGCTCCCACTGAAGGCTCCTTCTCCAGACCCCTGCACTGTTCATTCCCAGCTCGCTCAAGCAGTGATGGGGAGAGGGGTGGGGCCAGGTTTCTAGAGCTCTCTTTCCTCCGGTCCCTCCCAGCTCTGGACGCTGGAGTGGGCGAAGGGTGGAGAGAGTTGGTAGGGCCAGGCTCCTGGCTGTCCAGAGCCATGCTGCCCTGGGGGCTGTTCACCAGCTGCACCTCCTCCCTGACTGTGCTGCGCGTTTGTCCTCCCTTATGTCACTTTCTCGCCGCTTTACACAACCTTTACACGAGACAGTGCTTAATTTAAAACATGCATTGATTTTTTTTTTTAAGTTAGTATGTTTTCATTTGTGTGTGATCATGGATCAACAGTATAAGAAAATACTTACGGAGCTCTGTTTTGGAAAGTCTTCAGGAAAGATAATAGCATGAGTAGAATACTTTGTGCAAATTATGAATATGGCTTCCTCCTAAGAACAAGGCAGAGATGTTCACTCATGCTACTTCTATCCAAAATTGTACTGCAGGTTAAGACATTAAAGACATCCAGATTGTAAAGGAAGAAATAAAGCTGTTTTTATTTGCAGATGAATTGAGCCTGTGTGTAGAATATCTTAGGAACACACACACACACACACACACACACACACACACACAAAACCTGTTAGAACTAATAAGTTCAGCAAAGTTATGGGATACAAGATCAATGTAGAAAAATAATTGTATATCCAAGCAAAAACCAATCTGAAAATGAACTTTCAAAAACAATTCCATTCAAAATAGCATGGAAAATATAATTCTTAGGAATAAACTTCAAAAGGAAATGTAAAATTAGCACACTGGAAACTATAAAGCATTGCTGAGAAAAATTAAAGAAGATCTAAACTAATTGTGCTGTATTCCATGTTCATAGATTGGAAGAGTCAATATTGTTAATTATCCTCAAACTGATTTATAGAATCCTATAAAAATGCCAGCATGCTTTTCTGGGTAGAAATTGACAAGCTGTTTCTAACATTTATACAGAAATGCAGAGGACCCAGAATAAAGAAAACAATCTTGAAGAAGAAAATAGAGGATTACACTTTTTGGTTTCAAAACTTACTACAAAACTCTGGTAATTAATATGGTGTGTTACTGGTATAAAGATAGATCAATGGTACTGAGTTGAGAGACTAGAAATAAACCATTACATTTATTGTCAATTGATTTTTCTGTAAAGATGCCAAAGCAATTTAATAGAGAAAAGGTAGTCTTTTCAACAAATAGTTCCAGGACAATTGGATATCCATATGTTAAAAAAAAAAAAAAAAAAATCAATTCAAACCCTTACCTCACACCATACACAGAAATGAGCTCAAAATGGATCGTAGACCGAAATGTCAAAGTTAATACTAATCATCTAGGAAAAACTGTAGCAAAAAATCTTTATGACCTTGGGTTAAGCAAAGAGTTCTTAAATAAAAAACCAGAAGCACAGCATGCCAAACTACTTTGTAGGAGGTTTAATAGCCATGCATACATATAAGATCATCTCAATGTACCTTTGCCAGCATTTGAAGAGTGTCTTTTTAAAAATCTTTACATAGTCATTGGGTGAAATGTGAACAGATTATTTAACTATATTTTTTTGTTCATAGTAAGGTTGAATTTTTTAATCTTATTAACCATTCAAAATATTAAAACTTTATGGGCTATTCTAGATCTCTGTCCTGTCTTTTCCTAACCTACCAAACCTTTCAGGAGAAAATGTTTCCTAGAAGAAGAACATAGTTTGTAAGGCTTTAAACATTGAATTACACTTTTCTTGTCAGTTCTGAGTAATGGGCCTCCAGGGTAAAGCATAGTGTTTTTTTGCCCTTCTGCAAAGAAAATAGCATGAGTAATTAAATTTTCAAGAAATGAACAAAGTAGGAAGTAGATATAGACCAGACTATTACAATAATCAGGTGTGATTAAAAATAAATAGTGTGGTATTTAAAATCAATCTGCTTGGGTTCAAATCATGGTTTACCTCTTACCAGCTATGCAGACCTTAGGCCCGTTACTTAACCTCATCAGGTCCTTAACTTTATCTGCAAAATGGCGATGTGAAAATTACTTCTGTTAGGGTTGTTTTGAAGATAAAATGAAGTGCTGTGTCTCATATATTTCATCAAATGGAATAAGATTTAGCACGGTACCTGTCATATAGGAACCCATTATTTGTTAATATTGTTATGGATTGGATTTCAGGTCCCTGGGCTTGGAGCTTGGACCCTGGAGCTTCCTGAAGGAGGCTGTTCCAGGCATTCCATGCAGTCTTCTCTTCTTTTTAAAGTGCAGTTCAATTGAAAGGTGGGGAGCAAGATCTTTTTGTCACTCTGGACATGATTTCCTTTGGGGCTGCTATGCTCCCTATGGTTTGAATTCATAGAGTAACTAAAGGACAAGAGGGAATTTCTCTCAACTCTCTTGTCTCCGAGAATACCTCTGGGTGCTGGTGAGATGCCCCTCAGCAATTCTGTTGTTATTGTTTTTAGAGCTGTAAGCCTCTGGGTAGAACCCAGTGGATATTCTTGAGTGCAGAAGAATTAAGAGAAGTGAGGGGGAAAGCATTTAGACTTTATTATCTCAATTGAACTTTGCCTAATCTGGCTTTAGCCCTAAATTTACATATTTTGCCTCTAACTAGCCTGAGAGTACTTTGCAGTCAAGAACTGCACCTTTTAATTCTCTGCATCTCCTAAGCACCTTGGTGCTAAGCAAATGGTAAACATTCAGGAAATGCTGGGAATGTGCCTGGCATTTTCCGAATTTCCAAATAGACTAAATTAAGGAATCATACTTATGTTGAATGACAGTCATACTTATAATCTCATTTCGTACTCCTAACAACCCTTAGAGGGAGGTTATGAGAATGACAACACATTGTCCTTACTCTACAAATAGAAAAATTAGATAAGTTTATGACTTATTTAAAATGATATAGCCCTTAGAGGGAGAGCAGAGATTTGAACTTAGATCTGCTGGCTCTGGGTCATAAAGGCCTTCCGTTGCTTCCTGCTGTTTATGTTGCAGATTGTCACCTGCATCAGATACCATCATATCAATGGGTTTTGTCCTAGTGATAGACCATGCCTCCTGCTTGCCTATTTTTAGGTTTGTGGGAGGAAGAAAAAAGGTTTTTCACCTTTAGTATGTTGGAGAATGAGAAAAATCCTAGGAGCAAAGGTATTTACTCCTGCTTCCTCCCACCCCCCGCCAACCTTCTGGACAAACGTTTATGGTTTTATGGACTTCATATCGTGTTTTGCCCTTGGTGCCAGAACAGCTCAAATGGATGCTTTTGTCACCACCCCACCTTTTTTGGCAGGAGTAGTTGTCTCCCTATCCAATAAAAAGCTTAGAGAAAATGACATTTTCTGGTAAGAGAAAGTAGCAGTTGGTGAAACTTTAGAAATGTGGGGAGTGTGTGTGTGTGTGTGTATGTATGTGTGTGCGCGCACGCGCGCGTGTTGCTGAATAAGAAATGGCCACAGTTGCGCTGGTTGTTGGTTTATTTGGCTGAAGAATGTATTTGCTTGCATCATGATTGTCAATAAAGATCTTTAAAAGCCCCAGCTTGACTCTGGAGGGCTGAGGGGGGCTTCCCTGCTGCTGCTCCAGGATGGAGATCTCTTCCTGGTGGACACTTGATTCACAAGTGCACTAATTATTCATTCTTCCTCCCTGCAGCCTGCTGAAACAATCGCCCAGCTTGTTTGGTGCGCAGTGTGGCGTCGGACAGCAGGCCTTTTTATGTAACTGATGGCGCTGTATGTTCACATTGTTCTTTATGTACTTATTTTATAGCTTATGCAGCAGACATTCGAGTCAATTAGCTTCTTGTCTTGCAAACTGGGCACTGCTGTTCTAGAACTAAGTTAGAAGGGTGTGTTTAAGGGCAACCAGGCGACCTCTCTCCTTTCTTTTTGTGCTGTGTGGGTTGGTTTCAAGTTACAGCATTTTTATTGGCTCTTCTTGGCTGAACCTTGGTTTTCAAAAGCTGGTTTTTAGGAGTTGAATTTCTTAAAGCCGTAGCTTTTCTTTTCATAAAATTGAAGTCAAGCAATACACATAGCCCGCCCCAGGGCAGTGTGATTTTCTTTTTTAACCGATTGACACATGTATTAATAGTACTTACTAACCAAAAGTACAAGCGAATGGCTTTTTCTACTCACGGTTTCTTCCCTGGTGCCAACACAGGCTTTCCCATGTAGAATCCTTGTTTCTTCTTGCTTTACATTTTTCTGTGTAATCTTAACTCCTGTTTTACTTTACACTTCGTTTGCCTCATCTCGTTATTTTTTGTTTGTTTGTTTGTTTTGTTTTTTTGAACCTGTCTTAAAACCTTTTGGGAATAAGTTGGAGTATAAATAAATTAGTTAAATTTTATTACAAATATCCTTCAGACTGTTCCTGCAGATGATAATGTTTATGGAGCATGGATTCACTGTTTTAAGCTTGTGAAGATTTTTTTTTAATGTTATAAAGAAAATTTAGCAAAAAAAAGAAAATTCCTGCTTTCTCTTTTCATCTTCTTTACTGTGGTTTTAGCTCCCTTGCTTGATTAATGTGTCTAGTGATGGTGGATGTGGCAGCAGTCATGTCACAGGAGATTCCCCTAGACTGAAAGACAGCAGGCAGGATTATTAGTCAGTGCTTTTTGCCCCAACAGACCATATGATTCTGCATGGCAGTGACTCGTGTTTCCCCTTGAATTCTCAGAGCCCGCTGTGGTACCAGGCCCAAGGTAGTTATTCAGGAAATATAAGTGAGAATGAATGAGCAAATAAGCCCACACACTCAACCTTTCCCTCCCTCTGTATAAGCAGCCCTTTAGCCTCACCTGAACCAGAGAGTCTTCACCCAGCCCATTCAACTGTGCCATATAGCTGTGGTCACCAAGGGACCCTGGGTGTGCCTTGAGGAATAACTGAATTCTCTGTAGCAGTTGGTGCCAACTGTAATTAAAGCATAAAATATTGCTTATTGTCTTTAGAGGGAATATCTAAACCAAACAAAAGGATCTTGAATTTGTTTCTAATTTTCACTAACTTTGAACATTGACTGTAGTGCTCATATTGATCTTCTAGCCAAATAGTTTTCTTCCTTGATCCATTTATTGAGCATATTCTACATTCAAGTCTCCAGTGTTAAAATGAGAGGTGGAAAAGCATGAAGATGTAGAATGCTTCTGCTGATCCCTTATGACGCAGTTGTAGAGATTAGGCATGAACTTGGTTGTCTGCAGTACAATCATCGTGAAAGCTACAAGAATTAGAGTATATTGAGCACGTGCTATATCCTAAAGACAATGCCTGGTGTCTTAATTGGATTTGGCTATGTAATTCATGAGACAGGACACATGTGTCAGCATCACAACACTGTTGAGGCCATCTTTATTTGTCTGTAACACTCAGTACAAGACACTTAGGCTTTTTAACTGAAAGGTTGGGGAGGGGTAGGGTTAGTAGCTGTCAGCAAAACAGGGCAAAGACATTTCTAATTGGGAAGATCGGAAAAGTTTGCTGAGTTGGGCCTTGGGGATGGAGAGATCGAGGGAGGACAGGTACAAGGACGTGGAGGCCAAGGGGACATCAGAGAAAGGACCTTGCAGGAGCGTGTGGGAGGGTCCCCTGTGTCATTAGGAAATAGAGGAGCTTAGTCTTGCTGAAACTGGAGGAGTGAACTGAGAGAGAAGTAAGGTGACAATGACCAAATAAAGAAAAGGAACATGCTGAAGACTGACCTGTACCTCACCTCACTGGGCAGATGAGGTCAGTGGACAGCCTGCGCAGCAGAGATCCACAAAGGCTGCCAGTGGGGGTTTCCTAATGGATAAAGTGGGGATAAGCCAGAGGCCCAGAGGCGGGAAGACCCTGTTGCATATTAGGGGGGATCAGCTTACTCTTACACTTACTTCTCTGTGAACTCCAAGGTGCTCAGTTCCTCCAGTGAATTCTTGAGCATTTCTTTAATTAAAAAAAAACACTGTGAATTCTAATACATTATTTTTTTTCTATTGTTATATTAATTTCTGAATCCCTTAGTGAAATCAGAACTGCTCATCTTGTTAATTCTCTGCTTATGTTGTATTTACTTACATTGTGTCTACTTACCTTGTCTTGGCAGGAAGTGGGCAGCCTCCCCTTGGCTGGTCTACCTCATTCATTGGGCTGCCTAGGCAATTTGCTGTTGCCCTCTAGGGCTAGTGCCACACCCCTGAGTCCTGGCCCCTAAGGAAGACTCAGCCCCAATCTGGACATCCATTTGAGCAGCCTGAGAATTGGCCCTTTCTCCTCGTAAGCTGCTGAAGGGAAGTCTTCACCCACTTACCTCTGGGCACAGAGATCTTTATATTCAGCAGTGGGCAGGGAGTTATGCCCAAGCTGCCAGGGCCGCATCTCATCTGGGAGAGCTGCCTTCCTGTACAACACAGCTCAGCCCCGTTTGTTCTTAGGTGTCAGCTGCTTGTGTATGATTAGTAAGCAGGATCTAGAATGTGTTCATTCTTTTTAAAGAATCTGTTAGCATGCATGTAATACACATAAATATGTATACACACAGTGTTATCACACAATTATAAATTAATTGTATGCATAGTATAATAATTATATTTATAATTGCCTTTTACGCATGCATGCCCTAATTTTAGCTCCTGCCTGTGGCCAGTGTAAAAGCAGAAAGCAAGCCAGAGTGTAAGGAGAGTGAGTGAGGCCCCTCACCCGCTCTGGGTCCCCTTCCCTCCACTCTCCTTTCTTTCTCTGGCTGAGTCTTCTGCCGCCCCATGTCCTCTGACTCAGTGCTGGGGAAGGTGATGGCCTCTCTTTCCCCCCCATCCCCCCTGAAGACTTTATCCATTCCCTGAGTTCCCCTACTGCCCTGAGCTGATCTTAGATCTGCCTTGTTTACCATTAATTGGGAGCACATTCCCCCTCAAACTCCTTGAGGGTGCATGCTGTGCCTCATTATCTTTGTGTCCCAAAAACCTTGCTCTTAGACAATCAAATTCTTACTTGAATTAATTTTTAAATAAATTCTAGAGAGGGTTTTTCCTTTTTTTTTAAGCAAAAGGAAAATACTATAAAGTCTCAGTTTGTCTAGGACTACTTCTATTGGCTTTACATATTTAAGTTTCATATTGTGCTTATTATTTACCTATTTCTTACTGAAGTGTGCCACTTTATTTTAAATAAGAAGGGAACATTGGCCCTTCTAATTGATATGCCAGTCTGGAGATTTACTGCTTCCAACAGGTGTAGGAAGTTTTAGTGCCAGTTTTAGTGCCTGTGGGATAACTGATCCTAGAGCAATGATGTGACGTGTCCAGAGGCAGTGAGAAGTCAACAGATTCCAGATTTACACTCACATCTCTCCACCTCCTTCCATTGAACCACACTGCCACCCCCTCCCCCAGTATTGGTTCAGCCGGTTACTGTGTACACAGAAAATACATTAGGTTGGGAGTTTTATTTGTTTAAAATGCCAAGCTCTGTTTGTATTTATTGGATCTTCCTAATTTGATGGCATATGAAGGACTATTGCTAAATTAAAAGAAAGCATATAAACAAAGCCCAAGATAGAATGTTGTCAGAGATGGTCATTCTGTAAATCTAGACTCTCAACAGGGGTTCTGGACACTCAACAGGGGTTATAAACACAATATCAATGGCTGAGAAAAAATAATCAGAGTTTTTTGGTAAACCATACTCAAAGCCAAGCTGCTTCTTAGTAAAAGAAGAGAAAAGTAGTAATATTCCCAAGGCTGTGTTTAATCTGTACATTCTCAGAAAGACCTTACTTTCCCCCTCTTTCTGATTAAGGTTTCCTTCTGGTTCTTGCACTAATTGTTAATAACTATACTGTCGTCACAGCTGAAACCTTTCCTATTGACATTTCAATCATTTTTAAAGATCTTGAATGTTCAACCTGTATAAAGCTAACCTTCTGCACTCTATTAAAATTTCAGAACCCCTTGATCCTCAGTGAATGCCCCAGCTACTAGATCATGAAAGCATTACCAGGTGCCAAGGGCATGATGCAGTACACTCATTCCTTTTTAACAAATAATAAGAAGTTTGACTTTTCATTTACACATCCTGCCAATTGCTAACAAGTTTCCATCTCGTTCAAACACCAGATTGATCCTAAGAAATTGAAAATATTGATTTAACCCTCTGTCTGATTTGTACTGCAGGCACCTGCTAGTGCAGTCTTAGCACATTACAATTGCTTGGCTGTAATTCCTCAGGGGACCACTAATAACTACCACATCTGTCTTTTCATCTTCCGAAATTATGCTAGCAGTTGTCCAAGTCAATTGTGATTCATTTGATACTGCCCTCCTTCAAGACATATTGCAACCAAATAGACTTGCTCACCAGTAATATATCTGATGACATAGTTAGTTCTCGTTAATTGACAGAATGATTCAGGCTTTTATGGATGGCATTAATTGGTCCCTTGTGTCCATGCAATAATTGACCAGACAGAAGAAGCAGCATTAGCTTTCACACAGTCAGGAGAGGTTTGAGATGAGGTAAATGTAGTAAGGATGACAAAATGTCTGTATTTTCAATCAACACTTTATCAATGAATTGGAAAAAAAAAAAGATTTGGCTGTAATTCAGATCATTTTAATTATGAACATAGCTTTCTAACCCACAAAGGTGTGCTAAAATGCAGGTCTCCCCTCCCCCCCACCCCCCCCCACTGGGCTTCTTTTGCTGAAATGTTCACATATGGGGTATAACTTGATAGATTCATATGCAAAGAAGGAGAGTGCCGTACCTGAATCAAGGTCATGAAAAAGGAGAAATGTAATGAACTCTATTTAACGTACATCATTAGTAACCTGACAGACTGGGTACATAAATTCTGAAACTATGGAAATTCCTTACCTCTTACTTTAGAGAGTAAGTCACACCCAGAATGTTTGGATAAGTTGTCTCATCTTCCTGAAATTTAAACTTACTCCTGTCTCTGTGCTGCTGAAAAGCGCTTTGGCTTCCTTTTCTACAGAAGGTGAAGTTTCTCATGTATAAAAATGTTCACAAACTGTTACCACGGTTTATTCCCCCTACTCTTGTAGTCACACAGATTAGTCAGCATTTCTGAGATCTAGTACTATATAGCCATTTTATTAATTCCCACTCTTACTTCAAGAACCCTTTCAGGTGCCTCCTTTGAATGTCTCAAGCCTGATGAGCTGCCTCCTCCTTGGTGCAGACACATTGGGTCCCTGGTTTCCCCAGCTAGACTTTGCAGTAGCCTTGTGCAAGGGCTGCATCCTTGTGCTTGACAGCTGTAATTACCTAAGGACTTAATAAATATTTCTTGAATTGCGTTGCAATAGTTACATCTTGGGGAATGAGAATTTAGTTTTAATTCAAGAAAGATGACTTGGACAAAATTAGGTGTTAAGCAGTATGTCTCATAGCCAGTGTCAACAAGTGGCTGGCGACCAGCATTGGGAGATAATTACAGCTCTGGTGTAAAACAAGCCATTTGAGGTGTGAAAGATAAATCACCCAGTTCACATTTGGTGAGGGGAGGGTGAGGTATGAGTTATGCAGAATAGGCTTTCTAGTGTGTGATTTACAGACTATTAATCCTTTTTAGGTCATCCATTACTTAGGCTGGACAGTGGCTGGAACAGGGATCCACAGATACTTGGGACTGGCAGATGTGTGGCATGGCCTCCTTTTAAGGGCAGTGCAGTCCCACAGACTGGGGCTCAAATCGCAGCTCAGCTCTGCTATTTAATAGCTGTGCGCTTCGAGTGAACTCCAGCTGCTCTATGGCTCAGCTTCCTCACCTGTAAACTGGGCATAGTGATAGTACCTGTCTGGTAGGACTTTTGTGATAATGACGAGAGATAGGTAGGAGATGTGTTGCACAGAAGCTGATACACAGTCAGCACTCAATAAATGGCACCTGTTACTGATTTATGTTTTGACACTTGTGTCTCAGAGTTCAGAAAGGTGGAGAGTAAATGCAGTGCGTATGTAGAGAAAATGCCGTAGTTTTCTGTTTTTCTTATCCCTGTCTTTAGTTGCATGAGGTTGCCTTTGTGTCTGAGAGATTATATGTAGCTTCCATGGGACTCAGAGTATCATGTCATAGTCACAGTGCGGCAGCAGTATGCCAGCACAACAGCAGTGAGTACATGTAATATCGAATCTTTGTTTTTTTTTTTTTAATCACTTACTAGAAAGCAGCCGATCTGCCATTGTGATGGACAGTATTTGATTTTCACTGATTTGGGATAGATTCCTGGTGATGCCAAGAGTTTATTACCCAGTCTAGGTCTGGCGTTTTATACTTACAGAACATTTTCGTATTTGTAGGAGAATAAATTTGTTTCGCAGTGAGATTACAAATGGTGAAATTATACAAACAAACCTTGGCTTTGACTTATGACTGTCCTAGAAGTATGTATTACTTTTCTGTAACCTACGGCGGGGGTGGGGGAGGGTGGGACTTCTCGGCAAAGAGCCAAACTCAGGGACTTCAGTCCTGGAAAACGAAGGTTGGTACTTATATGTGAACTTGACTGCTGCAGATACCTCCAATTGAAAAGGGTTGGCACAGAGTAGGTTTTAAGTTGTTAGATCAATGAGTGGATGAATGAATGAATGTCTTAATGTTACTTTTAAATGAGTTATATTTGTAGGTAATACAATTTTCTTTTAAAATGTTACTCCTCCTGCGTTAACAAACAAAAGGCACTGAGTATAGTATAAATGAGGCCAGTCAGGTCCTCCTAACCCTTATGTGGGATCATTACATTGAGGGAATGTGAATTTAACTTGGAGCAGAGGGGAAGCTTGGTAATTTAGGAACCTGTTGAACTTCAGGGGTCGAACACGTGGGATCTGGAAAAAGAGGTAAGAAGGTTGTGAAAAGAAGTAGAGCTAGCAGGAGAATGACAGAAGAAAACCATTCTTTTTTTTAATAGGTTTGGGGGTGCTGGGATAAAGTGGATGAAGTCTCCCTCTTCCTCTTAGCAGCTGAGAACACAGGTAGTCATTAGTAGTAGTCTTTCTCTTATGGTTGGATAGATTTTTGTGGACCAATGTTGCATTTATGAGCTCACCAAGATTTTTGTGGACTAGCTGGAAATTAATTCTGCATATTGTCTTTCAGGGGAGGATTATGCTACCTTTCAATTTTTGACTTCGAGGAAAACAGCCCCTGCTGATTTCCCTGCCTTAAGGGTTATTTTGATAAATCTTCACCATATTGCGGATATAGTGCAGAGAAGATGAAGAGTAATGGCAGATTTGTCATAGGAAGAATGAGTAGATCTGTTTTCCTGTGACAAAGATTGCCTTTGAAAAGTGTTGTATTATGCAATGCAGTTTTCTTAAATACAATCAACTCAGCCTTAATGTGGGCTTCCTTTTTTTATGTTCAGCAACTAAGCCCAAGTTAATTAATGACTGTGCATCCCATAGTGACTCTTTCTTAAGCAGGCACGCTTACATGTATGCTCCAATGCATAAAGGCAAACAACTTAATTAACTTACTTTCTATCCATAATTATCTTGAATCATCTATTATGTACAAGAGTTCACACTGTAAGCGTATCTTAAAAATCTGTTGGAATGAAAGGGACCAGCTTGATTGGTTACCCTCTTGTTCCTCTTTTTGACTACTTCACTGTTAATCTGAATAGTAGCCACTCCCATCATGTTCTATGACTGCCTGCTTGAAATGATTATTAATTTCTCCCAACACTTACGATTTCTTGTTTGTTAAAGATTGGGTGACTTAAGTAACAAATTTATTTTCTCACAGCTCTGTAAACTAAAAGTCCAAGATCAAGGGGTCAGCAGGTTTGGTTTCTCTTTAGGCCTCTCTTCTGAGTTTGCAGATTGCCGCCTTCTCACTGTGTGGCCCTCCTCTGTTCATGCCCATTCCTGGTGTCTGTTTCTCGTCTTATAAGGACACCTGTCATATTTGATTAGGGCCCCACCCTGATGACTTACTTAATTTAACCATAATTACTTACCTCTTTAAAGGTTCTGTCTCCAAATACAGTCACATTGGGGTTAGGGGTTTAACATATTACTTTCAGTTACTCCATAACACACATTAATAGTCACTTACATGGGTGGTAGGTGGCCCCCTATGCATGCCCCCACCCTGGGTCAAGACAGACCTAGTGGAGACAAGGGCTGTCTCAGATACAAATTGATATAGAAGTAGGAATTGGCCAGGCAGAAAGGGAGAGGAGAAATATCTTAGGCTACATGTTTGAAGGTCCGGAGAACATGAGAGAGAATGTCGGGGAGGATTCAGTGTGACTGGATTTAGAAATACTTGCTTTTTTTTCACCCTTAAATTTGAATGCATGTGCACATAAATTGTAGTCCTTAATTGCATCAACTCTATAAACTCAGTGCATCATGTCCTTGGATTTGTGAGTGGTGTTCAATGTGAAATGTAGTCACCTTTTAACTGGGGAGAGTCAGGGTTCTATAATGGGATTGACCATGTAGTATCCTCACCATATACCTGTTCTCAGCTGTTCACTCTTTTACCACCTACAGGTGCTACCTCTCTGCAGGTGATTGTTTGGCAGGTGGGCATAGGGGGGAGACAGACTGACTAAATGAAAAGTAGGAGACTAAGGTCTGGGAAAAAGCGCACCCATGTACCTACCACTCAGAGCCAACCACTGTTAACGTTTTGAGTATTTCCTTCATATGACTTTATTTTACAAAGTATGATCATCCCATGTTTTATTTTACCTTTTTATAACATAAGCCTTTCCTTTTAAATTTAATTTTTAATGCTTTGATGTTCTACTCTGAGGGAGTTTTTTTTTTAACAATTTCTTATTTTTATTTGCTGAGTTTGTTTCTTTCTCTTTTTTATCACTGAGATAACTGTGACAAACATCTCTTAACAAACCCCCTCCAATATTTTACATGATATTCCTAAATTATATTAGGAGCAACGGTTATTTTTTATAATCAAATTGGTACCCAAAAGGGTTGAGTCAATATGTCAATACATGAAAAAGTCTAGTCATTGTTAATATAATGAGACTGGTGTGCATGACATGATGTAACCTGGCAGACAAATAAAGTGGACTGGAATGCACATGCGTGAACAATGACAACTTCACTGTACTAGTCAGTGAGGGCAGTAGATGCCATCGAGTGAGCATGTGTACTGTGTGGCCATTGCATTCAAAATGAATAAGTGAGTAGAGCGGTGAATCTGCATTAAATTTCATGTTATGCTTGAACATTCCTCTGTGGAAACTATTTGAATGATTCAGAAGGCTTTCAGGGACAATGGAATGAGTGCGGTGCAAATAAAAGTGTGGCACAAACACTTCAAAGATGGCTGAGAATCTGTTGAAAGTAATCCACATTCTGGAAGGTCTGCAACAAGCAGAACACCTGAGAATGTTGAACGTATACAAGCTGCAATCAACAAAGATCGCTGGCTGACAGTACAAGAACTAGAAACTGACCTGGGGATTCCAAAAACTATTTTGTCCGAGATTTTGATGCAGTATCTTGGCATGAAATGTGTCATGGCAAAATTTGTTCCCTGGCTTCCGCTATCAGAGCAGAAGGAACATCATGCTGCAGTTGCTAATGACTTGATTCAAACTGCTACCAGTGAACCAGATTTCCTCAAGTATGTTATAACTGGAGATGAATTGTGGGTCTACAGTTATGATCTGGAAAGAAAGGCCCAGTCGTCCCAATGGAAGTCGCCTGGTACTCCATGTCCGAAGAAGGCATGGCAAAGTTGCCACAAGATCAAGGCCTTGTTAACTGTGTTTTTTGATTGGGAAGGTGTTGTCCATCACGAGTACACCCCTCCAGGCCAAACGATTAATAATGTTCTTTGTCAGTTGAGAGATGCAATATGATGAAAATGGCCGCAGCTATGGGCATCTGGTGATTGGCAGCTTCATAATGACAACATACCTGCTCCTGTGTCACATCCATGAAGAATTTTTTGGCAAAACGTCAAATCACCCAGGTGACTCAGCCCCACTACAGCCCAGATTTGGCACCCCGTGACTCTGGCTTTTCCCAAAACTAAAATCACCTTTGAACGGGAAGAGTGTCAGTGAAATTCAGGAAAATACGATGGGGCAGCTAATGGCAATTCCAACAAAGGACTTTGCAGAGTGTTTTGAATGGTGGAAGAGATGCTGGGTGAACTGTGTGAGGTCCCAAGTTTCCTGTTTTGATGGGGACTGAGGTGTGATTGTCCTACGTACTAGGTTTCTTGTAACTTTTTCAATAAATGTCTCTAGTTTTCCTACTACATGGTTTGAGACTTTCTGGGCAGACCTCATATATCCCCAACAGCAATATACGTTCTTGGGAACATAGAGGATCAATATAGGCAAAAAGGAGTACTTTGTTGATGTTTTACATTGCATTGCATTGACTTGACTATATGTGAGGATGAACCTTTTTCTCATTTTATCAAATCACTTATGTTTCTTCTTTTGCGCATTAGCCTTCACTGTCCTTTGACCAACCTTTCTATTGCTATAATAGTGCTTCGAGGTTAACAAAAAGTTGCAGAGGCGTAAGCATTCTCTCTTCCTTCATTAAACTGGTAGTGATGTGTGCTAGAGGAGCGTAGACCTGTTTCTTCTTGACCACAGCAGTAATTGCATTCAGATCCTATTTAAAGTAATGTGAATGAGAAATAATAACAGTGATGAGAAATGAATTCATTTATATCTAATTTAATATTCAGTGAATATGTACAGCGTGTTTGTTATGTGTTAGATACTATGCTAGCTGATTTCATAGAAACAATCTTTATTGATCCTCACAACACTTCTATTAAATAGGGAGCTTTAGACACCTTTTACATATAAGAGAACTGAGGTTCAGACAAATTCAAGCTGGAATTTGAACAAGGTCTCATGTACCGAGGTCTGGGCCCTTGCTTTGAAATCATGAAACCTGCCCTTTATATAAGACCCAGTCTCTGAAGTATCTAACCCGGGTGTTCTGAGCTGGTCTCGGGAATACGATGTGCAGTGTTATGATTCTCTTGCAGGAGATGTAAAGAGATGAGCATACTTCCCAGCAAGAAAGATGATCCTGGGAGTTGCCTCTGGGTAAGGATAAATAAAGACATTAGGCCCCTTCTGACAGGAAAGAAGAAATTTGAAGGGAGACATGAAGGAAACTTGAAATCAAAAGGGATAAATGTAGATTTACCCCATGTTTTCCTAAATGCTTCAATGATGATATGATTAGAAAATACAAAGGAGGTTTTTTTTTTAGGATAGAGGGTTGCAGTATCCATTTCAAATCTTGTTACAGCTGAAATTTAATTGATTCAGACATTGTGTGGATGAAGAAATGATCCATAGAGAATGAATGATTCAGTAGAGCAGTGTTAATTGGAGAACTCTTTTAAAAAGATTTTATTTATTTATTTTTAGAGAGAGGGAAAAGGAGGAAGAAATAGAGGGAGAGAAACATCTATCAGTTGCCTCTCTCTTGCCCCAAGCTAGAGATCTGGCCCACAACCCTGGCATGTGCCCTGACTGGGAATTGAACAAGCAACCTTTTGGTTTGTAGTCCAGCACTCAATCCACTGAGCCAGACCAGCCAGGGCAGAGAAAGAACTTTTAAGATTGCCATTATGGGTGGAGGACCAGAATGTCTCCCCTAGCAGAGCATTGTAGGTGCCCACTAGGGCAGACCTGGCCTGAGTGGCAGACCATCTACGCCCCGATAGATAACTCTTTATGGGATAAAGAAGGAAATCAAAAGGACAGCTTCTCTCATCTTTCATGTTTGGGACCACACTGTGGGCTTGCTCATAATTAGTCTTTTTACTCCCTCTTATCTTTGCCACATTATCAATTTGGTTAAGAGAAGATACTTCATTCTTTCTTAAGAGGAACTTTGCAATCTATGGGATTTTGAAAACAATACTCTTACCCTATGACATATAACATATCCCTGTGAATCCTAATAACAGAATTTCTGGGTTCTGTGTTAATATGAGACCCCCTTTTGTGAAATTTTAAATATATTCACGAGAAATGTGTGACAGACAGGATTCCAGTGTCGAGGGGCTTTTGGAACACTGAACAGTCCTTGGATAATATTGAATATGGACAGTGCTATATGGCACCCAAGAATATTTCAGGGCCTCTGATGCTTTAAGAGGAGCACCAGTCTTTATTTTATGCTTATGTAATTGTGATCAAAATAGACTCTGAGACATAATTTCAAAAATATCTGGATTAGCCTTTTCAGTCTAATTAAGAAGAATTCTGGATTTAAATCCTATTGGAAGCAAAGTTAGGGCCCATCATAGGCATTTACTAAATGTTAATGATAAGATGCACTTTAACATTTAAGTAAAAAGTCAGTAGAGAACAATGGTATATTACAGAGTAGTTCTGAAGTGAGCTCTGACTGCCTCCAAGTCAGGAGTCCTCAGCTCTTCCCAGCTCTAACTTCACGGGTGGGGTGGCCTTAGGCATGTCTTCTGGCTCCTTTTTGCTTTGATTTTCTCATCTGCAAAACAAATTTAAATTATTGGAAGAAGTTATCCCTAAAGTGTCTTCTAGAGCCAAACATTTCTGACTATTTAAAATCTCTAAGAGTGTTTCTCTAAGTCCAGGCATTATGGTTACAAATACTTTCATTGTTTGCATATTGGTTTTAGGGATAATAGTTTGTAATTATGAGCTTGGGGTAGATGAGAAACCACACACATGGCATAAAAGAGTTTGTCAACATAAAATCAGTGTTATAAACTAGAAAAATGGGCTTAAAATTTCTCTTGACAGAAAACATGTTATTACACAAGCAACTCGTGAAAGACCTTTAAGTATTCTTAGTGTTGGGAATGTTCCCAAATAATATTTTTTTAAATAATATTTCCATTCCAACTTATTGAAATGTGTGAAAAAAAGGTGAAGGGATTAAGCAAAAACAAAACGAAACTCATAGACACAGACAACAATGTGGTGATGACCTCAGGGAAAGCAGGGTGGGGGAAGTAGAAGAGGGTACAGGGGGGATAAATGATGGTAGAAGGAGAAGTGACTTGGGGTGGTGACACATAGTACAGTATACAGATAATATATTGTAGAATTGTACACTTGAAACCTATATAATTAACCAGTCACCCCAATAAATTCAATTAAAAATTTAAAAAGAAATGAGATAATAAAGTAAAAAAAAAAAATTTTTTTTTGAAGATCCTAAGCTTCAGAAAGAAGTACTGTACACACTCTGTGTATATTTCTGGTCCACTCATTTGGTCAGAATTTATTGATCATCTCTGTATTAGGCGGTATCCTGGGGGCTGGGGACAGACAAAATTATAGGAAGAAGCCCCAGCCATCTAGTAGCTCAAAGACTAGTGGAGAAGAAGGTGGTCATGGAAACAAATGATGATAGAACGTGGTGGGGTTGAGAGTAGGAGAACGCAAGGAGCATGATCAGGGATCACTAAGCGGGTCACGGCAGGCTTTACTGAAAGATGAACAGAAGTTTGGAGGTAATCGTTCTAGGTTTTAGGAACTGCATGATAGAAAGCCCAATGATATTTTAAGTAAAATCGCTCTTGTAACCTTAAGAAAGGGTGAGAGTTGGGGGAGATGGAAAGCAGTTATGAGGCTACTTCAAAATATCAGAAAGAAAATGGCAAGGGCAAAGGCAGGAAGGGATGGAGGTATGGGTGGGTGTGAGAGCCCGGTGTTTGTGCGGTTGAATGATGTGGTACGGATTGCATAAGGACAGGGAGCCTGCATGGTTACGGGGTCTCTAACTTGTGGGAGTTGATTGGATCACCCTTGAAACTCCCTAGCAAGGGAGTAATCTTTGGATCTTCACATGTGACATCTTTTACTGATAAAAGAACCTACTGCCATTTTGGTGAAACTTTTAGAAGCAATGACTAGAATTAAGATGTGATACCAAGTGATGTGCTGGTAAATATTTTAAACCATACACACACGTAAGTGTTGGTTAAAATGTTTACTAATATAAAGCATGTGTAGCACACAAATTTACAGATGCTAATAAAATATATAATGCTTTTGATTGCAAATTCCTTATAGTCAATTGATTCTCATTGAATAGTTTTACTAATTTTTTTTTCTGAATTCTTATATTTGTAGTCAAACTGTGATTACAGTGGACCAGAAACTGTAACTATTCTGGACCCCCCACCCCACCCCCAGCCTTTGCATATAGGTTTGGGAACGTGGGCCCTAAAGCCTCACCTCCTATATACTCTACCAAACAGCTGCTGGACATAGGCCCACACTTTGTCAACACTCTTTCCTGGACCACACACCATTCAGCAACTGCTTTGGATTTTGTTTCCTTTAATTTCCCCACCTCCTAGGTCAGTATATAGAGTGCTGGCATATGAGACCATATGAATCATGTGAATTCCAAAGGGACCCATGATTCGTGGAACCCTTCTTGAGAACCCTTGTCACAGAACAAGGTTCCTCCTAGATCAAACTGATGGGTGGATGGGTAGCACATACAGCCACAACTATGTTTGTATGTTTATTATAACATTTAAGAGATAGGATTTAATGTGTCTCATAACATAGCTTTCTGGTTCCATCCTACTTGACCTTTCTCCAGCAATTTAAATGGTTGGCTTTCTTTTTTTCTTTAACTTAATCTTTATTGTATTTTTTTTTTCCTTTACCATTTAGTCCCCTTATACCCGCCTCCCCCAGCAATCACCAGACTGTTGTCCATGCCCATGAATCCTTTTTCCGTTTTGCTCAATCCCTCCACCCCCTAACTCCCACCCCAACTAGCTGTCATCTGCTCTCTGTCTAAATGGTTGACTTTCTTTTTTTTAACTTGTATCTATCCTTGCTTTCTATGTTATTACTGGACTAAGTACATCTCCCTTTTCTGTTTTTCAGCCTCCTCTACTGATTCCTTTCTCTCTGTTCAACCCTCAGTCCTCCCCAGCTCTCTTTTCCTTTTACACTTTGCCTGGTGTGATTCATTGCTCTCGGTGTTCGGTTACCAGCAATAGGCTCTTGACTGCTAGGCCTGTGTTTCCTGCTCAGCCCAAACCTTTTAATCTCCAACCCTGCACACGCAGCTGTTTGCTGGGCAGCTCCCCATAAACATTCCTTTGTGCCCTCAAATTTAAATATCCAAAATGAAACTTATTGTCTCCCTTGTTCCAGTCTCCTGATTTTCCTGGATTCTTTGTGTCTAAGATGTGACTACCGTCTTGGAGCTAAGGTTGTCAGCTGCCATTAAATATTTTTCTTTCCACCCACACCAGATATGTCAAGGAGATGGAGCAGTTCTAGATTTTTTTAAATTTTTTTTTTAGCAGTTCTACATTTTTGATTCAGTACCAGCTTTGCTCTCTTCAGATTTGCTTCCCAAATTCAGGCATTCATCACCTCTCCCCTGAACTACTGCTCTGCTCTTCTTGTCTGTCTCCCTGCCTCCAGTTAGCCTGCTCAGTCCATCTAGTCTTCATGCCATAGGTTTACCTTTTCATAGCCCCGGTGGGATGTTTCAGCATTCCCTTTCTTGAGCATATATGATAGCACTTTCCATTATCTGCAGGTTGCAAACTAAACTCTTGGCATGGCTGTCTTACTATAGCAAACTTCACTCATCTTCTGCTATTTCCTCCAGCTACTTACTTTGGATACCAAGCTAAATAAATACGCCCGAAGGCTCACTCACTTGAAAGGTCTGTAATGAAATTGTAGAAAAGGGTCAGTCAAAATTCATATAATGGGGATGGTTGTATCTGAGTAGCAGTCTTTCTCAACTTTTATTTTTATTTTCATGACATAAATGATCATCTGTTGCCACCCTTATGCCTTGATCTAGGATTCAGGTGTGTATTATTGTGTCACTCTTCTGTGTGTTCATCATATGATTAGGGAGTGCTGTATATGTTAACAGGTATATCCAGCTGTCTGCAGATCTCAAAGATAGAGGGGGGCCCATTTGCATCAGAAACCTCTTATTTTTCTCTGAGGTAGAAAAATGAGATATAGATTTTATATTAAGGGAGTTTATATGTTCATGGAGGCTTCTTATATATGACCTCATGAGTGGAATGAAATTAGGTATGCAGTGGTTTTCAGAGTTCTGGTAGATATTTGATTGTTCCCCCAGGAAAGTAACTTTATGACTTTTACAGAGAGAGTTGTACTGGAAATTTACCCTCCCTGTCTTTCAGCTGGTTTGTCCCTGAGCCAGACCCGTCTGAAAATTGAAATGGAATACTATTTTTCTTTTCAAGTTATCAGTTGTAACTGTCAGGAATTTGTTACTGTCTGCTGAAGCCTTTTAGCATGAAAACATGCTAAAGTGCATGTGTGAGAGTATCATGTGGGAAGTTATATTATCATGTGGATGCAGAAGAGGACTTAAAACTAGACTATTTATATTTGAAAGGGGAAAAAAAAAGAGTGGCATTAAAAAGGAAAATCATTAAAAATATATAGCCCCCGTAGATCTTTTTTTCCTGTCTGTATCTCTTACACACCATGAAGGTAGGTGGATTGTTAACTCTGCGGGGACAGAAGTGCTGCCTTTTGTCTTTCCTCAGTGCGTACCCCAAGTCATGTCTATCGTAATGGGTGCTCAGAATTCACTGGCTGTGGAGAGTGTCTCTTCCCTCTTAGCGCAGCTCTTGAGATGGCGGAAATGGATGCTGGATACAAAGTGTGTTTCCACCTTAGCATACAGACTGTACCTATTTTCCTCAATCATCTTTCCCTTAGTGAAACTCTGTGGTGGATGTTGAGTTTGTGTTGTTCTTGGAGGGGTTGGTCCTCCTTCTAGCTGCTTGCATTTGCTGGGAAGTCTGCCATCTTCCTTTGGTTTGGACCTTGGAGACGGCTCTTTCAATGTTCAGAGGGAAATTAGAAGGTGGAGGATTGAAGGATACCAGTGCTTTCTGGTTTCCTCTGACTGTGTTAGAAAGGGATATAAAAGTATGTAGATCTCATCACAGTATCATAGCATTTTAAGGTATTAGACCTTTGGGGAAACTGAGGCTCAACAAAGTTAAGTGAATTACTAGTTAGTGGTAGAGTTTTACAGTCTATACTTTTCCACACTTCCCTGTTTATATGGAGGAGTTTGAAAAGGTCTCTCTTGAAAATATATCATGACCTCATAAAATATAAACCTCAGGGTTACATACGTTAAAGAAATGTAGTCAGTGATTCTCAGAATTCTGGTGAGCAGGCTGATCCCAACCCCTCAAATCATTTCTGCAGAGCAGAGAAAAAACAGTCAGACTAATGTTAATCATGGGAGCCTATTACAATGATATAGAACTTGTCATAACACATTATAATATTACAGAAATATATTTAACTCACAGGAACAGTCTCAGGGGGCTCTTAACTCCCTTTAAAATCATGTTCCAAGCCTCTATTATAGCAAGATGGAGCTGTAGAGCTCTGTGACGCTGCCACACCCCTTTTGCTCAAACCAGTGTAAGAAAATCCCTTTTGAAAACCCCTGCACAGTTTCCCCTGCTCAAAAGTACAGTTCATTTTGTCAGCACCTGGAAAAGGGAAGTTGAGATTTGAGCAGAAACCTTGGGTGGTTATGCACTGAGCTTGCTGCCTACTTGGGATCTCTGTTGCCACGGAAACCACACCACTGCCTCATTTATTAATGACAGCTTGGTGAACTTCCGGAGGTACTCTTGCCCTGTCCTGTAAATTCATTCTAGAGAAATTTAGGTTCACTTTTAAGATACCTCTCTGTCACTTCTCAAGCATTCCCTCCTGGGTCCTCACGAGCTCCAGAAAATTGCCCTTATGCAGTTTCAGAACCACCGATTTTTACCAGGCAAGCGTGTGTAAAGGCCATTTCCTTTCTTTTATGCTTAAATCGTGTTTATGCCTGCCTGCCTTGTTCAATAAGTGAAATTTTTATTATGCTTAATAACTTTAAGAGTTACATGGATTTAAAATGAAGAGGGAATGGAAAATTTAACTAACCAAATACATTGAAAAACCTTGATACTGGCCTTAAGGGAGTTAAAAGTTTCTAAGCTTTTCCCAACTTTTAATATTCCAGACTTTGTTGGGTTTTTTTTTTCCTCCAAAATCAAAGGTTTATTTCTTCCCACTCCAGTAAGATGCTTTTAGAAAATGTCTTAGACAGACATTCTTAAACTAAGTATAATTTCACTAAACTCACTCTCCTCTGCCAGGCATACTAACATTATTGGATATTGCCTCCAGAAAAAAAATGTTTTTTTTCCCAGCTAATTGTTTATCTGGGAGGATGCAAATGGTAGTTTTAAGCCTTTAAGTCATCCATCATGCCTGGCAGCCTCTTTTGTCTCATTGTTGAGTTTGAGCCAAGTGAGACTCTTTCTTAGTCTTGGGAGGGTTCTGCCAAATCCATGTTCGCGGAGAGTCTGAGCCCTGCTTTAAAGCAAGGTAATGTAGGCAGACCCGTAGGCCCCATTGGATTGGGAAAGATCGTGGATCTTCCTTTTCTGATGTCACTAACATAGGAAGTAACACTGTATTCAAAGTAGGAGTATGGGACTTGTTCCCTTAGTTCTTCCAGTGTCTGTAAATTGCTGGTAGTTTTTAAATGCATTTTTGTGGATGTAATAAAATACTGTTTATAGTCAGCTACAAAGTAAGTAATTACAATGCGGCAAATGAAATTCAATATAACTTTGTCGTGGTTTTTTGAATTTTAATTAAACCAGTCTTAGAGTAAATTAAAATGCCGCTGCTTTTGTTGTGACAAGTGACATTGACAAAATATTAATCTAATGGATTGTTGTTCACAGAAGCTAAATGTGTTCTGTAGTCTACAGGCTTTGGGTGTCTGTTTTGCTGTAATTTTCAGTGTCTGTTTTCAAAAATTCAGAGAAAAGAATAAAGTTTTAAAACCACATGAAATAAGAACTCCATGTATGGAATATTCCCATTGTTGACATCTTGCCAACCACAATTGCGCGCGTCTCATTTATGGCACTGAAATCTTTTTTTTTTTTTTTTTTTTTTTTTGTAAACCAGATGTCTCTGTGGTCAGTTTTTTGGTATTGTTAAAACTGAAGCTGGGATAAATAACCAACTGTTGACTGCAAGGTCTAATATTAAAGAAATAATCAGACCATGTTCCTATTAGATCATTTCCCTTTTATTTTACTTTGTACATTACCTTGTGGTATTGCTTACAAATAGCATTTTGTCGGTTGTGTATCCCTTTTATAGCTAAATTATTCAAGTTATTTTCTTTGGAGATTCTTTAAACTTGAATTTATATAATTATCTGTAAAGACTATCTTTTGAGAATATTAAATATTCAAAACTGTATGGGGGGTTTGGTCAATTTATTTGCTCCCCCTCATCATGATTTAAAACTTTTCTTTGTTTTAACATTTCGATGTTTAAAATGGATGCAAAGAATTTAATTACAAGATCTTCACATTAGTCCTGCAGTAGTTTTTAACAAGATAAATTTCAGCCCTAGGGTTAAATCTTTAAATTTTGTTTTTCTCCTTATACTCCTCAAAGCTGACCTAGAATCCAAAGGTTACAGTGTAATCAGTTTTACACCATAGCTTTTCCTTCAGTGTATTAGAAATTCCTATTTGAAAAATAGAGCCAATTACTACTCCATGTATGTGTGTGTGTGTGTTTGGGGGAGTGCTAAAATCACATTATTTAGTCAGTTTTCAAGCATGATTGTTGCCTGTATTTTTTTACTTGGGGATTAAATTGTTATTGCTGCCCCCACCGCTACCACCATCAGATCATGGGGGGCAAGAGTAGAGAAGGTGCTAGACGGTTGTAGACATCCAAATATGACAGCAGAATAATCTTTGCAACAATATGGCAATGGAGCATTTGCTGACTTCAGAATGCCAGATCAACCCCAATATTTTTTTCAGGGATGCTAAACCTCTTGTAACTGCTAAATTGGATTTGTCACTGAATGAAGTATCAGCTGCTGTTGGACAAGGCCATAAAAGCCAGCCGGCTGGCCCTTTGTAGGCAGGGCTTACCCAACGATTGATATGTTTTAGCACTTTGGGGATTATTGTGATTAAGAGGAAACCATTTTGAATGAGAGAGAAAAGGGGGTAAAGACACACAGCCTACAGCTGGTGAACAGCATGTGTTTGCTGCCAAGGAAGTCACTATTATGGTTTTCTCTGGGTTCCCGCCCTGATTGACGGGTATGAAATCTTTATATGAGGAAGCAGTGTCCTTATTTCCTCCAGTTGCAAGTTTCCCTGAAGGGCAATAGACATTTGGAATGTTGCGGGCTTGAGAATTCTGAATGCTTTTAAAGCACTCATGTGCGCGTGCGCATACACATACTGGCTAAATGCATTAGTCTACACACACAAGTTAATTGAGTTAATGTGTAGGGATTTCAATAATAACAAGTGTCCTGTTTCATTTCCCAGACTCAAAGCTCTGTGCCATGCATTAAAAATATACCTCCCTGAAGTTTGTGTCTGAGTTGCTTGTATGTGTAGGACAACTAAATGGAATCTACACAGCCAGCGTATTTGTAAACTGGAGCACCTAGCTGAGGATTTATTAAATTCAGGAACCTCACTGTCTCTTTAGAACAGTTTTGTTTTCAAGAACCACCTGCTGTCAGGATTGGTAGAGCTTTTGTATGAGTCTTGCACTGGCCCAGGCAAGCCTCTCTCTTGAGAGGCAGCTTGTTGAGTAGATTGGGGTTTGAAGTTGCCCAGTACTTGTGAATGCACATGGAATTGGTTGCCCTTCTGGCTATCCTGGGTGGCTGTGCCCAGTTCATGGTCAAAGTGTGCTCAGCATACCAGACGGGAAAGAGGACAGTTTGCCAGGTCCTGCAGAGCGTCTTTCCAAGCCTGTGAAAAGCACGAATCATCCAGCAGCAGAGCATGCTTACAGCTGGCCCTTTGCTAGCTTTGATCTGCGAATCAGGCCACACCATGAATGCCCTTATTGTCATGTTATGTGTACACACTGTGTGAATTATTGAAAATAGGGAGGCCTGAGCCTCATCTGGTAGAGATTACAGTGCCGGCATGCTGGGCGAAGGTCTGTAATTGAAAATCCCCAGATGCTGTTTATTTGGCCTTTGTCACATGACCTGCTGCAGGAAGATTGCCTGAACAAAATGTTGCCTGCATGGAGAGTGGAGCCCACCCTCCCCCACCCCCAGAGCCTACACAGGCTCAGTCTGTACACAGCTTAAACACCTGCCCAAAGGCTTTTTAAAGGCTTAAAATAGAGTCTCTCATAGCATTTAAATAGAGGGCACCTTGCTTGTTGTTGGTTTAAACTGCTTAAGTGGTTGTTGTTGTTGACTTGTGGAACGTTCTATCCGCACAAGGTTTTGCTGGGTAATTTTACTCTGCCATATCTTTGCAAAGCAACCTTCAGGGCTGGAGCCATGTAAGGATAAGTAGGTTGGGCTCTACCTTTAAAAATCAAGCTTGTGTGTGGTGAATGAGCTTGCAAATGAAGCCACATCAACTCATCTGCATTTTATCCAGTTCATTCTACACAGGAAAAAGTTGAGACCTCGTTTTTTAAAAAATTTGTTTTTCTCTATTAATTACCGAATGTTGGTCTCTGTGTGGGTGGTGGATTGGACAGGATGCTCATTCTGAAATTATAGAATGACATAAGAATTAATAAAAGTGGACAGATCATTTTGAAGAGGAAAAGACATCAGGTTTCTTAGGTTCTCCCCAGTAGGAATAAAATAGCCACTCACCATTCTTTATTGTCACCCTCCATCCCAGTTATGATTATGGGTGCCTCTGCGATTTCTAGGAGCTTAGGAGGAAGAAAGGTTCCATGGGTATTTTGGCGTTCCATGGGTATTTTGGCATTCCATGAGCATTCAACTGGGCCAGTGATTTTCAACCTGTGTGCCACAAGAATTTTTAAAACGCACAACACCTGATTACTTAGTCAGGGGCACTGATCTCTTTTCCCTTAGATTCTGAAATAAAGAGATGAAGAAGGCCAACACAACAAAAGCTTCCCAGTGTGAATGAATCAAAATTATACCTATTTTTTGTCAGATCAGCAAAAAATGTAATATGTTTTTTTGTGTGCCGCAGAATTTTGGTAGTTGGTTTATATGTGCCATGAGACGAACAAGGTTGAAAATCGCTAAACTAGGCAGTGAGTTCCTCGAAGGCAGGAACTCTGTTTTATTTTTCTTTATATCCCCATGTCTGCTTTTTCTTCTCTTCCTGCTCCTCCTCCCTGCCTCTCTTCCTGCCCCTTCAAAGAAAACATTCAGTCGTCACCTCCTATGTGCCCTGATGTCACTCCTTCAAATATTTTTTTTTCAAGAAGAGGCTAAAATCCACAGTGGCACTATATCCTTAAGTAGCATGCTCTTAATACAGTGCCAGGACTTGCGGGATGGGGGACAATGGGAGCATGATGTAGACCCTGTCTTCACAATGCTCATAATTTGTCCAAGATGAGCAAAAACACTCCTAGGAAGAGTATGGCAAATACAGTGCTAGATGTGTGCATGAAGTAAGGTGAGCCAGAGGGGGAGAGAAAACCAACCGCCAAAGAGTTAGAAAGTGCCGTTGAGACTGAGCCTTGGCAACTCTGAAATCAGTGTTCAGGAAATTGAGGCGGGACCTTGGGGATAGGGCGGTCGAGGGGCCAGCATGACATGGCAGTGTGTGCGCAGAGAGTGGCAGGAAGAAAGGCCAAATAAGCAGTTGGTACATATATTGTAACATTTTTATTTTGTATAGGGAGAATACATTGCGTATTAGCTAGGTAATTAGAAACTTAAAAGGAGAATAAAAATGGGTCGACTCTCCTGAATCTAAAACTCAACCAAGAAAGGTAATATATTTGGTTTGCTTGATCACCATCTGAAGTAGAAAGCCCATTTCATAGGCCACTGCATTTTCCCTAATGATTGGCCTGTACATTATTGCCTTTGGCTTCTCCTGGTTTTGAGATCAGTTGAATGTTGTCTGAGCATTGCAGCTGTGAGGGGGGAACCTCTCTGGACTTTTACCTGACTGTTCTTTAATGCTCCCTCTCATCCTTCTGCTACTCTGCCCTTTACTGCCGTTGCGTGGCTTCTTGCCTCATTTCTCCTCCTAAACTATAAGCTCCATGAGGGCAGAGGATGTGTTTTTATTCCAGCATGTATTCCCTGCCGTACCTAGCACACTGCCTTTACATAGAAAATATTCAGTAGATGTTATTGAACAAGGGAGGGGGGGAGAATGCATTGGGGCCAGATTGTGCAGGCCTTGAGTGCATGGAGGAGTGAGGTTTTATCCTGTTGTGTAGGTAATGAACGCAGAACTTTAAAAATGGTGCGTATGCTATTCAGCCCACTGGGTCGGTTGTGCCCCCTTCTAAGATTTTGTTCTCATTGAATAGTCATGATCTTGTGACTTATTAGTTAACTTACTATAGAGGCTATTTTCAGAGCAGTTTAGTCTAAAGGAATAACGGGCTTGGAAGATAAAGCTGCACTTGAATTCCAACTCTAATACTTACTAGTGTAGGAACTTAGGCAAGTTTCCTAACTTCTCTGAACGTCAGGTTCAGCATTTGTAAAATGGAAATAAGGTGGGTGTGAAGATTGAATGTGTATCTAAGCACAGCGCACTACATAGTGCTGACACATATAAGTATTGAGCACATATATTGTCCAGCTTTCCACTATCTCACTTCATCTCTACCTGCCACACAATATTGTTTCCTCTAGGTTAACCCCCAAATTTCATTTTCTCCAGTTTGCATGTGTTAAAAAAAAAAAAAAAAAAAAAAAGCCCTTTATGAGCATGGATCCTGTATTATTTTTAAAGGAATTACTAAGTGCCTAGACATTTAGATTTCTCTTCAGCATGTTGTCTAAGCAGCAGGTAATTTCATGTGAGTGTCATTTTAATTTAATGCTGCACAATCCACCTTTGTATAGCTACTATTATAGTAGTTACAGAAGTTGACGCTTAATTCTCTTAGTGATAGTTGTGTTTTTACACTAAGAACTAAATTCTGGAAATCCAATGGGGAACATGCTGTTTAATGCAATGCCTCCAGCCTATTCATAGGGATACTTTTATGATCTGCCACAAATTACAAGAATTTTGGCCATACTTAGCCCTTGACAAAAACCTAATTTCTGCTATTTTATTCAATGAAGAATCTACTGTAAATTAAAAGATTATTGTGGCAAGTAAGTAGCTTGCATGATGCCCTCTTAATTTTAAGATATCACAATAAATGGCTCCTTTAACTGGGAAATAGTGCCTATGGCCATATCATTTTGAAAATGTAGGGTAGTGCAAAGATTTTGAGAACATTTTCAGTATAGCATGGAAAAGATGTTCAATTTCAATGACATTGAAAGTAGAGCATTGGCCATTTATACTGGTTGTTGTGTGGCGTGTGATATGGTGTCCTGGACAGAAACCTTGTATATGAAGACATGAACCAAGTACAGTGACATTGCATAATAGTTATAGGACCATTTAAAATCATCTTGGGGTGCCACAATCTCCATTTGTTCTCGTGAATGCATGCAACAGTCCCGCAAGGTAGTTGCATATCTATCCCCATTTTACAGATGAGAAAATAGAGATCCAGAGAAGTTAAGCAAGTTGCCTATGTTCGTAAGCTAATAAGTACAAGTCGAGCTTTCCTTCAAAGATCTAGGCAGTCATACATCTGGTTTTAAAAAAAGAAAAGAAAAGACACCTAAAAAGCAAGCATTGCCACCATTAAAGATTCTCCATTAAAGACAAACAGTTTTATTTTAGTTTTTGGAATGTGTGGATTTCACACTTCTCTAAATGTCAAATAATAAATAAACTGGGTGTTCTTAGCAAAGTTTTTCATTAACAAGACTCTCCTGGGTTAATGTTGAGATTAGCTTTTTTCTGGACCAGGTCCATATTACCATGGCATGTGGAGGGCAGAGGGGGGAGAGTAGTGAGAAGGAAAAGAGCGTGTATTGGTGCCACTTGTGCCAACTGAAGAGAGCAGAACGAAGGTCTGGAAAATTGTGCTGTCACTGAAATAGTCGTGACTGTGAAAGGACGTCCACATTTCAGGCGGTGTTGTCAGTGCTGTCCAATTCTTTCTACATCATTTTTTCTCCTTTTTCTTCATATAGAAAAGGTGGGCTCGTTCATCCATTCATTTATGGAAAACATTTATGGAGTCTCCGCTTCATAGGTGTCAGATGTGGGGTTCTATAGCTTCTAGTGGACAAGGAACTGTTAATGAAGGAGGCGACATCATCAGGTGTGGGCATGAAAGAAAAGGTGAATGGCCACAGAATGAGCGAACACTCCCCTGAGACCCTGTGGGTGAGGGTCTGTTTAGGTTGCCGTTGGGGACAACAAACCTTGGTTCCATTAAATCCCAGATACACCTTGGTTGTGTGGAATACAAAGATTCTGTGGATGCTAACCCTGTTACATGGTTCCCGGTTATACAGAAAACTCTTACTAGAGCCAGAATGAGAGGTGTGCCCAGATACATGCAAAAGTAATGCCCTAGGGGTCCAGGGCAGAATGGCTAATCTGTGCTACTTTGCCCGTGGCAAGCAAGCCATCACTTCCGTCCTATACTAAACGATTTGTTTTTAAGTCACAGTGTCTTTTGTTTCAGTTTGCTCTGTAATATTGGTCTGTGAGGTAAGCTCCAGGCTGCTGGCTCCCTGGCTCACTCTTCGCCACTGGCCCCATAGCTAGCACATGTTTCAGCCATGCTTCCAGTGGGGTTTCGTGGAGGAGACGCCATCTGAGCTGACTGAACCTGGAAGGATTTTGGTCACTAGTCTTAAGGGATATTGCAGGTGTGAGCAAAACCTTAGAAAGGCAGGATGGTTCAAGAAACTGGAACAAAGTGTGAATTTTGATGCTGGTAAAGTGGACTAAGATAGTGGTGGTGGTGGTGGCGGCGGCGGTGGCAGTGGTGGTGAAAAATAAAAAGTTAGGGACAGATGGTGGGACAGCATTGAATACTACACTAAAGCAGTTTGACCTTTAGACTCTGGACAGTAGGGAGCCATTGAATGTCCTGAGGCAGTAGCATAGACAAAACAGAGCTCTGTTTTAGATAGCTATGTAGTATGGATTAAAAAGAATAATGAAAATAAGGTATTAAGGCTAGCAAAATTATTTGTTAGAGGATTAGAGGTGGTTGTGTAGCATCTCTTCATTGCTTCATAGAAAATGAGCCACTAGAAAAACTTACTTTATTCCTATTTTTCTTCTAGAAATAATTACAATAAAAAGAACTTACATGCAATGTGGAAGGATTGTATTCAATACATAGCATTAGACATTTTTACTTGATCCTCGTAGTCTAATGCAAATGTGTGGTTTGTAAGCTGTCCCATGAAAATGAAGGGGAACACAGCGTTTTATGGGGCCATCGCTTTATAATGTTATCAGCTGCCATGGGGTGATAGGAACTCCGAGAAGGTGGGCCTTGGGTTACTGCCAGGTATCATATTTGGAAGGGATGAGAGGAGTTAAGTTCTGACTAACAAGGGGTTAACACAGCCTTCCTCGGTGTATTCCTCTAAAGCTGTTCCTTATAAGTCTCTGGGTGAATGCAGACATAGGATATTTCAGGGACTTGCCACTGTTTGCCTCCTGAAGGCCATCAGTCCCTTTTGTAAACCTTAAGATCAGGAACATGCAGTACCAACCCTGACAGGCTGCCTGGCCCTTCCTGGTGATTTTCCACGATGGTGCTGATTTTTGGTCAATGATTTATATTGGGGCTTAACTGAGACACTGGTGTCTGACCAATCTCATTGGTGACACTCTAGGACTGGTTTCCAAATGCTCTTTTTCATGAACCTTCCTTTACCACCAATCTTAGTCTTGATTCCCTCTCCCCTCTGGTTCTCCATCCTTCTCATTCATTCATTCATTCCATCAGGGTTTACTTAATGAGGACCTGCTCTATTCTTGGCACCAAGGGATACAGTGATGAGCAAAACCCAATCTGTGGGCTAGAGCCCCTTCCCAAGGCCCAGGCCAGGTCAGCCCTCCTAGGGTGTGAGTTTACCTAAGAAATGGCTGCAGCCCAGAAAGGGAGCGTCTACTTGTTACTTCTTTCTTTGTGGCTCCCTGGCTCCATTCAATTACAAAGTGGCTCCTAGGCTGTTAAAGCCCAAAGTCTCTGGGCTACAATTTCTAGCCACAGACCTTGCATTTGCTGTGCCTCAAACATGACCTTGAGGCCACATTCTATTACACACACAGCCCACAACAACGTTAACCAGTCTTCTGTTTCAGTAAGGCAAACCCAGTGCAAACTCCAAGCCTATCTGCAGAAATCTCTCTCTCTCTCTCTCTCTCTCTCTCTCTCTCTCTCTCTCTCTCTCTCTCTCTCTCTCTGTCTCTCTCCTCTCTCTCTCCCCCTCTCCCCCCCCACCCCCTCTCTCTATTGCCCCATTAGGAAATTTCAAGACAATCGGGATGCAGGAGAAGTTGCTGATGGACTCACTTTCAACTGTGTTATGTTATTTAGGAAAAAGGAAAAATAAAATAAAAAGATCGCAGTGTCTGGTGAAGATCATAGTATGAAAGTGGCAGGTCAGGCTGTGTTTATCTTTGCTGCTGCCTGCTGCCTGTGGGAGAAGCAAGGGCAGCTGCAGCTGTAGAATCGTAGACTTAAAGAAGTGATTCGGTGTGCATTTCTGGAGGAAATTTTATGCTACAAAAAAAACAGTAGTATAATGACACTGAGTGGTGAAGTGTGACATTGCCATTCAGCTCTATAAACTATTACAAGGCTTGTATAGAAAAAGGATAAAGGAGGTGCGACATGAATGCTGTGAATGTTATGGGTGTAGAACCTGGATATTCCTGGGCTCAGAAAGAGTGTGTAGTGGTGTGGGGAGCTTGAGGGCCAGCAGGTGTGTGTGTGTGCGTGTGTTTTATTTGAGAATCCCAGTTAAAGAAATGCTGCTGCTTCTGTCTAAAATGGTCTTTACCTGCCCCCCCTTCATTCCGCCTGTCAAAGAGTCTTGTCACTCTAATTAGTGATATGCACACTAAAGTATTTAGGAGGAAGTGTTATTATGCATACCACTTATTTTGAAACACAACAACAATAAAATAAGATGGCTTGGTAAAATAGAGGAATGGAGAGATGGGAAAGATACGTGATAAAGAATGTATAGAAAAAGCCAATGGTAGAATATAGGAGGTGGGTATATAGCAATCACTGTAAAATTCGTTCTGTAAAAAACTTTACGTCTGAAATTTGTCGTAATAAAATGTTGGAGCAAATATAATCTATTCTTAAGGGCTAGCTTATTATTCAGTGTTCTGGGGAAGGCTCTCTAGATTCCCTGAGTTATTTGTGGCTGAATACCCATGCACTTTACCAGAACCTCTTTTATGGCATTAGTTGTCATTGGACGTGGAGAGCTGGTTTGCTCTCACATCTTAGCCCTTGTATTGGACAGTGAACTCTCTGTAGGCAGACAGGCTGTCCTCTATATCCCCAATGCCTCTGCCTCAGACTGGCATAAGGCACAAAGTAGATTGTCCCCACATGACTGTAGGATTTGTTTAGGAATATCGTGGTTAACTTTAAATTTACTTTGTTGAAATCCACTTTTGTAATATAAGGTTTACTGGATGAAGCACCATCATGTGTGTGTGTGTGTGTGTGTGTGTGTGTGTTGGGAGCGAGAGAGAGAAATGAGGATTAACATTTCCAATATCCATCATCCTGATCACGGCCGCTAACAAGACTGTGCTGTGTGGGCCGGAGGCCCACTGCCAGTTACATTCATGATGGCTGGTGCTACTGAGCTCCTGGTCCTTGCTAAGGGAATTCTGTATCTTAGTATCACAATTCAAATCCAGAGCTCTGGACTATATGGACCCACCCCCTTTAGAGGACCATGCTATAAAATATAAATAAATCTCATAGGTCTCAGAACATCCTATCAAGATCACTGACAAGAATCTTCATTCAGAACCTAGTTGATTTCCCCAAAATATGTATAACCCCAAGCACCAAAAAAGATTTGGAGGGACATGCTTGTTTTCCTAATAGGTATGCATATTTTAATTCTGAGAAGATTTAGAAATCAAAATAGAAGATGTAATAGAGTCAAAGCTATAGTATTAATGTTTTTATTTAAAAGATTTATGCATATCTGATATTTCAGGTAATTATTTAAAATAATTTGGCCCATACAACAGATTAGCCTGTATTTCCAAATTAAATTGTGCCATGAGGTAATTGATTTAGACTTGATTTCGGGGAGGATTGAAGTCTTACTAGATTTGTAAACAATATTAGAGCATTTAAGATAATTGATTAGGTTTCTAAGAGCTCTTTAAAGAAATATTTTATAGGTTAGATCAAATAATTTTAATATTTAAAAGAACATTCTAAATTAAATACCTAGTTTTAAATGTTTAAAGGAGTTTGGGTTTATAAAATGGGCCAAACATTATTTGAATGGACCTTTGAAAGTGATTGAAAAAATTACAAGATATGTGAATTGAACTTAAAATTTAAGGATGAACTAGGTATTTAGGGTTTTTAAACAAATGAAATACACATTTTTATAAACCAGGTAGACCCAAATAGTGTTTTTCTGTGCACAAAGCCACCTCATGGTCATTAAAAAATTCACATGAAATAAAATGAATGATGCAGCTTAGATCACAGTAGGTGCTTGGTTTTAGTTGAATTTGAATTTAAAAGTTGAATCAACAATATTCCTTATAGAGACAAGAAGAAACACATAAGAACCCCCACTTAATTACTCATTATGGCTTGAAATACGGTATGAAAGAAAGGACACAGGGTTTTGGAAGATGATCTTGTAAAGCACAGGAACGGAGTTATGACAAGCTTTCAATGAAATGATGATGGTAGCATAGTGCTCTGCGCAGCGTAAATACCGGATGAAATACCAATTGTTAGAGAAGAACCGTGAACAACGGAGAAGTTGATATTGTTTAACTCCAGGGTGTGCCATTTGCATAGACTACAGGGAATACCGTCAAATGTGGCTGTCCTGAATATCGACCTCATCCATTCAGCCACATGCCCTAAGAAATTGGAAGGTAGTTATATAGAGGCTGTGTCTCACAGCAAAAGTAATTCTGTCTGCTTTCACAGAAAATAAGCAGGTATTGGGGCAGGAGACATTTTTGCCATCTGGACAAGGTTTGGATGAAACTGCATGTGATACAGAGCCCTGGATTTATGTCGTCTTGGCCACCTGAACAGGGTACATGCGCAGTGAGGCCACGAGCAGGAAGATGCTTGGCTCGTCTGCTGACATTGTCAGTTTGGTCTGGCTTCTGGTAATTAGGCACTCTAGCTGGGCTCTGCTGTCAGTGAGCCTTCAAGACAAATTGCAAAATCTGTACAACCATCTGAGAGATGGAGAAGTAGACCCAATGACACTACAGGGGATATTGGTAGTTCTCAAAAGTTTGAAAGAGAATACTTACAGAAGCAATTCTCAAAACTGAATTTCAAGATCCTTTTTCTGTGGTTAAAGGGTGAGTTCAGTCATAGAAACAGGATCCGAGAAGATCCTAACAAGCTGGAAAGACAGGATGAAATGCAATAGAAATAAATGTCAGGTCTGTCTTTTGACCTGGAAATTTGAACTTTGCATAAAGAGACTGGGCATGGGGATAGGAATATATCTGAGTGGCACCCCATATGAAAAGAACCTAGGAGTTCAAATTGACGTAGGCTGATAATTTCTTTTGGTTCCACCCAAATTCAACGCAGTGCTGCATTAACAGAGGTAGAATATTTAGGACAAGTGAGGTGATAGACCTCACTACAGTTCTGGCCTTTAGGCTATAAATGGAAAATAGACAAAGGATGGTCACAGGATGTATGGGGGAGTATTCCTGAGCTTGTCACAGATAACAAAGGAACAAGGGAGGCTTGGCCTGAACACAACTCCAGGAGGACCTGAAAGCCATCATTAATATCTGAAAATGAGTCGTGTGCATAATGACTATCCTTATTTCTTGTTAAGAGGAACAAGAATCTGAAGGTGAAAGTTAAAAGAAGCCACAGATAAAGAGGGTCCTTTTATTCTTGAATGTTTTAAAATAAAAGGGACTGCTTCCTGAATTCCGGAAGTGCTGGCTTAGGCTAATAAGGACTTTGACTTTTATGAGTGGGAATGGATGACCCAGAGTTCCTCTCCAGCCCCAAGCTTCCACAGTTCCTTTGGTGACCATGTATTTTGCACAGGTGGTGCAGGTGGTGGACAGAGCCATGATTATAAGGATGTTCTAGGCAGTGATGGGGGACAGTATTTAGACACCTCGGACAAAATTTCCATGAAGATACATTCATTGGTCTTCATTGGTGCTGCCAGTTCTTTACTCTGCCAGGGAGATCTGGTGGATGTGTCACTCTTTCAGCAGAGGCTGTTATTTCCTCCTTTATTCCTTTTGTGTGCCCAGCAATGTGCTGTGTGCCTGGGGCAGGGGTAGGGGGGCTTCGGGGAATAAGACAAAGTTCTTGCTCTCTTCTGGTACGCAGTATATCTGGGAAGTAAGACAGCAAGCACAAATTATGCAGCCAGCTGTACAGTTATGATTATAGTTGCAGTTTGGTGGAGTTTTATTTCATGTACAATAGTATTACATTTCCCCACCTGGCTTTGGGGCTATACTTCCCTATTATATTACAGTTCTTCAAAGTCAGGTTATCTGTTTGAAACACGTCAGTCTCCTGGCGGGGTATGGATGGAAGGTATTTGTTTATACTTTTAGGCATTTTCTTTCCCCCAAAGGTTATAAAGCTTTGAGGAGCCGAGTCACTGTTTTTCAGACACAATCTTGTATGTAGTTACTAGTGCAGGACTACTTTTAGGGGGTGTCTGCTTTCACACTGTTAACTTCTCATCATTGTAGGGTTTCTGTGGCCACAGAAGTTCATTCTCTTGTGGCTATAATGACTCCGACTGGGGGTAACTACCTGGGTGAGGAGGAATGGATATGAAAAATAAGACTAGAACAGAACAGGGTTTGCAGACTTCCACACTAATCCTTGTATTTGTTGCTTATACAAATGATCACCTATTTAGATGCAAGCACACAAAGAGACAAGAAGGCACATTTTAAAAAGCATATTTCTATCCTCAATTGTTGATAATAGTTCATAGTTAATATCCCTCATTTTCCCCTCTTATTTTCACAAACAACTGTACTGTTTTATTTTTCTAGCATTAATAAACTTATAGCTGCAACTGATTCTGAATTCTGTTCTTACCTTTCAGAGGATTTTATTTTTTTTAATCCACCTTATTGTAAATTCTTCTTTCTTGCAGGTAGGAATGAATTGATAGCCAGATACATCAAACTCAGGACAGGGAAGACGAGGACCAGAAAACAGGTAAAATAACCAAGCTGGAAATTGTGCATGTCAGCGAATGGCCCAAGGAGGCATTTTGGCTGCAGTGGCTGTCTGTGCTTTGGCTCCTAGGAGCCCCCAATTTTAGTTCCCTGTAAGGACGTCAGTGATGTTTAAATTGGTGTTTTAAATTGGCTCAGTTTTCACTGTTCATCATTTCAGTGACCCTTGACTATGTGGTCTCCAAAATTCTTTATTTATATATATATATGGGAAAGTTTTACTAAGGGGAGTGTATAAACTGCTCCTGTACTGTATTTCAAAAGTTGTATTTCTTTCCCAAACTATGCATCTGCAAACACTACAAATGCTGCAGGTGCAGATATACTTGCAAGTCATGAAAGTTTGAGATTTTTGTGCATTGTAAAATGCTGGAACAATTACATATTAGTCACCATTTCAATGAAAAAGTAACACTAGCAGCCGTGAGTATTGGCCTGAATATGATACTGAATGATGTGCGTCCAGGGAACTGTTGCTCCTTAAGCTATGGCTTTTTGTCAGTAGCTGCTGTGACTGAAATGAAGTTAAAACTGAAATACCTTTTGCAAAGCAGTGTCAGGAATTTTCCTCTGCCCTTTGTCAGGGCTCTGGCTCTCTTGCTTTCGGATGTAAAGCAACCCAAATTACTGACCCAGTTCAGAACTGGAATGGATGAGAAATTCGTGTCTAGATAAAAACAAAAATAAATAAAGGTGAAGGGGAGAAAAGAATCAAACAAATTTCATTGGTGAGTTGTTAACAGAAAACACAATTTTTTTAATGTTGACCTATGCTGATGGATCTGTGGACTTTAAAGATTATTATCAAACCAAAAGGCAAGCTCAACTGTGGTCTCATTAAGCCTGAGCAGCAGATTCCAGTCCTCTGCTCAGTGATGAGTTGTTTTCATGGGTGTTTATGACAGGGCAGAGCTCTTCCCCAGGAATGCTCCATGCGCCCCAGCCGGAGCCTGGCTGCTGAGTCAGCACAGAAGGAAGTGGCCTCCTGCCAGTGCTCAGAGGCAGGGCATTGTCTGTTCGGTGGATGCTCCCCCGCCCCCGACAGTGGACGGTGGTCCTCATTAAATCCGAGAATCACATAAGAACAAAATTTGGATGGAAACAAGTAAAAGCAGGAGCCGGATGGAGGAGCGAAGAGGATGGGGGAGTTCCCACTTCTCCGTACTGAAAAAAAAACGAAAAACGCAAATTGAAAAAAGATTAATAACTTAAAGACAAAGTTAAAGATAAAGGGATCTTTTATTATCATAAGTCCTGTATTTGAGAGGTGCTAGAGTGTTTGAAATGAAGTAATTGTCTCAGTCTGAGTTGCTGAACTTTTACATGGAAGGTTCTAAATTTCTGGAACAGACCAAAAGAGACAAGCGCTAACTCCCAGCGTACTGAACGTGCTGGACCTGGGCTGCCTGCTGGTCTGTGAGCTCTGCTCCAGTGCCCTCCCCCTTCACTGGGGGAGTCTTCTAAATTTAACTAAGTCCTGTGGAAAGAGATGCAAATTTGTTTACCCAGTGGCATCATTGTGTTTCAGAAGCCAGGCTTGGCTTGGTTTCCACACCCCGGCATCCTGGGGATGTTTTTAGGCAGCAGTTGGTGATACCTCTCCAATGTGAATTTGTTGTTCAGCAAATCCGTGTGGTTTTCAACCCAGATTTTTAACAGGATGGCTGGCTGGCTGTATTCACACTTTGCGCTTTGTAGTAGTATGCAAATCCACTTGGCGCCCAGTCAATACCCAAAAGAGTGGAAGGATTAAAGATATTTATAAGGGGGAAAATGCTCTGCTAACTGGGTCTTTCCATTTCACTTTGAGATCTAATTTACATGTCAGTATTATTTTAACATTTGCTACAGAATCCAGAGCTCTTAATGAGATCAGAATACAACTGACAGCTTCAGCTTTTTGATTCTGCAGAATGTGCTAATTTATGGCTCGTCTCTTCTAAATTGAGAAAAAGGGATTTACCCTCCTGATACTGAGAAGCTATAAATATTTTCATTTACCTCTACCCCCCACCTTTTTAATTTTATAAAGAAAACAACCCCACTCTGCCCCTCTCATCCCATGTCCGTGATTGCTCCCGGGTGAGAAAAAACTAGATTAGCCTAAACTTTCCTCCTGAATCAAGTCACTGCAGTGATGACCCAGTCTGAAAAGCTGAGAGAAGCGCTGGGGGCTTGGTGTCTGGCTGGGACTGTGTATTCCTAACTGCAGAGCTTTGTTGCGATGCAAATAACCTCCCCCCACCCCACCCCACCCCACCCCAAACCCTCCTGAGGAGTAGCAATTTTATATTTGATTTCCTTTTTTTGTTTTGTTTTGTTTTGTTTTGTTTCCCCTCATAAACCCGAACAATGTAGGTGTCTAGTCATATACAGGTCTTAGCAAGAAAGAAAGTTCGAGAAATTCAAGCCGCCATTAAGGTACGTCTGGCTTGCCCAGTTGTAGGGGGCTTTTCATCTCCATGGTTACAGGCTTTTCCTTTGTTTTCCTCCCTTCCCCTACCCTGCAGGTGTCTAGTCACATTCAGGTTCTTGCCAGAAGGAAATCTCGTGATTTTCATTCCAAGCTAAAGGTATGCGCTTTCCTGCTTTTTGGCTTGTGGTTGCTATGCATCTCACTTCCTGTTTTCCATGGTGACTGGTGAATGCCTGGTGCTGGGATTCTGGTAACCTAGTTTCCTCGCATGTGAGAGCTGTTTACATTTCTTTGTGTCTAATTTCTCTGTTTCTGTACTAGCCTCACAGTAAGCCCAGTGTGTGCGCGCGCGTGTGTCCCTAATAACAATGCAAATGCAGCAGAGAGCTGGTCTTGATAACTTTTCAGCACAGAAACATGATTTTTTTTTTTTAACCTTCAAATATCCACCAAGCAACCCTGGGCTAGGAGAGGGAAAAAAAATCCAGAAACACAAAGTTGGTGTAGAAATTATAAACAAGAATCATTTCCACAGTGGTCATCATGAAATTACTTTTAATAAAGTATTTAGAAATTAATTTGGGCTTTTGATGTATTTTCAAAAAAACTCAGGAGAAACACACCCTACTCATGTAATTTTTCTTGTGTTATTCCAACACAGAGAATATTTTCTGCCAGACTTTTTTTTCCACAGTGCTTAACTTAATACTGTTTTCTAAGTTAAAAAAGAAATTTTAGGTGAGGCCTTAAAAAAAAATCTTAAAAGATGGAAAAGCTCCTGATCAATTCATATTTGCAATTTCATTTATAATTAAGTTTACTTTAAAATATTTTTACACATCCCTCAGTTTTTTATCTCTTAATACATATTTCATGGCAAGAATGGAAGCATGGACAATATTTTAAATTTCAAGTTCTATCTTCCAAAGTTTGCAGTAAAACATACATGATTCCCCCCCATAATAATACCCTGTTTTAGAAATGCATAGATTATAGTTTTCATGAACGGGTTTTTACTTTATGATAAAAATGAATTTGTAGCTCATACTGTTGTCTTTCCCATATGCCATTTTTTGTTCTTTTTTTTTTTTTTACCCCCATAGACTAAGTAAATTCATGTTTTCATTGTAAACCTTAAGAATAAAGTGCAATTTCACAGCATTGAGTGGTGAGCGCTGGGACCCTTCCCAAAGCCCTCCCACTTTTTTTATGCAAACAAGTCTGGCTGTGGAGTAGCACTGAGTCACTAGGAAGAAGCATTTGGTGTGCCCTCTGCGGTGGGCAGCATGCTGGCTCGCTGGCACGTGTGGCTGATGGTGGCTGGCTTTTAGCTGCACTGGCTGAGCGGTCCAAAGACTAAGATAACTTCTTAGATCCTGCTTTTTAACCCAAGGTGCATTCCTCTCTATGTGGATGTAACTCCCGCAGTATTGGCTCAAATTCTGACTGTTTCTAGTTTCTCTGAGCTAACGGATTAATGGTGTACAAGAAGTTTACAGACATCAATTTTGTGTTTCCATCTGCAATGTTATGAATTGCTCTATTTCTCTGCTGTCTGTGTGGTTCCTATGGACTCTCCAGGGCACACAGCCCTAAACCAAAAATGCTATAAGTGATGAATGAAGCTCTCCTGTTCAGAAGGGATCCTTGTGGGATGCTCTCCTTTTATCACTTGGTGATTTTAAGAATCTTTCTCAATGTAAACAGTGTTACCTTTACTGTATATATACCATACACACAAACACACAGTTGTATTTGTGTTTGTTCTTAAAAATTATTTTTAAAGAAAAAGACATATCTCCCACTTGCAACCCTGGCCTGCTCTCCTTTGGGGCCGACACCAAGGAGGAGGCGGAAACAGAGGCAGTTGGGTAGCAACTGGCTCAGCATTTCAGCTCCAAGAAGCACCTCCATCTTCTTGTGGTTTCTTTCCTTCCTCCCTCCCACATTATTCTTGGAAAAATGGAGGCCTTTGTTCTTCCCATCAGCTAATACCAATTGCGTGTTCCAGGCATGGCGCTCATCACGGTGGGCAGCAAACAGCCAACCCCTTATTCACAGAGCTGGCCACGCAAATGGGAATGTGAAATTAGGGCACTGTTGGATGCGCGTTAGCAGAAAGAGCCAAAGGAAAACATGGAGGGAATCCCAGGCACAAGCTGCATGGAGAATGTGCTGTTGTTTGGGGAACTGGAAGACAGGAGTCAGTGTAGTGCAGAACCTCTCACGTGTTCTCTCGTGTACCCGCCCTACAAAGAAATTCTCATGACTGAGGAATAACATTTAGGAAACCAGGGTTCCAGGGGCTTAACTGACTTGCCAAAAGCCACCACTCCTAGTAAGTGTCAAAGTCAGGATTTGAACTCAGATCTTTCTGAATCCTAAGCCACTGCTCTTTCAGATAGGGTGTCATCTAGTAGAGATGGGAGAATGTTTTCAAGTAGAAGGCTTCATGCCAGCACACACTGTAGGTACCCTATCACCCCTCATGTCCCTGAGAGCTAGGCAGGCAGCCCTTACTATCAGCCTTTCCTCAGCACCCACATTTTAGAAGATGAATATTTAACTTTAAGCTCTTGCTCAAAATGTGGACTTAATTTGTGATTGGCACTGTGGTGGTTGTCACAACTAGGGGCGATGTGATACTAGCTGCAGAACTGCTATGTCACCACTTTGAGGGCATTAGGATGGTTGAGGAGAATAGGCTGTCACCTGCCTGCAGAGATGTTGCTGCCTTGACCTCCCATGGGCATTTTGTGTTAAAGATGCCCTCCTTAACCTTCCTAGCCAGCCATCACCAGAAAATGGGCTCAGGTCTGTTGGCCTTGTAGGAGAAGTAGGTCTCTCTGCTCCATCTGTACCCACCTGTTTAGCTCTGGAGTCTAATGCACATCCATGGGAGGCAGGGATGAGCATCCTCACTGAGATCATTGCAGGGTCAGGCTGATAGTGGAGTCTTCTGGGCCTCCCACACTAACTAATGAGATAAACTTGCTACAGACAGTGAAGTCATCCCAGCCAACAACAAGGATAGCTTCTGGGCAGACAGTGAGGGTGGCAGGAAGTATCCACACTTACAAGAAACACTGGGCTTTGCCTGAGAAGATGTATCAAGGCTTCCTGGAGGTGGTGCCTGGTGACTGACCATCTCGGGGCCTATCCTTGCAGTTCCTGCCTCAGGCAGCCTCCTCACTATTTCTCCACGTGCTCAGAAATCCCAGGGTTTCTATTCTCTGGGGTGGACAAAGGCCTGTGGCCCTCCTGTGAAGACTAGAGCCAAATCCCATTTCCCTGTCCTCCCTTGGAGTCTGAATAAATGCTTTGCTCACACCTGGGGCCACTGCCAGCTGTGGCTTCCACGGGAGCCCTCCTGCCTGTAAGCCTCTCTTCATTTCCTGGGGAAAGGTGTGGCAGAAGTTTTTAGTCTAGTGATTTTCCAGACTTTTTTAAGCAGCAAACTCATGTTTCAGATTGAAATCTTACTTGAAGCCTTCAACATATAAAAGAATAAAGGCTGTTTTTAATTGAACCTCACACTCTTTCATCCTTAGCAATGTCCCCTTTGGCTGTTCCGGGGAATAAGGTTTGGAAAACCACACCACTTTAGGCAGAAAGAAGAGGAGGCGGCTGCCTCTCGGCTGCCCTGCCCATCCTTGACAGGAAAGCTCACGTGCCCCCTGAACAGCCCGTGCTGTCGAGGCTTTGTAGCCGGTCCTGCCATGTTCCTCCAAAGGGGCAGGCTCCAGAAGAGAGTGGTCATTCTCATGCCACTGTTGTGGGTGAGTCATCCTAACTACAGGAGTCTGTTAGCGTAAGTTCCAAAGGTCAGCGTTATGCTTCTCCGAGTGCTCGTGTGTGAGCCAGATCCCTCCCCTTTTTGTGTAGACTTCAATTTAATCTTAGTTTTTATAACGAAACTTGTTATAGTGAAAGTTTAAGATTCTATGTCGATTGAACTCTGAAAGCACAGAAATGATGACTTAATTCAGCCCAGTAAACTTTTCATTGAGAATCCACTGTGTTCTAGACTCTTCAGTTGATGTCAGACAGAGAGTTATAAGCAGAATCTCTGTTCTTGAGGAGCACTAAACTTTTCTGTTACTTCTGGCTACATTTGGGGAGAACACAGTAGATTATCCTCAACTGGGGGGCCTGTGGGGCCCTGCTGTAGAAATTTAACAGAGCAGCGCAAAGATTGCTAGTGAGAGGATGATTGATTCAGAGGGTGGGGAAATTAAAGAAAGCCTTGTGGAGAGGGAACTGAGCAAAGAGGAAGGCAGAGCTTCCACTGAGAAACAGGGGTGTTTGGGGACCATGAAGAACACAACTTAGTTGGAGGTGTGAATGGGAAATGCCACTGGAGGGGTGTAACAGGGAGGTCCAGGATCTTCCCATGGAAGAGGGCTGTGGGGAGCAGGTGGGGGAGCAGAGTCATTGGTATTTACTAATCTAGAGACTGCTGTAAAGTCGGAGTGGGAGAGGTGCGTGGACCAGGGCCCACCACACACCTTGGGACCCACCGGGCTAAGGGCGCTCATCCGTCCTTATCATCCTTCTTGGCAGGCTCCCCTTTCTAGTCCACTCTGAGTGCTGTGTACACTGAACTTTTCAATAGCACCATTTAAAACTTATGGTAGTAAAGGCTGGGTTCTCTTAAAGTAATGGCAAGTAACTGAGGGTGTGCATCAAGATTAACCATGAAGTTTTTATTATTGCTAAATTTAAAATGTAACAAAGTTTAAAAGTGTGGAGAAGGCCATATTAAACATGCCTGTTTCTATTAAAGTGGAAGAAATCGAATGGCAAAATTTATTCTTATGTTTTCTAATTCCCTCTATCCACCCTCATTCCCCAGCCAATTTCAGTGCCCCTCACCACCCATTCCTTCACCAGCAGTGTCTTTCCTTGCCGTTTATTTCCCTGAGAAAAATCAAATCCAATAAAAACTATCTCTTCTCTTTTGCCCCTGACCTAAAATTAATCTAGGTTGTTACCCACTGTCTACTATGAATTTGTGCTGAAGCCACTGGCACCAACATGTTGAGACTTTTTCTCTACAACTTATAGCAGCCTCAACCGAGATAGACTTAGCCAACAATTTGGGGTGACCTTGAACACAGATAAAACCATAAGAGAGAGGTGCAAGGGGCAAGACAACCTAGGGAATAGTGAAGCGGGCTAGGAGTGATGGGAGGAGATGAAGAACCAGGAGCAGAGAGGCTGGACAGCAGGGAAAGGGGGTGAAGGGGTCAGCAGAGTGCGGTTGAAATTCAAGAGCCTGCAGATATGGATAAAGAAGTTCAAGGCATTTGTGACTAGAGTGCCAGACCTTTGGACATTAAGCGTATACTTTGTTTTGTTTTAATTTAAAAATATTTTTAAAGACAAGTCAGAGTGCGCGGGAAGAGAGCTTATCATCGAGGGAGTCAGTTCTCAGTGGCGGGAGTGCCACGTGTTCAGCCCCTGCCCAAGCAAAGTCCTTTGGACCTACCACTGTTCAGGCATTTGGTGGGCTCTAGGTGACCCACAGGTTTGTGACTAGGCCTGGTTCTCGTTATAAAGCAGAAGGTGTCTCCATGCAGTTACACTGTGCAAGTACCTTGTAGGTGCATGGTGCACGCAATTAGGAATTCCGAGGACGCTGACTTAGAGATCTCTCTCGGACCTACTGTCACCAGCCGCACCTACAGCAGTGCCACCCATGCCAGTTTCATTTCTTGTCTGCATCTCTGCCTTTCCTCTAGTCTAGCCCCTCACTTTAGCTGAGCAGTGAGACACAGCGGCCTGTCTGTGAAGACTTTGGTATGATCTGAGGACTGGCCTGAAAGTTCAGAAATTATTCTCTGCCTTAAATTATTTCACTCCCCATAAACTCATCGAAAGGTCATTAAACTACTTCTTTAAGCTCCAGGGATTTATTATCTCCAGCATGTAGAAGAACACAGAAGCATTCTCCATGCATTAAGCAGTCTTCTTTCCTACTTAGAGTTTCACTTGGAGTTTCCTGTGCTCAGTCTCCATACGTTCGACTGTCCCGAGGTTGTCCAGGCCCTTCGCAGCATCCTCCCTTCCCTGAGCTGCAGAGGCTTGTGGGAGCCACAGCCAAGCTGTGCAGACCACACACTGTGCACCACCGTCACCTTCCTGTGAAGGTGGACCAGGCCATTTCTGGTCTGAAGTGTGTTTTGGTGAGTGCATGACACAGGACAGTAGTAAGAAGGGAAGTCTCCACCCTGCCCTGCCTCGGCAGGAGTACATCTTAGGCAGCAGACGTATTCATGTCAAGCTCTGAATGTGTATTGAAGAAAAGCCTGTACTTGCTGACATTGCATCATCCCAGTAGACCAGAAAAAGCCTGAGTTTCTCTAATTGTGTCCAGTCGTTGGTGACTAATTTATGAGCTACTGTGCTCCTCCAGGCCATTTTCTTCATTCTCGCCTTCGTGGCCTTTGTGATTTGATTTCTGAACAGGCCATTCTTTCCAATCTGCCATTCCTTCCAATAAGCAGAGAGCTTAAAGTTCAAATTGTTAATTTAATTCTCTTGAGGAGTTCAAGAACTTGGCCGAAGCATTGCTGCAGCCCACTCTGTTGAATCCTGGTTGTTATCACCATGGATTCCATCCAAGAATGAGCCAGTCCACAGGGAAGATGCACCTCCCTTCATCTGCTGGTGCTCCCCACAGCCCTCTGAGCCACTCTGTTCTGTCAGGTGGTGGCCATTAGCAGTGCATAGGGCAAAGAAAGCCTGGAGCAGCCACCTCCTTTGTCTTGGCACCAGCACTGAGACACTGGGCCTTGTGGCAAGATTTGGGAAATGATACATTGCCTTTCCTGGCATCTCCCAGTCTTCGGGGAGTTCTTTACATTCATGACATGTACCCTGTCTCCTCAACGACGTTTTCATTACCTTGTTTTTAATCTAATCGAGTTAAAACTAAAATTAGGAGACAGTTAATTTCTCAGGCTTGGGTGTGATGAAATTAGAACCTCTCATCAGCAGTGTTATGTTGTAGAACTTACAGCGTAAACTAGAGGACTGAACACATTCATGTTTCCATGTGAACTGACCCAGGTCTGCTTTTTCTTTTTAAGGGTAACAGAAACAACATCATCCTATGTTTCCATCCCCTCCGACAGAAATCCCACTGTTAATTGGCCTCCAGTGTAGACAATGCCCGAGAACAACAGTGATCCCCTAGATCATGTAATCAGGACTAGGTCTCTGAAGCATTTCAGGTCTTGAGCAGGATCCAGCCTGGACGGTCAGTCATCTGGGCTACATAGATTACAAATTCACTGAATGGCAAGACTGCTGGCACTGTGTGGAGTGCTTAATGCATTTCCCAAAGCAGTTCTGAAGGTGGGTGCCGTTACCCTCGCTTTATAGATGGGGAAGCAGAATCTCTGAATGGCTAAATTTAATTCCAGGGCTGTCTGACACCCAAACCCAAGCTCTTTGCATGGTGTCGTAGTGCCTCCCCAAAGAGTGCTGGTCAAGGATGAGGGTTCCTTTCCTTGGCTTGAGATACATTTGCATTCTCTCCCCTCAACTGAGCTCTTTTTCACTGTGTCTGGATGTCTGGATTAAACAGAGAAGGTGAGTGGTGGGAGTTGGTACTTGGTCTGGAGCTAAACATGAGCCTACTGTCTACTTGAGTTCCTCTGGCTTTGCAGGGAAGATTTACTCCCTGCCCCTGACTGTCATCTCTGAAGGGACAGGAGGCCCAGGTCAGAAGGTGCCTTCTCCCCAGCCCTCAGACCTGGCATTAACTGATCTAAATCCCAGGCTTCGTCGGGGAGAGGCATCAAGCACACCTATAAATCACTTGGATCTTCATCTACGGTCCTTAATGATGCTGAGCCCCACATCACAATGAAAGAAAACACTATTGACAATTATAAAATACTAAATATAGCTCAGTACATTTAAAAGTGAACAATAGTAAAAGCCTTGAAACATTTTTCTTTGATGTGAATGGAGCCTTTGGCATTTGGAAATACAATAAGATGAATTAATTGCTCCTCATTACTTGGCAAGTCAGGAGAGGTATGAATGTGCCTTCTCTCCTCGGCATTAGCTGTTGCCTGACCAAAATAGCCCCCTTTTGTGTTTACTCCTGCTTTCTCTAATAATAAGCAAATTGGAGATCATGGCTAGAAAAATTCAAGTGCCCTTCATCCTTTCTCTAAAACCCTCCTAGAGTTTGTGATGTTTATCTGCTCAGGGGCTACTGCTAATAATTGCAGAGGTCATGTGAATCCTCATAGTACAAGATTAGAAACAGCATCTGCAAAATTACTTCTTAGGAAAATATTCTGTTTTATCTTTTTCTGCAAAAGTGATTTTGCAAGCAAATTGCTGTCTTTCCTCTCTTGCACTATATTTTTATGTTGCTGGAAAAAGTATAGTTGGAGAGAAACATTTAATAGCTACCAAGAGTTTTTGAATCCATAGTCTTTTTTTTTTTTTTTTTAACTTTATATATTTTTCCTGATGTATTATTAGACTTCCATATGAATAAATTATATTGGAGTCTTTAAATTCTGAAACGATGGCCCCTGAATAAACTGTTTGGAATTTATTGGTTTAGTGGGCTGCTCATTAAAATTTTATATATGACAGCTATAATATGGTACATGCAAGCATGTGACCTTTTTACATTATCTCTACAATTTGTTTATGGTTAATGCCTACAAATTAGGAGATGGTTGATTCCCCAGAATAATCAACAGCTGGAGAAGCAGAGGAGAAAACGGGGAATAAGGCTCCGGTACTATCCAAAAACTGATCCCTGAAATGTCTTGAGTTTGAAGAGCACACCATTCCAGCCATGTGCATTTGTGATGTGGCTGCCTTCCCATCATGTATATTACATGTAGACATTTCCCAAACATTGTGTACATTTCAACCATTACAAGGAGGCAGTCTGCCGAACCCAGAGTTGTAGCAGCAGCCTTGCTCTGCTTCATGAAATATGAAAGCCTGTTTACTTAGTAACAATAACAGTTTGAAAGGCTTCAGGCTGAGCAGTTTTTGCATGACACATCGGGCTAGACCCCATGTGTCTGAAGTAGTGAGACCACTGATAGTGTGGTGTGCCAGAAATTGGATGGGGGCTGGGGGTAGGGAGAAGCTGAGCGGGTACTAGGACAGGTACCCCAAGTTAGAGTGTTTCGTCCGCCCTCAGTCTCAGGTCAGATAGGGCATTTGTTCTTAGCAGCCCATCAACAGTGTTAGACCCATGTTGCCTGATTCATAAATATTTTCTACAGTCCGGGTCATGGGCTTGAGTTTGGGTTCGGCTGGAAAAGGAAGGTTTGCCTTTTCTTATTCCCCCAACATTCAGCTTTCTGTGGCCTCATTCTTTGTAATCTTAGGGGTAGAGGGGCTTTAAATGGGTAATAAGGAGTCAGTGTGAAGTTGTCAAAGCTTTTTCCTAGGACACATTTTTCTTGTCTCCATGCATGTTCATAATACACAAACACACTCGGTGTTTCCTGTAATCTAAGACATCATAGACGATTACTCAGTATTGACTTAAAACAGTTTTTCAAGGTAAAATAATGTGCTCATCCTTTGAAAATCTCATCCATATCTCAGAAATGTTGATATGAAGACAGTTTAGAATAAAATTAATATGGTGTACAAAGGTAGCATATATTTTTTGAATTTACGTAAGCTCCAGTATTTGGGTAGATTAGCAAATCGACCATTAGTATGGGGATATGAGTGGTGACGATAGAGTGGAATGTTTAAAAGTCCAGGATATTAGACTAGCGTAACACGGAGAAGCAATTTACTCAGGTTTGACATTTAGAGTTATAATTTCTTCAAAGCCAGACATGTCTCTCTAGGCCAAAAATGGCAGTTCAGAGATCCTGCCATTGAAATCTCTCAGCCTGGCACCCTTTCTTACTCCCATTTCAGGATAAGTGGGTCTACAGCCAGGCTCTCTGTTCTGATTTTGAGATCTCCCTGGCGGTGCTTGTTATCTGCAGGGTTACTTTACATTTTAAGTAAGAAATTTTTAATCCTTTTAATTTTCAAATACATATCATATGTAAAGGAGAGATGTTATAAAATTAAATGAGTAGTCAGAGCTGCTCCACTACAAAAGGTAGGAAATCACTGGTATAGATATTTTAGTCCATTTGCAGAAAATTGCCTATTCTCAAGTAGGTAGGTCAAGTGCAGAAAGAACCTCTACTTGAGATACAATTTCCTCTCCACACTTGGCTTTCTCTCTATTAGGATAGGCGGCCAAGCACTGCCCAAATTTTAACATTCTGCTATCTTTTCACTAGCAGTTTTTTGACTATATGTATTAAGATGTATTTGCTTGGGGCAGAATTCACAGTCGTAGCTACAAATACTTTTAGAACCACAAGTTTAGAGAATAAAGTGCAAATCTTTATCTTGTAGAAAATTGGAGAGTATTAAATGATTTGCCCATGGTAATACAACCCATTAATGTCAGGCAGAGGCAGGTATAGAACCAGGTCTCTAGCCTCCTCAGCAAGTATGCCTTTTTCTGGCATAGAGCAAGTTGGTGTGATGGGAGTCTTTGATATGCTCTCCGACTTTTGAACTTTTGTCTTCATTCAAGTGCCTCGTGGAATGCTGGGTAACAAGAGTCAAACTTTATTTAACAAAAGAAAAAAGGTCATGTTCTGAAGCTGTGTGACACTTCTCCTTTCCTCATTGACTGATTTCCCTGACTTTCATGAATGTTGGAAAGAACTTTTTAATCAGCCCAGCAAAGGGAAACATTTCAAGCAAACTCTCATAGCGTAAGAGTGGGCTATGGAGATTCAGGGAACTCATTTCCACTCGGACCTGGGCTTTCAGTTCCTGAGTCCCTCCGCCCCAGTGCGCACAAACCAACACTCTGTATCTGGGAGAGCAGAATCGCCCTTGTCATCAGCATTTCATAAACACAGAACTCTTGGGTCTGAGTGAGGCCCCATGATGTTCCTTTGGAATAGATCCAAGCCCACGGCTGTTTTGTAGTTTTTCCTGAATTTGAGTCAGCCAGGCAGGCAGGAAATCTGGGCTGCCATTCTCCCAGCTGCCCCAGCCTGAGCCCTAGAGAAGTTGTAAGACTCCTTCCCTGTTGGCAAAGGCTCCTGTGGTCATACCTCCGCCATTACTTTAGTGTCAGAAATCACCCGAGGGCGTTTATAACCTCTCATTAGAGATTAAGTGGCTTGGGGGCTGACGTCCAAAGCGACTGGTCCTAAGAGAAACCAGCAAGTTTGTGTTCTTGACAGAGAAGGGTGTTAAGTGCGACTGGAGCCATGTTCTCTCTGTTTGTTATCCATGAGTTACCCCTGCAGAGGAAATGGGGCAGGTGACAGGCGAAACCCCAGGACCAGCTCAGAGTAGATTGACGGGTGCTGAGATCTGTGGGTGTGAGGCTCAGTTTGGCTTTGGGACATTTGCACATGCCCTGTCAGTTTATCATAAAATTCCACAGATTTCAAGATTTGTCTTTATTCAGTTTCTGAAATGGTTTGGGTCTTTTTTTAAAAAGTTACCAGAGAAAGCTAGCTTTAGGTTAGAGCGTTGAGCAGATTAACAAATGTAGCTTCAGTGCGAAGAATGACATCTGACCAGAGGTGGCAAAAGCCTCACTCGTCACCTGTGGTCCTTCCCTTGGGGACCAGTAATCCTGCAAGCCTGCAGGGCCCCAGCGGTGTCATTCAGCTATAGCACATGACCTACAGGAGTTCATAATGACCATGTGCATCCCTGAAGAGCTGTACCATGAGGCTCATTATTTCTTCAGTTAACAGCCAACGAAATACATAAAATATTATAAAATGTATGCAAGTGTTAGGCTCTTTTTCAAGGGTTAATAGAAACTTTTTGAAAGTTCACATGGCATTCTTGGCAGTTAATGGGGCAAAGTGGTGTCTATACCACTTTGGGAGCACCTAATTGGTCTTTCTTAGAAGCCCCTAGTAAATGATCTTAGAGGCTTTGATTTTTTTTTTTTTTTTTTTTTAACGTCTCCTTTTGGCCTTGCCTATGGTGCTTCAGCATGTTTAGTCTTCACCTTTGGGTAAATCTGGACATTTTGGCGCCACCTCTCTGCTGGTATTCAGTGTCTTACCTGAAGCTTCCCTTGGCCTTCACTCACTGTCTAAACTGTGAATGGCAGCAGTGGAGGCCATTCTTTTTATTTTGATGTCACCATTTTGTTCCCGCTTTCATGGATTCTGGGGTCAGGTAGATTTATAGACTTTCAACTAGCAGCCAGGAACCTTGACATGTTTTCCAAGCATGAAGCTCTGCCTGCAGCATTGGGGCCTGTCCCCCACCAGGGTCTGTGGCCATTTCTCCCATTTGTTCTGGGGAAGCCACAGAACCAGCTCTGAGAAGGTGGAGGTAGTTTCTGATGGTTACAGTTGTTCATAATTGCTCTTCTAGATAGTTATATGGGTCATACATTCCTCCTGAAATGTGGAAAATCCCACACTCCTACCCATTTTGTTATACCCATTGTGTGTTTGTATACATATATATTTTTTAACTGAAGAAGAAAAATAACCCTGCCTTTGTACGCAAACCTTTTAACAAATTGTTTATTGTTGTATCCAGGTGACAAGCATGGTAAGTATTCTCACCATATTGAGTATTTTGTATTTTAGCTGTGCTTGGCAGACTTTTTGGCTAGCTTTGTGTTATCAGCCTTGGCTTTTTTTTTTAGAAAAGACCCATTCGGGAAAAGGAGAAACTACTTACCTGATAGCATCCCCTTGTGTCCTCAGCTATAGAAGGAACCAGTGAAGCCTTAGACCCATGGCAAGGACACCTGAGAGAGCATGCACCCCTCCAGCAGCATGCTGCTTGGCCCCATCACCTGCCCCAAGCCCGCCCTCCTTGCTGCTTCTAAGCCTCTGCCAGGGCTCCCAGGCCTCGCATGAATGACCCCAGCAGCTCCTGGGACCGTGGCCCGCTGACAGCACACACAGTCCAGGCCTCCCCATCCTCTGGATGGTCCCACCCCAGACCCACAACGATGCCCCCTCCTCCCCATCTATATGCTTAAAGCAGGGCCTTTTTCTCCTTGAGTATGTTAATTAATTGGAAAAATCTCACTTTGGAAGCTGGAAAAATAAATACATTGTCCACTTTTGTCAGAGGCTTCCCATTCTGTTGGAAAACGGATTAACAACAAAAAAATTTTTTTAAACCTTGCCACTGGGAGTTCTCAGTAAATGTTCAGAGTTAAAGTAGGTTCAGTGTGATTTTAGCCTTCTGGCTGTGTTTATTTATCCGTGCATGTTTGCTTTTTTGGCCTCTTTGTGGCTCTGTGTTTTAGTCCATGTGCTTGTGTCTGTGCCTTTGTAAGCTGCCTGGTAGCCATGCGTGTGTATTAAGTCTGTGTGTCACTGTCACCTTCAAGGATCAGACTGCAAAGGATAAGGCCCTTCAGCACATGGCCGCCATGTCGTCAGCCCAGATCGTCTCAGCCACGGCCATTCACAACAAGCTGGGGCTGCCTGGGATTCCACGCCCCACCTTCCCAGGGGCGCCGGGGGTGAGTCACAGGCTGCATCCAGAAACAACAGCTCCGGGGCATGGGGTCACCATGGGCCAGCATGACGCTATCCATCTGCACTTCTTATGATTGGGTCAGGTGTAAGGGAACCACCTTGTGGTGAACTGATGATGGGTGTAAAAACGTGAAAGAAATCAAGGGAGGAAGAGGAGCAGGAAGCTGGAGAGCAAGCCGGGAGGGGAGGGAGCCTTAGTACCTGAAGACACCGAGTCAAGTATCAGTTTTTCTTTTCTGGTGCCCTTCTAGGTTGTGATCTGCCATCTTTTTTTCTAGCCCTTGGTGTCTTTTCTTGTGTCCTCGGGGTCACATTATTACAGCCCCAGAAGGGACAAAGGGTTTTATTAACGTTTTCATTTTACACCTACAAGGGCAGAGAAGCTAAACATTATTGTCCCATTTAATCCTCATAATAATCTTAAATGTCTCTTACTGTCATTGACATTTTACAGATGCCAAAACCAAGGTTAGTTAGTACCAAAACAAGAGCTTGGATAATGCGGTCATAATCACATGGATAGTGATGTCAGGACCCAAACCCAGGGTTCGGTGATTTCCTTCACAGAGCGTTTTCCCACCTCTTCCTCCAGCAGGGGGTCAGTAGGTACCAATAGCCTCAGGAAAACTCACAGCTAAGGAAGTGTCTGCTATTTGGGGCTCACAATGTTGCACATGGTAGATTTCAGAATAGAGTGGGGAAGAGAAGGGTGGGTGGGTACATGGATAGAGCAGTCAGATGAAATACTCACAAACCTCTGCAGTGCGCCCAGATCTCTGCCACATGCCAGGAGAACACTGAAGCTGCTGCCTGCTCCCTGCCCTCGGAGGTTATCTGGAAGAGGAGCTAGAAGGAGCCCTGGGTTGCCAGGCCAAGGACATAGGCTGCAATTTTGTGCACAGCAGTGACCACATCTGCATTTAGAGAGGATCACTGCAGCTGGTGGATGATCTGAACCCACTATCTTTAGCAGGGGTTGCAATGCATACACATCTTGAATTGTACTTTGACATGAACTCATGATCAATCCTGAAGCCTCTTGCATTTTGCCTTCCAGTTCTGGCCGGGAATGATACAAACAGGGCAGCCAGGATCCTCACAAGAGTAAGTCTGAGGAGGGGCTGACACAGCAAGGGGCTGGCTGGTCAAAGCCCACCTTGGGTAGTAGTGTTTTCCTGGGACCAGACTGCCTTGGAGCTTAGAAGGGGAGAAAGATTTAACCTGAGATCACCGAAGTCATCCCCCATTGTTATCCACTGAAGCCAATAGCAGGAAAAAGACTGTTCAGGTCCTGGAGACATGTAAATAACATGCCACACCTTAAGTTTAGTGGCCATCTAGCTCAAAGCAGGAATAAGATTCCTGCCCCTTCATGGCTGTGAAGGGAAAGCCTAGGGTATCCCTGAGAAGTGCCTGCCTGAGAGTGAGGGCAGTGGGGTGATTCTGTAGCCCATTCCATTCTCTTTCCCTGGGGTACAGGGGCTAACAGAAAATCCTGTGAATGCTCTGAGGGCCCAGGTAGCAAGCTCACTAACCAGAAGATCAGTCTGGGGATGAACGCAGAAGGGAAATCCTGCTCGTATATTCTCAAAAGAACTTGAGCAATTTGGCCTGGAGCAGGAGAGCCTGAATCATGCCCCAAACCCTGCCTGGAAATGGTGACCACTAACCTCGGTCTCTGCAGGGATGAGAAATTCAGAGGCAGATGCCCAGCTTATCCCACTGAGCTGGCATGAGCTTGGTGGTTTGGTCCCCAACAGCCTGCTGGCCCCTCTCAATTGGAGAAAGTAACCCTCTCAGTCTTGATGGAGCTCTGCCTGGGCTGTGCCCCCACCTGTGGTCAGGGAACCCCAAAGTGGGGAGGACCCCAGGTTGGGTCACTTAGCCCTGGGAGGCCAAGGCCGAGGCCAGAACTGAAACGTAGCTGCTGCTACAGCTGCCATTTCTGACTCTCTCCATCTCTCTGTGCCCAGCGTCAAGCCTTTCGTGCAGCAGGCGTACCCCATCCAGCCAGCAGTCACAGCCCCCATTCCAGGTGAGTCTCGCAGGGCTCCCTCCTGCTTTGTTCCCCAGCTGTGTGGCCCGTCTTATTGGCAGACTCATGAATTCCCCCTCCTCACCTTCAACTTGCTTAAGGCAGAGATTAGCCTGGAGCTTAGGAGGATCACATAGGTGTCCCCCTTCCCAGGTCCTGATTCCTGTCAGTCATCTCAGAGCTCTTCAGATGTGTTTTTAAGGGAATGAGAAGCCTGGTCACTTTCACTCAGCACCCTAGGTCATCCTTGGAAGGGGAAGTTGCAGTGGTTCCTTCCTCATTATTAACAGGCTGAATCGGGCAACCCAAGTCTTGAGGGCAGATAGGGGTTTAGTCACCCTTTCTTAGATAAAGAGGTTTCAGTTCCTAGTACTCTTTCTTTGTAGGAGAGCTTACGTGGAAGCCCAAAGTAGAAAACATGTATCTGGTTCCCCCCTGCCCCAACACACACACGCATGTAGAATTACTCATTGGAGCCGCTCTCCATTACAGAGTTGCCAAACTGAGAATGCCCTCTGCTCCAATACCATGGAGCATTCTGAGAGAATATTCTAGAGTGCTGGTGACTGCAATCTTATGAAAGGAGGTGGAGAAACACAAGTAGTGTCTGGCACGTCCCAGTCTTCAGTCGGTCTCATCTTGGTCCCCAGCTAGGCCCCTTTGTCCAGGATTAGGTCACCTCATGCCACAGCCGCTAACATGAGCTGAGGCTGGCTCCGTGAGGAGCCACATGCATCGTGCTTTTCCAGGACACTGCCGCTGGGATCCTGGGCCAGAATCCACCCCCACCTAACCTAGTGCCACCGCAAGACACTGGTGGAGCAGTCTGTTGGCCTTTCCCACCCCAGCATAGGCCTGAGGCCAAGGGGAGGCGGTTGGCCAGCAGTAAAGGTGATGATTGGTCTTTCAGGGTTTGAGCCTGCGTCAGCCCCAGCTCCCTCGGTTCCTGCCTGGCAGGGTCGCTCCATTGGCACAACCAAACTTCGCCTGGTGGAATTCTCCGCTTTCCTCGAACAGCAGCGAGACCCAGACTCGGTGAGTGTGCTCAGAGGTGTACCTCGAACCCAGAATCTGTTGTTCATTCCCATTCACCTCCACAGTCGTTTCCCTGTCCTCGTGCCTGACAGAGCCTGAGTGAATGCGGGCCTGGGGAGGAATAACCAAGCAGCCTTTCAATTAAGTAAAAGGTGTTTCCATTGACAAATATTTAGAACTTGGAGCTGAAATCTTTGCTTTGGACCTGAAACTCCAGGGAAGACTGGCGCTGAAGGGAAGGAGCTTAATAGGCTCTTGCTTTGGGTAAAATTTAATGTTTATTGCGCCTTGCCACGTGACTGATACATGGCAAAGCTATTTATATATACAATCACATTTTATTTCCACCAAAACCTTATAAGGGTAGGTGCTATCTGATAGATGAAGAAACAGAGGTTAAGAAATTTTCCTGAAGTCACATAGTTAATATCTGATGGATTAGAGATTCAAACTTACATCTTTAGAACGCAAGCCTAAACATTTCGGCATTATTCTATATTGCCTTTCCAAGTCTATGTTTTCTCAAGATAGCATGTTATCTTTTTAAGGAGAATTAACAAGGTGATACTGCAACAATTTGACGTAGAATGTACCAGTCAGGTTGGCATCTGGACTCTATTGGTTGTCTCCCTCACCCCATCGAGTGCCCATCACCCCATTGTTTCCCAGCCAGGTCTATCAGTTCCCACCCAGCAAGCCCAAGACCCTTTTCTCACTCCCACTCCTTGGCTGTGAGTATGAGCGCTGCACCTGTGTGTGGGTGAGTCCAAGGCAAAAATTGCAGAAATCGTGGATTTGTCTTTGGGATCTTCACCAAACCCTTTCTGTAGTCTCTGTCTCCCTCACCTTGCTGATCCCCAGGGCCACCAGAGCCAGAGGCGCCGCGCTGTCTTTGTGTCTGCTGCCTTGCTGTTCGTCAGTTATCCGGGGAACGTGTCGTGAATGATTTCACCATCTGTTGTAAATAATTCAGATACTGAGCGATTACAGGTGACCTCTCCTGATAGTATTTGTACTTGAGCTTGGTGGAAAGCCTCCGCTGATAGGATGGTGGAGATGACCTGGGCAGAGGAGCTTCCCCCAACCATCATCAGAGAAGACACTCAGGCAGAACCCAGTGTAGCCCACTGACATTTCTGTCTGTGAGTTGTAAACTCTGGGAGCTGGTAGAAAAATAGAGCCTGCTCCAAAATTAGGAAAAAATGAAGGAGTTGTAAAGTAGGTCATTGGGCCTATCAAGGCAGTTATAGGAAAATGAGGTTAGTGAAACAGGGAAGAGAAAGCTAACTGGATCACTCTTCTCAAGGGGCTGTGTGGCTTATAGGAAGGGTGATGGTGATGGCTTGATCCTTTTCTGGTGGCATTGAAATAAACAAGATCACCTTCCTGACTTGAGGCTGCTGCTTCCTTCTGGGAAGTACAGAAGATTTTTTACCTGGAAGCTTGGCTTTGACCCAGATGATGCTTCTGCTTTTCATAATTCATGTTTGTATAACACCTCATTGCCTACACAGTACTTTTATCATTGATCATTTTATTCTCTCCTCATAGTACCAGTAAGATTTGTTTCATCACTTTATAGGGGAAGAAACAGGCCCAGACTCATTAAGTGGCTTACTGAAGATATTTAGCCAAAAAGCACCAGGACCAGGAGCCAAAATCTATTTCAATATACTCTTTTACACACACTGCTGTGAACCACCCCAATTACGAAGGTCTCTTGAATTGTGTATTCAGTCTGCATGTCTACTACGTGAACAAATCTTTCTCTTTGCTCGTGAACTTTTTTCTTCTAGGAATAAAACTCCAAGGCACTGTGGAGCAAAAGTCTCAAAGTAAAAAGATTATAAAATGTTTTATCAAAATAAAACAAAAATTTTTAATCGAAAAGCCTGTGGCAGCCCCTCAATTTGTCCTCTTCAGTTACGGACCAGTAGAGCCCAGAATACCCGGTTTCTCTTGTGGTTAGTGTTCGTTGGGATTCACTTTGTGAATCCCTGATAGACTTTTTCAGTCCATTCTATAATCATTTAATGTACAGCACCATACCAAGGAGGGTCCGGCCCTGCACTCAACCATTCTCCGGCCTAGTGGAGGTAATGTCTAATGAGGAGACTCGCATGAAGCAGTCATCACACAAGAGGTCATTATGAAGTGTGGTGACTGCTAGGAAGGAAGAATATAGAAAACTGTCAGTGATTAACACGGAACAGGAATGCTTCCTTGAGCAGTCATCTTTACATTGAGGGGTAGAGGACTGATATGGAATAGGGAGGAATGAGGGAGAACATACCAGGGGATGACTGAGGTATGAAAGCAGTAAGTGAAAGTCGGTGGATAGTTTTATAGGTGGGGCCCACCAAGTCCTTGGACTAGAGTTGAGAGATAATGTGCCATGTATGCTCAGGATTATACCTAGTAATCTGAATGGTTCGACTCGACCGGCCTCTCCCTGATGAATGAAAAGGTTTGGCTCTATAGCTTGGGCTCTAATACCTGACTTCAACGGTTCTGATATAAATGGGAGGCCTCGTGTGAGTCAACACCCTTGGGCCTCTTGGAAAAACATAATTATATTTTAGGGGACATAAAATGAGGACTGAGAGAAATTTGAATTCATTCACCAATACTTTTTTAAAAAGTGTATTTATTGATTCATTTTTAGAGCGAAGAAAGGAGAAAGAGGGAAGCATCGAGTTGTTGTTCCATTTATTGATGCATTCATTGGTTGATTCTTGTATTTGCCCTGACTGGGGATCAAACCTGCAACCTTGGTGTCTTGGGACAACTCTCTAACCAACTGAGTGCCTGGCCAGAGCAACAAATACTTTTTAAACACTTCATGCCAGCCCCTGTTTCAGGCTTTAGGGATTCAAAATCAAGAGAAACTAGTCCTTATTCTTGTAGAGCTCCATCCAAATAGAAAAGACAAACCACTCAAACAAGTACACACACACAGAATATGAGGTGATGTTAAGTGCTTATGTGGAATAATCCTTTTTGCACAGTTGAAAATTACTTGCTCTTTAGATTCAAAAACTATAACTCCAGAAAATGTTTCTGGTTTCTTGTACTATGATTTTAAGTTGTCTATCAGATAATGCCAACCAAAACTGCACTATTCTAAAATTATTTTACTGAATTGTAACATCAGTCTCACTTGTTAATGTCACTTCTAATATTCCTGTGTTACAGATCGCTGTTTTGCATTGATTTAAAAATCAGTACTATGTACACAAATGAATTCATGGCAGATTGTAAGCAGTCCATCTATTTGATTTTAGTGGAAATGTGAGGGTCTGGAAAGAGTTATTGTGCTAGAGGAAGCAGGAGACCCTGGGAAAAAAAAGGGTGATTGACAAATTGAAATGAGGGAGAATTACAAAGATTATTTAAAGCATTTTGATAATGTCTTAAGCACCAGCTTCTCAGATTATGTAATATGTACTTTTTTTTGCAAACACAAGGTACTGTCACAATGAACATGTAATGGCACTTCAGGACCAAGGTCACACTGAAAAACTTGCAGCATGTGGAATGTTTCTTTGGCTCTCAGACTTTTAGTGCCTTCTGAGACTTTGATTTTATTATATTTTGTTCCAACTATAGAAAAATTTACAGTAACATAAATTCATCTGGGATATTTAATGTCAATATACTGTACTTAAAATTTAACATCAAACATTAAGCATGTTACTTTGATAAGGAAGTCAACAAGTTGACAAATAGTCAAAGGTCCCTAAACAGTTTCAACTGTATGTTTGGAGTCTGTAAATCTTTGTCTACATATAGGCATGCACACACATTTCTCCCTACTTGTCTGTAATGGCTTAGACTCATTGGAATCATGGGGTTATAGATAGTGCTGGCAAAAAGCCAATAAATAAATCAATGAGCTGGATGCAGTGCTAACTGTTTTTCATTAGTGATTTTTTTTTGTCTTCATCACACCACGATGAGTTAGGTCATTTTATTCAGTTCTACAGAAGAGGCTTGGAGAGATTGCTGTCTTGCAGGCAGTCATGTCTGTGGCCAGGTTTGAACCTTGTGGCTGTACTATTTCCCAGCAGTAGATAAGGCATGAGCAAAAAAACTAAGAGGAGAACCTAGTTTGCCTCAGTCCAAGGTGGCCTCCCTCAGATACCACTGTTCTGCACATTCACTCTACAGTTTACCACATAGGTCATCATTGCCACCCCTGAAGACTTCTTCATGACTCTGCCACCCTTAGCATTGGTAGTACTGGTAGTAGTACCAGCAGTGGTACCACCTGTGGAGATAGCCCACAATGTGCATTATCTTATATGTGGCCTGCCTGGTGTTAGGCAGGCAGCTGACGTTGGAAATGGAAGTCAGATCCGGGTCTGCTGATTCCACATCCTGAGATAGTAACCAGTGTGGGGTCCGTCCATTTGTACCCAAGGAGTAACCTGTTTTGCCGCCTATAGCGAGCGGGCTGTAATCTGTAAGGAACTAAAGGCAGAATGATCTGGGGGGTGAGCGCCCCCTGCTGGCTCTGCATCAAGTATAAACCAGATGGCAGCGTTTCCCCAAGTCAATTGTTTATATTGGTGGAAAACCAGCAAGTCAGTCCCTCTGTTACCTTTGGCTCCACTAGAAGCTAAGAGAAAAACAGCAGAGGGTGAAGAAAGGAAGATCTAAAAAACTAAGACTATTAAAGAAGTGGTTAGTAGTGCTTGAAAATACACTTTCTACATGATTTCAACGTTCCCTATCAAGGGACTTCAAATGTTAAGTGTAAGATCCTCCACCCATGGTGGGCCATTTAGAAGTGCCTTGACTGTAATCAGGGCCTGGCTCCTGGAGACTGTGTTAGGCAGCTGCTGATTGAGACTGATGAAAACCTGATCTTGGTGAGCTGTAAGCTGAATCCTGTGTGTGCATGGGGAGTGGTTTTCCAGATAAAGCCTAGAGGAATTCCTCTACCCCCCACTCTGGGACACTGTAGGTTCCTCCAGCCCCCACAGCTCGGCTACATCCTGCCCCATAGCTGGCAAACCCCAGCAGGTTCAGATTGCCCCGGCACAAGGTTGTATATTTAATCCCTGTCATGGTCTAGATGCCAGAACAAGCAGGACCGTGTGCAGGAATAGAGTGTGTAAGGGTTGAGTTAGGTAGGAGTTACACAGCCAGATAAGGGAAAACTTTAGAGTGAAGAGGGAGGGACAAGGAGATTGTCTCTAGATTTTGAAAAAGCACTGTCTTGCCGGAAAAGACAAGTTCCATGACATGGTACATAGTAACAGACCTGAGCAGGGATGGCACATCCAGCTCTTAACAAACACCTTGATGTATTATGCAATAATGATCATCACCAGTGCTTACTGGCCTGTGTCACAAGCACTGTATGCCAAGCGTTCTGACACAGATATGGTTCTTATGTACAGTCTACCCGGGAAGGAGTAGAGGCTCAGAACATTAAGGGACATTATCAAGATCCACCTCCAGAAAGTGGCTGTGCCAGGGTTTGGCTCCACTCTCTATTTCTAACCACTTCACTGTAGTTTGGGGGAAATAAAAAAATTATTCAAACATAGACACGACTGCCTTCCAAAGCATGAGTCTCCCCAGGCACAGGCTGCATGTAGCTGGGGCCTTCACACTGGGGCAAGAGTCGGGCTGGGTTTTCTCTGAGCTCTTTTTCCAGCCTGTGGTTCTGTGCGTCTTCTCAGGGTTTGGGGCCAGTCACGAGAGAAGCCGGGAATGTGCCTGCTTGGACCTTAGAACACATCTCCTGTCATGCTCTTGTGACAACGTGTTTGTTCTAGTTGAAGGAGAACCTGGTATTGGACTTCTCACCAGCAGAACAAGGTTCGGGGCCATGACTTCACAGCTCAGCCTGGCTTCAGTTGGTACAGTGAGCGTAATAGGACCTCTCCCACCGTATTGCTGTGACAATTACAGTTAGCAGCATCCCTGGACCTACCAAACACTCCACACACGGTTTTTGAACCTTGAATGTCTTGGAGAAATGTAGCGGGAAATCGGGCCAGACAGATGGCGGGACCTGGCTTGGGAGTATCTGCTCACCAGGTGGTTTGGACTCTGTTGATACTCAGATGGGAGCCAGAATATTTTTTAATTAATTTTTTTTTTTGAGTAGGTAGTAAAATTCATGTGATCAAAAATTTATAAGCATAAAAGAATGGAGGGAGGTTTCACTACCTTCTAATTCCTATTCCACTCCAGATAGGGAACCAGTGTTGCTAGTTTCTTATAAATCTTTCCAGAGATTTTAATACATATACAATATAATAGGAACACGTATTCCCCCACCTCACTCCCCTTTTAAAGAGATGTGATCTGATATGTACTTCAGGAGGATGACAGCTGCAGCAGGTGAGAGAATGGGCTGGAGCTAGGGAAACAGCATCACTGGTCCAGGAGATGGGTGACAAGGACCAGACCAGGGGGACAGATACTGTGTGGATAACATGAAAAGGTCTTGGAGATTAATTAGCTGTGGAGGAAGAGGGTACTGCAAATGACTGAGTTGTTGAGTCTGTGGGTGGTGGTATAATTTGCAAAGCCACAGAGTGGAGAAGGAAGCAGATTGCCTTTGTGATAATGCTGCTGCTGCTGCTTGCCTCAAAAGAAAACTGTTGAAATGGATATTGGAAACACAGATGTTCAGCAGGTTAAGGGACAGCCCAACACCCAGCTCGTGGATGGCAGGGTGGATATTTGAACTTTGTCCTAACCCAGAGCCCATGGTTTGAACAATTTGGGGACGGTAGCATTGATAACCAACATTTAGGGAGATCGTAGCACGTGCCAAGTGCTTCTGCCGTGTTATTAATCTCACAGAGAATGATGTTTATGCACCACCTGCGGGGGTGGAGAGGACAAAGCTTATTATCATTTCACAGGTGGCACCCAGTGAAGGAAGGTGGTCAGGACATTTGGAGAAAGAGGAGAAAGTAAGGACACGATTTGAATTCCACAGGAGGGGAGAATTCCTGAAGGGTGCGCAGGCGTGGGTGATGGCAGGTCCTCAGCCTGGAGGCAAGGGGTTTTGCTGCCTGGGCTGTCCTGGCCTCTTCTCTTTACTTCTGAGTGGTGGGGACAGCGTAAAGCTTGGAGCCTCCTGGATGTGAGGGAGTATGTCAGCAATCTTCACAGCCTGAGCTGGCCCGAGTTTTTTCCCAGTTAGGGCAGCCTGCATTGAACTTAGGCAAATGCATCCTGCAGATAACCTCATTCTTTTCCATAACAGCATTCGGCCAAATGTGGGCCCAATCATGACTTAATCTTCATATCTTTTTAGTTTCTTTCAAAGACAGATCAGCTAAAATTCCTTTGTTAGACCACAGATCCTGACTCTGCTTTGGAAAAAATGACCAGTGCAGCTCTAAGGAAATACAAAATTGATGAGCCTGTGGAAGAAAGAAGGGTTTGTATCGGGATTAGATCAGAGAAATAAGGGAACAAGATCATAAGCAAGGTTTAAGTTCCAGATTGCCAGGAGGGTCCTTGCTGGTGTCTTGGACAGGGTGGAGAAGGGCAAGGTTTCTGTAGAGAAGCTTCCAAGCACTGCAGTGGCTGCTGAGGTTGATGCTACATCTCAGAGTGGGGTTCTGTATTAGTGGGGAACAGCTGTTCGGGCAGATTCGGTTTCCGGTCCTTTAGAAAAGAGGTTCCTCTACCCCAGTTCATAGCTTGTGTGTGGATCTCATTAACAGTAAACCTTCAAACCAGTATCTTTGCAGCTCCCTATGTCTCACACAGAACTGTCATGTTTACTGTTTCATTTGACCTTCACATCAACCTCTGGAGATGAGCCAGCCAGGTGTCATCCCTGTGTTCAGAGGAGGAAGCCAAGGCCCAGAAAGCTTAGGCAACTTGCCTCAGGTCACACAGCTTGAAACCAATAGAGCCTGGATCCTAACCCATGTGATGTTCATGTCCGCATCCCATGCTTAGGATAAGTGGTCAGAAAGCCCACTTGCCCTCCAGGTTCTCAGAGGAAGGCTACAGCTGGTCTGATGGCTGGCTCTGCCCAGTGTTTGTGCTTCTCCCAGGTTTTTCTCATATATTTTACCAAGCATGGTCTTCCCGTAGGTCACAGGAGATGAAATGTCTTTCCATGATTGAGTTGATGGCTCCCTAGAGTGTGGTATGGACTCATCCATGCAGCTCTTGCAAATAGCAATGGATGGTTTGCTCTCAGTGTCTGAGCTGCTCTGGGCATTCACCCCCTTTCTTCATTACCATTTGGGGATGAGGCAATAGAAAGCATCTGGAAATCTGGGTTTTATAGACATTTCACAGAGGCCCCAGCCAGGCTCCATCTGCTTTCTTTGGCAGGTCAGCACCGCACCCGGTTGCCTTCCCGGTTGCTGTCCCTGCTCTCAGCCACTGGCCCTTACAGCTGCGCTTGTGTGGGGAGGTGCACCTCTTTCTAAGAAAACAACAGCCCCTCTACAGAGATGGTGGAGGGAGTGGGAAGTGGGGGTGAGTGTGGTGCCTCCTAGTGTGAGATCTGGGAAGGAAGGACTTACTTGCTCCTAGTTTCTTGTTTTCTGTATTTCTTTCTGGGAAGAGCACAGGAAAGGCATGAAGTGGCACCGGGACGGGCGTCTAGAATAGGGCTGGTGTCTCTGAGCAGTCAGCTGAGGACAGAGCCTACTGGCGCAGGAGCCCAGGATAACCCCTCCTGCCCCATCCCCAAGAGATGAATATGCAGGTCACTTTCCTTGGCCCTACAGCCACTCCCTGGGGTCATCACAGGTTGCCCAGGCTGCCCTGGGAGTGTCTGGACAGATAGTCCTGGCAGGAGTGTGACAGGAAGCAAATGTAGGTGATTTGTCCTTGTTCTGTTCCATCGTGTACATTATCATCCCTTGACATGAGTTATTTATCTTGGTTTCTTTAAATTCCTAAGTGGATTATAATTTCTCTCTTGGTATTATTTGACAGCAGTCATTTTTCAAGGTTTTACTGCGTTCTTCAAATACTTGGAATTTTTGGAACAAGTTTGGGAAAAGATCGCCATCTTCAGGTCAGATGGTGTACTGCAGTGTCGAGGCATGTCTGGGGGAGCAGCTCGGATGCCAAGGACCAGCAGATTTATAGAACTTTTTCTGCCATTTCCACAAAAAGTGAACCCCTCATCAGAGGTATCTAAGATGTATTGGCAGTCCTTTAAAAAAGAGAGAGAAAAGAAAGAAAAGAAAACCCCAGTGGCCCCTGTGGGAGTTGTATTTCTCCGATTTGTCTTATTCATGGTGATGGGCAGCTACCCAGGCTGCCCCAGCCCCATTTGCGAGGACAGATGTTGCCGACTTCAGAGTGGGCTCTGATGTGCCTGAGGGGAGTGCCTGTGGGGGCCAGGTCACTCCAGACCCCATGTGCACATCTCCCCCTCCTTGGCCACCCGGTGTTACAGTAGTTAATGGCAGTGTCGGACCAGTGTCTGAAATTTTCCTTTTAATTCCTGCTTTAAATTTTAGTTTTTCCCTTTCGTTGCTGTCCAAAGGACAGCCTGAATTTCAAATGGTCTTTTCCAAAGGAAAGCAGCATCATGACTACTTGGGAAAATAATAATAGCAATAATAATAATAAATGATGGGCTTGGCATAGCCTATGTATTTTCCATGCATTATCTCATTTAATCTTGTGACACCTCTTTGAGGTAGTGACTTTCATTATCCCTGTATTACGAGTGTGGAAAAGGTAGCTGAGAGGGCTGGAATCGCCGTCTCGGTTGACTCAGCGAGACGTTGTGACAGCGCCAGCCAGGGTTCAGACCAGACCCCGTCTGACTGCAGAGTTCCTGGGCGCTCAGCTCAGCTCTCCTCTCTGCAGCCTCCCTCAGCAGCAGAGGAAGGAGAGCCAGGAACCGTCGGAGAAAGTGACCTCTTAGAACAGTTTTGGGGGAGGAGGCAAGTCCTTTGCGAATCCCCCAGGGTAGCTAAGTAACCCTTTGCAACTAACTTTGTTGCGTTTCTAGAATTACATTCACCTTTATCACTGTTTAAAACTGCTGTGGAAAGAACTAAAGGGATTATAGCAATAAAAAAGAAAATGATCATTTCCCCAAGTTGAAATAGAAGTCCGTGTATTAAGATTGTATCAGGTGCTGGTGAGCTGCGGGATGTTTTGATTCAAGTAGGATTTTGCTGGTGCAACATTGGTTTTTTTGTTTTGTTTTGTTTGTGAACCTTGCAGTCATCCTGAGTAGTTGAGCCTTAGGAGGACTCTGTGATCTGACCGAGTTCCTTTCGAGTCCAGGGAACTTGTGGCCAGCTAGAATAAACATCCTGAAGCATGCATGACTCTTATTATTTTTGTTTCTCTTTATAGTTCTTTCTCTTCCTCAAAAAACTCCAGGCTATTTCAAGGTAGTTTTTGATTGGCTATTTAATATAATACACATGCTTTATGTATAAGTCAAATCCCACCTCCCAGAACTATTCCTTAGGGACAGCTGCTTACAGCTCCTGAGCCGGTTCTTCATATATAATCTCCATATTTCTAAATAGCATGTTTATACCATATATCACAATCCATCAATTTTAGACATTTTCTGTGGATTTTTTTACTATGGAAGATCAGGACTTAGCTCTCTAAATTTAGCACATGATACCCCCCCTGCCCCCCTTCTTTAACTTCTAATCCTCCCAGTGCGGTTATATCACAAGTTTCGGTTTAACATTCATGTTTATATTGCAAACCTGTGTCAGTTTTGTACACAGTGAGGTTAATGTGTGATATATTAAAACCATTTCTTGATTGTAAAACTTGTTTTTTCTAGGGTTTGTCATTTCCCCTTTTTTTATTTGTTCAGTTTTTACATTACACAAATTCATCCTCAGAATTTCTAACAGAATTCTCAAACTCTTCTCCAGATGGTCCCATAAGTCAGGGGCTCTCTTGGGCCCACTGTCCCCTTAGTGATGTCCCTCGAGGACCCCTCCAGCTCCTCATGCACTGGCAGCTGTCTGGGTCAGTGGCCCAGATGTTAGCCAGTGCGTCCCTCTTCCTCTCTCCTAGGTCAGGGCCCCATCCCCCTTTGTTTTGATTTACTGCATTTCATAGGAACATAGCCCCTATAGCTACCTGAGAACAGTTACAAGGAAGGTCAATTTCCTGGAACCTTACAGATCTGAGAGTGTCTTATACTCTCACATGTGATGGGTAACTTGGTTTTTATTATGGTTTTGCCTTAGAAATGTTCTCGTTGCTAATGAGTAAACAGTGCATGTTTAATGCTGAGGAGCAAACTCAGCCAGTCATGGGATATGCAAGAGTGGGGATGCTGACTGTCTTTAACCCCAGTCTTTTCTCTAGGAATCTTTGAGAACACGTTTACATGGACAACGTGTGACTGACTGTAGAGGCAGTAAGCTAGTTCTGTGTAGCCACTCTGCTGTAGGGTCTGTGAAGAGAGGAAGTTTGTATGATTGGCTCATGGATTCCCTGTGCCTAGCACAGTGCCTAGCACATAATGGGTGATAGCTGTGTTGGTTTGTTCTACTGAAACCCATAAAAGAAATGTGCAGAGTGAGTACCTTTTCTGTTGTTGCCTTTGATACGTTGATAATCAACATATCTCCCAAGTGCCTAGGAGATTTTTTTTGTAATTGAACAAGCCAATGTTAATCTCTATTTTAGATATTGAGGAAATTTACTCTTAGGGTTTGGTGTGTGTGATTCATTGACATTCACCCTGTTTCTGTTTATATATTACCCCAAATGCTTGGGGGTACGATTTGTTGTTTTTTTCAAGTATTTGTTTTTCACCTTATAGAATAGAATTACCCTTTTTGAGTTTTCTGTTCCACCTTTAGTTTTGGGGAACTACCACTTCTGGAAGGAAAATGGGATTTATTTGGGAGGGAGGGAGAGAGAAAGAGAAGCAAGTATGTACCCTGGTCTTCTTCCCTTATAAGGAGAACTGGCAGGATGGGAAGCAGTAGCCGCACCAAATGGTTTTTAGAGTTCTAGTTTCATTAAAACTTGAACCTAAACCTATCAGATAGATTTCTTCTCTTCAGTCTTCTGGATTTAGGGGCAAAGGGAGTCCTGACCTACTCAGGTTGAATTAAGGGGAGAGAGAGGTCTGTTTGTCTCACTGCTGTGGTCTCCAGGACACTTTCTTTAGTCCTTTGTATTCTTAGCAACAAAGTCACCTCTTGGCAGGAATAAAGCCACTCAGATGCCAGCAGTCAGGGTTTGGTTTCAAGTCACCAGCCTTGGAGAGGCAGTGCCCGATTTCCTTTGGCAGGGACAGCCTGCCCCTTCTCAGTTCATTTCAGCCACTTGGGCACAAAGGTAATTTCCTCAAAATAGAAACCTTTGAAGACTCTATCTAATGCATCTGTGAATCATTATGTTTCTCTCAAATTTTAATTTAACATCTTAGACTTTTGAAAACACTATTTAGGTTCTTTTTTCTCAAATCAACTTTCAAAAAAAGCAGATCTGCTTTAGAAAGGTCTAGACATTTTCTTCTGGAGACTGTGTGGTTGGTATTTGCAGCAAATGCACGGGTGGTGGCGTTGACAGATCCAAGTTTTATTCTTAACTCTGGGACTATTTCCGAAGTGTGAACTCAGGCAAGTCCCTTCATCTCTAAGCTTCTATTTCCTTATCTGTAATAGGACTTTAATAAGATCCACCTAGAGTGTCATTGTGAGGCAAGGAGTACCTGAGGCCACGGATACAGAAAGCACATTACACAAAACCTTGAATGGACGCGAGTTCTTTTCCTTCCTTCAGGCACAGGTGAGAGGCCCAGACCCTGAGGAACTTATAAAGGGCAGGCCGATCGAGGAAAGGTAGTCACACGGCTTCACAGCCTGCTCCCTGCTTGGGTTTACTTGTGTTTATTTTTTCTTTGCTTAGGCAGGAGGGATAGCTAGAGTAGGAACATATTTGTGCTCTACCCCAGGATCTAGTTAATCTCACATAATAATAAGCCAGCACAGTAGTCATCTTAACAGCTACGACTTATCAACACTTTTATATGCTAGGCCCTATGCCAAGCCCTTCTGTGCATTATTTCCTTTCATCCTCAAGCTTATTCTGTCTTCCAGGTGTTCTATCCCCATTGATCATAAGAGAAAACTGAGGATTCAGTTCTCATGTGGCTCCAGCGTTTTCATGCTTCGCACTAAACGCCTTGCTTTTCAGCTGTATCTTCAGGGCCCCCAGTGAATTTCACCTCCATTCACCTTCCTGATCTCTTGACGTGTAGCAGTTTGGACTCTCATCCCTGAGTTCCGACAGTCCAGTGCTGGGGCTTTCAATGTCAAGAGCAAAAAGACCAAGCCTCACATCTTCTTACCTTCACTCTGGCTCTGCCCTGGCACACAGGGACTGGCCAGGCAGAAGAGCTTGAGGAGATGGTGCTCCACTGAGAGACTCAGGTCCTCTTCACAGGTGCCCCCGAGGCTCTGCTTGTGTTCCATTCTTCCCCGTGAACTCACTGTCTGCAAGTGGCACGGTCATGACAGAAATGGAGCTTACTGCAAGCAGAGGTTATTTATCAGGGTTGGGTGGGTGCACATACAGAGGGCCTCGGCTCCTCTAATGGGGGGCAGCCAGACATGAGGCACATGCCCCCATTCACCTCCTCGCCTCTCTACCTTTATCCCCAAGTCTGTGCGCCCAGCTTCCCCTGTGTTATTTTTTCTCTTTTACCCACCAATGAGACTGGAAGCTCCTTAGCAGTAGTGCTTTATACATTTCTGTGGGCTTTTGTTTGCTTGTAATTGAAAAGATGATATGACAGCATTGGAGAAAATGTGTGAAAAGATCAAAGGCACTCGCCCTACCCCATAGCCTCATCTCCCTGACACAGCAATGGCTTTGACTTTAATTTTTTTTTTTCCATTTCTCTTCCAGCACAGGCACACTCTGTTCTTTCACAGTAGTTTCGGGTCTCAGTCCCACCTGAAAGTCACCAAGTTGCTGGAAGGAACAGAGGCTGGGACCATGTCAGGGCTTGATAGGTTCCTTTTCTTTTACATTTCACCTGATACCGTTTAGGGATTTTGAAGGCTCGATTAAGATATCTCTCTGATGTCAGACAGGAGAAAGGCTTAGCCTTCTCCTGGAAGATGGCAAGGCATGGCCACACTTCTCCTATGTGTGACCCTGTGGACAGCTGGCATTGGATTGGGGGGTGGGGGGTGTCAGGCCTCTTGCCCTTTGGTGGTGAAGCCAGAGGTCCATGGTGTGGGTAGCAGGTCACAAATTTGAACTAGCACTTCCTCAGAACATTTTTATAGGGCTTTGTGATCAAATGAGTTTGGGAAACTCTGGGTTATACAAGGTTCAAAAATGTTTCTTTACTGTAGTGCTTTTAATATGCTCATATTCGCTATGAATTCAAAGAAGGAAGTTTTATAAAAAATCGTAATAGCTAGCATTTATTGAGTGTTTACTCTTTATTGGATCTTTATAAGCAGTGTCTTTTTTAAATTCTCTAGCAAACCTATGAAGTAGATGCCATCACTGTCCCCATTTTAGAGGCTGGAGAAGCACTTGCCCAGTGTCATAACTAATTTGCAGTACTCTTGGTAGGCAGCTGTGACCAATCCCTCTTTTATTTGGGGCTTCTTATTTCCTATGGGATCATTTACTTGAAAGGACTCTAGTTGGAGAAATGCCAAGTTAAACTCAAAAAGCGAATAAGGACTGCTGGGTGAACAGGGGTATGAGGTTTCTCTTATGAGCCCTGTTAAGTTCTGAGCCCCCTGGGACCCCTGCACCCCCAGATGTCTCTGTTGGTGTCCCATTAGGTTGGTGTTGCAGCCTCTTCAGCAGGAAAGGCAGGCAGGGAGGATTTGAAGTAGAGAGTCTGGGCCACTGGTTCTCAAACTTAGGTTCTTATTTGAATTCACCTAAGAAGCATTAAAAATTACTGATGTCTGGCCTCATTCTCAGGGATTCCAGTTTAGTCTGGGTGGAGCCCAGGCACTGGTGACTTTTAAATGCTCCTTGGTCATTCTGCTGCCACCTAGGTGAGAACCATTGGTTTGGACACTCTCCTTTGTGGTCTGGTTACCTTATCTTACACCAAAGCAAGGAGAAAAAAGGTTTTCTTTTGTAAGTTAGATGTCTTACCAGGGTTTTGTTTCTTTGTGTGTGTGTGTGAATGAGTGACTAGTATTTTTTTTTTACCAGCCTCTCATAGCCTTAAATCATGAAACCTCTCCTCTGACCCTAACCTTGCACTGGCAGTCACATATTAACCAGCCCTTATGCAGAAGTATTAGATTGTTTACTAAGGGAACTGGTAAGGAAAAAGGCTGCACTCTTACTCCTGCTGGAAGAAGTAGGTAGGTACCATTACTCAGAGGGCTGCATCCATGCTGTTGCTAGGGGAGCTGAATTGAGACGTGCATTCTGGGTGATATCATCAGCTAACTGTGCATGCTTTTTGTTGGGCTTACACTGTAAATAATGGGCTCCAAAGGATGTTGCTGTCATTTTCCATCAAGTCTCATGAAACTGGGTAATAGAAATGTTTCTTGGTTTGGTACTTGGGTAAGTTGAGCTTTTGTTTACTACTCTGTCTACAAAAAACCTTTCTTAGACATTTGGAAAAATATATACCCTTGTCAATAAAAGACAATGACTGTTTCACTCTGTTGTATACCTGAAACTAACATATAATGGCACACCAACTTTAATTTTTTTTTTTAAAAAGACAATGACTGTTTTTCCCTAAACTATAATGCCTTTTCTTAACATCTTCATCTTTTAAAAGGCACAGACCCTTAGCTATTCAAGACATAATTCTGGGATATTAAAACTGCTTGCTCTTTATCCAGCTCAAGATAGATGTGCCCCAGGTTGATCAAAGGGTTTGTAATGGGAATGTTTCTGTTGGTTTCTTACAGTACAACAAACACCTCTTCGTGCACATTGGGCATGCCACCCATTCTTACAGTGACCCATTGCTTGAATCAGTGGACATTCGTCAGATTTATGACAAATTTCCTGAAAAGAAAGGTGGCTTAAAGGAACTGTTTGGAAAGGGCCCTCAAAATGCCTTCTTCCTCGTAAAATTCTGGGTGAGTAAGACATCTCTGTGATTTCAGTGGTTTTTCTCTAAATGGTTGAGACTCGTACGTGAGTGTGGACCAGCACAGTGGCCGTGAGCTCACACTGACCGTGCGTTCGTGTGCACCTGCCATGAGTCACAGACTTGCACCTGTGTGCTGTCCTCATGCTGGCCCGTGGTGCCCTGCTGGGCTCTTCCATGCAATGACAAGAGGCTTCACAGATGGATGGAGTCAGATGGAAAGCATGGGGCACTAGACCCTCTTTCTGTTTCTTCTCTCTCCGTTAAGCAAAGCAACCTATAAATTCCACTGGAGCATAGGACCTGAGGCAGAGAAGGGGCTGGTGTGAAGATAAAGTCACATGCTTCGAGATTTTATAAGTGTCTGAGGGAAGACAAAATGGCTTTGCCCAGTATGTGCCTCATGTGTGCTTTCAAACACTAAGTGCAGCCTGTGTCGCTACTGGGGCTTGCTGATGTCCCACAGCCTTGGAGAGGAGCGCTGCTCTTTCTTCTCCGCTAGTTGAGCTCAGGCCAGGGGGCTGCTGACGGGTCAGGATGGTAAAGCAGCCGTAAGAGTGTGTGTGTGTGTGTGTGTGTTTGTGTAAAGCAGCCATAAGTATGGGGGGGGGTGTATGTAAAGCAGCCATAAGTGTGTGTGTGTGTGTGTGTGTAAAGCAGCCATAAATATGGTGTGTGTTTGTGTGTGTGTGGGGAGGCCACAGGAAACCAAACGACCTGCCAGTGCTGAGTCTCTATAATTCCTCAGTCTTCAGAAGAATAAAAAGACAATAGCTTCAAGTGTTTGTGCTCCTTTGCGTGGCATTAAAGACCCTACGTGAGCTGGTTCCAGGGTGTTTTCCTTGCTGCCTGTCCTGTGCTCAGCCTCCGTGTGTAGCTGGGTCCACTTTTCCCTTCTCCTTCATTGGCCCAGCTCCTTTTTCCTTTGCAGCGGTGGCTTGTTCATTATAGCACCTTCCTCACTTAGGCAGACCATTGATTTTCCTTTTCCTCCCCTCATACTTTGTAGTTAATCAGTTCGCATGCTGTGTCATAATTATTTGGATGTGTGTCCCACTCTCCTCTGGACTCCCGACGGCCTCCAGGGGACCTTATTCATAGTAGTGGCTACCGTTTATTGAATACCTGCTGTGGCTGGGAGCTGCGCTAATGCTTTACATGTGTCCCATCCTGTTCTCACAGTGTTAAGTGGAATTTGCCCATATTCAGCCAAGAAAACAAAGAGTCAGAGATTACAGTTGGGTCTTGAAATTGGATGAGTTTGACTTTAGTGCCTCTGTTATTTCCTGGCTGCTTCACTCCCTGTGGACCCTGGCTACAGAGTCCATCAGTGGAGGATTCTCAGTGTCTCCAGTACTAACAAGCCCAGCACATGGCGAAACAAATGGATAAATTAAGGAAAAATTTATGTTTTGAATTCCATGAAGGAAGTTTACATATTATATTTAGTTTGTTTAGTTTCTTTTATCCTTGCATGGTAACTGACTTCCATTTTTCATGCTTTCGTATTGAATATGAATTGCAGAAGTAGTCTTTTACTTACACTGATATTCTTGGGATGGGTAATGCATGTGGGTAATGTGAACCAGCAGTAACAGTCATTCCCCTTTCTAAATTAGTAGCCGCCACTTAATGATCTGAATGGTGTTGGGGCGTCAGTTATACAACAGTTTTCAAAGTGTGGCCTGCAGACCCCAAGGGGGTTCCTCAGTATCCTGTCAGTGGATCAACACGTCAAAATGATTTTCATTATGACGTTGTGACATTATTGCCTTCTGCGCTCTGCTGATATGCAGACTATGGGAGTTCAGAAGCAGTAGGGTAAAACTCCTGAAGCCTTAGCTCCATTGGGCTGGCATGCACACACAGTCAACAAAAAAAGGAAGGAAGGAAGGAAGAACCAATCATACCGAAAATGTTCTTTATGAATTTTACCGCATTGTGAACCTAGAGTTGAAAATGATGCCGTGAGCCTGCCTGCCACATCAAGAAGAGCAACTGACAATATTTGTTACCCAGATAAAACTCGAGCTTTCAAGTGAAAGGAAGAATTTGGCAAAACTTGTATCTACCTTGGTAAACTTAACAGCTTCCCAGTACTTAAAAGACTTTTCTGATGAGGTCCACAGTCATATTAACAAATGCGATTTTTTGATATTGTACAAGATAAACCAATGGATTTTAATGTAACAGGGTATTGATATGGTTTCGGCTAGCCTTTCAGAAGCTATCAGTTGTCAAGTTTTGTTGTAGTATCGAAGAAAAATGAGCACAATTCTCTGATGAGTGTATTAAAATAAACTATCCTTCCTTTTTCCAGTTACATATTTATGTGAGGTTGGGTTTTCTTCATGTACTTTAACCAAAGCAGCATGTCGTGACAAACTAAATGGAAAAGCAAGTATGGGAGTCTAGATGTTTTCCATTGATTCACACATGAAATAGATTTGCAAAATGTAGAACAACACTACCCCTGTCACTAATTTTTTAAAATATAGATATATCTAATTTTTTAAAATGTATGTTAACATGTGATGAGCTTGATATTTTTTTATTTTGGTAATAAATATTTAAATTTTTTCAGTTTACATTTCCAGTACAGAAAAGATAACCTATGGGAACAGAAGCTCTTTCAGGTCCTCAGTGAATTTTAAGAATGGAAAGAGGTCATGAGATCAAAAAGATTGAGAGGTGCTGTTGTGAAGGATATAAAAAGAGGCCGTTCTACCCAAGTTAATTAAAATTAATAAGAAGTTATATGATATGATGAAAAGAAACCATTTTCAATACTTTCAAATTACACAGTATTGGTTTTTAATAACTTTTTTATAATTAGCATGTTTTGTGGATGTAATGTGGAATGGAAAGTGCTTAGAAAGTTGTTCTTGGTTTTACTTCCAAGCTTTCACCCGTTTTACTCACTAGGTGATTTGAATAAATGATTTTAATAAAGAGGGTTGTGGCCCTTCAGTCATTCATGAATCTCCAAATAATGAGGTCTAGTTTGCAGGTGCTTAGAGTGTGGTAGCTGGTATGAGATGTGCAAGTTTAGACATAATTACTCCAAGATCAGATATTAGTTTATTGAATTAAGATTTACAGAATTAAAATTAAGAACTTCTATGAATATGATAGAAGACATCACTTCTTAGGATATACAGGTCCCTGTATAACATGGTATTTTTATAACACAGTTTCACTCTAACACGGTTAGAGAATTGGGGAAACCCCCCCGTATAACATGAAATTAGGGAAATCCCTGTACAACACTGAATGATCAGTGATAAAAGCTTTTAAGAGCAAAAGATAACACACTTAAAATTTTTCATTTGAGCACATACATCGTATCAGTTTACTCTAAAAAGTGTAAAGAGAGGCCTAGACTTAGCCGAACAGTTCCAGTCATATTTCCTAAATGAAGGTCCTTGCACTGAAAGGAGCACAAAGTTTACAAGAGAACTTCAGAAGTGCTTAGCATCGTGTAGCGAAATTTATAAAGCTCTCTCAGCTAAAAACAAGCAATCTAAAAGAACAGATTTTTTGCAAAAAGTAGAGCCTAGAAATCAAGTTAATGGTAAAGAAAGTTCAGAGGATGAGGATATCTTATCAAAAAGAAAATGCATTCAGTTAGTGGAGCTCAGTAGCGATGACGAAGAAAACATTGCTTAATTCATATTAATATGTAATACTTTTGATGAAAATTGTTTTAATAAAGGTATTTCTCAATTATAAAAATATAATAGTTTTTTTTTTTTTTTTTTTGGAATCTAACCCCCCTTTTTGTACTAGTTCTTTGTTTCATATAACACGGATTCACATAACATGGCATTTGTTAGGAACCTAACAACTATGTTATATGGGGGTTACCTGTAGTTAAGAGTACTTAGTATAGTAAACAGTACTGAACCTTTTTAAAGAAATTCAGTCATAACTATGTTAAAATAAGCACGGAAAAGCAATTTGAATTAGGTTTACAATTTGCTACAGTGTGGAAATCTCATTGGCTTCCTCTAATGACTAAGAATGAATTACTCTCAGAAGATCTATTCTTAGATATCAGTAGGTGTTTCCAGTGGGTGTTCTTAAGAGGTGTAACAACAACAACAAAAAAAAAGTGTAACACTTCCTTTGAAATACATATCTTTTGTGTTAGCAATTTACTTGGCAGATTTTCTAATTTTTGTGTGAATTCAGTAAATTTCAACAGATTCTCTACTTTCTTCCTTTCTTCTCCCTTTTTCCTCTTTCTCAAGATCATAACATCTCTAGATTGTCAAAATCAGACTGACTGATAACTTGTTCATATGATTCTTCCTGAAATTCTATTTTTGGAATGTCTGCCATGTTTAACCTGGGCTCAGTGGGGCTAGACCAGGTCAGGGGTTTGCTGTGGAAGAAATACTGCATAGCACCTGAAGTTCCTGCACTTAACCCCAGGCTGTGGACACCTCAGTTCTTTGCCAGTTGACACTTTGAGGTGAATGGGATGGGATGGAGGCGAGCCAAGCAGAAGTCACTTCACTGGTTTCAGAGTGGAAGACCCTGCCTGGGACCCCAGGACTTAGGCCCCAAAACATAAATGAATGGCAGAGCATGGCTGCCTCTCTACCCTCTGAGCCTTATAATCTCTCATACCTTAATGGTATGGGACCCCTGAGGAGCCCTGTGAATGGTGTGTATCTGGTGAGTTCCTTTTTTTTTTTAAAGCCTTCTTGAGGTATAATTTATAAAATTTACACACCATAAAATTTACCAATTTTTAGAAAAATTTACAGACTTTTGTGACTATCACTACTATTAAATTTTAGAGTATTTCTGTCATTCCTAAAAGATCTGTGCCCATTTACAGTTAATCCTTGTTCCCACTACCAGCCCTGGCAACTACTAATCTACTTTCTGCCTGTACTGATTTGCTTTTTTCGGACATTTCATGTGAATGGAATTATTCAGTGTGTGGTTGTTTTTATCTGTCTTCTTTCACTTATAATATTTTTAAGGTACATCTGTGTTGTAGTATCAATGAGTGGTTAGCTCATTTCTGTTGCTGAATGCTATCCCATTGAATGGATATGCCATGTTTGCTTTTCTGTTCACTAGTTGATGGACTAGTGGATTGTTTCCATTTTAGGTTTTTATGAATTAATGCCTCTGTGAAGTCTTAGTGTGGGCATATGTTTTTATTTTTCTTGGGTAGCTAGAGTAGATTTTCTGGGGCATGTGTATAACTTTTTAAAAAAGTGCCACATTGTTTTCTAAGGTGGTTGTACCACTTTACATTCCACCCATGAGATGTTAGAGGTCACCTCTTCCTCCTACCATTATGTCTGCAAGTATTAGGGTAGGTAGGAGCAATGACAAGCAAATGGTGTGGTAAGAGGGCCGGTGAGTGAGAGCCCCAAGACAAGGGCCATGAGAGGTGCATTCAGGTGAGTTCGTGTACATTAAGGCGCTTTGTAGGTGGGTCTTCACTTGTATAGGGGACGTAGGTGAGTAGAAAAATTAGAAAAGACAAGGAATCAGGATTCAGTTGTGACAGCAGTGGGGAGCAATCAGTGGTTTTAACAATTTTTGAGCCAAGACGATTGTGTTTACTGTTACAGCGACATTCTCTGCATTTTACTTTTTCTATGTTTATTCTTTAACATTTCCTTCTTATGACAGTCTCCTAATTATCTTCTTACTTTTCCTTCTTGCCTACTTACTATTCATTCCTGTACATTTAAATTCTACGCCATATTTAATTACAAAGAGAGCAGAAGTGATTTTCAGGAATAGGAGGGAGGGGGCGTCTCTCTTTTTCAGCAGTGTGTGACCGTGAGCACTGATGAGTTCCTTCTTGGGCCCATGCACCAGTGCTGGGTTAAGCAGTATATCAAGTATTTATTTATTTAATCCCTGTGAGGCACATGTGATTATTCTCATTTTATACAAAGAGAAATTGAGTAATGGAGAGGCAAAGTGACTTCTGCAAAGTCACCCAGCTAATAAACACCTGATGTGCTGGACTCCAGAATGCATGCTCTTTCCACTAGACCTGCACGTGGCCTCTTCGGGAAGCACAACTCTGTTACTAACATGGTTTTACTTGAGCGGCAGCCAGTGATGACAAGTGAAATAGCATAATTTCTTTGTGAAGTCCTGTCATTATGGATGCTCTGGTGTCGTTTGCATGAGAGCTAAAGTGAATATACTACTGTTACCGGGAAGTTCAGATCGTAGCCTAAGTCTTCTCAAGAGATCAATGCCACCCTGTTAGCTACCTTTGGGAGCAAAAGCAGCATAATTTTTACATTATGATTACAAAGGCAACATTATAATATTCTAGAAAGCCTTGGAAATGTATAATTTTTAATTCATTCCTAAATTCACCATGAATATAACCTAATGTATAACATGTTTATGTAGTTTGAATCGAAGAATACATTAAATCTGGCACCCTGCTTTTTTCCTTTATCAGACACCCTTCCATGTAACCATGTCATCATATCTGTAATTACCATTTTTAATGACTATGTGACATCCTATTTACTGGGTGTATCATAACTTTTAACCATTCTTATTTGACATTGATAATATGGCTTTTAAAATATATGTGTATGTGTGTGTATAAGTATATGTGTATTTGTGTATGAGTGTAAATAACCAAGTTGCTTTCTAAAGTCATCAGGCAGTGAGTGCTATACCAGAGATCTTCATCAGCCTTGCGCGGCATAATTGAAAAGCTAAACAACTGTCTGTTATTCTGTTGTTTGAAGTCCTCTACATCTGCAGTTATTTTTTTCTTTCTACTCAATCTTTAATCCTTCATTCACCATTTCCCCCATTCTAAGACATGCATGTGTTCCCATTTCAATACTTCTAGAGGTGGGGTGCTTCTTTTGGTTGACGGCTGGTGGTACTATATACGTCTAGTGAAAACGTTAGCTTAAATTTCAGTTCCTAATTAAAATGTCTCAAAAATTAGTTTGATGCAGCATTGAAATTGTTATTACAATTGAGGACACATGTAGAAGCAGATTAATGCTACATGCAGCCAACATTTTGTACTGGCAGAAAACCATATTTCTTTCTTTCCTCATGAAACAACGATCAGGTGCTGTGTAGGCCCTAAGAAAGGATGCTGTCCGCCCACAAGTAAACAGAGCCAAGCTTCGTTTCCACGTTGAATCCATGCGGAGGGGTTGCTAGTGCAATGGCAGACACTGCTGCAAATTTAAGAAAAAATGCCAACTGTCTTGGAATGGATCGTAGAATTCCCAGAGCTAGAAGAGGTGGATATGATTCGGCCTTGCACCCTAAAAGGCAAAAACCCAACTACAGCTTGAGTTGACTTTCAAAACAAATCCCTTTCCAGCCGCAAGTAGTTTACTTAAGGATTAATAAATGAAATTATGGATTTAACCAAATAAGTTCAGTGAAACTGTTATATTTTGAGGGGCCTCAAAATTCTACTCTCTGTCCTAACAATGCTCAAGAGCATCAAATTCTGAGCCACATGTTATTAACATGTTCCTTATAAACCTTACAGCCAAAAACTATTCAGAAGAATCATTGTATGATGAAGGCTTAGTCTCAGATTTGATTGGAATAATAAAGAAGGAAATAATATGAAAATGAAATCATCTGGATTGTATCCTGTTGTTAAAAATCAGAAGTTCTATATACGTTTAATACAACATTTCTTCTTTGCCTTGAAATCATTATTAAAGTGGTAGTGTCTTAGAAACCAGGATATATGATATTTTCCTATGGTTATATATGTTATCTTTTTTAAATTCTTGGAATTATGAACTTTCCGTGTAAACAATTAATATATTTATAGTCATTCAACTTACTTTCTTAACCTATTTTTCTAGGTGGAAAAAAACAAAAGACTAGTTTTACTAGCCAGAACAGATATGAGAAGATTTTATAAAGGGAAAGCAAGTTATCGGGAAAGAGGGCAGCCCTTAGAAGATGCTTTTATCTTGGTAGGAATGAGATCACATTTGTTGGACAAAGTGACAGGCACTATGAATTAAAAACTGGGCTTTATCTGAGCAGAAGAAACTGGTGCACATGTAAACTCACCAAATGGACACCTGGGAAGTTTCAGCCTGGTTTTAATTGGATTCTGCATGATTTAGGTGGAATTGTAGACTGAGTCTGTCATTTGGAACCAAATGTCCCTGTTGCTATTCATGGGAAAGGAAGTTAGCGAAATGGAATAATTTTCTCCCCACATGTTTTAAACTGCTATCAATAAGGAAAGAGCCTTTCAGTTCAAGTTTTCCATTTCTCTCTCCTTATGTCACGTCTCAAAATGGTGTTAAGCTCTAAAATTACGTGAACAATATTAAGAGATGGGATGATGTAAGTGGAAGGAAGATTAGCTTGAAATATCACCATATTCAGAGGTACTTATGGGCTAATACATAATAAGTTCCCTTCAGGTAGACTGTGATTACATGATTATCTTCACTGAGAATCTGTTCTTTGAAATATCACCTCTAGATAGGCAGGTTCTGATAGTTCATGTAGAGGGAGAGGGGAGTGAGTAAACTTGCATAGCCACCCACTGAAATCAAACTCAGTTGGTTTGATTTCATAAGAAAAATATCTCCAGCCTGTTAGCACTTCCTTTATTGACTGCTGTCTATTATTGCTTTCTTCCTGTTTTCCCAGCTCCAGGTTCTAAACTTTTTTGTGGGCCTCCCCTAGGGAGCAGGGATCCTTGCTGAAGCTATTTATTCAGCAGGGTAATGTATGTGATATTTTCATTCAACTAGAGAAATTGCTATACATCCCGTACTATAACTGCCACTTAGCCAGCTCTGATAGAGTAGGCAGGTATGCTAGGAACCTGATAGTTTGTTGAGTAATCTTTCTCAAAGAATTTACTGAAGAACAGGGAGGAGACCTCAAGAGCTTCACACAAAAGCTGTTGCAGACTATGTCTGGAGTTGTTTGGGCCTTATAAAAGTAATTGTTTGCATTAGTAATAAATACGCACATCTATAGTGAGTCATTCGGCAAACATCCCTAGAGAGCTGGTGAGACAGACATGAGTAAGAGGGAGACACACAGGCAGATAAATGACCACACTGTGGGGTGGAAGCTGTAATGGAAATGTGGGCACAGAGATAGAAGGCAGAACCGTTTTGCCTGAGCATGTTTCAGAAGGCCTCACAAAGACATGGTATTTGAGCTGAATCTTGCACGAGTTTGGTCAGTGGAAGGGGAGCAGGAAGATGCTTGTTCAGAGACAGTCCTACTGGGAGGTGGCAAAGGACCTGTGACTGCAGGACCTCATAGAACCTGGCGAGTAGTGAGATGAGGGTGGAAACACTGAATCTTTCTGTGGCCGTCACTTTACTTAAAGGGACCCTTTCTGAGTCTCCTGAAAACCTAAGTAGAACAGGACAGCCTGCAAAGTAGGATCACAAGCTCATTCTTTTAACCTCAGTTGCACCATGGGGACTTTTTTAAAAATCTTGAACTCTTCAGGACAAATATGCAGGATCTAAATTGGGAGTTTCCTGGACCTCATGGGAGAATTCATCTGACAGCTGTTCTTCTAATGCTTTGTGTCCTAGGTCATTTGACTCAGTGGTTGCTAACAAAGCTGAGGTCAGGGGTTCATCTTTTCGTGCATGGAGCTATTTAATTCTGCTGCCTGCCATGGTTACAGGCTAAGCCACAGTCCTACAAGAGCTGCAGCTAACTATAGGTCCTGGGGAAAGCAGACCCATGGCGCACCTGCTCTTCCCAGCATTTGCCCTATTATTGATGGAGACATGATTAGCTTCTGTCTGTAACCCAGCCTCAAGAAAAGCCTGAGAAGGGAAGAGTTGAAGAGACACAGTCAGAGTAGCTGCTAATTTCCAGACTTAATTTTGCAAGAAATAAGTGGATTATCTAGGCATAATCATAACCAACCTCACCCCCACCCCCATGGATCTTGGTCAGCTGTCTAAAACTGGACTTAGACCCTTGGTGATAAGTGAAATCCTTTCTCCCTTGAGCAGGTACATCTACACACCCACCCGTTTTAATTTACTTTTTTATATTACAAAAGCAATATAAATTTATTGTGAATAGTCCTAGCAGTTCAGAAGACTGTAGAAGAAAAAGTGAGATCCTCCTCTGCACAATATGCTTCTGGACTTTTTATATACATCTGCAAACATTGTACATACACCATTGGTTTTTACTTAGACAAGAGTTACATTTTATGTAGTATTCATCAGCTTCATTTTTTTCTCACTTAAAGTATCTTGAGCATAAGATACCTGCTTATAGCAATGAGAATTGGAGGGTAAGTGCCAAGTTTTGTTATTCTTTTCATTAAAGGTGACTTGTTAGTAGAGTTGTTGGATTCAGCAAATTAAAATACAGGGCACCCACCCTGACCGGTGTGGCTCGGTTGGGTGTCATCCTGCAAAGTGAATCTGGTTCAGTTTCGGTCGGAACACATGCCTGGGTTGCAGGTTTTGGATGGGGGCCCGTACAAAAGGCAGCAGATCGATGTTTCTCTCTTTCTCCATCCCTTCCCCTCTCTCTAAAAATAAATAAATAAAGTATTTTGAAAAAAGCACACACACACACAGGCTACCCAGTTAAATTTGAATTTAAGGTTAATAATGTATACTATTTTAGTGTACATATAGTCCCATGCAATCTTTGGGACAAATAAATACAAAAAGAAAAAAAAGTTGTTTATCTAAAAATCAAATTTAACTGGGCAACTTGTAGTTTATATGGCAGCTCGAGACTTTTTAGTTGATTGATTTTGTTGTTGTTTTATGTAAGACTTTGCTTGCACAAAAACTCCAGACCAGAAAAAGATCCTGTTTCTGGGTTTGGAAAGAGAGGGAGAGGTCCTGGGCCGGTGCTCGCACACCTGATGAATGTGGATGAATGTGGTGTGTGCCTGCCGGCGCAGCTGGGCGCCCAGCACTCATTAACGGCCTCCATTGGAAAGCGCTGGCCTGTGCAGCTGCTTTGTACTTGGGGCTGAGACCTTGGCTCTTTCATCTCAGCTGCTGTGTGAAGTCACCAGTGGCAGTTACCTGAAGTTGTGTGGGTGATATTAATTGATTTTTTTTCTTAATGAATGCTGGTATTTGTAGGAATTTGCAATGCAAACAGCCAGCCTTTCAAGCGGTGCATATTGTAATTAGAGCAAGCTTTTAAGATTCTTTGAAGTACTAGATGTTTATGAAATTCAAATAGGGGTGCCAATCTGCACAATAAAGGGGCTCTTGGTGGTGTTTTTAAAAATCTTCTATTTTGTAGATGTAAATATATGCCATAATTAGTGGGCAGTAACTTGAAGAGGCGGGGGGGGGGGGGGGGGGGCTGAGTTTATTCCAGTTATCCGTATTGAAAACAGCTGTGGTAGGAGAACTGAGCTGCTGTCCTTCTATGCTGGGCTGGGACACAGTGGCCCAAAGTGGACAGACTCAGAGACTTGCTTCCCTGTGGGCAGCTTCATCGTTCTCTCCAAGTGCAGGGTGCCTTACTGGGAAATTCTCCCACGGTCTTCCAAGTTCCTCCACCCAAGCCTCTGTTTGCCAAGGCAGACTGGTTTTGGGGGTCCTGGCCAGGGGACAGGTACATGGAAATGAGCCAGACAAAAGGGCTTGGGAGCAGCCAGCTTCCTCAGATGTGCCCCCAGCCAGAGAGAGAGAGAGAGAGAGAGAGAAGAGCCCCCTGCAGCACCGCCTCGTGGGGCGGCCCGGTGCAGAGTGATGGTCCTCTGGCGCCTGCGGGAGCAGCTGCTGGGCCCCCCAGGTGCCCTGCCTGCCTCAGCCCCATCACGCGGCAGACCTGGACAGCCGCCCGCAACAGAGCCCAGCTCCCAGTGCCGCCTGCCAAGGAGCCAGATGCTGCCATTGGAAAAAATTGCTTCACAATTTGGAATCTTGGTCCTTTGATCATTGCTCAGAGAGGATGAAGAGGAGAGGTTCAAAGTGGTGGTTCGAAAATACCAGCGTCTCCTCGTATCCATCAGTGCCTATTATACTCCCTCTTGTCAGGGACCATCCTCTTGATGTTTTCATTTTTACAACCAAGTAATTCCTGCCCAGCCCCTCCAAGCCTTGGGGTGAAAGGGAGAGATGGGTGGGAAGGGAGTGTCGCAAGCTGTTTCTTTCCTGCCGGGTGCCCCTGCCTTTGGGGTTATCTGCTTCGTTCCAGCAGGTTTTTTCCCTGGGAAGCTGGTGACAAAGTAGTTGTCATCAGCCAAACAGTGCTTCTGCAGAGCAGCACAAGTCCATTCTTCACTTGGCAGCCGTAGTGCTCACCGGCTCCTACTTCAGCCCCAGGAGCCAGGTTTCCAGAGGCCGGAGGTTTTGCAGAGATGACCTTTGGCCTAGCCCTCCCTTCAGAGCTCTGGGTCCTACATATCTGGGCTAGGCCTCACTTTTCCACACCCATGAAATGGGAAGGATCAGTCTTTGAATGTGTAATTAAAAAATTGTAATTGAAGATGACATTTTAATTTTTTATTTTTTTTAATTTCAAAAGCATGAAATCAAACAGTGGAACATATCCATGAATAAATGGGATTACTGAAGGAGAAGTACTAGAGAAGAAACTAATCCGGAGTCTTACCTGGTGACCTGAATATTTTAGCTACAGGAATAAAGTAATGAGTTTGTAAGAGAAGGATAATTTAGGGGAGAATTTTGGAAAACTCTGTTTCCTTGTGTCTGATGCAGGCAGCTTTTTCTGCCTGGCATTGTAACCTGCTTCTCCTTCAACTGTATATTGTTTCCCAGGACTTACCCACAAATATGCCAGAAAGTTTTTAATGATTACCTTTTTTTATTTTCAGAAAGAATTCTATAACATCTCTAATTGTATCTATTTGGGAATGATGGTAATTTGTACCTGTTTGAGCAGTTACACCCAAAACTTAAGACTTGGCATAAACTCACAAATCAGAAAGGTACTGATTTTTCTGTTTGGGAAAAGCCATTGTTGCATCCGTGCTGATAAGTGTCAACGGAGTGGGGCTCAGACTGGCTCCGTGAGGACAGTTTTTATCTTGTTCATTGATTACAAACCACCATCTACGTTGGGTTCCGCCTCTGTAGATGTTATGAGGCTCTGTCTTTATCTCTGTTCTGGTCTATATTTTAAAACCATAAGCTAATAGGAGTGATTGTTAGTATTATTAATAGCCATCATTTGCATAGCATGTTACAGATATTTCCTATCACCAGGATGGCCTTTGGAAGCAGGTCTTCTCTGTGGTTAAAAACAAGGACAGTGAGTCTCAAAGAAGTGACTGCCATCCATGCTGTAGTCAGATGTCTGAGGTGAAAAATCAACAGCAGAAGAGTCAGAACCTGGACTAGACGGAAGGGAGGTCTGCTATCAGGATGGAGTTAATAAAAATAAATGTAAAACCTAATGGTGAGAAAGGGGGAAAGGAAAGGTGAGATTAAGAGGGAAATGAAAGAGAATTGTAGAATTGTCTTATAAATGTGTTCTTAGGTCTGTATGATTCCAGATGGCAGAGCTCTAGGTAGAAGTTACAGGGAAGCCAGTTGCAACTTAATGGATGTGGTAGATAGAATCATGTTCAAGTCCTTATACATGATATTTTCGAGTATATTACATTACATGGAAAAGGAGAATCAAGGTTGCTGATAAACAGATCAGAAAAATAACTTGATCCGAGTAGTCCCAATGTACTCACAAGATTAATCAAAAGTAGAAGAGAGGGACTTCTGGTCAAGATGGCGGCTTAGATAAACACGGCTCTTCTCCTTGCACAACCACATCAAAATACAACTACAAAACAATCATCACTCAGAACCATCAGGAATCAAGTTGAATGGAGTCTGACAACTATGGAACTCAAGAAACGGCATTCATCCAGACTAGTAGGAGATGTGGAACAGGTGGATAAAAATTCAGAAGGGATTCTCGGGAGCAAGGGGTCCTAGGCCCCGTGCCCTGGGTTCCAGTGCCAGGAAGATAAGCCCCCTTAAATTCTGGCTGTAAAAACCAGCAGGGGTTGAGTTGGTGAAAGCAAATACTGGATTCCCAAGCAGTTCCTCTTGCAGGGCTCACACACAGACTTACTCAGACTCACTCCCTCTGGCCTACAGCAGTGTAGTAGCAGCTTGAAAGGCACCAGTGGCATACAGGGAGGTGCTGAAGTGTCTGGCATTAGGGAGAGAGCTAGGGGACAGCCTCCTCCCAGACGGAAAGGTGGGCAGAGGCCATTGTTATTTTTCTGAGCCCTCCCCCAACAGAGCCGGCAAGCGGGGATGGCGGGTGCATATCTGAGACTCTCTCAACCCGACTCACAGGGTTTATTCCACACTGGTGAATCCCTGAGGCTCTGCTCCACCCCAATTATGGGCCCACCCAATCCGTTAACATTGGCTTTTGCATATGAATGGCTGGTCTTGGTTTAGGCTTCAGAACTTCCTAAATCCTCTCAAACAAGCAACAGCCAGCCTCAGCAAGCCCCCAGCCTTCATACCTCTGGCTAAGCTGCCCTAGGCCCAGCCCTAGCAGCAGCCAGCTTTGGATCACAGTTTGGCTTTGCCTGGGAAACCCAAGCCCAGCACAAGTAGCAACCATCTCAGTTTGCTTTATAGCTCATGTAGGGTGGCCTAGGGCAGAACTTAGGTGGTGGCTGACCCTGGTCTGCACCACCTGGGAAACCCCAGAAACAGCACACCCAGTGGACAGCTACAGACCATGTCAGAGTACCATCACCCTGCCCCTGCACAGCTGATCCTCCATGGAGGATGGAGGTTGGTGGTCAGTGGTCACAGCCAGTCCTTCAGCTGACTGACCGGGTAAATCCTTCCCATTGACCTGTAAACAACAATCAAGGCTTAACTACAAGAGGAGGGTGTACTCAGCCCACTTGGAGGGTGCACCTCGAGTACCCAGCTTGGGTGATAGGGGAGGCTGTGCCACTGGACCCTACAGGACACCTACCAGATTAGTTCACACTACCAAGACACAGAGTCATAGCAGCTCTACCTAATACATCGAAACAAACACAGGGAGGCTGCCAAAATGAGAAGACAAAAAAACATGGCCCAAATGAAAGAACAGGTAAAAGCTCCAGAAAAAGAGCTAAACAAAATGGAGATAAGCAATCTGTCAGATGCAGAGTTCAAGACACTGGTTATAAAGATGCTCAAGGAACCTAGTGAGTACCTCAAAAGCATTAAAAAGATCCAGTCAGAAATGAAGGATACACTAATGGCAATAAAGAACAGTTTAGTGGGAATCAACAGTAGAGTGCATGAAGCTGAGAATCAAATCAATAATAAAAAAACAACCAATCAGAGCAACAAGAAGAACAAAGAATCCAAACAAACAAGGATAGTGTAAGGAACTTCTGGGACACGTTCAAGCATACCAACATTTGCATCTTAGGGGTGCCAGAAGGAGAAGAGAAAGAGCAAGAAACTGGAAATCTATTTGAAAAAATAGTGAAAGGAAACTTCCGTAATTTGGTGAAGGAAATAGACATAAAGTTCAGGAAGCACAGAGGGTCCCAAATAAGATGGACTCAAACAGACCCTCCCCAAGACACATTATAATAAAAATGGCAAAGGTTAAAGATAGAGAGTCTTAAAGGCAGCAAGAGAAAGGAAGTTAGTTACCTACAGGGTAGTTTCTGTAAGATTGTCAGTTGATTTCTCAAAAGAAACTTTGCAAGCTCGAAGGGATTGGCAGAGTCATTGAAAGCACGGGCCTACAGTCAAGATTGCTTTACTCAGCAAAGCTGTCATTTAGAATGGAAGGGCAGATAAAGAGCTTCCCAGACAAGAAAAAGCTAGAGTTCGTCATCACCAAACCATTGTTATATGAAATGTTAAAGAGACTTATTTAAGAAAAAGAAGATCAAAACTATGAACAATAAAAATATTAACAATTGAATCTGAAAAACAAACTAAGCAAACAAGAACAGAGACAGAATTACAGATACAGAGAGTAATTTGATGGTTGCCAGATGGGAGGGGCTGTGGGGGAATGAGTGAAGAGGTCAGGGGATTAAGAAATATAAATTGGTAGACACAGAACAGCCATGGGGATGTAAAGTACAGTACAGGAAATGGAGTAGCCAAAGAACTTACATGCATGACCCATGGACATGAACAATGGTGTGGGGATTGCCTGAGGGAGTGGGGTCAGTGGGGGGGAGGAGAAAGGGGGAAAAATTAGAACAACTGTAACAGCATAATCAATAAAATATAATTTTTAAAAAGTGGAAGAGGGAGGCAGAAGAGATCTAAAAATGCAGCTGGCAGTATAAGAAAGATTCAGCTGGTGTCACTGGCTTTGAAAATGGGGGAAGAGCTGAGACAAGGAATGTGGGTAGCCTCTAAAAGCTGGAAGAGGCAAGAAAAGAGATCCTTCCCCAGAGCCTCCAGAAAGGAATGCAGCCCTGCCAGTACCTTGACCTTTGCCTCATGACACCATGTTGGAAGTTTGACCTACAGAAGTATAAGATCATAAATTTGTGGTGTTTTAAACCACTAAATTTGTGGTAATTTGTTAAAGCAGCATTATACAGTAAAAACTAGTACAATAAGAAAAAGAACTACCTAACAATTAGGTATGTCTAGCACATAGTAAATGTTTTCTTAAAAGTTATGATTTTCCTATATCTGAAAGTAGCCAGCATGCAGAGCTGGTGAGGATTCTATAGGGAAAGGATTTCTGCACTGGGTGGTAGGAATAAGTGTTGGCCTCTGAACCCAGTACTTATGTAGTAATCTCTGTTCTAGGACAAAATGGTCAAGATTCCTTAGAAGAGCATGTTTGCCTGGACTTGCCCTCCATATCCAGCCATATTTTCCAAATGTTGTTTGAGTGTTTGTTTGTTTGTTTAAACACTTCAGAACCTGGTCCATGACCAACTACGCATGTTAGGCTAATTTGTCTACCCTCAAAGGATAGGATATGGTTTGGCTTTGGAATTTGTTGGGGAGATAAGTTTTCTGGTTCTAGCTGTTTCTTGGATTTTTGTATTCATTTGCTTCTCTCTTTGGTCAGAGAGAAGCCGATTAGGCAGAAATAGCTTGCATCTTTGATACCAGCACATTTTTTCTCATTTTCTTGCCTTCAGAACTCTGCAGTGTTTGTCCTGAGTTTTCAGTAGGATGGATAAATGAACACAACTTCACTCCTAGACTCATTACTGAGTTTGCCTCCTTTGTTTTTAATTTAATGCTAGCATTCTTTCGTTGATGCTACCCTGGCTTCATGGGAGTTCAGTGACTGCATTTCTTTCTGAGATAATCATAATATCATCAACTGTCAGATAATTATCTTTCACATCAGCACCTCTTCCTAGAAAATTCCTGAAGGACAGCTGTGATATGGTTGGTTAGCTACATGATTATTTTCCATGTTCAAGAGTAATCACAAAGCAATTATAATAGCAAATTTGTTATTTACTGTTTGTTAGAAAGCCTTTTAAAATCTAACTCATTAAATTCACACTAATAATTAAAGTTTTCTCAAACTGTTAAAAAAAGGCAAGGAAATTGAGAAACTTTCTGTCCCTCTTATCTAAATGAAAGCTAAAATGCACACAGCAGCCCTAATGACCCAGCAGTTGAGAATGTTCAGAGTAGCACTCTTCATCACAGGTTTGATCCGTAAACATTGCGAATGTCCATCCCTAGTGGAAGCGATAGATGGTGTTTTTCATTCAATGGAATATGTACTCTACAGTAACAAGGATGAATGAACTCCACACGACAGCCTGGGCGACTCTCACTGTATAATGCTGAGTGCACTAAACACAAAGGAGTCAATACTTATTTAGGGTGTACAAAACCAGGCAGAGCTAATGTGTCATGTTTTAGGATGCAGGTTACCCTTGCGGAGTTCAGGGATGATTGTACTGGAAGGAGCTTGGGTGGGAAGGCTTCCGTTCTGGTTCTTCATCTGGATGCTGGTTACATGGGTGTGTTCATTGTATGAAAAGTAATTAAGCTGTAAACTTGTGATTTATGCATTTCTCTGAATATACGTTACACTTTAATTTCAATTAAGAAAAGTTAATCATGATAACTTTATAACTCAATTTGTTGAGATAGTTTCTGGGGACAGGTTTTCATAATTGTATTCTTTCATAATTTCATTTTTGATCTTTCCTGTCATAACTACAGGTTATTCATTCCCAACTAAAACTAATTAACATTATTTTGGGAATTCTAAGGGACAGTGGTAAACTGAAGGTGAGATGGTGGGAATAGTCTACCTCAGGTCCAGGCAGTGAGGAGGCTTATTGTCTACAGACAGTGTCGCCATCTAAAAATTCTTTTCATTTTTATTGTCACCATGTGTTCACAATTCTAAACAGTGCTATTGATAAAATACTCCTAAAAATATCCTCTGTTGGCCTAAGCCCTAAACTACTGGTGAAATTAGTGTTGTGTTTTTATTTCATAATATACATATATAATATGTCTTGAATTAGCATACTTGTATTACTTATTCATTATATCACTAATCTTTTAATAACATGTGGACTCAGCCTTGTGTTTATTTCTAAAGAAAGTTTTTAACAGTTTAGAATCATTTGAGCTGCAGCCTCCATGGTGATACTTCTTCACAGGTTAAACAGTAGAGTCAGAAATGGGCGATGATGACACTGTAATTATGAAATAAAGAAACAGAACTTGTCTTACTTCAACTCTGTTATTCTCTGTTACTACTTTTGGAGTTTTGTGCTTAAAATGTAAAATGAAACAGAGTGCTGATTATTACTGAACGTAATTTTGCCCAAAAAGGGAAGAGGGTCTTAAACTTGATCTACTGTTGTCATCAAAACCTAGTGGGTGCGCTGGTTTCCTAGGGCAGCTGCTTAAGCGTGGAAACTCGTCAGCCTGGAAACAAGAAAGCTGTGAAAATGTTCAGCAATTTTGCTAACATCACATTATGGTGAATACTATCCTGAACTTGGTTAACATTTTTAAATCGTATGTATTAACAAATTGTTTTGTATATTTACTTCTATGTTTGCTTTTAGCTCTTAAGTGTCCAGGTTTGTTTACATCGCAAACCTTTTGCTTGTCAAAAATAATGCCATGGAAATGAATAGAAAGAAAGACGGAGCATTAAGAAAAAGTGAAAGAAAACAGAACAAAACATTGTGCCTAGAAAGTTGTGGTGTAATTCCTTGTTCATCCACCAGAGTAAGCTAAGGTTGACAGTTAGTTCATCAGTCACCTAACTGCGGCTACTCTCCTTCTGATGCCTCCACCCTTCGCTTCCTCCCCTGTGCTCCTGCCACACTCCGCCCCTTGTGCCACAGGCACCCAGCTGCTTTTGATCGCTCGCCAGCCTTTCAAAGCAGCTTCTTTAGGTGAAAGTAGCATGTTCGTTTCAAATTAGCTAGCGATGCATTTACAGCCCACTCTTTCCAAGCTGGGAAAAAAATTTTTTTAATGTTGAAAGAAAGGAAAGTAAAAATAATTCTGGTGCCCCTTTCCTGCTCCACATAGACTCCTCGTTGCATCACCATCATCAGGAAGCATCCTAAGTGTCCATCAGGAGCGCACTTACTAAACTGTGGAACACTGGGCAGTGGAACAGAGGGCAGCCACTAAAACGTGTGGCTGTTTGTTTTTTTTAATTGGCTGTTCTTTTTAATACTGATATTCTATATCAGTACTGTCTGAGTTCTAAGACAGTTATAGATCTATTTTTTTAAATAAAGTTCAGAAGAGTGCTGTTTGTGCAAAAAATTAGGGGGTGTATATGCTTAAATATCTAAATGCTAGATATTTCTGAAAGGCCACTTGAGAAACAGATAACACTGGTCACCTGGGGAGGTTGGCAAGTTTAGGGGCAGAAATAAAGTATACACCCCCTTTCCAAGTTGGTTTCTTTACTACCACATGAATATTTTTACATCTTAAAAATGCTGAAGTAAAACTTGTTGACACAAACTACATTATAATACAGTCTCCCCTCAGTACTTATGGGGCATTGGTCCCAGGAACCTCTACAGATACCAAAATCCACAAGTGCTCAAGTCCCTTATATAAAATGGTATAGTATTTGCTCATCACCTACACATGTCCTCCCATGTACTTTAAAGCATCTCTCGATTACACACAATGCCTAATACAATGTAAATGCTAGATAAACTGTCCTTACACTGTATTGTTGAAGTAATAATGACAAGAAACGTCTGTCCATGTTCAGTGCAGACGCAGCCATTGTAGGCCTAACTATATAGTAGATGTCTGCAACGGCGGAACACTTTTCTCGAACATGTTCCATCCACGGTTGGTTGAATCTGTGGCTGTGGAGCCCATGAATAAGGGGTGGGGGGCGAACTCTAATAAAAGTGTAAATCCCACGAAGAAGATCACTGGTAATCCTAACACTACGAAGCACCCGAGCCATTTCTCAGAGCCGTGTGTTCGCAGCTGGTGGCAGAGCGAGGCAGTGGCCGCTCTGGAAGGCCCGCTTCCAGTGCCCTGTCTAAAGCTCCTTGGTCATTCCAGTGCCATGTGTATCTCCGATGTGTTGGTGCCTTTCTCCTCTGGAGGCAGGAGCTCAGGGAGATCCCTGGGCCCCTTCAGCCTTGGGTAGCTCAGATAGAGATTTCAGTTACGGAAAGACATTCGTTTTTTCCCCTGCTAAGCTGTTCTTTCACGGAGCCAGAATGCACACGTGGGTATTTTTATTTATTTACAATTTATGCCCCATATAATTCCAAAAAGCTAAGTGTGAGGGAATGTTACTAAATTTATAGATAATAAAAAACTGGACAAGTACAAGTAAAAACAGACTGGGACCCAGTAAAAGGAGCTGTGCACTGATTGTCAGTGGCTATTAGAAGTACCCGGGGTAAGTTAAATACTGTAGTTGAGCACTGGCTTTAGCTTTAAATTTCTTGGCACGTAAGGTGAAAGGAGGAATATTAAGTCTATAGTTCTTTTTATATGAAGCCAGAAAATATGAAGTTTTGCCTAAGGAAATGGACATTTTCCTGATATTCAATTCAAGAAGGAAATTTAAATCCAGATCCTTATTAAAAATAGAGAATGACTCAGGTCTTCATGGTGGTTAATTAGTGCCTGTCAAGGTATTGAAATTAGCTAGTCAAAATATGCAAAACATCACAAAATAGGTATAGTCTCATTTGTGTGTCAGAACTAACTACCTTTGGCCTCGGCAGTCCCAACAGTAGTCTAATGCCCTGTCCCATTTGGACTACTGGGAAGGGCACCTAGTGGATCTCTGCATTCACTCTTACCTCCCAGTCTTCTCCAGGCTGTGGTCAGGGCTGCTGTCTTGGGAGGCAGATCTGATCATGCCCCATCACTGTCTCCATCCCGTGTGCTTACACCTTCTAAATCCCTCCGGTTTTAGGGTGTAAGACCCAGACTTTCCAGCCTCCCCAGCCTCTTCTGCCACCATCTCTCCTTTGCTGTCTGTTCCAGGCTTTTTTTAGTCCTTGTTCTTGGCCATGTGCCCTTTGAACGTCGCCGCTCTCACAGCATGCTCTGCCTGCCTAAACCAGCAGTTCTTCCTTTGGGTCTGAGCTGCATCCTCCTCAGAAGCCTTCCTGACTCCCAAAGGCCTCCTCCCCACTGGTGTTTGTCCCTCTGTGCCTCTCTCAGGAGTGCTTATCTCCGTTGTGATGTCCTCTCTACTAAAACCATAAGCCCCCTGACAGCAGGGATGGGCTCAGCTTGTCCTCACTCTTCCACCCCAGCTTCATTCCCCCTACCAGATGAGCAGTAGGGTCAGAAGATACTCAAGGGAAGGGAACCATCAATCAGCGATTAACAGCCTCCCAGCCGCCCTGCCTCCCTTTCCAGTGGACCTTATGCCATGCTGAGACATTCGCCTCTGAAGCACAGTTCCGATTGCCTCTCTTCCTTGTGCCAAAACTTTCAAGGGGTCCCCATTTTGTACAGGACACAGTCCACACCCCTTGCTTAGCCCTCCATGAACCGGGCCCAGTTGCATTTCCAAACTTCTTTCTCCCAGGTTCCTTAGTCCCTGCACCGTAGCAAAAATGCAGCTCTCTGGGCTTCTCTTGCCACACTCTTCACTCAGTCCTTCTCTGCATGTTTAAATCTGAACCATCCCTTAAATAACACTCCTAGGTAAAAGCAATGCCTCCCATTGCCTGAACTCTGAGCACCTTTGACATGGTACTGATTTTCTATCTAAATTATAACTATTTTATGTACGTATCTCCCACATTAGGTGCTAGTCATGTCCTATATAGTATCTAGGATGAGCCTCACATAGCAGGTACTCATAAAAATGTATTAAATGAGTGACAGTTTGTGTTAAATATTAGCATTTGTAAGGGAGTCTTTAATAACTATTTCCCCTCTAGATGCTTAATTTGTAGTGAAGTTTCTGTTTTTACATATATAACAAATGGGCAGTCAGCTATAGATTCTCCCGTTCTTTTAAATATCTCTAAAGATTAGTGAATATGAATTCAGTTCATATACAGTTGACCCTTAAACAGAATGATTTTGAACTGCACAGATCCCCCTCTATGAGGATTTTTTTAATAAATGTTGTAAATGTATTTTCTCTTCCTTATGATTTTTTAAAGTATCTTTTCCACTAGCTTACTTTATTGCAAAAATACAGTATATAATACATGTAACACAAAACATGTTAATCAGTCCTTTATTATCAGTAAGGCTGGTCAACAGTAGGTGATAGTTAAGTTTTCGGGGGTGGGGGGAGCGGTCAAACGTTATACATGGATTTTCCACTGCGTGCCGAGTCAGAGCCTGTAATTCCAGTGTTGTACAAGGGCACAGCATCATTCTGACACTGAATGCAAGAAAGTGAAACGCAAATAGGTCCATGTAGCATGTCATTTCAAGGGAGGACTGCCCAAATTAGAACTCTCTTCAAAAAAAAAAGACGGATGGACCATAGCACTAGTCTGTAGCTGAGCATCAGCTCCCCAGCTCCCCAGCCAGCCCTGCCCTCCTCTCACCCGATGGAGGCGGCTGCTTGTTGCCATGACTCCTGCGCCCAGAGAGAGCATAACCCTCACCTCCATTTCCTTTCCAACAGGCCGATCTAAACTGCAATATTCAAGACGACGCCGGGGCTTTTTATGGCGTAACCAGTCAGTATGAGAGTTCTGAAAATATGACGGTCACCTGTTCCACCAAAGTTTGCTCCTTTGGGAAGCAAGTAGTAGAAAAAGTAGAGGTAAGTTGGCCTCTGTGTGCTGGACCCTTCATTCAAGGCCAGGCTGTTGCTGTCCTTTAAATCTTTATTGTGGCAGAGTTTTACTTTTTTTTTTTTTTTTTTTTTGGTGTCTCTTCCTTCCCACCCCCTCCCTACTTCTCTTAAAAATTTCCCCCATTACTTCTAACAAGGCAAAATGATTTGAAAGCAACTGAAAGAAGGCCAGTGGGAAATCCCATGCCAGCCCCCTTGACTATGGAAGTTGACCCTGCACCAGCCAGCAGTGTTCAGTCCTGCATGAGGCCTCAGGGAGTGCCCAGGTGTGGAAGCTGCTGCCCATCAGATGAAGCTTTCCCCCACCTCCCTCCCCACCCCCCAGGCCCAAGGGCATTCCCAGGCACTGTACAGGACAGTTCAGCTGATGGGCACTGACCTAATAAACCCCAGTACCTTGAGTTTGGTATTGTTGCTTTCGCCATTTCTTCCCCCTTCATTTTAATTCTTTTAAGTCTATTCTAATACATATTGGGATCAAGTACATGCCTCCCACCCTTTCAAAATATATATACATATGTTTTATCGGAGTGGGTTGCTTTGTGTAAATGGTATTTGCAGCTGACATTCCATTTAAAACTTTTCCCAATGTGTGCTCTTCACCCAATCGATCCATGTTCAGTGAGAAACCTTTATTCCCAGCAGTCCTGGACCTTGCAGGTCCAGAAGCCCAGACTGACCATAACAAAGACTTTGGGGCTGAGGCGTGAGAGAGACAGGAGATGCACTGGGGAGAGAGAAGGAGGAAGGGTGTGTTTTTTAACATCTTGGGCTGAACAATGAGGATTTCAGGGGCTGCAGCCCTTAGCTACCTGGGTACAGGACAGGCGTCCTGAGAATGGTGTTAAGGAGGGTGACACTGGCAGAGGAGGATATATGTGAAGTGACTAGGTGACTCGTTTAGCTTAGGGGTCATGAGCTGTACTAAGCTGGTGGTAGTGGGCATCCAGGAAGACATTTTGAATGGGACTGAGAAACTGACTGGATATTAAAGATAAAAGAGGAAGAGTCACAGGCCACAGACTTGATCCTTGGAAAGACAGTGCTGTCACCAGCAGAGATAAGGAAATACGGTATTCAACAGGAAATAGGGCCTGATTACAGATGCAAAACTCAAATTTAGGAGACAGGTGAAGACTGAAAATACCAATTGGGAATGCTAAGCAGTAAGGTTATAGCTACGGGAATGTAGATCTAGCTACAGAGGAGGAAGAGCAAGAGCACAGATATAAGGAGTGAATCGGGGGAGCAGCTGCCAGCCCTGCAGTGAGTGGAAAGGAGATACAAACAGGCACGGAGGGCAAGGGGGGAGGAGGGAACTGGCTCCGTGGAGGGTCTAAGAAGGTTGCAGGAGGGTAGGTGAGAAGGTGGCTGGGTAAGGAACCCAGGAGACCCCGAACCAGCTCACTGACCTGCATCTCCTTTGAGAAGGAGGCAGCAACGTTACCTGTCCGTGGCTGGGAACCGGGAGGTTAGTGCCAGGCACTGCTACCCAGTTGCCAAGTCATTAGTAGTCAGGGCTTATCTGTAGGTGGACTTCCTGCCTGAACAGAGGCATGTGAGAAAAGGTGAGCCACACAAGTTAGTTTCCCAGATTTTAAATTATCCTTCATTGTGTCCTCAGATAACACACCCAAAGCTCTATATTAGTTTAGGGAGCAGTGAAAGGTTGCTTTTGACTGATGAAATCCCAGGAATTTTCACAGAGAAGGTGTAGCATGAGTGTGGCAGGTGGAGTTTTATAATTAAGCCTTCAATCTATTTAGAATGTATTTCTGCATTATGTGTGTATGGGGAGTCTGCTTACATTTTCTCCCAAATAGGCATTTGTGTCAAAACCACTTATTAAATGATTCATCCTCTTCCTACTCAATGAATCTGTGCTCTTGAAATTACCACATAAACTGGGAGCTATTCCTGGTCTTTGTCTGTTCTCTCCACCTCTATCTCTACATATCCCAATGCCATGTTTATTTAATGACAATGGCTTTATGGTATGTTCTGATACCTGCTGAGGAAGTCAATGTCAGTGATCTTCTTTGTCATACATGTTCTAGGTTAGTAACCAGCATTTATTCTTCCAAATAATGAGGTCATTTTAAAAATGTAAAGAAAAACAAAATCTTATTTGAGCAACCTAATGGTAATTGCATTTGATTTAGATATTATTTTGGGATATATTGGTACTAAATCTTCTCAATCAAGAACCTATTTGCATCTCAATCTCGCTTTATAGTTTTTATATATAGGTTTATCCATTTCTGGCTAAATATATTTCTAAGTAATATATAATTTGTTAATATAATATTCCGTTTCTGGATTTTGATTACTAGAAGAGAGAAAAGCTCTTGGTTTTTGTATATCTATGTTCTTTCAAAACATCTTGCCACACATCTCTTATTTATCTCTTGTCATTTTCCTCTAGATTCTTGGGTTTTCTATGTATATAATCTCATCAGCAGCTTAAGTTTATCTCTTCTTTTTCAATGTTTATGCTAGTTTTTAAATATTATTATTTTCTCACCTTTTGGTTTGCTAAAAACCCCCAACACAGTTGTAAAAAGCAGTAATGATGTATAAATAACAGTATCCTTGTGTAGTTCCTGATGTTAATAGATGTGGTTTTGGTGTTTTGCCATGTAGAATTATGTTTATTCTTGGTTTTTATAAATGGTCTTTATTTTACATTTTAAGTGCTTTCTATAATTATTTAGGATTTTTATTAGTAATAGATGCAATATTTTACCAAGTTCCTTTTCAGCAACTCTTACTATGATTTTTCTATGACTTTTCTCCCATTTGTTGACATCACAAGTCAATACATGTCCTGTGCACCACCACAGCATTCTGAAGAAAAGCCCTACTTTGGTCACATCGATGCATTCTGTTTGCTATTGTACATAGAATAGTTGCATCTCATAAGTCAGCGATTTTCAACTGGTGTGCCATAAGGAGCACACAGGTGAGCTGCAGGAACTTTTGAAACATGCAACACCTGACTGTTTCCTCCAGGGCATTGGCTTTTTTTCCCTTAGGTTTCAAATTTAAAAACATAACAATAACCATGCAGTGTGAATGAATCAAACTTACACCTTTTATTTATTTATTTATTTATTTATTTATTTATTTATTTGGTCATATCAGCAGAAATTCACAAAATTTTTGGTGTGGCCGCAGAATTTTAGTGATTAGTTTATGTATGCCATGAGATGAAAAACGTTGAAAATTGCTGTCATAAGTGATACTACTGTTCTATGCTTTTTATAATTATCAAATTTCAGTATTGAGTGTATATCATTTTCATAAAAATAATTGGGATACCACCCTTTTCTGTGCTCTGGCATAGTTTTAATAACATTGAAAATAACTCTTCTTTAAAGATTACATAAAACTTGTCCATGAAACTGTTTGGTACCCTTTTCAGCAGACTGACCAATTGAATTTTTCAACTTGAGAGTTCAGTATTAGAAATTTATATTTTGCTATAAAGGCATCCTATTCTCTAGGTTTTCTTTGCTTTTTTTTTTTTTTTCCCTAGTTATCTGAAGTAACCTCTTGTAAATCTTCTGTTCTCTACTGTAGTCGTGATTTTATCTCTTTTCTCTTTTCACCTTCTTAAGCTTGTAAAGGGTTTATTTATTTTATTTTGTCTTTTTAAAGAACCAGTTTTTATATTTATTCTGTCTGAGCTTTTATCTTTATTAATTTCCTATTCTTGGTTTCTTGATTTTTTATTTTTTTTATGTGTGCGTGGTTTTGGTTTATTTTGTGGGGTCTTAATTATTTTTGAGGTGTGTATCTAGTTCTGTAATTTTTCATCTCTAATGATGAAGATATGAAGCTGCTTCATTAAGTTTCTTCCAAGTATAGCTTCACTGGGTCCCATAAGTTTTGATGTATTTTCCTTTTCCTTACTCTCTGGATACTTTGTAATTTCCTTTTTAATTCCTTTTGATCCAAGGTTATCCAGGAGTGTGTTTCTTATTTCTGAGTGCTTCAGTGGGATCTTCAAACTGCATATATACAAGTATTTTCTTTCTTTCTTTTTTAACTAAAGGCATAAATAACTTAACAGTCAGGGGCTCGTGGTGAGTGTGAAATTGTTTTTCCTAAAGTAGAGAAATTAGCTGACTTGGTTGTTGGCCTGTGAGACCTTATCACAGAAAGAAGGACCTTCTTTGGGCTCTTTGAAGAATTGTAAATGGCTGGTCCTACTCTTACACATCTCCAGGTAGAGAGTCACTAAGTAGGTGCTTATGTTTTCTTCCGAATTTTGCTGAAAAAAATTTATACAACTCTTTTTCAAAAGCTATCATCTTTCCAGTTTATTTTTTTTTAATGCGACTGATGCACTACTTACTGTGCTAATGAGGCATCTTCCAATTTTTTGTTAATTTCCAGAAAAATAATGAATTCTGAGTATAGTATTAAGTTCGGATAAAGAATTTTTTTTAATTAAGTAAACTTCATAAATATAGTACAGTATATAGCAGACATTTAATTTTGAAAAAGTAAAATGTTTTTACAAGCAGTAATATCTTTTCTCATGCTTTGACATCAAATAGATAAAAATCCTCAAATCCTTTTTCCCTCACAGACGGAGTATGCGAGGTTTGAGAATGGCCGATTTGTATACCGAATAAACCGCTCCCCGATGTGTGAATATATGATCAATTTCATCCACAAGCTCAAACACTTACCAGAGAAATATATGATGAATAGCGTTTTGGAAAACTTCACAATTTTATTGGTAACTGTTTTGTCTCTTTTTGTGTTTTGGCAGACTTAGCCATAAGGCTGGTGGGGAAAGACAGAAAGGGGTGAAGTGAAGGCTGGGGGGAAACTGACCAGACTGTTGGGCTGGGGCCTGGGTGGTCCATCAGCAGTTGAATTTGCACGTCCACGAGGCAAGCCTGGTCTTGGTTTGGGCTCAAGTCTATAGAAGAGAAGGAGTCTCATCTGGCTGGGGTTTCTAAGCTTGACTGGAGTTCAGAAGGGCAGTAAAAAGTGATGGTCCTAGGTTCTCAATTCTGGCTACACATTAGAAAGAACTAAAGAGAGACCTTGGTATCTAAACATCCTGATACCAAAACTGCAACCTGTATCAACTGAATCAGGATTTCTGAGGATAGGATCCAGGCATGTGTATTATTTTTTTAAGTTCCCTAGGTAATTCCATCATTAGCTAAGTTTGAGTCTTAGCAGCAGTATATTATGTCAGTCATAGATGAGGCAAAAGCTGAGTGAGTAGGTTTGTATTTCAAACATATCTTGATTCATTTTGTGAAGGATTTATAAGGCTTTATAAGAAGTAACGTACATTCAGACAGCAAAATATGAACTCAGTACCAGAAGAGATATAAATTAAAATAGAATGTCATGACCAGGAAGGGTTGGAAATATTCTCCAGAGGCTGAAAAGTATGATTAAAACTTACTAGGCAGCTAAAAGGGAAGGAAAAAATAATGGTGCTTAGTGTCCACAATGGGAAAACTTTCTGGTTTCCCTGCGCATTGCTTGGGGTGGGGTTGGGGGATCCCCTTAATGTTTAACTTGAAAACAAATTTCACATGGAGGCTTCATTTGGGGACTTAGGAAGATTATTAAGAATAGTGTTGTCCTCAAAGCATACCTATAAAATACGTATATAGTAATGGATTTCATAAGGATCGGTTTTAAAATATATAGCATTTCTTAATAAAACTGAAGGAAAATTGCCAAAATAAAACTTGGTGGAAAGAATTTTGCTAAAAGGGGCAGCAAGATAATATTGTGAGCAAATAGCCCTCTGAAAGGCCTGCTTTGTAACTAGAATTAAGAACTAAAATACTTAAAGTAGCAATTCTTTACCTGGAGTTTTTAGATTCACTCAGACCCTGATTGCTCATGTCCATAGTGTAAATTTGCCCTCCATGGGCGATTTCAAGCTACCAGTGCTGTCTAACTCATGAAATTCCTTAATATTTAATAGTAACTTAAAAGAACTAGTAGGAGCCAGTTTCCTCACACCATTCAATGTAAAAACAAACAAAAACACCGAATACTTAAAAGTTTTCTGCATATCAGATCCATTCAGGAAGCTCTTGAAAATCCTGAGTACTAGGCCCCACCTCAGATGAATAAAATCAGCATCCCCTGGTAGTTCTGCACACAGGGGTTGAAATCCCTGCTGGAGGGGACTGGCAAATGAGCTGATTTTCATTACTTTCAGGGGAGAGAGCCTCAGAGGGTTCTTAAGTATGTCCAGGTCCCTCTAAAATTGAGAAACTAGCAGTCTGGGGGGGAAATTTGGAAACATGTTCTTTAGGAACTAGCTTTCATGAGTATCCTTTTCTCTAATGGTCTTTGTTGAAGATTGAACAGTTCAAGGTCTGGGATGCTGGTAGGTCCTTGTCAGATAGGTATTCCCTGCCGTCTTTAAGAATAGATCACCGTAGTGCTCAGATGAGCAGAAGGTGAGTGTGGCCTCCCGGTGTGGACATTAAAGAGCCTCAGGAATTAACCACAACTCTTTGAGTGGATGGCCACATCACCTCTCTTGGAAGGAGTCTTAGCTATTTCTTGAAAACCAGTTCTGTGTCTGTTTCAGCATTTTAAGGAATATGTCCTCAGTCCGTAAAACCCTATCTCATAGTGCATAACTGAGGGAAATAGGCCTGGAAAAGATTTAAAGCATCTATTACCCATAAAACCCATGCAACTATATTAGTAATGCTCCCTTGGAACACATGACTTTACGCAGCATAGATGTTCAAAATGTATCATTAAGCAACTAAATGAGTTCCTTTGATATGAAAAATTAGTGGCTGTCTAATAAATATTTGCTAGCAGTAATATTTTTGCTTTAGAAAAACTGAAATTAAGCCGGCACTCCTAGATTACGAAAACAGACTCATCTCATCGATAACAGGAGCAAGTGCTTTTCTGCTTTTCCTCAGGAGTGGGCTGTGGGAACATGGCAGGGCTGGCAGCTGCTGGACACAGCTGCATATGTTCTACTAGGTTCCTTGGATACAAAGCCTGTGTCAGCAAAACTGTTTCCGGACTCGACTGCCCAGTGGGCTAGACTACCCGATTCCATCAGGGCTATTCAGGAATCGAGGTGAACCTGGTGGTGCAGGGCCTTAATGATGGCATCTGCACAGACAGAGGAGGACGGCAGCTGAACCATAGGCCAAGTCTTCTGTCTTCTTCTGTGGTTGTATTCAAACATACAGGTTGCTAGAAACCTTTTTCTTTTTCTTTCCTCCTTTCAAATCTCAAACATGAAGCCTAAATTCTAAGATATATTCTTTCATAGAAAACTTGCAAGAAGGTAGTCTAGATCACAGATGTTCCAGGCACATGTTAAACCCTTTGTAAATGTTAGAATATGAAATTCTTACTGCAGAACTGTGAGGTCATTTTTATTCCCATTTTATGGATAGGGAATATCAGGTCTGCCCGAACGCATTAGGTCACAGAGCCAATGATAGACATAAATTAAGACTTGAATCGATGGAAAAGATACTTTGCAGGCTATCTCATGGTCATGGAATCAGAAGACTTGGGTTTATGACCTTGGGCAAGCCATTTAAAATCTCTACACCTCAGTTTCTTTCTCCGTTTACAAACAAAATGCTCAGATCTATACTCTCCACCTCAAAGGTTATTGAGAATGATTGAATTCATTCAGCTAAGCTAGCTGCCAGGATACAGTGCAGATAAAGCACATACCTGTCTCATGGTAAATCTTGGCCTGGTCGGGGAAAGAGGCAGGTAAGTAAATGATTGCAATGCAAGTTCGTAATGGCTATGGTGTACTTGAGAAACAGGCACCACAGATGTGGAGGTACCTGTAGCTGGGGTGAGGTAGAGAATTCTCAGGGGTGTTAAAAGATGATGTTTAAGCTGCCTCAATTGATAAACAGACATTTTTCAGATTTATCAAGAAAAGGGCCATTTCATGGTGCCTAATTAAGTGTCAAGTGCTAGGATTTGGTGAACTAGACAGGTGGGGCAGCCACCCTGGAGTCTGGCAAGGGGGGCAGGTGTTCCCCACAGAAGCACAAAATGAATGTAAACGAAATGGTGGCTGATGGCTGCAGAGGTAGGTACAGGGTGCCCCGGGAGCATGTATAATGGAAGGGCTTGGCCTAGTTCTGGAGGTCAGGGAAGGCTTCCCTAAGGAAGAAGCAATGGGAAGAGACCTGCCAGGCGAACAGTCAGAGAGGGTTGGGAGAGTACTGCAGACAGGCAGGTGAGCAGGCAGTGGTGAGGGGAACCGGAAATGCAATTGTGTGGCTGGCGTGGAGCAAGGGACGAGGGCATGCAGCAGTGAGCTGGCTGGGACGAACGGCCAGCCTGGGCAGGGTCTTCTTGGCGTAGGATGAGAATAGGTTTCTCTTCATTCTAAAGGTCATAAGTTTAACAGGGCTTTTACAACAAGACTATGCAAGATTTATATTTCTTGCAAGGGTTCTGTGGCTGCTGTGTACAGGTGGGTCTGGTATCGAGCAAGGGTGGCCCTGGTAGAGGAGTCCAGGTGAGGTCTGCGGTACCTTGGTGGTAGAAAAGGGGATGGATTCAAGAACTATTCAGAAGCAAAAACAGCAGAATATGGCATTTGTTTGGGTGTGGTGAGAGAGAGAGGGGAATCAAGGATGAAAGAACTGCATACTCAGAGTATTTGATCTGCAAGGGAAGTGGCAGGAAATAAAACTAGAAAAGCATGTGGGTACCAGTGTTGAAAAAAGTCTTTATTGCCCAGAAAAGAAAATAAGTAGATAATCCAATGTATCAATTTTCTAGAGCAGCATGACATAGTGATTTAATAAGAAAATGGTCTTTAGAATTAGAAGGTCTAGATTCCTTAGCTGACAATTGATATCCCTAAACCAATGAACCCCCAGCTTTCTTCTCTGTCAGAGGGGCAGGGATACAGCCCCTGCTTACAGAAGTGTTGCTGTGTCATATGAGACAGTATGTGTCAAGCATTTAATACCAAGTAGGTGCACGCTAAGCAGTCAGTATATGTTAGCTATTATAATGTGAATTTTCATTCATCCAGCAAATATTTATTAAATGACTGTTATGTCCAAAGACTAAGCTCGTTACTGGGAAACGTGGTCCCTATTCTTCCGGAATGTACAGTCCGTGGCATTAAATATAAATAATGCAAATCTACCTACAAATAATGCAAATGTACTTGCAGACAGTTTAGACTGCTGCGAAGGGAAAATGACAAGTCCTATGAGACTTGATTCAGGGACCATGAATTTGAATGACTTAAGGGAAACTAACCGGGCGGAGCAGCCTGATTGGATACGTGGAGGAGAATGAGACCCCTGACAAACCGGACTAGGCTCTCAAATTCAAAATATTTGAAAACACTGAGCTGGCCTCATGAAACACACATACAACAGAGTCCTGGAAGCATTTTTGTGAGGGAAGTTGGGTTAATTTGCTTTTAGAAAGTTCCTTCGGAGAGCAGCATGGGGGACTGAGACAGAGCAAGGGGAGGAAGGAGGCAGGGCCCACTGGGCAGGGGCTCTGTGACCTGGGCCAGATGTCTGAACGGAGGCTGAGCCAGCGCGTGAGGAGAGAGGCGGATTTGAACCACTTGACTCTAGAGGGGAAACACATATTTCAAAATATAGTTTGAAATGTAAAGCTTCTGTAGACTGAAAGAGTGATCATTTGATGTGATGGTGCCATTGTTCCTTTCCTTGGCATATGTTCCACTGATCCAGACACTGCTGGCTGGTTCAAAGTGGTGCGGAAGGCACTCGGGAAGCTTCTGTCTGTCATGGGCTGTGGTGACAAAAATTAAGTAAAAGATAGGAGACAATTCCTAGGATAAATGACTGCTTCATGGGACAGAATTGTAGGAAATTGTCTTTGTTGTGAAGAAATCAGCCCTCCCCCCCCCCAAGAAAAAAACAAAACACTAATTCTTCTGGTCTCTTCTGGGACTCAAGATTATGGGTGAGGCCCTTTCAGTAAGGTTCTTCTTATATACGGTAATTCAGATAGGTTTCAAGTCCAACCCATAATATCCTGAACTTGTGCTAGACAGGGCAGAGTGAGGCTGGACAGATTTCTAACAATCCACTTGCTGGACTTCAGACTGTTCCTCTCAAAGTAAATCAAAGTCATCATGGCACATACAGAATATGTTTTCATCCATGTGGTCTTTTAGTTACATATGTATGTGCATGTGTGTATATATAGACACACTTTTTTTTCTTTTGTTTATTGTACTCTTTGTTTTTTTTTTAAACAGGTGGTAACAAACAGGGATACACAAGAAACTCTCCTCTGTATGGCCTGTGTATTTGAAGTTTCAAATAGTGAACATGGAGCACAACATCATATTTACAGGCTTGTAAAGGACTGAACATGGTTATTTATATAGAGAGATACCTGTATATACACACACACATATGCGCACACACACACTCTCTCTCCATTATCAAACGACTGACTGTAAACCTCATCACGCAGGGTGGTGCCCTGGCCCTGAGGTCACCCTACTTTTCTAAATCCTGTTTGAGTGAAGTCATTTTTTTCATGTGTTCATACTATCATCATAGCTGTGAAGTTCTGGTACAGTTGTAAAAAGAGAAATCAAGTCATTGCTATGTGTTCCTCAGATCTGCAGCCCACAATTCCTCGGGAAAGGTGAACCTTAAGAACCCACATCTCTGTCTGCAGAGACCTGTTCCTAATTGTGGTAGAAAATTTCCAGACAGAGCATTTGTCATGGGACATTTACAGCCTTTATACAAATGTATTTAGTTCTTTTTTTTTTCCAACATAAAATTCTTGTTTTAAGATACAAGTAAAATTAATCTTTAAATATAAATGTAAATTAGTACAAAAAACTAAGAATCTTTAGACTTATCTTTGTAACTAATTAGGGTGGAAGTTATGAGAGAATGTAATTCACTAAATTATTTTTTAAATGAAACTTTTCTTTCTTTTTGAAACCAAATGTTAAAATATAGCCTTAAGAAATGCTTGGTAGAAATATCCTAATGAGACAAATTTGTACTTTTTTCACAAGGTTAAAACTAATCTCCTAATCCATTAAACTCTTGAACAGGTATTACAAAGGAAGAAAACTTCACCCCTTATCCTTAACATATATAGTATATTTAAAAATATAAAAGTGTATGTACTAATGTGATAATTGATTATTTAATGAAAAAGAAAAGATGGCTCTTTTTGCAATAAGTAGATAAATACTGAAAATCTAAACTTACAATGTTTATAGTCTTGTGTGTGCAGTTATATTTTATATGACAGCCAAATTTTTTTATTAAGATGAATACATATTTGAACCACTGAAGTTTAATAACAAAAATATTAAAATTGGCATGAATACTGCACTGTGAGCTGCAAAGTATAGGAAATCCTGTAGCTGGGAGAAACTTTCATCAACCAGACAAGTTAAAGGCTCATCAGTCTTCGCATCTCTGCTCCCCAGAAATTGGCAAGCATCCTCACCAGCCTGTGGATAAATTGTTTATTTCTGGTGATCCAGTATGCACATTAACCTGCTATGACTATATGTATGTGTCTGTGTGTACATATACACATATACATATAGAGTTACTCAACACATATTTATTGAATACCTAGTTAGTGTCACTAAATTTGCTAGGTGCTGATATCTATGTATATTTCAATCTGTTTCTGTAGTTCTAGGTATAGTCTCTAAGGATGTCCATTTTCTTGTCATCTCTCAGTAAGTCACAGTACTTGTTTGACTGAGGTTTAAGAGGCCCAGCTATCTATCTCTGACCTTTCAAACAGGCTCATTTGGGAAGTTCTTTCCAGGAGAGATTCAACCTTCCAACCCAAATATTGCAAAGCATGGCCCAGGCAGACCTGGTTTCTTGTAGCCACATACATGTCGTAGGTTCTTTCCGTAGTGCTTCATTGGGAATACCCACAAGGACACACCCCAACTTCCCAGAAGAAAGTGATGTTTTTATAATTGCTGGGAACATGTTAACACAATAAAATGTGAAATAAGTTGAATAAGATGTGAGACATATCAAGATTTTCCATCAAGCCAGAAAATAAAAACTTCATTCTATCACACCCAGGTAACTTGCATCCCCCCCTTTCTTGTCCCACGGTCTGCTCTGACTCTGCCCGTGTATTGGTTCGCGTCTGATGGTCATGAGCCTGAGGGTGTGACGGGCTCACGGCAAACAGAACACTGGGCCAAGCCTGGCCTCTTCCAGGTTCATACCACTGGTCGCGGGAAAGACCAGAGAAGAAAGTGCAAAACTTTCCCCATTTGGAGTGCATAACCCTTCCTGTGTAAACCAGTAGGAAGGTGCCCATCTTCCCTCTGTCAAAAGACGACCTTTTGTTCCCTGGTTCCAAGTGGGCCCTTGAAGGTTGCCCCAGTTGTCTGCTCTTCCATCTGGTCTTCAGCCCAAACATTTAAGCTTCTTCTCTTGTTTTGCCTGTCTTAGGGATGTTGCTTTTGCTCCTGTCTCTTACATCTTTCCTCAAGGGAGCCCCCACTCTTCCAGGAGCAGGACCCTAGAACTGGATGATGTATGTGTCTCAAAGCCAAACCGCCCCAGAACTGCAGGGGGAGAGGTATCTGGTTCATACTGCCGCCCAGGAATGGACCTCTTCTGTGCTGTCAGGAGAGCTCTTGGGATTTACTTTTCAAAGCACAAATAGACTGAGACCCAAGAAGACCCGGTGGAGGGCGAGGGCAGTTCTGCTGGCTGCAGAGCAGGGCACACCCCGGTCTGCGGACTCCAAGTTGGGCTGGGCCCTCCGATGCTTCCCCGCCAGTGGCCCCTTCCCAGTCCTTTCATAGTTGAGTGTGGGGGTGGTTACATGAACTACCCTGAGGATTTCTTTTTGTTCTTAAGTCTTTTTCTTACATCTTTTGCTCTGAGATCTTTTGAAGTTACTTCTTGTCTTGGCCCTCTCTCTGTCTCTCCCAGGTTAGATCCGAGTGGTGTTTGTTTAACATCTAACCCACAACTGACTTTGGTCTTTTACTCTTTATGGCAGCGTCTTCTCCCCCTGTCTCTAAAGCTTCATAAACCATAAAGAAGACTTTCCAAAGCTCTGTCCTCACTGCTCTCTGCCAGGTGCTGGGTCTCCTGGTGACTCTCCATGACCAGGGTTGATTCAGGGACATCATGAGCTTTCCCTGGAGAATTTGGAGGCCAATTTCTCACTCCCTGCACAGGGAGTAGCTGAAGAGCTGGGTTCTGGTCTGTTGGCCTTCTTTTCCACCTCCTCTAGAGACCTACAATAAAATCAGGACTTCTTCCAGAACGTGTCCCAGAATTCCAGAATGCCCAGACTGCCCAAGACTAATGTCAACCTCGACACCATTGACATTTTATATTGGATAATTCTTTGTTGCGGGGGCTGTCCTGTGCATTACAGGAGGTGTAGCAGCATCCCTGGCCTTTGCTCTCTAGATACAATAGTCCTCTTCCCTCAGCTGTCGCAACCCTGAATGTCTTCAGACGTTTCCCAATGTCCCCAGGGTACAGAATCTCCCCTGGCTGAGAACCACTGTCCTAGATCAGACAAGTCACAAATACTGTATTTGAGAGTTTCTTTTTCCTTCCATCTCACCCCAAGTTAGCATCTCTCCTTGCATCAAGTGACAGCACACAGTGACATTGTGTCCATGCTGCTTCTGTTGCAGAACTTCTCTTCATACCAGAGTCTCTCTCGCCACAATCAGCCTTTCACTCATGCCTGAGGAAGTTGGGAACAGCTGGTCACCAACATCCCTATGATCGGCTCATACCTCTTTAAAGAGCATTTCTACTTTGAGCTTCAGTCCTTAGTTTATTGGGTTAAAACACACACACACGCACAGCTATTTTCATTATTTCTCATAAACTCATGGGTCTCATTATCAAACCTTTAATCGTTTCAGTAAATTTACTCTGCCTTACACTCAATGCTATTTGTATTTATGGAAGCCTCTGGAACATTTCTTGTCATCTGTAAGAACGGAGGAGAGAGCGATCAGTTCCAGAAGAGGGCTGATAGAGTTTTTTCTTTATTGAGCTAAAATAGAGCACAATCTACTCTCCTTCATTTTGTAGGGGATAAAGCTGAGGCTCAGAGGGGAGAGGACTTGCCCAAGGTCACCCATCTTGGTTAGTGACAGAATAAGGGTGAAGCTCTAGCACTCCTGCCACTTAGTCCTTGGCCTCTCCTGGTGGAGGTTGTTCCTCTTTGGTGCTCATGCCAAAACGACCCTACAAACGTATGGACAGGGTCAGCGCAGAAGAGAGGGAGACGGAGAACTGGCGAGCCTTGTCTGAGCAGAGTATGAAAGCTGATGAGCCTTTTCGCTGCCTCTGAGGACAGGTCGCCTGCCGCAGGCTCGAGTCAAAGTTCTAATAGTTCGGCATCCCAGCAGCCAAGTCCCACGCTCAGAGCGGCCAAAAAACCGGGCCCCTTCCAAGCACTTGGCGTTACAAATCCCTGAATGACTTTAAAGCCCAAGTCTCTAGGTTTCAATACTGTAGTGGCTTTAGCAGTTTGGTTTTCTTTTTTCTTTTCTTTTTTTTTTTTCTTTGTATAACAGTAAATTATTTAAATCATGAGACTACAGTCAATTTTACAAACCAGGTACATATAATTTGTATGATTTTGTATATGCTCTGGTACACTACACGTGTCCTAGCCAAGGGCAGAACCAGTTTTGTTTGTTGCTGTTCATACCTGTGACATTGAGGGGATATGTCTGCAGCGCTCATTTCTTTGTGTTGCTGTTTCTGTGGCAACGCCCTGCACATGTCATTTCTGAAAAGCCTTAAATCTTTGAGATGTTGCGTGTAGGGTACGCAGTGTGAAAGGCTGCCTCGGAACTGTGAGCCCTTTTGTAAGCTGGAAGCATTTCTCTTACTACTGTTACTTTTTTAGGAAGTTTTCAATTTAGAGCTGCCAAAGCGTCCAGTAAGCAGTGCCTTAGTGATACCTTAGTCATGCCGCCAGCCTTTTCTGACGCCTGTTCTCAATGCCCCTTACTGATTGGCCCAATAGTTAACACAGAGCACGCAAAAATTGTTTTTGTTTTGTTTATTAAGCCCATTTTCTCCAGTTCTATAAGAAACTGACTGCATGGTCTAAAATCCAAAACCAAACGTATGTCAGTTCTTTGACCAGACTCTCAAATGTATATACCAAACGAAAGGTTTTGCAACTTCATAGTTTACTATGAAAAGCAAATTGTACTTTTGATGTTGCCTTTGAAATTCACGACCAAATACTTAGCTATTTGTGAATCTTCTGCACTCTAGCATGAAAGTGCCTTTGGTTTGAGATTCCAGCTTAGAAAAGTGCTGCCATAATAACGATAATGTGTAGAGAGACCAAAAATATTTTGAGATCACCGTAATGCCTTTGGTTTACCGGACGAGTAACCGACCACAGGCTTCTGTTCGTGAGAGCACGGCATGGACCCCGCCTGCAGGGCGTCCATCTGCCATGGGGCAGGCCCTGCCACCGCTCGCCGGGAGCACGCCACCACCAGAGGGACCCCAGGAACTGTTGTGTCTGTGTGTGCTGATGACCCAGCATGTCATCTCCACTTGTCATCCGGCCCTGCACCCACACAAGCAACAGACTTGTGGCAGGTGGACAGATCCGCCCTCCTCCTGATGTCCTTGTTCAGCCTCTGCGGAGGCTTTCTTTCCCAGTCAGGTGACCGTGCGCACTTACCTGCTTCACACAATGACACCATTCTGAAGTTGGAAGCCTCAAACTGAGATGACAGTGCAGAACAAAAATGAGTTAGGGTCATGACAATTGAAATGTTCTTCTTAGGGCAAAAATGTTGACTCTGAGTGTCTTGTCTGACTGTGCTACAAGAAACTTCCAAAGAGCACCATTCGCAATTCGATGTTTTCCGAGTCTTCAGCCCTCCAAGAGGGCAGTTCTTTCGAGTCCTTGTTGGCTTTTATCAAAACCGTGTACAAATGGAGAAGGCGGATAGAGGGAAGGAAGAGGAGTGAGAAAGACAAGGCAAAAACACCAGCCAAACAAGCCAAGGGAAAAGGATTTTTCTTTAACCATTATAGACTCAAAAATGACATCAGACACCTTTGAAAGTTAGCCTCTGAACTTAACACATATGTTCCGTCTGTCTGTCCCTGGTGTCTCTAAGAATACCCTCTCTGGGCTCTGAAATTTCAGCAGTGCTTTCTGTCCACACCAAGTTGTGAGTATTTATAGGAATTTCTACAAGGAAAAAAAAGTAAATGAGAAGGAAAATTGCTCCACACAAGTGATGGTTAGCGGCTTGACTCAGCCCCTCCTTGTCAGTGCTGTATCACCACTTGGAAGAGATTCATCAGACACTTGTTTCCTCTTCTCTTTTCAGCTGTTACTGTGCTTTGTTTGGCGGTAGTTTCCTCTCAGAAACTCATTGCTTGGACTGCTAAGAATGAAGGTTTTGTGTTTAAATATCATTGCATCGCAAAGGATGGTTTCACCGAAGTCATGCGCCATTCAATAAGATGAAATATGTGTATTTATTGTCCTATTTCTTAAGCCGTAACTTGTTTTATTCTCTGTGAATTTGCATTGAGTCAGTCACTTGCCACACTACATTTTAGTATTTGAAACGGCATGTATGGTCCCCGCTTGCTCATCTCTCAGTGGGGTCGGATTCAGCAGATTCCACCTGTCAGGTTGTTGACGCTCTTGTCTGGCTTCCATCCTGAGATCATTTCTCCTTCCCCCTTCTTTAAGAGAAGCTGACAGAATCTAGGTGTAAGTCAATTGGAAACCAATCTCTGATTTTCTTTCATTTTTTTGCATCAGTTATTTTCTGTGATTAGTTCCATTGTGTAAATTAGATATTAACTGCACTTCTTAAAAAAAAAAAAATCTCCCTGTTACCTCCTTGATTCACTTCTGTAGGCCTTTTTTCAATAGGCTCATGACTGCCAATAAAGAAGAAAACAAAGTAAAAACAAAAACAGTACGTGCCTGAAAAACAACAAAAAAAATTTTTGTAACATTGAAAAAAAAAACCTGAATAGCCTTTAATTCTTTAATATGCTTAAATGTTATGTAAATTGATTTTTTTGCCACGTGTGTTTGTTCACCTTCTAAATGACTTAATGGGATTCTCACGGTCTGTGTCTTCATGTCACGTGTATAAAATGGGCTTGTGGCGTAAGTGTCTCATCTGGTCAGTGGTTCCTTTGATATTGTACTGCTGCTGGGAGTGGGCTGTGGGACCTGCCTTCGGGTCATAAGGTTCCTCTTGGGGAGATTGGAGAGATTGGAGGGGTGGGGGGACAAATTCTTATAATTCTTAACCTATTTGCAGAAACTCAAAAGGCATTTGGTTAAACCTCATGGCAGTACAGTATTCTCGTATTTGTTAACGTCTGTGTTTAGGTACTGGTACCTTTTTGTTTAAAAATGTTCTAAGTGTTGGCTTTAAAGTGAATTTATCTTTAGTATGATAGTTATATGAAAATTATAGGATTTGTGTGCAGAGAATTTTTTTATAAAGTGCTTTGTAAAAAAAAAAAAATGTATTCTAGCTTTCGCGGTACATATGTGTGATAACTTTAATATCCATGACAGTTAAGTGCAATTATTTCATCACTCTAAAAATGCTATTTTTGTGTCAGTTCCTGCAGGTGTTTTCATGTCTTTGCAAAGTGACACATTTTGATGCCTTCTTGATAAAGTGGTAGACATTTTGTAGCTTTCTAGAAACTTTGTATTCATACGGTATCAATGAAAAATAAAGAAAATGAAAGTGTGGGTCACCTTTTTTATCTGCATAAGTGTGTGTTGTTGAAAATGAAGTGTGCTTTCTGTGCTGTGGGTGCTTGTATGAAGGACAGAGTAAGTGGGGGGCGGGCACGATCCCTTTGACAGTGTCCACCAAGCTCAGTCATTGGAATGTTAGGTGTTAGTCTAGTCGGGTTTCTCAAAAGCATCCACAAGTCAGTCTGTCTGCATGTCTCTCTTTAGTGCCTCATGAAAATCAACAGAATTTTTGCAGAACAGCTTATCTGTGGGTCCCAGGGACCCCTGAGAAGCCATGTCTCACATTCCATGGTACCATAGTAGGGCTTTGGAGAACCAGAAAGCACACCAGCTCAGCCACTGAGCATTTGTTATTGTTAACCCAACTTGCTGGGTATATGCCAGGAACCAGGGGTAGAGCAGAGCATGAAGTATGAAGGTGAATATGGCATGGTTCTTGCCTGCAAGGTGCGTACATTCTCAGCAGTTGGGTTGCATGTTGAGCTGTAACCCCTTGCCCCTGTCCTCAGCATCACCTGGGGGGGGGGGGTGTGATTAAGGTGTGTAGTGCACGTGCATAAAAAAACCTTGGATTCACCAAGTTTTTACTGTATGCTGGGCACTGGGCCAAGTGTATTGGTGTGGAGTGTATATGTTGTTTCCTTTGACTCTCAGGATAGTCTCAGTGACAGTGATGTTATTACCCCTGAAAGAATAGGTCGTCCAAAGTCATGACTGGTGAGTGGTGGAGCCTTAAATAGTCTCCCTGACTATTCAGCCTGGACTCCTGGCACTGCATTTGGCTCATGTGAACCTGAATGCAGCTCAAGGCTGGGGAGAAATCTGGATGAAGATGGGGACAGCTTAAACAGCAATGACCTTGGGCTTTTGACCACGGGACCAAATGCTCTCTGGGATCCTTCGGTTTGAACTAGACCTCAGAGGGTCTTGCTTCTCCCCATTTCTTTGGAACCTTGAAGGAAAGCCTGCCTCAAATTCCAAGAGGCACTAGTGGGAGTGGGAACTGAGAAATAACATTCCACCTCCTTTGAAGAGACACCTTTTCAGGAAGCCACCATTTGTGGGGCATGCTGTTGCCAATGAGCCCCTTTGGGCAGAAGGAAGGAGACTGCGGAGCATTTTGCTGAGTCCTTATTCTGTGGAAGGCACCTTCACACTCACTAGTCACTATTTCCTTTAATCCCCATCTGCTGAATAAAGAAATAATTTCCAAAGAACCCTGCCTTCTCATGATATCCCAAAAGTAGGACAGTACCCCTACCCCAAAAATCCACATGGCCAAAAAACATGTGAAAAGATACTCAGCTCCATTACTAATCAGGGAAACGCAAGTTCAAAATCACTATGCTATTTGCCCAACAGATTTAAAGTTTTTAAATCTCATAATACCAAGTGTGAGTAAAGATGTGGAACAGTGGAGCTTTTGTGCAAGCTAGTGAAGTGCAAATTGGTACAACCACTTGTACAAGAATAGTACGGCCCCATTGATCCAATCCAGCAACAGTAGAATTAAAAAATAAATGGGCTCATTTACATAATCAACCATGATATGAGTACAAAGAATACCAATGTCTTGCAGCCATGAGAAAGAGTCTATTGCCTGTGATTTTTTCATTCACTTTTTGTCCAACTTTATTGAAGCGTAATTTGTAATAAAGTAAAATTCACTCATTTTTAAGTGCGTAATTTGTTGATTGAGCAATTGTATATATTGATAGTGGTATAATTACCATCACAATAAAAATATAGAACACATTCACCCCCAAAATTTCCCATACCCCTTTGCAGCTAATGCCTCTCCTCTGACTCTCAACCTCACACAAGCTCAGATCTGCTTCCTGTGCCTCTGATATTTTGCCTTTTCTAGAATTTTACTTAAACAGAATCATACAGCATCCAGTTCTTTGTGTTTGGTTTCTTTACTTAGCATAACATCTTTCACTTGCAAATAGGTCCCATTTTTCTGATTCTTCATATGTTAGGTAATTTTAGATTGTATATATTATTATTGTGGAGGTTGTCCATTTTGATATTTTTCTCTAATAGGTTATTTCATTTCATTTTCAGCAGGTATCTTCCTTGACTAACCGACAAACTCTGTCTTTTGGGTGGAGGCTCCAGTCTCTCAGATTGTTTGGTCTGGAGCTGAGGTGCTGGGTGTCTGTCCTGTGTGTGCACAGTCTAGTGATGAGCTGAAGGTGGCAGCAGATACACTGGGGATCCCCTTCCTTGCTCTTTCCCTTCCAGGACTCCCTCTCCTCCCTGTGGCAGCTGTAGTTGCCCTGGACTCAATGTTCTATTTCCATGGACAAAACTACGGCTGGTTTCCCCCTGCACCACACTGGCTCGCACAGCACGGCCTGCACTGGCCCCTGGCTCAAAGCAGCAGAAATTGTGGGCTTACTTTCTATAACTTCTTCCTCTAGGTCTGGAGAGTGACTTCCCACCAAAATCTGCCTGCTTCTCCAGTGCTTCCATTTTTGTTATGTCTATCGAGTAAAATCTTAATCAATCATTACTGTAAACAGAAGTCTGACTGTGATTTGGGGTTTTTTCTTTTTCTTTTTTTCACTATGCTATTTTAGGGGCAAATATTAAGATGCTCGTTTTTTGTTTGTTTTTGCAGGTTTTGAATTCTTGTATGGGCTTCCCAATTCTGCTGTGAAATCAGTATGACATCTAGTGGCTCGATAAAGTTGGGGCTGGTTTTAATCAGTTCCATCTGGATGTGGGGCTTCTTGCCTGGGCGAGTGGGGTGGGAGTCAGTGTGGCTCCACGTACTGGAAAAAAGTAACAACTTATATACACTAACAGGCAAGAAAGAAAGGGAGGCAAGGAAGGAAAGGGAGAAAAAAGGGAAGAACAGGGGAGAGAAGCATGGAGTGAAGAGAAGAAGACAGGATAGAGGGGAAATGCAGAGGAAAGGGCGGGCAGGGCGAGGGGATGACATGGGCAAAGGACATTCCAGGAATGGGGAGTGAGGCCAAGAGCTTAGACTTGGGAAGTAACTTGACAGAGCAAGAAAAAAGGGATAGCAGGGAATGTGGTTCATAAAATGGTCTGGCCTCTGGAAGACCGTTAAGGTCACGGGGCAGAATTTAGCTTTTCACCACTAGGCAGCTGGCCATCTGGGTTCTAGAGAGCGCTCTCGTCCTGAATGGGCATCTGCCCCCACCCATTCCTTGCCTTCCCCCTCCTCTGAAATGCAGGGGAGAGGACTCCTGTCAGTGGCTTCAGTCAGCCGAGTGTGACCAATGGGAGGTGCTGGTGGAAGACAGGACGGGCGCGGGGAGGAGCCAGGACACTGCCCTCCACCTCTTTCCATTTCAGGTAGAACAGCAGCTCTGAGGTGAGGAGCCCACAAGTGTTCTGGTTTCTACCAGTGATCTGGGAACACCGCCTCGCCCCTCCGCTCTGCCTCCCCAAAGTGGGAGCTTCTCAGCACCTCCACCACCTGTGAAACCAATTCCCTGCATCAGATGCCTTTTGTTAGTTGAAGTGCTCTCTATATTCCTAGTTAGTGCCTGACTAATGCACTCTCTCTTCGCTGCTCTGGGCTCCACAGAAAGGGATTTTCCCCTAAGTACTCTTCTCACCTCGCTCTACCCCTTACTTCTCCTGTGGAGTGCACTGAGTTCCTGGGGAGCCCGTAACAGCAATTGGTCCACATCCTCTTTTGGGCTGATCTCTCTTTGTGGCATTTGAGAGTAAATTTTAGTGCACTCTTTAGTTATACGTGATCTCGGTCCTTCCATATAGCCTGTTCTGTAATAAAATTGGTATTTGAATATCTGTCTAACTCCTGAGTCTGAACTGGTTTACCACCAAGGCTAGGACAAGGTATGGTTTTTGTTTTTTGTTTTTTTTTTCTTGTTTTTTGTGCTTTTTATTTTTTTTTGCTTCCACCTCCCCTCCTCAAACACGTTCTACTAACTCAGTTCCTTGGGGAATTGTTGAGACTATGTCAGGTCCAGAAGTCTGATGGCAGGAGCAGGTGGTAAGGCTAAAAGGCCAGCTTCCTGGGCGTGCCGCCACGCCTGCATTTGCGCTGAATCCCACCCTCAGTCGTACCCATCGCTTGATCTTAATATTTCTGTTGTCGCTGTCTTGAAACGCTTAATAAATTTTCTAACAAGGTGCTCAGCGATTTTCACTGGGCCCTTCAGGTTATATAGCCGAGCCTGGGGCACCTTTCGGAATGTTTGGGCGAGGCCTGAGCGCCCAAACTCCTTGGGACTTGAAGGCTGTCAACGTGGCTTGAAGCATCCAGGGAGTTCCCCGGGTGGACAGCAGAGGGCAGCAAACCGCCACTTAAGGGCTTCTCGGGAGGACCAGGAGCTTGTGCTTTCCTCAGCATTTAACACTGGAGGAAAGTGGGTGACGAGGTAGCGGCGCCGTTGGTTGTCTCCTTTTACCTTTGAAAACCAGAAACGGCACTCCTGAGCCCCATCTTAGGTGAGGGGCGTGCAGTGCTGTTACCCCCGGGAAGCTTGTCCTGCCGTGTGGAATCAGAGCAGTTCCTTTTTGCCGTGACAGCACACACCCCGCGGCGGGGACCTGAGGGGCCCTGTGCCATCCTGCTCCTGCTTAGAGCCAGACCTATTCCGATGAGCCTTCCTTGCGTGGGGTCTGGCAAGGGGCCTTCCACAGAGAGAGCCTCTAATCCTGAGCGCGCCCAGCAAGCTCTGCATTGTTCACGGGAAACTGGACTCAAAAATGTGGTTTGATGTAACTTGTCCATGGTCACCCAGCTATGGAGTGAGAAAATGTGACTTTGAACCGTGATCTACTGAGGTCCAACAAGGCACGTTCTTTTCATAGGTTCATTACACCTCTACAAAAACAGGAAACAGGAAAATACCCTTTTTTCTTTGCTTTGTCAGGTGGAAACAAGTTCCCTAGGACTATGCCTACCCTCTCCCAGGCCCAGGGGAACGAGAAAACTGACATTTACCCAGAAACTCTGACCTGGGTTACATTCTCATCAGACAACAAAAAAGGACTTTTTAAAACTTTTTTTCTTTCTTACCATAATCCAACAGCTCACTCTGCTGTCCTTTGCAGCCTATTATTGTGAGGAGAAAATCAGCATTGATGCAAACCTAATGAAAACTGGTGAGCTCTCCTACATGCCCAATCATTTTCTAAGAGTTTTATAAAGTGGATTACATTTAGAAGCTACCTAGAGGACTTTGTAACCTCCAAAGAGAGGCCTCCAATTACACTGGTGTCAAAGTAAGAGCTGAGTTCTTCATAGTCGATGGAAATGTGGCAGCACAGAGGTTGCAGACTCAAATGCATGCCAGGATCAGGCAACCATCACCAACAAGAGAATCTGCCGTGAAAGGCAGGACCTGTCTCATCGATAGACAATCACAATTCAGACAATCAGCCCTGAGCTCCTTGGTTGCTCTGAGTGAGCGGGGAGATGCATGTGGCCTGTGTATACCTCGCTCTGCCTCAGTAGCTAGGAAAAGCAGGACTGAAATGTTCAGGGTGGGAACAGTGCAAGAGCAGAAGTGCTATGCAGTGGCTGAGCTAAGGGCTCTAGAATCACCGAGCCTGGATTCAAACCCTGATACTACCACTGACTCGCTGTGGGTCTTTGGTGGATTTACAGTATTCCCTCGCTTATCGCGGGGATTACGTTCTAGACACACACAACATCGCTGCTGCCCCCCCCCTCCCGCAATAGGTGAAAATCCGCGAAGTAGGAACCTTACATTTATTTTAGTATTTATATATATTTTAAGGCTTTATAAACCCTTCCCACACACTTATAAATCGTTCCCAGTCCCTTGTTAACCTTTCTCACTCCCTTATTAGACTTTTCCACATTTTTATAAACACTACTTATGTTCTTAAACATATTCTACACTCTTAAACCTATGTAACTTTTAACAGCATATGTATATAGTACCACAAAATCCTGTGATATAGTGAAAAATCCATGATAAATAATTAAATATAACATTTTTTAAAATCCCATGATACAGTGAGGCCACGATAAATGAACCACGATATAGAGAGGGACTACTGTACTCCATTTCTCTGAGCCTCAACTCCCTGATCTGTCAAATAGTGGTGACAACATTTACCATCACAGTGTTGTGAAAAACGAATAGGGTGATTAGATGCTAAGCGTTGGCCAGACTCACCAGCGGAAACGCAGGGATTCCCTTCCTCCATGCTCAAGCTGGTATTCGAAATCAAGTATTCTGCTTGGACCCAAGAGGCTGCTTCACTGAATGTTTCAATGCCTTCGTCTGTGTCATGCTTTCTGTAAGCCCTCTCAGGTGTTTTCAGAAGGAAGGTATATAGTTTAAATTATTAAACAACAAAACATGAGGAAAATGCCCTCTTTTTGTCCCTGTTGCCCTCTCTTTAGCCCTTTGGACGAGAAGAGACCAGGTTTGGCCCCGAGTCTCTGGCAGAAAGAAGACCTTGCCCCAGCCTCCCGACCCACACCCTCCTACCCCTGCCCCATGAAGCTGCTCAGGGATTTTCTTGAGTTTCCCAGAGGTAACACCAGAGAAGTGAGTCCCTTTGCAATTCCAAAAGCAACCTCTATGAGTGGGAGAAGGGACACCTGCTACCTTCCCACAGGGTGGGAGCTCCCAAGGTTGGGACCCCACACAGCAAGCCTGCCAAGGACAAAGCTGGACCCTCCCCTGCTGAGCTGGGCATTGGCCAAGAGGCCTTTTAGTGAAGGATTACAGGTCCAGACTGGACCAGCTGAATCCTGGCTGGACAGGATACAAATGTGGCTGCGAAAACGTCGCAGCTGGCAAGGGCAGGGGCATTGCAGGGGCTCCTTGCATAGAGGAAATCCCCTCTAATGCCCCTCCAGGATGACCTTTTCACCCCTTTCATCTCTGCACTTAACAAAGGAAAGAGAATGGAGGTCACACTTTTGGACGTCCCAAACTGGGGGGAGGGCATACTTTGAGCGTAGCCTGGATTTCTCCCACAGCTCCGACAGGCAGCTGACCCAGGTCACCCACAACACTTGGAGTTTGTTGTGACCAGGATGCCGGGGACTGTCTGAATCTTCTTGGAATACTAAGTAAGCTGCACATATTTTAAAAGATTTCAAAGGTTCCCTGTATGTTGTTTTATGATTAAACTCGAAGAAACTATATTCTGTGGCTGTGGATACAGCTGTTGTGAAGGGGAAACCAGACTGATCAAAGCAGTTACCACATTGAAACTTTTTCTCCAATGTGTTTGTTTTTATTATTTTTTTCCACTACCATTTATCCCCCTTATTCCCCCTCCTCCCTGCAGTTGCCACACTGAAACTTTAGAAGCTGCCTCCAATCCTTCTTGGAATGAGGCTCGTATGAAAATCAATAGATAAGTGCACGTGTAATTGAAATATTATCACAAAAAATGTAAATCAGTGTCAAGATCAGGATCTAAGACAAGAACTTTGAAAGGGGATTATGCAGAGAAAGCCAAGTTGTAGGATCCTAATGAGCTAAGGCATCATGTCTAGATTTGGAGGTGAGATATGTAAAGTACTGGGCTGGGTCTTGAATGCATTTACTCTCAAAGTATAATCTGAGCGCCTGTCTGTGGGTGGCCCGCGCCGGCGGAGGAGCCTGGGGAGGTCAGATTCACGATAAGGGAAGGGGACGGTCAGGGGACTGAATTTCCCCTGAGGAGAGCCTGCTGTTCTCACCGCTAGAAAAGGAGAACTTGAGAACTTGACCCTTGACTCCTCTCTTCCGGCTCTTTCTCCTTCAGCCTCTTCCTCCCCCTCCCCCACCTCTCTGAAGCTCCCAGGAGGTCTGAGTGTGTTCTCTGCAGCCCTTTGCCTCCCCAGCTTTCTGCCTAAGGCCCAGGAGCCACTTCAAGTGGGACCTCAGGTCCTTTTCTTCTGCCTCTTGCCTGGCTCTGAGCACCCCCTCGCACGCCTCTAATTTAATCATTTCTTTGTCCGGTAAACATTTTCTGAATTTCTATCCCGTGAGTACTCTTAAACGTGGACTTGTCCACAGAAGAGCCAAACTGGAGAATAACTGGTGGTTGGCAACACAGGTAAGTCCCTTTCGTGCCCTAATGTGCAGTCTTAACGTCCTCAACGTCCGCGTTGTCTGACCCCAGTGTAGGACTCAGACACCTCTTAGTACCACCCTGGGGCCTGCACAGTTTCCTGAACCACAGGAGAGAATACTTATTGAGCGCGTACTATATGGACGCAGTCCCCCAGCGTATGGCTCCTGGCTCCTCTGGAGGTGGCAGTTGTGGTGAGAAGAGTAGGAGGCCCCGCAGCATGTGCCGGGCGGGTGTGGCATGTCATCGCGGACCACCTGCCTTCCCTTGATGGACTTCCACCTGAAGCCTGGGCTGCAGCCCCTCGCTCAGCCCTCTGTGATCCCATCCAACCTGGAATGATGATCCAGAGAGTAATTTACAAGCTGACTCCCCTGATGTGGGCTCCAGCAAGTCCTGGCGGGTGTCTGCTGGCACGGGTGGGGGAGCAGCCTCACGTGCAGCAGCTGAACACCTGGGGGCCCCCCGCACTGTCCCCAGCCCTCCCTCTCCTGCAGTCACTCACTGGATCACCCCGTTCCAGCTCAGATGCAAGCAGGGAGATCAGACAGAAAATTCTAGTAGCTGGAAATTCCTCCTACAAGGACAATCTCCCCATAACCCTCAATTTCCAGTGAAGCAGAAATTTTAACTCTTCGGGGCAAAATTTCAAAGCTGAGTAACTACCTATTACACACTTACATCCTGTTCTTTGTTAACAGCATTTGAATGAGTAACTTGCTCCCATTGCTTCGAAAACGCATCTTTGAATAGGTGGGCAAGATGATTAGAGATGGTGTCTGTGCAGGGCCTTCCGTGAGCCCAGCAGCTCTTCTGAACTGGCACCCGAGGTTGGTAAAAATAGCTTTCTGTAGAAGAAAGCAGGAAGGGTGTGACTTAAAAGGGGAGAGGGAACCAACCATGCGATAGGAACAATTTGGGGACCATCCACCCCGTTTGGCCATTCTGCCTATTATGCTGGGACCTGTCCTCTGATTGCCAATTTCAGATGCAGACCAGCGTTACCCACTGCCCCTGGGTTTTCTGGGCTGTTAGAGAAGCAGACCAAAGCTCTCGGGATAGAACAGGGATGTCAGTTGAAAGAAAAAGACTCCTCCCAACTCCTGATTGATCGTCAGAAGAGCGCCTTCTCACAGTAATGCCCAACAGCCCCATGCACTCCCCTAGTGAGGAGCTTGGTTGCAGAAACTACCCTGCAGCAAATGGGTGGCCTTTGATGATGCTCATGGCCCCCTAGGGTGGACACATCCGAGAACCCTGCAGTCCTGCATCCCAGTTGGGACTGCGAAGCCATCCATCGAGGAAAGGTCTCCCTGCAGCCAAAGAATAAGACCAGAGACCTGGGGGATTATTGCACACCGGGGACCCCAGCAGACTGTGAACTCAGCTCCAAGTGGGAGGTAACATGGTATAGGTCAGTGGGCTCTCAAAATTGACTGCCCAGGAGAATCACGTGGGGAGTTTTTGAAAATGTTCATGCCCAGCTCAGCCTTCCAACCCCCCATTCCCAAGACATCAGAATCTAAGGTAAGACCCAAGCGTCAGTCATTTTTCAAACTTTTTGGGTGATTCTAACATGCAACCAAGCTTGAGAACTAGTGATGTCAAATGGTTGAGATGATTCTAAGACTCTGGGGCTGAATGGGGAGAGAGAGAAGGGTTATCAGCTTCTAGCTGGAAAAGACAGTGTTCAAGCAGAGAAAACTCAGAATCCTCCTTCCTTTTCTATGAAAATTGTGATGTCCTTTGGGATAGAAATATTTCTACTTCTTCCTTTGGAAGGGGGACTTTACAGCTTCACTAGGTGAACTGGTTTTTATTTGTAAACTTGACTTTGAAATGGTTATAAAACCTTTAAAACCTATTTTTGGAAATAATTTCAAACTTAGAGAGATCTCAAGAATAATAAATACAACCCTTATATACTCTTTATCCAGAAGAACTAATTCTTACTATTTTGCCATATTTGTTGATATACATGCACATGTTTATGTTGGATTACCCGAAGAGTTCATTTGACTTTTTTCCATATCATGGCTCTAGCAGCACTTGTCTTTAATTTCATTCAAAACCGTTTTGTTAGATTGTATTGTGACAGCTATCATATCTGCATACATTTTTTAAAAACATCAAAATTGGTGAAAAAACTTTAAAAATTTGAAAAAAATTATCAAAATTGTAGTCATTTTAATATTGAAGATGAAAGAAAAGTGACATTTTCAGTATATTATGCTTTCTTATTTCAAGAAAGGTAAAAACACAACTGAAACACAGAAAAAGACTTGCGCAGTGTATGGAGAAGGTGCTGTGACTGATGGAATGTGTCAAAAGTGGTTTGTGAAGTTCCATGCTGGGGATTTCTCGCTGGGTGATGCTCCACAATTGGGTAGACCAGTTGAAGTTGATAGCAATCAAATTGAGACATTAATTGAGAACAATCAACATTATACCATGTGGAGATAGCCGACATACTCAAAATATCCAAATCAATAGTTATTGGTGAAAGTGAAAAATATGCCTTTTATTTTAAGGAAAAAACTAAATAAGCTTTTTGGCCAACCCAATACATATATACACATGTATACATATACATATATATGTATATACATATATACACACATATATGTATATACATATAAATCACTATGTATATGTGCACATGAATGTGCACATATGTGCAATATATACACATGTGTGGGTTATACCATTTCTTCTCAACCACTTGAGGGTCAGCTGCATGCGCCATGCCTCTTTTCTATGTGTCAGTGATCTTTTATCTTTAATACTTTATTATTTTTCAAAAACAAAGACATTATATTATATAAACAGAGTACAGTTATAAAATTCAGAAAATTTGACATCACTATAATACTATTATCCCATCTACCATCCATATTGCGATATTTCAATTGTTTCGATAATGTCTTTCATAGATTCCCCCACCCCCACCCCCCTATTCAGGGTCCAATCTAGAACCATACATTACATTTGTTTACAGCTTAAACTTCCTGGTGGAGATTTCCATTAAAATGTTTTTACCGTATAATACAACAACATAAGGAAGATTGTCATCTAATTTTTAAACATAATATTTTTAATTCTCAAAAGTTAGAAGCCAAAACTTTTTTAATAAAAATTTCTTCAGAAGTTAAAAATGAACATTTTTCTCATGATTTTTCAAACCTTTAGATTTCAAAAAACTCAAAACATATTCCCACATTTAACCTTTTCTCTCATAGCATGGATACAGCATTGTTGTTCAAGAGAAATCTCCCATGATAACTGTGATATGGGAAAATTCTTCCTGGCAATGTGCTTTTAAGAGGTGACCAAGAAAGGCTTGTTCAGGGAGTGAAAGAATGATCTTTTTTGCTTGGATTACTGCAATAGACTCCTGGCTGGTTTCTTGCTTACCTTTCCCTCTCTTTGTTTTTGTTTCTCAATCCAGTAACCAGGATGATTCTTTTAAAAACATAAGTCACAGTGTGTCCCGGTTCACACTCTCAACAACCTCATTGGCGAGCTTCCCAAAACATTCAGAATTAAATTAGCATCTTTAAAATGAGCTACAAGGTCCTGTGTGATTTATTCTCCAGGAACACCATGCCATCTGCCACCCCTCCAATGTCACCTTTTGCTGACCCTGCTCCGGCTACATTGGCATCCTTGTGGTTTCTTGAAGGTCCAATGCACCCTCCTGCCTCAGGGCCTTTGCATTTGCTTGTAGTTCTGTTCTTTTCCATCTATCCACCTGGCCTGGCCTTCCCTTTCTTCAGGTCTTTATTCAAATATTATCTCCCTCACCCTTGACCCTGCTGTACTCTCTAGAAGTTTCTTCCTTGTGCATTTGTCCTCCTTCTCCACAGGGGGCAGCTAACCTAGTTCTTAGTCCATTTAGTTTATGAAAAGTTGGTGACCCCCATTTCTGACTTCTCTTTTCAATTTCTGTTTGAAAATAAGCCAATGCTTTTGGAACTTATTTCTTTATTGAAATTTCTTGTTAAATGCAGCCAATGACAACACAAACTTAACCTTCTGTTATCCAAACTCTTCTCCAAGACCAGGGATTGGCACATAATAGCCAAGAGGTCAAATCCACCACTACCTGTTTTGTAAATAAAGTTTTATTGGGATATAGTTGTGCTTTTTGGTTTACATGTAGTCTGTGGCTATTTTCATGCTACAATGGTGAAATTGAGTAGTTGCAAAAGAAATTACATGGCCCATAAAGCTAAACAGCTCACTATCTAGCTCTTTATAGAAAAGTTGACTGATCCATGCCTTAGACCTAAAAGTTCAGTTGGTGCATGGTCTGCTTTCCAAGTTACCGCAGGCCCAGTTTTAGCCAACCTTTGCCATTGTAGATCATGGATTGCCATCTTTTCAGCCTGACTGCTAAGCTAATGCCACATAGCTTCAATTTCTTTATTATGGCAATATTCCACTCCTGGTGCTAGTCAGGATGAGAACAGCAGCTGACATAACCAAAGTCTCGGGTATAACCAGACCAAAGTCTGTTTAAGGCTTGCTCATTTGAAGCCTTGAGTCTGGTGGCAACATCCCTTCATCTTGTGTCTGTAGAGTCAAGATGTGACCTCTAAAGTCACTCAGCAGATTAAGAGAGAGGTGGAGGACTGACTGACTCCTTTCATTGTCACACTAGTCATAAGGCCCCAATCTAAGTATAAGGGGGCTGGGATATTTAGAGGACCATTTGAATGTTCGATGAGGTTTAGTAAGTCTCTGTAACTTTAATCCTTGATCTCTAAGCCAGGTGGGATCTAAACTCAACTCCCTAGGAGCCTGTTGGAGGATCTCAGGGAATGGGATTCCACACCCTGTTCCAGAGGATCTGGAGGTCTTTCTTCGTATCCCTAAAAAGCAAGGAGTTATTTTTATCTTGAGGATGCTTGGAATGCATCAGAATAAAAAATTCAATAAGAGAAAAGGGGAGTGTGTGAAGGAAGTGGGGAGGGGAAGAAAAGATATGAGAAAGAAATAGTTGAAGTCAAAGAGGAGCCGACAGAATGAATTGTGAGCAGTCTGTGAACTGCAGTACTTGTCAGCGCTCAGGCACCATTGAAATCCAAGCTAACATTATGACTACAAAGCTATTTACTTATTTATTCAATATACTGAATCAAGCATTTATGACTTGAAATAATTTCAAAAAAAACCTTTTGTTTCCCCAAGTCATTGAACAAGGGTCCCAAATTCATTTCTGCTTAATAGATGAAGGTAGAAAGTCACATTTTCTATCAAAAGGAAATGTTTAGGGAGCTTTGGGAAAGGGTTGGGTATCTGGCTTGAGAGACAGGAGTGTGGGCTCTGTGCCCAGTTCTTTTTTTCTGACCCTGTTCATGATCCTAAGAAGTCTCATTGTGCCCTGGCTGGTGTGGCTCAGTGGACTGAGTACCAGCCTACAAACCAAAGGGTTGCTGGTTCTGTTCCCAGTCAGGGCACATGCCTGGGTTGCAGGCCAGGTCCCCAGTTGGGGGTGTGCAAGAGACAACCACATATCGGTATTTCTCTTCCTCTCTTTCTCTCTCCCTTCTCCTCTCTCTAAAAATAAATAAAATCTTTTTTTTTTTTTTTAAGGAATCCTTAAAAATAAAAGAAGAAATCTCATCACCTTCTTGGAACCTCAGTTTCTCCCTTTGAAGCAACCACAGCTTTTGACTCCTTGGGCAAGTTGGATGATTAATAATAACACAGTGTTAGCAAAGTTACTTTGAGGTCTTTGGATTAAAGACAACCTATAAACTCCACTGAAGATTTACTATCTTATTAAAAAAAAAATAGCAGCATATAGTACTCCACTAATAGATGTCGACAAAGTAAATGTTCTCCATTCATCCTGGCAAAGGCAGGCTATTCATCTATTGCAAGTATGACGAGAGGGTGTGTTCCAAGGTCATAAAATTTTATATTACTACGGCCCATAAATATATTTTGGATTTACATCTATATTGTCACCTGGAATTAGAACTAATAGAATTGACCATCTAGATTTATAATATTCTAATAACTCGTCGGCAGCCGTCCGTCTCGAGAGACGATGGTGTAGCTTCTTAAGAGTCTATCTGCACCGCCGAGAATGGCTGTGCAGTCCGACTCGGGAGTGACACGGTATCTGTCTCCTCCCGTGTTGAATCGACATCTTGCGATGACGCTGGAGTGTCCTCTCCAGTGAAGCTGAAGCTACAGAGCCTGGGCAGGGTGATATGGAGGGTCTGCTGTTGCCCATGCAGCAGACCCCCCCTCTCTTCGCAGCTGAAGGGTCCAAGGGAAAGACGGAGTCAATACAGCTTGGCTTCAGGTGCGCCGCAGGAGTTGCCGGTGTTGACTACAACATCAAACCGCCTTAGGGACTCCGGCTCCGGATTTTCTGTCGGGGTTTACTCCCTTAGCCTTTCCCCTGAAGAGGTATGCCGCAAGGCAGCGGAGGTTTTTTGGAGTCAGAGTTTTCCTTCTAATAACTAATAACTAATAACTAATAATGAACAAAACAGCATGTTGCACAACTTTGTCCCTTGACTTGGGTATGCAAAGAATAACAAGGACTGCTACCCAAAAAGTTTAGACCAGAGTTCTGGTAAAATAAGAAAAAGCTATGAGAGAAATTCCGAACATCGTGTGAGGATCTGGACAAATTAGACAGGAAGTCAGGTGGGCAACAATGTTGGTCCCATTGGAAGGTTATAGAGAGATTTCAGAGCTGCTGTTCACTCCTAATATCTCATCAACTCGCCAATATACAGAGGGTCAAACACACCTCGTCCTTGTTACCTGGGCATTGTAGGTGATTTCTCTGGTTACGTGGAAAAAGTTGAGGAATTTGAGTCCAATAGACTAACTGCACTGTTACTAACTGTGCAACTTTGAGCAACTATTTTCTGGGCCTCAGAGAGCTAATCTTTAAAATGAGGGCATTGGACTAGTGATAGAGCTATCATTTACTGAGCACATACTAAGTACTAGGCCCTTTGCTATGCACTGTACATGCCTTATCTTAGTTCATCCTCTGAAGTAGATGCTATTATCTTCATTTAACAGCTGAAAATATAGCTTAGAGAGGATAAAAAGTACTTTATGCACAGAATGTATTCGATAAATATTTACTAAGCATCTATTACTTATCAGTTGTCAAGAGTCAGGAAAGACTCTCGGTCCTCATTCTTGATAAGAGCACAATCTGGAAGAGCCTCACAGTGTAGGAGCCTATCTTAGCCCAGGCTGCTGTGTAGCAAAATGTCATAGACTGGGTGGCTTAAACAACAGATATTTATTTCTTACTGTTCTGGAGGCTGGAAGTCCAAGATCAGGTGCCTGCATGATCTGATTCTGGTGAGAGCCCCCTTCCAGGCTGCAAACTTCTGATTTCTCACTATGTCTTCACATGGCGGAGGGCAGAGAGAGGAAACAAGCCCTCTAGTGACTCTTATAAGAGCACTAATCCCATTCTTGGGGGCTCTGCCCACAAGGGCTCTACCCTTGTGACCTCATCTAATTCTAATTACCTCCCAACTACCATCACATTGGGGGTTAGGATTTCAACATAGGAATTTGGGAGCAGGGAATGCAAACATTCAACCCATAACAGAGTAATAAGTAGAAGATGGAAGACTGAGGATTAGAGCTTAGGTCTAAGATCTGAGTCTTTTCTATGTACTGGATCAGTGTGCAAACATGCTGGTATTTCTTCCATCTTAACAAACAAACAGATGCTGTCTCTTGATCCCACTTCACCCAGCTACTGCCCCATCCTTTTGCTTCTCCTTATAGCCCTTTTGAGTTGTCTCTACCTGTCTCCAATACCCTGCCTCCTATTCTCTCTCAAACTCACCCAACCTGGGCTTCTGCCCCCACCAAGCCACTGAAGTCTCTCATCAAAGAACCCCCATGCTAAATCCAGTGGCCAGTTTTCTCACCTCATGTTACTTGACTTAGCAGCAGCATTTGACAGTTGATCCCTCACTCCTCTTTAATTTGCATTCTTCACGTGGCTTCCAGGACTCTCCTTCCTCTTGGGTTTTCCCATCTCCTTGTTTGCTCTTTATCAGGCTGATGTGCTAATATCTTCTCTCACTAAACTGTTTGCAATATTTCAGGGCTCAAACCTTTGACTTCTTTTTCCTGTGTGCACTCTCTTTGTGGTAATACCCAGTTTCAAGGTTTTCCATACTCTCTTTTATGCCTACGACTCCCCAACTTACTTATTTGGTCCAAACCTCTTGCAGACTTCAAACTTGAGAAATAAACTGCCACTTGGATCTCCACTTGGATAGCTAATGGACACCCAACTCAGTTTGTTCAAACACACAACCCTGATCTTTCCACTGAAACCCGTTCTACTTGCAGCCTTCTCCTTAGGTGGTCATAATTTTATCCTTCCCATTTCTGAAGCCAAAACCTTGATTCATTCTTTATTCCACTCTTGCTTGCATATTCCACATCCAACCCATTAGGAAATCCATTTGGTTTTACCTTCAAAATGTATCTAGAGAAGGATCAATTCTCACCACTCTTAACTGCTACTACCCCGGTCCAAGCCATCGTTAAGTTAACTTGGACATCTACTTTGTGCTGGACGTTGTGTCAATGCCAGGAATGTAGACAAATAGGACACAGTCCCTGCCCATGGAAAGCACATAGTCTAGTGGGGGAGATAGATATGGAACTAGGTCGTGGTAATCCATTGTAGTACGTGCTGTGACAGAGACATGAAGTTCGGAGGAGGGGACACAATCTTTACATCCCCTTACGGCTCAGATGTTAAAGCTGCTCATGTTAGCCTCTTCAACTAAGCTGACCTACAATGCTCTAGGCATCCTAAGGTCAATTAAAACAAATCTCAGTTTCCATTCATTGTTCTAGGCCCATTTGCTCATAATACTCAATATCTGTCTTTTCACCTCTTATCTTTGCCTCCTACTCTGCATCATACTCTCACCCATGAGCTTAGAGGTGTAACTCTGAATTTCCCAGCATTGAAAGTCAATGTGTTTCCCAAGATGCAGCCTACACTGACCCCCTTTCTCCTGGCAATTGTGGCTAATGGCTCACTGGACCTGCTCTTGCCTGAGGGACTCAGCCCCAGTGGTCTGGCTGGTGCTGCGTCCACAGAACTGCAGGGCAATGCTGTTTGCCCTGATAATATCACAAATACCCATTAAATTGGCTCTTAATTAAAAACAACTGCCCTTGGCACCCTGCATGGAGAAATGTCTACTTATCCATCTTTTCCATTTACTTTTCACTGCTCTGCCTTAATACAGGCTCACTGCGTTCTCTGCTCTCCTCTATTCTCTCCTAGCCAATCCTGTAGCTGACTTCCACTTACGTATTCCTAAACCGCTGCCTTGGCCACATCATCGCCTTCCAAGGCTCTATCACCTACCCTATCTAACCCAAACCCATTAGCACTCAAGGCCCTCCGTACTTGGCCTCAGCCTCCTCCCATATCTTCTAGCCACATGCCACACAGCCATGGCCTGTCTACTCATGGAGATCATAACAGGCATGTGCTTTCTCACCTCTGTGTCTCTTCTTAAGCGCTCTGCTTTGTCAAGAATGTTTTTCTCCCCTGCTCCACCAAGACAGTATCTTCAAGGCCTAAGTAAAGCCTCTCCTCTTCCCAGCTCCCTATGGTCCCTCTGAAGTCACAGACCCCCTGGCCTATGTCACCAGCAACCACTCATGTCCTTACTTTCTTGCAATGTAGTTTTTATTATTTTCTTTTTCTACCCTTGTGTTGTGTTGAGCCTTTTGTTGGTCTTGTCTTCAGCTACGTGAACCCTCGGCAGGGCAGAGCGGGAGAGCAGAGACTGCAGAGTCAGACGGACGTGGGTTTGATGCCAGTTCTGTCACTGCCTCGGTAAGTGGCTGTAAGTGAGCCCTTAAGGCTGTTGTGAGAATGAAAGGACAACGTACGTGAAACGGCCTAAGCTGCGTGGCTCATAGCATTTACTCCCTCCTCGCGTCCCACGCGGAGCCTTATACAAAGCGTACTTTGAAAATCTATTGATTTAGTTTTGAAACAATGTCGATTGTGAGCTATGAACAATTAGAGAACAATCATAGGATAAATGTAGACACCTATTTCTGCAATACACTTTTGCAGAAGAAAAGGGAAGAGAAAGGAAATGCTCTGGGTCCAAACATGGAGTAGAAGCTGAAAAAGGGAGTTCTGAGTACTATGGTATTTTGGCTGTGGTTGGGGGGGGGGGGCGTTGTCAAGTTTGAGTTTCATTTCCATTCAGGAATAGGAACAGAGCCTCAAACAGTCTTCTGCATAGAGCCAATACCTTTTAATGGCACCTTCTGGAAAAACTATGTCCACCTGTAAAGGGCTCTGGGTAAGAAAAAAATGTCCCTTCTGAGAAATTGTAACCAAAAACCAATTGTAACTAAAGGGTTTATACCCACGGGGGTGTAAAGTTCAAATTTACACTACCCAAGTGGCAGGGGAGTCCCTGGTAACTGAAACATCCTCATCTGGTAACAAGGCTGGCAGAAGCAAATGCAAAAGCTCTTTGAAGACACACTTACAGCCCGGGTTACACAGAAATCCCACAGTCAAACACCCTCGAACATCAGTCCACAATCCAAAATTATGAAACACACAGGGAAACACTATCACAAGGAACAACAGAAACAAACTACAAAGCAGCAACGAAAACAACAGAATTGGACCCTCAAGTTAGCAATATTTACAATGATTAGAACCAGGCCTGTCTTCCAGGATCATCCCTCAGCCTGGGAAATGATTTACTAATAGTGTCAGGCAATGCAGACAAACCTCAATTTATGAATGGTTTGTGTTCCACGAGGTAACTTGAATATGTTATTCAGTTATCAGAATCTCACTTCAGAAAGCAATGTACTACCCAGTAGACCACAAACGCCTTTGGAATCCACAAGTCTGAACCCCTTGAGGACACAGAGGCACAATTTCCAGCACAAACTTCTGCTCACTAAACACTGACTAAATGAATGTATAAATGAATGAATGAGGCAGCTAGATATGACCCAGAGTCCCAGTCCTGCAGAGCCTGAGAACAAAGAGATACAGAAGAAGGAAGAGAAACACATTTTATTTTCCCTCAGGCACAAGTCTAGTGTCTGGAAAGCTTGTAAACAGATAGGTACAATTTACATCAGGTACTCTTCCATCTCCCTGCTGCTTCTGGAGCTTTCCCTGCTGGTCCTAACCCCAGAACTGCATGGACTCATCAGGGCTGCTCTACTCCCAAATGTCCCACCGTCCTTAACGCCCATGCCCTCAGTGCTGGCCAGCTGAGTGCCCCGTCCCGGGGACGGCAAGCAAACTGGGATCAGGGGGCGTTAGGAACAGCCATTGATACCCCCAGAGATGCTGCAGCTCTAGGGGATGCTCATTTCTCCAGGGGGGCTGGAATTATATGACAAAGTGAAATGAATGCATTTCAGCTGTGTGGTCTGGGTGGAGGTGGAGCTGAGTGAGCATTTTTGCCCAGGCCCACTTTCCTGGGAGTTCACCTTCGGGGTCATCTTCATTCATTCACTCATTCATGCAACACATGTGCGTTGAGTGTCTACCTCTCTTCACAGCCTGAGATGCAGTGATGAAAACAGCTATGCTCTCAAGTTTTCATTTTAGGAGAGGAGACGGATAATAACAACAATAAAATACATGGACAAAATAAATGCAGAAAGTGATAAATGCTATTTAAAAAACAAAAGAGGGAAAAGTGAGCAAGTCACTGTCCCTTCCTCCCATGTGTTACACCTTCCCTACCACCTGTGTGGAACCCAAAGGTTTTTTGTTTTCTTTTGTTTTAAGTTACAGTCTCTCTTGACCTGCCTGTCTTGGTAGCTGCGTCCTACAGGCCAGTGGAAGGGTAAGTGAGTATACTGAGGTGTCAAAATATTTCTAGAAATGTCTTTACCTGCAACAATCATTGCTTTCACTCTATCTATAGATTCCCTTATGGTTCACTAACACACACTCAAGGAAAGTTCTTTCTCCAAAAAGAAAAAGAAAGAAAGAAAGTAGGAAAGGAAGGAAAAGTTTTTTCTCTGCATGAGTTTTATGTTGTGCTTCTCAATGCCCCACTGTTAATTTCAACATAGAAAGAAAAGTTTTCCCACCTGTAACCTTTGGAAACAAAGGCAGTGCTGGAGTGGTGATCACGGCAATGATTAAGCAGTCACACACAAAATGTGAGCTTGCATTCATTTCTGCCAGCGGTAGCCTGGGCTTCTTCCTGGAGACTGTTGACAAAGGAACTTGAGAAGGCAAAAACCCTTTAAATAACAAGAGGACGCTCTGAAGTGTGGGAATAGCATTCTGCTGGTGATGGATGAGTGGATCCCTTCCCTCTAAGTCCTTAGAGAGAGAGCCTAATTTACCCACAGATCTCAGATGCCCGAGCTGCTAAAAGAGACCTGAACGGAGCCTCCAGCCTACCCTTTCCTGTGGGCACCTGTTCTCCTGGAGAAGCTGCTGCGTGGTGGTGGAGCTCCTTGTCCTCTCCAGGTGTCTGGCAGCCCTCCGGGTCCGGAAGCCTCAGCTGAACCAAGAGCTCTTGTTGCAGCCGCTTCCCTCTTATCCTGATCTCAACAGTCCACGGATCTTAACTTTGTGGAAGAAAAAGTCTTTTATACTTGAAAACTCATAATGAGAGGGAGCTTAAACTTTCCCCCTCTGCAAAGAGAGAGAGAGGAGAGAGAGAGAGAGATATCAAGATCCTACTTTCTAAAGGTTTTCTTTATAGATTTCTTTTTTGACATGTTAATTCCAGGTCTTGTCCCATATTTTGAAAATAAAGGCAAATCAGTGTCCCCTGTGCCAGGACTGTCTCTTTCTCTCACTCCCCCCCCCCCCCACATGCTCTGTTGAACACACGGGGTTTTTTTTTTACCAATTCTGTTCTACATATTGCCCCCTCCTTTTCACTCCCACATCTCTGCCCAGCTCCAGGCTCTCATGGACTCCCATCAGCACTAGAGCAATGAGCCCCCTAATAAGTATCCATCTCCATGGTCTCATATCATATTGGGGGGGAGGGGAAATGTGGACCAAATATCAGGTTTCAGTGATTTCTACTTTTTCTTAAATGTAGTATTGTAAAAGGGATTTGGTGTGTGTAATTAAAAAAAAATTAATAGCGAGCAGCCAAAATTCAAGAACAAAGGAAAATGCATAAGCCATTGATATGATTTGATAAAAATCCTGCAACGATCACCTGCAATGATAAATGAATGCTGTCAGAAACCATTCCAATTCAAATGGGCATATACAGAAAATCATATATTATTTATATACTGAAATGACAGAAAGTAGAAATCATTTGTACTTCCTTTTACACTGTATTTTACAAATGGAGAACAGCTCTAGACTTTCTGACACAATCGTCACACATTTATGATGTTCACCCTACGTAGGACAACTGTGCAGGAGTAACAGTCATAATGAGTCAAACATGAATTTTCAAACAGACAGGATCATTTTGCAATTTTAGATCTGTAAACACTATTAATGCGATTGCATTTGGTTATAATCCATGCCGTGGCAGGCATCAGTGGTTCTTTCTTTTTTATTGCTCTGTGGTATTCTTGTGTGTGAAGGACCGCTGTCGGTTTATCCACTCTTCAACTGAAGGACATTTGGGTTGTTTTCAGTTTTTGGTGATTATCAGGAAAGCCATTATATGCATTTATGTGCAAGTTTTTGTGTGGGCATCACTTTTCGTTTATCTTGGGTAAATACCTATGGGTGGGTTTGCTGTAGGAGAGTTCCAATTTCTCTACATTTTCCCAGCACGTAGTATTGTCAGACTTAAAAACATTTTAAAGAAATTTTAGTCATTCTAATAGGTGTGATTGGGTATTGACTTGTGATTTTAATTTGCATTTCCCTGATGACTAATGTTACTGGGCATTTTTATATGCTTATTTGCTTGCCATTCATATTTTTTCTTTTGTGAAGTGTCTTCAAATCTTCTACTACTTTAAAAATTGTGTTGTTTGTTTTCCTTATAGCATTAAAAAAAAATCTATCCTCCTCATTGTCTTGGTCCATTTTCATTCTTGGTCAGCAGCTCCTTATTACCTACAGGATAGAGTCCAAACATCTTAATGATGACAACACCCTCATCATTAGCCCCTGACAGCCTGCCCACCATTTTCTTTCTGTTCCCAAACATCTTATTTTCACAGCTGAACCATACTATTTAAAAGTTCTGCGGTGTCACATTGTAATCTCTACCTTTTGCACATCTGTGTCCTTTGCCCTTCTTTCCAAGAGAGTTGCTCCTCACCTAAGGCCCAGATTAGAAACTTTGGAATTTTGAGAAAGACATTAGGTTTATGAGCTTGTGTTGCTGCTGCAGTATTATATTTCTTCTCTATTTCTTTGTAACAAATTTTCTAAAAACTTGGTAGCTTACAACAACAAACATCTATTAGCTCAGTTTCTGTGGGTCAGGAATTTGGGAGTTCCAGCTGGGTGGTTTTGGCTTATAGTATCTTATGAGGTTGCAGGCAGAATGGCAGTAGTGACTCTAGTCATTTGAAAGCTTGAATATATATATTCTTTGAATATATTTTCTCTTTTTCCTTGCTTAAAATGTAGTTTTATCATTAAAAACAACCACTTATTGAGTACTATCTTCATGCCAGGCTCTATGTTCATGTCCTCCCTCCAACAATCTACTACCACAGAAAGAAAAAAATGAAAATGCTAATTAGGATCCTAAACCTTTCTGTTTCTCATGTAAGACTGCAAGGTTACAAGTGATTCCTTTCAGATTTCTTTTACCTATTCTTTCTAAGTGTTGCTTATTCCCTCCCCGCCCCCACTCTCTTAACTCAGTCCCACTCTTTGCTTTTTTTACCCCGCTCTGGGCCTGGGGAGCCTAACCCCTCTGGGAAGCATCACTGCAGCCCCTTTGCTTTCCCTTTGGGTTCAGACAAAGTTTAGAGATCAAAGAAGAGCAGGAGACAAGATTGGAGTATTTCTTTCCTGAGACCTCTTTGCTTCTGTGCTGTGCCTAAGTCAATACTGTGAATGCACTGTAGTGATCAAGGCAATGACTGACAGACATCTTCATTGATCGGGATGAGGCCTCACCCTTCTCAACACTAGATCCAGGTGGTCACTATCATTGCGAACTGGCAAAAAATGGGCAAAGCCTACTGTCCAGCACAAGCGATGGAAGGAAATGTCTTTGGAATTGCACATGCCTACGTTTGACTCTGAACCTTAGAACTCACCCAACCTCAATTTCTTTATTTTTAGAATATCAGGTGGTTGTGAGAATATCTGAAAAGCATCTAGTACCTCTCCTAACGCAATAAATGTAGATTCTGCTCTCTTTTCTCTCCATTGTGGGTCATTTTCTTGAAGATTCAATGAGTATATTTTAAAGTAATTTTAAGGTTAAGGATAGATAACAGGGTCCCAAGGAAAGACAAGATCAATGTCTGGGAGAAAAAGATAGTATGTGAATACAATGATGGAGTTTTCCATTTAAAGAGGAAGAGCCTACAGAATCTGGAAATTCTAGCTATGGAGGTGGCCCAGAAGGTAAGAAGACAGAGAAATGAGTCTGTTATTTCTAAAGATGAGAATTGGTGTTACAGAGCAAAATGGGGTTCTTTCACGGGCGCCTTGGTGTAAAACCTAACAACTAGTTTTGAGGAAAACAGGTCTTTATTTACTATATTCCATCCTGGGGAAGGCAGTGAGCACTTCAGCTCAGAGCCCTGTTTTCCCACAGGACCCAGCACTTCCCTTGCTCCCCAAAATGCTATAAGCCAAAAACATGCCCAGAAGTTCCCCATCAGCTCCGTCCTTCAGGATCTGGGGTACGATGTCATCAGCCTCCGTATAACAGTCCAGGAAAACATGTGTCATGTTGCACTGGATCACACAGGTTCTCTCTCTGTCCTTTTCAAAGCCACATGGTATCCTCCCTTTCAAAGCACCATGGAGTTCTCCTCTCCTATCAAAGCTGCGTGGAGTTCTCCCTTTCCTTTCCAAGTCTCATGGAGTTCTCCTCTACCCTCCTTGCAAACTGCGTTGATCTCCTTTCTTCTCTCAAAGCTTAATGGAGATCTTGCTAAAATGTCTGCCGCCTATTTTAAATCCCTGACTGTGTCCTGTGATGCAGTGGGCGTGGTAACCAGTTCTGACCATTCACAGAACCTTGTACAGGCTCTGTATGCTCTTTCCTCACTATTTCATAGTCAAATTCCCTCCCATCTCCTTGGGGCCTTGGAGGAGCCAAATCCATTTGCATAACTAAGACACTAGCTACGAGCCATAGTCATGCAAAGGCATCTTAAAAGCTGTTCCTTTTTCCCTATCCCCCAACTGGCAGGCTCTGGGGGTTTTTGGAGACCCCCACTCTGTAACATTGGTAATAAAGAATGACCAAGAAATGAAAGTACGGACAAGTTTAGGAGAAAAATGGCAAAGTAGCATCCTAAGTTGCTGCTAAAGTAGCCATAAATTAAACAAAGTTCTTAAATGAGGTCCCCACACCTTTCTCCAACTATTTGATTTTTTCTATTTTCTAATGAATCAAGAGGGCCCATAATACACAGAGTGGCCATAAAGCAATGTGATCAATTGCCAGAAGTCAGACACGAGGAAAATCCGTTTCAGTGCTTCAGAGCACATCCAATAAGTGCCTAATTAATAAAGAGACTTGACATTTTATTCATGGTGGCCAAGCTCACCACAAACATGCTCTAAATGACAGGACAGTAGAAAGAAAAAGGCCTGGGACTTAGCAGGTTATGCCTCTTAACTAACCATGTAGCATTAATGGGACTTGGTTTCCTCATCTGTAAAACGACGGGACCATTTGACACGGATCAGTGATGTATCAGTTAAAATGTTTTGGGCTCTATGGAAAATCTGGCTTATGTTAGTTTAAATTATAAAGGGAATTTACAGGCTCATGTAATTGAAAAGTCCAAAAAGATTTGAAAAACTTCAGGGCTGGCTCAAACAATGTAACGAGGAAACAATTTCCCCCTCACCATTTATTCCTTGGCTCTGCTTCCTCGGGTTGCCTCAATATAGGCAGATGTCACTGGGTCCTTTGTGCAAAACGACTTCCAGCTGTTCCCTGGGGCTGCCTGCCTTCATTCAAGGGTAGATTTGTGCAGTATTATCAGCACGAATCCTGAGATTAACTCTAACCACACCCTCTGAGCTCTATGCCCGTCCCTGAACCAATCATTGCAAGAGGGGATGGAATGTGATGATTGGCCAGGCGTAGGTCAAGTGGTGCTAGGTCCTTCCCACCGCGGAGGGTGGATTCAGCCTTCCAACGACTGCATTCATTCCCATGCCCAATCGGAACAGTTGGGAAGCGGGAAGTAGAGAAAGAACGGTGTGCAGAGTCAAGCAACACGTGTTTGTGGTCAGGGGATTTCAAAATTTGGGGGGCTTGAAAGGAAAATCCAATATATAAAATATAAGGAAATGGAGCTTCACCAGCTGTTATAGGAATGGCGGTTTAGAGTCCTGCCTTTTGTTGCTCTTAAGAGACCTGTTTATACACCTACTGCTCCAGGAAACAAAGATACAACTAATGCCTTTGGGTCCATCCAGCTCTATTCCTTGCTCTTGCTTAATAAGCAGATACCTACAGGACAACATGGTGTTCATGTTGACTGTCTTGGGCACTTCTGCAAGTCTTCTGCTTTTTAATGTGTACACAGATTTGTGAACTAGATAGAACATTAATTTTATTTTTAAAATATGCTTAAAGTTACAAACTTCTCCACATAAAGACTTATCAGTACCCAGCTATAATTTTTCAAGCTTACTAAAGCTCCCAACTAATTACCCAAGTTTCTGATAAAGAACAGGGCACTGAAGGTGCAGATTAGCACAAATTGCTAACAAAGCCAACTGATATGTGGGGCTGAGGAGAAAAGGGTGTGAAAGCAGAACAAAACCAAGGCTTTTTTTTGCATGAACAGTGATCAGAAACTTGGTTTCATGAAAGACCAAAGGAATTAACAAAATACTACATTTACTTCAAAAGTCATGTGAAAAGTATTTCTACTTCTTTGAAAAGGTTGAAGCTTCCCTTAATAAGAGCTTTGGCATAAAATATGAAAAATTTTAAAAGATTTTATTTATTTATGTTTAGAGAGAAGAAAAGGGAGAGAGAAAGACAGGGAGAGAAATGTCAACGTGTGTTTGCTTCTCCTGCACTCCTAACTCAGGACCTGGCCCACAACCCAGGTATGTGCCCTGACTGGGAATCGAACCAGCGACCCTTCGGTTCAAAGGCCAGTGCTCAATCCACTGAGCCACACCATCCAGGGCTTGAAATATTTTTTAAAAATTATTGTGATTTTAAATTGTGGTAAGATGTATAAAACAAAAAATTTACCATCTTCACTAGTTGTAAGTGAACATTTCAGTGACAGTAAGTACATTCAAGGTTGTGCAACCATCCCCACTGTCCATCTCCAGACATTTTTCTCTCATGAAACTGACCCTCCATGCCTGGATACAATACCTCCTCTCCCCCAGCCCCTGGCAGCCACCACTCTGCTTCCCTATAAATTGGACTACTCTAGGGACCTCATGTAAGTAGAATCATATAGTATTTATTTTTTTTATAATTGGTTCATTGGCAGGCTTTTGGGTGGCTTCCACTTTGGGTCTATTGTGAATAATGTTGCCATGAACATGGATGTACAAATATTTTTCTGAGACCTTGCTTTCAATTCTTTGGGGTATATACATATCGAGAAATGGAATTGCTGGGTCATATGGATGAAACACATTTTATGGTACAGCTTTGTTTTGTAAAACTCTTTAATATATATTTTAAAGTAGCAAATACTCACAGATAATTCAGTGATTTCATTTTATAGTTTAACAATAGATATAAAAGAGAAAGAAACCAGACAAAACCTTGGAAAGATCGAGTGGCTTCTTTCCTATTCACAGAGATTTCTGCTGTTAAGGGTTCATTGTGTTCAAGGTTTGCATTTGTGTAGGTCTCCCAATCACAAAATCAAGTGTAAGGGATCCATAGTTTAACCCAGGTCTGACTTGGAGCATGGGCCCAGGAAAACAACGCGGTGCTTCAGCAGTGAAACAAAGAGGAACTTCTTCAGCAAGCAGGGAGAGGCTGCGGCCTTTCCCAGATGTAGGCTAGTTTTGCTTATCTAGCCCACAGCCTTCCTTTTCGAAGTGGACAGGACGCCATGACAATGGAAACATGTCTCCATTTCTTCCTCAGTGGGGAAAAGAACATCTCCTTGTGAAGATGGCTTCATTACTTGTACCAAAGGTTCCATTTAATCAAATTTAACTTCTACTAAACAGTATTTCTTAAAGGGAGCTGGCAAGGTCTTTGTACGTATACCAGCTACGAAAACAATCATGCTTTCAAGCCAAGAAATGTGGTATTGAAACATTTCCCAACTCAGCCGACTTCACTGAAAAAAGAAAGCTAGCATTTTGCTCCCATAACTGTAACTCAAGTACAGGCCTCATATTGTGTCCTGGGTAGTGAGCAGCTGACACACAATAATTTGGTGTTGGGGCAGTTGGAGAGAAAGAGTTTGTATCTCTCTATAAAGAAGAAAGGCCACACTTTGGGTCAGAGCTATTCTACCCTCAAAAAGCTGGGGAGTGTTTCAGATGTGGCAACCAAGACACTGTCTCGTTCACACACTCATTAATAGTATCATCTTTCATTAATTGGGTAACAACAGATAATGAAAATTAATCAAACAAAACCCCTTTTGATATAGTCTTCAATGGTGATGTCATAGACCATTGACTAGATGATGCTTTTTTCTCGAGAGACGTCTCTCTGACTGTAAGTGCTATACATTCCCAGGATGATTTGTGAATCAGCAACTAAGTTGGCTTTGTTGGAACAAAGACTAAGAACGCTAAATATCTTCCAGAATGTCTTTCGGGTGACTGAAGTCACTGCTACCTTAGACTCTCTAACCTAAACATTTCTATGTTATCACCTTGTAATCTAGGCTTCTCCCAAAGAAATAAGATTTCAGAGGATAAAGAATGAATAGCTTCTCCCCTGCTCTGCCCTGTCTCTTCCCTTTCTCCTCTTCTCAGGGGCATCTCTTTCTCATCTGTCATGTTGCCACCACCCTATTGTGTATGTATGTCATTTATATATCATCACCATCTATGGAGCCAACATGGCTAAAGAGCATCTTTGCTAAAAGCATTCTTGTCTCTGGTTCTTTCCTCCTAGTGCAGTTGGCGTCAACCCGTAGTGTGCCGAAGAATCTCCAGGGGAGACTGTTTTATTTTATTATTATTTTTAATTCTTACCTGAGGATATGTTTATTGATTTTAGAGAGAGAGGAACGAAGAAAGAGAGAGAAAGAAACATCAGTGTGAGAGGTATTAATCAGTTACTCCAGTATGCGCTCTGACCAGGGATCAAACCCGCAACCTAAGTACATATGTGCCCTGACCAGGGATCGAACCCTCAGCCTTCTGGTGTACAAGATGATGCTCCAGCCAACTGAGCCACCCAGCCAGGGCCCCATTTTAAATGCACATTCTGGGGACTCTGACTCACTAGGTCTAGAGTAGGGCACAGGAATCTGAATTTTAATAACACCACAGGCAATTCTGGGTAGGTGGCCTGTTGACCTCACTTTAAGAAGCAGTGATGAGGATGATAGCCTAGCATCTCTGCCCCAGCTGGGAGCTCCGTTTGGTCAAGATGATGTGGATGAGTGACGCAGTTCCCAGATTTTCCCCAAAGCATCTGAGAGCAACCAAACATTTCCATAGACACAATTGGCTGAATTATTTTCTGCGGTAAAACATTATGAGGAACTGATTCAGACAGTAAAGTCCAGTCACACTTCTACATGGCTCAGTATAATTAAGGGCGGAAGTTTCTGTTTTGGGTGTTCCACGGCTGCCATGAACTGTAACTGACAGATTAGACAGGTAGAAATTCCAGACAAAATACAAGCTCCCACAGAGCTTTATGAGCTGGGAAACTAGCTAATCCCTTCCCTTTGGCCTCAGTTTTCTCATGGGCCAGGGAACTATGTCTTACCTCTCATAGCTGTTGGGAAGATAAATGAATAAAAGCCACAATGTCAAATGACATGCCACCCTCGAGATCCCTGGAGATCCAACAGGAAGTCTTATAGCTAATGTCTCTGTTGCCACTGTGAGAACTGCATTGTCTCCTTAAAAGCTCACCCACAAGAGAAAGAAAAGATGCAGCATGAAGCACATTCTTTAAACCAGATATTCAACTAGACTCCTCCTCAGCCAGTAGCACACTTAATCTTCACACCCCTTTGAAATACAGTAGTGGATTATATGTGTTCCTTCAGATGACAGGGAACAGAGATGCCACTTATCCTGGGGTGGCGTCCATAGAACGAACGGTCTAAAGGAGAACCAGAACTTAGTGATCCCAACCCACACCCTTTCACTTTTGAAAACCATACACTGTAATTGCATATTTAAGTAGTATGTGACTAAATCCTGCTTGTAAAATCATTGCAGGTAAAGCTAACTTCCTCTCTGATCCTCTGCCTCTGTAAATATTTTATTCTTCCAGGAGGGATTCACTGCTTTCAGTTCAGTGACTATCCTCCGATATCTTGCTCCATGCGGACACATCGGTGTCTGTACCCCTAGAAAATGTAGAGTGTGACTTTATGTTTATGTGTTTTGTGCATATGTTTTTAAATATATATAGGATCCCCTCACACACATCAATCTGAAGCTTGCCTTTTGCGCTGAACAATGCATCTTGGATTTATGTTATTGCCTACATACATAAATCTAATCTACTGGCTTTAACTGCTGCAGCCATTCCCTTATTGATGAACTCTTTGATCGTATCCACCATTTTTGCTAAAACAAAAATGGTTTAGTGCACATCCCTGTACATGCCTCCTGAGCACACATGTAATTTCCTAAGGTAGATATTATAAAGTCAAATTGCTGGAACATGGAATATCTATATTTTTGTTTTAATAGAGATTACCAAAATAAATAGATTGGTTTATAACAGTGGTGTATAAGAGGATGTATCCCCTAATCTTGGCCAGTGATGTTTTTTAATATTTTTATATTAAATATATTTTATTAATTATGCCATTACGGTTGTCCCAGTTTTTCTCCTTTTACTCCCCTCTGTCAGGTACCCCCTTTCCTCCAGCAATCCCCCCATTTAGTTCATGTCCATAGGTCATGTGTGTAAGTTCTTTGGCTTCTCCATTTCCTGTACTATTCTTAACATCCCCCTGTCCATTTTGTTCCTATCAATTTTGAGTCTTAATCCCTGAACCTTTTCCCCATTCTCCTCCTTTTCTCTCCCAGCCAGTAACCCTCCAAATGATCCCCATATCTATGATTCTGTTCCTCTTCTGATTGTTTGCTTAGTCTGTCTTGTTTTTGTTTTTGTTTTTTAGATTCAGTTATTGATAGTTGTGAATTTGTTGCCATTTTAATGTTCATGGTTTTGATCTTCTTTTTCTTAAATCAGTCCCTTTAACATTACATGTAATAATGGCTTGGTGATGATGAGCTCCTTTAGCTTTATCTTGTCTGGGAAGCACTTTATCTGCCCTTCCATTCTTAATGATAGCTTTGCTGGATAGAGTAATCTTGGTTGTAGGTCCTTGCTTTTCATCACTCTTAATACTCTTTGCCAGTCCCTTCTTGCCTGCAAAGTTTCTTTGAGAAATCACCTAGTAGTCTTATGGGAACTCCTTTGTAGGTAACTATCTGCTTTTCTCTTGCTGCTTTTAAGATTCTCTCTTTATCTTTAACCTTTAGCATTTTAATAATGATGTGTCTTGGTGTGCTCTTCTTTGGGTCCAACTTGTTTGGGACTCTCTGTACTTCCTGGACTTGTATGTCCATTTCCTTCACCAAATTAGGGAAGTTTTCTTTCATTATTTTTCAACTAAATTTTCAATTTCTTGCTCTTCCTCTTCTCCTTCTGGCACCCCTATGATTTGAATGTTGGTATGTTTGGAGATGTCCCAGAGGCACCTTACCCTATCCTCATTTTTTAAAATTATTTTTTCTTCTTGCTGTTCTAGTTGAATGCTTATTTCTTCCTTATGTTCCAAATTGCTGATTTGAATCCTGGCTTCATCCCCTCCACTGATGGTTCCCTGTAGATTTTTCTTTATTTCACTTAGTATAGCCTTCATTTCTTCCTTGATCTTTTTCTTTTCTTTTCTTTTTTTTGCCACACTGAATGAGTTGTCTGAACACCCTGATCACCAGTGTTTTGAATACTGCATCTGATAGGTTGTTTATCTCCATTTCTCTTAGTTCTTTTTCTGGGGTTTTGTTCTGTGCTTTCATTTGGGCCATATTTCTTTGTCTCTTCAATTTGGCAGCCTTCCTGTGTTTGTTTCTGTGCATTAGGTAGAGCTGCTCTGACTCCCTGTCTTAGTAGCATGGCCTATTGTAGAAAAGACATCCGTAAATTTTGTGGGGTGGAGCCTTACATATCACCAGGACAATCTACTTCACTGCTTTGTGGCTCTGTGTGGGGAGAGGGCTTGGAGAGGGAAGTGGGTCACTGCCTGGCTTCTAGAAGTTTGCTCTGCACTCACCCTGTTTCCAGTCACTTCACCTACTTCCTGTATGTGACTGACACCCTTCTAGCTGTTGCCGTGATGCTGAATCCCAGAGTGGGTTGGTTTGTATCTGTTCTAAGTCCATGTGGGCCCTTTAAATTGAGTCTCCTAAAAATTCCAGTTTCTTCCACTGCCCCAACCCCTGCTGATTTTTACAGCCAGAAGTTATGGGGTTTTATCTTCCTGATGCAGGAACCCAAAACTGTGAAGTCTGGCCTGGGGCTGGGATCACTCACTCCCAAGGTATTCCTCCCAATTTTTATTCACCACAGGTGAATGTGGGATCATCCATTCTGCCACCACCGTGACCTCTTTGCACCACACTGTGTTTCTGCACCTCTCTGCGCATCTCCACATCTCGCCCTTCTTACCTGTCTGGATGAATGTTACTTCTTTAAATCTTTGGTTGTCATACTTCCATACAGCTTGATTTTCTGACAGTTCTTGATGTCATTTGTTTAGAGGTCTAGTTGTAATTCTTTCTGTGGCTCCTCAAGGAGGTGAAGCATGTTTACCTAGGCCTCCATCTTGCCTGGAAGTCTGTTATTATATATTTTAAAAATGCTGCCAATCTTCTGGCAGAAAAAAGGCATCTTGTTTCACTTAAATTTATATTTTCTTGATTTCTGGTCCAGTTGGGCATTAGTTCATATTTCTTGGCTATTTGTTTCCTCTTTTGTTGTCTACGAGTAATCCACTCTTCGTCCATTTTACACGGTGTTGCATGATACTTTTTAAACTAAATTTTGGGAGTCCTTTATACATTCTAAATCTTTATCTTTTGGTATTTATGCTGCAACTATTTTCTCTTAGGTTATTATTTGACTTAAAAATTGTAAATGATATCCTTGTATATTTTTTCATTAATAAGATTTACATTTTGAGGTAGCTGTATTTATTGATCCTTTCTTTTACAAATTTTTCATTTAAAAAAAATTTTATATATTTATTTTTTAGAGGAATGGAGGGAGGCAGAGAAACAGCAATGTGTGAGAGATACATTGATTTGTTACCTCTCTCACACCCACAACTGGGGACCTGGCCCAAAAACCAGGCATGTGCCCTGACCAGAAATAAAACCAGCAACCTTTTGGTTCACAGGCTGGCACTCAGTCCACTGAGTCACACCAGCCAGGGCTGAATTTTTCCTTTTTAAATTCTGTTTATGAATACCTCCCCCCGGTTATAAATGTATTTTTTGTATATTTTCTCCTACTATGAATCCTGTATATTTCTCTGGCTCAGAGCACTGACTGAATCTATGTGCTCTCCATTAGAAATCAGGGCTAGCAGATGAACAAGGATGCTGAGGTCCTGTCTGGGAGGCAACCATTTGTACTTGGACTTTCCATTGGATCCAACTGCAGGGTGGAATTTATGAATAAGTTTCTTAGGCTTACTGAGAGGAGTAGCTTAGGTTGTAGCAAGAAGCTTTTTTGAGACACATCATAAAACAAAAAGAAACATTCAAACTCGTCGGCAGCCGTCCGTCTCGAGAGACGATGGTGTAGCTTCTTAAGAGTCTATCTGCACCGCCGAGAATGGCTGTGCAGTCCGACTCGGGAGTGACACGGTATCTGTCTTCTCCTGTGTTGAATCGACATCTTGCGATGACGCTGGAGTGTCCCCTCCAGTGAAGCTGAAGCTACAGAGCCTGGGCAGGGTGATATGGAGGGTCTGCTGTTGCCCATGCAGCAGACCCCCCCTCTCTTCGCAGCTGAAGGGTCCAAGGGAAAGACGAAGTCAATACAGCTTGGCTTCAGGTGCGCTGCAGGAGTTGCCGGTGTTGACTACAACGTCAAACCGCCTTAGGGACTCCGGCTCTGGATTTTCTGTCGGGGTTTACTCCCTTAGCCTTTCCCCTGAAGAGGTATGCCGCAAGGCAGCGGAGGTTTTTTGGAGTCAGAGTTTTCCTTCTCTGATGTGCCCTGACTGGAAGATCGAACCAGCGACACTTAGCTCGCAGGCTGACGCTCAATCCACTGAGCCAAACCAGCCAGGGGGAAACATTCAAACTACACAACCAGAAAAGGTATGCAGTGGCTTTCTTTGGAGATAGTCACAATTAAGACACACATCCACTTGCTTGGGATATTTCCGGTAACTCCACATTTGGAATGGCTTAATCTGTTCATATTTCTGGACATTTATATAGACTGCACTGTCCAATGGAAATATAATGTGAACTACATAGATACTTTTACATTTCTGGCAGCCACATTAAAATATAAGTAAAAAGAAACAGGTAAATAGTTTCAGTGACTTAATATAATATTTCCAAAATAGTACCATTTCAATATGTAGTTGATATAGAATATTATTAATAAGGTATTGAAACCATTTTTTTTGTACTCAGACTTTGACATTTAGTGGGTATTTTATACTCATAGCACATCTCAATGCAGATAGACACATTTCAAGTGCTCATTAGCCACATATGTTTAGTGGCTACTACATTGGGTAGTGCAACCCTGAGGATTAAGACTGAAAATGTCCATGACATGCTGAGAGGCATCTTCTCTGTTTATATTTAACTGTTTAAGTGACCACAGTCTAAATTTTTAAGTCCACTCTTCACCTTCCCCTATAGCTCATAGTTTTTCCTAACAAAAGTGTATCATAAATTCACTTTATTACACCTACTGATGTAGATTAATTTTCATAAAATAAATACACTTTTCTTTGGATTATTTCCTCAAGAGGATGTTGTGAGTGAAAACTTTTAGGAGGAGGTGACAGTTAAGCTGAAACTTGGAGGGTGAGTAGGAATTAGCCAGGTGGTCAGAGAGCACACTGTGAATAAGGGGCTGGCCAGAGTGTCCAGGCTGAGAAGAAAGCAGACACCAGATCCTGAGAGTGTACAAGCTCTGCTGAGGAGGTTGGACTTGATTCTGAAGATAATGGGTAGTCATGAAACTTTTGTCAGTAGGGAGTATGGGAGGGAGGCAAGACCATAGACAATAAAAGTAGTGTAAAGTGCAGAATCCAGGTAAGAAATAATGGGGATCTAAGCTAAGGCCATTCATTCATTCATTCATTCATTCCACAAACATGGAGTGCCTACAATGTGATAGTTGATGTCTTAGGCACTGAAGATAAAACAGAAAACAAAACAGACAAAATTCCCTGTCCTCACAGAACTTCAATATACTGTGGGGCATAAGAGGTAGAGATGGTGAGTAATACAGGGTGATCCTTCCATTACTGATCTCAGTTGATGAATGATGATGCCATTCTCTGAGACAGAGGTTCAGGAGGCAAAACAGGTTTGGGAAGACAGATGTTGAGTTCAGCTTATCTTTTTGGCAAATATCTAGGGTGTTTTGAAGATGCCTAAGTAGAGGTATACGGTAAACAGTTGAATATGCATACATATTTGGAGATCTGGAAGGGATGTATAGATTTGGGAACCATGGCATGTCAATAGTATTAAATCTCTGTAGTGAATGGGATAATCCTGGGAGGATGTGTAGAAGCAAGAGTCACAAACTCAAATGTTTACAGTGGTTAGGCCATGTTGTGAATGTATGTGAATTGGGTGATATATGAGACACAGAATGTTCAGCTCATGATTATCTGGAAAGGGTGTGCTCTGGCAAAGGCCTTTGAACTACTTGTTTTAACCTATAGACTTTTGGAATTTCTCTCTCTGCCTTATCTCCTGTTTCTGATAAATATCGTATGGTAGGTAGCTAGCTGTTTATAAAAATCCACTTCTTTCGATGCACTCTGCATTTCCAACTTCCTTTGCCATTATATATGGCCACGTGGCTGGGTTCTTCTAGCCAGTGAGCAGAAGTTCCCCAAGAAGAGAATGTGGTCCCTCCTCCTCTCTTTTTCCTCTGGCTGGATGTAATGAGGTCTAGGGGATTCTGGAGCCACAAGATGGAGGGAATCAGGGTCCCTGTATCATTTTCTGGAATAAAGCCACCTCCTAACCAGGACACCTACTTTTGACTCTTATGTGAGTGAAAATAAACCTTTGCTATGTTTGAGCCATTATACATATTTGGCTTTGTTTGTTACTTTAGCCTAAACTAATCTAACAAATACATTTCTAATCAACCAAATATCAAACTAGTCCTGACTGTGAGCTCTGTAGGACAGGGACTATGCCTATCTAGTTCACTGCTGGATTCTCAATGCCTAGCCCAGGACCCAGCACGGAGTAGGTGCTCAATAAAGCTACCTATGTTGTATGGAGCAGTTGCTATGTGCCAGACACTAAATCTTTTATGTGTTGTATTTAATTTCATGTTCACGGCAACTCTATTAGGAAGGTTTTTGTAGTCTCTTTTTCCCCCCAGATGAGCACATTCAAGCTTAGAAATCTTATAGCTGATATTCAAATCTAGGCAGGTGACCCCAGAACCCACACTCTAAAACACTGGTGCACAACCCTGTGCATACCCTCCTTACCATGTAAATGCATGTCATTTCTCCCACCAAGGAAATCCCCAGCCCCTTCTCTCTACTTATTAAAGCCCCACCTTCTTCAACCTTCTCAGGTCCTCTTGATCACCCTATCCTTTAATTCTCCAGCAGGAATTTCATATATCTTCCCTACAACAGGAATTCCATGTATCAGTCTGCCTCTAGAGAGAAATTATCATAACCCTGAGGGTAGCACAACACCTTAGATATTATTCATCTTAGTGTTCCTTTAGAGCACTGAAGAAGATCAAGAGCTTACTATGTGCCAGGCACTCTAGGCACAGGAGACCAAAATAGAAATAAGATAGTCAATCCACACTCTCAAAAAGTGAAGTCTTATAGAATAAACAAACATTTAAAAATGCATTACAATGCAATGTAACCTCTGTATTAAGAGAGGCAGAAAAAGAGCAAGGATCCAGTTCTTGGAGGAGGGAAGAAAGGATTCCCAGAGCACGGGTTATTTGAGCTGAGCTTCTGAAGGATGACTAGAAGTTTTTCATTTAAGAGGGATTCTAATTAGTGGGGAAAACATGTACAAAAGTATGATGCATCAAGATGCAGGTTCTGTTCTGGATGAGCGAGGTATTGACTTACTATAATGTAGGATTCATTCCTTCATCCATTTATTTATTCAACAGAGCATACCTAAAATGTGCCAGGCACTGTGCTAAATGAAGGGGGTTCAAAAGTGAGCTAAACAGATATAATCTCTATCTACCCTTGTAGAACTTAAAATCCAGTTAGGGATGGCAGCTGATAACAAAGCTCTAATAATCATGTATGAGAAAGGAAAGAGAAAAGGATATCAAAGCACAGAAGAGAGGAGCTGGGGCATGGGCTGGGACAAGTTATGAGACGCTCTCCTTACACACACACACACACACACACACTATGCTAGGAAGATGGAAATCTCCCTCAATCCAGTCTGACCTCAGAATCAACATTCTGTGGCTTCTCATTGTCCTTATGTTAGGTCCAAATATAGATACAATTAAAGGTCCTTCTTGATCCAGCTCCTGCTCATTCATCCACCCTCATTCTTAGCCACTCCTCTCACTTAACTCCCTGCAGCTCTAGCAACTGCCATGCTCTTTTCATTCCTTGACTTTGCACATATGGTTCCTTCTGCTTGGAAAGTTGCCTGCCTCCTCCCCTCCATCTGTTTTTCCTTTGGCAGACTCATGGTGCTTCTGGTCTTGCCTAAAATGCCACCTCACCAGGGGAGCCTTCCTTGATTCTTCCAGACTGGGAGCATGCTACTGAAGCATTCCCCTAGCACCTCAAGTTCTTCCTTAGATGACAGAAGAGTATGTTTTGGAAACATTTACTCCACTGCATTGTGAGCTCCTTGGAGGCCTGAATTGTGATTTGTTCATCAGCAAATCCCCAACACAGTGCCTGGAGCACAGTAGATACTTAATAAATATTTACTGAGTGTATGAATAAAAGTGCCTCATTCAGGAGGAGAAAGGGAGCCATCCAAGGTCTTATCAGATGTGTGCTTACAACGTTAAGATGAAGGCAAGACTTGCCCACAGGGACCATCCTCACCAGCATCTGAGGAGGAAAAACTGCATTTGCATTGTGCTCTTGGGTCTCTTGAGCTGTGAAATTTGGCTCCTATCTCTTCTTGACCACATCGGGTACTGGAAAATGGCAGAAACTGTCATGGTAATGACTAGGGTTCCCTTTATGTAATTTGGGACATGGAAAAAGAGCTTGTAACTTGGGTCTGGGCCTCAAACTGTCACTAGAATCAAGAGTCCCCCAGCCAAGAAGGCTGTGGAAAGCCTACGTGAGATGCGGAGCCACATATATGACCCTGTGGGAAACCGAGAGCAGCCTCTAAACATTCCCCTCCAGCCCAGACCATTCCACAGTCATGCACTGCATAACTGATGTTTCAGTTAACTTTGTATACAACAGTAGTCCCATGAGATCATAATGGAGCTGAAAAATTTCTGTCGTGACCTTGTTGCCATTACTCATATGTTTGTGGTGATGCTGGTGTAAACAAACCTACTGCGCTACCAGTCATATAAAAGTATAGCACATACAATGATGTATGGTATATGATACTTGATAATGATAATAAACAACCATGTGACTCGTTTATGTATTTACTATACTTATTGTTATTTTATAGTATACTCTTTCTATTTATTAAAAAAAAAGTTTGCTGTAAAACAGTGCGCTGTGTTACACCAACAGCAGCATCACACAGCATGTGTTTACCAAGTGTCTGGATCATATCACTTTTTCTTGTGCTTGGTTTACTCTTATATTGTCTTACAAATTTAGTATAGCCTAAGTGTACAGTGTTTATAATGTCTGCAGTAGTGTACAGTGTTGACCCTGAGAAGGAACAAGGACTCCTCCATGTGGTTAACTGGGCTCAAATTTATAATCAATCTAACAGCCATTGCTGACAGGGCCCTCTCACCCATGCTGCATTTCACTGCATTTCAGGGGGAAGCCACAGACTGAACTGCCAGCCTCTTGCACTATATTCCTATCCCGTGAGCCAACCCTATAAAGGTGTTCCTGGGGTCATCTTTCAACCAATGGGTTAAGGCCTGCACTATCCAATAAGAACTACAGAGCTAAAGCCTCATTTGCATCTTTACTGATCAACCAGAGCAGCTCCATAATGACCAATCAGAACTCTTGACTCCAACCAATCAGGACAGTGCTATTTGAACCAATCAAATTTTGATTCCTCATTTGCACAAAAGTGGACCAGTCAGGGACCAAGTCAGGCACTCTCTCTCCCAGTTGTCTTTGGGAGACCATTTTCAGTTTTCACCAGAGGCTACATTTCCCAGTTTGCAAACTTCACCTGCATCAAGCTTGTCCTTTTGCTTACCGCACCTCAGATTGGGGATTCCTGTTGGAATTAAATTGATGGCAGCCACCTTTTACTGACAACAGTAATGTTCTAGGTCTTCATATCCCCTCACTACCCACTCACTCAGTGACTCACCCAGAGCAACTTCTAGTCCTGCATGCTCCCAGTTGATCGTAAGTGCCCTTTACAGATGTACTAGTTTTTATCCTTTGTCTTATTCTTACTGTATCTTTTCTATGTTTAGATACACAAACACCACTGTGTTACAATTACATACAGTGTTCAGTACAGTAACATGTTATACAGGTGTGTAGCTAGGAGCAATAAGCTATACCGTATAGCCTAAGAGTGTAGAAGGCTATATAATCTAGGATGGTGTAAGTGCACTCTATGACGTTCCTACTACCATGAAATTGCTCAAGGACGCATTTCTCAGAACATATCCCTGTCCTTTGCAGGACTGTGTATCTACACCTGTTCACAAAGTGAACTGCCACATCTTGTTCTCCTTAAATATGCAAATACTGCTTCCGAGTAGGAAGCCTGGAAGGCCTTCCATGTTAAAGGCAGAGCTTATAGCTCCCAGCTGGAGGTCACACAAGCAAGTACAGAGTCTCTGTTAGAGACATTGAGTGCCTTGGGGTTCCCCGGCCTGGGCAGGGGTGTTCCCCAGAGGGCGCTGCCTTGAAGGACCAGAAACCGTGTCTGGGAGTACGGGAAACTCAGGTCAACACTCGTCCAGCGAGACCTGGACACAAGGAGAGGAGCCGGTGAGCTGAGGAAAGACGCAGAGCTGATCCCTGACTAGGCACGGGCTCCAGGCTCTGCAGCGGAGGGGCCCTCGAGTCCACGCGCAGTCGAGCGGCGAGTTTGTGTAAGGAGCCGAAACTCACGAGGCGAGCTGCACTGCAGAGGGGCGGGTCTGGGAGCCGGGCCTCCCGGAGCCGGCCGCCTCTCCGGGCGCTGGGGGCGGGAGGGGGAGGAGCTATGGGGGGAGGAGCAAAACCCCGAGGCCCCAGCAACCTTGCGCAGTGCCAGAGCGGCGGGAGCCTGATCCCGGGCGCGCTGCCCTGGGAGCGCGCGCCGTCCGAGCCGGGCCGATCCCAGCCGCAGTCGCTCCAGTTTACGCCCGCGCTTGCCCCGGTACACAGTGCTGCCAGAGGCAAGGGTCTCGGGCTCCTATCCTATCCCAGAGCTGCCGGGCTGCCCGCTGTCCCTGCCGCTTCAGCGGGCCCCGACCCACCACCTGCGCCCCGATTGCACCATGGATCATTCGGAGAAGAAGATATCCGTGTGGATCTGCCAGGAGGAGAAGCTGGTGTCAGGGCTCTCTCGACGCACCACTTGCTCGGACGTGGTACGTGTGCTGTTGGAAGACGGCTGCCGGCGACGACGGAAACAGCGGCGTGGCCGGCGGCGGGGGACGGTCAGCGACCCGCCAGGCCCGGGGGAGCTCCCTGAAGCCCTAGACGATGACGATGAGGATGATGAAGATGAGCCGCTGCCACCAGGTTTGCTGTGCGGACCCCCGCAGTGCTATTGCATCGTGGAGAAGTGGCGGGGCTTTGAGCGCATTCTGCCCAACAAGACGCGCATCTTGCGCCTCTGGGCGGCCTGGGGCGACGAGCAGGAGAATGTGCGCTTCGTGCTGGTGCGCAGCGAGGCGTCGCTGCCCAATACGGGGCCGCGCAGTGCCGAAGCGCGCGTGGTGCTCAGCCGCGAGCGCCCCTGCTCGGCCCGGGGGGTCCCGCCAAGGCCCAACCTGGCCATGACGCAGGAGAAGCAGCGGCGGGTGGTGCGCAAGGCCTTCCGCAAGCTGGCCAAGCTCAATCGCCGGCGCCAGCAACAGCTGTCGTCGCCCTGTTCCTCCACCTCGTCGTCCACCGCTTCGTCCTGCTCGTCGCCGCAGGCCACTGAGAGCGCGTCGGTGGAACGCATGGAGACGCTAGTGCATTTGGTGCTTTCCCAGGACCATACCATCCGTCAGCAGGTGCAGCGGCTCCGGGAGCTGGACCGCGAGATCGATCGCTACGAGGCCAAGGTGCATCTGGACCGCATGCGGCGGCACGGAGTCAACTACGTGCAGGACACCTACTTGGTGGGCTCCGGCATCGAGCTCGACGGGCCCAGCCCAGGAGAGAAGCCGGAGGTGGCAGCTACTGCGGCGGCAGCGCCCCTGGACGGCGAGGCGCAGGCAGAGGCGCTGGAGGAGCTGGCCCGGCGCTGCGACGACCTGCTGCGGCTGCAGGAGCAGCGAGCCCAGCAGGAGGAGTTGCTCGAGCGCCTGTCGGCCGAGATTCAGGAGGAGCTGAACCAGAGGTGGATGCGGCGGCGCCAGGAGGAGCTCGCAGCTCGGGAGGAGGCTCCGGAGCCCGATGGCAGCCTCGACGGCGAGCTGCTGCTGGAGCAGGAGCGGGTCAGGACTCAGCTCAGCACCAGCCTCTACATCGGGCTCAGGCTCAACACGGACCTGGAGGCCGTCAAGTCGGACTTGGATTACAGCCAGCAGCAGTGGGACAGCAAGGAGCGCGAGCTGCAGGGCCTTCTCCAGACTTTGCAGACGTTGGAGTTGACGGTAGCATCTGAAGGAACTACGGGCTCCGGCGGAACCTCGCGGGAACCCCGGCCCGAGGCTTGCGCTGAGGTGTGGGTGGACCAGGCCCGCGGACTGGCCAAAAGCTGCCCTGGCAACGATGAGGACTCGGACACAGGGCTGAGCTCTATGCACAGCCAGGACTCAGACTCGGTGCCCGTGTGCGAATCCCTTGTATAGGAGGAGAAAGCAGGGCCGGAGAGGCAGACGGAAGCTTTTCCCTTTCTCGTAGAAAGCCCCGGCCCGGCTGCAACCAGGCTAGGAGTGGGCCCGGAGCTCCCGCCCGGCAGCAGCGCTCTGACTGAGCCAGGAAGGGCTCAGGACGCCTGCCTGGCAGCGGCGCCCCTCTAGGCGGGGGTGAGTGTGGAGGAGGGTGCAGGACGAGGAAGCCCTGTCTCCAATCCAGACTCTTTTAGGGAAAAGAGGGAGGGAAGAGGTGAAAACCTCTATATATTAGAAAACAAACAGCCCAGGAAAATTGACGTGGTCCGGCCCAATTTCAAAAACAGAAAAAAAGGTTTTATGGAAATTTCACCACTCTTCTGTATGGGAAGGACTGATGGCAGCTAGAATTTTAGGTTGTAGCATAACGTGCTTTTAAAAGAAACACTTGGACGAAAAGGAAATTCCTTGAATGTTAATTGTGATTGTGAACGTGTTAAAACTAGCCAAAGAGGACGCGCTGGTGTTGGTCTCAGCCTTACTTACATCTTTGATAAAACCCATAGGCACTAAAAATCCTGGCTGTTTACATTTCTGCAGATCTGAGAATTATCCATCCGCTAAACTGTTAGCCTGTTTTTTCTTTCAAAGCCTAAACTATTGAAGTCTAACCCCATATTTCCTCCTAGTAAATACAGTATATGTTAAAATGGGATCCTTTCCCCAAAATAACCTTTTATTATTACAAAAGCTAAACACATCCCTTTTGAGATACAGATTTCTGGCAGACATAATCCTTGGTTAAAATTTAATCTGGGCCTTTGGGACTTGCTCCTGCAAAGGTACGTGTGTGGTCCTTTCATTCATATTGCCACTTCATCCACTCAATGGCTTATTTCATTAAAAAAGGGGGGGGGGTGGAGTTTTAGAATTCAAGTTAAGTACAACTAAACTTGATGTTTAACGAGCACTCTCATTGAAACCAAGACTTGAAAGCACAAATCTTGGTTAGTGTTCAGCTTTTGAACTGAGCTATATGATTAAAACCAACCATGACCTCAACACATTTTTCCAAACCCAAGTCTAACTTAAGTATCTTTGGATAGGGATTAATTAGTTACTTGTCCAAACTGAAACTGAGATAGTGTAAATACCAGGTTTTACTAGATCAGACCCCCGAAAGAAAAACTACAACTAATCTAATAGTACACCTTGGGTGAACAATTGGATTAACGACAGCGTTTAGCCTTAGATAAAAGCATGTAAAAGTGAGCTAACGATTTGACTCGAATTACTCTTGTCTGGCTTCACACCTTTGCACATGCCTGCAGATGCAAGTGCAACCTCTCTCTCTAGATAGCTGGAGAGGGCCCTGGTGGGGAGTCAATGTAATTGTTGTAGTTATTTCAATGAAAACTTATCAGTTGTAGCTAGTTGTTGCCCCTGTGGAAGGAGCCTGCTGGCGGTGTTCCCTCTGGAGCACAGTACTTCTGAGGAATGTGGGATCTAATCTGTCCTGAGGAGGTGTTAACAATGGGGTGTGTGTGTGGTGCCAGCCTGGTGCAGAAGCCTGGTGGTATCAGCCTAACCCAGGAGGGGCTGGCTCCAGTTTCAACACTACATGTGAAGATAACTTCAGAGGTCTTGCTTTATAGAAGTTTCTTCCCTTGGAGAGGTTCTTTGTCTGCTTGTTGCCAACCGGTGGCTGTTCACCTGACCTCCTGAAGCCTTTTGGGGGGGGGGTATCTTTTTAAAAGTTGGCACCTCCCCCCCCCATACTATTACAACATGTGGGGATATTCTCAAATTTTCAAGTAAAATGGGAATTAAGAGGCCGATTTCTTAATTGATGTTTTCAAAAGACATTAGCTGGCATAATTATGGTTTTTTAGTTCTGTCTGATGCAGAAAACATCTATGTATTTGGTCTTGAGCATGATTAAAATGAGGAAGGGACCAAAAGAAACCCACTGTCCCTAGACAATCATTTGATCCCATAAACACAAAGCCTAATGATAGTTTTCTTTTGAGGCAAAGGTAACATCCTCATTAGAATGTAACAAATGCTACTTGTCTGAATGGTTTATGTGGGCAATGGGCTGACCTAGTGGTTTTAAAAGTATTATGCTTTTTTTCCCCCCCCAGGGTGGTAGGGGAGTTGGTTCTGGGACATTTATTAACTCAAAAGAGAACACAGAAGTTGGCAGAACAGGACTGCCTGGTAGAAAGGGACTGTTTTTCTTTTCACTATTATTATTTTAAACTTTTGATGTCAGCAAATATGCCTGCAGCCTGTAAAGCAAATAAAGTCACATCACAGGGAGAAGGCTTGTGGAATTTTCTGGTGCCCTCTTTCCAGAAGCTTCCTGTCCTGACCACCTGAAGATGACTGTGCAGTCAACTCTCAGGCACCAAGCAGGCTTTGTTTTATAATGAAAAGAAGCTCAGTCTGCCCATTTATTCCCCATCCAAGTCAACTATACCCCCAAAGGCACTCTGTGTGGGTAGGAGAAAATGCAACAGGTGAGGGAAAAAGAAAAGAGAATAGTTCCTTTTACTAAGAGCTTTTGTAAGCCTGAGAAAAGTGAAATATGGACATTAAAAGCAAAACAGTGCCTGTGCCTAGAAAGTGGCTAATAAATGCTAGATATTAAAATTTTTTCATTCACTTTTTAAATAATCATCATGGCATTAAGAATGAAAATGGATGCACAACATTGAATGACCAGCACCAGGATTTCAGAACCCCCCTCTCCTGTTCTTCAAGCATAATAGAAATCCTGGAGGGGAAAGCAGGAAGCAGCTCCTCCCCAACCAGCCCCATCCTTTTTGGGAATGAATAAAATTTATTGTATTTTTTATCTTAATTATCCCACTCTTGGCCATCTGACCAAACCAGGAAGATCCCATCTGGCATTTCTGTTTACTTCCTTATAAAGCAAGATGAAGAAGACAATGATGATTTGTTAATTAGAAAAGATACATACTATAATCCTTATGATGGACCTGAAAATAACATAAGTAAAAAGAAAAGAAAATTACTCAAAATCTTGTCACCAAAAGCTTATCACTACCAAAGTCTGATATATTTTCTTCCAGATCTTTTGAATTGTGAATTTCATATGTTGCTTATTTTTAAAATATATATAATTTTAATGAGGTTGTATATATGCTTTTATGCTCAGGTTTTGAGAGACTCCTTGTAAGTGGCTGTATCTGTTGGATGCACTTTAGTGCATATTAACTTCTGTTATTTGGTCGTTCCTAGTATTTTTTACTATTATAAAATAACACTGTGATAAGCTTCTTTGTGCACACATCTGTTTCCCTAATTAGACGCCCCCCAATAAGATAGGTTTCCAGAAAGAGAATTCCCAAAGAGTACAAACATTTAAAAACTTGATACTTAACTGCCAAGTTGATTTTCAAAAGGCTTGTTCTAATTACAATCCACTATGCAGGATAGTTCCTATTTCACCACCCCTTGACTTTCATTAGATACTATGTTTTGGTAAGAAAAGGTAATCATCAAACTTAATGAATTAATTCTCTGTGGCCCCAGGAAGCCAGGGCTGGCAACCACTGCCTTAAAGTATCCTTACAACAGAAAGGGCAGGTCATCCTGCCACGAGGATTAAAAGGACATGGCACCTTCTCTCCTTCCCATTTCCTTGCTTTCCCTGGGCACTGCTTCATAAGAGCAATCTTGTCTCACACCAGAGCTGGCCGCCAATCTCTCTGAGCAGGAGGGGCCAAAACTCCACACCCGCAAGATTACGGGGATTAACAAATAAAGTAACCAGATTTATAAAAAGAACTATTCATTATCTCGTTTCATCTTGGACCTATCAGAAATGGATATGCTTAGAAGGTGATGACATATTTGGTTTTGTGCTTCTCTTTTACCATCTCTATCAAAAATGAAGCCAAAATAAAATAAATACACAAAATAAATAAAATACATACGATACTACACCTAAGCTCATCCTTCGGTTCTTGAAAGGGGAAAATATGATCATGACAATTTGTGAAATTTTCACTCTGCAAATGTTTGTGAAATGCATTCTCATGAACAGAAAGGAAGGAGGACGGAAGAAACTATCTTTGGTTGAGTGCTTTCCAGAGGCCAGACCTTGGTGCTGAGTTTTCCACATGAATTGTCTCTGCATTCATCTCGTGAGATAGAACTTTTAACCTCTCACTTTATAGATAAAGAAAGCAAGGTCACCCAGTTAGTAAGTAGCAGATGCAGGATTCTTACCCTAGCCTGACTCCAAAGCCTGTGCCCGTTTTGCTATGTGATACCAGGCACATTATACCCATGAAGTATTTGGCACACAGATCCCTCACAGACCCCAGAGTGTTGGCAATGGGATGGACTCAGAGATTGTCAAGTCTTGTCCAAGCATTTCCATTAGGGCTGTGGAGTGAATTTCTCAGAATCATAGAGCCAGTAACTATCTTCCAGGTGAGGATTTAGGAAAAGACGAAGGAAGAGAAATCCCTACATAAATCTCTGGGCATCTGTCTGAGAAATGAAGTCTTTGCCAATGAAAAATATTTTTCACAAAAAGTTAATATCCTGTGCATCAGCATGAAAGTTTTGACTGAATGCCTCAAGAGCACCGGTGCATGGTCAACAACATGAAATCCTCGACTACCAGGGCAGACAGCTGTGCAGTATTTACTGTCACCTCTGGAAGGCGGTATCAACAACCACGGCTGTGTTGGAGTTGTCCCCAGCACTTCTACCCAGGCCTCATTTCTGGTTGAGCCTCTGGGTACATGAGGGACAGGGAAGGGTCCAGGGAGGGAGTGCGAGGACTTCCGGAAGACTCCTGTGTCCATGGAGTTAGACATGCACACCTGACTGAGAGCATCTTTGTCCATGCTGATTCCACTGCACATGTGGAAACCAGCACGAATTGCTGTCCCAGCCTCTACCCCTCTCATCCAACCCCATGGAAACTTTTCCTTTTTGCCAGGATTCCCCCCAGATTTCAGGATAAAATTTACATTTTTAGCAGGATTTATTAGGTGGTTGGTTATCCAGTTCAAGACCCCTTTCCCAAGTCCACCCTTCCCCCGACCTTAAGACCACAGAATTGAGTGGATTCTATTTCTTCATTCACTCCCTTCTTCCATTCATGTGAGGGCTCTCTTCTATCTTATTTTACTTCATGTATCTTTCCTTTCCCATTTCCACTCCTATTTCCCTTCTTACTCCCACCAGAGGGACCCATCCCTGTGTATTTAACCCATGAGCTTCCAAACCATCCTATATATTTAGGGCTGCCATGTTGCACACCTCTAGGGGGCACTATTCATGTTGTATTCTGGAACCATACTCCAGAGGGCACCATTCACATGGGAGACTTTGAGAACCCTGAAGTTGAATAGTGTGCTGGCATAACTCATTTGCTCAGGTATTATATGCACCCTTGAAAAGTAGAATGAAACTGTCAATGTGCTTGTGTTTAATACACATGAAGTTTATTGGACTGTAAAGCTCATTATGTTCCATTCTTCTATCACATGACATTATTTGCAGTATGCAAATCTAGTTAATTATTTTCTGGCCTGCATGGTATTTCATCATTTTAATTTATATATTTCTTAGTGAGAGACACCTGGTTGTTAGCAATTCCTAGCTATGTCAAAAAGTATTGTATGAACACTCACAGAAATTGGTGGGTATATGTGAGAATTTGAGGCTTAAAATCCAGGCGTTTTGAGGGCTGGGCTACTGGAATGTTCGCCTGAATGGCTGTATCAGGTTAGGCACTTACTAGAGGTGAAGATTCCCATTGTCCCCAAAGACTCACCAGCACTTGGTATTACCCAGCTTTCTACTGTTTACAGGTTTGCTTTAATTTGCATTTCTTTGAATTCTCAGGAGGCTGACCTTCATATACTTATTAACCTTTGGATTCACCTTCTGTTAACTGTTTACTGTTATTAACCATTTTCCCTTTGGATCTCCTTTCTGATAGATTTGTAGGAGTTCCTCATATGTTCTGAACATTACTTTCTTGTTAAACTTAGAGCAAGTGTAAATGTCTTATTCTAATCTGTCCTCCATTTTTTAAACTGTATCTATGGTAGTCATTGTTAAAAAATGTCTTTAATTTTAATACAGTCACATTTAGCGCCCCAAATCCCTATGATTTATGGTTTAGGATTTTTGTTGAAGAAATTCAGTCACAAAGATCTGCTTCTATATTTTCCTGTATTAGCCTCATACTTTTTTTTCCTTTCTCTTTCTTTTTCCTTCACTCCCTCCTACCCCCTCTCCTTCCCTCATTCTGTCATCATTGGTTAACTGGAATACTTTTATAGAAAGGTTCGTCCTTTTGTCAAGTGTCACCCTGAAGGACAATTGAAATCCTAATTCTCGTAAAATATAGAATAAAATCAACATTCTTACCTTTTATTTTTATTTACCAGGGTTCAAAGTAATGTGGTTCTTCTTTAGCATTTTCCAAAGGTGACTAATGAGTTCTTTCATATTTGTTAATCTTTTGGGGCATCATTATGAAATTTCAAATTTCTAATATTTAATGTTCTTTAGAAATGAGGAACTGTTACGTGTTTTGTGGTCTTATCTAAACTCAGGGCAACCTGAATGAGGAAGAGGAATTCACAACCTGATTAGCTGAAAGCACTGAGTGGATGTGCCAGGGGAAGACTCAGGGACGATGACCAGGTTTCTGGTCTTGGAGATGAGAGGCTATTCACTGAGATAAGGGAGAGGCTTGGGGGAAGATAGTGCAGGAAATCAAATTCTATTTGGGCCATGTCTTATTTACTTGAGCCTTTTATAGAGATGACTGGCTGCCAGAATCACCAAAGAAGTGGACGTCTCAAGTCACAGAGGAGCATTTAAGTTTCTTGCTTTTGGTACGTGGGCCAAATATTGAATGTACATACTAGGACTGAAATCCCTGCCTGAGATTACACGTTATATCATACAGTTGGTGGAACAGCAACAATGAAGACAAACCTGTATGCTTGAGGAAATGAATACATTTCACTTTCTGAGGGCAAAATGTGTCATTGAGAAATAATGCTGCTAAATAGAGTAGATAATCAATTTGGCTAATACCAGCTTTTTCGTGAGACCTAAAAATAATGCAATCACTGAGAAAAGTTCTCTGATTTGGTGCAAAGTTTAAGATTTGGATCCAGCAGTTCAAATCCAGGCTCTCCCATTTGCTAATTCTATGACATAGTAATTCTATGGCTTTGGTCAAATTATCTAACCAGATAAGTGAGGAACAATAATAAGCACTTTACAGGGTGGTTGTGAAAGTGGTTTCTTTCATTCACATATTTATATATTCATGTAGTCACAAACATCTACTACAAGTATATACTAAGTGTCGGCCACTGTGGCCTACCCAGGGGATATGACACTTAATAAGACATGGCTTTTCATAGTCCAGTGAGGATAAGAGCTACAAACAAAGGCAGGGAACACAGTAATCAGGGGGTCCAACAGTTTAGAAGAGAGATGAGGAAGGTCTGAACTAGAGGATGGGGAAAAGCCAAGATCTAAGACATTGAGAAGCTAGCCTCACTCATATGTGGTGATTAATTATTGGTAGAGCGTGAAGGAGAAGGAGTAACCTAGAATGAGTCCTAGGTTTCCAGCTTGGACAAACAGAAAGAAACAGCTGTGTGCTTTCCTTAGATGTGTGAAATGGGTCTTGACAAGGGTTGGGTGTGGAAGGTGATGAACTCAATTTGGAATATGTTGAGGTGCCTGTGGGTATCATCATATGGTGGATGAGGAGATGGGGAAGTAATGGACAGGGATTTAGATGCTCAAAGAAGAACGTAGAGTGGGATGATAAGGGAACTAAAGATAGAGCTCTGGAAAATACTGATATTTAAATTGTCGAAAGAAGAGGAATTCACAAAGACTAAGAAAGAACAGAGAAGTAGGAAAAGAAGGAGAAAGTGACATTATGGAATATTTGAGGGGGGTGAGTTTCAAGACAAGGGTGCCCATCTGGACCCATTCATTTTGGCAATTTAGAAATATAACCCTGGAGAGAGGAATGTCCATGGATTGGTGGGAGCTGAAGACACATTTAATGGCTTGAGGAGTGAATGGAAAGTAGAAAGGTGGGGATAGCAAATAATGAGAATTTGTTTAAGAAGTCTGGTGTGATGGGAGTAGGGATTAATTACAGGTGTAAAAAGATAAAGGGAAAGGAGGAATGGAAGGTGAGGGGGGAGTGGCCCAAGCTGTGATTAGGAAAATAGGCAGGGGCCAGGAAGGAGGTGGGATGATTATTTGCAATGCTCTGGGAATCATTGAAGAGCGTTAAGCAAGAGAATGGCATGATTGAATTCCCCTGGCTGCTTGATGGATGACAAAGGAAGGGGACACCTGGGCTTTGAGCATCTTACGGTGGAGAAAGTCCATGATGTGGCTCTGGGAGTGGATGGCTCAAGAGAATGGCTGATGATCAACGTCATCAAAGCTGGAAGGCCAAAGATGTTAGGAGACAGAGCTACATGATGATGTCAGGAATTGGTGTGGAGAGAGGAAAAGATCTAGGAGTGAAGGGACAGAGAGAGGTAAATCAATAGAAGCAACATTGTGATGCTAACAATAGGGGAGGCTTGCACTGGAGCAGTGACCCTGTGGCTCTGATCATGTCCCTCCTCAGCTCAGCATTTATCAAAAATCCCTATTTCCCACTGGAGAAAGTCCCAACATCTTAGCACCAAACTACACAATATATTTTAATATCCTCACCTCCCCCCTCCACCATCTCCAGCGTCACTGAACCACCTGAGTTTTCCTGTTCGCACCTCTCTCCCTTTGCACATACTGTTGTTCTTTTCATCATGAAGGATGTCGGTTTCCTCTTCCTATCCTTGCAAGAACCTCTAGTCACCTTTCATGGCTGGGTTCCAATGTCATACTCCTATATGTAAACCTTTTCTTAGATGCCCATGGCATCCATTCAGGGAGCTGGTATTTATTGAACATCTAGCACATGCCAGCCACTGAGTGAGGCACAGACTCCTTCGGTACCTCCTCTGTGCCACCCCAGCAAAGCCTTCCAGGTCTGTGAACAAAGGGGAGACTGGTTCAGTGTCAGAGCTCTCAGACTTGGCCCAACAGTCATCAACTCTGAGAGCCAGGCTCCACTGGAATTTCATCAACAGGAAGGGCTGGGCAGGTTTCTTCTCATTTCCTCGCCTTAATTTCAACCTCAGCAGCTTCTGCAGCTATAAACAACAAAGGATATTTAATATGTGAGATGCATTGGTCTGTGAAGCCGTGTTCCTGCTTCATTAGGAAGTTGTGGTCAGGTTTTATTGCAATACATGCTTCATATCTTGATTTCTGGTTACCTGTGTGCACAACTCTGTCTGGATCTGGACACCAAATGACTTTTCACCAAGATTCATTTGCTTGGCTGTAAGCAGAATGGAAATAACTGAGAGAATCTCTTTGGGGGCTATTCTTCTTGGAGTAGAGATTACACATCGGGTGGCATAAGCACTCAATCAGAGGCCAATATGTAGTCAACACATATTTCTTAAGATGAGCACTGCACTAGGTTTTGAGCTAGGCACTGCAGAACACAGGTGAGTGCGGCCCCGGCACTCTGGCAGCATCAGAGCTGCTGCTGCTGCTCCACCCACGACAGCGCTCTTTCCCTTGCCCTCCGCTTGGCCTGGACGCCCCAGCTCATCTTTCACCTGTTCGCCTAAGCCTCCTTTTTTCTGGAGAGCCTTCCACGGGCCCCAGTAGATACGCCGAGTTGTCTATCAAATACCATTTTTTTCCTTCTTCCTATGAATAAACTCTGGTTATAGTCTAGATAGCATTGTATGCAGCTCATGAATTACATTTCCCAGTCTTCTTTACAGCAGCTATGACGATGTAAGAGAAAGATGTTTTGTGAGATTTCTGGCAAATTGCCTTTTAAAAAGCCGACTTAGTTAAGAGCTGCCCGCTGTTTGCCCTTACTCCCCCTTTTCCTCTTCGTTTCTGGGCCTCAGACGTGATGGCTGGTCCTCTTGCAGCCATTCTGAACAATGAGGCAACCTTGAAAATGTAAGACATTAAGAATGGTAGTGAAGAAAGAGAGGGAGCCTGAAAACTTCTCTAAAAGCTGTGGCCTGCCTGCCTCTGAATTTCTTCATTCCAGACAAACAAGTGAGCCCTATATTAAGCTTCCTTATTTTGCCTGCTTTTGCAATGAAACAAATCCTAAGCACTGCCACCCCCAGGCTGTTTTACCCCTCTTATCCTGATCGATTTTTCTTCATAACACTTACCACTACTTGACATTTTTATTGATATGTGTCTTCCATTAGAGAACATAAGCTCCATGAGAATAGTGATTTCTCACGGTCTAGAATATGCCTGGCACACAGTATTTCCTCATTGTATAGTTGCATTACTTATTGCTATTGTTATTATATATACCCTCTATCATAACTCCCCATACTTGCAACCACACACTTAATACCTTCTCCCCCACCACTTCTATATACAAGAGGTATATGTGTCTGGCTCTCTGTGTAACATCAGCATCTAGCCTCATGCCGGCAAGTAATTGATCAATAAAAATTCAATAAGTGGAGTAAATTTTTCTTTGCTAGAATCTTGAGCAAGAGAGAGGTGGCTGAGGAAGCCAGGCTGCTTTATCAGAGGTAATCTCAGTGAGGGAAGCATTCCAAGTGCAGGTGGGAGGTGAGACCCAAACTGTGTCTCCCAGGGAGCTGGAGGCAATGAAAAAGAGGGTCTCTTAGGGGCTCTGGGGTTGGAAATTGACTAAGCTTATGGAGAGAGATATAGTGAGAAAAATGGCAGATGCTTGATGTACCCAGCTCCTCATAAGTGATGTTGCTAAATGCTTGGAATTCCTGATCTTACTGGATTAGTTATTGAAGCGACTGAAGACATGCAGTTATGGAAGTCATGTGTTAGAACTGAAATTATGTATCTGAACACAGGAGAGGATATAGAAAAAGGATGAAGTAAGCCATGAGAATAGCGGATGTTCTGTGGAAGGCTTTTGACTGCCTGAGGCTCCAGAATTAAAGGTTCTGGAGGAGAACAATTTCCCATTGTTATGAGATAAAATATGTACCCCCCCCAAAAGATATGTTATACGTTAGAACATATCCTCATTTGAAAATAGGGTCTTTACAAAGATAATTAAGTTAAAGTGAAGTCATTAGGGTGGGTCCTAACCCAGTATGACCGGTATTCTTATAAAAAGGGGAGATGTGGACACAAGACAGCCGTGCACAGAGGGAAGACAACATGAAGACCTACAGGGAGAGATGATCATGAGACCAGAGTGATGCATCTACAAGCCGAGAAACATCAGGGGCTGCTGGTAAACACCAGAAGGTAGAAGAGACAAGGAGTGATCTTCCTATAGAGCTGTGGGACAGAGCATGGCCCTGTTGACACCTTGATTTCAGATTCTAGCCTCCAGAACTGTAAGACAATAAGTTTCTTGTTTTTTTAAATCACCCCATTTATGGAAGCCCTAGGAAACTAACATATCCATGAGGGAGGGAGGTCCTGCTGATACCTGGTTACACAAATCCATTTAAATGATTAAATTAGTGGAGCTTCCTTTACAGTGGGGTGATGGACAAAACATTGTGCCTCAGGGCTATGGTAGCATGAAGTAAGTGGGCCTAATTCTGCCTGAGGATATCAGGGCAAGCTTCGCAAAGGGAGTATCACAGAGTTGAGTCTTAATAAATGAGTAGATGTTCATTGAATGGGTAAAGAGAGAAGGAATTCCAGGTTGAAGGAACAGATTGGGCAAAGGCATGGAAGGAACTAGGTAGGTTATGAATGTGTTCAGAATATGGCTAGTGATTTTATATGGATAAGTATAAGTTACCTGCAAGAAAACAGTAGAGAAAATAGCACAGGGCACAGTAGGGTCAGGTTATGAAAGGTCCATATTTCTAGCTAAAGGGTTTAGATAGTGTCCTTTAGACAATACAGAGTCACTGAAGGATTTGGGGCAGCAGATTTGTATTATTTCATCTGGGTTCTAGGAGACTGACCTGGTAGCAAAAAAGGACAATGGATTGGAAGGATGAATTATAGTCAAAAGACTGGTGCAGTAGTTGAGGGTGATAATCATAATAGCTTAATATTCCATTAGTATTTCACCATCTTCATCTACATTTACTTTGTAAGTTTTTTAATGTTCTCCCAAAGCCTGGAAAATAGGCATTAATAACCATTATCCAAGTTTTTGAGGTAGAAAGCCCAAGAAACTTACACTCTAGGCAGATACATAAATCTCACAGTGAGAGACCAAAAAGAAGGACTGGGCAAGTGCATGGATTCTGGTGCAGACTGTCACAGTTGGGTTGGGCAATTCTGTTTCCTAGGCTGGGTGACCTTGAACAAGTGAATTAATGCTAATCTCAGCCTTTTGATCCATAAAATGAGGATAAAGATAATAATTACTCTTCGGGGTTGTGGCAAAGATTAAATGAGTGTATAAAGAGATCAGAAAAGTGTGGTGGCAAAACGTGTGCTGTGTGTCTGCTGTTATTAAGGACTGTTGTGAGAGGTATGATGATTACTTTTTTGTGTGTCAAATTGACTGGATCATAGGGTGCCCAGATATTTGGCTAAACATTATTTTCAGTTGCCTCTGTGAGGGTGTTTCTTAATGAAATTAGCATTAAATTGGTTTTAGTAATAAAGCAGTTTGCTCTCTCAAATGTGGGTGGGCATCATCCAATCAGCTGAGGGCCTGTATAGAACAAAAAGTTGGAAGAAGGAAGAATTCATCCCTTCATGCATGATTTCTGGAGCTGGGACATTTACCTTGTTTTGCCCTTGGCACTTCTGGTACTCAGGTTCTCACACTTGGACTGAATTGCACCACTGGCTTTCCCGAGACTCTGGCATGCAGACAGCAGATTGTGTGACTTCTCAGCCTTCATATAATACGAGCCAGTTACTTATACTAAATCTTTTTGTATATATATCCTATTGGTTCTGTTTATCTGGAGAACCCTGACTAATATAAAAGGGCATTTACAAACTGTAGAGAAGGATGTTACTCCACCTGGAGGGATTTGGGAAACCCGAGGAGATGGAACCTAAAAGATGAATGTGAGTGTGATCGGTGACATAGAGGAGCAAAGGCATTCCCGACAAGGGGAGCAGAGTATGCAAAGGCATAAAGAATTAAGGACCACTGCATGATAGGGGAGGGTAAAGAGCATGAAGTATTGGGTATGCATGGAAGAGGGTAGTGAGGATAGACACATGATGTTAGCATGACTGACTGGGACCAGTTCTGAAGATTCTGAAGTTAGAGTATGTGATATCATCAGACCTGTCATGTCAAAAGACAGCTCTGGTGACCATGTGTGGAGAAAAGAAATCTATACAGACCAGGGAGGAGGTAAGCAAGGGCTTGGGGCCAGCACGAGGGCAGTGTTTGTAGACATGGAGAGGAAGAAACAGATGTGAGGCATTTATCTTTTGGAACAGATAGAACTTGATGCCTGAATGTGGGTGGTGAGGAAACTAGAATTGAGGAGAAGTAGAAGATGACAGATACTATTCATCCAGACAAAGAATTGAGAGGGGTGTTCGGACTTGGAGGTAAGACAAGCTGAACTTTGAACATGCTAGATGTGAGATGCTTTTCAGATATCCAGGTGGGGATGTTTGCAGAAGGCAGATGCCAAATGGCTTTAGAGTTTGAAAAATGAGGTCAAAGGGTGATGACAACTGGGGAGCTATCAACATGGAAACAGCAGCAGAACCAATGGGATAGGAAGGTTTTTTCCAGGAAGTATATGTACAATGAGAAGAGGAGAAGGTACCAGACCCAGAACCCCCAAAATAGGTTATGGATTCTTAATTTGGCTCATTCACCAAAATCCACCTCTAGAATGAGAATATGGAACTCAGCCAATATTTTCTTAACTTTAAAAAATTTTTATTTAATCTTTATTGTCTTTTTTCCAACCATTTAGTCCCCTTATACCTCCCTTCCCCCAGCAACCACCACACTGTTGTCCACGTCCATGAGTCTGTTTTCCTTTCTGCTTAATCCTAAATTTACGTGTCATCCTTGCACAGGGGTCATGTATTGCTCTCTGTATCGTTCCGCTTTTAATATAGGTGCTGCCGAAGTCAGCACTGTTTTCTTAACTTTTAAATACAAAAGAAAGAAGCTTGGGATAAAATAGGTTTGGATTTTAACTAGAGAGGTCCAGGAACCAAGGTGCCTAGTACTGAATAGCAAAGGGAATGAGTAGCAGTAAATGATTATTAATAACACTTGGCATTTGGAGAGCACCTTTCTCCAAAGAACTGGAATCTCTGCCCAGACACCATGAATCTTCATAGAAAGTTTGGGAGGTCTGTACAAGGCAGGGGAGATTATATTAACTTTCGGCACACAAAAGAATGGTTCTGAGAACATCAGAAAGTTTTTTGAGCACAAAGCCAGAGAGTGTTATAGTCAGACAGCCTGACTCCAAACCCTGTCCTTGTGGTCGTAAGTCTGACCTGCTTCCTTGTCTAGATCTGACAACACAATCACATGCACTCCTGGCCTTGCCAATTCTAGATCTCAAATCCAAATCTCCAGGCAGACCAGGCAAGGGGGATGCATGTGTTTAAAAAGAGAACTTGATTTCAACAAGGGATTCCCTAGTGGATCAAGTATAGAATTTAGAGTCAGACAAACATGACTCTAAGGGTCACAGCTACTACTTTCTAGCTGTGTAATGTTGGGCTGTTTATTTTGTATCTCAGGACCTCTGTTTCCCCAACCTCAAAATAAAGATAATATTAGCTATTTCGTGGTTGTGTAAAGATGTGTTCATTCAACATATGTTTTTTGAGCATCGACTATATGCCAGGCATTGCTCTAATTTCTTGGGATACATTGAGAAACAAAATAAAGATTCCTGCTTAGGCTTTTACTTTCCTAGGAGGTGAAGAGTGGGAGGGAAGGAGAAATAGATGATAAATAATGAAATAATGGAGGAGAAAATTTTCTGGATGTTAGACAATGATAACCTCGGGGAAATGGAGAGATAAGTTGTATCGGGCACTTAGCACACTGTCTGGCGAGCACACAGTAGGCATTCCGGAAATTTGTGCTACTATTTTCATAATTAAGGAAAGATGAAGAGCCCAAGGTAGACGGACAGGCTGTAAATTTTTATGAAAATATGTCTATCTCTTAAACTTCAGACAGGAGTAAGCAGAAAAGTTGCCAGGGAAGGATAAGGGGAGATGATTACAAAGTGAAAAAAAAAGAACAAAAAAACTGACCTGAAATGTTTTTACGTGATATGTAATTAGCTGCATCTATTCTAATGACCACTAATTAAGCTGTCTCTTGCAGACTCCCAGAGAAAATCACTTGCCCAAACAGGTAGACTGAAATGTGCATTATAAGACCTTCAGCATTTAAATGAGTTTCAGCTTTATCATAGCGCAAGGAGCAGTTTAGAAAGGTTAGCCTATTTTCTTCTCACAGCTGTATTTTTATGAAAAAATAATGAACAGGATGTCAGTGACATTTTCTATGAAATTTCATCCATGATGACTTCTTTGGAGTAAGGAGTTGTGATCAGAGATTTGGGTCATTCATTTATTAGTTTGGCTAACTAACATTTGTGCAATTAATAATGAAAACAAGAGTTCAAAATTCTTCAAGATGGACCACTTACCTTGTCAAGCATTTATGTGCTACTCCTAATTTAATTTTCTCAATGACTCTTAAAGGTAGATATCTTTTAGATGACACAACAGAAATCTATAGTGACTAAGTAACTTCACATGGTCAAATAGTTAGGAAGAGGTGGAGGCTGAATTTGAACCCAGATTTGACTAACAACTGTGCTCATATTTGTCCACTATTATATATGACAGACCCCATGGTAAATTGAATAAGGTATAGTTCTGGCTTTGCAAAACCTATTAAATGTGAGAGACATATAAATAAACAAATAATTATGAAACAATACAGTAAGTACTAAATTAGGCATAATAGACTGGTCTAGGAACTCAGAAAAAAGAACTGCCTACTCAGATTGCATTGGGGACATTTTTCCAGAGTGATGTTTAAGGTGGTGTTAATGAATGAGTAGGAGTTTGGAAGCAAAGGTCAGGGTCAAAGGAAAGAGCATATTGAGCAAGATTTCTTTGGCTCCAAAGCCCATGTTTTAAGCACTATGCTAACCTATCTCCATTCACCTCACAATGAGATGTTCACTGAGTATTTTCTTGTACACTGAGGTGTTTAAGGGAGACAAAAAGAAAAAACAGAAACTGACTTAACATTAATAATCAATGCAAAGAATTCAGTTATTACAAACACATGTCCTCCTTGCAGATTTTGCCCCAAGGATATTGAAATGAGTCATTTGTTGTGCCCAGGGAGACGAGAAAGCTCTAACAGGCAGGGCACACAGTGCACTGGGCACTTGTTTGTCCATCCCAGAAACTGCTCACACTGGGCTCCAATCCTGAAGCTCCTCAGGCGGGATCCCAGGCGAATCCTTCAGACACACCAACTTGGCAGCAGGGTTGTAAACTTACAGGAGGATTGGTGCAAGAATCTCAGAACAGGTGGTCAGTGGAAACATGGTGAAAAGCCTTTGTTTTCTGGACTTGTAGTTGTCTATAGCAACAGGGAAATGATTGCACTGGCAACCAGTTAGCCTTGTCACTACAGTGAAGTTTTCCTGTCCTATGAGAAGTGAACATGTGTTTGCATTTCTATTGCGTCTCACTCACCACAGGGCAGAGCTAGTATAGATGTTCCTGTATGCAGGGCTGTAATGAAAATGAAGGCCCTTAGGTCGACCTTGTAGTAATTGGGTTTGAGATGTAAAAGCTGAACAAGGGAGCCATATGCCTAGCACCAGTCTGGGAACACGGCTGGTGTTCCGTGCTCACTAAGTTAAATAAATAAATAAAATGTTAAGCAACCATACTAAACAAATGTATTTGATGCTCCCTCGGTGTGGATGTTTTAATTAAATTTATGGGTTATTTCTGGTGCAAACCAAAAAAGAATCAAGCATTTGAAACAAGAGGAGCAGCCATGTGCCGTGGCCCTGGAGGGAGCATACGGGAGTGTGGGGGTGAAGGGGAAGCTAGGGCTGGACGAGGCGAGGGAAGGTCAGAGAGCCAGACCTGTAATCAAGGAGTTGAGAACAATAGGAATATTGATGGATTTTAGGTAGAGGATGATTTATGTCTTTACTGAACAGTGCTCTGGTTGCTACATGGAGAGTGGATTGTAGGGAGCAACAGTTGATGCAGGAGAGCTGCTGGGAAACTCCTGCAAGGCCTCTGGTGACGGACAATGGACTGGGGAGAGGGTGAGAGGGACACAGGAGGGATGAGAGACTGGGCAGGTAGGACCGTCAGGGCTTGAGAAAAAAGGAAAAATCATTACCAACTCCTGGGATTTTCACCTGAGCAACTGATGGATGTCAAATACTGACATGGGGAACAGCAGAAGATAAGAATGTCTGGAAGGAAAGGTCAAGAGGTTAGTTTTGGATCCAGTAGGTTTTTCTGATTACTTGAGTAACATGCAAATAGAGATTTCAGGCCCAGGGGAAAGGTTTAGACTAGTGTGTGTGTGTGTGTGTGTGTGTTGGGGGAGGAGGATGATGGTAGTGTATGTATGTATCATATAAACAAAAATAGATCATACTGTGCATCAACCTGGTTTTTGATCTAAAATATTTATCCTACATATTTCTTTAATAATCTATATAATTCCTTTATTCTTTTTAATGGTTGCATGACATGCCATCATATAAATATGCCATTATTTTTTAATTAAAAAATTTAAATTCTAAAATATTTGAAAAACAGAGAACAGAATATGTAACAGATATCTATGTACCCATCACCCAGGTTTAACAAATGTTAACATTTTGATGTATTAGCATCAGATCTCTTTATTTTGGATTTAAAGAAAAGTATTTCAAATACAATTAAGGTCCTGCTCCCATCCCTCTCCTTATCTTCCTCCATTGTTTCATTCCTCTCCAGAACAAATTAACTAATTATCCTGAAGTTGGTATGTGGGCTCTCTGGGTGTGCGTTTGTTTGTTTGTTTTTACTTTTAAGTGCATTTTTGTTTCTGTAAATAATATGTAATATAGTTTATTTTTAAATTCACACAAATTGATTCATATAGTTGCATATCCTTTTGCAACATCTCTTTTCATTTAACATTATATGCATGATATTTATCCATTTTTAAAAAGCCCCCTATTAATGGATACTCTCATTTTTAATCTGTATTATTCCAACATGAGTATAGGGTAATTTACACAAATACAACCTTAGGGACATAGGCCTGAAATGCTTTCCAACCAGGTGCCATCTGCAAACAGTGGCATGTAAACCACTGCATGTTGATTTCCTAAGCCTAACACTGGAATGTCACTCTTGGATAGTAACCTGTGACACACACATCGGGTCCTGCCGAGCAGGTGTTACGTAATGTTACATCCTGGTAAGAATGACCTCAAAGCTGTTTTGTTAGCACATCGGCTCAGAACAGGAACCACGCAGCTGAATGAGAGGCAGGGAGTCCCAGGCTCTGTATTCTGGGCTGGGCGTTGACGAGCTGCTGGCTCACCATGCCCCACTCTTCATCTTGGCCCTTTTAAAGCTTTCTTAATTGCTTAACTCTGGAGCCGACCAGCCAGTTCCTACATCAAACACTCATCCTACACCCACAAGATTTCTCCTCCTCCTCCTCCTTTTTTTTTTTTCTTTTGCTTTTTAATGTACACCCAGCACCTCCCACTTAAAAAAAAAAAAAAACAAAAAAAAAACTTCTGAATGCTTTCAGTGTCAAACAAAGCTTTATAGATTTGTTGGCAGGAAATCCAGAGTGGAATTTGCCATTAAATTGTAGTAAAGCAACTCTTCAAACAACATGTACTGAACAATCAAACACTTTTAAATGTCAATCCCCAACAAAAGCATGCATTGTCCCTGGAGCACCCTGAACGGCACTAACCTCTGAGTGGGAAGAGTTTACAAAAACGTAACCTATTTCATTTCACAGGTTGCGTGCTGTACAGAACTTTCCACAGTCCATCAGGAGTAAGGCTTCCTGATCGCACATTCCAACTCAAGCAGCTCCACAATGAGCCAGTTTTGTTCCCCTTAGGGAAAAGTGACAGCATTTTTCTTTACAACTGAGAAATTTTTTCGTAATGACAAAGTCAAGTAAAAAGTACAATTTGGTTCCAACTCTGATACTTCTCAGCTTCTGGAACATAGTAGCTAATATTGAGCACTTACTAGGTCCCAGGGACTGTTATCTCAATTAAACCCTACAGCAGCCCAATGGGATAGGTATTACCAGTACCTTCATTCACTTTCCAGATAAGGAGACTGGGACATGGCAAACTTAATGAACATGTTCAAGGTCATAGAGCTTGTAAGAAAGGGAAGCAGGATTTAACCCCAGGGAGTTGGGTTTTAAAGCTCATGTAAATGCACTGACTTAATGAATCCTTAAAAAGTGTTCACATTTTTAATATGATAGGAAAGAGAACTAACTGGTAATGAGCACCCACTAGGGGCCAATATTGTACACATGCTCTCTTTTTTAAGTCTCTCAACACCTTTATAGAGTGCTAGGTGTTATCCTCCCTAATTATGTACAAGGGGGGAGAGCCTTACCTGCATGGGAATGACAAGTGTTTGGCTTAGAATCTGAACCCAGGTGCAGTAGAAAAAGCTAGACCATCTGGCCTTCCTAGAAAAGAACTAAGCATATTGGAAGTTCTAATAGTGCTTTAGATTTTATAGGTCTCTTTTGCTCCCCCTTTCTAAAGCAAAGGATACACGTATGATTCAGGGGAGAGTGTCTGACCCTTAAGAGTTTGTAAATTTGTTTAAATAAAATATTAGTTTATGACTCAGATGTAGGAACCTGCAAATAAATCAAAAGGTTTTACTTTAAATGATTAAAAAAATAATAACAACAACTGGGAAAAGATCTGCTATAACTGATAATTTTCCCAATGCAACTATTACTTCAGGGTCATTGGAGGAATACATGGCATGTGTCTGTATGATAGATGTCAGATAAGCAAGTGTATCCAAAACCTTCCTGTTCTCACCTTAACCCTAGCACCTAGCAACTGGGATTTTCATTTCCCTTCATTTGGATATTCTTCAGAATTTTCTCATAAATCCCCAAACAGACAAGTCTGGAGGCCTCCCAATGAGTTACATGGTACATGAGCCAAAGTTATGTAAGGTTAACAATAAAACAGAAGAAAGACTGTGTCAAACTAGGTGACTGGGAATGATGCAACTGGTGTGGCAGCTGCTGGCCTTTGGTGGCTGGTTGGGCTCCCGCGCAGGTGAGGAGGGAGGCAAATCCCCACCTTTGTGCTCTTCAGGCTCCAGGGCAGTCGTCAAGGGAACTCAGTCAAGGGAACCCTGTTCAACTGAACCTGTGGGCAAGGCCCTGAGCCCTCGTGAGGACTAGGGTGACCTCCCCACGGAGGAGGTCCCCGAGGCGGTGGGTGGGGCACCGAGGAGAGACAGCAGGGCGGATTTGTCATTTGTTGTTCCAGTTTCCAGGGCTGGCAGGCATTCAGGAGAAATGGGGAAGGAGGGGCAGGTGCAGGGGAGAATTTGTTCCAGCTCCTAAGCTAGGAAACATTGCTAGAAATGCAAACGGAGAGTTTCTGCAGTAAAGAGTGCTTTCATCACTTTCTAAAGGTGTCTATATGCATAATAAAACTCAGAGAAGGAAGCGGCCCTGAGTGGAGTGTCCACCCTGCTGTGGAAAAAAAATCCCTCAGCTGCTCCCACTCTGTTCATCTCTGAGAAGGTGTCTCAGCAGAGCCTCTTTTAAAGGGTACAGAACCTCAGAATACATTTGACACCCTTTCTCTGAGGTGTCAGCACTAGTGATGAGTTATACTCCCCGTTTTCATTGATCCCACACACAAGAGCTGAATGCAAACTACTCTTGAATTCAAGCAGAGGAGTCTCGTTGAGGGCTTTGAGCAGAGTGAGAGCCATGGAAGGGTGAGGCATTTGAACAGCACACAAAAGCTGAGTTGACCCAATTCTAAAATTCTAATTTTGCCAAGTGCTGACTTGTCTTCCCATTCACATGTAGCCGCATGGTACTTAAGGTATAGGCATTTTAAAACAACTGCATTTAAGACCGTTTCACCCCATGGGAAGTTTTTAAAATATGACGCAGAAAACAAGAAATTCAACTACCTGTTGAATTATAAGGTCAGACTTCTCAAAACTCAAAGAGGACTCAACCTGGGTGCCCTATGGTTGTTATTTATTTAGGCAGAAGAGGAAAGCACACGGTGACCAGCAGTTCCAGAAGGCTGCAGGCTCCAAGCAACAGGAAGTCTTAGGAGATCATGTTAGCACTTCCTGGCCCCCAGGCTATGTCTTATAAGTGTTTATAGGGCTGTGTTCACAGGTGGAAGGCATTTATAGGATAAGCCCAAGGCAATTCACTTTTTTTTTTCTATCACCCCACTGAGTTCTCTCAAGGTCAGGGAGAGAATTTTTTATTTATGTTGTATCTCCTCAATGGAGTAGCTGGCAGATGGGCCACTTACTTCATGGCTGTATACCCCAGGGAAGGACAGGACAATCACTTGAAGCCACTGACCAACCTCAGCATTGCCCAGAGTGAGACAATCAGCAGCGGCCTCCCAACGTGGTCCAAAGGGAAGCACACAGCACCACCTCAAAGAATCATGGCCAAAAGTCCTGAAGCGGATCAAGTGTTTAAGGCCAACTTCCAGTTTACAAGAATTATGAGGGGAAGAGAGTAAGTTAAATTTCACCACCAGGAAATCAAAAGGCTAATCTAGAAGGCAGGACTCTTCACAGGATAGTGGGTCTCATTCTCCCAAAGCACTAGCATCAAAAATTAAGGTAGGGACTTGGGAAAGAGGAACTCTAGCCTAAAAAGTTTTAAGAGACAGGGCAACCAGATTCGGTGTGTGGGACTGGAATTGTGATTCAAACATATCCATTGTTTAAAACAAAAGTCTTCTTCAGCCCCACCCCACCCCTAAGTGCTGTTAGCTCTCATTCCATCTCTCTGCTGTCCTTCACACAGAAGCTCCTTCTGAGAGCTGTCTACGCTACAGATGCACTCACTCCCATTCCGCTGACCCAGTCAGTCTGCCTTCTGTCTTTATTTCTCCACTAAAGCTTCTGCTTCCAAGGTCACAAATGGCCTCCATGCTTCTCAATCCATCTGTGTGTGTGTGTGTGCATTTTATTTCTTTATTTAAAAAAATCACTTTCTATAGCAATAAATTATACTACTAAACATTGTTGCTACCCAGGTGTTTTGAATAAACAACATTAGACTTTTAAAACCATCTTTATTGAGATGTTAATGTAATTCACATACCATAAAATTCATTCATTTAAAGCATACAGTTCAATGATTTTTAGTATATTCCCAGAACTGTGGACCCATCGCCACAACTAGAGTTTAGACACTTTTATTGCCCCAAATAAACCCTTCCCCCATTAGCAATCACCTTCCATACCCTTCTCTGGTCCTGAGCAATCACTAATCTGCTTTGTGTCCTTACAGATTTGCCTGTTCTGAACATTTCATATAAATGGAATCATACAATATGTGGTCTTTTGTGACTGGCTTCTTCCACATAGTGAAATATTTACAAGGGTCATTCATGTTGCATGTATCAGTACTTCATTCTTTTCCACTGCCAAATAATAACCCCTTGTATGTATATACCATATTATATTTATCTGTACATTAATTCATAAGCATTTGCCTATTGCCTATTACATACTTTTTGGCTATTATGTACAGTGCTGCTGTGAATATTCATGTACAAATTTTTATATGGAAATACATGTATATTCTCATTTCTCCTGGTATATATGCAGGAATGGAATTGCTGCGTTACGTAGTAACTCCATGTTGAAAATTTGAGGAACTGTCGGATTGCTTTCCAAAGCAGTTGCACCATTTTACATTCTATCAACCATGTCTGAAAGTCCCAATTTCTGTACATTCTCCCTAACACTTGTTATTACCTGTCTTTGGTGTTTGATCTTCTTTACTCACTTTTCTTTGTCTGTTGTTTGCCCTTTATGATATTGACATTTTCAGAAAATTAATTCCCTTTTTCCTCTGTGTTAATAGGATGATCTTCATTTTAGGTTTTTCTGATGCTCCCACATAATTAGATTCAGGTTGTACATTCTTGGCCAGAACACTGCATAGGCGACATTGTGTCCTTCTCAGGGTGTCACATCTGGAAACTCATGATGTCCATCTGTCCTGTTAGGCAATGTTAATTTTGACCACCTAGTTGAAGTGTTGTTTGATTTCTCCATTCTATAATTATTGTTTTTTTATTCCTTGTAACAAACAATTTGGGTGGGAGTCACTTAAAATAGGTTCAAATATTCTGCTCTTAGTCAAAATTTCCTCCAAGATTGAGCTTCCATCAATGGTTTTTGCCTAACCCTATCTTTATCATAATGGTTGCAAAGTGAGTATTTTCCAACTGCAGACCTCTCACCACATTTCCCTGCTGATCCCTGGCATTTTCTTGTAAGCTAGGGCTCTCCTTCTCCATTTACTTATTTATTTATCTATTCTTTATTGGTAAGGAAGTACAAATTCTTTTTTCCCCCCAATGCTTCATAATTCATTACTGTACTCAATTGATTTGGCTAGTGGGAGTGTGTCTAATCTGGCTCCTGTGTCCTTGCGACGTGACCCAATAACATGCTAGCATGCTTGTATTCTCTCTCTCTCTCTCTCTCTCTCTCTCTCTCTCTCTCTCTCACTCTCTCACTCATTCCTGGCATAATAAGATGTTTTAGGCTCAGCTTGGCTCATCTTGTCCCTACCTGACCTCAACCCTGGAATTAGCCATTTCTCTGAGAAGCCTTTTTCCCCTTAGCAGGGAATGTTCTTAGCCATAGGTGTGCCATTAGGGGTGTATGTGTGTGCTTCTTGACCCTGTAGTAGACAGATTGAGGACATATACACACATATTCACACAAATGTGCACACAAAACATGCATTTTCACCCACATATACATGTTTTAGACATCCTGTACACTGGTATCTCTATTACCATTCCATGGGATTCTTTCTTGAGTTTTCCCAATCCATATTTATTTTCTTTTCTTTTTAGTTTTATTGAAGTATAATCAACAAACAAAATTGTAAGATATTTAAAGTGTACGTTATAGTGATTTGATATATGCATGCGTTATGAAAGAATTCTCATTATCTAATTAATTAACACATCATCACCTCATGTTTATCAATTTATATTTGTATGTCATTTCTCCCATATTGAAAACCTTAATATGAATATATTTGCTCACTTCTCAATCTTATAATACATACACAATAGCTTCAGAATTGCTTCACCTGTGCCATTACAATAACCTTCCTAAAGTGAGTTAGGATTTGCTTACAATTCCTTAAATTCATAAAAATTTACATACGTTTTTAATGGGAAATCTGAAAAATACCTTGGGGACTTAAAAACCCTTGATCAAAATTCAGTATGAGCCTGAAATACAAGTTTAATTCTCAGTTTGATGCTGGATTTTTGGATATTTTATTTCTAGGGCGGAAAGGCAGCTGCAGTTTCCTGAGAGCAGTCTTTAATTGAGAACATGTTTGCAAATCCATCGTGTAATCCCAGAATTCACTCAAATAGGCATTTATGCTCAATATGTCTCGAATTTGGCTTTGTTGGAGCTTGCCAACAGGCAGTAGAACGACCAGCTACGTTTTGTTAAGATAGATTGTGCTAAACTGATAATGGCAGCAGATGTACCTGACAGCCCAAGGAAACAACTCCCTCCTGCTATGGCAGGTAAAGCTGAAATCTGCCTGCCCTCTTCTCTTCTCTTTGATGCAGTAGAAGGATCAAAAATTGTCTCAAACTAGGCTGGGATGTCCTGACCAGTGTGGCTCAGTTGGTTGGAGTGTCATCCTGTAACCAAGAGGTTGTAAGTTTGATTCCTAGTGAGAGCACATACCTAGGTTGCAGGTTCAATCCCCGGTTTAGATGCATATGATCCCCAGTCAGGGCGTATAAAGAAAGCGATTGATGTTTCCCTCTTACATTACTGTTTCTCTCTGTCTCTCTCTCTCTCCCTCTCTCTCTAAAAGTAATGAAAAAATGTCCTTGGGTGAGTGTGTGTGTATATGTATATATATATATATATATACATATACACACACACACACAAACTAGGTTCAGGCCAACCTGGAGATAAGCTCAATTTCTGTCCTGTCTCCAACTCTTCAGCCATTATTCCATGATTATTTGTTTACATTGTTTGACTCACTGCATTTATCAAAAATTCTGCCAATATTTGTTGACTTCCAGCCTTGACAGCAAGGATTCTTAGCAATGAAGAAAGGACTCAGAGCTGTGGAATAGAGAGGAGAACCTCCCAGTCTGGATAAAACAAATTTTAATGGCGTTGAGAGTTCAGGGGCCCAATAAATTTCTTTTCTCTTTGCCCACCCATGTAATATACCAATTGAGAGATAGGAGTCAAGCAGATGGAAATCAACATCTCTTCATTACTGATAAAATCTAGGCAGGAGTATGTAGAGGATGCCATTTTACTGCCCAAACCCCCTTTCAAGAAGGAAGGACTCATTCCCCAGCTGTAGGGAGTGCTTCCAGAGACAGCCGTCAGCTGACAGCCCTCTCTGGGGATTATCTTGGCTGATGATAACTGTCTCACCCAAGATCTCACCTCCCAGAGACAGCCTGCATCCAGTGACTGAACTTGGGAGTTCAAAGGCATGGACCACTCACTGCAATTTGGGACAGGTCTGTGGGGTTGCTGAGGCCTCTGTTGGGGCTGAATTGCTGCTCAACCTCCCCCTCCCCCATTCTGCTTTCTTCTGCTCTCTTCTACAAGTAGCAATCCCAAGAGCACTCCCCTATAAATTTCCTACATGGAATCTCAAACAATTCAGCCTGGAATGCATCCAGTCAGGGGAAGCATCGTGGAGGAGGTTCCATTTGGCTGAGTTTTGGAACTAAAAGTAAGACAGGCAAACAGAGAGTATAGTGTGATTCATTCCAGGGTTCAACATAAGGGAAGGCCCAAAGAACTTAAAGACTCAACTCAGATGTTCTACAAACATTCCCCATCCCATCTGGGACCTACCATAGGATCTGAGGCAGTCTTCGTTGAATGTATTAATGATAGTGAGGAATGAACTTTTTCCATTTGTTTCAGAATGTGGATTGTATTTGTGTTTTACAACAAAAGCACAGGAACAAATCATATCAAACAGGAAAAATAAAGACTCATTTATTGAGCTCTTATGATATGGTGAGCTCTGTGCTAAACACTTTATATATATATATATATATATATATATATATATATATATATATATGTGTGTGTGTGTGTGTGTGTGTGTGTGTGTGTGTGTGTGCGCGCTCTTATTTGGTTCTTATAATGATGCTCTGAGGGTGATACTATTGTTTCTTAACTTAGCTAAGCCTGTGGTCAAATATCCAGTGAGATTCTTGGCCACACATACTACAGATTTTCTCAGACAAAGAAGCATGCGGGAGTATAGATGAGAGTTGTCTGAGTCCAGGGTGAGTGATGACCTCTCTCAGATGTCCTGCAGGGCCTGGCCTCACTGCAGGGCTGGGAGACCCAGCCCAGATCCTGGCATGACTTTTGCTTTTCCTGCTTAGGAGAGTAGTCACGAGCTGAAAGGGCTCAACTGCTGGCGAGAGAGCCGTGGTTCGGAAGCTGTAGGCAGTTGACTCTGCTCAAACTAAGAGCAACTTGATGGACTAGTTTTTCTTGCCTTTGGAAAAGATGGTGCCAGCGTAAGGGCAATGCTTAGAGATCATTCAGAGATTTTTTTTTTTCAGGAAACAGTATGTGTTGAAGAAGGAACTGGGGCTGGCAAGGGGTAAGGGGAAGCCTTCAAAATAGAAGGCCTGTGTGTAGGTCTCTCTTGCATATGGGATTTTATACGAATAATATAAATGGACAAACAAAACAGAAACAGACTCATAGATAGACAGACTGATGGTTGCCACAGGGGAAGGGGATTGGGAACTGGGTGAAAAGGCTAAAGGGATTGAGAAGTACAGATCGGCAGTTACAAAATAGTCATGGGGATGTCAAGTATAACATAGGAAATATAGTCACTAATATTGTAATAACTTTGTATGGTGTCAGGTCAGAAACTTGAAATATCAGGAACACTTTGTAAAGTGTGTGACTGTCCATCCAATATACTATACACCTGAAACTAATACAAAATAATATTCAATATAAGCTGTAATTAAAAAAATTTTTTTTTAAAGATGCACCATGTCTCTTGGTTCTTTTGCTCACTGGTCCAATCATCCATTCAACAACATCTGTTGGGTGCCTACTATATGGCAGGCATAGGCAAGGCATTATGGAACAGCAGTAAACAAGACATTCAAGGTCCCAGCTCTCATAGAGCTCATGGGACAGGAAAGACCTACTTGGCCGTCTCTGGCTCTGTCAACTCCTGCTAAGCCTGGTTGGATGACATGGATGACTCCATTGCTTGCTCAAGGGATGGTACCTGGGGTTTTGCATGTTCATGGTCAAAAATAGGCAAAGTGTGGGAGTCTCACTTGTCACTTACACCACAACTTTTCTTGTATTAGGAAGACTGGATTCCCTATTATCCTCTTAATGAAAGGGTTGATGCTGAAGCTTGGGCCTTGTAGGTGAGAAGACCCTGCCAAGCCAGCCTTTATCCTTCTCTGACCCTCCCCTAGCAGGAGTAGTGAGAAGGGCTCAGATTGCCCTTCCACATGCATCAAAAACTACTTTGTGGCCAGTTCTCTAACACAGCCTGGAAACCTGCTGGGCTGATGCCTGTCATACACTGAGGCCTCCAGCCCTGCTCCACGTAGTTGGGTTCCTCCCTTTCCATATCAAGGACTTCCTCTTAATTGGGCAATTCTGATAACCTCAAAAACCCTCTGCTTTGGAGCAAGAACTACCCCTGGAGAGGCAGCCATGAGTTAAACAGTAGCACTATACTATGAAGCAGGAGAGAAGCATATCCCAAGTTCAGGATTGCCACCTTCTGGCTGAGTCATTGGATGAGTCACTTAACTTCTTTGAATCTGTTTTTTGTTTTTGTTTTTTCTGTATATCTGGGAATATACTATAAATCCCCTAAGGCTGCTGTGAAGACTAAGTGAGAGAATGTAAAAGAAAGGCTTAGGCCTATTGCAAACACTTATTAAACACAGGTTAGATTTCAAATAATAATTGGATGTGAAGTCATCTCAAATCAAAGTAGTAATTTTTTTTTGCTTAGCCCTGAGGGAATTAAAAGCAGTATAAAACAGTATAAAACAACATCTTTGTACTTTTATAGACTTTTCTAATGACAATATTGAGGGCTCTGAATTGTTAATAAGCACATGGCTAAATGTACATGTGTAAGAATGGTTTTATCTACATATACAGAAAGAATTACAGAACTAAGCAGCAAAAAATGAAAACATTGAGGGAGGGAGTGGGTAAAGCTAAGTAAGTCCCTGTGCTGCATCTGGCAGGGCATGTACTAGTGGGACACAGGCAGGATCGAGAGTAAGAGCTTGCGAACAATGCAATGGAGGAGCAGAGGCATTGAAGAGGGCTTTGTTCAGCACTGATGGAAAGCAGACATCCACTAATCTTTGGCAATAGGCACTTAACCAAGTGAGTTTTCACTGGAGAAGTTTGTTATACAAATAGAAACAAACAAACAAGCAAAGGATGAACAGTTATGGAAGATGAAAACTTTGTTGGTCGAAGGACAAAGAGCTCTCTGATTGTTACTGCTTCAGCCCAGATGCATGACTGATGACAGGCCCTTGTGGACCAGCATGGGTAATGATGGAATGTGGCCCAGCACAGCATGCAGGAGGAGATCCAGAGAGAATTGCATGGATAAGGAAAGAAGGGAATCTAGAACAGAAATAGGGTAGAGACTGCTTAAGTTACTGTGGATTGTCCAGTGGGGAGGGACAGGAAGTGATCCCCAGATCCATGGGGTTGTTTTAATCATATACTAGTTTTTTTCCTACTATCACAATACTTATGCGTAAGTTAACAGTTTTTTAACATGCATATGGTTTATCATATATTGTGGTATTGGCTATTTTAAACAGCTCTTTTTGATGACATAACCCCATAGTGAGGGGGAAAGTGAATGAACAGATCCCATCTCCATGCACGCCACCTGGTGTCTACCATGAGTCCCAAACAAGTTGGATCCAAAGGGGACCACACCAAGACACATCATAATTAAAATGCTGATGATTAACGATGAAGAGACAATCTTAAAAGCAGCAAGAGAAAAGAAGAAAGTTACCTGCTAAGGAATTCCCATAAGACTACCAGCTGATTTCTCAAAAGAAACTTTGCAGGCAAGAAGGGACTGGCAAGAAGTATTCAAAGTGATGAAAAACAAAGATCTACAACCTAGATTACTCTACCCATCAAAGCTATCATTTAGAATGGAAGGGCAGATAAAGTGCTTCCCAGACAAGTTTGAGTGTGGGCACCTCTCCCTCAAGTGAAGAACAGGATAATTGCTGGGGGAATCTACCATCCTAGTACACTCCTTGAATTTCTTCCTATATTTTTGGACAACTGTGAAAGTTGCAGTCAGCCTTGTTTGTGGGGCCTTTGGAATGTAACCACCCAACTCTGTCACAGCTGACTGATTTTTTTTAAACATTGCTGAGATTTTTGACATGTGATTTCATGATTCTTTTATTTCTGTATGTCATAGGCAGAATATTAACTTTACACTATAACCTGGATACACTGAGAAAATATACTTTTTTTTTTTTAGGTATCTAATATAGCCTTCCTCCCAAGCCCACACCGAGCTGGTTAGCAAAGAGAAAAGGTGTTCACTTTAAAGCTTAACTCAATGAAACCCAACATTAACGTTTATTTAGATTAACCTCCCTTGGATAAAACTGCTCAGTCTCTCAGATAAAATTGTTCCTTCATCTCTTTTATTCCCAAAGATGTGTCCAGACATGTGTTTGAGGATTGGTGGTGGTTTATGCAACCTCACGGCGATGGGGAAGATTCAGTCTCTGTGCTTATGCCTCTCCCCCACCCCCCTGCCCTTCCTCTAATCCCTGAAAAAAGACTCAGGATCTGGCCTTACTCAGCTTGCTCAGGGCCTGGGAGCACCCTCTGGCTGACTCATCCTGACCTTAGCTCTCTTGGGTATCAGAAACTTCTCTGATGAGACTCCCATTTGGCTTGAGTGAGTGTTTCACTCAGTAGCCCTGGGTATTGAAATCCCTGGCCTTTACCATGGTAATCCTTCTGGCAGATTCCTTTGTTGGATTTTCAGGTATTTATAAAGGCTGTCTATACCACCCTAAAACCAAAGATGACTGAGGAAAGTTGAACCATAGTGCATGCCTCTGCCTTACGGCTGAGCCAGTCGGGTGAGGAGGCAGTTCCCCAGCTCAGTGTAGGCAGCTTGGGAATTAGCATTCTCCCAGTCTACAGCGAGTTGCAGAACAGAGTGTCTGAGCTTCTTGGCTCTCCTAGACTTATCCAACAGCTCTCTCTCCTTGGCCTGCCAAGAGGAAGCCAACAAGACCAATAGCTTTGCTCTCCTTCCTCCACTGCTCCTTCTACCTCCTGCTATTACCTGCACTAGGAAGTGGAAGGCTTACCTTTTACTTCTGCTCCATTTCTTCTTGCATAGGGTGTAACAAACTCCTGTAGGGCAAGGGTATCACTCTACTCCCTGGAAGCACTCTCTGAACCAGGTCCTTCAGGTTGGCATTCAAAGAGGGAAACAAAAGAATTTGGAAAAGCATCTCTCAAGACAGTACTAGCCTTGGGTGCAAAGCTACTATCCTGCTGCCTGAATTGTGATTGCCAGAACTAATTACTACCTTGGTAATTCTTTTTACATTCTTTCTGCCATAAAATCTAATCTTCCTAAGGCATTCTGTGATAAAGGTCATGTACTTAGGAAGGTAATAAAGAAAACAATTTTAAAGAATTCAAAATATTAATTCTTCCTATTAGATCTGCTTTTTTGGGAAGGCCCTTCTGCTCTGGCACACTGCAGTGCTGTGCAATGGGGGTACCTCCAGCCGGGAAACCATCAGCCAGGTAAGTCTTGGTCCTGGTCAAGGAATGACAATGGCTGTGGCTCATGACAGAAGGCGAAAAGATTCCCTGAGTGGAAAAACAAGAGGGAAAAAGACCTCACCCAAAGAAAGGGGGAAAAGGAAACTTCAGGAAGCATAGCACCCAAATAGCTAACATGGGATTTCATCAGATAAAAACTACTCACCCCTCTCTATTTAAGAAATAGCCAGCTGACCAGTCACCTGTCATCTAATAGGTATAGTTTAATAACATCTAAACTAGAACTTTTTTCTCCACCTCTCCCAACCTCATCCTTCTCTAAATCATTATTTTCCTATATTTGTATTGTTTCCACTGCTCTACCTTCCGGAGCAGCACCTGGATAAAGGAGGCCTCCATTCTTCTCTAGGAGGAATAATTAAGGAACTGCATACAGCCCCTTGTTATTCATTAAGCTTTCTGGCATGGTCCCAGTGAGAAGCCTGAGTTTCTGCAGCATCCAGTTTTAGTTGACTTCACAACTGAAGAGAGCAGTATAGTTCTTGCTCACTGTCTATGTTGGGTAGTAAAGACTTGCAACTGGCCCCGGGAAGAAGGTTTTGCCTGCTAGTAATACTCTCTCTTTTAAGGGGATATCTTGAACAAAGCACCATTGCTGGGACTTACTCTCTTTATCGTCCCTATTTCCTCAGCAAATTGTTTTCTTATCAGTACCAGGAGAACACCGTATCTCCTGGAATCTGGGACACCAAAGACTTCAAAGCCATAAGAAGGAATAAAACCTAAGAACCCAGTAAAAGGTTTTGGAAATCACTGATTTAATACATATTTATGACGTACCTACTATGTACTAGGCACCATGCTCGGCATAGGAAATACAATAATGTGCAAGACACACAATATTTGCTCTCTTGGAGCTTGTAGGCTAGTGGAGGAGACAGCCACTTTTTAAAGATTTACTCAGACAAATATATAATTAAAAGTGGTGATAAATGCAGTGAAAGAAAATACATAGCACTGTGAGTAAGAAGAGCTGACCTAACTTGAGGGGGATGTGCTTAAGGAGAATGAGTTTTTAACCAAGTTGAGATGATGAAGGACGGATAGGAAATTGGGGAATTGTGGACATGATATATATAAAGACCTCAAGCGAGGTGAGTGTGGCTTGTTTCAGGGACCAAATGAATGCCAGTGCTATGGGTTGAGTTGCATCCTCTCAGATAAAGATATGTTGGAAAAAAAAAGAAAAACATGTTGAAGTTCTAATCACACCTCAGATTATGACCTTATTTAGAAATAGGTTGTTGCAGGTGCAATTAGTTAAGATGAGGTCATGCTCGAGTAGAGTGAGCCCCTAATCCAATATATGACTGGTATCCTTATAAGAAGGCCACGTGAAGACAGAGACACAGCAAGAGTGCCATGTGATGAGGGAGGGTTGGAGTGAGGTAGCTATAAACCAACAAATGCCCAGGTTGTCAGCAAACCACCAAAAGCTAGGAAGAAGCAAAGAAGGGATCTCTTAGAGTCTTCAGAGGAACATGGCCCTGCCAATGCCTCATTTGTGGATTTCTAGCCTCCAGATTGCACTTGCATTGGGGTTCAGCCTCTGTCATTTAAGCCACCTAGTCTGTGGAACTTTGTAACAGCAGCCCCCTCCCCCCGAAACTAATAGGGATAGTGTGGCTGAGTTGTCAGGGGAAGACGGAGGGAGGAGTGTGAGATGAGAAAGGGATGGTTGGAAGGGTCAAATATCTGTGTGTAAAATTTTGGGCTTTAGCCTTAAAGCAATGGGGCAGTACTGAGGAGTTCTAAGTGACGGCAACGTACAGAAAGAGTAGAGAGGGGATGAGAGGTATTGCAGGTTGGGTTCCTAAGGAGGAGACACTGAAATAGAGCCTCAGCTGGCAAGAGCTTGGCTGACCTACTGAGGAGTTCTGGAGTACCATTGATCTGAGTTGTGCTGCATTGGGCTGAAGTAACCGGGGTTTTATACTCCCATGGTGGCCGGTCACCTGTAGGGGATGCCCTGGGTGAGGTGGCTGTCTGCAGCTATAGCAGACTCTGCAGGAGCTAACAGCAGAAGGCTGCCTGCTGTCTACACGCCTTACAGCTGGGCGGTAAGTCTTCCCGTGAAAGGGGATCTGGGCTGCACATATCCTTTTCTACTACAAGAGGTTAAAAGGACTTCAGTTAACACATAGCTCAGGGGAGAAATAATGGCAGCTTGAATCAGCATAGTGTCAGTGGAGACAGAGGAAAGTGGCCAGATTCTGGGGGTGGTTTAGTTGCTGAAATGCTACAGCATTTAATGGATTGGATGTGGAGAGGGTGGAGGTATTGAGAGGAAGGAAAGAATAAAAAATAGCTCCCAGGTTTCTGCCTTGGCCCAACTGAATGGATGGATGGTAACATTCACCAAGTTAACTCTGGAAAAGATGAAATATGAGAAAGTAGAAGATCATGAGCTTGCTTTTAGATATGAAATATTGTTGAATAAACTGGATCCCTGGGGAGTAACACACACACACACACACACACACACTCTCTCTCTCTCTCTCTCTCTCTCTCTCTCTCTCTCTCTCTCTCTGATTCAGTTCCAAGAAGAGTCCTTATATGCCATCTATTCTTGTAACATTATGGAATTTACCTTCTTTGCTGTAACTTGAATTAGTATCTATAACTTACATGATAAACACATTGAAAAGCTTTAGTGCAGGAAAATATGAAAAGGAGCTCAGGGCATCTGAGGAGTGAGGACGGGCCCACACATTGCACAGGAAATAATTAAGCAACACCCTAGCCAGCTATACCACCCTCAGATGGTATCATTCACTAATAAGGAATTGAAATAACTCCAGTGGTAACAGTGATAAATTTGAGAGATAGGAGAGAGCGGCAGGATGGAAGACTAAAAATTAATTTAAAACTGGGAATGAGTTCTCGCAGGAAAACAATTTTGCTAAACAGATTTGGCCGACAAGCCTAGGCAGATCTTATGATCCAATCTAAGTTCATCAGTCAAATTTGGGCTCTTATAATTATGCTTCATCCTGTCACTAGGTGGGACTTCCTCCTATATCATCCCTTTGAGATGTTGATTTTTTTCCATGTATATGTTTATTTCCTTTGACTCAATGAGTCCAAACTTCAGAGCTGATCCTAAAAAAAATATCCAACAAAAAGAAACCATGGGGTGAAGTGGGGAAAAGTGGGACAACTTTGTAATAGTGCAAACATATATATATTTATATATATATATAGACAATAAGTGAGTGAATAGCATTTGGGCCCTTTTGGTCACAAACTTCGAGGCCAAGCTCATCTTGTTTGGCCTTTTCCAGAATGTATTCATGTAGGCTACACAGTGTAGGAGAAGGAGCACTGGCTCTACACTAGAGAGAGAGAGAAACCATGACCAGCATGCTAGTTCAAGTCCTGGCCCCAACACTGCCTGGCTCTGTGACCTTGGGCAACTCTCTTTGACTTCCTAAGCCTCCATTTCCTCATTTGGTGAGTGGCAAAAGCAAGCCCTCTCTCTTTTGGCTGTTTTTGAAAATTGATTCTTACATATTAGGTGTATGTAACTCAGTGCTCTCCTGGACTTGGCCAGAGGTGAAATGTTGGATCAGTCTTATTATGGGGTGTCCCCTAGTCAGAGATGGCGCCAAAACAATTGTGCCAACTATTGTTACAATCAACCCTTCTTTCCCTAACAGGATCCCTGGATCCTGAAAATCACATGAAAAGAGAGAGAGAGAGAAAAAAAAAAACCAACTGTAGGAGTAATAATGTTGATAGGTTTGTTTTCTATACTAGTGATATATTAGAAGACTCCTTGCATGCCAAGAATGTATATCCACTTCGTGAAGAGTGTTGACTAATAATTATGAAAGCTGTGTTCCCACATGGGAAAGGGGTAGACTGTTCTCTTCAGTGAGCTGCCTTCTTGTGAAGCACTGTGCCACATTTAAACAGAAAACTATGCTAAGGTGTAGAAAGTAAACCACAGAAACGATAAGTAACCTTTATAAGGCCCCACAGTAAGAGAGGGATCTGAGATCTGAGCCCAGGTCTGTCTTTCTATAAAGTCCAACCATCTGTCCATTTGTACCTTAAATGAACAAGTATTTATCGAGTCTCTACTATGTGCCAAGAGCTGTGCTAGGCCATGTTATTTTGATGATCTTATACTCCCTGGAAAGAAAAGTAAAAATGCAGCTTTTCATATTCAGATACAATTTCTTATTGAAGGATTGCAACAAGGAGAGCAAGACTTAGATGTTTTAGGTGTATCTTATCAGTTTTTAAAAGTATATAGTCTTCTCTATCCTCCATCTATTTATACCCAACCTTTCTTCAAGACCTCTCTGGGGGAAAAAGTGAGACAACTGTAATAGAAAAACAAAAACAAACAACAACAAAAAAGACTTCTCTCAAACTCCCTTCTCCATTTCCTCTAGTTACAACTGGTCTCCTTTTACTAACTCCCTTTGCTTCACATTTCACACTTTGTTAGATCTTGCGGAATACTGATTGTCAACACTAGGTATCCATTCTGGTATACACTGTCTTGCTGTGTGTGTTTTCTAACAAGGCTATAAGCACCTCAATTAACTGAGAATTATTGAGGCTGGGAGTTCTCTTATCAATAGACTTCACTGTGTTATTGCCTCATCAATAATATTCCCATAGTCTAACTAAATAGCTTATGTTTTTACACTTTTCAACCCAGAAATGTCACACTCACAAAGACTTAAAAATTGACAAGACATTTTAAAAACATCTCATTTATTAATCTCATTTATCACTATTTCTATCAATAAGAATGAGCTTGATTATGTGATAGTAACAACCCCAAAATCTTACAACAGAGGTTTATTTCTTTAGGTCAGTGGGGATCTGTTGCGATTCATACTTACTCACTGAGACACCCAGCTGGTGGAGACTTCACCTCTGGAACATCCCCAATTCTTCAGGTAAGAGGAAGGAACAGTGGCAAAGTTTGCACTAATTTAAAGGACTCCCATATTTCAAGAGAGAAGGGAAGTGCAGTCTGACCAAGTGCCTGAAGAAGAAAAGACAGAAATATTAGGTGACAAGCATTTATGATTATCACAATACTGTTCTTCTTATTATTATTTCTACCTTTTTACCTTTTAAATAAAACTAAATCTCAGATGGGTTTAATAGCTTGTCCAAGGTCACATATTTTAACCATCGAAGACCTAGAATTTCAACTGAAGTCCATCTGAGAGCTATTTTCTCTCTAGCACACTGCTTTTTTCAGAGCTGCTTTCCAAAAAGGATGTCCTGTATGTTCTCTGGGCTCTGACTAACCTCACTTAATTATTCCCAGTAGGGCTCTTAGCTTCCTAGTCTCCAGTCTCTGATCCATTTCAGGTGTATCCTTTCCAGATACCATGTCCATTCATTGTTCATTTGTTATTTCAAAAAGGATCCACTCTGTTTTCAATAGAGCAGGTGTTGGTCATACCAAGATGACTAATACTGAGTTCTAGCTTTTAAGGTTTTCATCTTCTAGTGGGCAGTCAGGAAAAATAGCAAATAATTCCCAAAGCAATGTGATAAACACCATAATGAACTGTCCAATCAGTCCTGGAAACAGGTTACCTCCCAAAAGAAGATGGAAACAGCACATATGAGAGTAGCCCATCACTAGAAGTAACCCAAGCCAAGTCTGCAAATAAAAGACTTCAGAGATTGGGGAACACACAAATTCAGCTAAGACCCCTGAGCCTGACAAGCACAAAGTTCTTTGCAGATAAAGCTGAAAGCTAAACAGTTATATACTGCTGTGTGGGAGAGGACTATTAACAGAAGGTAGATGATTCGAATGGGATTTCAAATAGGGAATCATTACTGATGTTACTTTATCACATGAGATATAGTAATTTAAAGAGAAAAATGTAGCCCGGGGAAACTGAGTTCAGAGAGAACTATTAATTTGCCCCAGCTCACAGAAAAAGTAAACAGCAATGCTAGAATTTCGACCCAAGGCCATCTTCCCCAAAAACCTAAGAGCCACACATGCTCCTGATGCCACCTGCAGCTCGGTGAACCATCTGAACAATTAGCCCTGCAGCTGCCTGCAGATAAGAACACTGATGGCAATTTCAGGGGCCCCAGGAAGACTTTAAGCTCAGATGCACCAAACCCAGCTGCCACCTTGGACTGAAACTAAATTACATCTATATTAGCGTCTTTCAAACTGCTGCCCTAAATTTCCGAAGATTAACATCACAGATGAATTTATGACGCTCCATTTATCAGCAAGTCTTTTGAAATCTCCAATTTAGGGATGAATACACTAGGTTGTACACCCCTTTCAGACCTCACCCTCCCCGTCTCTCAGCCCTCCGGCTGCAGAGAAAGATGCCACATTGATTCTTCAGCAGTTAGGATGAAAGAATAGTTAGTCTTGCCAGAATTTTATTAGTATAGCCATAGCCTCATTAGATTGTGAGTTTCTGGAAGTCAGTGGCCAAGTGTTGTACGCTTTTAGAAAATCTTCAAGCTTCCAGAAGAATCGAGAAATGTTTTTGTTTTGTTTTTAAAGTCAAATGCAGCCTTATTAGTAAGGTGATCTGGGCCGATGGAGAGTGACATGGTCATTTTGACAGCTTATGGATAATTTCTAAAAAGTCTTCCTACACAGATCTCATTGTAGAGGAAGGGAGAAAAAATGGAGAGAAACTCCACTTTTGACCAAGATGGAATGATAAGGACTGCATATACCCTAAAACAACAACAATAAGTTTTAAAAAGACAACTAAAAAAAGACAAAATAAATAAAAATTTTGAAGACACTGGTAGCAGACAATAAAATACAGTAATCCCTGAGATACAAGAAACAAACTTGAAGGGCCCAAGGATCGCCCAAACTTATTGCCTTGAGGAAATTTCCCGCCCATTACTCAGGAAGGGGGACTCCGAGCAAGGCCCAGCAGACTTCCTGAGTTGAAGAGATGGGGTGAGAGAGCAGAGAGAAAAGGCAGCTAGAAAATGCAGCCCAGGAGAAAGTACCAAAGAGGGGAGAGCTTCACAGAGAGAAAACCCTGCAAATCTGCAGAGAGCTACCGTCAACTTCTTAGTAGGACATGATCCACATATACGTGGGAGAAAACTACCAAAGATCGGAGAAAGAACCATCCAAAAAAATATTAAAGGACTAGTCCCCGGGGTACACTTACGGCCAGGAATAGGCCTGTTGCCATCAGCCATTAACGAAACATGCATAACTCATGGGGCATTGAGTACAACACTCTAGAAGGTCTTGCCTCAGTAACAGAGATAATTATCCCTAAACTAAGTATTGCTCTGAACCCATCTTATGAATCATAAAAGCAAGACCTGAAAGGATCAAACTGCTTCCAATTAAACTAACTGTAGCTTAGAACAGAGCTCAAGAATATTTACAGGAATATAAAAATATCCTGCAGCCAAGATGATAAAACTCACAGTGTCTGGCATACAATAAAAAATACTTTTAGGAATGTAAGGAAGCAGGAAATCTTAGCCCAAATCAAGTGAAAGGCAATCAGTTGAAACCAACCTAGATGAATCTTTATTTATAACTCTTCAATTATACTTTCCAAACATTAGGAGACTGCATGCAGAATATGAGTCCAGGAAGCCCTTTGGGCCACAGCACAGCTGTTACAGCAATGCCACCTACTCATCCCATAGCTAAACAATACCCTAGACTATGACTTGAGCAACTTGGCGGCATCTATTGTCTAGCAGAAGACTCCTGCCCTCCCACCACCATCGTCCTTGGCCAGCTGGAGAAGTAACCCTGCCTGCTTCCCTTGACCGCCCTGCCTCTGATTACAGCATTCTCACCTGGATTCAACCCTGAGTTCTCACCATGGACTTCTACAAGCTAAGAATGCCCTCCCCTAGCCTCTTGGGTTGCCATCATCAGCACCCTCCAGCAACTCTTGTTCTCTGTGAGATGCCCTCCTCCAGCCTCCATATCTCCATCAACACAAGTCCAGAGAACAATCATGAGCTCTGTGTGCTCTTGACACCCCTACCCTCTATCCCTACACAACAGTTACTTTTATATGTCGACTTGACTGGATCACAGTGATGCCCAGAGAGCTGGTTAAACATTGCTTCTGGGTATGTCTGTGAGGGTATTTCTGGAAGAGATTAACATTTGAATCTGTATATGGAGTAAAGCAGATGGCCCTCCCCAACGCAAGTGAGTATCATCCAAGTGCTGAAGGTCTGAATAGAACAAAAGAGCGGAGGAAAGCTGACTACTCCCTGACCACCTGAGCCGGAACACAGACCTTCTGCCAGCAGTGCTCCTGGTTCTCAGCTTCAGACTTGCGTGGGAACCCACATGACTGGCTTTCTGGCTCGGGCCTTCAGACTCCACCGCTGACCTTTTGGATCTCCAGCTTGCAGAAAGAGATCGTGGGTCATCTCAGCCCCTGTAATTGCACAAGCATTGCAATACTTTATAATAAACCTTTCTGCTTGCCACCCTGAAATGCTGACCTCGTGAGCTGCTTATGCTCCTCATGTTGCCTCCACATTCTCCCTGCCCTTCTGGAGATTCCTGTCAGTTCCCATGTCAGAGCAGGTCCTGACCTACTGAAATCACCTTACTGAGAAGTGACCTTTTTATATTACTCTGGTTCCATCAGGTCCCTGAAAACAAACCCCTCTGAAAGAAATGGCTCATTCTGGAGGGATTTCCAGTTCCTATAATTCTTCATTCATTCATTCATTCATTCCTCAGATATTTACTGAGCATCTTCTTTATGCCAGTCCAATCATAATACTTGCAGTGGGACTAGCTGCAAGGGAAGAAGTACTTGGACTGAGATGTTAAGGAATGAAGCAAGGCTGTTACATACCCTGCACCTGAATCCAAGGGCCAAGCAAGGCCAGGACTGGCTGCCTCGGCCACCTTTCTCACCCTCCCCTTCCCACTTACCACTTGGGAAGGTCTGTGGGGATGGTGGAGCTCTTCAAGGGCCTTTGAACATACTGCTGCCTCTGCCTGCAATGCTCCTGGTCCCCAGGCCTTCACCCAGCCAACTCCCATGCCTCTCTTTGCTCACCTCAACCACCATCCTGGTAGCTTGAAAACTCCATCCTTCCCCCATTTTTTTCAAAACAGGAAGGATACCAATGGTTGTATTCAATTATATTGTAACTTATATAAAGTCATAGTGATGATACATTGATATTTTTCCTGATTTAGAATTAGTGCTAGATATTCAATATCAAAGTTTTATTTCAATTATAGACAGTATTTTAAAAGGTAGAGCCCATTTAAGAAGTAGACCTTATATGACTTGAAATGCATAAGCAACAAGAGAAAAGATAAATTGTATCAAAATTTTAAACTTTTGTATTGAAAACAACATCCTCAAGTAAGTAAGTGAAAAGACAGCTCACAGAATGGGAGAAAACATCTGTAAATCAATACAAGGTGGGGCAAATATAGGTTTACAGTTGTAAGTATGAGAACAGAGTTTATTCTTATATTATTATTTATTAATTATTATATTACTTTCCATGTGAACAACTGTAAACCTACTTTTGCTCCACCCTGTATTTGATGAGACTTGTATACAAAATGTATAAAGAACTCTCATTACTCATAATAAAAATACAGCTGACACAATTTAAAAACGGGTGAATAAACAAATAGATTTGAATAGCTATTTCTCCAAATAAGATATGAAAAGATGTGCAACATCATTAGTCATCAGGGAAATGCAAATGAAAACCACAGTGAGATATCACTTCACATCTACTAGGCTGACTATAATAAAAAAGAGGGATAATAACAAGTGTTGGTGAGGATGTGAAGAAACTGGAACTCTTGCACATTGTGGGAATGTGTTGGAATAAAATGATGCAGCTGCATTGAAAAACAGTCTGGCAGTTTCTCAAAATATTAAACAGAGCTGTCACATGACCCAGCAATTCCACTCCTAGGTATAAACCTACGAGAAATCAAAACGTATGTCTACACAGACTTCTACACAGAATGTTCACAGAATCATTTTTTTATAATAACCAAAAGCATAAATGACCTAATATCTAATCAAATGAGGATTGATAAACAAAATATGTTTTATCTATGTAATAGAATGGTATTAAGCAATAAAAAGAAAGGAAATACTAAATGGATGAATTTTGAAAGCGTTATGCTAAGTGAAAGAAATCAGACTCAAAAGACTACATACTATTATTCCATTTCTATGAAATATTCACAATAGAAAAATCTACAGAGACAGAAATATTATGGGTTGCTTATGTGAGGAGAGCGGGTTGATGGGAGAGATGGGGAGTTACTGATAAAGACTATAGTATTTTTTTAGAGGGAATAAAAATGTTCTAAAATTAGATTTGGTGATGGTTATACAACCCTGAAAACATACTATAAAACACTGAATTGTGTGTTTTAAATGGGTGAGTTGTATAGCATGTGAATTTATATATATATATATATTTTTTTTTAAAGTAGGCTAATGATTCAGAGTAAATCAATCAATATTGTCAGAACCTGCTGAGCAAAGTAATTTTTACTCAGATTCTGACAGAATAAGCAGGTCAGGCAGAAAAAATTTCCTGAATGGAGAGGTATAGCGATAATAATAATATAGTAATAGTCACATACCTAACAATAAAGATTAAGATTAGTATGATATTCATGGTTAACAAAGTGCTTTTGCATTTATTTGATTAAATCCTTCCACTCAATTGAATCACATGAGGGAGGCATCATTACGCACATCTGACACCCGAGGGAATGGAGGTTCAGAGAGTTTAGGAACAAGTGAGGTCATCTGGGTGTAAATGCTAGGGCTGAGAGGAGAGTCCTGGTCCACCTGCCCCACAACTCATGTCCTTTCGCTACACTTGAGAGGACAAGGGCCGTGTTCTGTGGTATCCCCAGTGCCTGGCAGGGTGAATGAATACATGAATGAGTAGTGAAATGCCACTCTGGACTTAAGACCACGCACTGCAAAGCATGGTTCCAGCTCCTCCTAGGAAAAGGATACCAAGAAGGACATGTCAGAGAAGGTACACCATATGTGCACAGTGTTGCTGGGTGCTGAAAGTGGCCCAATCTCCAGAAATCACACTGACCTGAGGCTTTACAGGTACAAGAAATATGGTGGGAATACCTCAGAGCTGATGGCTTCCCATTTCTATGAGCTTTTTCTATGGTCCATAGCCAGCCAGTGCCTTGCTAGGAGCCTCCTCAGAGACCTGGATTGTCTCAGCCTGTCTCCAGACTCCCACGCTCATGAATACTGGTCAGCATTTGCATCCCAGAGAGAAGCTGCATCCTCCAGAGCTAAAGCTTTCCCACAGTCAGTCTGTGCCAAGCCAGACACTATCCAGAGAATAGCATGGGATCCCACGGAGAAGGAATAATCTCATGCACCCAGCGGGTGTCTTCACTGATGGAACCTGAATAGTACAAAGAAAGTGTGCGTTCTACTCCACAGAGAGCTTTGCCCTTCTGTCTAACATGTTGCATGGACTGATGACTGAGTTTGGCTGGTTGTGGAGAAGTAGCAAAGATGCTGTTTTCTGAGGTTTTGCTTTCTCCAAGGACCAGATGTTCCTTTGGTAAGAGCCTCGGATTTGGATACAAAACCCTTTTCTGCCATTCACTTAAGCCCAAGTTCCTCATCAATCCAGTGAAAACTGCACAAGGCCGTAGTGAGAGGAGTACTTACCCAAAGCCCACAGCCAGTAATTGGCCAAGCTTGGATTTGAACTCAGGATTCTTGACTCTACCTCTACATGTGATTGAATGAGATCACGGATGGGGAAGAGCTCTCTAAACTGAATGCAGAAGTGCTCGCTGTGATTACTGTGAACACCTCCTCCCAGAGCTGGTAGTTAGGAAGGATGCCCCTTAGTCAGGGCAGAGAGGTTTATGACTTGGAATTTCTCCTGCTTTGCAGGCTTGGCTGCGGTAAAGGCTGGGCTAGAACTCTGGGTGCACTGGAGATAACTGTCTGGCCTGGCTCCTCTAAAAGACCTTCTATTTCACAACCATTGCTGTATCTGGGCCACACCAAGGAGGAACACAGCTAGTCTGGGTTATTTAGGTTTAAAACACTTTTGTTCCTTTGGGGAATCCATTTGGAAGGCCACATGGAAGGGAATGATTTCTTTTCCTTCTTTGGTTGTTAACCAAAGGAAAGGCCACAGCTGCTCACCCAGGGAGAGTAGGTCTTATGAGATATTTGGGATTAGAAGTGAAGGCCCAGATTTGGGATTAGATAGCCACCCCCCCATTTAATCCTGTGTGACCTTCAGTCACGCCAGGTGACCTCCCCAAATTTCATTTACATTTTCTGTAAACTGAGGGCCATGATACCACCTTCTAGGGTCATGGGGCTTCCACCAGGTGGTATAGTGACATGCCTGATACTGAGCAGGGCTTGGTAACGAGAAGGTCCTTTCTTCTTCCTGATTCTGACTCCTTGCTGGAAAAGTAGGGAGCCGACTCCACACACCTGGAACCTACCACGATTGGTTCTGACGCTCATCAAGTTCTCTGGTATGTATGGAGGAGGATCTAACTGTGTCTCAGACTAGGCTTAGAGGGAGAAGAAGGACTGGAAAGTGTTGGAGGTACTAAAGGCAAGAAGAGAAAAGAGCCAGTTGGGAATTTGATAATAAGTATAATAATAAGTGGTAATAGTCGTAGTGCCTCATTTAATTGAACACTTGCTATGTGACAACATTGTGTTTAGGACTTCACATGTATCATCTAATTGATTCCTTCTCTTATTATCATCCCGTTTCACAAACGAAGCAAGCAGCTGACACATGGCTTGATAAGGCAATAACTGGGATTTGAACCTACATGTCACCCCAGTGCTCTGGGGCTGGGTGTGAGTTGCAGACAGGGTAGAATCTCAGGCTGGCCTGGCTTGGAGGTCCCTCCCTTGAGGGAAGCTCATGTCCTCCCTGGCTCTCACCTGAACCTGTCTGAGGCAGGAAGTATGGGGCCTACATGGCCAGAGGCCTGCCTCTGCAGCTCAGATATGAACACCTCAAAGGCACAGCCACATCTGCCTGCTCTCTGGACCTGCTGGCTCTTGGCACAGACCCAGTCTGTTTGTGTCAAAGGAAGCAATGAACACTGCAATTTTGCCCTTCCTTGTGGAGTCTCCCAGGTGGGAAGCAACACCTTAACACGTGTAAAGCTTGTCACAGGTGACAAACCATTTTCTAATCCACTTCTCCCTGCGACCAACACCTAGCTTCAGGTCCCTGTCTTCCTCCTATGACAGCTCTGCATCTGCTCGCCTCACTTCCCGCCTCGCCCTGCACTGAGCCCTGTTTCCCACCCAGGAGCCAGAGAGGTCACTCAAACAAAACCCTATTCATGTGCCTCCTTGCTGCCTTTCAGACCAAGGCAGCCCCTTCACAGGGCATGAGCCCCTCCACAGTCCCACCATTGTCTCCTCGCACCCTCTTTTCCTTCTCTCTCGGGGCCCCAGCTTCTCCCCCTGCTTGTCTGGCCGCAGCCCGAAGAGTGACCCATGGTGCCATGTGCCTGAGTCACCTGGGCAGGGGAAACTGGGACCTGGAGGCACGTTTCATCCCTCCCTCACATCATCTCCTCGCCCGCACACGCTAGGCTGCCTCGCCTGGTGATGTCACTGGCCTGGGTGCCTGTGCAGCAGCTCCTGCTGGGCTCCGAGGCAGGCGAGTAATAAACGCCCACTTAGTCTCACTTCAGAGAGAGAATTATGGCACGAAGGACTATGAAGCAAGACTTGGCATGAGGCATGGAGTGGACTCTCCTCAGGGCCCTTGTTTTCTAGCTGCCACAGGGCCCCCCAAACCTCCTGAGTAAGAAATGAACATGCAACTTTTAATGAATAATGTCACTAATAGCTAACATAGCCTTTGTTAAATAAAATGTTCAGATAGCACTTTCTTCATGCATTGTTGTAAGCAACCCACATGAATTTATCTGATGAATTATCTTCATGGCAATCCATTTTATAGACAAGAGGACTGAGGCACAGAGACATTAAGGAAGTTTCCCAAAGCAGCACAGCTAGTAAATAGTAAAGCCAAGACTTGGGTCCCAAGTCTGTACTCTAACCCTCTGCTAGCCTGCTATAGTTAGGCCTGCCGCCTTGCAGCGAGAGCATCTTCCTCCTGCAGCCCCTCAGTCACTGATGCTTGAGAAGTGTCTGCAGAATCGCTAGCCCCAGGTGTGCCCTCTTGGCCTTGCCTCCCTGTGCTGTCATTTAATATTTCAACACGGTGAGACCTCATCCTATTTCTCAGTCAGATTTCATTATTCCCACCCTGCGGTGAGCAAACAACGCAGAAGATTACTACAAGGCAACGCATCCATAGCACTGCCAAGATTGGAAACGGAGTCTGTCTAGAAAGAGTGTTGTTCCCACTCCTCTAGAGGTAAGGTCCAGCATGGGGACAGGCGGAGGCATTCCACCTGTGCTGCATTGCGTGGGCTGGATCGGAGCTGCCACTGAGGCACACAGGCAGCAGACCGAGGCTTGCAGCTCTAGAGAGAGCATGGAGCTGGACGTGCCATCTCGAAGTCATCTGCTGTAGGTGATGGTTGAGTCCGTAGAAGAGGAGAGGAGACGTTAAGGAGAGTTAGGAATTGGAAAGAGCAAAAGACAAATCTTGGGGAAGGTGAGACAAAGAAGGCAAGCAGAGAGAGAAAAGTGACAGGAAGAGCCAAAGAATCAGAGTCATAACTTCTGTGTGTGCATCACTTTATAGCTCACAGTGAGTCTTTGTGTTTCTTATCTCTTATCCTACACACACACACACACACACACACACACACACACACACACACACACACCCTACGCATACATCCAACAGAAACTCCAGAAGCCAGGGTTGGGAGCAGGCTAAGAACTATTATTACTGCCAATTTGCAAACACCAGAACTAGTATGGGCATCTATGTATCGCACAGACACGGCCCCCCCATCATGGCTGATGTGGACCGAGGCAACACAGGGAGGGGCTATAGTGTCATATCTGGCACTGATTTAAGGAGGAAACACAGCCGGCCCATAGGAGCCGTCTAGGAGCAGGGTCAGTGAGAGTGAGATCTAGACTGAGGCGTGGACGGGGGAGGCGCGGTGGGGGGGGTAGTGGAAAGGTGGAAGAGCCAGAACAGACATTTATTTGAGAAACTGGTGAGCAGGGAAAGGAGAACAAGGAGGCCTCTGTCTCTATCTCTCTCCCCTGTTTTCCACTGTTCTTTTCTGTTGCCAGGGTTCATCCTCTGTCCTCTGCCTCTTTTGCTTTCCCTTTTTTCCTCTCCTCTGAACCCAGCTATTTATATCTGGACATCTTTGACATGTTTAGTATTGGGTTTACTTATTGTATAAAGTTTTATGCAATTTGTTTTTAATATAAAAAAAAACAACAGGAGAGATGAAATGTGTTTTTTTTTTAAAGAAAAATTATCTCCAAAAACGAAGTGCTTTTTTTCCCTATTCATTATTTTTTTATTGTTGTTCTATTACAATTGTCCCGATTTTCCCCCCCATTGCTCTCACTGCCCCCCGCATGTGTGCGCGCGCGCACACACACACACACACACACACACACAGAGTCAATCCCTTTTAAAACATCCTCCTTGATGAATTTTATTAGTGAATCAGTGCCTCTTCAGAGTAAGAGGTAGGCTCCTCATCCCTGTGTGAAGGTGCCAGAGAAAGAAGAGAATTTTCTGGATGAGTCAGGAGAAGGGAGGCTGCTTTTCTCACTTTCTCTCCAAGTGAGACAGGCACTCATGAGATCACCCAGCATGTCCAGCAATGTACTTAAAAATAATTGCCTTCGATGAAGACATACAAATAAATCATCCTATGCGGCAGAGAAAATTTGAGTGTGTCGGCAGAATGGGCAGGCAAGACATCCTTCCAGCTCCTGAGCTCCAAGGACAGCTGGGCTTTGACCCACCCCATGCAGATGGGCGAGGAGCCCTGCTGTGCAGAGCGCACCCTCCAGACAACACCCTGGGCCCCCAGCTCATTCCAGATGCAGAAAGGGGGCCAGTGTACAACTCCCCTCCCCTGCAAGGACACACGCAGTAGGTGGGTATCAGACACCACCGGCTCCATGAGGAGTGGGCCAGGTGGAACTCTCACAGTCTTCAGGAGTCCCTCAACCTTTCCTTTATCCCACACCCTGAGGGCTGTGATGCCAAGCAGTCAGTAATAGTGGCTCTTGATGGCTGTGATTTTGCTACAGCAATAAGCCCCTTCAGGTCACCTACACCCCGCTCACAGTGCAGCTTAGAACCCATGTGGGGTTTCTGCAAGAACCCATGCCGAGTAAAAAAGAGCCCTGTGTGCTCCCCATAGGCTTGGAGATAAAAATGGGCACAACCTTCTCCCTCCCCCATTGCTGCTGCCGTGTGCATTTTTACTGGCCTCTATCTCAAGTCCTTAAGTCACTTCTGCCAACATTAAATAATAAGGTAATTACTTTCCTGACACAGCTGATGGAGAGATAAGAGATTTCCCATCATCTGATAGGGGGAGAAAATGCCTAGGTTTGATTAGATTTCTCTCCTAAGACTAGATTCTTTCATCAGTGAATAATTTTGCTGACTTCTTTCCAAAAGACCTAGACAAAGGCTGGCACTTCGGGGTGTGCTCACAGGTGATGGCATGCCGCCTGCTCCTGAGGGCTGCTCTCAGGTCAGGAAAGGGAGACAGACACTCGCATCCAGGTCAAAACACAGCTGGACGCCATGATGGGAGGAAAATGGGCTGAGCTGGTACAGAGCCTCAGGTCATGCTCTAAAGGTGGGAGGCAATGGAGAAAGAGGGGAAGGAGGTGAAAGAAGAGGAAAGGAAGGAAGAGGAAGAGGAGCAGACTGAGGAATACATTTCCTTCACCTTTTCCATTTGTCTGCTTCTAGGTTTGTTCTCTTAAAGATGTCCTGTCTATACATAGCCTTGTAATGAGAGAGGCAAAACACACTTGGCATCCGTTGGTCTTGCCTATCTGCCCACAATATTTTTATTTCTGGCTCAGAACCTTTGTTGGTCGGGATTCCCCTAGAAGCACACCCTGAGACAGCATACAGACTGTTAGGAGAGTAGAAAACTGAAACAAGGAAGGGAAGACATCCAATGAAATTGTGACAATTTCATCCTTTTGAGCAAGCCTGGGAGCCAGTGTTGAATAGCATTGAGTTATCCTACTGAAGAAGCAGGGAAGTGGGTTCTTTTGCTACTACTTCCCATTTGTCATTGACTCAGAGCTATTCCTGGGCGAAAGGGAACGTGTTAATTCCTAGCACCTGGCCCATTCCAGGTGTGTTCAGCAGCTGGAGGAAAACCCTAGGCTCAGGGCCAGGTGCTGCAGCTGAAGCAGGTTGGCAGGCATGAAGATGGAGAAGGCAGAGGCAATATTGGTGGGACATCAACAGCCTTTGCCAAAGTGCCTACAGCATGGAAGTGGCCTGGAAGTGGGTGTAGAGTCCCCAGTCCAGCCAGAAGAAGCAAGACCACGGAGTATTTTGGAGCCACTGAGGCAAGCACTTTGAGCTTTTCATCAGGGCTCAGAAACATCTTTGATTCTGAGAGTCTCCAGCGTAACTGAGGCACCAGTGGGAGAAAGGAAAAAAGCAGGAGACTAGAAGAGAATGGGGAGGACAAAGAGAGAAATAAAAACAAAGGTATGTAACCCAAGAATTTGTATAATCTGCAAAACTCCCAGGAGACTTCACGTAGGCCACATAAGGGCTGCCACTGGTACACATTTGGGAAAGTCATGCAAGAAACCACAGAAGGACAGATTTGTTAGTAGTGGGGAAGGACTCTGGGCAGTGTCCAGCCCAAGACATCTCTCTCTCTCTCTCTCTCTCTCTCTCTTCCTCTTTCTTTGACTAAATCCAAGAACATCTATTAAAATCTATTATAAAGAGAGTGCTAAACCGCCAACAGCGTTATGATAGGACAATTAGCAACTAAGAATAGACACTGTTAGACTAAGAATCTCATTTCTCTGTGGTTGAGAAGTCTGAGCAGCAGCATGGGAGCTCAGAGCAGCGCTGAGTGTGACCCAGACCTGCAGTAGGTCCCCGATGTGTATCTACAGACATAGCATAACCAGCATATAATCACAGAGGTAGATCTGGAAGGGTCACTACCACCTGCTTTTCCTTGTCTTGGGGACCTAGGGAGTTGGAGTTGATAGCATAAAATGATATTCAATGGAACACTTCCCATTGATCCACAGTTTTGGTGAGGAAGACCTAAAATCAAAGACATAAGTGAGATGTACCAATTACTCTAGAGAGAGGTGCTAAGTATATCCATGAGGGACTTCTCAGAAGTTAAAAAAATATATGTCTAGCAACTATGAACTCATCCAGAGTTATACAGAAAGCAAGACACTTGAAGGGAACTCTTTAGAGAGCCGTTGAGATAGGGAGCTGTCAGCTTATCAGGGAGTGTTGTGATTTTTCTTTTCCCTTCCATCACCTCAGCCAAGAGACAAAATTAAATTGAAAAAAAAAGGACTGGTATCTTACGGTCCCGATCAGCTGCAAAACTTGTGGGTTTATTTGAGAGAGTGTTGGGAGAAAGTAACATTTATTCTCTTGGAGTTTGGAGGTATGTTCAAATATAGACTCTCAGCCTTGTCCCCTGCTGAATTTGGAAGGCGAGAGTGTAGCTGAAGTCACGCACTAAGGCACAACAGAGTGAACAGAAAAAGACCAGCTTTAGGGTAAAAAGGAAGTGTGATTTTCCTTTGGGATAAGCATACACTGGGGAAGATAATTAGGCTTCAAACACGGAGCTGGGACTTTCCAGAGAGGGTCACCTGCCAGTATGGAGGTGACAGGAAAAGGCTGTAGGGTGTGTTGTTGGGGAAAGTTGCTAAAAGGGTTGCAAAATGACCTCATCTCTTTTTGTCCTTCTGTCCTTCCGCTCTGTCTAGAGCAGTTCTCAGCCTTAGCTGCGTATTGAAATCACTAATGTTTAATTGGTATTTCAAAAACATAGCAATAAGAGGTCTTACCCCCAACCTAGTTTCTGAAAGTGGGGCCTGGGCACTAGATTTTTTTAATAAGCTCTTCTGGTGATTCTGGTGTATACTTAAGGTCTGGAAGACTGAGGAGGATATTAAGCAGAGACCAACTGTGTCCAATTGTAGTAGACACCAGAGGCTAAGTTCTGTGGTGATCATGACTCCAGGCTGACACTTGTGGGCCTGACTTTGCGAAGTGGAGGAATTCATTCATTCATTCATCAGATTGACTCTCTACTATGTGCTCCATACTGAGGATATAACCATGAACAGAGCAGATAGAACTCCATGTCCTTGTGGAGCTTCCACTCTAGCAGAGAGGGCTCCCTTGATTGGGAAACACAGATGAGGCTCAAGGAAACCCCTCTTGGATCTCAGGTAAGTGATGTGGGGGAGCGCGCATCAGAGCACTAACAGGGTGTCTGATTTTATGAAACACATTCACAGCTGATTGTACCCTCACACAATTGACCCACATCAGGCTGATGATCATCCTGTGTCCAAGCTGATATGGCCCCAAAGGCTCGGAGTGGTTGCAGAGTCTGTGACATGGCATTCAGCCACGGATTGTTCCCTTCCAGCCTCAGTGCATGAAGGTTCGTTGACCCAGTGTACCACAGAGCAGGTGTGTACAACTATGTGTATTGGGATGATCCCTCAGTTGTAAAATGATGTTGCTGATGGTGACAATGATGATGATGATGAGTGATTCTGTTTTTAGTTTAGTTTGGTGTCACACATGAAGAATCCGCAGCAGAACCAGTCTTTGAACTCAAATCTTCCAATTCCTATCTAGGCAGGGTCCTCTCCTGCTTCTCATTTTGGCAATAGTTAAGCTGACCTTCTTGAGACCAAAGGAAGGAGATTCCAGGAACCTGCTTGGTGTCCTTCTTTGCCCCAGCCTTAATGACTTGGCAGAGCCCTTCTATTTATTTGTCTTCCCAAGGATGAGGGTGAGCACTGTGCTTTGAGTGGCCAGGGTCAGAGGCAACTTTGACCCACAGGCCAAGGCTAATTGCTCTTATCGCCACCTCCATCTGTGAAATGTGTCTCTGGTGGGAAGTGTAATTAGAGCATTGTGAAGCCTTGGAGAGCTGATGAAGCTGGGCTAATTGCTGAGAAGATAGCATCAATGTAGAACAGCGTCTTTCCAGTCCAGCCCTGCCCATGGGTCCTGAAAATGTGGAACAGAATGGAAGGAGGAACAGGCTGGCTTTAGTGTGCTGTCACGCCCTTGTTGTCCTAGCTCAGAAGAGCCTTCAGGTTTGTCCCTGCCCTATTTACAGGAGCCCCTTGTTGGATGTTCCCATTCTCACTTCCTGGGTTCTCCCTCCTCTTCTATCTCTTTCCCTTTTCATCTTCTCTTCCCTGGGGTGTGCTCATGCCTAGAAAGATCAGACTAGAGTTGTGAGCAACAGCTGCACCGTTGGCAACCAAGAGGTGGCTGGGCCCCCAAACCCCTCTGCCCAGTACCAGGGAGCACAGACTCAGACTCTGTCCTACCCACATCAGAGCTCTTCAGACTGCCCGCTTTGGGTCCGATAGTTGGGGACAGCATGAGCTGCATGGAGAAGGGAGCATTGTAAGGGAGCAATAAGAAATATGTGAACACAAAACTAAGTGCCCCCAAATGAATAAAAATCCTTTTATCCGTTGCTTTAAACGTGTTCGTGGTTGTCTTTTATTGTCAACTTACTAAGTGCTAGACACTGTACTAGGTGCCCCACAGGTATTGCCTCGTTTAATCCTCACAACAGGCCTATGACATAGGTCTTATTTTCCAATTTTATACTTGAGAAAACTGGGACATAGAAGTTTTTAACTGTGTCAAGCTCACACCACTAGCAAGTGCTGCATTCTCCTAAGGCCATGTGTTTGAACTGGGTGATCTCAAGGCTAGAGAAACAGTCCTGATGCAGAGACTCAGGAATCCAACCCAAGTGGTTTGATCAACCCCAGGGTAGCAGGAGGAATATGGCAGCCAACAGACGATTTTCAAATTCAGCCTGGTCAGTGAGCAGGGGCAGATCTAAGCAGATAACCAAACGGTGTGCAAATGGAGCAGCAGGCAGGGGGATGGGAAAGAGACCTCAGCCTTGAGGAGGAGGGTTCAGAATCTAGGGCTGGAATTGGGGCTCAGCCACTGTCTGAGATGCAGAGCAGGGCCTCTGGCCCAGGGAGGCACTGTGGCCCTACGTGGGAATTAAGGAGCGGAAATGCAGTCAGAGGCCTATTCTTTGTAGCTGGCCAACACAGGAAGAGGAGAGGATGGCTGTGATGTGATAGGTATGAAGGATACGTGGACATCCAGAATGATCTCCAGTCCAGTGGTCCTAGGTCTGCTGGCATAAAAGGGGACCTGGAGCAGAGGGAACGCGAGACTCCACTCTCTGAGTCTGGACCCCAAACACAAAGCTGAGTTAACAACTACTTCCTAAGCCCTAAAAATTGGAGAGGTGGAGGCCACTGATAAGCATCCTGCTTTGTTCTGGATGAGCTTATGAGCTGGTATATGTGGGGATGCCCAGCTTGAGAAGCTGGGGAGGGCAGGGTCTAGAGCAATATTCAGGCTTATGATGGCTGAGCTCTTTAAAGAAAGATCCTCTGAAATCCTACCTCAATGCTACCTAAATGATGATGCCCCTCTGTTTCTGGCAGAACAGAAAGCAAGATGGGAAACAACTTAAACACAGTCCAGACTATCCTGATTGACACAGAGAAGTCAAATATTTTTTTATTCTTATTGCTTTATTGCCCAACGATTATAGACTTTCTTATTTTACGGTGGGGTCCACATAAAGCAAGATAATAGCTCATAGATATTGAGCAGTTACTATATGCCCGGGATAACAAAACCCCATGAGTTAAGTACCATTATCATTTGTCCTTTCACTCATGAGAAAACTGAGGTTTGAGAGGTTGATAATTAGGTTAAGATCTTACATCTCATGAGCATGAATCACAGGAATCAAACCCAGGCATAAGTCTATACTTGTAACCACAGTGTAATGCTATCATTCTATGGAAGTCCAGGCTACGACCTCATACATAGTGATCACTGGAATTATGTACTGAATGAATCAATCAATGGACACGTTGGTGGACGTATCCCCCAAAGTGTATTTTTCAGACCCTGAAGCCTAGGCAGATTCAGAGGGGGATGAACTTAAAATGAAAACTGGGTGTAGGGCTCCCTAAGTCACATCAGAATTCACTGGGAGGATATCCCAAGATGAGACCAAAGGCCAAACGTCTATCAGCTGCCAATGAAATGAGGAACCCCAGCCATTCTATGTCCTTTCTGTTAATAGAGGATGATTCTCCTTAGAGAACATGGGCCCTGTTGTTCTCTGGAACAGAGATGTTGTTTTTGTGACATTTCAAGTCTCGTTTTCAACTTTTTAAAAAAAGATTTTATTTATTTATTTTTAGAGAAAGGGGCAGGAAGGGAGATAAACATCAATGTGCAAGAGAAACATTGACTGGTTGCCTCTCACATGCCCCCAACTGGGATCTGGCCTGCAACTCAGGCATGTGTTCTGACTGGGGATTAAACTGGAGACCTTGTGGTTCATGGTCCAGTGTTCAGTCCACTGAGACACACCAGCCGGAGGTCATTTTCAATGTTTTATGTTGTTAAATATGAGTGCTGAAACTAGGAGCTCATGTCTGAGTTATAGAAGCCAGTTTCTGGTTCCAGAATGGCAGATCAGTAGAGCAACTCCCTAGATAAACTTGGGCCTGAGGGAGCCTTTCTTTCTCTGGAGGTGATATTCTGTGCAGAGACATAGCATTTCAGGAGTATGTGGCACCCAGGGCTTGAGAGATAAAAAGCAGTGAGATCCAGGTAGTGGCTGAACCCTAGGGAGGCAGAAAATTAGGACCCAGCCCTGAGAAGGGGATGGGTGAGCACATGCGGGGTTTGGAATTGAGGGCAGTGGAGGACCACCCAGTGTGATTGCTCCAGGACTTTGGGATGGAGGAAGAGGAAGCTCAGTCTTGCGAGCTGCTACAACATGGCAGCCCGAAGGGGAGAGAAGTGCTTTGAGACAAGTATGCATGAAGTCAGGAAGAGAAGGGTGGTACTCAAGATGGGGTCAAATTGTCACCAAGTTACACGATCATGGACAAGGAGGTCAAGGCCAATGACGCACATCTTGTCTGGGTTAGGATGACTAGGACCTGTGGGAGAGAGATGAGGGGGCCCACCTGCCTACTCCTGGGTGATCCTGAAGCTTCCTGAGAGAAGGAGGAAGCTGTCCTCTCTCATGTGCCCCTCACCACTCTTTGACTCAGTTTGGAGCATGTGCCAGGGCAAATCATGCTTCGGAAACTTCGTTCCACTGGGAGAATATTCTTGCTGTTGCTTGTTATGCCCAGGACAGCATTGTGATGCTGCTGCTTGCTAGCTCTCTCCTGGCTTTGGGTCTCTGTTCTCTCTCTGGACTGTGTTGGAGGACACATAATGGCAATGGGAAGGGGGTTCACTCCTCTTCAATTGGAAGCTGGAGTTGAAGACAGCTTCTCCCTTGTACAGAACATGGCCCCTAACACTTCCTCTGAGGGCTCTCTCTAGACAGCTCCTCCGCATCCCAGGGTTCACATCCCAGGGCCTGCAGCCCAGCTTCTCCCTCTTTAATAAGCTCCCATCAGGACTGTGTGAGGCACACCTGCAATGTCCCACTCACCGGCTTCCTCTGGGCTGCTTCAGAGGGCAGGTCACCTTTCCCGGTGGTCCTCTCCACCTGACATTCCTTCCCCGGTCTGGGCTTACTCTTTCCATCCTTCCTGTATTGTCAAGAAGCCAGAATGCTTCAGGTTCAGTGCAGGATGACAAGAATCAGAGAAAATCACAAGACCTTCTAAGTGCCCCAAAGCCAGGTCTTTTGGAATCCTGTTTCCTTTCCTTGATTCACTTTTTTTTTTTACATTGATTAAAGACTCTTGGTTTCCCATCCCATGATTCCCACATCTTATGCAACATCCAGATTATTTGTTCAGAAAATAACACCTGGTCATGCTTTTTCCTTCCATCCTCTCTTCCATTTCCCTTTCGTCCTCCTCCCTCTGGTGTTCTGATCACCCTCATGAGTTTCCTCACTATTCAGAGGGCAAGTCACAATGCCCAGGCCTGGCAACTGAGGGCGTGAAGTACACAAGAGGGAGTTAAAGGATTTGCTAGCCTAGGATTTTTGTTTGTTTTGTTTTGTTTTACAACTAATCACCCTAGGACTTGATTAGCTGATTTGATAATGCCAATATAATCAGCACAGTTAATTATAGACTCTGCTATTCAGGTCAGAACACATGCAGGTAAGCAAGGTGTTGGGGCAATTGCTCTACCTGAGACCTGCTCCTGATTCCAAATAATCCAAGGGTTAGTCAGTAGGATTTCTTTTGGGCTACAGACTCCCTGCCTGGTCTGGGGTGAGGCTAGGGGGATCCCTTCCCCTTTCTGAGAGTCAGTTTGCAATTGTAGAGGCAGCTAGTGGCACTGATGTGTCCAAAGTACCTAGTAGAAGACCTAGTACACTCTATGACTCTGGACTCATTGGCTCCATAACTCAGCAAGCCTGAATCTTAGCAAAAATGCTCTGTAGTGAGATAGTGGGAACCTTGCAAATCCCCCCTATTTTGCCTTGGCCTTTCATAGGGAGGGATGTGGTTCAAGAACATACAGGTTAGGCAATAACACCCGACCCAGATCTTAGGTTGATATCCTCAGATGCCTTGACTTACCTCAGCATTGAAGGGGCTTTGGGCTGCCTCCTAGTTAGCCTGGTTCTTGCTTGATCCACTTTTAAATACTCTCTGGCTGCCCAGCCTCTCTCTCTCTCTCTCTCTCTCTCACACACTCATACACGTGCACACATACAGAGAAAAATACATACTCATAGACACACTCCCACAGGCATACTCATACTCATTCTAATGCACACATACACACTCACACTCACTCTCACACACTCTCAAACACCCCAGATGACCTCCTCACATCATCAGCACCACACTCCTCACAGATATATTTTCTTCACAGTCTAAAAAAGATCAATCACTTTTAAATTATATAACCTCTAACCACTATGCTGTACACTGGAAACTAAAATAAAGTAATATTGAATGTCATTGTAATGTGTATTTATTTTTTACTGTAATTGAAAATAAATAAATACACATTTATCTAACTGTCTAAAATAAATACATAATAAACATTGAGAAAAAAACTTCTGACTATTTTTCTCTTCTCACATATCCTTCACCCACACACCCCCCCCTTCTCTCTGCCCACCTAGCTCTAAAGCAATAGCAGGGAGGTGCCCAGAGCAGAGCTAGAATGTTTGTGGAACCTATTCCCCTGAGAAACCCTCCCCGTCCCTTACAACTCTGCAAGTTCACTCAGCCTTGTCCCTTCCAGAGGTCGCCTCCCCTTCCATCCCACCCTAGACTGAGAGGCCCTTCTGGCTGCTACAATAGCACCTTGCACATGTACCTATGGAAAAATGGATCACTTTAGCTTGCAATTACCTATAAGTTGTTGTGAGAGCCCCTCACAAGAGAGTAACTGAATTTGTAGGTCAGAAATTTGCTAGGATGGCAGATGGAGTGGGCTGGGGAGGAATTAGGGCATGGAGGGAGGGTTGCTGAAGTGGAGTGACTGGGCAGCTGAGGTGAGGGAGTGTGCTTCTGGCCAGCAGCCTGTGAGGCATTGACACCCCTCCTTCTTGGGAAGCAAGGGCGTAGAGAGTTTCCACTGCCTCATGGATTCCCAGAGCCTGATGCATTTGCCTACCGAGTCCTGAGCCCCAGGAGCACGCACCTCTGATCTGGACTTTCTTACCTGTCCCTGCCAACCTCAGGCTTCCCAGCCCTGGGAGCCATCTCCCCTGCCCCCAGCTCTCTGCCAGGACTGGCCACCCCTCATCAGGGCCAACTGCTCAGGACCAAAGGGCTTTCTCTCTGGCAGATGGCAAACACAGAGCCAAGGTTAAGGTCTTGCCCCTTTTAGGAACATATCTGCCTTGTGATAGAAGCCCCCATGGAGCACATAATGCCCTAACTCAAAGGCTTAGTTCAGTGAGGGAGATGCCAGATTTGGAACCCACAGAAAGCTTGAGAAAGGCTAGATTACAGATATGCATCTTAAACAAATGTTTATTGAATGTCTGCTCACTGTCAGGTATTAGGCTGAGGCTACAGTGATAAATAAGACAGGTGACATTCTCTGCTTTCATGTATGTTACAGTCTATAGACGAGAGGAGATTGATCATAAATAAAAGAACAAATGAATGAACAAGACATTTTCAGGAGTGTTAAATGCTGTGAAGACAATAAAAGAGAGTGGGGTGAAGACATGACTTGGGGGGGCTGGGGCTGCTGGTTGTGGCATTAGTGGGATGGTAAGGGAAGGCCTCTGAGGGGAGGGCATTTCAGCTGAGACCTGAGTAACGAGAAGTCAAAAAATGAGCTAGCCATGCAGAGTTAGAAATATTAATTCCAGGAGTTAGTTGTGAGCCTTTCTAAGGTGGTACTTTCAATCAGAGAAGGAAAACTCTGACTCCAAAAAACCTCCGCTGCCTTGCGGCATACCTCTTCTGGGGAAAGGCTAAGGGAGTAAACCCCGACAGAAAATCCGGAGCCGGAGTCCCTAAGGCGGTTTGACGTTGTAGTCAACACCGGCAACTCCTGCGGCGCACCTGAAGCCAAGCTGTATCGACTCCGTCTTTCCCTTGGACCCTTCAGCTGCGAAGAGAGGGGGGGTCTGCTGCATGGGCAACAGCGGACCCTCCATATCACCCTGCCCAGGCTCTGTAGCTTCAGCTCCACTGGAGAGGACACTCCAGCGTCATCGCAAGATGTCGATTCAACACGGGAGGAGACAGATGCCGTGTCACTCCCGAGTCGGACTGCACAGCCATTCTCGGCGGTGCAGATAGACACTTAAGAAGCTACACCATCGTCTCTCGAGACGGACGGCTGCCGACGACGACTTTCAATCAGGAAGTTTAACATTAAGAAAACGTAATTATACAGTCCGGATTCAGATTTTTCCCTTTGTCCCAATAATAACCTTTGGAATTTTTTTAAAATGTGGCATTTAGTTGTTAAATTCCCTCAATCTAGTATTGTTTCTCAGTCTTTCTTTGTCTTTCATGATGTTGATATATTTGGAGAGTACAAGCTAGACTGTCCCCCAGTTTGGGTTTGTCTGATGTTTCCTCCTGATTAGATCCAGGCTATATATTCTGGGCAGGAACACTTCCGGAATGATGCTGTGTTCTTTCTGTATGGCTCATCAGGCAGCCCGTGATGTCAGTCTGCCCCATTACAAGTTCACATGCTGATTTGCACGTCATATTAAACCATAAAAATATCCAGTCACATAATATTCTTTGAAAACGTACTTTTCCCATCTTATAAATTTTTATCAAGAATGCTGTTGTCCAATAGATATATACTGTAAGCCACATATTAATTTTAAGTTTTCTAATAGCTACATTAAAAAAGTAAAAAAAGTCAAATTAATTTTTAAAATGTATTTTATTTAACCCAACATATCCAAAATGTTATCATTTAAACATGTAATCAATATTTTAAAATTGTCAAGGGGATAATTTAAGTTCTTTCCTTCTTTTTTTTTTTTTAAATTTCAAGTCTTCAAAATTTCAGTGTATATGTTGGGCTTGCAGCACATCCTAATTCAACTATTCGACAGCCACATGTTACCAGCAGCTACCGTACCAGACAGCACAGATCTAGAATATGCTTTTCGGTGTACAGTAGAGGTACAATAACTTATTTAATCAACTCTCCATTGCTGAAAGTTACAATTATTTTTAAAAATTTGCCATTATAAGTAATGATACAAAGAAATTCCGTGTATCTAATTATTTCCTCAGGATACATTTCTTGAGGTGGAATTGATTTAACGAGGTTACCAAAATTATGACAGTTTTGAAGCTCCTAATGTTGCCAATTTGCTTTCCAAAAAGGTTGCACAAATTTTCATTTGCATCAGCAATATATGATTTCTATACCTTTATCAATGCAGGGCTTTGTATAAAGTCGTCGTCGGCAGCCGTCCGTCTCGAGAGACGATGGTGTAGCTTCTCAAGAGTCTATCTGCACCGCCGAGAATGGCTGTGCAGTCCGACTCGGGAGTGACACGGTATCTGTCTCCTCCCGTGTTGAATCGACATCTTGCGATGACGCTGAAGCTACAGAGCCTGGGCAGGGTGATATGGAGGGTCTGCTGTTGCCCATGCAGCAGACCCCCCCTCTCTTCGCAGCTGAAGGGTCCAAGGGAAAGACGGAGTCGATACAGCTTGGCTTCAGGTGCACCGCAGGAGTTGCCGGTGTTGACTACAACGTCAAACCGCCTTAGGGACTCCGGCTCCGGATTTTCTGTCGGGGTTTACTCCCTTAGCCTTTCCCCTGAAGAGGTATGCCGCAAGGCAGCGGAGGTTTTTTGGAATCAGAGTTTTCCTTCTCTGATGTGCCCTGACTGGAAGATCGAACCAGTGACACTTAGCTCGCAAGGCCGACGCTCAATCCACTGAGCCAAACCAGCCAGGGCATGTGGTATATTACACTTATTGATTTGTGAATATTAAACCATCCTTGAATCCCTGGGATAAGTCCCACTTGTTCGTGATATAGGACTTTGTAATGTGTTCAGGATTTTAGCATCTATGTTCATTAGCAATATTGGCCTGTAGTTTTCTTTCTTGTTGTCCCTTTACCTGGTTTCGGAATTAGGGCAATACTGGCTTCATAGAAAGAGTTTGGGAATCTTCCTTCTTCCTGGATTTTTTGGAATGTTTAAGGATAGACATTAGTTCTTCCGTAAATTTTTTGTAAAATTTGCCTGTAAAGCCATCCGGTCCAGGGCTTTTGTGTGCCAGGGGTTTTTTGATTACTGCTTCAATTTCATTAGTTGTTATTGGTCTATTCAGGCTTTCTGCTTCTTTCTGATTCAGCTTTGGAAGATTGTATGTTTCCAGAAATTGATCCATTTCATCAAGGTTGTCAAATTTCTTGCCATACAGTTGTTTCTAGTAATTTCTTACAATGCTTTGCAGTTCTATGGTTGTGATTTCTCCTCTTTCATTTCTGGTTTTGTTTATTTGGGTCCTCTTTTTTTCTGGATGAGCCTGGCTAAACGCTTGTCAATTTTATTTTTTTAAAGAACCAACTCCTGGTTTTATTGGTCTTTTGAATTGTTTGTTTGGTCTCTATGTCGTTTAATTCTGCTCTGATCTTGGTTTCCTTCCTTCTACTCACTCTGAGCTTTGTTTGTTGTTTTATTCTAGTTCTTGTAGCTGTAGGGTTAGGTTTTTTATTTGAGATTCTTCTATCCTTTTTAGGTAGGTCTGTATTGCTATGAACTTTCCTCTCAGGATTGCTTTTGCTGTGTCCCATAGGTTCTGGGCTGTTGGTATTCATTATCATTTGTTTCCAGAAACTTTTTGACTCATTCCTTAAAGGCATTGTTAACCCATTTATTATTCAATAGCATGTTATTCATTCTCTATGAGTTTGAATGTGTTTGAGTTTTCTCCTTGATGTTGATTTCCATTTTCAAGTCATTGTGATCTGAGAAGATGCTTAATATAATTTCAATTTTCTTGAATTTGTTGAGGCTTTTTTTGTGTCCTGCCATGTGGTCTATCTTAAAAAATGTTCTATGTGCACTTGAACAGAATGTATATTTTGCTTCTTGGGGGAGAAAAGTTCTATATCTACCAATTAAATCCATTTGATCTAGAGTGTTGTTCATTGCCTCAATATCCTTTGTGTCTTTGCTTTGAAGATCTGTCCATTGTTGGCAATGGTATGTTAAAGTCCCCTAATATAAGTCTGTTGCTGTTGATATCCTTCTTGTAGCCTTTCAATATTTTCCTTATATATTTGGATGCACCTATGTTGCGTGCATATACGTTTACAAGAGTTGTATCTTCTTGATGGATTGTTCCCTTAAGTATTATGAAATGTCCTTGTTTGTCTCTTTTTATAGCTTTTGCTGTGAAATCTGTTTTGGCTGTTGTAAGTATTGCTACATCACCTTTTTTTCATATACATTTGCTTGGAATAGTTTTTTCCATCCCTTCCCTTTAAGTCTGTGTAGATTTTTTGTTTTGAGGTGGGTCTCTTGTAGACAGCATATACATGGATTATGTTTTCGTATCCATTCCACTACCCTATGGTCTTTTGATTGGAGCTTTTAATCCATTTATATTTAAGGTTATTACTGACAGATATTTATTCATTTCCCTTTGTAGCTGTGTTCCTCTCCCTTTCTCTTCTTCTTCTTTTTCTTAAAGCATTCTTTTTAGCTTCTCTTGCAGTGTTGGTTTGGTGATGATATATCCTTTTAGCCTTCCTTTGTCTTGGAAACTCCCTTTTCACCTTCCATTCTGAAAAAATAGTCTTGCTGGGTAGAGTAGTCTTGGTTGTAGGCCTTTGTTTATCATTGCTCAAATATTTTTTGCCATTCCTTTCTGGCTTGTAGTGTTTCTGTTGAGAAATCAGCTGATAGGCTTATCGGAGCTCCCTTGTACGTCATTTGCTGTTTTCCTCTTACCGCCTTTAGGATTCTCTCTTTGTCTTTCAATGTTTCCATTTTAATTATGATGTGCCTTAAAATGGGCCTCCTTGGCTTCATCTTCACTGGGACCCTCTGTGATTCCTGTACTTGTGAGACTTTTTCTCTCCTCATGTTCGGGAAGTTTTCTGTCATTACTTTTTCAATCAGGCTTTCTATCCCTTGCTCCTCTTCTTCTCCTTCTGGTATCCCTATGATATGGATATTGTTATGTTTCATGTTGCTCTGCAGCTCTCTTAAACCCTCTTCATTCTTTTTCTGTCTTTTTTTATTTTGTTACACTATCTGGGAATTTTTTTCTACATTGTCCTCTAACTCACTGATCCCATGCTCTGCTTCATTTAGCCTGCTTTTGATTCCTTCTACTGTGTTCTTCAATTCAGAAATTATATTCTGCATTTCTTTCTGGCTCTTATGGATAGTTTCTATGTCCTTCTTCATGCTGGTGTAGTTCTCAGTAAGTTACTTGAAGCTTCCCAAGAGTTCTTTGTAGTTCTCCTGGAATTATTTACAGCTTTTGTGGAGTTCTTTGTAGCTCCCCAGGAGTTCTTTGTAAGTTTTCTCTGAGTTTGTTGAGTTCATTGAGGTTCCTTATTATCATTGTTTTGAATTCCATGTCTAATGATTTGCTTGTCTCTATTTCATCTATCCCTCCTTCTGCGAATTCCTCCTTTCCTTTGGATGGGGTGTTGTTTCTCCATTGGCCCATTTTAAGTGGCTCTTCTGTTTGTTTCTGCTTCTTAGATTGACCTGCTTTTATTTCCTGCCTTTGTGGTGTGACCTTCTCGTATACAGTTGTTGAGCTGCTGCTTCCAGCTGACACCACTTGCAGGGGAATAGTCTGCTTAAGAGATTTCTCCCATAGCACTGGGGATGATTGGCTCTCGTTGCTATAAGCTTGACTTGAGAGCCAATACCAAAATGAGATAGTGAATTCTTTCTTCCTCCCTTTCACCCTCCTTTTCTTTTTTCTACATATTTGCCGTGCTATATCCAAGCCTGTATAATCCTGTTTAGTTTGAAGAGTGAGCATATATCTTTACTTTTAGTTAAGTGGATGAATCAATCGGTGCATAAATGCATGAAATGCACGAATGAGGTGAAGGTTACCCAATAATGACAGACATATATTGCTGGATGCCATTTGATGGCAGTCAACCAAAGGACTAAAGTACTGACCAAGGAGATCTGAGTTGCTCTTTTGGTTGTGGGAGGATTGTAACCTTAATGCTGGAAGCCTGACTTAAGATGTTTTCCTTGGACTCTGCTTTGATATAAAGCTCACTCGACTTACATGATGAACTTAAATTAATTGAATCTAAGATGTTGAATCACAGAAACTGGCTTTCAGAGAAGAAGAAATTATCTCAAGAATAGAAATCAGGTGATTACTAAGAGGGAGGGGATGTTTCACTTGAGCAAAGGCCTTTGGAAAATGTATATTAAGAAAAAGTCTATCTAATGAGGTCTATCTGACCTTTATGACCATAATATTGGTTATAGCTGAATTTCAAATAGGTTTACTCTATATCTTTTTGTTTTGGATTTGATTAGTGTTCTATGGTTTGCTTCTGCAGTTAGTGAAAAGTAAAATGGAATAAAAATATTTTGAATAAAAAATATCTGATAGTAAATAGTTAATAATGGCCTGATGGTTAACACGTCTTGTTATGTATTTAGAACACTCTCTCTTTTAATTTTAGCAACAAAAATGACAATAGACAAGCATAGGGAGGAAAAATATTATTTGGGTGTTTTTACCTGAAGAATTATTGAGTACACGTTACTTTTCATATACATGAACTAGAAATAGCTAAAGTAAACTACTCCTCACTTAGTTATGACTCTAGGAAATAAAGTTTTGTGGGGATATTTCCTGAATTCTGTTCAATGACGCATTAATCTCCTGGAAGTATGCTAGTAGTCATTTCTTAGAAGGGTCTATGATCAAACGAGTTTGGGAAACTTGAAATTAAATGAAAGTAAACATTTATTTCACAGCTGGTTTCGCAGAACCATTTCATGTAGTAATGTGCCTTGTGTCTCTCCAAGGTGTGATACAATGTGAAATGTTTCCTGATCTTTCACCCAAAATTGCCATTAACATGTGGCATAATACAGTCTTGGAAAACATATAATGGAAGGTTTCTGCTATTTCTTTGAAGGACATAATACTCTGCAACTGCTGTATTTTGCTCATTTTGTTTTACATTGTTTTGGTTCACCTTTTGAAATTTATATCCTCCAACATAAAATTAGCTTCCATTGTTTTCTTTTTGTTTTCGGGGGATCGAAACAATATATCCCTTTTACAAGCAATATGTTATCTTTATTCTTTCCCAATAAGAGATGTACAGAGCATTTGTTTGTTAGTTTATTTTTTTATTATAAAATTTCCAGGCATGTAAGAAGGTCTAAAGATGATATTCTGAATCCTTGTGGAAGTACTAGCTTTAAGAAATTAAATAGCACAATAAATCTGAGTGTTCCTGGTCTTCTTTTATTCCTCATGCACTGAATGTAAGAGTTAGCATCTCTTGAATTTCGAAATTTCTAATGCCAATCTTTGACTTTGTGAGTCTTTTGTGTGAATGGTATGGTACTGCATATGTCCCTCTGAACTCTTTTTTCTCCCACCTTCATCTTGTGTTTGCGAGTTATGTTAATGCTTTCAAGGAAACCATGATTGAAAAACAAACTTGGGGTGATTGGCAAACTCATACTTGCTGATTTGGGAGTCTTTCCATTATTAAGGCTTAATTATGGCCTAATATGTGGTCAGTTATCATAAATGTCCCCTTTGTTCCTGAAACGTGTCTATTCTCCAATTTTTCAATGCTGTTCTCCAATTTTCAATGCTTTTATCTATTATAAGCTCACATACTTGTTTTGCCTACTTATTTCTCGTTCCTAAAAAAGTTGTTTTAATATATTCTGCATCCAAGTACATTCAATTGCCTTGACTCAGTTTGTCAATTTCTTTTGTAATTATTTCCCTTTTTGCTTTATGTCCATTTTGGCTTGTTTTTAGGCACAAAGTAATTTAGAATTATCGTGTTATGTATTCTTAGGGAATGAGAGTATTAAATTATGTTACAGGCTCCACTTTAGCAATGTCTTTCTCTTTTTTTAAACCTTTAAGTATATTTTGTTTGATAATAATATAGCTATACCTATGTTTAACAAACTGATTTTTAAACATATTTCTGGGTTCTTATGTGTTACAAGTCTCTTTAAACAATACAGCTAGGATATTTTAACACAATCTGAAAATATCTGCCTTGAACTGATCAATTACTTATATTTCTCATGGAGTTGTACTTTTTCCTAATAGTTACTTTTCGCTTTCAATTTACCCTGCTTTTTCTTCTTTTCTAATATTAGAGTGACTTATTTGGGAATGATTGAAATATTTTTACTTTGTGTTTTCTCTATTGACTTGGAAGTTATAGCTAATTCTATTGTTTTCTTTTTTTAAAGATTTTATTTATTTCCTTTTAGAGAGAGGGAAAAGGAGGGAGAAAAAGATGGAGAGAAACATCAGTGTGTAAGAGATACCTTGACCGATTTTACCTCTCGCATGCCCCCAAACGGGGACCTGTCCTGTAACGCAGGCATGTGTCCAGACTGGGAATTGAACCGGTGACCTTTTGCTTCACAGGGTGGCGCCCATTCCACTGAAACACACCAGCCAGGCTTCTGTTTTCATCTTAATAGTCGTTTTTAAACATTTCACATGTTTAACAAATTCTAAAGTTAATATATATGTATGTTCCTTCTGAGCAATTCGGTATGCTTTGATTTCCATTAGTTCCTTCCCTTTTTATTCATTAGTAATTCAGCACATTGGGTTTATACCCCTGCTAGCTGCCAGCTCTTTTCTGGGATGTCTCCAGGTGCAGCAGCCTGCTGGTTAGGGCTTTGTGTCCACTCCACCTCACAGTGTTTCACAGCTGACTGGTGAGGCTGGTGGCCAGGGCAGACATGGAGAAAGTGCACCTGCCTCGGGCTTCCAAGAGAAGCTGAAAAGGTCCCCTGAGGAGGTGGGCCATGTCCAGGAAGGAGCCGGGTGGCTCCCGTACTGACTTTGAGCAGGACCTGGCCCCTAGGACAACAGTGGGGCAGGCGCCAAAGCTCCCACAGAGCCAGTGGCCAGACACGGTGATGTCAGGCAGGTGGGGCCTCAGTGGTATGGGACAAAGGCCTCATGGAGGGCAAGGCAGGTGCCAAACACTTGCTACACAGAGATGCAGGTCCCAGGTGCTGGAAGGTCATGATGGGATTGGCCATTCAGGGAGGCCCCGCCCCTTCCTCTGTGACCTCTCAAGGTCCATTGATGTTTCCATGGAGACATCAGAAGGTCCTGGCTGAAGTCAGTTCAGTGCGTGCTAGAACCCCAGAGGAGGAGGAAGCAAAGGAGAGACTCTCCCTGTTTCCACTCTTACTTGAGTTCGTTTGGCGCACAACTGCCCCTACATGGGCAATTTCCTTTCTCGGATTCGCTTGTTCTTCTGCCGCCTCCGCCGCGGCCACCATCCCTTGCCTGGTGGCCATCACCCTGTCACCCGTGATTATGGCCCACCTGGCTGGGACCACCCTGCTGTCAGCCATTTCCACCCACTATTTCATTGTCATGCTGCTGGTCCATCGGCCTTCGGCCTTGTCCCGAGAGGGCGGTGTCCTCTCGCACAGACTGTGCGCTTCCCTCTGGAAGTCCACCAGTTGGTGAAATGGAAGGACCCCCCGCAGAAGCCTGTGCTTCCTGCTTGTACATCCGGGAGGTCTGGAAACTTGAGACCGGGCCCTATTCGTCATTCAGGTCGCAGATCTTCTGGCCTGCGCTCACCACCTGAGCAGGCAGTCAAGGCTGAGGAGCCGGGACCCTCTATAATCGTCCCACTTCCTTTCCCAAAGGAGGTGGTGGGGAAGGTCCGGGAAGAGTCCCCAAAAGGCACGGCACACAAGACCAGCCAGGTAGAGGAAAAAGGGCAGGATCATGGGGACAGCCCCCACAGCAGTGGGCATCTGCCCAGCACTCCAGATTCAGTATGTGTAGGGAAGGAGAAGCAATCCAGCAGCAATTCTCCCCCGGCCTCTGCCAGCAGGAGGCCCCGCAAAAGAAAGCAGTCTGGGCCGCTCTTGCTTCCACTGCCACCACTGCGGTGGGATCGAGGTGAGCTGCCCCCGCCTGCTAAACTTCCTTGCCTTGCCATGGACCCAAAGCTGCACACCATGGAAAGATCTGAGGGTCCAAGGAAAAAGACTGCGGGGGACAAGACCCAGGTCACTCAGCCTGCTGCTTATCTGCCTCCACCTGCCTCGGTGCCTGCAGGAACCCTTCCCCTGGCCACTCAAATGGGGCAGACCCCTGTTACCATCACTGCCAGAGCATCTACACGTTTGACCTCTCGGCCCGCTTTACAGGATGATGACACCGAAATGGACACGACTCCTCCGTACTATGCCACCACAGTCGTATCATCTCCAGGTGGCAGTGTAAGATCCATGGCAGTTCACCAAATCCCTGCCATGGACCCCGAGGAGCCTATGGACACCACTCCTGCTCCATAGGAAAACCACTGCCCCCTGTCCTTGCCCTTCCTAATTCTGACCACATACCACCCAGTGGCAACATTCCCTTGGCTAAAGTCACCATCTCTTTTCTTAACTGGGGATCCATCTGGCCACAGCATGGCTGCTGCAGGAGGAGGAACATCCTCAACCTCATTGCAGAGTATAAAACCTTCCCCATGATCACAGGCACTAGTGTTCACGCTTGCCACCAGTGCACCTGCAGTCCACCTGGCGTACAAGATCTCCGACACTTGCAACAGCCACCACCATGGAGAATACAGGTATGTCATGAGACATGTCTCTTTCCACCTTCTGTCAGACCACTGGGGGCATTTCTGGCTGCGTCACAGCCATTATTGTTGCAAGTCTTAGCATCATCCCTGTGTTTAGACACACTTGTAGCTGCACTGTATTTCAAACCTGGAACCTACCTGTGCTGAATCTAGGTGATGCTATGGCAGGTTACAACTTCCCTCCCGTGATGGGAGGGCGTGTTCTTCCCACTTTGCATTAGTACAACGGGGGCCCACCTGGCCATGGTGGCTGATTTTTTTTAATGACAAAGTCAATAGAGTAATAATTTGTGGTATAATCAGTAGCTTCTAATTCTTTTGATTTGTCCAAAGTTTGTTTAGAGGAAGGTCGTGATGCTTTGGTCATGAGTTCAATCTCTGGGTCCTGCTTTCGGTTTAGAAATTATTGATGAGATAGTTTGATCTTTTATTTATTCAATTACTGAGAAGTTCTGTCACACAGAATCATCTTTGAATACCTATTTGTCTGTTTATTTTTTTAGACAAAAGCATTTCAAGTTGCTACCAACAACATTTTTAAAACCCATAAAATTGTACAATGGAATGTGTTGCTTCTTTGGATGATATCTTTCTTGGAATATATAGTTTTATGGCAAATGTCCTATAAGAAAATAGTTTCAATAAGACCGTTAAGTAATCTAAGTTTTAGTGAACATAAGCCGTAACCTCTGATTTTAGTGATATTAATTACATTTGCAAATATAAATTTATGAACTTTTCTCATGAAAGTCAAATTTTGAGTATTGTAAGCTGATAAGCTTTGATTAGTCTCTTTGTGTTCTAGGCAGTAGGTTATGGAGCTTAGGCCATTCTGGGAAAGGAACTGTCTCTAGGGAGAAATTTAGTTTCACTTACATGGGAAATTTCATAGAGAAGAACTTGTTATTCCAATGAAGATTTTGTTTAGTAGTAGTGCATCATAAAACCGGGGGAGTGTTGTTTACCTAGAAGTTAAACTTTAGGAGCTGGCTTAATGTTTATGAGTAAACAAAGATGTACTTTTCTTTGCGTTTTCTCTATTTTGTTACTCCTTTAACATGTTATCTGAATTCCTCTTAGTGGGTTTTTTTTCCCTTTCAAAAAATGTTCTGTTATCCTATTACAGTTGTCCCAATTTTCCCCCCTTTGCCCTCCTGTGCGGAGCCCACCTCTGCTCCACAGTCAATCCCCACCCTGTTGTCCCTGTCCGTGCGTCATTCACATGTGTTCTTTGACAAGTCCCCTCCCCTTCTTTCCACCATTATCCCCCTCCCCTCTCCCCTCTGACTGTTCCATGTTTTCATGTCTCTGGTTCTGCTGTGCTCATTCGTTTGTTTTTGCTAATTAGGTTCCTCTGATGGGTGAGATGGTATTTGTCTTTCATTGAATCGCTTATTTCACGTAGCGTATACTCTCCAGTCACATACATGCTGTTGCAAAAGTTAGGAGTTCTTTCTTTCTGCTGCATAGTGTTCCACTGTGTAAATGTACCACAGTTTTTTGATCCACTCATTTACTGATGGCCCCTCAGGCTGTTTCCAGCATTTGGCTATTGTCAATAATGCTGCTCTGGACATAGGGGTGCATAAGTTCTTTTGAATTGGTGTTTCAGGATTCTTCGGGTATAATCCCAGTAGTGGAATGTCTGGGTCAAAAGGCAGTTCCATTTTTTGTTTTTCGAGGAAATTCCACGCTATTTTTGACAGTGGTTGCACCAGTTTGCATTCCTGCCAACCGTGCACTAGGGTTCCCTTTTGTCCACATTCTCGCCAGCACTTGTTTGTTGATTTATTAATGGTGGCCATTCTGACATGTGTGAGGCACTTTCTCATTGTGATTTTAATTTGCATTTATCTGATGGCTAGTGATGTTGAACATCCTTTCATATGCCTATGGTCCCTCTGTATGTCCTCCTTGGAGAAGTATCTGTTTCCCAATAGTTCTGGTGTGTGTGAATTTATTTATTAATTATTATTTTAAAGTACATTTTATTGATTTTGTTGTTACAATAGTTCCAATTTTTCCCCCTTTGCTCCCCTCTGCCCAGTCCCCCGCTTCCCCCAGCAGTCCCAGCCCTCTTAGTTCATGTCCACGGGTCGTGCATAGAAGTTCTTTGGCTTCACCCTTTCCTATATTATTCTCAACATCCCCCCTGTCTTATTTTGTACTGACCGGTTTTTTTTTTTTTTTAATGTTTTTTATTGATTATATTGTTAAAACAGTTCCAATTTTCTCCCCCTTGTTCCCCTCCCCCCAGCACCCCCCTCTCCCATGTACTGACCGATTTTGATTATGCTTCTTAGTCCCTGAATCATTTCCCCATTTCTCCAGCTAGCCGCTCCCAGCTGATATCCCTCCAAATGATCCCCATACCTATGATTCTGTTCCTATTCTGGTTTGCTCATTTGGATTTTGTTTTTATTTTTTAGATTCAGTTGTTGATAGTTGTGAGTTTGTTGTCATTTTAGTGTTCATAGTTTTGATCTTCTTTTCCTTAAGAAATCCCTTTGAGATTTCATATAATAATGGCTTGGTGATGACGAGCTCCTTTAGCTTCACCTTGTCTGGGAAGCACTTCATCTTCCCTTGCATTTCAAATGATAGCTTTACTCGATAGAGTAATCCTGGTTGCAGGTTGCCTGTCATCACATCGATTACCGTTTGCCAGTCCCTTTCTGCCTGCAAAGTGTCCTGTGAGAAATCAGCTGATAGTCTTACAGGCAGTCCCCTGTAGGCAACTCTCTGTCTCTCTCTTGCTACCCCCAGGACTCTGTCTTTATCTTCCACCTTTGGCATCTCAATCATGATGCGTCCTGGTGGGGTCCCGTCGGGGTCCAGCTCGCCCAGGACCCTCTGTGCTTCCCGGACCCAGATGTGCATCTCCTTCGCAAAATGAGTTTTCCTCATTTTTTTCAATTCTTGCTTCCTCATTCTGCACCGGTTGACTGCTTTTTTCTGCCTTATATTCCAAATCATTGATTAGAACCCGGGTTTCCTTCCCTTCACCATTGGTTCTGTGTGGATTTTCCTTCGTTTCACTGAGCATAGCCTTCACTTGTTATGTGTTTGTTGTACCCAAGCATATCTGTCAAGCCTGTGAGCATCTTTATCACCAGTGTTTTGAACTCTACATCTGTTAGGTTGTCTATCTCCTCATCTGTTAGGTTGGCTATGTCCTCGTCAATTAGTTCTCCCACTGGAACCTTGATCCGTTTCCTTTTTTGGGCCATACTTCTCTGTCTCCTCATTCTGACAGGCTCCTGTGTTTGTTTGCCTCTACATCCCGGCTAGAGCTGTTGCTCCTGTTATGTTGTAATGGGCGGAGCCTTAGGGGTTCTTCAGTCCAGGTCAACCTGTTTCACCACGTTGTGGCGCTGTATGTGGGGGAGGGGTCCGAGGGGGAGCAATGGTGCCAGCCCAGCACTTGCCCCTTTTCCAGGCACCTCTCCCACACCCGCACCAGACTGGCGCCCCTCTAGCTGCTGCCCTGGCCATCATTCCCAGAGCGGGTGCATCTGAGGACATTCTAGGACCGCGCGGGCCCTTGAAACAAGCAGACTCTGCTGAGAGACTGGCAGTTTCTGCCTCCAACCCAATCCCGCTGCTCTACACAGTCAGAAACAATGAGGCTTGATTTTCCATGGTGCTGGGACCTTGATCTGTGAGGTCTGGTGAGGAGCTGGGAACGCTCTGCAGGTGTCCCTCCTTGCATTTTAAAACGTGAGTGTGCCCTTTCCGCTGACCCGCCTCTGCTGCCACCATTGCTACCACCACAGCGAGTCCTCTCCACCCGGGCTCTGCTTCTCCTGCGTGTCTGGGTGAGTGTTTAATTCTTCTTTATATCTTTGTTTGCTGGACTTTCCTGTAGTTTGATTTTTTGGAACTTCTGGTTGTTTCTAGTTCTGAAGTAGTTGTATTCCTCCTTTTTTTTTGTTTTTAAATTTTTTTTTTTTGGTTATTCAATTATAGTTGTCCCATTTTTCCCCCATTGCTCCCCCCTCCCAGCCCATCCCTTCTCCCACAATTATATCCCTCCCCGTTGTCCATGTCCATGAGTCATTCATATACGTTCCTTGACTAGTCCCTTCCCTTACTTATCCCCCTTCTCTCCCTCCCTCCCTCCCCCCTACTGACAACTATTCTAGTCTTTGCCTATTTAGTTCGTTTGTTTGTGTTGCTCTTTAGTTTCCTGTATTGGGTGATATCATATGGTATTTTGCTTTCTTTGCCTGGCTTATTTCACTAAGCATAATTCTCTCTAGTTCCATCCATGTTGTCGCAAATGGCAGGAGTTCCTTCTTTCTTTCTGCTACATAGTATTCCATTGTGTAGATGTACCACAGTTTTCTGATCCACTCATCTACAGATGGGCACTTAGGCTGTTTCCAGCACTTAGCTATTGTAAACAGGGCTGCTATGAACATAGGGGTGCATAAATTCTTTTGAATTAGGGTTTTGGGATTTTTCGGGTATAATCCTAGCAGTGGAATCACTGGTTCAAAAGGCAGTTCCATTTTTAGTTTTTTGAGGTAATTCTATACTGTTTTCCATAGTGGCTGCACCAGTCTGCATTCCCACCAACAGTGCAGTAGGGTTCCTGTTTCTCCACATCCCCGCCAGCACTTGTTGTTTGTTGATTTGTTGATGATGGCCATTCTGACAGGCGTAAGTTGGTATCTCATTGTGGTTTTTACTTGCATCTCTCTGATGGCCAATGATGTTGAGCATTTTTTCATGTGCCTATGGACCTTCTGTATGTCCTCTTCTGAGAAGTGTTTGTTCAGGTCCTTTGCCCATTTTTTAATTGGGTTGTTTGTTTTCTTGATGTTGAGTTGTATAAGCTCTTTATATATTTTGGAGATCAGTCCCCTGTCTCTGATATCATTGGCAAATATGTTTTCCCATATGGTTGGTTTCCTTTTCATCTTGCTGATGTTTTCTTTTGCTGAGCAGAAACTTTTTAGTTTGATGTAGTCCCATTTGTTTATTTTTTCCTTTATTTCTCTTGCCTTAGGAGATGTATCTGTGAAGATATTGTTACGTGTGATATCTGAAATTTTCTTGCCTATGTTTTCCTCTAGGACTTTTATGGTATCACGGCTTACATTTAAGTCTTTAATCCATCTTGAGTTTATACTCGTGTGTGGTGTAAGTTGGTGGTCTAGTTTCATTTTTTTGCACGTCCCTGTCCAGTTCTCCCAGCACCATTTGTTAAAGAGGCTCCTCTCACTCCATTTTATGTTACTTCCTCCTTTATCAAAGATTAGTTGACCATAGAGGCCTGGCTTTATTTCTGGGCTTTCAATTCTGTTCCACTGATCTGTATGTCTGTTCTTATGCCAGTACCAGACTGTTTTGATCACAGTGGCTTTGTAGTATTGTTTGATGTCTGGTATCATGATTCCCCCTGCTGTGTTCTTCTGTTTCAAGATTGCTTTTGCTATTCGGGGTCTTTTTTGGTTCCATATGAATTTTTGGAGGATTTGTTCTAGGTCAGTGAAATATGTCATTGATATTTGAATATGGATTGCATTGAATCTGTAAAATGCTTTGGGTAGTATGGCCATTTTGATGATGTTGATTCTTCCCATCCAAGAACATGGTATTTGCCTCCATTTATTTGTATCTTCCTTAATTTCTTTCTTAAATGTTGCCTAATTTTCAATGTACAGGTCTTTTATCTCTTTGGTTAAGTTTATTCCTAGGTACTTTATTTTTCTTGTTGCTATAGTAAATGGTATTTTCTTTTTTGCTTCTGTCTCTGAGATTTTATTGTTGGTGTACAGAAATGCCTTAGATTTCTGTATATTTATTTTGTACCCTGCTATTTTGCCAAATTCACTTATTATATCGAGTAGTCTTTTAGTGGATTTTATAGGGTTTTCTAGGTATACTATCATGTCGTCTGCAGATAATTTTACTTCTTCTTTCCCAATTTGGATGCCTTTTATTTCTTTGTCTTGTCTGATTGCTGTGGCTAGGACTTCCAACACTATGTAGAATAGAAGTGGGGAGAGTGGACAGCCTTGTCTAGTTCCTGATTTCAGGGGGAATGCTTTCAGTTTTTGTCCATTGAGTATGATGTTGGCTTCAGGCTTCTCATATATAGCCTTAATGATGTTAAGGTATGCTCCCTCTATTCCCATTTTGCTGAGTGTTTTCAACATAAATGGGTGTTGTACTTTATCAGATGCTTTTTCTGCATCTATAGATATGATCATGTGATTTTTGTCTTTCATTTTGTTTAGGTGATGTATTATATTTATTGATTTGCGAATATTAAACCATCCTTGCATCCCTGGGATGAATCCCACTTGATCATGGTGTATGATCTTTTTGATGTATTGTTGGATCCTGTTTGCCAAAATTTTATTGAGGATTTTAGCGTCTATGTTCATCAGTGATATTGGCCTGTAGTTTTCTTTCTTTGCTGTGTCTTGACCTGGTTTTGGGATGAGGGTAATACTGGCTTCATAGAAAGAGTTTGGGATTTTTCCCTCTTCTGGGATTTTCTGGAATAGTTTGAGGAGGGTAGGAGTTAGTTCTTCCCTAAATGTTTTGTAAAATTCGCCTGTGAAGCCATCCGGGCCAGGGCTTTTGTATGCAGGGAGATTTTGGATTACTGTTTCAATTTCCTTCTTTGTTATTGGTCTGTTGAGACTTTCTACTTCTTCTTGATTCAGTTTGGGAAGGTTATATGTTTCTAGAAATCTGTCCATTTCTACTAGGTTGTCAAATTTCTTGCCATATAATTGTTTGTAGTAATTTCTTATAATTGTTTGTATTTCTGAGGTATCAGTTGTGATTTCTCCTCTTTCATTTCTGATTTTGTTTGTTTGGGTCTTCTCTCTTTTTTTCTTAATGAGCCTGGCTAGAGGCTTGTCAATTTTGTTTATTTTTTCGAAGAACCAGCTCCTAGTTTTGTTGATTTTTTTGGATTGTTTGTTTGGTTTCTATGTCGTTTAATTCTGCTTTGATCTTGATGATTTCCTTTCTTGTTTTTGCCCTAGGCTTTCTTTGTTGTTGCTGTTCTAGTTCTTGTAGCTTTATGGTTAAGTTTTTTATTTGAGATTCTTCTACCCTTTTCAGATATGCCTGTATTGCTATGAACTTCCCTCTTAGGACTGCTTTTGCTGTGTCCCATAGGTTTTGGGCTGTTGTGTGTTCATTGCCATTAGTGTTCATTGTATAAAGTACAACTCTCGATTTCATAGGTAAAAATTGGTATATTCTTGTTTCAATTTGTAACCTTTAATTACTAATAATTATATGCTTATTGGCCTTGGTGGTCCGGCCTTACTATATTTTTCCATTAACTTCTACCCTTTAGCGTGAGTGAAAGGACACCCAATGTCCTTGAACAGCACTGTAGGAGAATCTGCAGTAAGAAGTACTGACGTTAAAATTGACCTCCTAATTTCACTATGCGACAAGGAGCTCAGGTGGCAGAAGCCATGTGGCAGCACTAAACTACCAGAGGCAAAGTTGGTATGGTTGACGTAATACGCATCAAAGCTGGAATTTTAGGCAGAAGAATCTTAACGAAGGAAAGTCCTAAGGCATGTAACATGAGTAGGCAGACAAGAGGAACTGCCCTGTGGATGTCCTTCAACCTCTTCCCCAGTCACCCTCTTGCTTTTTCAAAGGGTTTATAAACACAGTGGCCATTGTTGCAAAGATGGAGGTTATGATGGATTCAGCAAAATAGATTTGCTCTGACGAAGACTACTGGCCACTGCTAAGTAGTCAGCTGGCCAAGAACTGTGACCAACTTTGAACTGCTAATATATTCTACGCAGGAGGCAACTGGTTGTGCAGGATTCCTCTGCCATGGAAGAAGTAGTGATTTGTCCTAAGTGCAATAGATACTTTTTCTACATTTGAATTTGCTTTCCTTTTTACTACATGAAAACAACAGAGGAGAGAACTCTGTGAACTTAAATAAAGTTACCTTAAACCAAGACCCATTCTAAAAGTTCAAGAAAATTAATTTAGCATTAAAATGAGCACCCAAAAATTACTGAGGTCAAATACAATACAAAGCTATTATAAGAAAAAAGAGAATAAGAACCAAGCTATTATCCCAACAGATAATGAGAGAATGCTAGAATGATGTACCCATAGAAAAGATTGAAATCATAACTTTCTATTTCAAAATTAGCTAAAAGACATCAAAAGTGAGGGGACAACACTCAAAGAAATAAAATAAACAGAAGGAAAACACTGTTAGAAATGAAGAATACAAAAGGAAATGAATAACCAAAGCAGGAAATTTTAAAAATCAAATTGGAATTAAGAAATATAAAAAGAATTAGAAAGTGGCAAATATTTGATGATAGATTTAGAAGATTTAACATACAGATAATAGAAGTCCCTGAGTAGGAAAACAAGAGTGTACAACAAATATTGACAACTACAATCCAGTAAAACTTTCCTTTAAAAAAAAAGATACAGAACATATTGAAAAGCACACCCCATGTGAAAGAACATTGACCTAGAACAAACATCACCAAGATATATTCTAATAATTAGTGACCTTTAAAGAAAAATTAAAAATTTTTGGCATATAATAAAAACTAACATTATCATCACACTTTTCAACAGCAATGCTTTCTACCAGAAGAAAATGAAGTAACCTATTTAAGACAATCAAGCAAAGTTAGGGGAAAATTGGCTTCCCATAGTAACAGCCTCCACTTTTGCAATTTTGGAGTTCCCTGCCCTAAAATAAACATCATTCAAAAGTCCCACCCATGTACCCCAGGACTCTTAGTCTCCTACTGTTTGGACTGTCCACGTGAATAGCTAACAAAGGACCCCCACTTTGATAGTTACCTCTGCCTGTCCCTCCAGATCCATTCTCTGCCCTTCCCCTCTCTGCTGTATAACCCGGAGGTTGTCCTGTGTGAACTGCATCAATGAGCTTCCTTGATCTCCAGCTTCCTGCTGGGTAATGTCAATGGTAAGTACTGGTGGGAGATGGGAAGAAGGGAGAACAATGACATCAGGCTATTTATGTCCCTGGAGCCCTCCCTTTTGAGCTGCTGTGGGTTGGCTGTATCCCTCTAAGAGACCACAGCTCCTGCACACAGCTCTCCCTAAACAGCTACCTTCTGTGGCTTCCTGAAATGACTCCCTCCTCATACCCTTTCTGGCCTAGGGGAGGAAATAGTTGCCAGTAGTTGCTCCCCCAAGTTACTCCTAGTAGGTTTTCCTTGATCTTTCTCACACCTTCATAACTAATCTCTTTATTAAACTTTTTTTCACTGTTCAGGTGGGTTTGTCAGCTGTTTTCTATGAGGATGCTGAATGGATAGAGCCAGACAGTAAAGACCTTACATGAAAAAGAAAGGCCAAGATTTACCAAAAAACTTACCTCAAAGGAAACACATACTTTAGAAAACAGAAGGAAACTTACTTTGAAAAAACTCCAACTCATATAGTTGGAAAAATTTTGAGACAGTATTACATCCATAAAATAATTAGTTTTTAAAAGATGCAATAACAAAAAGAAGAAGAAAAAAAAAAAAAACCAGAAAGTGATTTGGAATTGAAAAGAAAAACTTGGTAAAACAAAATTCAAAAAAAGTTTAGATGATGAAGTCTAGAAAATTCTTTTAAATGTAAGAAATATAAAAATATAGCAAATATGAAGGAAAATAAAAAAGACACAGGCTCACTCCAGATGGTCCAATGTCCAACTAGTAGAAGTCTTAGACAGAGTAACCAGAAAATACCAATGGGGAGAGAATATTAATTGATTGAAATAGAACATGAACATTTTCCCAGTAAAAGAAAGTCATGAGACTTAGAATTGAAAGGCTCTATGAACTCTGAACAAGATGAAAACCAAAAATCTACACTTAAGTCATCGTTAAAACGTCTGAAAAAAATAAAATAAAACAGCCATAAGCACAGGAATAAAAGCACAAGGCTTCTAATCAGCAACACTGGATGTTAGAAGATAATGGTATTAGCATTTAGTAAAAAGCTGCTCGTTATTCTGCAGAGGATAATACAATTCCCATCCCCTTCCAACAGCTTGAGAAAGTTGATGGCAAAAATATATCAAAAACAACTGCTCCTCTTCTGGAGGCTCCATCTTAATGGAAGGCATCCCTTTCCACCTAGTTACCCAAGCCAGAGTCCTTCAGGGCAACTCCCTCAACTCTACCATCCAAAGAGACACCAATTCCTGTCTTCTACCTCCTAAAATCTCTCCAGTCAGACGCTCTTCACCACTGCAGCTCAGCCTTTCTCCTCTGGAATACTGCAATTAAAGTGGTTCTTGCCTCCAGCCTCCCCCTCAGCAACAGCCTCAACTCTGCAACCAGAGTGAACTTTCTTAGATTCAAATATCACCATGTTGCTCCCCTACCCACAAACCTTCAACGACTCTCTTCAGCTTTAAGATAAAGTTTGGAATCTTTGGTTTAATTCACAAGACTCTTCATGATCTGGTCAGGCCAGCCTCTGCAACCTCTTTCTGCTACTTCAACCTTTCTTCCTCCTTGACAGAGCTCCTAGCAGTTTTCTGGACACATCATGCTGTTCCGTGCCTTGGCGCATAGGCAGATTTGGCTTTCTCTCCCCAGTAAACTCATTCTCCTTTGTCGTTTAGGTAAGCACTTCGAAACTCAGCTAGAGCAGCACAAGGTCTGCGAGGCTTTCCTTGCTTTGCCTTGTTTTGACCCCTGCCCCTAGGCAAAGCCCATAAGTCTCCATCTACCTGTGAAGGAAATTTGAGGAAAAAAGCAAAACCTCATTAAGTGCCTACTATGTGCCACGAGTTGTCGTGGGGACACAGAGTTTATGTACGCTCCCTTAAAAACTTAGTTTGATACAGGAACCAGAAAGCCAAAACATCATTTCATCAAAGTGGAGTTGGAATGAAAAGGTAAAAACCTGAATAAATTGGGAAAATGGTAAGGGTTGAACTGACCTTAAAAAAAAAAAAAAAAAGGTTTTGGTAATTTGGAACAGGAGGAGACTGGAGAAGTCGGCAGGAGCTATAAGGCAGGGAAATCAAGACTGTGCTATCGGCAATCATTGTAAATGCCTGGTATTTATGACACTGTTTCTTTCCATGCTCATGCAGACCTCCCAAATCAGTGACAGCAGCCCAAACACAGACTCAGGACTCACGTGCAGACAAGAGCTCCAGACAGCAACTTTTGATCACGGTGTCTTCACCAGATGAAGCTCACCAAATCCCTTATCAGATTTGCATTTAAGAAGGGATCCCTTTGACAGCCATGATAAAGGTGAAGCCCTTAAAAGCCATGAGCCTTTGGTTGGCCTATCTTAAAACACTACCTTATATATCTGGACTGTAAGTTGTAAAGAGCTGCCAAGACAAAAAACGGAATAGACACTTCTCCAAAGAGGAAATCCAGATGGCCAAAAGACATTCGACAAGATGCTCAGCGTCACTAATCATCAGAAAAACACACATTAAAACCACAATGAGATATCACCTCACACCTGTCAGAATGGCTATCATCAACAAATCAACAAACCAGTGTTAGGGAGGATGTGGAGAAAAGGGAATCCTCACACACTGTTGGTGGGAATGCAGATTGGTGCAGCCACTGTGGAAGGCAGTACGGAGTTTCCTCAAAAAGTTAAAAATGGACCAGCCTTATGACCCCACAATTCGACTTCTGGACGTGTATCCAAAGAAACCCAAAACACTGATTTGAAAGAATATATGCACCCCTATGTTCACTGTAGCGTTATTTACAATAACGTAGATTTGGAAGCAGCCCAGGTGGAATACTACTTGGCTATTTTTTAAAAATGCAATCTTACCTTTGCAATGGCATGGATGGGCCTGGGGAGTATTATGCTAAGTAAAATAAGCCATTCAGAGAAAGACAAATACCATATGATTTCACTCATATGTGAGATCTAATGAACAAAATAAACAAACAAAATAGAAACAGACTCATGGGTACAGAGAACAGGAAGTTGTCAGAAAGTAGGGGGTTGGGGGCTAAATGAAAAGACGAAAGCAAAAAAACGAACTCAGACGCAGACAACAGTATGGTGATTACTAGAGGGAACGCAGGGAGGGTTAGGTAGAAGAGGCTAAAGCGGGGATAAATGGTGACTTTGGGTGGTGACCACACAGTACAGTATACAGATAATGTGTTATAGAATTGTACACTTGAAACCTATGTAATTTTATTAGCCAATGGCAATAAAAAAATTTTAAAGGAAAAGGAAGAAAAAAAGCCGCCAGGATACTCACTGCAGACAGATGGTTACTGCAGGAAGAATGGGAGTCACAGGGGCTCCCATTCTCAGGTCGTGCCTCATCCCTGAGTCAAGCTCAACCAGGGACTTTCATGAGAACTTTGTATCATCTTTGTCTCCAGATGGATTTATTTTTCTTATTTAGGATCAAGGAGGATCAGTGTTACTCATTTTGCTAGGCTACATGGGCTGATCTTCCACAGTCAAGCGAGTCAAAGGAGTAAAATGATCTGTCTACAGGGAGACTGTTAAAAGGGAACCTAAGCTACGAAACCAGGGGCCGGTGGGACTTGTACAAAAGCTCAGAGGGCACATTCTTGCTGATCCTGTGACCTCTTTTTCAACAACCACCACACATTCTTTCCGATACAATGAAAACTATTTCTCTTGGTGTGACTTGCAAGGCAGTGTCATGTTCGTTTCCCTTTCTTGCAGGGTGAGGATGGAGAACAGAGATTGCTTCTCACAAGCCTTTTTCCCTTACTGCTCTCCTCCTAAGGAACCCGAGAGGGCAGTTATGAAACCTGAGGTTTCTCCTCTGTCCTAATGAGCAGAAAATGATGAGAAAATGATAGGTCTAGAGGATTAAACCATTGCCCTTCAGACATTGCCTGGCAGGACCTCGACCCTGTATAGAAGCATATTTATTTCAATAAGTTTCTTTCAACCTTAGGTTTTTCTTTTCAAACACTTGGCTTTTTATTTGTGGGATGTGTACATTACGACAACTTACCCTCCTAGGATGAGTGAGTGTCATTCCTTAACGGTCATACTAGCTGCCAACATAAATTGGATTTTTTTTATACTTACTAGTTGCCTCCCAGTATTTACCCTTTCTCCCTTCTCCCTTACATTAGGGACCTACAAACATTTTCTGTACAGGGCCAGATAGTAAATATTTTTGGCTTTGTGGCCATATGGTCTGCTGTACTTACTTAATTTTGTGTTGTAGCCAAAGCAGGCATAGAAATTATGCAAATGAGTGGGTGTGGCTGCATTCTAATAAGACTTTATTTATAAAAACAGGCATCAGACATGGACAACAATGTGGTGATTGTGGAGGTGGAGGGGATGCATATAAGGGGGTTAAATGGTAATGGAAAACATATAATAAAACATATAATAAAACATATAATAAAAATTTTTAAAAAACAACCAAAACATGCACCAGGCCAGATTTGGCCTGTGGGCCCTCCTTGGCCTACCCCTGCTCTATAGTGTTCCATGCAACAGATACCTTTGCACCTGTAAGCAGTGATGGCCAATGAGACATCAGTAGACTGCTATGACAGATTTCTGGAAAAGCTTCTGTTTTCCTAACAAGGGTGTCACCACTTCCTCTTTTCTTTTCCGTTTCCTTCTTTCCTTTCACATGAGCCTGAAGCCTAGGGGAGCAACAGCCACCTGGTAACAATGAGGTCACAAGCATGAGGATGAAGGCCTACATCTAAGAAAAATTGTTTCTGACAGTATTATGACCCTGGCTCAGCCCTGGACTCTCTACCCAATGACTTAGCTATTTGTTTAAGCTACTGTTAGTCAGGTTTTCTATTCTTGTAACTGAGAATTCTTGTAACACTCCTAATAGATACACAAATAAAAGCAACACATGCACACTGTAGAAAATTTAGAAAATACAGAAAAGCTGAAAGGAGAAGGGAAATTATGCACAATCTCACTCCTCACCTTCCACCCTCCACTCCAAACAATGTCATAGAATGAGGAGGGCATTCTTGACTATTCTCGAAGTCACCTTGCTTGGAGCATTGCAAGGCAACTACAGTTATACTTTTGAGTACAAAAATGAGTTGGACTAGCTCACTTCATTGCCTTGCAAAAAATCTGGATGCCATAAACCAAGGTTTTTATAGCATTGGAGCAATAGTTCTTGGCACATGTGACCCTCTCATAAATCTTTAAAAGGGGGCAGCTTTAGATAGCCAAGTAAACCTTTCAGACCTAAAACTCTACCTCAGGATCAAACTCCCACCCTTCTCTGTCAAACATATGCACACACACACACACACACACACACACACACACACGCACACACACACCTGTGTGTGTACATGTAGAGCCCTTCCTGTTTAAGGCAAGTTGCTGCTAGGTGCAGGAAGAGACCAATAGGTTGAAGAAACAGAGTAGAGAGCCTGGAAACCAAAACACAAGTGAAAGGAATCTAGTAGAATACAACAGAGGAAAGAGAGCAAATATGTGCAGAAAGGACAGAGTAGTCAATAAATGGTTTAGAGCTATTGGATTTCTAAATGTAAAAACAAAAAAAAGAAAGAAAGGTTATATTTCTATTTCATCCTCTGTATAAAGTAATTTCTAGAAGAATTAGAGACCCAATGTAAAACAAAACCTTTAAACCTATTGAAAGAAAATATATGATAATATCTTACAAAGTAGCTATGTCCCAAATATATAAAGAAGGTCTACAACTTAAAAGGAAAAGATAGCAACCCAATAGAGAAATGAGAAAAGATACAAACAAGTAATGCACAGAAAGAGAAAAACTGCACGGAGCAGAAACATATGAAAGATGCTCACTCTCACTATCAGGGCAATACAAATAAAAACAAGTTACAGGTTTTCACTCATTTGTGTAGCAAAGAATTTAGATATACAAAAAATTGCAATGGTGTGGAAAAACAGGAAGTCTGTTGGTGGGAAGATACATTGGTAGAGCTATTTTTGAAGAATAAATCAGAATGGAACCTTTATTGAATAAGCTGGCCTCCACAGAGTACAGGCAACGATCAATTTCCATTCTTCCTCATGCCTCCTCTTGAATCTGTTCTGCCCAACAGTTCTTTCTCTGCTCACAGTAGCCTCAAACACTATGAAATACCAATAATAAGCCTAATGCTATAGACTGACCTGTATCACCACCCCAAGTTTGTATGTGGAAGTCATAACCCCCAGTGTGACTGTCTCTAGAAATAGAATCTTCAAGAAGTAAAGCTAAATGAGCCATAAGGCTGAGGCCCTAAACCAATAGGACTGTGGCCTTATGAAAAGAGGAAGCCCTCTCTCTTTCTATATTTAATACATTTTCTTATTGTAAAGACATATAGGAGAATACTTTAAATAATTTGGAATTAAAAAGTATTTTTAATCAAGACACAAGCACTAAAATCTGTGAAGGAAAAGACTGACATAATTGATTATGTATATTTAATACTCCAAATGACTGACCTCATCAAAATGAAAATAGAAGCAGCACAAGGGAAGATAATATTGGTAAGTTATGTAAGAGATCAACAGACTATTACCCATAGCCCTAAGGTGATTCACAAATCAGTTAAAAAGAAAAATAAAAATCTCCAGTAAAAAAAATGGCCAAAGGATATAGAAGGGCATTTCGCAGACAAATAATTGTGATGAACAATAAACATGATAAGGTGTCAACTTCTCTGGTAATCAAGAAAGTAAACATGAAAGCAATTTACCAAATTGGCAAACATTGAAATAGTGATAACAATATTCATTTTGATGAGAAAGCAGGTACTGATGGAAATGTAAATTGGTATGGTCTTGTTACAACACAATTTACAAGTTTTAAAGGTGCTTATTCTTGAAAGGACGTGTGTATACCAAGTTAGCTATTCCAAAAAATGTGCTCACAAGGTTCCACAGGAATGTATAAAGGTGGTCATGGTAGCATTGTTTGTCATTGCAAGAAATGGAAATAACCTAAATACTAATTTTAACATTCAGAGGAAAGAATCAATAAATGATGGTACATTTAAATTATGAAACGCTGCCCTGGACAGCATGGCTCAGTTGGTTGGGCATCTTCCTTGGAAGTGAAAGGTCATTGGTTCAATTCCCAGTGGTCAGGCCACATGCCTGGGTTATGGACCAGTGTTGTGGGCCAGGTCCCCTGTTGGGAGGTTGTGAGAGGCAATAGATCAATGTTTCTCTCTAAAATAAATAAAATTATTTTTATTTTTTTATTTTTAGAGAGAAGGGAAGGAAGTGAGAAAGAGAGAGAGACAAACATCAATGTGCAAGAGAAACATTGATTGGTTGCCTCTCACATATCTCCAAGTGGAGACTCCACAACACTGGCCCACAAGCCAGGCATGTGCCCTGATTGGCAACCTTTCAGTTTGAAGTCTGATGCTCAATCCACTGAGCCACACCAGCCAGGGCTAAATAAATATAAATTTTTAAATCTTTAAATTATGAAATACTATGTGGCATTTTTAATGGGAATAATCATGACCTGAAATAGAAAATTCTCCCAAGTCATATGATTAGGAGATGGGTAGATAATAGATAGATAGATAATATGTCAATTATACATAAATAAGCATATTAGAAATAAATCTACTGTAAGACTTAGCTATTTTTATACTATCTGAAATTAGAATGCATCTCATAATTTCTAACATGTCATAATTTAATTTATAGTGTTTTCCTTTCTTAGATGTACAGAAAAAAAATGGTACTTTTTAAAAAAGTATATTTTATTGACTATGCTGTTACAGTTGTCCCAATTTCTTTTCCCTTTGCTCCCCTGGGCCCAGTATCCCCCTTCCTTCCAGCAATCCCACCCCACTTAGTTCATGTCCATGGTCATGCACTTAAGTTCTTTGGCTTCACCCTTTCCTATATTATTCTTAACTTCCCCCTGTCTATTTTGTACCAATAATTATGCTTCTTATCAATGCACCATTTTCCTATTTTTCCCCCCTCCCCAGCTGATAATCCTTCAAATGATCCCCATACCTATGATTCTGTTCCTATTCTGGTTTGCTTAGTTGGATTTTGTTTTTATTTTTTAGATTCAGTTGTTGATAGTTGTGAATTTATTGTCTTTTTAGTGTTCATAGTTTTGATCTTCTTTTTTAAAAATAAATCCCTTTAAAATTTCATATAATAATGGCTTGGTGATGATGAATTCCTTCAGCTTTACCTTGTCTGGGAAGCACTTTCTCTGCCCTTTCATTTTAAATGATAGCTTTGCTGGATAGAGTAATCTTGGTTGTAGGTCCTTGCTTTACATCACATTGAATATTTCTTGCCAGCCCCTTCTTGCCTGCAAAGTTTCTTTTGAGAAATCAGCTGATTGTCTTATAGGCACCCCTTTGTAGGTAACTCTCTGCTTTTCCCTTGTTGCTTTTAAGATTCTCTCTTTATCTTGAACCTTTGGCACTTTAATTATGATGTGTCTTGGTGTGGTCCTTTTTGGATCTAGCTTGTTTGGGACTCTCTGTGCTTCCTGGACTTGTATGTCTATTTCCTTCACCAAATTAGGGAAGTTTTCCTTTATTATTTTTTCACATAAGCTTTCAATTTCTTGCTCTCCCTCTTCTCTTTCTGGCACCCCTATGATTGAGATGTTGGCACATTTAAAGTTGTCCCAGAGGTTCCTAACCCTATCCTAATTTTTTCAATTCTTATTTCCTCATTCTGTACTGATTGAAAGTTTTTTTCTTCCTTATATTCCAAATCATTGATTTGACCCTAGTTTCTTTCCCTTCACCATTGGTTTTGTGTGGATTTTCCTTCGTTTCATTTAGCGTAGCCTTCACTTCTTCTCTTATGAGTTTGCCATACTCAAGCATATCTGTCAAGTCTGTGAGCATCTTTATCACCAGTGTTTTGAACTCTACATCTGTTAAGTCGGCTATCTCCTCGTTGCTTAGTTCTCCTACTGGAACCTTGATCCATTCCCTCTTTTGGGCCATACTTCTCTGTCTTCTCATCTTGACAGGCTCCCTTGTTTGTTTGCCTCTGAGTTTAGGTAGAGCTGTTGCACCTGTTACATTGTAAAGGGCAAGGCCTTAGGTATTCATCAGTATGAGCGACCCATTTCACCATGTTGTGGCTCTATATGTGGGGGAGGAGTCTGAGAGGGAACAATGCCACTTGCTCAGCACTCACCCCTTTTCCAGGCACTTCTCCCAATTTCCATATGGCTGGCGCCCCTCTACCTGTTTTCCTGGCCATTGTTCTCAGAGTGGGTGGGTTTGTGGATATTTTAGGACCATGGGGGCCCTTTAAACATGTGGACTCTGCTGAGAGACCAGCAGTTGCTTCCTCCACCCCAACTCCCACTGGTTTTCACAGTCAGAAGCAATGAGGCTTTATTTTCCCCAGCACTGGAACTGTGAGCTGTGCTGCCTTGTCTGGTGCTGGGAATGCTCCCCAGGTGTCCCTCCTAACTTTTTAAAATATGTGACTGCACTTTCCACCAGCCTGCTGCAGCTGCTGCTGCTGCTGCTGCTATCACACAGTGTCCTCTCCTTACTGGCTCTAGTCCTCCTACCTGTCTGGATGAGTATTTCTTCTTTATATCTTTGTTTGTTGGATTTACATGCAGCTTGATTTTCTGGGACTTTTGGTTGTCTCTAGTTTTGAGATAGTTGTATTCCTTCTTAGTCGTGGAGGTAGATGCAGCATGTCTGTCTAGGCCTCCATCTTGGCCAGAAGTCAATAATGGTAAGTACTTTTAAAAACTGATGCATCTTAGAGTCAATACAGCATAGGTAGGTAGATAGATAAATGGATAAATAGATAGGAGACTAAAAGGATAAGCACCAAATGTCAGCATTGCTTGCTTCTATTTAGTTCTGTATTGTTTGAAATTTCTACATTTAGAAGGTATTCATGAACTAGTTGAATGAACATCTTTTGAATTAAATTATCCTGTTTAATCCTCATCACCTTAATTCCTGTCTTGTTTTCTTTTTGTTTCCATTTGCCTGCCTGACATATCCATATCTCATCCTTTTATTTTCAACCTTGCAATATCATTTTGTCATCTTTAGTAAGCAGTCATTGGATTGCTTTGTTATTTTTACTCCAAGCTGAGTCTTTGCCTACTTTTAAAAGGGTTTAAAAATGTTGACATTTGTTAACATAACTGTTTTGCCTGGTGTTACTTCTGTTGTCTTGCTTAATGCCTTATGTTTTCTTTGTGTGTGTTCTGTTTTGTCTTTTGCTATATGGATAGTATTTCGTTTGTTTTTATTTTCTGCAATAATTTGAAAATGAGACTTTCTGCTTTAAATTCTGTGAGTGGTGACTAAATTATGAAGAAATTTTTAAATTTAAATGTATCAGCTGAGGATTCAGTTATCAAAACATCAATCTAGGATTCTAGGACTTAAACCTTTAAGGAACTAGGGGCTGGCACAACTTTGGGAGAGCAGAGCTTCAGAGATCAGTAAATTCACCACCAAGATCACCAGAATGTCTGAAGCAGGTGATTCTTAGGACTCCGTGGGGAGCCACTGTGAAGTCTCAGGGTTACCTATTCTTGAGATCACAACTGTCTCAAGAGAACAATGACCTCTCCTTCCAGAACCATGTGTGGAAGGCTATTCTAGGGAAGGTAGTTCCTGGCTTCTCTGCAGCCATGTAGTATGATAGCAAATTGATAATAGACAACCAGAAGAGCATATTTATTGTTGTATTAAAAAATAAACATTGGATTTTCACTTCTCTTTATACAAAATGTGGAATCAAATGTTCTTCCTCATCTACTTTTCCCCATTTCCAGCAATTTTAACTGAACCATTTAAAATATAATTATTCATTTTTTGAAGACAGATTCATAGATGGAGAGCAGAATGGCAACTAGTGGGATAGGGGGAGGTAACAGGGTGGAGGGATTGAGCAAAAAGAAAGACAACTCTGAACATGGACAACAGTGTGGTGATTGTGGGGGGGAGGGGGTATAAGGGGACTAAAAGGTAATGGGAAAAATACAATAATGATAAAAATAAATATATAAAATATAATTATCCATTTTAGTACTTTTTAGTATTCAAGCTCCTATAAGCACATATATAATTGCATGTGAATGTAACTGGTTTCAGTACTTATTTCCAGTTCTTTCCTCCTACTGGTGCCAGGATCTTATTTGGGACCCATTTCATGAACCTATGGTTGAACATTCTCAGGGAACTTTCAGGAAGAGTGAATGAGATTAATGTTTGCTTGTTTCTTGTTTTTCTGAGAATATATTTCTGCTGTTCTGTCACAGAGGTAACAATTTTCCTGGATTTACAGGTAATAATCTCATTTCTATGTATCTCTGTAGACATTTTTCCATCACCTTTTGCACTCATTTTTGTGAAGGGAAGGCCTAAAAGAGGCCAATCTTTTGCTCCCTTTTTGTTAATAACCTCTTCCTTTTTTATAAGATTAAATCATTCTTTCTGTTAAAAAAGTTTTAGTTGCCAATGTTTTTGTAGATGTTGATTATTTTGGATAAAACACATTGAATGCACACTCAATTAGGTTCATTTTTGTTTGTAAAGTCAAGAATATTTTCCTTTATTTTTGCTTCAATTTTCTTTCCTCAGTAGTATTAATGAATAAGATAGATCCTGGGGTCTGTTTTTCATTCTAGTTTTTTTTATCCTTCATTTACACATCTTTTTATTTTCTTCTATTTTCTAGTATAATTTCTTCTTTTGTCCCTTTCTTAATGTACTTTTTCTAAAGTATCATACTTACTATTTTTTATACCTAAAATAAATGATAATATACTGCATTTTAAATTCCATGAAGTCACTTCTAATTTGGCTAATTGTATTTTCAATAAGCCTTGTCCCTATCTCACAGGAGGAGAATGTCCATAACAGTTACTGCACGCACAAGGCAAATAGTTTCTAAAAATGTTTTGATTTAACACAAAAACATCTATATCAGAGGAAGAAAAATCTGCATTTTACTCCAGAATATTGGGCCATTTTTCTCATTCTTTTATGCTGAAGTTGATTTTCATAGGCCTGTGTTTATTTCTCTCTCCCTTCAGTTATTCTTTTAGAGTTGAGGCATATTCAGGATGAGACTGGAAACTTAAATATACTTCACCCAGCTCCGGCTTGGAAAGAGAGAGGGTTAGGCACCATATAAGAATCATATTTGTACATTTGACCTACTCTGAAGACTTCTCAGACACTGTTAAAGACAAATGCTTAAGAGAAAGGCTCTCTAGGAAGCACCATAATTCATTAAGTGCTCACAAATCAAATGGTGGTTTCTGTCCAAGAGTAGAAATTAAAATATCTAAAGTTATAGAGCTGGAAATCTGTGACACACTGCAGTGAGGCATTTCAAAAGAGTGCTCAGTGCTGACTGCTGAGAGGGGCCAGAAGTTAATTCTGACCCATTGTTAAGGAGACTATTTCATTTTCTCCAAAATCTAGATAGTGTACATCTCTTGTTCTGCACATACTGCAAGGACAGGCCAGCATATATAGTGTCTACACTCTTGGGTCGTATATGGAAAAGATGTGATTACCCTGGAAGAAATGAATGGTTATTTATTTGTGCTCCTAAAGACATGAAGAAAAAAAAAAAAAAGACAAATAAGATTAAAAACAAAAGTAGAATCATTTCCAGGCAAAGACTGAGCCAAGAAAGGGGCCCAGGTCCTCCCCCTTACCCAGAGCACCCTTCAGCCTTGGCATCCTGTCCCTTGAATCAGAGTCATTGTCTGGCTCTAATGCAAACACTGGCTCCATTGTGATTCTGCAGAGAGGCAGCCCCACTTGCACTGCCTGGGGTTTCTTAGGGCTTATTCCATTGAGCTGTGACTCCGGCAGACAGCCAGGAGGCCCTCTATGCAGGGTGGTGCCTTGAGATTTGTGCTGATTTATTGCACAAGAGATGCCAGGTAAATCCCTTTGCTGTCTCAGGGGAAATATCAAGTCAGGGGCAAAGTTTGGGTGCTCCCTGGTTGAAGCCAGGGGTTTGGGTCAGAATAGATGGTGGCCAGGACCTGCATGCTTATTTATATCTGCTTCTCAAGGATACTTGGGCAGACCTACAACTACCTGAAAATTTTTAGAAAAATTCTAGGTTCTGCAAATCAAATGTCCTAAGGGGTTTTCATGAAATCTAGTTAATGGAGCAGCACTGTTTGGAATAGATGAGGTTCACAGGATGGGTGAGTTCAATGCTTCATAAGCTCACTGTGCATTGTAGGTACCAATGGAGATTATAAACATGCAGATTCCTAAGCCACGTTCCTGGGGCTTCTCATCCATAGATTTGCATTCAGGACTAGGAATCTGCATTTTTTTGATAAGTATTCCCAACTGATTCTAATGCAAGAGGGTCGCATGACAAATTCCACTTACAAAAACAGACTTATGGGGGTGCTGGCAAAATAAGCACTAGCATCAATCTATTGTGATAAGTGTCTGGGCCAAGAATGGGTTCCTCAAGAATTACAGGAGAATAACTATGTAAATCCCCCTTCCACTGGGAGGTTGAGCACTGCCTTACACTCAACCAGACTTTTTTAGCAAGCAGGGTTTCCAGCTGTTGGGTGAAGCTATCCCAAAAGTCAAGGACAGTAGCAAGTAAAGGGTCAGACTGATGAGCACAGCTGGGAAATCCCAGTGATAGAAAGAAATAGTATACTGAGATATCAGTCAGTGACTGTCTGCCCATACCTCCACTGAGGGAAACTACCCATCCACATCTCCTGATTTCCAGATGGCCATACTGAGTATCATAAGAAGGTACCTCCCTGGCCACATATGATTCGACCAAGGATGGATACTTGAACCCAAGGCAGCCAATTCTCAAGTGAAATAGGACATGAACTGGCATCAAAAGGTAAACCAGGCCTACCACATTACCTCTCCTGGGAACTGGAATTGGAAAACACAGAGAATCCAAACCAGTTATCAGTTGGTCATAGTTTATCAAAAGGTCATGTTATAGTAAGAAAGACTGGAGACGCTGCAATGAACCATGAATAGCAAAAAGAAGATGTAGAAAGCAAAACAGATATGCAGAAAAAAACAGAATTTCAAGAAAATTTGAGAAATGAGAAACCTGGTTAAGAGCCCCAGGTAGAAGCAGATCATAAATGCTCTCTAGCTCAAGGAATATGTAGCCTCCTTGAGCAAGTTTGAGAGGATCTCCATTCCTGGAATACCCATAAACAATGACATGGGACCAATGTTAGACTGAATGTTTGTCCACCTCACTCCAATGTGGTATTAAGTGATAGGGCCTTTGGGAGGTGATTAGGTCATGGGCAGAGTGGTCTCATGAATAGGATTAGTGCCCATGTAAAAGAGGCCCCAAAGAACAACTTTACCCCCTTCCACTATGTGAGGACACAGCAAAAAATGGAATGGCTGTCTATGAACCAGGAAGCAACTTCACCAGACACTGAAATCTGCCATCACCTAGATTTCAGACTTCCTGCCCCAAACTTGTAAGAAATATATTTCTGTTGTTTCTAAGCCACCCAATCTATGATACTTGGCTATAATAGCCTGAATGGACTAAGACAAACACTTAATGAGCTCTTATTACAAGCAAGGTACTTGCCAAATGTTTAGTGTATTCTTTCTCATTTACAGTCACAATAGCACTAAATATACACATTATAGTGTTTGTCTATTCTACTTTATCATCCTTACTTTAGAGGTAAGGAAAATGGCTAGAATATCTAGCTCTGCAATATCCGATATGGTAGCCACTAGTCACTTGCAGCTCTGCAGCACTGAAACTGTGGCTAGTCTGAATCAAGATGTCCTGTAGGTATAAAACCCACATTAGATTTTGAAATTCAGTGCAAATGTTTAAATAAAAATGTAAAATATCCCATTAATTATTTTTGATTGTGAGCATGTTAAAATGACATATATGTGATGTATCTAAATATAACATATTGACTTTTATTTCTGCTCTTGGAAGCCACCAGCATACTGTAAAGAAGTGATAACTAGACTATTAAATGGACACACAGAGAGATTGAGGGAGAGACAGGGAGATCACGTGGAAGATCACCAAAGGACCAGACATGGGAGTGAGACCTTCTAGGACCTTCCAGCATAGCCAAAGTGACCAGCTGACTGTAGCACAGCTAGCGTCCCAGCCAATGCCATGTGGTGCAAATTATTCAGCTAAACACAACCCAAATGGCAGAACCAAGAGAAAGAATACAGTACTATTGTTTCAGGCTGTTAAGTTTGGGGGTAGTTTGTCATTATATAGCAATAAATAATTAAAGAGTGGCCTCTGTAGGCAACACCCTGTAACAGGCCCTGGGAGTGACACAGAGAGTTTCCTGCCCTCCACGAGCCGGGAGTCTAACGGGGGATATCACACACATGTATATAAAAATAAGCCTATGTGGGATATTGGAGCCAGGGGGTAGGTATTTTAAGTTGAACCTTGTGGAGGTTGTTGAGCCTCACAAAGGGCTTCATACTGTTTGGAACTAGGGCCTTCTCAGCCCCAGGCCTGCTAGTTCAGCTCTCTCTGCTGGTTTAGTTAACAGGGTTTCAGACTTGGCTTTTGAGTGGCTGCCTCTGCCTGTCAGACACCTTAAGGACCTTTTCTTCCCCACCAGAGCCTGATGAGGAGGGAGGCAACCTCTCCAGCTACCTCTCCTAGCACCCCTCAAAAACACACAGGTTCACAGGTCTCATTGCTGTCCCCAACGGCAGCACAGCCTGAGGGAAAACCAGTTGCAAATATGGGGTAAGAACACACATGCTGGACTCGTACAGTTTTTAACTCTCCACTGGGCCAGACTTCCTGATAAATCCCCAAATACAGTGAATATGAGTGCGCGTGAGCTTTTAACCTTCACTTTCATTTTCAAGGATGATGCGCACCTCCCCCCGCCCCCCCCCCCGCCCCCTTCTGACTCTGTATCAAGGGTCCTGGGGCCACTGTTTTCCCATCATGGTTTCACAGCTGAAGGTGACATCCAGACAAGACAATAGGTGCCCTTTTGTCTCATATTGGGTATTTGCATCTCTGTGTCTTTATTTGCCTGGATGACACCGGCTTGATTAGGCATTTGCCCCTCATTTACATTTCCCCACAATAGTGAATGACTTACAAGCTGTTGAAATACGGTGGCTAAACATCTAGTAACTGAGCCAGAAAGCCAGCCCTTTAGGTTTGGACTTGGAGCACTTCTGCGAGCTCTAAACTTGTAGGCATCAGTAAGCATGGGCACTGTGGGGCACCACTGCAAGTAGAGGCATTGTAAGAAAATTAAGAGCAACTCCACCTTGCCAAGGGCTGACATTTTGCTGTCCACTTTCCACACAAGACATCATCAATAACTAGGGACAAAGGACTTAGTAGTTAAAACCAAACCCACAAAGCAAAGTCACTGTTTAGATTATACACAGTCAACGTGTAAGACAAAAATCACACATGGCCACAATTATCCTTCAACATCCTTTACTGACTGTGAATAGAGCAGACATTGTTGTGTGTTTAAAACTCTGGACAGTAATTCTTTTAACCATTGGAAGTTCAAGCCCATTGAGTTACAAACAAAAGGGAGAAACAAAAGTAAAGTCTATGCGTAGATGTTTGTGTTCAAAGCACTTTACCTTTAAGATAACTGTGAAACCCAAGCCACGGTTGTTAATATTATTCTTCACACATCTCTCGTAGGGAATGGGAGGCAGAGAATAACAATAAAAAGTCAATGCTCATGAGAACGAGACAACTGTTCTAACTATCTGACATGTATTAACTCATGCAACTTTTACTACGATAGGAATCATTGTCCCTATTTTACAGAAGAGGACACTAAGATACCTTATTAGAATGTGACAGTGCTCTCAGGAGGACATGCTAAATGGTTACTCATGAAAGAAGTGTAGGATTTAAATAAGTGGAACTGAGAGATGGATGAGGAGGGGTGAAAAGCACCATGTATGCAATGGCAAGTATAGGGCAGGTGTGGGGAATGCTCTTTTGTGGAGCAAAGGGTGAATGAGATCTGGCACAGAATCTGAGGCTGGATAACCGGGTGTAGTGGTTAATTTTATGCATCAACTTGGCTGGGCATGGGTACCCAGGTATCTGGTCAAATATTATCTGGGGTTTTTCTGTGAGAGCGTTTCTAGATGAGATTAATATTTTAAATCAGTGAACCTTGAGTAAAGCAGACAGCCCTTCTTAAGGTGTCTGGGCCTCATCCGATCAGTTGAGGTCCTGAATAGAACAAAAAGATCAGCCTCCCCCAAGCAAGAGAACCTGCCTTCAGACTTCATCTGCAACATCATCTCTTCCCCGTTCTACAGGGGCAGCCCTCAGACTGAAATTACAGCATCACCTACCCTGATCTCCAGCCTGCCAACCCACCTGTGGCTGTTGGACTCACCAGCCTCCACAATCACCAATTCCTTAGAACAAATTCATTTCTCTCTCTATATATATCCTATTGGTTCTGCTTTCTAGAGCCAAACCACAGGGAAACCAGACAACTTGAGATCTGGAAGGAACCCTTAACCCACCTTCCTCATTAGAACAATAGATAAGGAAGAAGACCACATCTTGGGGAGTTTCAGTGGCTTGTGAAGAACACGCAGCCAGTATGTAGCAGATATGTGGACTAGCTCTCAATGTCTCTTTCACTGCATCATGCTGTCCGTCTCCTTTGAGTCACACACAGGATGCAGGGGGGGTTGGGGAGGGGAGAGAGCTCTCCTGTGTGTTGCCCAACTACATTCTTTGTTTTCCTTCTCCAAACACAGTGTACTATTGGTGTTGGCTCCAAACGGCCAGTGGTGGCCGCCATGACACATGCCTATCTGTCACTGTCCTGCACTGTCAAGCGTTGTACAGGTAAGCTGTTCCCAAGAGCAGGCCAGGAGCCAAGTGCAGCAAGCAGGCCCCATTCTTCTCAGCCTGAGCAACACTGACTGCTTCCTCTCCTGGCGTGATTTTAGGATTTCCCATTCTCCTCCCTACTGCATTTCCTGCTGAAAGAAAATTTTTTCCTAGGTCAATTCATCTGCTCTCTGATTCAGACAAAACTAGAGAGGCAGAGAAAAATGAAAACTGGTCAGTTATTTTTGCCTATGGTTTCCACTACAGACACACCAAATAATTACCTAATCTTGTACCTTTCTCTCTCTACCCCTGTCTCACAATCTTGGGTGTGTGAGTATTTTGCTTGCATTGTTTAAAGTTTCCCTTAATCACCCTGGCTGGGGTGGCCCAGTGGATTGAACACCGGCCTGTGAACCAAAGGGTCACCTGTTCAATTCTCAGTCAAGGCACATGCCTGGGTTGTGGGCCAGGTCCTCAGTTGAGGACATGCTAGAGGCAACCACACATTGATGTTTCCCTGCCTCTCTTTCTCTCTCCTTTCCCCTCTCTCGATAAATAAATAAAATCTTTTATAAATAAATAAATAATAAAGGTTCCCTTAATCAAGTTGAAATTTATACCTCCTTGATGGACAAGACAGGTAGGTGTAGGAAGGATTGAGGCTCTTGTATATCTACCGCTCTGGACAAAGTATGAGACATCTCTGCATCGTCCACTGCTTGCCCACTCCTACGCTTCCAATCTTCTTGTCTTTCTGGATGCAAGTTCTTTGCTTCAGTCAAACAGGTCTCTTGGTTGTTCCCCAAACTTGCCTTGTGCTTTTCCACTTCAGAGCCTTTGGCCCTGAACCTTTGCCCCTACCACCTGCCCTGACAGAATGTTCTCCCCACTTCTTTCAGCCAAGCCAAATCAGATTCATTTCACTTTTATTCACCACCAACTGCAGGTGGGCACTGGGCCAGCACTTTCACATGCGTTATCTCATCCTGCAAGGCCCAGCACAAATTCCTTCTTATCTGTGAAGCTTCTGGGGCTGTCTCAACTGGAAGTGGCCACTTCCTCCTTTCTTTTACACTTATTGTCTGTCCTACTCATTTGGCACTTAATACATCCTAGTCCTTTATAATGAATCATTCACTCACTCATTCATTTATTTAAACAAGCATTTACTGAGTGAATATTATTTTTCCAACACCATGGTAGGTTCTGGAGAGATAGAGATGAAGAGGAAACCTTGGTTGTCCCACAAAATTCAGTCTTGTGGGGAAAACCAGCACATAAGGAGATGGTTGTCATACAATAAGACAAAGTGCAGGTCCAAGAAGGGTTCCTGTGTGATCTCTGCCCTTGGTTGAGTCTTGATGAATGAGCAGAAGTCGGCCAGGTAGAGATGAGGAGAGAGCATGTTTTCAAGGACAGGGGCCCAGAGCTGAGGAGCAGCCAAGTGTGTGGAAGGAGATTACAAGCAGCCCCTTCAACATCTTCTTCTTCGTCGTCCTCTTCTTCTTCTTTGTCTTCTTCTTCTTTCTTTTTTTCTTTTTTCTTTTCTTTTTGAAGATTTTATTTATTTATTTTTAGAGAGGAGAAGGAAGGGAAAAGCCAATGAGAAAAACTTCGATGTGACATCAATTGACTGCCTCTTGAACATGCCCTGACCGGGGACCAAACCCACAACCCAGGCATGTGACCAGGAATCTAACCTGCAACTTTTCAGTTTACAACACAACACTACAAGCAAGTGAGTCACACCAGTTAAGGCCAAGCAGCCCCTTCTTGCTGGAGCAGAGAATGTTGCTAAAGTGTGGAATGTGCAAGGTAGAAGAGCAGGGCCTAGAACATCAGACTTAGAATTTTGGACTCATCTGGAGGGTTGTAGTGTGTTATGGAGGGTTTTAAGCAGGGGATAGGCCTGAGATTTGTGGTTCAAGATCACTGTGACTACAATATAAAGAATGGATCAATTCAGGGAGAGATCTGAGGCAAGGAGCTATAAGGAGACTGTGGCAGAAACCCAGGCAAGAGATAAGAAGACAGTAAAATATGCCCCAGGAACAAGGGGACTAGATCTGAGAAATACTCAGGTGATACTAAGAACACAGAGTGAGAGCCAGGAGAGTCTGAGTTCACATCTTCACTGTGCCATCAGCCAATTGTGTGATCTTGAACAAATAATGTAAATTCTCTTAGACTCATCTCCTTTATCTATAAAATGAGGATAATATTACCCATCTTATTGGACAGTTTCAGCATTATGTGAAATAGTGGGTGAAAGTCTGTAGGCAGACACCTAGGATCTAGAGAGCACTCATTGTTATTGACAAAGGTGTCACTGATGTTGACATCTTTTCTTATCTGTTCCCCTCACTAATCTGTGAGATCCCTGAAAGCAGAGACTGTCTTATGCATATTTTACCCTCACTTTCTACCACAGTATCTGGCACACAGTAGATGCTCAATCAGTGTTTGCTGAACAGGTTTATATTTACAATTCATAGCCCAGCAAATTCTTCAATTTCAGATTTACTGCCTAACCCAGGATACAAATTTGACTAAGATCAAAGGAACAGAGATTATTTTAATACAGAGTAGAACATAGGGTTCTCTGAAGCTTAATCTTATATGTGCTTCCCATCTTTTCTCATCTCTCCTCTGTTCCCCTCTCCTCTTCTTCACTCTCCTCTTCATGTATCTTCTCATCCCTTTCTATACCTTGGTCCGAAGACAATCTCATTCATTCACATGACTTAACCCTATATGCTGATTGCTTTCTGAATGTATGTCTCCAGCCCTGACCTCTCTTCTTAATTCAAGATCAATAGATCTAACTACCTACTTGACATCTCTACTTTCAATATTATGTTTAAAATTACAACTCAGACAATTTCCACTTTAACCTGCTGTCCTTCCAGCATGGCTCTTCTCATTGGGTGGCACCATCATCCTTCAGAGGTCCAAGCCATTGATCTGGGGATAATCTTTAACACCTCCTTCTCCCTCAGTCTCCATATCCAATAAAATGCCAGACCTTCAAACAGATCTAGGATCTCTCCTCTCTCAACATCCCTAATGCCACCACCATCTCTTACCTGGAGACGCGATGATCTCCTCTTGGTAGCCACACTTGGTAGTTTTGCTTCTGTTTTTAGGTAGCATCCAGAGGAATATTTAAAACTACATATCAGACCACATCACTTACTATTTAGAAGTCTTAAACGGTTTCTCTTGCACTTGGGAAATTTTTCAAAATGCTTACCATGACTCACAGTCCTTCATAATTGGACTTCCTACTACCTTCACTTCCTCTGATTCCATTCTCTGCTTCCTCACTGGTGTCCCTTCAGCTCTTCAAATACCCCATCATCTCATCATTCTCTGGCCTTCTGGACTTCATATCTTTTTTGTGTGTGTGTGTGTGAAAAGCTCTTACTCCCACTCTTTACTTATGTAACAGACAACTTCAGCTGATTCCTCAATTCTCAGTTTAAATGTTTATTCCTCAGAAGGGCCTTTCTTGGTCTCTTTTTAAAACTAGAGCTGCCTTTAAAGCACACATCATAATTCTTTAATCCCTTGGAGCACTTATCACAATTTGCAAATGTAGACTTATTTGTGAGAATATTTATTTGATACCCATCCCCCACATCCCCACCCCAACAACTGCATGCACACACGCACACTGTTACCCACCTCCTAATCTCTGGGACCCAGAGCTTGGTGATACAACACATAGATTTTTGTTGAATGAATGTGGTAAAGGCTGTGAGAAAGAGGTGAATCAGGTGCTGGGAAAGTTTAACGGAGGGGGATGAACTCTGCATGATGGTGCAGAGAAGGCTTCGAGGAAGATAAGACATTTGGTGGAAGCTTTGAAAAATGGGTGGGATGGAACTGGCTGAGATGAATGAGACTGAAGGAGTGAGTGGGGCGTGGGGCTTTCCAGGTGGATGGACAACTTCGTTGGAAAAACCCAGGTAGTGTCTGAGAAATGGTGAGTAACTGGGATGCCTGGAATATAGGGCTTTTGAAGGGGTGTAGGACTAGAAAGAGAATGACCAAAACTGGCTTCTGGACCTATTAATTCTCCAGGAGGTGCTGATGGGTGGCCAAAGGCTTCTGCTGGACAAGGTGGCCTAGCACACACCTGGCTTCTCTATCCAATAGACTAGTTTTTGAAAGGACATTTAGTAACTGCTTTACCGTTCATCCTGTTAGGTGCTTTCCATAAATTACCTCATTTAGTCTTCACACTCACCCCACCTAGGAAGCACTAAGATTTATCTTCTAGATAAGGAAACCTAGCTCAGAGGGATTAAGTAACTTGTCTAAAGTCACACAGCTTGTAGGCGTGAAGCCTGCCTTTGAATTGAGGTCTGTCTGGCATGAATCCTGTGCTCTCAGCTATTTGTGCTTGCGGCTTTTCAAAGACAAGGCATATTGATTGAGTTTGGGGGAACCATCATGATTACTTTTTAAATAATGTTTTTACTTTAAAATAACAGATTCACAGAAAGTTGCAAAAGTCATACCCTTACATAACTGTAGTACAATATCAAAATCAGGAAATTGACATGAGTCCAATTCGGAGTTTATTCAGATTTCACTAGTTTTATCAGGGTTACTTTTTAAGTTAAAGTTTCTGGCGGGGGGGGGGGGGGAACGACACTAAAACTTCCTGAGAGGTCCTTTGGAGCCTCTTCTTCCGTGGATACTTGAGTACTTGCAGAAGTCCTGCGCTTCTTGAAACAATGGATCTGAAGAGGGATGAATCAACATCCACAGAGATCCATTTCTGCTGTATGAGCCCCAAGGAAATGCTATATAGCCAAGGGACCTCCCTGACTCCACGCTGCTTTCACACGGAAAGGACTGCTAGCAGGGAAGCCTCCAGGGACCTGCTGAGACCGACCACGTCTGGTTGTTTGGAGGCCTCTAAAACCCTTGGGGCTACCCAAGGCCTGGCTCAGCCAAAATGTCTCTTTGCCCCTATTGTCTGTCTCCTGGCAGCTGATGATAAGTGATAAGCATGAGAGATAAAACAGATTTGGGACTGTGAACCTGCCTGAATCACTGGCAGCCAACCAGGCCATTTTTATCTGGAAAAACTACCCCCAGGACAGCCCATGCGAGTGTTTGGGAACCTGACCGGGGGAACAATGGCGGGAAATGGAGGCCCAAGCTCGGGCTTTAGGGCTCTGCCACCCACACTCCTTCACACTGTTATTCCTGGCGAGAACAGAGGTCTGCTTTCGTTCAGACAGACTGTGGGAAGAGGTGCAAATGAGGCTTGGAAATCAAAAGGAAGTAGTATGATGGCAAGGGAAGTGTGAGGAGATTGTTTTTCAAGCTTTAGAGATTTCATCATAAATGATTCTGAAAATCGCCTCCCTGGATATGCACTGACTGTCATCCTAGTCACTTGATGGTAGCTCCTTGCCCACCAGGCCAAATGTTGAAGCCACTTGGGGGTTACTTGCCTTGTCAAACTGTTTCACTTCTGAATTTTAGAGACCCTGGAACAAATGAGATGTCGGGCCTTACATTATTCAGGCAAACGTCCATCCTTTTGTGTGGCCACGCAGGCAACTGGGCTCTGGCCCCTGCCCATCTCCCAGGTAAATCTAGTTACTTGTCTTTAACATTGTGAGAGTAGGAGATCTAGTTAAGCTGATATGGTGTGTTCTTAGGGGGCTCACATTGTTTTCTGGAGATGACTGATTATTTTACCAAACGATCACAAGATCTCTGTTATCACCCTGGCTGCTGTGGCTCAGCTGGTTGGAGCATCATCCCACAACCAAAAGGTTGCAGGTTAGGTTCTCAGTCTGAGCATGTATGGGAGGCAACCAGTCGATGCTTCTCTTTCTCATTGACCTTCTTCTCTCTACCTTCCTCTTTCTCTAAAAAACAAAGAAAAAATGTCCTCGGGTGAGGATAAAAAGAGAAAAACTCTCTGTTATGGTTGTGTTCTCTCCAAATGCAGAAATCTTAACCCTCAGTGCCTTAGAATGTGACCTTATTTGGAAACAGAGTCATTGCAGATATAATTGGTTAAGATGAGGTCATACTGGAGGAGGAAGGGCGCCTAATCCAATATGACTGGGATCCTTATAAAAAAGACATTTGGACAGAGACATGCACACAGAGAAAATATCATGTGAAGATAAAGGCAGAGATAGGGGCCATACTTCTCAAGGAATGTCAAAGATTGCCAGCAAACCTGCAGAAGCCAGGAGAGAGGCATGGAACAGATTCTCCCTCGCGGTCCTTAGAAGGAACCCATATTGCTAACACATTGATCTCAGGCTTCTGGCCTCCAGAACTGTGAGTTAATAAATTCCTATTGTTTAAGCCACCCACTTTGTCATATTTTGTTACAGCAACCCTAGCAAGCTAATAATCTCTCTTAAAATTTTTGTTTCAGAATCTTTCTCAGGGTTGATTTCAAGGTCACTGATCCATGCTATGTGAAATCGACCTTTTTTCCACTTTTAATTTTGGAATGGATCTTAACATAATTATTACCCCAACAATTCTTCCACTCTCAATAATGCCTATAAGCAAAAAACAAAACGATGAAGTGGTTGAAAGTGATTGTGCTTAAATTAGAACCAGTCGGGGGTTGAGGGGGAAAGAGTGGAACAAAAATCTAGCTGTGCCCAATTCTACTAATTCTTAGCCCAACTGGATGTGTAAACTGATGGCAGCAAAGTACTACTGCATTCTCAGCAGGCATGTTACACCTGCATGGGATATAAATGGCTCCTTTTCCTTGGATCTCAGATGCACAGAAAAGGGAGAGTCACACTAGAACCCCCAAGGAACAACTGTTGTTGCCAGAAAGACAACCTAATACAATGAAAGAAAGAGCATAAATATGATCCACAGCCCTGCTGGAGGGAAGAGTTCTCTCTCTGCATCCAACCCAACAGTGCCCTTTAGACAGACACAGCCAGGACATCTGGGCTCCTGTGGGTTTTAGCGTAGTCCCTATGACCCATGGGACACTGGGACCCAGTAGACATGTCTCCCTAAACTTGGGGTCCTGGCCCTTCTGCCCTAGTCCCAAACTCTACTTGCTCTAGAGTACTGGCTACTATAGACATGGGTCTGTTAATCTTGAATTTGCAGCTTGAAATCCACAGTACTTTCTCTCCTGTTTTGAGGTCCTCCTCTCTGGGGCCTCCTGTTTTGGGGCCATATCTTGGAATGTACTTTGGGTGTGGGCAATTGGTTGCAAGAGCCAGAAGAGATGAGGGAAGACCTCTCTCCTTCCTCCTGTTTTCCAGTGTTCCTTTATACCCGACACACAGCCTTGCAAGGTCCTCTGCCTTCCCTGTCAAAGGCTAGTGGTTTCGCTACAGGTGGTAGAACAGAAAGACACGAGGGTGTGGGGTAGGGCATGGGGGCTTTGCCAGGAAGCTAGGCCTATACATTCCTCCAAGCAGGGCTTGGATTTGAAATATCAGAGCTGGGACCTTTGAGGAGTCAGCCAGAACTCTCCTTCCTTAACTGGGCAACCTCTAATCCTCACTGCTGCTGCCCTGATGTAGCTTGTTGTTGAGTGACCCTCAGCTGACCCATTTCCTAAAGGGTGCTGGAGGCAGAAGATGGGGAGGACACAAGGGCTGTCTGATGCTGAGGGCTCATCCCAGTGGAGACTGACCTCCACAAATGGCTCCACCCCTTTGGGCTAAATTCACTCATTGATCCAGCAGGGTCCACCTTGGAGGCATCCAGCATCCCTTCTCAGTCCGGTTTCCCACCCCCTTTACCTCTGGTAAAGTCCCCTGGTCTTTCAGTCCCTTTCTCTTGTCTGGTGCCAGCTCCACTCAAGGAAGCTGTGATCACACCCACAGATTCCTGAGCATCCCAAGAAGAGGTTTAGGTCTTCCAGATTTTTCAGACTAGAATATTGACAAAACGAACCTTTTCTCTTGATAATATTGACTGCCTTTCCTAGCTCAGCTTAGATGACTTGCTATGCCAACAAAGTCTTTTTGTCTTAAACTGTCTCACAAGAAAATCCAGGAAGATGTAAGAAGTTTCAAAACAAACAAACAAAAAACAAACAGACCTGTCCTGCCACAGAAGCAGAGCAGAAAAGAAAAACCCCAGTCCAGCTGCACACTCGGAAGCAGAGAAGGACAGGGCTGTAGATCTGGGTGGACACACTCACAGCACCTAGTGGCCGCAGCTGGGCCTTCCTGGCCAGGACCATCAAGAGTTAAGGAATTGCATTTGGACAAGCACTGCAGCTTGAAACCCAAGCTCCTGAGGTCTCTTTCAGAGTCCAGGGCCAACGAGTGTCTATTGTCAACAAATGCCACCACCGGGCCAATAGAAAGCCGGAATATGGTTCTGAGATAAGGGCCCCTGGATGTCACCAGGCAACAGGCACAAAGAAGGCTGGATCAACGGCCCAGCAGCCGATTACACTGCCCCCAGCCCCCGCTGGAGTCCACACTCCAGTGCAGCCAAGTGGGAGAGCACTTGGCCCCAAATTCCCTCAAGATCAAATTACTATCAGTTTCTGGATTTGGGGGGAAAGGAGGTGGTATAGAAAAGGCTTTATTTGGAGACTTTAGTATAAATTAGTTTATTGAAAAGCTGGGCTGATGGTAAAGGTGAAGATTTTCAAGTAAAAGGGAAATGTTGCTGCCAACTATATAGCAAGACTCATAGATCTCTCCTCTGTTCATGGTCTTACAAGTCAAGAGAAGGGCACAACCCTCAGACCCCTCAACCCTGAACTTATGGCTTTCCCTGGGGGGAGGCTTTGCCAAATTTACTAAATTAGTCTCTAAGGCAGCAATTTGCAATCTTTTTCATCTTATGGCACACACACTAATTACTAAAATTCTGCAGCACACACAGAATATATTTTTTGGCCAATCTGACAAAAAAATTAGGTATAATTTTGGTTTACTCATACCAGATGGCTATTGTTGTGTTGACTGTTGTCATTTTTTAACTTGACAATCCAAGGGAAAAGAAGTCAGTGCCCCTGACTAAATAGTCAGATCTTGCATGTTTTCAAAATTCTTGCAGCTCACTTGTTGATAAAAATCACTTCTCTAAGTGAATGTAAGGTGACACCTAAAGACCCTTGTTTCTCATTTCTACAAAGTATGTTCCCTTCATGCCACAGAGCCAAGGGGTGGGACATCCTCCATGTGAAGCCTTCTTATTTCAAACTAATGGGGAGTTGAAGAAACATTTATATTTTATCAGGCCCTCATTCATCCAACATTTAGAGCTATGACAGAGGCTGAGTTAGGTGCTGGGGTTGCAAAGATGAATTGGTCATTTTTCCCCAAAGGTTCACCATCTTACCCACCCTATATGCTGAAGACTCAAATCTATACTCCCAGCCCAGCCCAGCCCATACCTTCCTTCTCCTAAGCATCAGTCCAATATATCAAAGAGTTTTCTAAACACCTCCTTGCATGTTTTTCACAGGGCCAATAAGCACAACCTGCCCCAAGTCCAAACTTATTTCACTACAAGAGCTCTTTGTCTTAGTGAATGATACTACCTCCCCTAGTATGGGTTGAATTCTGTCCCTCCCCCCAAAAAATTCATATATTGATGTCTTCACTCCCAGTACCTCATACTGTTGCTTTATTTGTAAACAGGATTGCCACAGATGTACTTTACAGTAAGTGCAGTAAGATGAGGTCATACTGGAATAGAGTAGGCCTATCCAAAGGGAGAAGTTGGACAGACACAGTAAGTGCCATGTGAGGAGACACAGGGACTGGACAGCCATCTACTAGCCAAGGAACTGCTGAGGCTACCAGAAACTAGGAAGGATGTATGGGACAGATCCTTCCTGAAGCCTTCGGATGGTGCATGGCACTGCCAACACTTTGATTTCAGACTTCTGACCTCCAAAACGTTGAGACAATAAGTTGTGTTGTTCTAAGCCACGCAGTTTGTGATACTTGTTATAGAAGCCCTGGAACACTAACACACTTTCATTCAACATTGTTTAAGAAAGGAGCCAAGAAGCTTCCATTGTGTCCTTTTCTCCACTACCACTTCTACCCTCCCCCTGTAGCCATTTCCAATAAACCACCAAACTACCTGTTCCGCCTACAAGACACCACTGCCAGCAATCCATTAGTCTTCCTCTAGCTGTTACCACCTTGGAGCAGACTACCATGATTTCACCAGAATCCTTCCTAACTGCTTTCCTTAGCTTTAATAGCATCTTCTGCCTATCTGTTCCTCAAATGCAGCCAGTATCATCTTTCAAATCTGAGGTAGTACCTCCCTGCCCAAAACCCTCCAGATGCTCCTCCTTGCTCTTAGGATGAAGTTTAGTCTTCCCTGAGGGCTCAAAAGGCACAGGATAACACAGCCCCTGGTTCCTTCTCTGTCCCCATGTCTTTCCAGCCTCTTGCCAGTATTATACTCCAGCAATAAGAGCTTATTTCTCTTCCTTAAATGTACCACATCCTACCTAGCTGACAACATTTACAAATATTGGTCCCTCTGCTAGGAACACATTTCTGCATTCTCTTAATCTACAGGACTTCTACTTATCAAAGTGTATTGTAACTCTCTCTCTATCTATCAGTATCCCACCCAAATGGGAAGTAATTCTGTCCATCTTGTTCATGCCTGTGTCTGCAGTGCTTGGCATGGTGCCTGTGACATAGCAGGTACCCAACAATCATTTGTTTATCGACTGACTAACTGAAAGATTGACTGAAACATGACTTCTAACCACCCTGAGCTCAGTCCTGAGGGGAAACAACAGTGTGGTGAAAGCAGTTCAGCAACACAGAAATGCAGCTCAGTCTGACTCAGCTTGAGGCAGTGGGGGAACTTTCCACAGAGGCAATGACATTTAAGCTGGGCTTAAAAGATGAGTAGGAATTGGCCACAGTAGAGATGAGAAAGGGTAGGGAAACACATTTTACGCAAAGGAGATGCCATGAAAAGAGAGCAGGGTATGTTCGAGAAGTGGTGGGAATATTCGGTGGGCCCAGAACACGGACAGCAGAAAGTTGGCTGATGTGAACTTGGGTCAGATGGTGAATCCTCTAAAGAACATATTCTTGCATATAAATCCCAATGACTTTTCCTGGACACCAAAGAGCAAAAAGCAAGGTCCCTTTTTACAGTCAGGGAAGGGGGAACACACAGTCCAGAAAGGCTTCTCTGCTGCTCAGGGTGGTCCCTGAAAAGCCATTTGCTCCTGGGGTTGAGACTCGTTACCCTTTCAGGGTCACCAGCTAAACAGTTACACTTCTGCTGAGGCAAACAGCTGGATAAAAACAGCTGGGATCACACCTGCAAACCCCACCTTCCCCAAACCCTGACAATTCTCAGGAGAACACTGGTTGAGTGAGTGGTTGTCGACTTCCCTTCCAATGTCCTCCCGGGGGAAGCCTTTCGCCGGTTATCCTTTATCATTCTGAAACCTCTCCAGCTCTAGCTTAATTTCATCCCCTCTTGTTAGTCTTTTCAGACATAAGGAATAATTTGTCTATATCCCCTGCATAAAAATATTGCCTGTACTTGAAGGCAAGAATTTAGCCGCTCATTTGCCTTCTCCAAAGAAAACAAATTTAGTTCCCTGTTTCCTTAACAAATCCATTCTCTCTCTCACAACTGTCACTTCTTAGGTTATTTAAATCTCTGTTTCTTTCCCTGAACCTTCTTATCCAAATGCATAAACTAGAACTAAAGAGGAAACATAAAACCAAATGAGACTTTCTTAAGATAGGTGAGGGACCAGAGCAGCTGCTGCCAAGTCCGGATCCAATGCCACGCACCACCAATACTCTCCCACTGTGCACTCCAATTCCTTTTGGTTCTAAGTCCAGTATGGCAGTTCTCAAGGGTCAGCTGATTGTGAATCTTCTTGAAAAAAAAAAAAAATGTCCCTAGAATAAGATTACAGTCATTGCAGTTAGTGCTGTTGGCGCAGTCTGTGCCATCGGTACCTTAATGAAGAACTGGTCAGATAAACTTGCTCTTCTTGATGTCATGAAAGGCAAATTGAAGGGAGTGATGATGGATCTCCATAATGGCAGCCTTTTCCTTAGAACACTAAACATTGTCTCTGGCAAAGACTATATAATGTGACTGCAAACTCCAAGCTGGTTATTGTCACAGCTGGGGCGCATCAAGAGGGAGAAAGCCGTCTGAATTTGGTCCAGCGTAACGTGAACATCTTTAAATTCATCATTCCTAATGTTGTAAAATACAGTCCCAACTGCAAATTGTTCATTGTTTCCAACCCAGTGCATGTCTTGACCTATGTGGCTTGGAAGATAAGCGGCTTTCCCAAAAACCGTGTTATTGGAAGTGGTTGCAACCTGGATTCAGCCCGGTTCCATTACCTAATGGGGGAAAGGCTGAGAGTTCACCCACTAATCTGTCATGTGTGGGTCCTTGGGGAGCACAGAAACTCTAGTGTGCCTGTGTGCAGTGGGGTGAATGTGGCTGGTATCTCCCTAAAGAATCTGCACCCTGATTTAGGCACTGATGCAGATAAGGAACCGTGGAAGGAAGCACACAAACAGGTGGTTGACAGTGCTTATGAGGTGATCCGACTGAAAGGCTACACATCCTGGGCCATTGGACTATCTGAGGCAGATTTAGCAGAAAGTATAAAGAAGAATCTTAGGCAGGTGCATCCATGATTAAGGGTCTCTATGGAATAAAAGAAGACGTCTTCCTTAGTGTTCCTTGCATCTTGGGGCAGAATGGAATCTCAGATGTGAAGGTGACTCTGACACCTGAGGAAGAGGCCCGTTTGAAGAAGAGCGCAGATACCCTTTAGGGGATCCAGAGGAGCTGTAGTTGTAACGTCTTCTAATGTCGTACCATCTCACTGTCTGGCTACAACAGGATTTTAGTTGAAGATTGTGCATATTGTCCCTTTTATCTGATCTGTGATTAAAAACATCAATTTCCTAAAGATAGAAGATAGAAATGATAATGGTCCATAAATCTCTGCATCTGTATCCTGATGCTGGAAGGTACTTATCTTGTGTAGCCCTAACCTGGTTAGTGTGAAATCATTCCACCTCCTCAAAGGCACCACTGCCAGTGTTGCACATACTACAATTGCCCTTTAAACTAGATGTGTGTTCACGCTGTGCTATTAACTTATGGTTCCTTTACCCAATGTGCCTAGTCCAACCTTTTTTTCTCCAATTAATCACATTCTGGGATCCAATACATAAATGCAATATTGCATGTCTTGTGCATAACTGTTTTTAAGGATCTTATTTTGTGTACCATATGAATCAGACGAGTGTACATTGCCATATAATGTAAAATGAAGAGTCTACATATAAATAATGCAGCCAACTGTCCAAATGTCATACCAACTAAAACACCAAATAAACCTTGAACAGTAGGAAAAAATACAATAGGTGAGAGGTTGATCACAGAGCAATAAGGACAAAGTCCCTTCAGTACAGGAATGCCTGCATATGGTCCAACACAGTCCAAGGCCAAGCCAGGGAAGCAGATGTCATCACATTGGCTGCAGGAAGGAGAGGACGTCATCAGTTGGAAGACGGATTGATCTTGCAAAGTGACAATCAGTCTCAAAAGCCACCCAGAGGAGATAGACATGGAAGACTGCTGAGGAGGAGTGCACAAAGTAAAGGAAGTCTGCGTCACCCCATCCCTCCTGGGTCTATAGCCTGGAGCCGTCACTGTGGTCAGAACACAGACACAGGAGTCTAAGCACAGGCACACACACAGCTCAAGCCCAAAGGCCAGGGGTAGACATTGGTAGCCAGAGCCATGAAGTGACCTTTTGTGGTACAGGAGTCGTCGTCGTCGTCGGCAGCCGTCCGTCTCGAGAGACGATGGTGTAGCTTCTTAAGAGTCTATCTGCACCGCCGAGAATGGCTGTGCAGTCCGACTCGGGAGTGACACGGTATCTGTCTCCTCCCGTGTTGAATCGACATCTTGTGATGACGCTGGAGTGTCCTCTCCAGTGAAGCTGAAGCTACAGAGCCTGGGCAGGGTGATATGGAGGGTCTGCTGTTGCCCATGCAGCAGACCCCCCCTCTCTTCGCAGCTGAAGGATCCAAGGGAAAGACGGAGTCAATACAGCTTGGCTTCAGGTGCGCCGCAGGAGTTGCCGGTGTTGACTACAACGTCAAACCGCCTTAGGGACTCCGGCTCCGGATTTTCTGTCGGGGTTTACTCCCTTAGCCTTTCCCCTGAAGAGGTATGCCGCAAGGCAGCGGAGGTTTTTTGGAGTCAGAGTTTTCCTTCTCTGATGAGTACAGGAGTGAGGGGACCAAATTCAGCATGTCATTACTGTTCGGGCAGCTTAATCTCATGTGAGAGAAATACCATGCAACCCAGCAGAAGGAATTGGATAGCCAGGCTGCTTTCCTGGGAAGGGGAAAGGGGACAGACAGCCCCCAAAGGGAGAAACAAGGACAAGGCCTGTGCAGATCCTATCTGAGATGAGGGGACCTTCACAGCACCAGAGGAACACTTAGAAAAATGTAAGGAAGTCACTTTAAGGTGTGTTTGTGTGTGCATGTGTGTGTAGGATAGGAAAGTGGGGCCTGGGCGGGGACCTGTTTTATGAAAAGTACTGACTTGAATTCAGGTTGGCCTGACTTCAAACCACTGATCCTGACCACTATAAAATATTGGGAATCATGCCAAACTTCCTTTCTTTATGACAAAGCTAAAAATTTAAGCTTTAGGGAACAGCCATACAGACATGGGCAAACCTTACAATGTTGCCCCTTTCCTCCTGTCCCGTCAAATGTTCCAGCCCTGCCTGCATCTACTCTTGACTGCCTTGCCTTCTCAGGAGGTCCTACCTACTTCATTCTTCTGACTTTCCTCTTTCTTTTTCACTTCACTATGTATGAGACAGTCCTATAACTCGGAAGCTAGGCACGAGGCACTATCGCTTCCTGGTAGCATAGGGCTGGAAGGAGGAGCGTATCGGGGCAGAGTTTGTGGAGCAAGTCAGAGTCAAGCAGAGACTGACTCTCGGGCAGGGCAGGACCTGAAGAACAAATTGAAGATTAGTGTGATTTATGTGTCCATTTCTAGCCGGAGGTGGGGAGCTACTTTGTGGGAAAAGTCATGCCTTCTATATTCCCTTATCCCTTTATGCCTTGAACAATGCCTGTCACTGTGTGTGTGTGTGATGAATAAAGGAAAAGATAAAAAGATGAATGACTGAAAGTCCCTGCCTTTGCCTGTAGAGATTGGCTCAGAATTCAGAACACGCTTGACCTTGAAGTTAGAACCATCAGCAGTCCAGCTGCAAGGAGTAGAGAAAGAGGAAGAGGAGGTGGATCTGAGATTAAATGTCCCTTCTCTCACACCCCAGAACAATTTCATTGCAGGTTCCACTCCTTAAATAGCTGTGACTCAATGCTGCCCCCACACTACCTCCGTTACAACAGTGCTGCCCATGGGCAACTGTGCCTTCCGTCAGAGAGACAAAAATCCCTGGGGGTTTCTTGAAATCTCATTGTTGCTGTCACATGAGCCACTTAAGAACCGTAGAACATCCAATCGGTTGCTCTTAATGGATCTCTCTTTCTTTTTCAAATAGTTCCCAAGTGAGTTCCACATCAACTATAGATTCATGTTCAACAGTGAACCATTCCTGGGATCTATCAATTGCTGTTTGCAGTCACCCAAGAACTTTAGTTTCAAATAATTAGCAGCTCCCTGGGAATGCTTACCTTCGCAAAATACTGCATGCTCATTTGAGCATAAAGAGGCTCCTGGTAGGAACAGCAAAATCGCCTTTGAATACTGGATAATTTATAGGTATGTTCATACCCTTCACTAAGCTCTAGGTGACAGCTTGGCATGCAATTAACAAAACAAAACAAAACCTGGCCTTGATCTGTTAAAAAGGATATTGAATAGGCCTATCTCACAGATGGTGGTGACTCTTGGTGCCTTTCAGCTGAGACTGGTCTAGTGGGAGGGAGTATCAGTAGAGAGAAGGCCCAGGAAATAAGAGGACAGCTGCTGCCAGCTGTGTTGGGCCAACAAGATTTAAAACCCAAGGCTAAGGTTAGGCTAGCGGGGATCAGACCCTTTAGCTGGGTGTGGGGGTGGCTGACACCTCATTCTATGAAGGCAGTTCCTCCTGGTTATAGAATTCCTGCTGTTGCTGTGCCCTCTCCCACTCGCAGCCCTGATCAGTGGTGCCAGCAGGCATATCTCAGGACAAAATGGCCGTAGTATATTGCCCTAAAGCAGGACTTTCGTCGATGATCAACATTACTTTTGTATCAAAATTCCAAACAGAAGTCCCTGCCATGTCCCTCCAGGCTTCCCTTCACATGTAGAAACTTCTGTATGCCATCTCTCTCACCTCAAGATAATAAGACTCCATTGAAATAATATTAGTAATAACAGCTAATATTAATTGTTCCCTTAATAAGTATCAGAAATTATAGTGACCTTTCTAAAACACAAAGCTGATCAAACCATTTTCCCACTCCTGGCCCTCCATTGTTGCTTCACCACCCATGGGCTAATGCCCACGCTCTTCACTTGCGTATGTGTGTCTCATGACCTGCCTCAGAGTACCATTCTAGCATTACTTCCTGCCAATCTCCCCGCCCCATCCAGCCTCTCGTCTAGCCACACCAACCACCCACCATTTCAAGAACAAGCCTCCTCCTATCAGGCCCCTTTCTTCTTCCAGTGCCAGGAAGGCTTTGCCTCTTTTGGCAAGTTTCTACTCAACCTTCACCATATAACTCAGAAGTCACCTTTTCTATGCCGTGCCAATCCGGAATCCACATGTGCTGTCTGCGTCCCCCCTGAGCCCACCTGAGTGCCTAAGGCAGGAGCTCTTGAGGACCACAGATCCATCTGGGAGCAAAGCAGACTGTGTGGGAGTGGTGAAGGGTGACTCACTGGACACACCCCTCCATGAACGACTGAAAACTGCTCATCAGTTGTCTTCCCATGACTTTTCCTCCTTGGCCATGCTGCAGCCAGGGGCTTTTCTCTCTTCCCTTCCCCCAAAGGGGTACCCTATTGTGTTGGCTCTATTTTTTGTGTGCATATATGAATTACGCCACTTATAAGAATTAATAAAATACAAGCAGAACATAAGAGTGAAAAAATAAAATTAAAGTACTCTATCTATTTTACACCCAGGTAACACTTGCCAGAAATGACTGCTTTCTTTACACTGTTTCTATTTTGAGCTCTTCTGGTGGCTACCACCCTAGCCTTAACTTCCGTACTTAGGTCTTTAGTTTTTATCCATCTTAGACAGTATCTATCAACTTCTCAATAGGAAATATAGTGAAATCAGAATACTTAGTCCACCTCCTGCTTTCTTTTTCCATTCCTTCTCTCCTTTCTTGATCTTTGTAAGTGATAGTCTTAATCTGAGTTCTTCTGATGATTATCATTAAATAATATACTTAAGCTTCTGTATCTTGTTCTATCAAATTTATACATATTTATACACTTACTTTCTATTAAATGCACTTATACTTCCATTTACTTCTCCCCTTACATCATCCTATTTTTGTTAACCATATTTTAACACGTTAAGGTATTCATAACATTTGAATATTATATACAGTCATAATTGAGTTTTCTTGGTCAATAGGTTGATTTCTAAACTAGAAAACTAATAAATACAATTCAAATAATATGACTATGTAACAATTATTCACAGTAGAACCAAGTGCAGTGGCTGGGTTATAAAAGAGGGCAAGGGAGCAAACAATGTTTTGTTACCAAGCTGTGAACCCATCTGGTTCTGAGGACGTTTTGAATTGCACATCTTTAATCAACCTTTTTTTTTTTTCAGAGAGAAGGAGGGAGGGAGAGAAACATTGATACGTGAGAGCTACATCAATTGGTTGCTTCTTGCACTCCACCAACTGGGGATCTGGCCCACAACCCAGGCATGTGCCCTGACCAGGAATCGATCCCACGACCTTTTGGTTCATAGGCCGGGGTTCAATCCACTTAACCACACCAGCCAGGGCATTAATCAACTTTTAAAACAATAGTAATTGGTCTGGTCGAGTTTCTCTCTTCTTCAGTCAATGTTAATAACTGGTACTATGCCAGGAAGTCATCTTTCCTCTCTAAATTCTTGAATTTATTGCCACAGAGTTGAATTTCCCTGTTTTGTTGTCTCTCTTTGTTACTTATCTAGGTTTCTTAAGGATTTAGCTGTTTTAAGCAACTAGCTCTTAGGTTTATTTAAGCATTTAAATGAATGTTATGGTTACATTTTAATGAGTCAATAAATTAAATTTTAATTAACTAATACTTAATTAAGTTTACCTTTAATCTTTATAAATCTCCTCTTTCTATTTCCTTTGGTTTAGTGTTGCTTCACTAGTTCCTTAACGCAAGTCCTTACTTTCCTTACTTTTTTATCTTTCTTCTCTAATTGTAAGACAGTTATAGGCCATAAATTTCCTCTGAGGATAATCTTTGCTGGGTCATTGGTTTTTAGTTTTGTGTTTCTGTTTCTTTTGTTTCTTTTCAGCAATAAAAATTTCTCTTCTAGTGTTCTCATTGAACCAAAGACTAGGTACATTATTCTTAATTCATAAGTAAAGATTTTCCCTCATCTTTCAATTAATTATTTATTTATTTGTTCTATTCTTTTTTTTTTTTTAATATGTTTTATTGATTATGCTGTTTCGGTTGTCCCAATTTCTTTTCCCTCTGCTCCCCTCCACCTGGTGGCCCCCCTCCCTCCAGTTGTCCCCCTCTTTTAGTCCATGTCCATTAGTTGTGCATATAGTTCTTCTCAACCTCTTCCTGTCTACTCCGTTCCCTTCTACTATGCTTCTTAATTCCTGTACCATATCCCTCCCTTTCCCCCTTCCCCCTCCCTGCTGATCTCCCCCCAATATATTCCCCATACCTATAGTTCTTTTTTCCACTCTCATTGCCTTTGTTTCGATTCCCTAGCGTCTGTTGTTGGTGGTTGTGATACAGTTTTCATTTTAATGTTCCTGGTTTTGATCCTCCTTCTTCTTCTTCTTTTTTTTTAATTTTAGTTTTTGATTTTTCAATTACAGTTGTCCCATTTTTCCCCCTTTGCTCCCCGCAACCCAGCCCACATCCTCCTTCTTCTAAACCAGTCTCTTTAACATCTCATGTAATAGTGATTTGGATCTAATGAACTCCTTCAGTTTTACTTTGTCCTGGAAGCACTTTCTCTGCCCTTCTATTCTGAATGACAGTTTTGCTGGGTAGAGTATTTGTGGCTGTAAGGTTTTTGATTTTCATTACTTTGAATATTTCTTGCCAGTCCCTTCTTGCCTGCAGGGTATCCTTTGAGAAATCAGCTGATAGTCTAATTGGGACTCTTTTGTACATGATTCTTTTCTTCTCTCTTGCTGCTTTTAAGATTCTCTCTTTATCTTTAATTTTTGACAATTTGATTATAATGTGTCTTGGAGTGGTTCTCCCTGGGTCCAGTTTTTCTGGAACTCTCTGTGCTTCCTGGACCTGTAAGTCTATTGCCTTCCCCAAGTTTGGGAATTTCTGCTTCATTATTTTTTCACATAATTTTTCAATTTCTAGTATTTCTTCTTCACCCTCTGGCAATCCTATTATTCAAATGTTCGATCGCTTATAGCTGTCCCAGAGGTTTCTGAGCCTCTCCTCACTTTCTTTTCTTTTCGTTTCCTCTTTCTGCACTGGTTGACTGTTTGTTCCTTCCCTAAGTTCCAGCTTGTTGATTTGATATCTGGATTTTATTTCCTCACCACTTGGCTAGTACGCGTTTTCGTTCGTTTCAGTTTGAGTAGCTTTTATTCCTTCCCTGTCTTGTTCCAAATCTTTTGTTAATTCTCTAAGCCACCTTATAACTATAACTCTGAACTCAGCCTCAGAAAGGTTTTCTATTTGTTTGTCTGTCAGGTTCCTCATCTGCTGCCTGGTGAGCTGCGTCACCAGATTTCAATCGTTGTCTGCTTCATTCCAACAGACTTGTGTTTAGCTTTGCTTCCTGGGTGGGCTATACGGGGCGGAGCCCCGTGCACTCGTCACTGCCTGGCGACCGGCAATCTTTTTCGCTGCACTGTGGTGCTTTGTGTAGGGGCCGGTGTCCAAGATGGATTCCCACCGCCACTCTCCGCTGAGAGACCAGGATCCTTTCCCCCACCCTCTGGGCCTCACCATCCAAGGCAATGGGGGGATTGCCTTCCCCAGCATTGGGATCATGAGCTGCGGGGTCTCGACTGCAGCCGGGATTGCTCCCCTGGCATTTCTCGCAGTCCTGCCGCTATGCCCGCTGCTACCACAGACAGGACCGCCATTTTTCTCCCCTCCTACCCATCCAGACGGGCACCGCTGGTTTATAAATTCATATGTTGGGCTTTCATGTAGTTTTATTTTCTGGAATTTCTGGTTATCTTTTGTTTTGAGGTAGTTGTATTCCTTTTTGGTTGTAGAGGGAAACCGAGCATGTCAGTCTAAGTCTCCATCTTGGCCGTAAGTCTAATAATTTATTTTTATAGTTATTAGGTTATGATAAAAATTTTGCTCCTCAAATTGATACTTTAAAATGATATATTGAAAGTTTTCTCTTTTGGCTTGACATGTGACTTCTAATGTGTTTGCTGCAATAAGTATAATCTTCAATAAATGAGATGAAAAAACAGCCTTTATTATGCCCAGTATTGGACTGAAAAACTAGTAGGTGATAATTTATGGCTCATTCGGGCAAGCAATATAGATGGAGCTAAATTTTCTTCTCAGGGACTATGATGTCAATTGATGGCAGCTCCGTGCATGTTAGTTCTCAACCAAGGATCTTGGAGTTATCCTGGACTCCTTTTTTTCTCTTTCCAATTAGGCAATACTGTGTATTTAAAATATACCCAGAATACAACCACATGCCATCACTTCCACTGCCACTACCCAGGTGCAAACCCCATCATCTCTCACCTGCAATCAGTAGGTTCTTAACAGGTCTCCCTGCGGCCCTTCTCGCCCCCTACAGTTTGTTTTGAACACAGCAGCAATGGGATCTTAATAAATGTGAAGAAAGCATTTGCTCTGCTCAGAACCCTCCAATATTTCCTGACCAATAGGTCCCTTTTTCATGGAGAAGCCCTTCGGTGGAGTCGTTGCCACCCTCCTGGCAGGCTGGAAGAGCGGGGACGCTCTGGAGGAGTGGGCGGCCTACCCGGAGGGGAGGAGGCGGGGCTTAGCCCAGGGCGTCTGCTGCCCAGAAACTGGACTGGGACATGGGGAACTCTGAAATGACCAAGGGACACTTGGAGGGAAGCTATTTATTGACAATCCAGTTGTGGGGGTTAATGCCATCATTATCTGGAAAAAGAAAGTGTGATCTTCTTGACTGCAGGCTTTTAAGGCAGGAATCATTTTATGTTACAGTAAGTTTGGCAAAATGTCCTTGCCCAGATTCATCTTCAGGAATGAATGCTTTACTTTCAGTGCTTCAAAGTGAACTTTCCTTCACTGGTTGTCTCTTCCACAGGAGAAAATAGTGAAATTACGTTTTCCTCTCAGCCAGAAGCATCTCTGACTGTGCTTACAGTAGTACCATCTGAATAGTGCACATGTGTGAGTCTCTCTCAGCTGTGCACTTTGTAAAGTAACCAGGGCTGACACCTTTGTTCCAGCCATCCACATGAAATGGGGGGATGCCTTCTGAGCTGGAGGATGGCCACTCTTTATTTCACTGGAAGAGCATGTTATGTGATACTGCACACACCGGGATAAACACAAGAGGCCTTTATCTGGGTTACCCGATCACAGTCCTATGCAACTTTCATTACTGGATTGGCTGCAAGACACAGGAAGGGGTTTCCAAGGAAGCCTCAGCTATAACAACACTTTCCAGAGTCGACAGCCTTCCTGGCCAGGGCACTTGTCTTCCTTATAGTGAGCCAGGACTAATGTCATTTTTTATTTAAGGAACCTCACACTGGTGTGTGTATGTCGGGTGGGGATAGGGGGGAGTGAGAGAGAGAGAGAGAGAGGGGAAGAGAAGAGAGATGCTCCTGGGATCTATATTATTTTACACCTCAAAAATATTTTGGAAAGGAACTTTTCTACAATGTGTCCTCGGCTGCTTCCTGTCCCCATTTCCCTGCACAAACACAAGGTTGCTCCTATGAACAAAACAAAAATCATCTCAAAAAGCAGAGCCGAAAAGGCCCAGGAGCTTTGGCCAAGCAGCCTGCCTCATGTCAGGAGGAAGGGAGACCACATACCTACTGAGCACTTCCAGTGAACCACTTTGCCTATTTACTCACCCTAAGCTTTGTCTTACTACCTCCTTTATAGGATTCCACACTGAGACTCAGAGAGGTTATGGGAAGTCTCATTGCTCCTTACTTAGTCCAAACTTCACCCATTTCTGACCTGGATTCTGGCAATGGATTTCTAAAGGATTTCTCCACTTAGAAATCTTTTTACCTGAAGCTAAAATGAAGTTTTCAAAGTGCATATCTGACCAGGTGACTCCTACATTACCCATCCCCCAACCCCACCCCACCCCAATGCTACAAATCCTCCATTGTCATCCCATGCTCTTGGCACAAGCCCTATGGTCACCAATGCAGTCTGCATCATCTGTCCCCTCCTCTCTCTTCAGCCTCATCTTGTCCTCCTTTCCCATCACCCTCTGGTTCCTAAACCAATTCTGTGTGCCATGCTTCTCTGGTCCTAGACCTTCCCACGTGCGATCACCTCCACCTGGAGAGCCGCGGCAGGCCCTTCTCCCTGGCCCCGCCCAGGCCTCAGTCCACTCCTATTCATCCTTCAGCTCACAACTCACCCGTCTCTTCCCCCGGGTAAGCCTGGACTTGCTCCCCAGCACTGTTATACACAGAAGCCTGTGTACACTTCCTTCAGAGCACTTACCACCACTTAAAATGGGCATTTGATTATCTTCTGACTGCCTTACTAGACAGTATGGATGGGGTCTCTTGTTCGACTCGCCATCGTATTTTGAATGCCTCACACAGCGCCCTGTCTGAGGTAGGCACTCCATGTTCACTGTGTAAATATGACTGAACAGGAATGAGTAAAACAACACCTGAAGGAATCGTAGGCTAGGATTTAAATATCATAGTTTGTGCTCGTTCCATTGCCTCATACCCCCCTCTTCTAACCATTGGTGTCCTGAATTTAAAGTCTTTAGTTAAATGTCCTCCATAGTCCTCTTTGTTCTCAGGACTGATAAACATAAAATTGCTCATGTCTTTGCCAGCTGCTTGAAAAATGGCTGCTGATACCAAAACTTTCCCCTTGGACAGTTCCCTTTTTAGAAAGTTCTCATGTGAGTTTTGAATAAGGGATGCTTTTGCCTTGCTCCCACTCTTGACCCCACATCTCACTCCCATTCTACGCCAGTTGTTGGGCTGAGAATATCCTCCTTTGCTCCCCTGACCCAAGACCCAGGGCTAAGGCACGTGTCACAACGGCTTTCCCCGAGGAGGCTGGGGAGCTGGAAGGGTGAGCCATTATGGAGCACAGGTGAGTGAGCACCTGTGAGCCAGAAAATTAAGGTGCCGATCAACAAGAGAGCCACTGTTGAGGCACAGACTTCACTCTGTGTTGAAGAAATTATGTGACAGATTGGGGGAGGGGGCATAAACGCATGGTAGATCCTGTCTTCAAGTTTCAGCAGCTTCCTTGAAAGCATTTAACACTTTAAGCCATCGTATTTGCAGCTAGAGCACAACCTCTTTGCAGGCAACCTAATCAATACTTACTGAGAACCTGCCATGGGGACACGAGGCGGGGCAGGGCTCGGGCCTCCCAGGGCGGAGGGGAGACCACACCAGACAAAGGCGAACAGCACACGGTACTGGAGGAAGGATGGCATGGAGGGAACAGATAATGCTGTGGAGTAGAGCAGTGCAGGTGGTGAGACAAACCAGAAAACGGAGAGACAGCAACATTTTAGTTGGTTTTTAATGATGAAGAGAATTTCATCAGATGAGTAAGGCAGGAAATGGTAACCTAAGCTGAGGGGAGACCGTGAGCAAAGTGCTGAGCTGGAAGTAAGGCGTGTCTTGGAAGAACAGTGGTATTTTGTATAGCTGAAGCATTGGATGGGTATTACCCAGAATGGGACTATATAGTTTATAAAATGAGACATTTTTGAAAGTAAAGCAGCACACTATTAACAGTGATGGCAGAATGACAGCATAAACCAGGGCTATTTCAGGCCACTTGGACCGTGTGGCTACCTAGCTAGAGGGGAAGATGCCCATGACCGGACACTGGACTGGCCTGTGAGTGGGATAGGGGTTAAGGGGCTTAACACTGCTTGGCAGCCAGAGTTTGATCCTCGAGGCATTACAATGTGACTGAAGTGTTTTAAGCAGGGTAGTGATGTGATGGTCTCAAGTTGCAGGAAGATCGCCGGGGTAGCCATATTAAGGAAAGATTCAAGTTGTGCAGAAAAGGAACTAGACTGTAAGCTTTAATCAAAATCACATCCTTTTATTTAGAATTGACTCCCAAGACAGTGGCTAGCACAATGGCTGGCATTGAGAAGAAGCTTAATAAATATTTCAAATTCAGGGCCTTCTCTGACCTCTGTCTTTAACATTACAACCCCTCCCCAATGCCCCCACCCCCAACTCCCCATTATTACCAGAGCTCCCTTTTTCCCTTTTCTCCTTGGCTTATTATTCTCTGACGTGCTAAGTGTGTGTCTGTGTACTCCTTCTAGAATGCAAGCTCCACAAGGGCAGAGATTTTGACCTTTTGTTTCACTGCTGGTTCCCTAGTGCCTGGTGCAAGGAAGACACTCAATACATATTTGTTGAAAGAAAGGAGGAGGAAGGAGAAAGGAGAGGAGATTTGTTTGGCGTCTCTAACAACTGTGCAGGTGTGAGAGATGAGGATCTGAAATGGGCAGTGTGGTAGAGATAACGAAAGAGAACTTGAAACCAGACTTGTTTGCCCAGATCTTCCTCCTGGGATCATCTTGCATGAGCCTTTTCATCTTTGCAGTTCCTTCTGGAGCTGCCAGTACTGTGATCTGCCCTGAGTGGCTGCAGAAGGAATCCCCAGGCCTCCTGGCTGTAAATCATTAACGGCTCCTCTGCCCTCTACTGCTCAGCCAAGGTCACCATCATTTCCTACACCACCTGACTCCCAAGTACTCATAGCCTACCTGTGAACGTTTGATGAAAGGATGGCGTTTGCCACCTTTCAAGGGGAAAGGAACATAAGTTCACAAAGTTCATTTTCAAGCTTTTTTTTTTTTTTCAGTCCTTGATATTTTGGCACCTTTTCTCTACAACCAAACAGCCCTTTCCAATCTCTCTCTCCTCCTAGATATGCTTTGAGGGCTCTCTTCCTGAGCTGTGGGCCTCACTTCTGGCAGGGCCCTCTTTCTCTCAGGTACTTTCATATCTTTTATATGACTTTTTCTCCCTGTGCCTCACCCCAACCCCTAATAAATGGGACAAGGGGGCCTTGGTATCTTCCCTCAGGATAAATTCAGCTCATGGCCAACCAACTTCCTGAATCCCAAATAATGAAGCATGCAAGGCCTTCCAATCTGCTCAGGTCCCATCTGGGCGAACTGTCAGTTCCAAAGCTTCGTCACAGTTTCTTCTGGGAAACCAATGGGCCACCCTTCATGTCAACAAAACCCCTGGCGACCTGCCCAGGCCTGCCTGGACGTGCTGGAGATGGTGTGGTGGTAACAGATCGCACTTCTCTGTCACAACCACATTCCACACTGTGCTGGCACTGGGTGGGGACAGAGATGTGGGCCAGGGGGTGTTGTGATTAGAATCTAACATCTTGGGTCCTGCCATCTGGAAAGCAGCTGATGGGGACTACTTGGAGACTGGGGACCTCTGAGAACAGCAGTCAGCAGACCTAATGAGGCAGATGTAAGGATCAGGTGGAATGCTAAGGCAGGTCAGTAGCCAAAGTGAGACAGAAGCTAAGAGATGAATGTAGACCCTGTGGTGGAATCCAAGAGTCTGCAGGCAGATGCTGCAGAGGAATTAAAAATGAAGACAGAGGTAGATAGAACATATGCACATTTCTAAGAGGAAGGCCTATTGGAAAATGAAATCCATAACCAATGTAAGTGAAGATGCACAGGAGAGCACAAGGAAGAAGTGGTTATTTAGTCCTAGGCCCAGTGGCTGGTGTTCCCTCTCACTCCATTTTCAGGAAAGCATTCAGTTCAGTTTTTGTTTAGGACCTGCACTTCCCTAGAGGTGCCCAGATATTTTCCCAGGCTCAACCTTCCATTGGGATTGGTTCTGATAGCTGGAGTTCGTTGCTCATTCATTCATTCACGAGTTCACATTGAGTCCATCGGCAGGTCCTGAGTTGGCTGAGATATTGCTGTGGACAAAACAGTCCCTGTGTTCAGAGTGCTCCCAGTCCAGTGGCAGGTGCTGCCTGGAGGATAGGGAATTACAACTCCTCGTGACCAGTACTATAATAGGGGCATGCCCACGGGGCCACGGAAGCGCATCATAGATTTGGCCCCCTGATAGATTGAGGCATAAGCAATTTTTCAAATAGTGCTCCCAGGAGAAACCAGAAAGAAAGTGGGAAAGCAGGATAGGGTAGGGGAAGAAGCTCCAAAACGGTGAGATTGGAGGTGTATGTCCCACTGAGAGTGGTTTCAGGCTGACCCCAAAGGAGGGCTCTGGAGTTTAAGCCAGGTCTCAGAATGTGTTCTAACAGGAAGGAAGAAGCTGGGCTTTCAGACTCCCACCCTGCTGGTCATGAGCTAGAGACTACTGTGAGGACAGGCACAAACCTCCCCACACACTATACCTGCCACTGCCAGGAGACCTGCCTGGAGAAGAACTGCAGGTGTCAGCTGCAAGAAGCAAAAACATTCCAAGAGGGAAACAGAAGGAAGCCATGGAGGGGTACAGAGAAATAGGAGAGGGATCCCAGGGGATCTGATGGAGCATCAGTGTCTGATACAGGCACCCAACCCAACTCTATGGGCCAAGAGAGGCTTCCTGTGGAGGTCACACCACACCCAGAATGAGGGATGGGAGTTATGCAGCCAGGGGTATGTGAGAGGCTTGAAGTCAGGAGTTGGTTGGTAGAGAAGAATGTGCAGGGCAGGGAGCAAATGCCCTGTGATAACCACCTTCAAGTGGATCCCTCCCCTCCCTTGGGCGGCTACTTTTTTCAGGTGTTAAGTAATTTGTAATTATCAAGATAACAACATCAGGATAACCATCTCTTTTTTAAAAAACAAAACAAACAAAAAACACCTATTACCTAGTTTCCTTTGGGGGAAAAAATAAGTGCATTGTTGAGAATAATATCTGCTCCAACATATTTGTGAATTAAAGCACAGAGAGAGGGAGGGAGGGAGGGAGACATGAAATCAGAGCGATCAGTCACTCCTTAGTGTGCAGATGAGTCCTACTTCCCCTCTGGGAGATGCGGGTATTGGGGGGGGAGTCCCTTCTGTGTTAGGGTCCTCTAGAGAACCAATAAGATTAATATATATTATATATTATATTTCATATATTATATAAGCATTCATATTGTTTATATACATCATAAAGAACTGGCTCACACAATTATGGACGCTGAGAAGTCGCAAGATCTGCAGGGTGAGTCATCAAGCTGGAGACCCAAGAGAGCCAATGGTGTGGTTCCAGTCGGAATGCTGGCAGGCTCAAAACCCAGTAATAACAGATGTTTCAGTTTGAAAGCAGGAAAAAAAAAAAAAAAAAAGTAAATGTCCCAGCTTGAAGGAGGTCACGCAAGAGCATTCTCTCTTTCTCAGGAGAGGGTCACACTTTTTGTTCTCTTGAGGCCTTTAACTGATTGGACGAGATGCACCTACATTACCAATTCAAATGTTATTATCATCCAGAAACACCCTCACAGAAACACCCAGAGTAATGTTTGATCAAATGTCTGCGCACCCAACGGCCCAGTTAAGACATGTAAAATTAACCATAACGCCTTCCGAGATAAACTCAAAGCCATTTGTGAACCAGGGGAGAGGAATAACCTTGGATGTGTGGGTCTTTCTTGAGGCTGCCAAAATTACACTATATGGAGATTAGTAAGGAAATCCTTCTTACTCTAATGATTGGACAGCCCCTTTCCTGAGACATTTGCAAGTTGAGGCTAACAGCATTATTCTCATTCTTTTTATTTTACTGTGTTTGAACTTTTAAAGAATAGTCCATTGCTCTGTAAGATGAATTAGAGACACAAGTTTTATCTGATATTAATCCAAGAATGAGCCTTCCTTGGACTTTTCAAATAACCATTTATAATTCTTTTAATCAAGAAAACTACATCAAATGATTAATATTTCTCTATGATTCCAAGTCACCATCTCCCAAAAGAAAAGAAAAATATTCAGTTGTGAGGATGTGAAACCAAGCTGTGATTATGCTAGGGAAAATTATCATCTAAAAGTTATTTCAAGGATATAAATGAAAGACACATACCTTCACTTGACCCTGATATAAAGAAAAAAAAGTTCCACAATAACATATGTATCAATCTAAGGGAAGGTCCAGACCATTTTCTCACAGTTACATCAGTACAGCAGGAGGTCATAATTATGCTGGTTCTTTGTCTGTGTGACTCTGAATCAGATTCAGCAATGACTATGATCCTCCCAGGCAGACGGCAGTTGGAAGTGAGCAGGTATTGAACTCTATGGTACTGAATAGGGTCCAGAAGCGTAGACGAGGATCCTCAGATTCTGTCTCCACTACCAAAGGGAAGAAGAAAATGAAAGCATATAGAGATGGATACATGAAATGAACCCATCTTGCTCCCCTGAATCTTAACTGCGATGCCCCTAGGTCTTTGCGGACATAATCTAATGGTCAATGTTCACTTACTGAAAGAGTCAATGGCAGAATTGAAGAATCAGACTCCAGGTTGAGCTTCTAGGAATGACACCCAAAACTACACTGTGGATCTGGGTCTCAAGGAAGCTACTGTTCCCACCATGATCAGGAAGTCACTGCCACTAAAGTGGGGAAGTGCACCCGCTGGCTCTGGAACTGCCATGCGTCAGCCATGACCTGCCCCATCAACACGGATGCGCTGTGCACACTTCTCACCCTATGGAATTGATTCAGTTCCCCAGTCAGTATAACACAGCATCAGGTAGGGTGACCTGAATCACACCCAGAACCTGAACTCTAAAGGAGCATGGGCTGCGTACTGTTTCATGTTCAGTCTCTATAGTGCAAAATGGCACTCAAGAATAAAGCCCATAAAATAGCGCAGGCTCCAGTGGTGTGGCGGGCAGCTCGGGTCTGGTTCACGGGCATGTACTTCACCTCTTTGTTGTCAATTCCCTAATCTATAAAAATGGAGGTAAAACTTACCTTAAAGAGTTAAATGAAAGTACATATTCAAAGTTTCTGTAACAAGTCCCATAAATGTTAGGTTCCCTTTTAAACTTAAAGGACTAGAAATCCAGGTTGTGACTAATACATATTAATCAAATTGATTTCTTTTAGGTATATCTACTTAATAGATATTTCAAGGCATAAATATTCAATGCATCCAACAGTGGCTGAGTTCACACACTGTGCAAGGTGCTGCACAGAATTCCACTGTGCTACACAGCTGGGTGAGGTGCACTCTGCCTGTGTCTCCAAGGGGATACCACTGATAGGAGGACAGCTTTGACTATCTTGGGCAACAAGGAGACATTTGGGGGTTCATCTAACCAGGAGGTGACGTGGGATCTGGAATGAGGCCCCGGACATGGACTCTATCAGCGCTCCATCACTCAGGTGATCTCGCTCTCTTTCTAATCTCTGCCTCTCTCTGCATGTCAGCCTCATCCTCCAAAACTGACTTTCTCTCCAAAGATTGACCTGTGCTCCCAAAAGATTCAGGTTCTTAATCTTCCCTGCATTGCCCTCAGAGAAAAACTTTCCTCAACTCCAGTTCAGAAAATCCCAGGGAACTATTCTGATTGATCTGGTCTGGGTCATGTGCCCATTCCCTGGACCACTTCTATGGCCAAGGTGGAGAATGTCAGTCTCCCCTAAAACCATATTGGAGTGAGGGCATCAAAGGTCTCCAAACAGAAAAGGTCTACTTCTTTTTTTTTTTTTTTAAGATTTTATTTATTATTTTTAGAGAGAGGGGAAGGGAGGGAGAAAGAGAGGGAGAGAAACATCAATGTTAGAGAGAAATATTGTCCAGTTGCCTCTCACATGCACCCTGACCAGGGACAAACCTGCAACCCAGGCATGAGCACTGACCCAGAATCGAACCAGCGACCTTTCACTTTGTGGGCCAAGACCCAACCAACTGAGCCACACCGATCAGGCCTGGAGAAGTTCTATTTCTAGAAGAAGGAAGGAATGCTGGTTGGTCAGAATAATACACACTCATAACACGGGACTTTGAAAATATCTGTGTTTCATAAGTATAAACTATCTATCTGGATATCCTCAATTTGAAAGCAGACTCCGCTGCCCAAGTTTTCATGTTTGGTTGTCTGTACAGACCCAAATGATCAGCAAGGCTGTGGTCTGAGTAGGCAACACACAGTAAGAACAGTCATTCACATGTCCAGGACAAGGAAAAGTCCTTCAATTAGCAGACAAGTAGTTATAAAGGCCAAGCAACCAACCAGCCACATGCAGATAAATTCCATGATAACTTCAAGACTATTGACAGGTTTAAGTGATTTAAGCTGTGACTTGATAGGCTTAAGTGACTGCTTTTCTTTTCTTTTTTTTAAATTTTATTTATTTATTTTTAGAGAGAGGGGAAGGGAGGGAGAAAGAGAGGGAGAGAAACAATGTGTGGTTACCTCTCGAGTGCCCCCACCTGGGACTTGGCCTGCAACCCAAGCATGTGTCCTGACTAGGAATCAAACCAGCAACTCTTTGGTTTACAGGCCAGTGCTCAATCCACTGAGCCACACCCGCCAGGGCTTAAGTGACTGCTTTTGAAGAAAGAGTCCTTTCCTTTACCACCAAACCTTTGCCTCTGGAATTTTGCCTATGAGGGTGGCTGCGGGCAGCGGAACCCCAATTGCTATTCTGTAACAGTTTGACAGAGAGGAAGCATGGGTAAATAAGAATCCACATTCATTCAGCATCAGAGAAAACTGAATTATCTATAGGTTGTGAGATTTGGGAAAAGTTTGAGTTCTCTGAGGTTCCATAGTCCCATCTCTTAATTAAAAAGATTTATACAGTCCTCACTGGAATTGAGGAGATTAAATAAAGTGGCATAGATAAAAGGACAAAAACAATTTGCTGCATCCTCCCCTGCCCCAAGCAGGTGGAGGAGTTTATATGAATAATAAAAGAAAGTTTCTGGAACATATAGGACTAGAAAAGTGCTTTGAGAGAAGTAATGTTCTATTGCCCAATACCTGGCATTAAGGGGCAACACATGATGATGATTGATTTTTTTTTTTCATTTATTACAAAGTTGGTTTGGCACCTCTGCCTGTTCTGTTTACACCCCTGTGGCAATCATCATTTGCACCACTCCCCTGGCACAGACCACAGAGGGCATTGTTCAATCAGCTATTGTTTGCTGTGTGTGAATTCCGCCCTCACCAGTGACCTAGGGCACTTAATTTAACCTCTCTGAGCCTCATTGTCCAAATTTGAAAAATGAGGTTAATAGTACTTTCTTTATAGAGTTGTTGTGAAGATTAAAGATAATGTATAAAGAGTACCTACCAGTGCACCTGGCACATATTAGTCCTCACATATTCCCCTGCCTATTTTCTCCTCCCTGTCTCCAGCCTGAACCAGAGCACGAGTCTATTAGTAATTGCTGCTCCACACGAACATGAGAAGTTTTAATTTGATTTTGCCAACGTGTCCAGCTAGCCAGTTCCATGTCCCGGAAGTCACAAATTTCTCTGCTCGTGGCTTTTATGGCTAGCCAGTATGAATAGATTTTTTGCCTTGGATAATGGCAACCAGCCACGAGCTGGGATCCTGACCTAACCTCAATGAACCTTGATGCTATTTCCAATGGACTCTGACTCTTTCCCTTGGAGAGAGATGCTGGAGTCTGAGTTAGTCACCTACTTTGGATCCTGTGTTTTGGGCTGTTGATTACCTCCTCATAGAGGGGACTCCCTACAAGTACCATTTTCTTTGCCCATATTTTCTCCACCAGCTGATCCCCCATCTGAGTTCCCAGCATTGCCTACTAACTCAGCTCCTCCAGGTTTCAACAGGGAACTCTGACTTTAGATAGGACTGTGCAGCATCTAGGTGTTTAAATGACAGCTACCCTGAGTTTTCTAAGTCATTCTATCTCTCTACTAATTGGACCGAATTATCATCTGTCAGACATGATCAGATCAATTCATTCTTTACCAAATGTCTTCCATCAGATTCTTCAGAAACAGGCCTGAGACAAGGACTCATATCCAAGTGATATATTAAGGTAACACTCCCAGAAGGAACCAGTAAGAGGATAGGAGGAGCAAGGGAAGGAAGAGCAAGAGGACAATCCAGAGCGAGAGTTGAGACCAAGTCACAGCGTCAGCCTGACACTGCAGGAGAGCCCTGGAAGACAAATTACACCTCAGAGTTTCTCCAAATGCAAAGAGGGAGCTGGGCTCCCAGCGACTGCATCGCTGACCATTAGATGCGAAAGAACACAGAAGCTGAGAGGGAGGCACAGGAGATGGCAAAGAGGGTCCCGGAAGAGCTGGGCAGAGCCTTCACAGCATCCAGTACTCTAACCTGCCTGCTGCAGGATCGTATTTTCTGTTTTCACACTTTTAGGAAAAGAGGAACTTACTGTTTTACAATTCATCTCTTTCCAGTGTTCATCAGAAGTAATATTAAGAAAATTCTTCCGTAAGGGGGCTAAACTGTGTACCTCTGTAACTTCTCCTCAGTGGTCCTAAGCAATTAACCAACAATTCATCAAACTCATTGTACAGACATTTGTTGAGCACATTTTATGTGCCAGAAAATACATTAAGTGCTGGTTTCTGCCTGTGGAGCAATACAGAATAGACCTAGTTCTTTAGCACATTAGGTGCTTATGTCAAAAATTACTTTAAGAAAGTTATAAATATTTATAAGAAAACAAGCTAATATTGCTTTAAAAGGGGCACATGAAAGTAGATTAATACTATAAACAACCCAAATGTCAATCAACAGTGGAATAAATAAATAAATTGTAATGTACAATGTGGGGCAAAAGCAGGTTTACAGTTGTGAGTATGTAAAACTCAGAGTTTATTCTTTTATTATTTGTTAATTACTGTATTATTTTCCTACTTTTTCTCCACCCTATATTACACAACAGAATACTATGCAGCAGTGAAAAATCATTAACTACCATTTCCCCCAACAGTATGGTTGATGCTCTCAGAATCATGTGGATCACAAAAGCCTAGATAAAAAGAGTATATCCCATGTAATGCCATTGCAGATAAAACTAATCTAGAGTCATAGAGGTAGGGATAGTGGTTACTTCTGGGGCACAAAAGAACCTGTTCTAAAACTTGATCTGGGTGGGGACTACACAGATAGATAGATATGTAAAAATCCATCAAGCTGTACACACAATACAAGTGTTCTTTAACATACTGCTGGTTCATTGTATCTCAATAGTAGTTTTTAATTAAAAATGGAATGCACGCAAGAAAGACAAAAGACAGAAAATGAAGTAGATTCAGGAGTAAAAACAATAATGCAGATCAGAATGACCTTCACACTTTGTGTATGTGGTCCACAATGGCTCTCCCTTTTAACTGCCATGCCCTCCCTCCAGCTCTCTTCCTCAGATTGAATAGCCCCAGGTCCTACAGAAGTTTCCTGTGTCTATGTCTCTAAGACTTCTAATTTCCATCTTCTGTATATTAAAATATGTCAATATCCCTCTGGAAGTGCAGCAGCCAAAACCTCCAGCCATCCTACAGCTGCCTCGAAAATTTACAACTGCGTTTCTCCTCCGTCAGCATAGCCCAGGGGAGCCACAAGATAGTGTGTATTGTCTCTAGCTCTTTAACTACTTACCTTCTTAACTAAGTAAACAAACTTGAAAAATACTGACTGTGGTTATGATTAACCAAAATGCCCAAATGTTGTGTGAGCTACAGACAAGCCAGTTCTCCGTTCTGTCTATGATTTTGCTTGTGTTGAATCCATGTAGTGGGCCTATGTTAATATTTGTTAAGTTCATTTTAAACATTCATTTCATAATACAACATATTTTCTACTCCTCCCAGCTTTCTGTCACTCTAGATTTAATAAGCAAGTCATCAACCTTTGACAAAAGCACTAGTGAAAGTGTTGCATAGAACAGGATCAACAATGAAGCCTTATACCATTTACTACATCAGTATTTTCCTGAGTATTTTCAACCAGTTGTTTGAAGCCCCCTGTGACCAGCTCCCTTTTCTCCGTCTGACTCAAGGTATTTTGTGGACATCAAGATGCACTACGTTCATGGCATTACACATCTAAAATCCAACCCCAAGTTGCTTTGGTTCTTAGTTAACCCATGCTGCCTCCTAGTGACCACTGCACATTCTGGATGTTCTAAAATGTTACGAAGTGGTCAGCATTGGGAAATTCTGCTCCAATATTGTCCGTAATAAAGGAAAATGTTAGCAATAACAAGCTTAATAGAAATCTGACCTTCTACCAGAAAAAGTCTTTCTACCACACTCCACACCGAGAAGAAAGGATTTGTAAGCTCTTTTAAAAAAAAATTATTTATTTGTTTGTTTGTTTCTTTTTAGAGAGAAGGGAAAGGAGAAAGAGAGGGTGAGAAACATCACTGTGTGGTTGCCTCTCACTCGCGCCCCCAACTGAGGATCTGACGTGCAACCTACTCATGTGCCCTGACTGGGAATCAAACCAGCAACACTTGGTTTGCAGGGATTTGTAAGTTCTTGTATGGCTTCTTTCCAAATACCTGATTTCAGCAAGCCCACCAACAGGGTGGGAGTGCGTCCTGGTTTTCACCCACCGTGCATCAGTGCAATATTGAAAAGTTTCCATTTACTGAACATTTCCTGTGAGCCAGACCCTGTGCTGAGAGTAAAATCCTGGCTCTCCTATGAACAGCAATGGCTTTATGTCTCTTTTCCTCAGTTTCTATGTCTAAAACAGAGATGTTGCTATCACCCTTACAGACTTGCTATAAGGAGTCAAATAAGTTAAGCACCCAGCACAGGGCCATGAATATAGTAAGAGTTGGCCTTTTCTCTGTGCTTTTTTATTTTTATTTTTAATTTATTTACTTGTAGAGAGAGGGGAAAGGAGGGAGAAAGAGAAGGAGAAAAACAGCAATGTGCAAAAGATACATCGATCAGTTGCCTCTCACACACCCCAATCAGGGACCTGGCCCGCAACCCAAGAATGTGCCCTGACTGGGAATCGAGCCGGCCAACCTTTCAGTTCTCAGGCCAGCACTCAATCCACGGAGCCACCCAGCCAGAGCTATTTAATTTTTTAAATTCTTATGCTAGAGCTGATTTTTCCTGGAGAAATACCTGTTATGTAAGAAAAATCAAATAATCATTTCAGTGCCTAAAGGGCTTTCAATAAAGTCTAGCATCCGGTTCTTAAGAATAGGAGATAAGAACCAAAGAGCCAAAATAAGTAGATGATGGATCGACAAATAATAGTAATAGCAATAAGATCTTTTATGTGCAAGGCACTTGGGAGTTTACACAGACTCTACATATATTACTTCATTTGATTTTCACAATAACCCTATGAGGTGGGCAAAGAAACAAGTATTTTTCTTTCTGATCTACAAATAATGAACTAAATGGGCAGGGCTTTTAAAAGACTTGGCCAAGGTTATGGTGGAACTGTGACTTCAGCAAGCAAGTTCAGCACTTGAATGGATTAAGGTCATGTCCTCTAGGTAATTGGTGTAATTGTCAGAGTCCTCTGGGGAATCCCTGTTAAAACCAGTTTGTTTAGACAAATGCTACCAGACTTAGCACCATGGATGTTGACTCCCTAAGTCAGTGGTTCTCAATCTTCCTAATGCCGTGACCCTTTAATACAGTTCCTCATGTGGTGACCCCCAACCATAAAATTATTTTTGTTGCTACTTCATAACTGTAATTTTGCTACTGTTATGAGTCATAATGTAAATATCTGATATGCAGGGTGTATTTTCATTGTTACAGATTGAACATAATTAAAGTATAGTGATTAATCACAAAAACAATATGTAATTATATGTGTGTCTTCCAATGGTCTTAGGCGACCCCTGGGAAAGGGTCATTCGACCCCCAAAGGGGTCGCAACCCACAGGTTGAGAATGGCTGCTCTAAGTCTTCAAGTGAAACTAAGGTTAATTTTTAGCCTACATGCTGCAAATCCAATGGGTACAATTTACAGGGTGATTCCCAAGTCTTGTGTGATAGAGCCATAACACTGCCACTAATGCATTTTCAAGAGAAACAATTTCACCTCTGATAGCATAGTAGATTTGGGGGCTATTTGGTTATATAAAGCATTTTGACTTTGCCTTGAGAGTAAGGAGATCTGGGTTCCAGTCCTGTCCCTGTCGGTAACTATGCAGGTAAATTTGGGCAGTTTACTTAACTGTTCTTAGTTTCCATGATCTCATTCATGAAATGGCAAGTAATGCACATAATTTATTGTATTAAAGAAGAGAATATATATAAAGCGTCCTGCCTAATGCCTGACACATAATAGGTATTCAATAATTAATTATCAGTATACTTTTCTGCTTCTCATTTTTCTCCATTTTGTGAGACCCAATTTTATCATTTATAAAATCAGAATAAGAGATAGATCACTGGTTCTCAAAGTGTGTGTGCCAGACAAGTAGCATCAGCATTACCTGGGAACTTGTTAGAAAAGTTTGGGGCCCTATTTCAAATGTACTGAATCAGAAACTCAAGGGATGGGGCCCAGAAATCTGTGTTTCAACAAGCTCTGATATTGAAACTCCTAGACAGTCCCCAGTGATCCCTACATCCTGGAATTTACACACTGTGGTCTTGTCTCACCTTAAACTAGAATTGGTCTGATGACTAAAATACATCAGAAGTGAAGATATGCCTCTTCCAAGATTATATTACGAAACGTACTGTGGCATTTGTCTTGCTTATTTTCTTGATCCTTCTTAGGTCACTGGCTTTGGTAAAGCCAGTTGCCAGGTTTTTAGGCCACATGAGAATAAGCCCTTTAGGAAGCACATCATCCAGCCCCAGTCAAGCCTTCAGATGCCTACAGTCCTAACAAACACCTTGACTAAAATTTCATCAGAGACCTTGAGCCAGAACCACTCTGCTAAGCCACTCCTGAATTCCTGATCCTCAGAAACTGTATGAGATAATGTTACTGGACAGCAACTGGGGTCCTGCTGCCTGCTGCTATCCTCTAGGCAAAATTTCAGAGGCAAAGGTTTGGTGATAGAAGAATAACCCTGCCACCCTCTACCTCTAGGCTGTGCCTGGAGTTTCTACCCATCCAAAATACCATCTGTTGGGAAACGCAGGCAGCTGCAGGCATCATCCAGGCATCCTCCAGGAAGAAGGGCCTGAAAGCCAGAGAGAGCATTCCCAGAACCCTTCTTTTATTTCAAATCTTCTTGCCCATAATTCCATGTGCTCTGGAGGCATTTGGCTTCTCAGCCAATTCCATCCTAAACTGTTTACAAGTGTCTCAGCAAACTCCTCCTATGGCCCCTCCCTACTTCTCCTCAGTGATCTGATCAGATCTCTCTGTGTCAGTAATGCATTTTTGTTATTTTAAGCCACCAAGTTTCAGGGTAACTTGTTATATAGCAATAGCACAAGTCCTCCAGATGATTCTGATGCACGCTTATGTTTCAGTACCACTGGGATAGGTGATTCCTAAGCTTCTCTCTTCCTCAAATATTTTGGAATTTTGTGGTCAATGTTGAGAATTAAAAACAAGCAAGAAATGGCTCCTTAGCCTTGCACTAAACCAAAGAACATTGGTCTCTAGAGCACTGGTTGTAGGCCTGGCCATTGGAACTCAAAGAAAACTTGGAAAACCTGGAGAAGGTCCAGAGGACATCTGAGAGAAATGGCAGCCTAGAGCCACTACCTTCCCATGGAATCTAAAACAAACAGGACTCTATCGTTGGGAAAACCCAGACATGCCAAATTCTACAAAATCACAAGGCACATGGTCAAGACTGTGGACTTACTCCCCCAAGTTCAGGGAAAGCAGAGTTAATGGTAGTAAACATAGTAGAAATGACTCGAACTCCAGAGTGACGTGGATGGGAGTCTGTTCCACAGAAGCCACTCGTGTGGGGAAAATCCAGTCATCTCTTGGAGTCTCAGCTTCCTCATCTGGAGAAGATGGAAAGAGACTCTTTTCTTGGTAGCCCAAAGGTATGAATTCACATTGATCTGCTTAAAGACCCTGTCTCAAAGCAGATTTTCAAGGAGTGATAACTCTCATTGGAAATGAATGCAGGAAAATACATCCTTCTTGTGAGTACCTGTCATCTGTGTTTTGTATTACTGGAGGTGGCCTAAGCTGAACCTCCGACTAGAGTCAATGTGGGTTTAAATAAATTGGTGGGTTGGTTTATTATAGGCAAAAAGGCAAATGACAGATGTCTGAGTAATGCCATATGTTTCAGAGGTTGACATGGCAGAGACTGAACATCCCAGCCTTGGGCACACTGTTTCTTGGTACCCTCCCACCACCTATTACCTCGTGGAGCAGAATCCTGAAGGATGAACCACTAGATTGCCCAAAGGAGCAGCAGGATTCCTGAAGACCCCTTGGGCAGATGTAGGGGGTCAGGAAGGGATGGGGCACGTCAAACACAAAGGATGAATTTGCTGCTTCAAGCCTGCATGTTCCAAGCAGGATGTCAGATGGTGGCTTTTGTCTCTCTCCAAGCTTGGCTTGCAACTGAGGAATAACTCCTCTAACAATCTACGCCCATGTTATTGGTAGCCATCATCCCTGAATGCAAACTCCCTCTTGAACATTACAAATGTCCATAGTTGCCAAGAAGCCCCTTTCCTTCAGAAACTTTTAAAGTTTTAGATAAGTAATCACCCCAAAGAGTAGATCCTTCATCCCACCTTCCATTTGCTACCTGCCTTACAGCTGCCCCCATGACATGCCGTAGCTGTTTTCTGCTGCAATGCTATTGTTTGGGCAAATATTCTCATCTGGTTACATGACTGTTGAAACTTGCCTGTAAAGCGAGCCATTTGCGGCAGTGCTGTAGCCAAGAGAATTAGTCGCTATTAAAATCATGTTCAATCCAGGGCGTTGCCAAGGTGCTGACACTGGGAAGCTGCCTGAAGGGCTTTGGCTGCCTAACAAAGACTGGAAGATGGCAAGATCTCAGTGCGGTTTCTAAATCTTGAGCAGACATAGTTTGAGGTGAGAAGTCACCTGGAGACCCTCCCCCCACCAAACCCTTTAGTGAGTTAAACTCCCGAGGTTTCCATATTTTTTAATTCACAAAAGCCAGGTGTGCCCTGAAGTGTGCAGGTAAAATAGGGAACTTCCTAATGGGGACCAAGGTGAGAAGGAAGGTGAAGAACAGCAGCAGCATGTTAATGACCCATTTTTCACTTGCTGCGTCATATGGAAGGAACTGTTCATAAACCCTTGACACTTACCCAAATGGCAATTAATAAACATACTAACATGTTCCTGCTTGTCACTGAAAGTTGTAAATGGTTGTAAAGTCAGCCACGTGTAAATGGTGGAGTGACATGTGTGTGATGCATCCCAGCAAGACATGCCCACACTTTTAATTTTTGTCAAGTCTGGATTAGCCTGACAGAGGGGACCATTGCCATGAATAATGAAAACAGCCAACGACCTGAAGACTCTCATTCTGTTGTAGTTTGGGATGCATTTGAACGCTGGTGCCCAGCAGCAGGCTGATGCTTCCAGTGGCATTTTATTACAGCCAGTGTTGACGTTACTTTGCATCAAACAAAAAACGCAAACCCAAATGCCTGCGTGAATGTTCCTGCCAGCATAACTAGTAGCAGCAACAGTGTGGCTTCCACTTCATCATGATTTACTTTCCACCTGTTGGACCAAATGTGGATACACCTGATTGACAGACTACAACTATTGTGCAGAACCCTTGCTGTATTGGGTCTAGGAAATATTCTCTTCCTGTCCAGGCTCTGCATTATATCAGAAAGCATCTAGAAGAAATTAGAATGAACGTTGAGCAGCCTATTCTGTGGTAACCACATGACTGGAAAAGCCTGTAAAGCATTGGATAGGCCTTGAAAGATGGAAACTTAAACAAGCCCCTCAAACTCAACAAGAAACAAATTGAATTGATCATTTCCACTCACTTCCCTAACACCTAAGCATGCACCAACCTTTTTTCTTCTCTTGGGTTTCCTTTGTCAGTGAAGGTACCGGCATTCACCCAAGAAATTGGAATATCCACATTTGTTGTTTCCCCTCCTCTCACCCCAGCCCACTGATTCTCCTTCCTGGGTCTCTTTCAGATCTGTCCCCTTCCCTCCTGCCTCACAGTCAGTGTCTTGTTTAAGACCTTCATCTTCTCTTACCTAGACATGTGCACTTGATCTCTAACATGCCTCTCTGCAGCCAGTATCTGGTCTCTATATTGATGCCAAAGTACTATTATAAATACATAAGTTGATCAAGTTATTCAAGGACTTTCCATTTCTTTGAGCAATGGTTCTCAATCCTGGTTGCACATTAGAGTCACCTTGGGGAAGATTTTAAGATCCTAGTGGCCACCCCATTCTCTAGATCTATTAAATTAGAATCCCTGCCTGGGACCCAGACATCAGTATTTTTAAAACTCCCCCACCAATGCTTGGCCAAGGTCGAGAACTGCTGTTGCATGCATGAGGCCGCTCTCCATCTAGCTCCAGAACCATAGGTTCTTACTCCCCACACCCAAGCTTCAGCCACACAAAGTATTTCTTGGTCCTCCCAATGTGCGCTGCCTCTCATCTCTCTGACTTTGTATATGTTGTGCTCCTGCCACTGCCTGTAATTCCCTTCCCACTCCCTTGACCTGGAAACTCCTACAGGTTCATGAATAGACTATCCCACTGAGGCTATGCTCTCTGCACTTTGTACCTTCCATCATGACAATACTTCTCACACCATGTAATAATTGGTTAATTTGCATGGTCACCTTCCCCATTAGACCCTGCACTCACTGAAAACAGAACTGACTTATGTCTGTGTCCCCAGTGCCCAGCACACTTCAGTTGACTCTCAGCACACACATGCTGAATGAGAGCATAAGTTAATTAAGGAATCCACGAGCCATGTGAAGCAGTCAACTCCATGCATCTCACCCTCTCCTCCAACTCACTGTGCTGTACTAGGTCAGTTAATTATGGAGAAGGCCCACACTTAATTTTTTTCTCTGTCAGATATTCCCATTTGTATCTCTGAAGCCAAAGGGGAGCATCAAAACAAGCAATGAAAACCATACAACCCTGATGTGATATTAAACCCAAATCCTCCTCTTTAGAGTAAGGGAAATGCCTTCATTCTGGTCATATTTGGATGCTCAAATACTCAACTCTTTAAAATTATTATTATTATTATTTGGTAATGCTAGCCTGGGTCCATTATATCTGAATGCATGCCTCTAGATAGTAGGGCTTTTGCTAACAATTACAGAGAATTCTTAGTCTCTCCACTTGAAATTATTCAAGCAGCATCTTCCTGTGATTTAATAACTCTGGTTATTCTGTTTCAAATTCCCTACTGACTTCTCTCTGCAATGCTAGGAGTTAAATATGTTTTTCTCCAAAATCTACTGCCTTCATGCTCTTTCTCTCTGTCTTGTGCTTTCTTCTTCTTACTCTTGCTCTTCACCCCACCCCATCCCAACTTTTCCCTGAGCACTCCATCCCCTCTCTCTATCTTCCCTTCCAGTAGAGGTCAGAAGTTAGGTAGGGAGTGAGCATCACTTGTAAAATCTCTCCAACTTGCAGAAATCATTTACCCTGATTACTGTTTTTATACTAATCCCCTTATCTAGGGGAGATTTGTTCCAAGACCCCAACTCCCTATCAAGCCTCCCCCTGTGAATGCTTCTCCCTGGAAGAGAGTTTCCAGATAGATCCAGGGCTTCAACTATTACTCCTGTTCAGCCTCTTTATCACTCCAATTCACTTTCCTCTGTGTTCATTATCAGGCATGTTCTCTCCACATGGAGGTCCCTGCCAACTAACATACGGCTAGCATAGCAGTCTCCATGGTAAAAGAATGCCTATTTTCCAATAGTTCCTAAGCAGGAAACAATCTCAGCTGTCTACTCCTCTGTCTAAACTGATGGGAGCTGTCTGAATGTAATGTAGTCTGGGCAGAACCAGGATCAAACTAGGGTAGGCTATAGGAGCTGGGAGCCACGGGGCCAGCCCCATGGATGTGGACACAGGGTGGGGACTGACTGTGGAAGCAGGGGGGTGGGCGGGGCAAGGCAGAGCAAGGTGGGGGGAGGGGAATTGGGACAACTATAAAAAAAATCAATAAAAAAGGCACAAAAAAAAGGGGGGGGGGAGAGACACACACACACAGACACACACACATGCTGCCAAAAGTCCGCTCACCCAGAGCAGGCACAACTCATCAGTCCAGACCCTCTAAACCGTGGCGCACTAGAATCCTTTCACCCCAAGACACCAGCTCCCCTAGTGAGCAGTGGAAACCAACTTGCCATCTCTGCAGTAAACTCTATATTCAGCCAGTAGAGGTTTTTTGTTTGTTTGTTTGTTTAGCACATAACAAGTAGTTAATAAATATTGATTTAACAAAACCATACATTTGACCCAAGGAGTGAACTTAGTAACAATGGTATGCCAACCATTAGGAACCTGAGGTCAAAGCCCTTTCGCGGAATTAGAGGCAGGTGCAATGCCAAAAGGCAGAAAGTCACAGGGGGCCATGTGTGAAGTCTCATGGACTGCCACAACAGCCAGCTGGTCTCCCTGCCTCTGACCTTGACCCTTCCCACTTCTGACAATGCCTTCCCATGCGATAGCCATTAATCCCTGCCTTGTATGAAACATCCTTTTATCTCCCAATGCTTTTAGGATAAAAACAAGATATTTCCTATAGCTTCTAAGGGTGCTAGGTGCAGTCCCTGACTCGCTCACTAGACTTAACTCCACATGTGACTTAATTGAGCTGGGGTACTTTTACGTATGCTGTCTTATCTACTCTTCACTATCAAATATGAACCAGTCTTGTTAGTACAATTTTAAAGGTGAGGATTTCTCACCTGATCAAGTTGTTTATACGTGAATTAGCCAAAATCATGGAGCTGCCAAGTTTCTCAAGTAGAATTTTAATTCATTCTTCTCTGGTTCTGAAATCTGTATTCAAGGATAGATAAAGCATTTATCATTAATTCAGCTTTGTGTTTCAAGCACTTTTCTTTTTACCAAAGCAGCAAAGCAAAACTGGCTATTTGCCCATTGGAACTCATCCATTCATAGAGAGAATGGGAGAGGGAAGGAGGTTGAGAGAGAGAAAGAGAGAGAGAGAGAGAATGTGGTTTTGGGTTCACTTTCAGCTCATGGTGCTGTCATAATGTTGACAGAGTTTTCCAGTGTGTGTAACTAGAGCTAACTTCCCAAAGAAGAGAATGTCCAAAAAGTACTATTTTTCTTTATTTCTCTTTTTAAAACTTTTGTCTTACTCTTTCTTTTTTGTTTGTAGTCAATCCAATCATGTGAGTGAGAGGAAGGAATTCCAGGAAAGGGTTCCATGGATGAGCCGGCCATTTCTGAGTGGGGATAGAGTACATACAACTGTGGATGTCATGCCCATCTCCATCCCAGCCTCCCCTCGTGTTGGGTAGGAGTGAGATTTTGCTCCAACAGCAAAGGGAGGCCCTCTCCTGTCAGATAGGAGCCACACTCGAAACACGAAGGTCCAGGGCTAACAGTGCCTTTCACAACGTTCCGAGCTGGACTCTCTTTGGCCCCGACAAGAGCATCCACACACCAGAAGGCAAGGCCTTCTTCCCGGCAGTGCCATTTGGCTCAGCTGCAAGAACCAAGCCTCCAAGGATGTACAGTGTTCCCCTGTAGGACAGAAGCCCACACTGACCACATGAAAAGTAACATTTCTGTCTGTCCAGCAGCCCACTCTGGCTCTGCAGGCTGGGACCTGATGCAACAGCTGGAGGCTGCACGTTGGACTGAAGCGATGCAAAAAGGGCGTGGAGCACTCCCTTAGCATTCACCACCATGCTGACAGGATCCAAAGATAAACAGTGCACCCATTCCCAGAAGGGGTTCGGGTTTATCGCAATATCTCACAGCCATTAATCTCGGGGAAAATGTGCAGCAGGTGTTCCAGTTTCCTTCTCCCAGAGCAGGCGTGCTTGCTTTTAGAAACACAAAGTGACTAACACATAAACTCGACACATCTGTACGGGGCTATCTCCTTAGTGACTTTTCCCATGTTCCTTGAGGGAGCTGAGTTTTTATCTGTGCTAGGAAGGGTCTGACTGAAAAAGGAAGCACTTCAGCTACCACTGTAGAAGGCAGTCCACCTTTGAGAGTCTTTCTTAAAAGTCAGTCAAAGCAGGAAGTGAGCAGGGCAGGGAAGGTGTGCCCAGACACCAGGGCTCTGAACCTCAATACCAAGGAATTACGCCAGGTTTTTGAACCAGCCCTGGCTTACCATGCCCTGTGGTTGATTAAACCCCAGCTGTGGGCATCTGGAGCATTGCCAGAGCAGGAGAGCTAAAAAGAAGGCCAGTCACTGCCCTGAACTTGAGTCTTGAGAAGCTGCAAAGAAAGAATGGGTGACCTGAACTCCCTCTGTCATTCTCTAAAGCAGGGGCACATCCTGGCCTTCCAGTTCTGACCATGAGCATGAGGAATGTAAATTCCGCCTGAGTCTGTCTGACCCAGAATAACACTCCAAGTTTAAATGGTCTAGAAAAAGTTTCAGTTAACAACGAGGATACCCATCTAATTTTAAAAGTACATAGGGATTACCATTTATACAAGCCTATGTATATATTACATTTTAATTCTCGGGGTGGGGGTGGAGGCCCTGTAAGTAGGCCTTATACAAATCCAAGAGCACCATTCAAGTCATATGTATAATAGGTACCATCCATAAAGGACACAGTGACTGGTGTCCCATGGCTCTGCAAGCACGAAAAGTATTCTTGATTTACAAAAGTAGAAACCGAGGCTCAGAGAATGATTTGATCATGGGCCCAGGGGTAATGTAAGAGCTAGAACTCTCTTCAGTCTGACTCCTGGCCCACAGATCTTTTTACCTGACCTCTTCTTCCCCTGATGGCTTGATACCAGGCCTTACACACAGGAAACACTCCATTGATAGTAAATGGAATTCAGGACTTTCCTAGGCCTCTGTGGTTTTCCAAATATCTAAGGCCTTCCGAAGGCTGTGACTCAGCCACTGGGACTGAGGAAGTACAAAGAGATCTGAGCTTTAGAAACGAAGCCCACAGCAGCAGGCGAGAGACTCCAAGCTGCCGAGTTGCCCAATGCTCTGCTTCTCGCTCGGAGTGCAGCCAGGCTCTGTGCTGCTCAGTATGTGAGCTGAGGACACTCTCCCAAGGAGCTAAGCGGAGAGCGCCTGCCCAGGAGTCTGGGCAGAAAAAACTCAGTTAGCTGTGTGGAAATATTATTTGTTAAGAAGTTCCTGCCAAGTGAAAGCTCCTAGAAAAATTCTTTAAAATTTACAGTAATCACAGCAATGACAACACCAACAGAAAAGCCCAGCATGCTGACATAGCATTGTTGGCTTTCAATGGGGTCTCTTACATACGTTTTTCCCCACCAACCTCGCGTCTCCATTTCATAGATGGGGAAAGAAATGTCCTCAAAAGCCTTAAGTCACTTTGCCTAATGTCACACAACTGATTATTGCATTTTCACTAAAAGCCTTTTGCGATGTGCTTAGAAAAAAAGAGAGACAATAACGAAGGGAATACTGCCATTTGCCTCAGTTTGCCAAGTTTTATACTGTGAACTAGGGATACCAAGAAGCATAAAATACAGTTCTGCCCCCAGTTGGTTGCAGAAGAATTGGTAAAGTTAGAGACATGCATTAACAAACTCTAGAACTTTGAGGAAGGAATCTGTTATGTCAATAAAATTTAAAATATTTATTCTCTTTTATCCAGTAAAACCACTCCTAGAAATCTACCCCATAGAAATAAAATGGCCAGTATCTTAGAACAGGTGCATGAGGATCTTTTTTTTAAGTATATTTTATTGATTATGTTGTTACAGTAGTTCCAATTTTTTTCCCCTTTTCTCTTATTCGCCCAGTACCCCCCTTGCCTCCAGCAATCCCAGTCCCCTTAGTTCATGTCCATGGGTCGTGCATAAAAGTTCTTTGGCTTCACCCTTTCCTATGTTATTCTTAACATCCCCCTGTCTATTTTGCACCAACTGATTATGCTTCTTAATCCCTGCACCATATCCCTCTCCCAGCTGATAACCCTCCAAATGATCCCCATACCTATGATTCTGTTTCTATTCTGGTTTGCTTAGCTGGATTTTGTTTTTATTTTTTAGATTCAATTGTTGATACTTGTGAGTTTGTTTTCATTTTAGTGTTCATAGTTTTGATCTTCTTTTTCTTAAGTAAGTCCCTTTGACATTTCATATAATAATGGCTTGGTGATGATGAACTCCTTTAGCTTTACCTTGTCTGGGAAACACTTCATCTGCCCTTCCATTCCAAATGATAGCTTTGCTGGATAGTAAGTAATCCTTGGTTGCAGGTTGCCTTTTATCACATTGAATACTGCTTGCCAGTCCCTTCTTGCCTGTAAAGTGTCCTCTGAGAAATCAGCTGATAGTCCTATAGGCCACCCCCTGTAGGCAATTCTCCACCTCTCTATTGCTGCCCCCAAGACTCTCTTTTTATTTTTCACCATTGGCATCTCAATTAGGATGCGTCCTGGTGTGGTCCCCTCTGGGTCCAGCTCGCCCGGGACCCTCCGTGCTTCCCGGACCCGTATGTCCATCTCCTTCGCAAAATTTGGGAAGTTTTTCTCATCTTTTTCAATTCTTGCTTCCTCATTCTGCACTGGTTCACTGTTTTTTTCTTCCTTATGTTCCAAATCATTGATTTGAACCCTGGTTTCCTTCCCTTCACCATTAGTTTTGTATGGATTTTCCTTCGTTTCACTTAGCATAGCCTTCACTTCTTCTCTTATGTGTTTGCCGTACTCAAGTATATCTGTCAAGCCTGTGAGCATCTTTATCACCAGTGTTTTGAATTCTGCATCTGTTAGGTTGCCTATCTCCTCATCTGTTAGGTTAGCTATCTCCTCGTCGCTTAGTTCTCCCACTGGAACCTTGATTCATTTCCCCTTTTGGGCCATACTTCTCTGTCTCATTCTGACAGGCTCCCTTGTTTGTTTGCCTCCACGCCCCAGGTAGAGCTGTCGCTCCTGTTACATTATAAGGGGCGGAGCCTTAGGGATTTGTCAGGACAGGGTGACCTTTTCACCATGTTTGTGGCACTGTATGTGGGGAAGGGGCCCGAGAGGGAACTATGTTGCCTGCCCAGCACTCGCCCCTTTTCCAGGCACCTCTCCCACTTCTGTATGGGACTGGTGTCTCTCTAGCTGCTGCCCTGGCCGTTGTTCCCAGAATGTGTGGGTCTGTGGATGTTCTAGGACTAAGGAAGCCCTTTAAACAAGTGGACTCTGCTGAGAGACCAACAGTTTCTGCCTCCACCCCAACCCCCACTGGTCTGCACAGTCAGAAGCAATGAGGCTTGATTTTCCCCAGCACTGGAATCATGAGCTGTGAGGTCTGGTGTGGGGATGGGAGCACTCCCCAGGTGTCCCTCTCGACTTTTTAAAACATGTGACTGTGCTTTGCACTGGCCTGCTGCCGCTGCCGCTGCCACCACCACACCACATCCTCTCCACTCTGGCTCCACCCCTCCTACCTGTCTGGATGAGTATTTCTTCTTTGTATCTTTGTTTGTTGGACTTCCATGCAGCTCAGTTTTCTGGAACTTCTAGTTGTCTCTAGTTTTGAGGTAGTTGTATTCCTTCTTAATTGTGGAGGGAGATGCAGCGTATCTGTCTAAGCCTCCATCTTGGCCAGAAATGCATAAGGATCTTTAATGCAGTTTTGCCTATAGTGGCAAAGGTCTATAGATAAGATGATATGATGTTTGGAATTTTCTTCAAAATATTTCAGGGGGCTTCAGTCAACAAAGTGGATGGCGATTAAAAAAAAGAAAAAGAAAACTAAGGTTGCCCCTGATGGCTAATCATGAAACTAGGTAATAAGATCTATTATTTTTGTCTCTTTACATTATGTGCTTACATATTTTCACAATAAGACATTCAAAGAATGAGTGCCTATCAGTAGGAGTATGGTTGAATAATAATGGTATGTCTGTGTCATAGAACACCATGCAGCCATAAAAAAGAATGAATTGAAGCTATACCAAGTTATACAGCATAACTTGGAAGAATTTCCATAAGGTGTTTTTAAGCAAGAAAATCAGACACATCTCTAACACTGATTTTATTCTTGTATCAAAGAAAGAATGACCAAAAATGTTCTGCATTTTACATATGTATGTAAATTTGAATATGATTATGTAAGTGTGGATAAGAATGTAGAATAAATCCCAGATTGACTTGGATTATAGGGACACAGTCATCACAGGGTGATGTGGATAGAAAGAACAGAGAAGAAAGAGACAAGGGAGTCAACTAAAAAAGGAAAGTCAGCTAAAAAGTATACTGTCTTCTCCCACTGACAGTGCATTGTGCCATTTTTACTTTATTTTGCTGGTTCCTCTTCCTTCTGAATTACTCATAAACTCTTCATCAGAACATTAACCGCTCCTCGGCAGAGAAGGGCAGGAGAAAGTTTGGCTTTCTTTTGTTAGTTCTCAAAAGCCCAAATCTCCTAGATCTTTTGTCTCTTCTGTCAATCTTTGCATGACATCTCTGGCTAGAATTTCTGTGTTTGCCTTAAGAAAGCTGTTTTTATTTTTAATGTTGCAAATTTCTATTTTGTGTCTTCTGCATGCTAGGACTGGGCTGCTTATATCTAAATTGTATATGGCTCTTCTTGGATCAATCTCCCAATAACCAGGGATAGGCGAGAGAAATTCTATATTTTGGGGAAGAAAGGAGACCACCATGGCCAAAGAATATTGAAACAATCAGTAGAGTTCAACAGAACTGGAAATATGGGAGGAGGCCTGACTAGAGACAATCTCCAACCTACAGTGTAAGGCTTTGCATTTGATGAGTGAACTTGAAGTGGAAATTGAACATATGAAAGTTGACATCAAAGGAAATTGACACAATGCAATCTTTTACCTGTATGGTGCCCATTGATCTGTTACAACAGACTGCCACAGTCATTAGCAAATATTAACTCCAATTAACATTAAGGCTTTCATGATGGAAAAGGGAAGAAGGATTGAGATGACAAAAAAGACATGATGATTGTGTGAGCTTTATTCTGGCAAAGACTTGAAGGGGGTTAGGCTTCTAAGAAGCCATTAACCTTTACAGAGGACTTGGGTCCTTCTATGTTTTCTCTGAAGGTGGAAAGAAGGGCAAGATGTCTGGGGTAGTGGGCAAAGAGGATCTCAGGCAAAAGGGAGTATGGGGAAAAACTCATTTTAAATGCCCCTCCCCCCCCCATCACCTTTGCTGAGTTGGGGTCATTCTCTGTTGGGAGACCCACAAGCTTTCAGAAATGGGAGTTGGGTGGTCTTTGGGGAAAAACAAGAATGGCCAGGAATTCCTGCAGGGTCAGAAATGTCCTCACTCCTTTTTATCTACCCACTTCCTTGGCAATGTTAAGTCAAAGAAGAAGGTGAAGGAGAGTTTCCACTTCTTTTAGTTCCAGGGACACCATCCTCTGGGGTCTTGTCCCAAGAGGATGAGCCTTCAGACCATCAACCAGTACTGACTTGGTCTCTTGCTGGGCTCTGGTGAGGAGATCAGAGAAGCTCTGCTTGTTCTTGGGAACTCGTCATCTGGTCGCAGCACACCTTCTCTTAGGCTTTCAGGAATTACATCTTTTAAAAATGTATTTGTTTCTATAAAATGATAGAGACCAAATTCAAACTGATACACAAAAAACTAATAAGATTCCGTTATATAAAATACTAAACAATTAGTTTTCTTTAGGTACTCTCAAAAATACTTACTTTAAAAAAGGACTTTTTGTTTTAAACTAAATTTGTTTTTACTTTAAACTAGAAATCAGTTTTTGGGAAAAAGAAAGTTCTGATTTCAAACAGGAATTCAAAAAGTAGTTTATAATGATGGTAATGATGATGATATAGTAAATATGAGTAGCAAACTCTTTGAAATGGTGCTATTATTATTCCCACTTTACAGATGTAGAAACTAAGGTTAAGTGACTTATCTTAGATCAAATTGGCTAAGTAAGTGATGGAACCAAGTTTTAATTTCAACTTACCTGATTCTCAGCCTAAAGACTTACTCACTTATGCTCATTGTTTGACATAATGTTATATAAAGAAATACAAGGCAGGGTACAAAATTACATATATGGTACAACATCAATAGTGGAAATAGTATACATAGAAAAAAACTAGAAAGAAATATTATTTCTGGATCATGGATTCTGGGTGTTTTTTATATTTTTCATAGTTTTGAAAAATTTTTGTCACAAGCATGTATTCCTTTAATAGTCAAAAAGCAGTTAAAATAGAATTAACAAATCCTGGCTCATCAATATACCCTCTAGAACTGTGGACAGTACTTTACAGCTATTCAAAACAGTGCAGAGTGCAATGGGTTTCACCTCCTATGTTCTAGGTATTTTAATTCAAACAATGTATCCAAACACTGCATTTGATTTTTTTAACAGCCTGGTTAATATGTGAGCTCATACTGAATTTATGTTCAGTAAAAGCCTAGGCTTTTTCTACATGAACTGTTGAAAAACAAAGAATCCTCTATTCTCTTCTTGTTCACATTTTTTATTACATTAAAAAATTATTCTTGTTATATAAAAATGTATTAGTTGTGGTACAAAATACAATTCCACTTAGATAAATTTTGAATCTTGATTTTATCTCTGGCATTTATCAGCCTTCTCAATTTTAAAATAGCTGCATATTTAATGAGTTTTAGCTTTCTACATATTCATCAGTCATTGATAAAAATGTTGTACAGGACAGGGGTTAACACTGAGTGATATGGAGGTCACTTGACTCCTGCCAACCCTGTGTGGGACAGTAATTCATATATCAGCCTCCTTTTTGTATAGTAACTCAGTAGTAATTAACTCTTCTAAGTGTATTATCATCCAACCATATTTATTTCCAGACATTTCCTTAATAATCTCAAAATACTGAGAGCATTCTCTCAAATGTGTTGTTGACATTAAGTTATACCATCTCTCCAGTATCCACTTATTTGCCAACCTCATAGCCTGCTTAGAAAAGGAAATAATCACACCCATAACATATATTCTTCCTGTATTGAACAAGTTTATCGAGTGTCTCCTACGTGAAGCACTGTGTAGACCCTGGGGATAGAAGAGTGAAGCCTGCACTAAATGCAGAGCTGGGAACTGGATTCCCCACAGAGAGAGGAGCCAGGATTAGGTCTCCGCCCCTGGGGTCCCAAGCCTGGAGCTCCCTGACCAAAGACAGCCAGCTGTCTTTGTCCCAGGGGCTCCCACTGGCTGAAAGCTTCCCACCTGCCTGCCTCTACTTCCGGATTCGCAAAACTTCTCCGGAGCAGGTAAGGAGGCTGAAGGGCTCTCCTTCCTGCCCCGAATCCGCAGGGCCCCTCTGCTCAGTCCGTGTCTAGGACACGGGCAGCTTCCCTGGCAACCTACACAGCACTTGGTCCCAGTAAGCACAGAATTAATGTTGTTCATCTGAAGGAAAAAGAACACTTAGGCTTCTGTGAACTTCTGTGAATCTGCTTTCTGAGAGACCAGGGCACGAGTCCCACCATTCCCAGCGTGTACCTCCATGGTAGGCGTGAAAACTAAGCCTGACGCCCACCCCACCCCCAACACACACACATACATACACACAAGCCTTTCCCTTCTGGTTGGTTGATCAGCTCCCATCCAGCTGACTAGGGAAAGAAATTCAACATTGGAGCCATCCTTGATTTTTCTCCTCCCAGTTCCTGCCACCTTCAATTCTCCAACAAGTTCTACCCATTCTCCCCCCAAATATCCTGAACCTTATTATTTCTTCACATTTCTACAGTGGCCTCAGGATCCAAGCCAGCATCCCTTCTCCCTTCATCTACTGTCACAGCTGCCTGCGTGATCTCCCCACTTCCATGCCCCCCGCCCCTGACTCCTCTCTCTGCTTGGCCTCCAGAATGGCTCAGGGGCTCTGCTGCTCAAAGCCTCCATTGCTTCCCTGTTAACGCTTAGAATAAAATCGCAACTCCTTTTCACAGTATCATTTATTTTGGGGTCATTCCGGAAGGAAAAGGTTATGCCATTTCATTTTATTACACAAATGCCGCTGAACTTAAGAACGGCAGAGGATCATGTGTTCCATTAAGGCTGGTGATAGCTGGGAGACGGGGCTAGTTTTCCTGTCACTGGAACCTGATGCGAGGGAGGTGATATATCCCTGCTGTTTGGTCCTTCATCTAGGCGGCACGTACAGCGATCCTCTGCCTGCAGACCCTCTTGCCTGAGGTCCAGGTATCTGTTGGATGCTCATGGCTGCTGACTCGACTGAGATCTCACTGTGAGCTTGTGAGCTGACAAGGGGGTTTTAGCGAAGAAGTAGATCTTCCTGCACTGAATGGTCCCTTACATATATAGTGAAATAGAAATGATTCTTTAAAGTAGAAAAATATATAATTTTGAAACAGCCTGTATTGATTGGCTAGGACTGTTGTAACACAAGTACCACAGTGGAGTGGCTTAAAACAATAGGAATTTTTGTCTCAGTTCCAGAGTCTGAAGGGTAATGATCAAAGTGTCAGCAGGTTTCTTCTGAGGGCTGTGAAGGGGGATCTGTCCCATACCTCTCTCCTAGCTTCTGGTGTTTGCTGGCACTTCAGGGCATGCCTTGACTTGTACATGCATCACCCAGGTCTATACCTTCATGTTCACATGGTGTGATCTCTGTGTATATGTGTCTCCACGTTTCACCCTTTTCTAAAAGGACACTGGTCATTTTAGTGACAAGAGTCATTTGTATTACCTTTTCTACAACTGAAAGCTCTGTCCACTGGCTCAAACACATGAAAGAAAGAGAACCCACAGGATGCACTAGACAGGACACCCAGTACTCTTTTTTTTTTTCATTTCAAAGCCTTTCAACAGTTTTTCTTGGCAGAATTTAATCTTGAACAACTAAAACTCCTTTCTGCCACTTTTCAAACAAGGAAATTGTCAGCAAAACCACACTCTAAAGCTCCCATTTATGAAGCTGTTAAAAATAAATGTTTTAAAATCACACCAGCATCTCCAGTTGAAGGAACAAAAATAGTCCTTAAAAAGGTGGGGACCTATTGAGAAAAATACCTCTCTATAGACACCTGCTAACATTGGAATCCCTGCAGGTAGCCAACCTCCCTAGAAATGTGAGTTGCGGGAAAAAAAAAAAAAAAAAAAAAAAAAAAACGTGAAAAAGACAGCCTTATTCCTCATCGTCTTCATAAATCTCACCCACCCCCATGCTCCAGAAGTAAGAACAAGCCCATGAACAATCCCCTCTAGGATCTGCTCTAGCCTAACTCTTCCCACACTGCAACTTAGAGTTTCTGTGTGTCTCCATCCTGTAGCTGGGAGTTTCAGGAGGGCAGATGCTATGTCATACTCATTTCTGTATTCCTCACACCTGTCACAATGTTCAACAAACCTCATTTTATTGAATCAAGTTGAGTTGACTTGAGTTGACTTGAGTTGGATTGGATTGAATTGAACTGAACCGAATTGAATTGAATCGCTCTTTTAGGTCCCAGCCTATGAAAATCAGCAGCACCTTTGGCCCCATTGAAAATTCAGCTTCCTTTCGTATGCTAACTATCACATAACAGGCAATTATATAACACACCTGAACCAGAGGGTCAATTGTTTCTCCTTTGACTACAATGAAGCATGTAAGCTTAGAAAGCCACAGAGGAACCATTTAGTGGAACAAAGGCCTGCGCAATTAATGTTGTTTTCAATACTAATTACACATCAGTGCTAAAAAAAAAAAAAAAAAATTCTCTTTTCTCCTTTGCTATAACTGAGCATTGGATTTTCAGTGCCTCTGTAGAGGTCACCCATCCAATCACAGAGGCTGGAAACTTTGTGGGAGAGAAACCCACAAATGGATGAGTGAGAGTCCTTTTGGTCTGATAATGTTAATGATTACCAACAGTTGCAAAGTACTTCATGGTAAGCAAAAGTACTATTCATACACATCATCTTGTTTAATTATTAGTCTTCCTGTGAGGGGTAAGTTAACATCCCATTTTGAACACAAGGATAATGTAGGTCAATGAGGTGAAGCCTATTGGAGAGAGGCAGGATTTAGACTCAGATCATCCAACTCCAGAACAAATTCTCTTTCCCTACCTCCATCTTCCCTGGGGAGGATAAAAGCAGAGAGATACTCACAGAATCATAAACACTCCAGGTAAAATGAAAGTGGAAGTTCTTTGTTTTGGATACTGTTAAAGTGCACAGAAGTCCATGGGATCTTCCCCTTACCTTATGTTCTTTCCACTTTTCCTACAGTAAAGCAAAATGGTGAAGAACACAAGCTTTGGAATCAGACAGTCAGATTGGCTCACTCCACCATTTATTAGCTGTGTGCCCTTGGACAAGTCCCTTAATTACTCTCTGCCTCGGTTTCTTACTCTATAGAATAGGGATGGTAAACAGTTTCTATATTATAGGATTTCTGTAAGGCTTCAATGAGTTAACACATGCCATGCATTAGAAATGCCTAACACATAATAACCCAGTAAATATCACTTTATATTAGATATTGCCTTTATACCAAATAAGTAACATGATAGAAATTACAATAATAAATAATATCTCATATACATATATGACATTTCTTCCATAAATCCCCCAACTATCATTGAACATCAGTTAATATGCACACACTGCAAAAAGACAAATGGGTAGAAATATTTACAATTTCTGTTTGAGAGAGTGGAGAAGTGGCATGCTCAGCTAGAACCTTAAAATGCCCAATGACAGAATTGGGACTAAAAATAAAAGACCCCTTTCTTTACAAATATTTTTAAGAAAATTTAAAAATAATACCCCTCCTGCATTGGCCACAAAAGGAAGCTGTGGTATTCATTTATCATTTGTATCTTGTAATCCTCTCCTTTCTTTCCAGCTAGTGACCATATGTCAGGGTGTGCATGCGTGTTAACTCAGCCAGGTGGGTGAGGTGTAAAGACAGTAGTCAGTTCCCTCCCTCATTTTTCACTTGTCCAACAATCATGGATTAATTATGAGTCTTGTCTCCCCAACAGGTGGTACCTGTGATCACATGACCATATCAGATCTACCTCCAAAATCAGGCAGATAAACAGTCCATCCAGCCTTTCTAATATAAATGTTTGTCAGTAGTGTATGCAAGGGAGTAGGGCAGGTGTGGTCTTTACCGCACTGTTCTTTGACTTGGTATCTCGGTGTCAGGTATCTGTTGACAGCATTGATAAGGCAGTTCCAAGTGGCCCCATTTTGAAATGTCAACTTAAATTAGTCCATGATTGGTTTAACTGTCAAAGATTTGCTTGTTTCCAAGTGGGATAACAACATGGTCCCATTGCTCCTCATCACCTTCATGGAAGCACCTGCCATTTTCCAGTGTCATTAGGGGTTTATGTCAGGCATTTTACATATAATTTCAACTTCAACCGTCCTCATGGTCAATCACAGGAACTATGAAAGCCATCAGAACATCTACCTTTCACCCTGCCTCCTGCATCTCAAATTGGCATAAAAACCCTTTTGCAAACTAGGTGATCTGATTTGAGATTCTGAAGATAAAGTCACCATAGTTTAAGGTTCAAAGACTAGGAATAATTAGTTGAGTCTCCATAAAAGGAGAAAGCATATTATTTGTCAGCCATGACACTGTCAAGAAAGCAAGTGGGATGCTGCATACCAAGCAAAAGCCCATGTACCATCACGTGACATATGAACTGAAGTAGCTGCTTTTCTTATGCAGGACCACTTTTACTTGAAGGACAGGTAAATTATGGTCATTCAGAGTTGGGAATTTGGTAGATGTCTTCTTGAAATGAATGAAGTAAACCTATCATTTCAAAGAAAACAACTGACTTTTTAAAACTTGGTATGAAAATTTGAGCTGTGAAATGAAAGTTATAATTTTGGAAAACTTGTATCCACAGCTATGTAACTTACGTGCATGTGAGAAATGGATACTGGGATCTGTGAGCTGGAGTAAGATCCCCAAGGGGATAGAAGGGAGAGGGTTGAGAAATGCCTTCCTAGAGGGTACAGAAAGAAAAGACAGAGAGTGAAGGCCATTGAAGATGAGGAGTCAGAAGTGAGGGAAGAACCAAGGGTGTCGTGGAAGACAAGAAATAGGAAATCTCAGTAATGCTACAAGCCATAGAGGGAGAGCAGAGAACTTGCGTGTAAGTCCTACAGTGGGAGGGTGAGGTGAGCAGTGAGTGGAGACCCAAGGGAACCAGAAAAGAAGGCGGGAAGTATGGGATACTGTTCTTGAGAAATGTTGAAGCATTTGGCTATTACATCCAGAAGAGATTGGGACAGTGGCCTGTAGAAGAAGCAAGATCAAGGAAAATGGTTTTTTGTCTTTACCAGTTATAGATCAGGGGAGTTAAGGTTGGACTTCAGGTCTTTTCACTGTCAGGACTTGATTCTTATTGGGATTCAGAGCTCTGTCTCTTGCTTCTAATATTTCAAATACTTCAAGTTTTGAAATTAATTAATATATTAACCTTCCACTTCCCAGATGCATTCTGAGGAAATAATACTAAGTGCAGTCCAAGATCAGAATGACAAAATGTGTGATCCAACTAAACCTGAACCTGCTTCTGCTATAAAGCTCCCTCAGCAAAGGGGTTACTTGTGATCACAACTAGGAATAGCTGAGGCTTGGGAAGAAAACATAACTTCCTTCCCAAAGCTTTGATTGCTGAGCCCTTAGAAGAGGTTTCAGGGATGCTTCTCAAACCATTTGGACTGAAGGACCAGGATTTTAAGATCTCCAATCCATCATGGACTGATAGGTCATAAAAGGCAATAGAAATGAGTAATCAGAAAAATGAAATTTAAAAATACATACAAAGTCCAATTTTATTATTAGAGTCAACAAACATAGAATTAGATTTCAATAAATATAATCAGAACTAGAATAACATATGAAATAAGAAAATGCAGGAACTATACACATTGATTAAAATTGTGCCTATATGTCATTGACAAAGAAAATAATTGCTATGCTTGTAATTTTGCCATTCTGTAATTGTAACTAAACAATGTAAACAAACAAAAATTTATGAGTAAAATAGCAACTTCCTATATTAAACTTCTATACTCAGACTTTGAAAAACCACAATATTTATAGCAGTATAAATAGTTGAAACTTTTGTTGTTAAAAATGAGCTTGCTTCTTCCTTTAACTTATTTAATCTAGCTTAAATTGATGATACATGATGCATAGGGGATAATATATATGTAAGTTCTTTCTATATTTTGCTTTAATAACACTCATAATAGAGGAAGCAGTCTCCCAGAGGCCTGTTGACAGTACGGGCGAAGAGATTTAAAGCAATTTCAGGGAATACATGATATTCGTTTTTAATTTTTATATAGAATTAAACAAGTAACACCATATTTTCAAAGTTAATCTTCAATCCTTCAACAGTTGCCAGTTCTAACAAAATATCCCAGAAAGTTTAGGTTAAATTTAAATTATATTTGATAAAATAAAGGAATTCAAAATCTATGAATTGTCTTTGATGGGTCTTCACTTGGTGGAAAATAAAGTTTTAAAACGTACTTTCGAACTTGACAAGCATTCAATGTAACTTTTCATAGAGTGCAGTAACAAGATTGTCACTTCACTGATAGTTGTTACATTACGGTACATGCCCTAATAATCTGTAGAAACTCAGTTCTTCCAAGCTTCTCACTTTTTTAATGCTCTTAGATTTTATTTGCCATTGAAAAATATATATACTGCATTACTTCCTGGCATGGAAGTATTATGATCATTAAAATTATCAAAATATTGCCCTTGCCAGTGTGGCTCAATTGGCTGGAGCATCATCCCCTCCACCAAAAAGTTGGGGTTTCAATTCCCAGTCAGGGATCATATCTAGGTTTCAGGTTCAAGCCCTGGTCAGGATGCATGTGGGAGGCAACCAACTGATGTTTCTCTCTCACATCAATGTAACTCTCTCTCTCCTCTCCTCTCTCTCTCAAAAAATAATCAATAAACATATTTTTAAAATTATAAAAATACCAAACAAATAAGCAAGTCTGGTTATTTAATTCACATCTTTTAAAAGTTGACCAAAATGGCTTCTAATCTTTCAAAAACAGAGTTCATTTTTGTAATCTTATATTTCCTCAGACTTCTATAAACTTTTGAATTACTGTTGATAAAGTAACCACTGAATTATTGCATGTATAATATGGTCATTTTGCATGAGACTAATGTGCAGCTTGCCCACACTCTGTTCAACAAGTCCACTGGGGTACTACAGCACTGTCAGATTTCTAGAAGAGCTTCTCAAGGATTGCACTCAATTTTTACAATTAGCTTAGCACAGACAGATAACAAAGAGCTCACTAACCAGCATGTAAGCACTGGTTTAGACATCAAAACTTTCTTAAACTCTTTTGACCACCTGTCTCTTTCCAAAGCTGAACTCTCTCTTCTTCTCTGTCTCACAATCTACTTTTCTGATATTTGTTCCCTCTGGGCAACTCCAACTACCTTCTTAGTAACCTCTCCTTACACCTTCAGTCATTCATAAGTCTTCTCCTTCCCCCAGCTCAGCAGAAGTGCCTTTCTCTGAACTTACTGTCCTGGACAGGGAGCGGGGATGGAAGGGTGAAGAGTTGGTGTATTTGTAGTGCAGGGGTCCCCAACTTCTGGGCTGCGGACAAGTACCGGTCTGAGCCTGTCAGAAACTGGGCCACACAGCGGGGGTTGAGCTTGTGTGTGGTGCCCTTGAATCATCCTGAAACCATCCCCACTCCCCGAAACCGGTCTCTGCTGCCAAGAAGCTCAGGGGCCACTGTTGTAGTGAGCAGGTGTGGATTATGTGCCTTGGAGAGGGTATAGACTATAAATACAAATATTCACAATTTAGTATTTCTGTTCTTATAATAATATTATTTATCATAGAACAAAAGTAAAAACAAATAAAAGAGTGAGATAATAGGTAAATGGAACAGTAGTTAGCCATTAAAATAAAAAATTGCCTAGTATACCTAGTGTTTGCCTTTGGTTGGTGAACTTTCTATTGTGTTTAAATACTCAATACTTTAAAAAATAATGAATATATATTTTATTTATATTTAAAAGTTGTATTTTAAAATATAATTTTTGAAAAAACTATTCAATAAACATCTTGAGTGCTAACCATGTGCTATGTGGTATGCTAGGAAAATCACAGACTGATGGAATTGAATCATTTATGTTTTCCAAGGATGATATCAATGAGTTGCAATGAATACTTTGTAGAAGCCAAGAAAAAAATAATAATTGGGACTCAAATAGAAGAAAAAGCCAAAGATATGATCAGGCCATTCATAAACGAAGAAATAATATTCACATTCACAGAGGGAAAAAATGTCCATCTTTAGTAACCCAAGAAATGCCAGTTTCAAGCAACATGAGGTGCCATTTTTTTTCATCTCTAAATTACAAAAAATGTCAGGCAGTGTTACCACTTGATGTTGTAGAGAGCAGGTAAGACTGGTTCCCACAGACTGAGGGCTGCAGTGAAGAGGTCTTCAGAGTTCCACAGGTGCCCTGTCTTCTCTCATCATGGAGTGGAATTCCCACTCACTGCAACCCCAACCATCAACTGAATGTATTCTGATCTCCAGTCTGCTCGCTGCAAGTTGACTTTCCGTATTCCATGGTGCTTCTCGTCACAACTTCAGGCTATTTTGAAATGATGCAATTTGAAATGATGTCAGGAGAGTTTGACATCTTTTACTTCCTCTCTTTGTCATCAAATCTAAGGCAGGCAGAAAGGTGATCAGAAAAACCTGTCAAAAATGCTCCACCTTAATCTGCGGACTAGACAAGCACAATCATGGTGACAAAAGTTGTCAGTTAAACATAACCCGATAGCCTCCTTTGAAATTCTTGCAAAACAGGAAAGCCCAAGTTTCTGGGAAGAAATTAAAAGTAGCGACAGAGGCATCTTTCAGCCAAAGCACTTAAGAAAGTCATTTCTGGAATTTTGGCTTTCCTTTTGGAAGATGATTTGAAAGAGAATGTATTACAAATAACTTTGTAAACTCTGCCCTCTACTGTTCGGCATGGTAAATGCAGTCAGTAGGTGTAGATTTATTTTATGTTTGAAATGAGATTCCTATATGTGTTGTTACGAACAGCTTCAAATGTGCTGGGCAATGAATAGAGGCTTTACATGCCTGACCCATAGAATACTTACTACAACCATGTGAGGTAAGTCAATTGCTATTATTCTTATTTCACATTCAAGGAAAAATGCTCAGAGAGGTTAAGTATCCTTGCTGAGGACATATAGCTAAGTCAAGTTCCTGAACTATAACTCCGATCTAATGCTAAAGCTCATGGTTGTGTTTTGTTTTGTTTTGTTTTGTTTAATATCACATTGCCTCAAACTTAGTTATAATCTTACAATTTATTAAGCAGATGCATCCATATATTTATTGATATCCATTATCATTTCAGAGAGCCATTTCAGACACATATTCAAACATAAGCTTGATCACAACCCATACTAAAGAAAAGACAACCATTCAAATGCTAACTCAAGGAAGTACTCAAATGATGTAAATGTGCTTTCTAGTCACAGAAACCTCTCCCTCGCCAAGTGCACCATTAGACCACAGCACCTAAGGGCTGGTGCCATTTCTGAGGATTACCTGGCTTCAAAGGGCATGGATGTTTAACTACTGGGGATTGGTAATGCTAGAGGAATTCTGCACAGATGCAGAAGACCACAACCAAGCAATCTCACTTGCAGACGATGTTTGCAGCTGCTGAGAGGTTGTCAAAGGTGAACCAGAGACATCTGACAGAGTGACATCCAGGCCACCATTCTGCACAGGGAGGGGATAATTATTTGACTAATGTGTCCATGCCACTGGGAGTCCAGTGGGTTCCCTAAATGTCCTGTTTCATTCCCACTGGCTGCCAAACAGAGGAGCTGAAAGATCTCCTCAGAAGAGAGAGAAGAGCAGGGGCAGCTTTTACACAATTTAGGAGCCTTGAGGCTCCTGCTTTACATTTAGTGTAAAAGGACATGGAGATTATATGTGTTCTGTTCTCACCTGGTAAAGGACATCTCATTGTCTTTGGTACTTGTAGACCTGAAGGAACCAGGGAAGGGAGAGGGTACCGGAACCCAGAGACAATAGCTGCAGGAAAGGGATATTAGATGGAGCTATGCAGCCAAGGGACAGAGCATCCATGTCAGTCTTTTTGCTAACCCTCTTCCTGTTTGTTTCTGCTCAGGGAAGCTCCACATTTATAGCCAAACATGTCTGTTAAGGTGTGTCCCTAACAAAAAGTTTTCATCTTGAATGAATTTCTGCCATCTTTGTAGGTTAACAAGTTCAGACTGCAGCAATATTTCTTTTTCTTCCCATGACATATATAAAGGTCTTAACACAATGACTAGCACATAACAAACAAATGATAACTAGGAAAGGGAAGACCTGAGAGCAGGAAGCTGGGAAAATGAGATTAAAGTCTGGAGGCAGGTGCAGCCTCTATAGAAAACAAACAGAGAAAGACAAATACTTTATAAGCTCATATATGGAATCTAAAACAAAATAACAGCAAAAACCCCCACCAAAGTCACAGAAAAAGAGATCAGACTTGTGGTTACCAGCGGCGGAGTTGAGGAAAGGGAAAAGCAGAAAGATAATCAGAAGGTACAAACCTTCAGATACAAGGTAGGTACTAGGATGTAATGTACAATACAACAGGATGACTGTAGTTAACACTGCTGTGTGGTATATACAAAAGTTGTTAGAGAGGAACTCCTAAGAGTTCTCATCACAAGGAGAATGTTTTTCTTTCTTTTCTTTTTATTGTATCTATATGAGAAGATGGGTGTTCGCTGAACCTATTGTAATCATTTCACAACATATGTAAATCACACCATCATACTGTACACCTTCAACATACATAGTGATGAATGTCAATTATTTTTCAATAAACCTGGAAAAACAGGAAAAAAAGATCTGGAACCAAACTCTGAAACCAAAGACCTGAAACTTAAGAACTGAAGGGAACAGGCTGTAAAGAGTGGGGGTAAAGGTGGGGGTGGGGGGTTAGCAACTAGTATTACTAGTGTTTACCTCCCCTGAAACCCAGAAAAAAGTAAAAAGGAACTCCTTTCCTCCCTCTTCTTGTGTTGATGGAGTGGGGGGCAAGGAGGGCAAAAATCTCAGAAGCTAGTGCTTAAAACTGCCCGAATCTGGAAAGCCATATGCTATTTGCATTGCTTCACATGCAAAGTGTGTGTAGGCAGCGGAGTTCCATACTCCCCACTGCCCAGCCCTCCCTGTTCTCAGGCTGCATTGGCTAAATTTTGAAAAAGACTCTGGGAGGGACTTGCTTGTGCATGCCAGCAGTCAGATTCCCCTCTTCCTCCTGAGCCTACTCTGAACTATGCTTCCCTCGCAGTTAAGTGACAACTTGTGACTTGGACTCTGGACAACGGAATAGAAGCAGAAGTGATGGAGACCACGTACACATCTGACCCATAAAAACTTTCCTGTGTGATACAGTGGCCACTCCTGATTCATCGAGGATTCTTTTCAAGACCCCCAGAAGATGTCTGAAACCACAGATACTATCAACCTATGTTTTTCCCTATACGCACATATCTATGATAAAGTTTAGATTGTAAATTAGGCATCAGAAGAGAATAACATACAGTGACAGCAACAACATATAACAATAATAATATGTAACAATAATAACTAATAATGAAGAGAACAGTTACAACAATATACTGTGATAAAAGTTATGCAAATGTGGTATCTCCCTGTCTCTCAAAATATTGTACTATTGTACTCATCCTTCCTGTAATGATGTGAAATGATACAATGCCTACTTGATGGGATGAAGTGAGGCGAATGAATGATTAAGGTTACTGTTGACCTTCTGACAATATATAGCAAGCATTTGATGGCTTCTCTTTGGCATATGTAAGTTGCCAGCATCACTATTCTTGGGCTTTGGGGCCACTGCTAAGTATGCATTGACCACAAAGGCCATTTAGTTCTTTCCATCAAATAAAAGACACATTTTCATTTTCACCAATACTTTATTGATTTGGATCTTTCGAGTATGTTGGCTATCTCTGGCTCTTGGCTTCTAGTGGGTAGAGGCCAGGGGAGCTGCTAAACATCTTCCAATGCATAAGACAGCCCCACAGCAAAGAATTATTTGGCCAAAATGTTAATAGTACCAAGAAACTTCACAAACCATTTTTGACATGTTCTCTATACCTTTTCCATATGCCGCACAAATATTTTTCTGTGTTTCAGCTGAGCTTTTACCTTTCTTGAAATAATAAAGCATCGTCGTCGGTCGTCGTCGGCAGCCGTCCGTCTCGAGAGACGATGGTGTAGCTTCTTAAGAGTCTATCTGCACCGCCGAGAATGGCTGTGCAGTCCGACTCGGGAGTGACATGGTATCTGTCTCCTCACGTGTTGAATTGACATCTTGTGATGACGCTGAAGCTACAGAGCCTGGGCAGGGTAATATGGAGAGTCTGCTGTTGCCCATGCAGCAGACCCCCCCTCTCTTCGCAGCTGAAGGGTCCAAGGGAAAGACGGAGTCGATACAGCTTGGGTTCAGGTGCGCCGCAGGAGTTGCCGGTGTTGACTACAACGTCAAACCGCCTTAGGGACTCCGGCTCCGGATTTTCTGTCGGGGTTTACTCCCTTAGCCTTTCCCCTGAAGAGGTATGCCACAAGGCAGCGGAGGTTTTTTGGAATCAGAGTTTTCCTTCTCTGATAATAAAGCATAATACACTGAAAATGTTGCATATGTTCTTCCATCTTCAATATTAAAATGGCTGCACAAAAATTCACCAATTTTGATAAGTTTTTTAAATGCATGCTGATATGTCACAGCTGTCACAATACAATCTAACAAAATTGTTTTGAATGAAGTTAAAGACAACTAAGCACTACTAGAGCCATTGTTTGGAAAAAATGAAACAAACTCTTTAGCCAAGCCGATAAAATAAGAGTTTCTTGAACAGTCAATATGATATCCTGGTCAGCTGCGACCTGACTAATGGAAGGGTATCACGTGGATACACTGAACAAATTGATGCTTCACATCCTGGGCTGGACAGAGCAGGATTCACGAGATTTCATCGCGCTCCTCAGGACAGCGGGCAATTCAGACCTTATTAACTGTTTATTTCTGGAACTTTCCATGTAATATTTCTGAGAACTGCAGTTGACCACAGGTAACTGAAACCGTGGAAAGCAGAACTGAGAATAAGAGGGGCACTACCGTGCTCACGCTCTTTCTCCACCTGCTGGCTACACGAAGAGGATGCCCCGGGCCCCAGGAGCATGAAGCCTCTGGACAAGACAGCCTGAACATCCCTCACCCCACCTGTCCCTGTGCAAGAAACACTCCTTCATTATGTGAAAAGCCGGGCTCTTGGCTGCTGCAGTTAGCCTCTCCTGACTAATTCAGAGACTGTGGCTACCTCTGTGTCTGTCCTGCTCCTGGAATCTCTCTCCTTAATCTCTCGGGGCCATTTCTCCTCACACAGCTGCTTGGTGGCCAGAGTCTCTCCTATCTCTGTCAGCTTGGCTGCCGAAGAACCCCGGGATCTCTGATTACTTCTCCCTTTTCCTTCTATCCTTCTAGCCCTTCCAAGCATAAAGCTAAGGGGTTAGGTAAGATGAGAGTGGAAACCCTCTCCAAAGGTGTTAATTAGGCTTCCTGGCCTAGAAATTCTACTCGTGGGAATTTATCCTGAAGAGATTAATCAGCAGAAGCAGAAGGATGTTCACTGACGCATAAAGCATGCTAACAAAATAATTAGAACCTGCCTAAATATTCAGCCATGGGGGAAAAGGCTAGTAAATTATGAGCAATTTAATCAATTACATATTATGAAGTAATTAAATACGACAATTAGGAAGTCTATATAACAAGATGAAAATTTTATTAATGTATTGTTAAGTACAAAAAACAAACTATAAAAATGTGTTTTTACAGTAGTTAGCACTATGTAAAATTACATATGCCATGGCTAAGACAAGCAGACAACAATAACAAAAATTTTTAATAGATTTGTCAGGGTGCATAAGATATGGGTGTGCATTTTCTCTCATTTTGAAAACTTAATGCATTAATAATGCTCTTTATGCATAAAATTAAATAAAGCTTTTTCCTAAAATGATATTAGTTATGGCTTAAATGAAGTGATTATCAAATCAAAGAATTCATGAGGCTTAGTTTCCTAGTGAATATTTATGTTTTTAAAAGATGTTTTGAATTGATTGGAAGCATAGGTATGTATCTCTGAGCAGGAAGACCTGTTCTTTCTGTTTTTACTCCTGGAAATAAAGAACAGTTTTGGGTCACTAGGCCAGAAATACAACTCAGCGGTTATTAATTTGCCTGGACTACTTCAATGAACATTCAATAATGCAGGAAAAAGGCAAAATTCTAAGCTAAGCATTTTCTACTGATCAGGAAAACAGAAATACCTTGCTAGGTATTTTCAGCAGGAAGGGATTTAATTCAGGGTATTCCTGGACAATTTAAAAGAGCTGAAGGGGCAAAAGTCAGGGAAAGCCATGGCTGACTCTCAGATTTACTTCAAGGTCTCCGTACAGGCAATCACAGCAGCCAGAGGGAGGGAGTGATGCTCACAGCTGGTACAGCCCCAGGGCTGGTGGTTCATGGGCAAAGGGCACCCCTCTGCAGTGCTTCACATCTGCTAATGCCACGCACCTGTTCAGCCCTGCCAGAGGAGCAGGACAATGGTTTCCACCTATTTTCCACATTCCAAATCTTGTACAAGAAGTATCACCGATTCTCACATAGGCCTGGCAAGGGAATGCTGGAATATTCTAGTACTCAGGCTTTTAGTCCTCACAGTTCTAGAGAGAGTATAGATAAGATGGGGAAGGGTGTTGAGCTACCCATAGACAGTCTAGCATTACTGTCCTGGCAGTAGGAAGCACTGGTCGCCAACTTCTCCAACTATAATTTACAGAGTAGTTCAAAGGAAGCTTCCTTGACATTCAGTACCTTAAGATAAAAGCCATTTGCTTGGATCCAAGTTTCAGACAGACATTATGGTGTACCCTCTCATTTGCTTCCCCTCCTATTAGTGCCAGGGTAAACTTATGGTTAGGACTGCTCTGGCTTTGAGCCTTCTCAGGCAGGAAAGGGTGGATGCAAAGGCAGACTTCTGTGTACCCACCCTGGATGGCCGGTCTTGATGGGGTCATTCCCATCAACTCAAGACTTACATGGAAAAGCAGGGTTCAGTCCCTCAGGCAGTTGAGAGCTACCACCCACAGTGACCCCACTGTCAGGGCAGCCCTGATCTGAGAAATCACCCAGAGACCACTGTGGGATCAGGCAATGGGTTTATTGAGGGAAAAGGTAGGGGGATGGAGGGGAGAGGCAATTCCTTGACCTACTCAAGGGCCCATAGGAGCAAGGGGAATGGAGAACAAGGGAACGAGAAACAGGGAATGGGGAATGGGGACTCCCGGTCCTCCTCATGGGCCAATAGGAGTCCCACCTGCACTTCTGCAGACACCTTTTTCATACTGGTCAACCACACATATTGGTGAGGGTGAGTTTGCTTATCAGCATATTCAGTAGGTCATTTACATCTCATTGCTTCCCCCGCACCACCACACACACACACACACCAGGTTAGTTAACATATCGGGCTAGGTCCATTACCATTTCTCCTGGGAACAGGTTCGGTCCATCAGCCTATCCTTTGGGAACTGCTAAGTCCAGGGCCAGGTTGAGTAGCATACACCAAAAGTCCAGGTGTGCATTCTAGCTGCCTCCATGTTCTGACACCGATACCAGGCTTGGTTAGAACAATTGGATGTTTCTTCGAACTTGTACTTTTTAAAATCAGAGACGGGATGGAGGTATGTCGGGTGATTCCAGGCACAGCCCCAAATTGTCCATTTAGCTTTGATCCCTTATGAGAAATAATCAGATGCTTTATCAATAAAAATAAAGCAATACAGTCAAGCTAGTATTCCTGAGAACTTACTCGTACCAGGTCAGTGCTAAGTATTTTATAGCCGATTTACCTCATTAATTTTGGAGACAACCTTAAGGGAGGCACTATTGTTATACCTATCTGAGAGAATGGAGACTTGAATAATTTGTCAAAGATCCTACAGCAAACAGAAAAGCCACTTTGCAACTTCTTGAATCTTCTTCTAGTTTGTGCAACAGTACTTTTGGTTCTTTTCACTTCCCCACATTTGCCTGACAGGGAGCATTCCAAAGTAATTCATGGGACTTAGTGTCCTAGTGGGTATTTCTATTTTTCAAAGAGGTTTAAGTTGATAGGAAGCACAGGTATATATCTTTGAGCAGGAAGGCCTGTTATTTCTGTTTTTACTTCCTGGAAATAAAGAACAGTTTTGGGCCATTGGGTCAGAAATAGGACTCAAGGATCATTAATTGGCTTGGACTACTTCAGTAAACATTCAGTAATGCAGGAAAAAGACAGACTTCTAAGCCAAGCATTTTCTACTGGTCAGGAGCTTAATGTTCACTAACACTATCCAGTAATACACTCAGGAAAAAATTAATAATAGTTTACCAGCTGTGAGAGGCATTTCTGTGTGTTATGAGGAAGGGGTGATTCCTAAATTCACCCTATATTAATCTGGACTAGGAGCTCCAGGAAGTAGACAAGAACCTAGCCTCCATACAGCCAAGGTAAAGTACAAAGGTGACAATGATAAACTTCATGCCCTTGAGTCCATTCAGACTCCACAGTATTTGAGAGGATTCTTAGTGGGCTGGAAAGGAAGGTGTTGGATTGTGGAGTTTGATCAACCCAGCCCCTGACACCCCAAACCCTTCCATTGCCCACTCAGGCCCCATCACGAGGCTGCGTGTGGTGCTGCTGTATCCCACGATCCTCTCCCCACTGCACCCACATGTGCACACACACTTGCACCTTCTCACCCCTGAAGAGGTCCTGCCCCGGGGCTTGGGGTGGAGGGCTTTGCATTGCATAACTACAGGAGGTGACATTCACCTCCTGGTCCGTGGGTACAGCATTCCCACAAGTCATATAGTCCCGAGCCTGGCCCTGGTATAACAGGTTCATTCAGGAGGCATTCAGACCAGCAGCCAAACACAAGCATCTGTCCTCAGTTCATCATGGATGGATTCGCAGTCCTTCCCAGAACTGCACTCACAGAGCAGACCATTCCATTCCAAGGGAGAGCCCTGCGTAGCAGAACTGCATGGAGGAGTAGCTGACTGATTCAATGTCCCAGGAGAAATGATGAAAGGCAACTTGGTATTCTCCCACTAATCAGAGCTGGGAGAACAAAAAGTCACAGCCTCAGGCACAGCTGGGACCCCATGGGAACTACATGGGTGGGATGGCCTATGTCTTTTCCTCCCAGGTCAGCAATCAGCCAAAAATGGCATTTGCTCTGCCTCACTAGACGACATGAGGCCTTTCCTACCTCAGATGTCTCAGACTTGAGCTGTGTGCTGAGGACACAGCCTTGGAAAGGAAATCAGTGCTGTTCACAGTAGAGACAACTCCCTCTGGCTGCCCTGGAGCGAGGTTCATATCCTGATGGGGCAAAACCAGTATCAGGTTCTGAGCTCACTGAAGGTTGCACTAAAGATCAGACCAAGTGGTATGTTTTATGCCAAGAGTCTAAAGGCAGTGGAACATATTTGCCAAAGAGGAGGGTCTGAGTGTCAGAGAGCGGAAGGAGCTAAATTGTGTGGTAGGAAGACAGGGGATTAGGAGCAAGAAGGGGAGCAGCCCAGGGTGAACAGGAAGCTCAGGCCTCTAGCTGTGAACGCTGTAAGAATGGGGTGCTTCTGGAGGGGGTGGATTTGTGGTGCATGGCCAGGCCTTGCCTTGGGAGAGTTATGTGGGTACAGACAATTGCTTCTTCAGGCTCATTCCTCGCCCCTGCCACATGCAGCCTACACCCCAATCTGAGCACCTAGGCCCTCTCCTGCTTCCCCACCATTGTCTCTAAGTGCCTTCTCCCCTGATCTGCCTGCTCCGCTGGTCCCAGCTCTGTGAAATGTTCCCTGTACGACCCCTCCCCCAGGAAGGTTAAGGACACCCTGCTCCGTGTCCCTGCAATACCATCCACAGACCTCATTACCGCGGCTATCACGCTGCTGTAATTATTTTAAATGCCTGTTTCCGCTGCTAATCTGCGCTCCCAGGGCAAGGGTCATGCTCTATCCACCCCCCCACCCCCCCACCCCTGTGCATGGGGCCTGACATGTAACAGGCGTTCAAAAAGTCAAGTGAATGAATTTAAAAAAAAATTTTCCTTGGATTCAGTTGAAAAGGCAATTGCAGTAATTTGAATTGCGTTATTTCCATTGTGTCATTTTTTTAAAAACAGTTTCATTTTTCCTCCTACCACAGATGACTCATTCCCGGGACAGATAATGCATTTCTAAGTACAGAACTTCACTACATCAGATCTTTTGAAAACCTGTTTATGAGGGTTGTTCTCTAAAGACAAAAACATGACAAGTTTTTGTGATCCCTCCACTCGGCGCTGAGTGGTGGAATGCTGAAGGTGTTTTGGAACCTCTTCGATTCCTGCAAAGCATCCAAAGGGAAATGGGTGGGCGAGAAATAAATATAATAATTCTAACATTGGCTACATGTACTGAGTGCTTACAAAAAATGGTAGTGAGCGTTGGACATTTGGCTAAGGGATTGGTGCCCCTTACCTCATTTAACCCACATTGAGAACCTTACGAGAGGAGCATGATTGTCTTCATTCAGATGAGAAAACTGAATCCAAAAATGTAGGTAATTTGCAGGAGAGTGGCAGAGACAGGATTTGAACTCAGGTCTGTCTGATTCCCAAATGGTGCTGTTTACAACAATGCCCCTGTTTCTTCCAGGTTGAGTAGAGAAAGCACACACAAAAGGTGGATGCTAATTCTTTTTTAAAGATTTTATTTATTTATTTTTAGAGAGAGGGGAAGGGAGAAAGAGATGGAGAGAAACATCTGTGCGTGGTTGCCTTTCACATGCCCTCAACTGGGGACCAGGCCCGTAACCCAGGCAGGTGCCCCAACCAGGAATTGAACCGGTGACCCTCTGGATCACAGGCCGGCGCTCAGTCCACTGAGCCACGCCAGCCAGGGCCTGATTTTTGACAAGACAGTATGAAGGCAGGGGCCCGGCACAGCACGCCTGCCCCTGCATTCCTGAGCAGTGGTTTCAAGAGGACAGAGGTGAAGGAGACAAGCAGCTGCCCCGCATGAAACTCACATGGTAGCCAGCTCCAGCCAGCTGTCCCTCTCTGTCCACCTACGCACACAAGGGCATAAAGACTCTTTTCTGTTAAGAGCAAAGATTCTAGCTCTAGTTGCTTAATTACAACTTACTGCTCCTTGTCCCAGCAGTACCATGGCAACAAGTAGCATTGGCACAAGAATCAAAAGGGAGAAGTGTTGCCTAGCAACAGAATAGTAGCAAGAGCTTTAGAACTCTGGAGGCTTGAGTTCTAGTTCTGTTTCTGACTACATGGGGTCACTGCAGCCAAGACCCAGGTCCTTTGAGCCTCAGTTTATTGTCATCTGTAAAATGGGGATAATACCAATAGTCTTGGATGGTTGTTGCAGTGACTGTGGAAAATGAATCATTCAGTACATGTAAAATTACTGTCAGAATCGTGATTTTAGGGAGAAAAACATTATGTACATGGATTAAACCAGAAAGGGAAAGACTTGAAAAAGTTACTAACTTATATGTCTTACATTAGCTACTCCGTAAAGAGTGTTAATTGGTAGAATATTTTTGGAAGGTCATTAAGAAATATCCATTAAAACTTAAATGTAGTAACATTTCTGCCAAATTTATGGAACACTGAGCAAAATTTAAATGACTCATCAACTTCTCTTCTAGGAAATACATGCATGTGTTTACAAAGATAGGCATACAGGGTGAAAAACTGAAAACTGCGCTGGCTGCTGTGCCTCAGTGAACTGAGTGCTGGCCTGCAAACCAAAGGGTTGCTGGTTCTGTTCCCAGTCAGGGCACATGCCTGGGTTGTGGGCTGGGTCCCCAGTTGGGGACGTGCAAGGGGCAACCAACCGTTGATGTTCCTCTTCCTCCCTTTCACCTTCCCTTCCCCTCTCTCTAATAATTAAATACATAAAATCTTAAAAAACAAAACAAAACTGAAAACCACCTAAAATGTCCATTAAAGAGGGACTATGATAGATTAACACAATGGAATACTGCAGAAGTGAAAAGAATAAGGCATGGATATCTAAATATAACGTTTAGTGAAATGAAAGGAAGTCACACACACACACACATTTGTCCTCAATTATTCACCTAGAAATGCATCTCAAAAGCATGAAAGGATTTATAACAAATTTTTAACAGTAATTACCAACTTCTTGCTGCTCCCAGAATGGGTTATAGATTTTTTTTTTGCAGCCCTGCTTTCGTATATGCACTTCATCTGCCTAAAATGCTAATCCCTCTTTCTACCTGTGAGCCCCTGCTGGGCCTTCAGAATTTAGGGAAAGTTCATCTCTCTGTAGCCCTCTGCGGTCCCACCCGTGGACTGCTCATTTCCCTCCATGACTATATTGTTTCTATCATGACATTGGTATTTAATTATTTGTTTGTGTGTCTGACTTCCCCACTAGCCTATGAGATCCTTGGGGAGCAGACTCACATCTTACTCATTTTTGTTACTCCAGACAGGGGACTGACTACCCAAGGCCTGATGGTGCATTGAATTGAAATAAGTGGCTACAACATTGCCAGAAATAAGAACAGATGAAAGCTATGAGCCCCAGTTTTCCCAAAGCCACCCTCTCAAACCATGTGTTTGCATCCATTCATAGTTCAGAAGGTGTGCTGTAAGGAGAAAAGGAGAAGAAAGCCACAGATAGGGAAGAGAGTTGAGCAGAAGTCTCTTGAAACAAAAATCCCAAGGCATTGACTTTGGCCAGCAACTACCCAATATGGACAGGAGGTGGCGCAAGTGACCTAGATTTCTTCCGTCATTACCTACGAAGTCACAAGGTGGGTGTTAGAAAAATTGGGAGATGGTAGCATCATCCTGAGCCTCTTTTCCATGTCCTATTGTGGTATAAGGCATAATGGCAGCTATCAGTATTCCCCCCTGTGATTTCAGCTCCTAGATATCTGGTTTTCTGGCATCTGTTCTCCATTCTCTTTAATCCATCCTCACTATGGCCAGTTTTGTCCTTTGAAAATCCTCATTTTTGTAAGGAAAGTGAGCATCTTCGTTTCCACCAGTAGCTGTGAATATTATCAAAACCCCTTTGAAGGGCAATTCAGCCATACCTATGAAAAGGAGAACGCTTAGCCTGGAGGAGGCAAGCAATAACTTGAGACTTGCTTAAAAGATTGCGCTATAATTATGGGTGAGATGTTTATCACTGTTTGAATTTCCTCTTCTGGGAGCAATTGATTAGTGAATCATTTTAATGGTAGATAAGCAAACAAAGAAGTCACTGTTGGATATAGAAAATATTCTATTTTGTACATTAATTAAGGTTAAGTTAGTCATTTTGGTAAATTTGGGAGTTATTGTCATAAGTTTATGTAATGGATTTTTATTGCAAAACCAGGCATGCAAGTACAAAATTATTTAATAGTTAGATGGACTAATTAAATAATGTATTGTTGCTGGAGAGAGTTGCTGTTTTTGATATTATGTAAAATTCATTCTTTAAACAATAACTCTTTATTAAATGCTACTTATGCAAAAACTACTTATAGAGTAGTTTTAGGTGCTACTGTTTAGAGGCTGTGAATAAAATACATCAGTGACAATAAAATTATCTGCCCCCATGAGACTTTTAGTCTAGTGAGAGAGATAAGCAAATAAACCAGTACATATATATATATGGCAAGTGATTATAACTACTATGAAAAAGAATAAAGCGATTAAAAAAATAGAGTGACGGGGGCTGTTATTTTAAATTGGGAGAGCCAGTGGTATATATGTGCTAGAGATTCAAGGTTAATCAAAATCAGATACGATTCCTGTCCCTCGTGGAAGTCTAATGTCAGTGGGAGAGAAAGCCACTACTCAGATGATGACACATGTAATTGCCCATTGCTATTAGTGCCATGATGAATTACATGCATGGTGTCATGAAACCTTATTATAGGAATATTTGACCTTTGAGGGAGGTCAGGAAAGACTTCCCTCCGAAACTGATGTTTGCACTGACATGTAAAGCACAACTAGAAGTTAACGATGGTGAGGGTACGGAGAATATCCCAGGCAGAGGGAACTGCTGTGCAAAGGCCCCGGGGCAAGGGCGAACAGGGGAGAATGAGGAAAAGAAAGAAGAGTCTAGAGAGAAGAGAATGAGATGGGGAGGGGTTATAGGGAATGAAAGTCATCATGGGTTTTAAGCCTACAATGGCATAAAGAGATGACTACGTCAATAAGATGCTTACAGTGCTCTGCAGAGAGTGGACTGGGAGGACTCCGATTAAATGTGAGCTAGCCCATACACGCATGTCCAGCATGCGGGCCAGCCTGAAAGAGCTCATCCCCATAGAGACCATTTCACTGACTTTGCTGTTACACTTTTTTTAAAGGACACAATTATCACAAAAAAAAAAAAAAAAGAAAAGTGGGCTAGCCCAAATTGTAGCAATAGTCTTTGCAAATCATAATATTAGACGAGGGCACTGAGTTGGGGACCAAGAGCAGTAGATGGACTTGAGAAACTTTTAGGAGGGAAAAGAAACAGTCCTTGGTAATCAATTGCAGATAGGATGCTCACGACAAGGAGACAGCAAGAATGACTCAGATTTCTGGCTTGTGCAGCTGGATGGGCAAAGGTGCTCTCCTCTAAGACAGAGAGCACTGGGACAAGGCCAGCTGTGTGGGGGAGGATGTGGGTTTGGTTTGGGGCCTGCTGAGGCTGAGCCACCGTCCACATGGAAATATCAAGTCAAGAGTAGGAGCTATGGGCCTGGGATTCAGAGAAGAGGTCAAATCTGGAGAGAAAAGTTTCCATGTTCTCTATAGAGAACTGAAGCTGTGGATAAGGATGTGATCACCTAGGAAGAGATTCTAGAGTGAGAAGAGGAGAGGGACATCAGCATTTGATGATAAAAATGGGAAGGGTACACCTCCGAAGCATATAGGAAACTTAGGGGAAAAAACAGTAAAATATTTTGTCTTTAATGCCAAAAGAAAAGTGTTTTGAGAAGGAATGATTGGTCAACAGTGAGGACAAGTAAGGTGAGATTGGGAAAATGTCCCTTAGATTTGATGACATGGAGGTCATTGGTGACCTGAATTGGAGCTGCTCTGGTCACACGCAGGGCCAGCATCCTGCTTCTAAGAGTAGACAAGGAAAGGAGTGGGGAGCAAGGAAAACACAGACAGGAAGTAGAAATGACTTTCTGGAGGAGCCTAACTGGGAAGGAGAAGAAAGAAATGGATGGGGTCACAGTGTTAGACGAGACGTCCACGCAGACACCAGCCCACCAGGTTGAAAGCAGAGACAAGAGTGTATGGGAGGATGACCAGCCAGGCACTCGGGTCTCCAGTGGGTGAACAGTCATGGTGGCAGTCTGGAAAAGGATGGCAGTGTGGCGGGGAAGAGAGCAGTGGAGCTGCGCAGCCTGGCACTCCGAGGGGAGAGACACAATATTGTGGAAGCAACGTTTGGGAACAAGGACAGTGGCAACACTTCCCAACCCCAAGACTGTGGAGTGTGGAGGAAGAACAGCGGAGACTGGAGAGGGCTGCAGGGTGCGTGGGATCCAAGGGTCAAGCCAGCCTTTGTTCCAAGGGAGGAGTGGGTGGGAACACTCAGAGAAGGCATCGAAGATCTTTGGTGGCTTGGTGGTTGGGGAACAAGCAGTTCCAGAGGTCTCAGTCATCAGAGGCTAGGTCAGAGGCACGGAGGTCCAGGGCATGATAGAAAGGAGGGAACATGAATTAGCTCAATAACTTGGGTTATTGACTGACCAAAACAGGAATGACCAGTGTGGGGTATTTCATCCCAATATCCCTTTGAGGAGGGTGGGCACCAGGTTTACTGGTTGCAGGTGGGATTGTCTGTCACCCCCTGAAGCTCTGGAAAAACATCAAGTAGACAGGTGGGCTGACAAAGCTGCAGGACTTCCCACCACACACTGTCCAGCTGGGGTGAGGGTAGACCTGGGGGGGGGGCGGTCTACAAGATAGAGATACTGTTCAAACCACTATTTAAAAATGCCACCTAAAACCTCACCATCTGACAAATCATCTTTTCTGTTTCTTAGCTTGCCTTTCTTCCAGATTCGCATTGACGGTTTTTTTTTTTGTACTTACAATGTACACATAGTTTGAGATTTTGCCTTTTATCTCCTTTTAAGATTCCATCAGTTATTTTTTACATCATTCCATCTTTATCACAGTTAACCTTCACTATGGTGGAAATAATTGTTGCTCTTACCCAGGAGGCACTTTTTTTTAACATGACTATATAAAGCACCCTGCCCCCAACACATGCACATACATAACACACACACACACAAACACAAACACATGTAATAAATTGCCCATGCAGACATGCACCCCTGCTGGCATCACGGATTATCCACAGCCCATCAAGGTATCTTGAGATCTGTCAATCCTTTCTTAATCTTTTTTCTTTGATACTTGGAACAATAATCAGCAAGCTGGCTGCAACCCGCCCCTTTCTCGCCTACTCAGGAAAACATGCAAGTGAGTGAAAATGACATTATGATAAGAATAATGTTGACTCTGCTCCCATTTATAACAAAAGCAGTTCATTTGGAAAAGTTGGTGCTTTTGCTATTAATAACATAAATTACTTGCCCAAGTGCAACATGCCAGCAAACCCTGCCACTGTTCCTGAGGGCTCCTGGGCTCCTGGGGACACCAAGTTGGCATGCACAGTGAATTTTAACAAGTGCATGTCTTCTCAGAGGAAGTGATATTAAATCTAGCTCTTGAAGGTGGAGGGTTGCCATTCAGAACAAGAGAGAAGGCCATTCCAGGTAGAAAGAAGAGCACCCAAAAAGCCTGGAAGGACTGAAAAATGCTGCCCAGTTAGGGATAGAGCACATTCTCCAGCGGCTTTACCCTGGTGCACATGTGGAAATTGGCAAAGGAGCAAAATGGGAAAGGCCTGTATGACTCACTGAGGGATTTTGACTTTTTTCCCATGTGTTTGGGAGTCATGGAAGTAGTGGGGTTTCTTTCAGCTTTATTGAGGTATAATTGACAAATAAAAATTGTATACAGTTAAGGTGTACAATGTGATGTCTTGATATACATATACATGGTGAAATAATTACCCACAATCAAACCAGATAATATATCCATTACCTCTCATAGTTACATTTATTTTTCTGCAGTGAGAACACTTAAGATCTACCCTCTAAGCAAATTTCAAGTATGCAATACAGCCACCGTGCTGTACATCAGGTCTCCAGGACTTACTCACCTCGCATAACTGAAATTGTGTACTCTGGACCAGCAGCTCCCCACTTCTCCCACCTACTCCCCTGCCCCCCACTGCCAAACCTCTGGCAGGCACCATTCCTCTCTGTGAGTTCAACTATTTTAGATTCCACATATAAGTGAGATCATGCAGTATTTGTCTTTCTGTGTCTGGTTTATTTATTTATTTTGTGTCTGGTTTATTTCACTTAGCATAATGCCCTCCAGTGTTATTCACGTTATAGCAAATGGCAGCATTCTCTTCCTTCTTAAGGCTGAATAACATTCCATTGTATGTATACACATTTTCTTTTCCTTTTTTTCAGATTTTTTGTATGTTTTATTGATTATGCTATTACAGTTGTCCCAATTTCTTTTCCCTTTGCTCCCCTCCACCCAGCACCTCCCCCAGCAGTTCCATCCCCCCCCCCTAGTTCATGCCCATAGGTCATACATATAAGTTCTTTGAATTTACCCTTTTCTATGCTATTCGTAACATCCCCATCTATTCTGCACCTTCCTACTATGCTTCTTAATTCCTGCACCACTTCCCTCCTTCTCCTTCCTTCCCCCTCCCAGCTGACATGCCTCCACCTGCTCCCCATACCTATGATTCTGTTCCCATTCTGGTTGTCTGCTTAGTTTTTTTGTTTTGGTTTGGTTTTTTAGATTCTGTTGTTGATAGTTGTGAATTTGTTGCCATTTTAATGTTCATAGTTTTTGTCTTCTTTTTCTTAAATACATCCCTTTAACATTTCATATAATAAGGGCTTGGTGGTGATGAACTCCGTTTGCTTTTTCTTGTCTGGAAAGCGCTTTATCTGCCCTTCTGTTCTAAACAATAGCTTTGTTGGATAGAGTAGTCTTGGTTGTAGGTCCTTGTTTTTCATCACTTTGAATATTTCCTGCCAGTCCCTTCTTGCCTGCAGTTTCTTTTGAGAAATCAGCTGAGAGTCTTATTGGTACCCCTTTGTACATAAGTCTCTGCTTTTCTTTTGCTGCTTTTAAGATTCTCTCTTTATCCTTAACCTTTAGCACTTTAATTATGATGTGTCTTGGTGTGGTTCTCCCTGGGTCTAATTTGTTTGGAACTCTCTATGCTCCCTAGACCTGTATGTCCATTTCCTTCCCCAAATTAAGGAAGTTTTTCTTCATTATTTTTTCACATAATTTTTCAATTTCTTGCTCTTCCTCTTCTTCTGGCACTCCTATGATTTGGATGTTGGCATGTTTAGAGCTATCCCAGAGGTTACTAAGCCTCTCCTCACTTTTTTCAATTCTCATTTTCTCCTTCTGTATTGGTTGACTATTTATTTCTTCCATATGTCCCAATTCGTTGATTTGAACCCTGGTTTCCTTTCCTTCACCACCAGTTTCATGTGGATTTTCCTTCATTTCATTTAATATAGCCTTCGTTTCTTCCCTGTCATGCTTATTCTTTTCTGTCAAGTCTGTGAGCATCTTTATCACTCATGCTTTAAACTGTGCATCTGTTATGTTCACTTTCTCCTCATTGCTTAGTTCTCCTACTGGAACCTTGATCTGTACTCCCCCCCCGCCCCCCCCCACCGTTTGGGGCCATACTTCTCTGTCTCCTCACCTTGACAGCTTTCTGTGTTTGCCTTTGTGACTTAATAGTTTATCCATTCATCCATCCAGGAACATTTAGGTTGTTTCCATGTCTTGGCTATTGTGAATAAAGCTGCAATGAACATGGGAGGCAGACATCCCTTCGAGATCCTGATCTCATTTCCTTTGGAGATATACCCAGAGTGAGACTGCTGCATCCTATGGCAGTTTTAAAACAGATGATGCTATATGAATCTTGGGTTAGAAAATTCCAGTAGGAAGAGTAAAGAAGAAAGAGAACAGAGCAGAGAAACTGGAGGCCAGCGCGGGAGGGTGAGGTGGGTGGGTTGGGGTAGTGGGGAGTACAGGACCAGGTAGGTGGATAGACATGGAAAGTGACTAGTCTCTGAACTCAAAGGATTAAAGGAAGGTGACGACCTGATCTTCAGCTCTCTGAAGGAACTCTGTATCATCCAGGCTAGTATGTGGCCTGGACAAGTGGGTGACCACACCCTGTCTGCAATTTGCCACACTGTGTCATCATCACATTACCCAAAATCAGCCCACGACTGAGAATGGGGTCATGCAGTCAATGAGCAGATTTCCTAAAGTGAGGAACTTTGGGAGGAATTTATTTCTGGAAAAAAAAAAAGCCAACCAAAAACAAAAACAATGTGAGGAATAGAGATGTCCCCAAACATCTCAGCTGCTTTGCTGGTTAATAGAATTAGCAGGGCTTAAGGAATCATATGGGTGCCAGTTTGAATCCATGCTCTGCCCCCACCAGCTGAGTGACTTCGAACAAATTACACAACCTGCATGCCCTTTCATTTCTTTACCTTTAAAACAGATAGTAATTCCTATCTTGGAGGCCTCTGGCGAAGATTCAATGGCCTGAAACATGCAAACACTCCTGCTACGGTGGTCACCTTAGCAAACTTCAGCGCATACGGCTTCCCTCCCCCTCCTCATCCAGTGTGGCTGTGTCGGGGTCACCAGCACAATCCGAATGGCCACAAACCAGGAGCCAAAAAAGCAGGGCTTGGAGGGAAAAGCTAGTGGGTGTATTGCAGGCAGAAAGAGAAGTAGGATGAAATGCTACCCACTAGCGCTGACTAATGCCACTGGAATTAGGTGAAGGACAAAGGAGATTAATTCAGTAAAATCTCTGGAGTGCTTCAAAGAAACACTGTGTGCAGGGAGTCCTCTTTCAAAACCGGGCTCTGCTCCTCTGGCAGGGGCAGCAGGGCTGTGAGCAGGACAAAGGAGCTTCTTAACAATGCCCTGAATTCTAGTCTACTGAGCTGCTTCTCCAGCTGGCACCAACGGAAAGGAGGCCCGGCGGTGGCCTGGGCAGGGCAGGCTTCCCGCAGCACTCCAGCTGCAACAGCAGCATGGGGTTTGGGGAGGGTCCGAGGCCCTGGATCAAGTGACAGCCCAACACTGACTCACACACAGCCCAAGAGGCTGGCAGCTGGCTAGCAGCAGACCAGCCAGCGGCCCAAGGGTGAGCTCACTAACCACAGGGATGTGAGCAAGGTCAGTCACTAAGGCCCACTCAGCCCGTGGGGCAGAGGCTCCCTCAGTCTCTGCAGCCCTCTCTCCTGAAAGGCCACTGGTGCTGGGGGTCTAAAGACCACTCGTCCCTGGGCCCTTGTGTGGTCCTGACATTATGACTTTATATCGTCCATAAAGGCAGTGCATAACGTGGCTAATGACAGATGATGTGTCTTGGTGAGACGTTCCTATGACTACATTCATAAAGCAGAACTCAGTGCTCAGTCAGATCCATGCCCCTATTTGGGGTTTGGAAAATATCGTTACTGTCAATATGCTAAACTGAGGACTTACTGTTTGTGGCAGAAAAAGCCACCAAGCATGGCTTGATTAACCTAAGAGAAGTTTCTCCAGCAGGCCTGTCTACCCTGCAGAAATTCTGTTTCTTACGAGGCAAGCAGACAGCAAAGAAAACACGTAACACACACACACACACACACACACACACACACACACACTCACTCAGTGTCTATAAAGACAACCTCCTCTGCCTCCTTTGCACTTTTCAGAACCTACAACTGGTGTTGTCCATCCTCTGTTGTATTTTTTAGCCAGGCTCCTCATTTGCCTTCCATAACTGACTCACTACTCATGGGATCCCCATATTTTACACCCCACCCCCACCTCCCCCCCAACCCCCAGCCTTTGTTAGCTGCCAATTTATCTCTAATCTCCCCAAATTGTCAATCCAATCCCAGGTCATAGACTTTAGCCAGTTACAAACAATTATCCCTGCATTGAGGGAAGCTTTAATCCAATTAATGGGTCATTTAAAAGGGCTCTTTGGCTTCTAAACAAGGTTTTCTTTTCCCATTGCCGAATGCTTAAAATAATTTTTAAAAACAAGTCAAAGCCACCGCTCCCAAGGAAATGCCGATTGACTTGAAAAGAGCGGAGGGAGGGATGCCTGTGTCTTCACCCTGGGTGCTCAAACCATATCTGGGAACGGAGGGGTCAAAAGGCAGGAGCAGGGCTTCTTCAAACTTCTGCCTACATCTTCCCTCCTAAGGCAAGACATTTCAGATTAGTGTTTGTTTTCTCTCTCGGTGAAAGGTTTTGCATTTGCAAGTGGAGTGCCTTCCAGCAAGAGGGATTTTATAGTCCAATTCAAGGGGATGTCAGCTCAAGAGAGAGGATTAGGAGCCATTGGGTAGATGATAAGTGCCAGCATATTTCCTATCAAGAGCCTCTTAAGATTTCCCCTCGTCTGGGAGCTCTTCTCTCTTTCCGGTAAGAAGCTCCGAAGAGACACATTAGAGACTCTGGTAGCGTTCTCCCCCGAGTGCCCCCACCTCCTTCTCTTGCTCTTTGCCATACATCATTTTAAGAGTTTGTGCTGCCTTTTTTACACTTAGAGGCAAAATAAAAATGTCTGGAAAATGAAAACCAAAATTATAAGCAATCCTTCAGCCCCTGGGCACAGGAGTAAAATGAACAAGATCTGAATATAATCTTTCCTGATGGCCAGACACCTCGTCTCAGAAAAGGGCAAGATGAGAACATTCTTTCTTCCTAAACAGCAGCAGTGTTCCAGGCTGGCCCCTCAAGCAGGAGCTATCACACGGAGCTGCAAACAGATGTCAACAGCAGGACCCAGGCCGCCAGAGCCCAGGTCCCGCCAGCCGCCCACCCCAGCCTGGCTCCCCACCAGGGCTGGGGCTCCCCGTGGCATTCCTGTGTGGGATGTGTAAGCTGGGAAAGGTCGTGAGCAGAAAGCCCTTTCCAACCTCCCTCTGACTCACAGGACAAGGGAGGGCTAATTATTTTTCTCTTGGATGAGCATGTAGGCATTTTAAAAGGCTGCCTAGTGAATGAGAGCACTTAGACTTGGAGTCAGCCACATCTGGGTCCCAGGTCTTCCTCCACCACTTTCTGGGGGTGAACACTTCTTTAAGCCTCATGTCCCTCACCTGTCATGGGGAAGAGGAATAATAACCTGACAGGTCATTACCAGGATTAGAGGAAATGGTACAGGAAGGGTCAGACTCCATAAATGTCTACCAAATGGGGATCATCAGTTATGTTCAATGGGCAGATTCAGGAATAACAAGCCTAATTTGGACAATTTAAAGCTGCTTTTACTTATTTTTGTGGTTCTAAATGCCTTTGTTAAAAGGAGTTAAAAGAAGATGAAAACTTCCTCCTGGATTTCTTCAATTTCTAAATAAGGTTCCTGTTAAATTCATAAAGAGAAGGGCCATTGTCCTGACAACATCCTCTTGGCACCCCCTACAAGGCCCCTTGTTTTACATGATCAGTTTGTCCTCATAACCAGGTTAATCTGACTCCTGAGAGCCAGGGTGATCGTTTCAAACTGCGCTGCTTCTGGGTTTGGTCACCAATCCCATCACACCTTCCTCTGTCGGTACCTCCCCCCACCCCCTCTCCCACCCCCCACCATGGGTTCTGAGCTTAAGATGCTCAGGATAATGTGTTGCCTCCATCCTGGAGCCTGGCCTGGGGCTTGGCTGCAACCAGAACTCCAGCATCTCCCTCTTCTTGTGCAGAAATTTTAAAGCAAACCACTCCCTCTGCCTGCAGTTGAGGTGGAAAATGTCCCACTGTTACCAGTAGAATGATTACATTTTAATCACATGTTTTCCTCCCTTATGTATCTCCACCAACGCCTTTTGAAAAGAACAGTTTTAAAAATGCTTTTTGGCTTTAATTCCCTTGCCTTGTTTTTCCTTTTCCCTTCTCCCCAGCTTTTCTGTTTGTTGGTTTGGTTTGGTTATGACTATAGCGCAGTAATAGCCCCAGTTATTGGTAGGGGTGTAACTGAGACATGCTTCCTTGTTGCCAGGACAAATAGATTTAGAATAAAGAAGCAGCTGTTTTTCGCACGATCATTCTGGCACATTCACCGAGCAGCAACCGTCCTCAGGTTACTCTGCTCAGGAAACAGAGGTGACTTTGGTGGCGTGACTAGTTCCAAGGACTGTGACCCCAGGGATCACAGGTAGGACTCAGGGCAGGGACTGTGACCCCAGGATTCACCGGTGGAACTCAGAGCGTCCAGGACCCTCTAAAATTATAGACAACATTGTTTGTGTGTGTGCACACTGCGAATTTTTCAGGGAGAAAACCTCATAGCTCTGATAAGATTTTCAATGGTACCCAGACTATAAGAAAAGTGGGGTGGGGAGTGGTGGTTAAGAACCACTGATCTAAGAGGAGACAGTGGCATGTACACTGCTAGTTAACACGCAGCTTCTTGCAGTCACCTTTAATGGACTGATTCTCTCTCCCCACATCCAAGCTGTCAGAAAACCCTCCTGGTTCTGCCTTGAAAATCTGTCACAAATCCATCCTCTTCTTACCATCAGCATTGCCGCCTCCTTGGTCAGCCCTCATGTCTGCCTTGAGTATTGCTTCTATCCTCATCCCTGCAGTCTATTCTCAACACAAAAGCCAGCTGATGCTTTTAAAGAACAAAGCAGATTATGTCACTCTTTTGCACAAAATGCATCAAACCCTTCCCTGGTCATGCAGAAAAATGCCAAAGCCTGTATTCTCTTCCAGAAGGACCAATATGCTAGGCCCCCACCTCTGCTCCTTCTGGCTTTGACTCTGACATGCTCCCGTTCACTCCTTCAGCCTCGTTCACTTCTTGCTTTTCCTGGTGTACCCCTCACAAACGCCACAGGGCATTTGCACACCATTTCCTCCACTTGCAACAACACTCCTCCCCCAGATGGCAGCTTGGCTCACTCGTCCACTTCATTCAACTTTCTGCTCAAAGATCACTTGACCAGCCCTGACCAGTGTGGCTCAGTTGGTTGGGCATCTTTCTGCAAAGCAAAAGGTCCCTGGTTCAATTCCCAGTCAGGGCACGTGCCTGTGTTGAGGATTTAGTCCCTGTTGGGGTACATATGGGAAGTAACCAATCGTTTCTCTCCCTCTGCTTCTCCTTCTCTTCCTCTCTCTCTAAAAATAAATAAAATCTTGACTAAAAAGAGATCACTTGACCAAAAATGTCTTTCATGACCAACCTAGCTAAAATAGGACCCCATTTTCTGCCAATCATTTTTCTCTCTTTCATCTAACATTAAATTATATATTTATTTACACCTTGTATATATAGAATACACAGAATATAAGCTCCTTGAGAGCAGGGACTTTGTTAGGTTCATCTCTCTATATCAGGCCCCTAGAACAGTGCCTAGTGTATAGAAGCTGCTCAATAAACATTTGCTGAATGAATAAATGAGTGAACGATGTATAGTGCTAATACAGTGAAGTAAGTAATAATAGCTTAATCTGCAAAACCCTAAAGAAGCACGTGGAAGAAGAAGCCACTAAATCTGAGTTAGGAAGGTGAAGCAGAGAGACTTTCCAGATAAGCAGAACTTCCAGAGGAGGTGATATACAATATCCACATGGGAAAGGGCGCTGCAGAGAAGGACATATCAGGCAAGGGGAAGATGCATGGGTTAAAACCTGGGGGGCATGGAAAAGCATGGCCTTCTGGGAACCACAAGTAGCTCAATGTGCCTGGAATATTTACCTAAGGAGGAAGTCATGGGGTGACAGAAATGAAATAGGGACCAGATCATCCAGGTTCTAATATGTTTTGCTGAAGACTCTCGATTTTATCCTGTAAGTGGTAGGGAGCCAATAGAAGATTTTCAGGAGTGTGGGAATGTGCTTAGAAAAATTGCTCTGTGGGTAAGATGGATTAGATCTGAGGAAGCCTGAGGGCAGGGAGCCCAGTGACACAGCTGTGTGAGAGACACGGAAGCCAGAACTGAGAAGGGATAGTAGGGATGGGAAGAAAGGAATTAGAGCTAGAGAAGCAAGACTCTGTGACCCTACGCACTGGAAAGGTGAGAGAAAAGAGTTCAGCTAACTGCAAGCCTCAGCTAGCAAACACATGGCCCCCAGCCCCCTCCCCGAGCTCACAGCAAGGATCACTAACCTTTGCACTCCTTCCCCCTGCCCCCGCCCCAAGCCTTGACGTGGCCTCAGAACCCACCTCAACACAGTGCACCAGGCAGCCCTTCCAACCTGATAGGAGTTGATAGTAAAACAGGAATCTGTTTGTTTCTCTAGTTTGAGTCACTCTATGGTGCTATCGTGAATTAAAATAGAAAGTATGGAAAAAAGGAGAGGGCTTTGGCAGAGAAGATTTAAATTAATTCCATGTAGAATTAGTACTTATTACTATTATTCCGGTCTGCATACTTGCTTGCTAGCTAAACTCCATCATCCTTTGTCTCCATTATTTCCACATCTTTGGGAAGATAGGAAGGGACAGAGGAAAATTGGCAATTTGGAATAACAGCATATACTGACTTGTCTAAACAGACATTCTACCTGCCAAGTAGTTTGTGTTTTTTCCCCAAAAGGATAAAATCTATTTCTCATTAAATCACTGGGCAGGATGCCTTCTCCCTCAACTGACAGCTGATGCTGCTGGCAGCACTTCTGTGTCTGGCAGGTGACCACCGAAGACGGCCACCGAGGTGGTTAGTGCTGCCCTGACATGAACGGCCAGGCAGACTTGGCAGGTGCCACCTGCTTGGAATCCTCTGCTGCTGGCCGAGGTCACCAAGCTAAGCAAGATCACACATCCAGACAAGGCTCAGGTTCGTCCCATTGTCAACCAAGTCCCAACCAACACTGAGCTGGTTTCATTGAAAAAGAATGCTGATGGACAGTCATATCTCACACACACACACACACACACGCACACGCACGCACATGCACACACAGAATCAGAGCCAGGATGGTTGTTTTTAAGCAAAGGCATTTGGAAATAAACGTAGAGTAGATCCTGGCTAAAAAATACATAAGCTATAAAAGATATTCCGGCACGATTTGAACATTGGCATATAGGTAGAATGCTAGATGATATAAAAGTCAGGCTAATCTTCTAGGTACAAGAAGGGTACTGTACATGTGGGATATTGGCCTAGCTGGAAAGTGTATACTAAAGTACTTAAGAGTAAAGTGTCTGGGGTCTAGATATTAATTTCAAATAGTAAAGCAAGATAGATAGAGAGAGATAGATAGACCAACAGATAATGTAAACATGGCAAAATATTTACAATTGTTGAATCAAAGTCCAGGGTTTATTGGCCTGTTCTTTTAACTTATCTTAATGTTTGAAAATTTTCATAATAAGAAGTAGAGATAAAAAATTATAAAGCAAGAATTAGTCACAAAAATACTAAAATCCTGAAGTTTTTCATAACAGTGCTGATTCATCTGAGCTGTACACAGGGTTTAGTATGACTACAGATAAGAAGAGTGTAGATAAATATTTGGGGGGGGCATTCTGTAGACAATAGGGGGTGTGGCAGAGCCACATAAAACACTATGATGAACATCTCTGAAGATCTTGATCCCATTTAGCTCCTCCTCCTATGTATTCTCACTTGGACTTTACAAATGGCCCAATAAATGATGTAGGGGTTACTTTGCTCTGGTTTTTATAGTGAAGAGAACTATAACTCCGAGAGATTGAAATCTGTGACCTAAAGTTGTGTGATATGTAACAGAGCCGGGATGAAGCCAGATCTTCTACTTTTAAACCTTGTGCTCATTTCTCAACACCATGTAACTTACTGTGGGTTCTGCCAGAGGCAGACCCTGAGTCAGGGATTCAAGTGCAATGGGTGCATTCGGACGGTTCCAGGACCACCAGCAGGGGGATGGGAACATGACACACAAGGAGGAGGCAGCCTGTCCGGAGTGTGTACTGAGCCAGCGACCCCAGCGGGCAACTGGAGTTTAATCCCAGGAGAAAATCTGGGAAACAAAATAAAACACATGCCTCATACTCATCCCACCCAAGGGATGAGGGAGCTTGGATATTTATGCCCCAGTCACCAGGGATCCTTGCTTGAGGGATGCTCCCAGGTGTATTAATGCCACAGCACTCCCAGCCCACTGCAGTTCTGAAAAAAAGTCCTCAGACACCCAGACAGAGATAGGCTGGCCCAGGCACCCTGGCTCAGTTAGCCTGGAGGGATGTGCATAGCAGACCAATAAGGCCCCCTCTTCCACGCTTTAGGGGGCCCAGCCTGGGCTGCTGCCTTTCTCTCCTCACCAGCCAAGCACAAGAAGTAGTGATCGTTTCAGATTCCACAGCGTCCAGGGAGAACAAGACCCTGTTTAGGGTAAGGTGAGATTTAAGGGCATCATTTATTCAAATGGAGCTACACCTGGGAATCACACCCTAAGAGCAGCAAAAGCTCCTGACCCTGGCAGATGGGGACATGGACACACACACGCATGTACAACATTGCTGGTTTTGAAGTGAGTTCAAGCCATAGAAAGCTAAGAATAAACCACTCAGAAGTTCAACAGCTGTTTACTGGAGTGTAAAAGCATATGAATGGGGCTCATCATATATTCAGATGCCACAGCAAGCCCCTCATTACACTTGCTGTGGACTGAAGACAACCCAGAGATGGGTAACAGGCTAGAATGAATATGGGACCCAGTGGCCCAATCCAGCCCCCCTTTCACATCTCATTACTCACACTGCCTGCAGTATTCTGAACACTCAGACACCAGCTGAAAATCACTTACAACTGGGAAAATACTGGGCAACAATGAGGTATTTAAAATCTGGGTTTTAAAAAAATTTTATAGCCATTATAGCTCCAGTAACATTTTACCCATAGTTCTGCAACCACCAATAAATCAGGCTGCTGTCATTTTCCATGATTCCATCCAGAGAAACAGAAGTCTCTTGGGGAACAAAACTGTGAAGACCATATATTAAAATGGGGCAGAAAGAGGCAGGTTACCAGAGGAGTCGGGATGTTCATGTGCTTTGCAGAGGGACTGGTCGGCCTTTGAGGTGCCAACAATGGAGGGTGATGAGAGCAAGCCCAGCCGCTCTGACCAGCACCCCCTTGGGAGACAGAGCTTTATTCCATCGGTTTTGAGTGTTTCCAATTCTGCTGGCAAGACCATCCCTGTGATAAAATCAAACTGTCTTAGCTGGATACTATTAGATATGCGATTTTTCTAACTCCTTTCTTCTGGTTCTGTGTTTGCCAGGCAAACTTATGACTCCCTGTAGATGTGCTGCACAAAGATAATGCTCCCATTCCATGGACTTTGAGTTTTTCTAATCCCCACCTAAGTGATCTTCCATGAGAGACCAAGAGTCAGTGCTAGCAATTACCTAGGACTCACTATGTGCCCAGCATTGTGGTGAGACTCACTACTTCACATACATCTACTCATCTGAATCCTCATGATGACTCTAGGAGCTGTAACTACTCTTACAGTCCCCATTTGGCCGGTGGGTGATGGAGAATACAAGTAGCTTGTCTAGTGACACATGGCTAGTGAAGAGGCTGAGCCAGGTGTGAGCCCGCACTGCCTGGCCTCGCAGCCTGCGCGCTTAACCACCACGCTGTACTGCGCCTCTTGTTGGGTCTGAGGTCTTTAGAGGTTTTTTAGTGATAAAATGTTTATAACATAAAATTTACCATCTTAAACATTTTTTTAGTGTACAATTCAGTGGCATTAAGTACATGCATACTGTGGTGCAACCATTTCCACCATCTGTCTTCAGAATTTGTCCATCATCCCACACTGAAACTCTGTACCTATTAAACAGTAAGTCCCCGTTCCTGCTCCCAGCAGCCCCGGGTAACCTCTGTTCTACTTTCTATCTCTATGAATTTGCCTATTCTCGGCACCTCATATAAGTAGAATTCTACAGTATGTGTCCTTTGGTGTCTGTTTTATTTCACTTTGCATAATGTTCTCAAGGTTCATCCATGTTGTAGCAAATGTCAGAAATTCATTTGCCTTTTTAAAGCTGAATAGTGTTCCATTGCATGTATATACCACATTTCTGTTTGCCCATTCATCCACTGATGAACATTTAGGTTTTTTCTCTCATTAGGGTTTGATGTTTCTGTGATTTTATCCTATATTGTGGCTTCTGCTTTGGCTCCCTCTGTTTCTTGTTTCTGTGGAGAGAAAGCACCATAGTGCAAGGACAGGTATCTCTGTTCCACATGATATTTATAATTCTCTTAGTAAGTCAATATGTTGGCACTCTAGTGTCTACCTCAGTCTTTTGTTAATTTAGAGAAAGGCCAGACTCTCACATCCTGACACCCCAGGGCATTGACAAGACTGAGTGTCCAGGTGTTGAAAGTGGGGACTCACGAAGTCCACATTAAGACACAGATACACAGTTCCCAAGGCAGGGATTCCCCATGATTGACAAGTACCTGTATGCTTTGTAGGCAGCTTTCTATTTATATCACATTCATTTCCATAAGTGCAACAGGTTCTTTGTATACTTAGCTGCTAGTTCTTCAACACTTATTATGTGTCAGGCACCATGCTAGGTACTTTTCAAATATTACCTCGTTTAATCCTGACAAGAAGCCTGCAATAATAAATGTTATTACCCCCGTTTAACAGATGAGAGAATAAATAATTTGCCCAAGATCACACAGCTAGTATCAGATGGATGCATGCTATTTTATCAGGTATGAGTACCGTAATTAACTGTTGCATATTTTCATGGAGTACAAGTTTCTATTACTTTATGTAACTCTGTAAGGAACATCTTTGTGCAATAGCTATATCTTTCTTTGATGTTAGTTCCTCAGAATGTACTTCCAGAAGCACTATTACTGAATCAAGTAGTCTGGATATTTTTGTGGCTCTCAATTGCTAAAATATTTTCCAAAAGATCAACAAAGATGACCATTCACAGACTCCAGGCCAAGATCCAGTGTTGGCAAAATAGCAAGTCAAGGAGGTAAACGTCGAAGACTTTCCATGTCTGCTCTCTGGTTTTTGTTTTGTTTTAATTCCAGCTCTCCAGCCTTGACCCTAAAATTTCCATTTAGTCCCATGGCATCAAGTCCTCCCTTTCTCTGATAATGTCTTCTACCCTCAAGACATTTTTCCTCCTGTCCCCCTCCTCTCCAAAACACCTGTCCAACCTCCCCTTCAACAAATGTCCTTTTATTGTCAGGGCTCATAACTGTTATAAAAAAGGGAGTTTTCAAATTAGTTCACACCAAGCTATTAAGGAGTGATTACAACACCCAGTGGTAATTAGTAATTTGTTTTTAAGACATGGTGCCTTGGAAATTTACTTTCAGAAATACTGGGACAGGTGCTCACAGTGGTATGTATGAGGATGTTCCTGGAGGTGCCGTTGACAACAGCAGCTGGTTAGGCAATGTAAATATTCAACAATACTGGGTTGTTAAATAAATTATGATAAGTCACACAACAGAATGCCATGGCACTATTCAAAATGACAATGTAGATGTGTATTATTGACTAGAAATGGTAGCATTAAAGGAGATGCAAATCACACAGCCTTTAATATAATCATAATTTGGGAAAGGAAGTAAATACTTACATATATGTATGTAAGTGTGTATATGTACATGTGAATTCTATGTGTATATATATAAAATCATATATATTATCAAAAAACACTAAAATATTGGGAGGGTAAACACCAAAAAAGTTGGGGTGAGGGAGTGGGAATAAGGATTTTTTAAAAAACTTAAACCTATCTTCTTGTTAATGTGTATTATGTATGTCATTAAAAAAAAAAAAAAAAAACTTCCTTAGGGGGAGTGTTTATAGTTGGCACTGTGCTGGGGAGGATGAGCAGGTAAGGCAGGTGGGTGGGCGAGAGGGTTGGGGCTGGGAGCCTGAACCCTCCAATCCACAGCATTGACCTTGGCCACTTTCCCTGCTCCTCAGCCTGGCCTCTGCTCAGTGTGCAGTGAAAGAGACAAGGGCTCATGTTAATTTGCCCCTTTCCAAATGGCTATAAAAAGCAAGCTGATGTAAGATTTCATGAATCCCTACCTACTCTAACATATGCTGAACATTTCTGCTGTGTACTTTCGTTAAAAATGCTTTTTAAATGAGTGGGTGCCCATATGCCCCAGGAACCTGAAATGTGGCTAGGTAGGCCGGCGTAGTCATGGTTCTTTAATTCACTTCCACAGGTTCTAACGAGCTCAGTTCACTACAGCAGCTTCCCAGTCCCAACTGTGCTGCAAATACGGTGGGGAAGGTGGAGGAGCCCTTCAGAGCACTTGCAATTTACTGAGCACTTGCTTTAAACCCGGTTTGGGTTTCAGGTTTTGTTTGTTTTGTTTTGTGTTGTTTTTCACATAATCTGGAGTATGATGAGAGGCGGAGCAGAGGCCATTTAGCATAGTGCGAAGAACATGGATCAAAGTTAGACAGAGCTGGGTCTGAATCTCAGTCCTGAAACTCACCGGCTAGGTGGTCTTGGACAAGTTACTGAATCTGTTTTTTCCCATTTCTTCATTTGTAAGATGGGAATAAAAAAACCTTGTCTCATAAAGTCATCATGAGGATGGATTGGGATAGTGCCTCTAAGAACATGCCATAGTCTTTGGCACAGAGTAAAAGCTCAATAAATATTACTGTTTTTGCTCTACTTACTGACTTATTAAGAAGGAATTATGCCACATTGAGAGGAGTATGTGACAGGAAGTCCAGAGTCCTGTAGGAAGACATGCCAGTGGCACTGCCCACGGATGTGGGGGAGTCGGGGAACACTTGCAAGAAAAGTGGCATCAAAAATGGGATTTGAAGAATTGGTAGGAGAGGTCAGATGAAAGGCAAGGGGTGTGGGGAGAGGAAAGGGTAACAGTCCCAGAAGTATAAATGCAAGCAAGCTCCTGAACTTACATTCATTTGCATCCTTGTAACAACTCTGTAAAGCAGACGTTGTTATAATCCCCATTTTGCCATGGAGAACACAGACGCAGAGAGGCTAATTCAATTACCTACTATCACACAGCTAGTAAGTGATGGCACCATGCTGTCTTATTATGAAGAACCCTCCAGAGCCTCCTCATACTAAGTTTATCCCTGTAGCATCCCATGGGTGGCGGCCCTTGCTCAGCAATCTTCTTCATGGAAGAAGCATCGACTGGGTTAGCCTCTGATGACACAAAAATGGTTAAGATATGACCACTTTCCTCAGGGAACCCACAGATGGACAAAGGAGAAAAATAAATCGATAAGCCATAATGCGAAACAGACTCTGATAAGTATAGTAAGAACAATTTGGGAATGCCATCACAAACTTCAAGTATAAACCCACCTGAGGAAGAAGGAACATTTTGGTAATTATAGAGTGCTCAGAAGGAGCCGTCTCAGTGTGATAAACAGTCGGAACGTGAGTGTGGTGTTGGTACAGGCACACTATGGTGTGGACATGGTGACTACAGCACCATGGCTGGGGACTCAGAAGAGATGAGCAGAATGAAATAAGAGGCTGAAGGACGGTGTGGAGCCAAGTCATGCAGGATCCCGAATGCCAGGCTCAGGTAGTGAGACTGACTTCTGATACCAATGGGGAGCCCGTAAAGGTTGTGGAGGAAGCAAGGGACCTGATTTGTCCTCGATTTAGGGAGGCCTCAAACAGATGGCTTGAGCCAATGAATGGAATGTGAAGGGCAGGTAGAAAAGGTAGTACTGAGGTATGATGCTTAGGACTCAGGGTTTGGATGTAGACATGAGCAAGGACGGGCTAAGACACCTCCAAGCCTCTATGTCCTCTCCTTCGTAGCATGGCACCTGGACTCCATATGTGTTCCAGGTGTATGTTCAGCAGGCCTTTGGAAAGTCTGCTTGGCATGCCGGGCAAGAGGAGTCAGGCCAGACGGAACAGGAAAACTGGAGGAGAGCCACAGTCCTCTTCCTGACACCTGCCTCATTCCCTGTGTGCAGGCCCTGTCTCTCCGCTTCTTTATCCTCATCACTGGGCTTGGTTTTTGTGGAACAAAGAGCAGATGAAAAGTGATTCATAATTATCATTTTCTGTCCCAGGAGCATACCTCCCTTTGTACTCCAAGACACATGGCAACTGTCCAATAAATACTTTTTAATGGTTTGGTTGATTGGGTTGTTGGTTGATGGAAGGGACTATTAAATAATTCAGTAAACTCCTATGAATTTTTGAGACTTCTTAATGTTAATCCACTTAATATACTTGCCTTAAAAAGAAGTTTCCCAATTTTATCATTATAATGGCATAAAAACACACACATTATGCTAAATTTTCCCAGGTCAAGACCACCAGGTAAATAGAAAGTCATTGATGATTTTCCCAAGAACATCAAATGAATTGATGGACAAATCTGAGATAAAAGCTCAAGTTTACCACATTTTATCCTATATCCAGGTTATTAGGTTACTAACTATTCATCCTTTGACCAGCTGTCTATAAGATTGAGATTCCCCCTTCAGAAGAAATTGTCATAATGAAAGGGCACCCCTTTTCTGAAAGCCTATGAAAACATCCTTGAAGCAGAAATTCATCTTCTATACTTCAGCTATCTTCCTAGATCATTCAATGTTTCTTCTATTCCAATTTTATTTAACAGGTGCCCAGACAAGTTTTTAAACTTTCACTTTTTGATTAAATTGAATAGTCACTATCAGTTCAATTCTAGAAATGATCATTTTTGGAGTCAGAGATAAGTATCTCCCCACCATATTTCAGCATGTTAATGTCATATCTTTCAGCAAGAGATATAAAGGAGTGCTTTTTAAACTTTAATGTGCCCAGGAGTCTCATTAAAAAGCAATTCTGCTTCAGTAGGTCTGAAGTGAGCCTGTGGCCCTGCATTTTTAACTAGCTCCCAGGTGCTGCCAATGCTGCTGGCCTGTGAGCCACAATTCAAATTGTAAAGACAAGACTACACAGAGCAAATAATGAATTATTTCCACATTCTCCTTAAAACCTTCTAGGGAACCACAGAGGGAGCTTGCTGTTGGGGGCAGAGGAAGGACAAGAGCTTCACAGTCAGATTCAAGTTCAAAGTTCAGTTTCTCCACTTACTATCCTCTCTGAGCCTCAACTGCAATTGTTGGAATTAAATGAGACAATGCACACAAAGAATGTAGTACAGTGCCCGACGCAGAGGAATTGGTGAATGAATGGTAGCTAGCAATACAGTATCCCCTCACTTATCGCGGGTATTACGTTCTAGACCTCCCCGCGATAGGTGAAAATCCATGAAGTAGGAACCTTACATTTATTTCATTGTTTATATATATTTTAAGGCTTTTTAAACCCTTCCCATACACTTATAAACTGTTCCCAGTTTCTTATTAACCTTTCCCACTCCCTTATTAACCTTTTCCACACTTTTATAAACACTATTTATGGTCTTAAACATATTCTACACTCTTAAATCTACATAACTTTAACAACATATGTATACAGTACCGCAAAATCCCGCGATATAGCAAAAAATCCGTGATAAATAATTAAATATAATATTTTTTAAAAGCCTGCGATACAGTGAGGCCGCGATAAGTGAACCACGATATAGAGAAGGACTACTGTATTGCTTTTGAAAATAACAACAGGAAGATAAGTTTTGTTTTTCCATTGACTCAACTACAGAATTTTGAGGAAAGGGCTATTTGTGGTCACCAAGTGTCCACTATTATTTATCGAATACCTGGAGCTCCCACTCCTTCTCCATCCTCGCAGCCTTGACAATGCCTTGCCCCACAGCTTGCTCTCTACTTTCCCTAGAGCAGCAATATGTGCCGTCAAAACCCTGAGGCCCCCAAGAGAACAGCCTAAATATTGTGGGGGAGAGAACAGAGTCCTGGTAGGAGCTGTCACAGCTTCATGCACCATCATTCTTTTCAAACCTTCCCTAAACGTCTACCTTGGACATCTCCCATGCTGGAGTGATCTGGAGAGGAACAGAAAGCCTGCTCCCAGCCACCCCTGCATTCTGCCACATCCCTTTCCCTCCGTGCCATCCAGCGAAGGAGAACTGTTTGCCAAGTCACAGAATTGTGTTGTCTGTTCACTAGAATGTAAGCTCCTTGGAGGCAGGGATTTTTGCTTATTTTTTCTACTGCTATAACACCAGAGCCTTGCATAGTGCCTGTTGCATCGTAGGTGCTCCGTAAATAGTTTCTAGATGAATGGATGCATGCTGTTCTGCAGAGGAAGCTGTGAAGAATGGCAGGAATATCGAACAGGGAATCAGAATGGTTTATGTCCCACCCTCGCCACTCTCAGCTGGTGTGGCGTGTGTGTATGTGTGTGAGTGTGCCTGAGCAATTAGCCTATGTTGTTGAGCCTCAGTTTCCCTTTCTGTAGGCTGAAAATAGTGCATACTCATTCCACAGTTAAATGAAATATTATGTATAAAAGTGCCTGACACATGGAACCTGAAAGCAGAATATTCAGTCTTCCCCTGTACCATTTGATATTACCATAGTTCTATATTGCACAAACATTTATAAATAGATGAAATGCAAATGTCTTTTGGAAAATCTCCAAGCTAGAAAAATAGCCTTTGTTTGCCGGAGATTTAAATTATGCCAGTATATGTATAGAGACCTGAGAATGCATGTGAACCTGACACTGACAAATGCGCAGCATGTGGAAATGCCAACCACTCTGTAACAAATCTGCTCTGGGGGAGGAGAGTAACGTTTCCTGGAGATTTTTTATCCATTTGAAAATGTTACCATTCTCCCAGGAAAAGCCAGAGAACCACAATGGGACAGTTGGATTCAAGTGCACTGACATTTTATCACCGACCAACAGCCCCAATGAATTTAGAAGCCAGAAGAGATGGCCATGTTGCTTCATATAGTGTTGAGTTAAGAAAAGGGCACATTACAAAGAGAGGGAGAGAGCTGCCCAAGCCTAGCTTTCCAATAGTTTTCTTTTGTCACAGACTGTTCCAGAATGAAGGTTAAGTGATGAATTGTCAATGGCTAGTAACTTTAGTTGAGAAAAATCCAAGGGCACACTTCCAATAATACCTTACCACCCATCAAGTACTTTTTGTGTGCCAAGCATGGGGCGGAGCACTCTACTTGGAAAACCTCATTGAATCTCCTGCAAAAGCTCTTTACTGCACAGATGAGCAAACTGAGTTGTAAAGATGTGACACGATTTGCACAGGTTATACAGCCAGGGGTGGCAGAGCCCAGCCTGACATCATCCTAAGGTTCAGAGGTGGGGCTGAAGCGGGCAGGAGGAAGAGGAGAGACTCTGCTTGACTTGGAAGCTCTACAGAGTTCAGGGCTTGAAAGTCAGAGAACGGGTACTATCTGCCACTTAGTAGCTCCATGTTTTTAGCACGCTACTTAGCCTTCCTCGTCTGAAACATTAGAGGTTTAACAGTAATAATAATAGCTAACTTTATATTATGTGTCAAGTATTTGATTCCTAACATCTCTCAAAGCATTTACAACTCTTATAAAGGAGGTACTATAATTTCTCCCGTTTTCCTGAGACAGAAGCTAATAATCATGAGGCAGAGGGCCTGGCATACAGTAAGTGATCAATAAATGATGGCTAGTATCAGGATGCAGCATTGCCTCCCTGTTCACTTTTTGCAAGCTCTCCTCCATCAGGAAGACACTCCATGCCCAGTTTTTCCCCAAAGCCCTTCTCCTCCTTCCCTCTCCCACTGCAGAACCTACCTGCCCCAAAATGTCTGACATAAAATTTCACCAATACTTCCTCTACTAGTGGTCAAACGGTCGGTCCCTCCACCCCAACTGCCTGTTTTATTTTTCTATGAAATACCAAAACCTAATTCCTTAGCATTTAAGCTCTAGAGGAAAGATTCAACAGGCAATAAGTAAAATATACATGCTGGGTGTAAAATAGGAATGATCATAAGAATTGGTTTGGGGACACTGAAAGTATTCAGAGAAGGTTTCATGGATTACTACTGATAATAGGGAACACTTACTAGGACCTTGCAATGTACCAGACACCACACTTAGCCTGACTTTTTTAATTGACACACTCAGTCTTGAATTAGACACAGTTATTGTCCCCACTCTACAGATGTGGAAACTGAGACAGAGAGTGTAAGCCACTTGCTCAAAGTCACAGTGTCAGAGACCGGCAGAACCAACACCATAACCCAGCACTCTGATTCCAGACCCTGCACTCTTGGCCTTTGTGGTCAAGGAACTCTAACTCAAGCAAATCATCTGGGATCCAAGTTCATCTTCACCATTCTGGACTTCTGTTCCTCATCTATAAAATAAGAGGCTATAATTAATGATCTCTGAGAATCATATGTCATTAGAGAAGTGGATTCTTGTATTTAATCCTCTTTACCTATGAGGTTGAGGATATGACCTCCAATTCACAGATAGGAAATGATGATACAGTTCCCCAAGGTAGTAGAGGGCAGGGAATTGTTTTCTCTGACCTCAAATACATGGCCTCTCCTCTGAAGAGGCTGCCTTTTCAAGTTCAGGGTCACAGCTATCTGTGATTCCAGTTATCATTCTTTATCTAGTCCATTCATTTCTGAAGTCAATTTGGACTCTGGATGGAATCTGGATTCTATTCTGGAATAATTTTTGTGATTCCAGTCATCCTACTTTATCGAATTCATCTTTTTCTCTCTTTTTCTACTTCTGGCCTAGACATGTTAATGAAAACTGAAATACAAATTTATATAATTTCTAGAGTAGCTAAGATTTTATTCATTAGTTTTTTAAAATATATTTTATTAATTATGCTATTACAATTGTCCCAATTGTTCCTCCTTTGTCCCCTTCTTCCTGATACCCCCCTTCCCTCCTGCAATTCCCCCACTTTAGTTCATGTTCATGGGTTGTGCATATAAATTCTTTGGCTTCTACATTTCCTATACTATTCTTGACATCCCTCCATCTATTTTATACCTACCAATTATGCTTTTTAATCTCTGCATCTTTTTCCCCATTCTCCCCCTTCCTCTTCCCAGCTGATAATCCTCCAAGTGATCTCCATATCTATGATTCTGTTCCTGTTCTGATTGTTTGCTTAGTTTGTTTTCTTAGATTCAGTTGTTGATAGTTGTGAATTTGTTGCCATTTTAATGTTCATAGTTTTTAACTTCTTTTTCCTTAAATAAGTCCCTTTAACATTTCATGTAATAATAGCTTGGTGATGATGGACTCCTTTAGCTTTACCTTGTGGGAAGCACTTTATCTGTCCTTCCATTCTAAATGATAGCTTTGCTGGATAGAGTAATCTTGGTTGTAGGTCCTTGCTTTTCATCACTTTGAATACTTCTTGCCAGTCCCTTCTTGCCTGCAAAGATTCTTTTGAGAAATCAGTTGGTAGTCTTATGGGAATTCCTTTGTAGGGAACTCTCTTCTTTTCTCTTGCTGCTTTTAAGAGTCTCTCTTTATCGTTAACCTTTGGCATTTTAATTATGATGTGTCTTGGTGTGGTCCTCCTTGTATCTAGCTTGTTGGGGACTCTCTGTGCTTCCTGGATTTGTATGTCTATTTCCTTTGCCAAATTAGGGAAGTTTTCTTTAATGATTTTTTCTAATAAGTTTTTGATTTCTCGCTCTTCCTCTTTCCTTTCTAGCACCCCTATGGTTTGGATGTTGGTACATTTAAAGTGCCCCAGAGGTTCCTAAGCCTCTCTTAATTTTTTTGAATTCTTTTTTCTTTCTGCTCTTCTGATTAAATGCTTTTTCCTTCCTTGTGTCTCAAATTATTGATTTGATTCATGGTTTCATCCCCTCCACTGCTGGTTCCCTGTAGATTTTTCTTTATTTTTCTTAGTGTAGCCTTCATTTCCTCCCTTATGTCTTTGCCATACTCAATGAGTTCTCCGAGCATCCTGATCACCAGTGTTTTGAACTCTGCATCTGATAGGTTGGCTATCTCCATTTCATTTAGTTCTTTTTCTTGGGTTTTGTCTGTTCTTTTATTTGGGCCATATTTCTTTGTCTCCTCAATTTGGCAGCCTCACTGTGTTTGTTTCTGTGTATTAGGTAGGGCTGCTTTGACTCCCTGTCTTAGAAAAGGCATCTGTAAATTGTGTGGGGCAGAGCCTTAGATAATCACCAGGGTGGAGCAAACTGCTTCACCGCTTTTTGGCTCTGCATGGGGGGAGGGCTCAATGAGGGGACAATGCCACTGCCTGGCTTCTGGAGGTTTCCTCAGCACTCACCCCATTTCTAGTCACTTCACCCACTTCGCACATGCAACTGGCGCCCTTCTAGCTCTTGCCCTGGTGGTGAATCCCATAATGGGGTGGTTTACATACATTCTAAGTCTATGAAGGCCCTTTAAATGAACTCTCCTGGAAACCCAGAAGTTTATTCCACCACCCCAACACCCACTGGTTTTTATAGACAGAAGTTATGGAGTTTTATCTTCTTAGCACTGGAACCCCAGGCTGTGTGGTCTGAGCTGGGCCCGGGGTCGCTCGCTCCCAAGGACTCCCTCCTGATTTTTATCCACCACATGTGAGTGTGGAGCTGCCTCTCCACACCACACTGCATCTCCATGCCTCCCTGCCCATCTCTGCAACACTGCCCCTTCTACCCATCTGGATGAATGTGGTTTCTTTAAATCCTTGGTTGTCAGACTTCCATACAGTTCAATTTTCTTACAACTCTGATTGTTATTTGTTTTAAGATCTACTGTAGTTGTAATTCTCTCTATGGTTGTGCAAGGGGGCAAAACATGTCTACCTATACCTGCATCCTAACCGGAAGTTTCTCATTAGTTTTAATTTCCAGAAATCCACACAGACTCAGGGTATCTTTGGGTCAGCTTTCAGTATATATCACAAGTCAAAGAAAAAAATATATAATATATAAAAATATTTGTTAACTATATTACAAAGTGTGGGCAGTGGTTCTAGCATTGCATTGTCCAGATAATGTATTATTCGAAGGTTGGTAAATGATTTGTTTTTTAGTAACTCAGCCCTTTTAAAAGTATTAACATGAAAAAACAAACAAAAAGACCAGCGATCTCAAATTCCAAATTCTATATCAGGAAAATACCAAAATATAGGTAAACCCATATGATAAATAGTATGTGAAATTTATCAAAATATATGGTTTGTAAAAACAAAACATCAAATCTTTGAATATTCATATTATTATATGAAATTTCCTTCCTTGTCCTTTATCTGTTTAAAATGGTTTCTTAATAGAAATGTTGAATGCCTATTTAAATGAAAATTTGACAATGAAATCAACCTTAAATCCCAGTGTGCTAACACAACTATTTTAATGTGTGCACATTCTCTTTCATCCATGGTCTGTGATAGGCACATTTTAAATCTCTACTAACATAATATTTTATATTCTTAGTTGTTGTTTTTTTTTACTTAAAGCATGCATTTATATATCTCTTTATGGCTTTTATTATTACTATAGGTAATGATTTTATGCAATTTCAGAGACTGTTATACCATAATTTTCTAAACCATTCTCCTCACCATTGCATATTACAGTACACTTTCCACTTTCTGCAAGTCTAGCTCGGTGCTATTCAATATGGTATTCACTAGCTACATGTAGTTACTGAGCACTTGAAATGTGTCTAGTCTGCATTGAGGTGTAATTTAAGTACAGTAGTCTCCCTTTTCCATGGTTTTGCTTTCTGTGGTTTTAATGAACCAGAGTTAACCATGGTCTAAAAATATTAAATGGAAAATTCCAGAAATAAACAATTCATGAGTTTTAAATTCTGTGCCATTCTGAGTAATGTGATAAAATCTTGCTCCCCCTGCTCTGTTCCACCCCAGGTGTGAATCGTCCCTTTGTCCAGTGTATCATGCTGTGTATGCTACTTTACCTACCATTAGGCAATGAGTAACCATCTCAGTTATCAGATTGACTGTTAAGGTATTCAGTGCTTGTGTTCAGGTAACCCTTATTTTACTCAGTAATGTCCCTGAAGCGTGAAAATAGTGATGCTGGCAATTCAGATATGCCAAAAAGTAGGCTAAAATGCCTCATAAGTGAAAAGGTGAAAGTTCTCAACTAAATAAGGCCTTTTATCATCTCACATCATCACAAGAAGGGTGAATACAGTACAATAAGATATTGTGGTAGAGAAACCACATTTGCATAACTTTTAAAATAGTATATTGTTATAACTGTTCTATTTTATTATTAGTTATTGTTAATCTCTTACTGTATCTAATTTATTAATTGAACTTTATCATAGGTATGTATGTGTTGGATAAACCATAATATATGTAAGGTTTGGTATTATCCATGATTTCAGGCATCCACTGGAGGTCTTGGAATGTTTCCCCCGTTACTATATAAAATATGCACCAGACGTAGAAAGATTAAAAATAATAAATGTAAGTGTTTATATTGATTACTGACACTGAAATTATAATGTTTGAATATATTGGGTTAATAAAATAAATTATTAAAATTAACTTCACATGCATTTAAATCTCTTTTAGTATGGTTCTTAGACCATTTTAAATTACCATACTTTTTGCACTATAAGATGCACCTGATCATAAGACGCACCTAGGTTTAGAGGAGGAAATCAAGAAAAAAGATATTCTGAACCAAATGGTGTACTAAAATATTTAATAAAATATAATAATAATATTTCAATCATGTAAAGTGAACAGCAGTCAACAGCGGTATTAAGAACCATCATCACTGTCATTAACAAATGAGGAGAGATTTTAAGGTTTAAGAACTCTTCTAGTTTTCTGGGAACCCCAAGAACTCATCATCACTAGTGTCAGAATTTATGGGGGCCTTTAATAACAGGCATTGAGGGAGGTAAGAGGTATCACTGGTTGTAACAGTCACTGAGAGTATCACTATCCTAGTTACAGGTTCTGGTGGACCATCCCCAGTGACTGTTATGGCTAGTGATACACCTTAATCACCTCAGTGCCTGTGTTACTACTAGAATAGTGACCCCACCGTAACTCCCTTCGTATACTACAAACATCAGCATTTATGGCTGCTCACCCAGTTACTGCTGGCCTCCTCACACAGAAATCTGGTGTGCACTGGAAACAGTATGGAGGTAGACGAGACAGCTGTAGCATCTAACGGAGCCAGTAGCCAGCGAGAACATGCTACTTCAGCTCCACCCAACTGCCTCTTGTGACTGGCAGAGCTTAAGACACAGTGATTGGTGATTGAAGGCGGTTCTACTGACACAGACCCCACCCAGTGTCAAAGACAATTGGCAATTGGCACTGTGCCTCATACTCTTTATTAGCCTCAGCTGATTCGACAAGTCAGGGGTTGTAGCTGGGAGTGTCAGGCAGCTCTCTGCACTCTCCCAGGTCCCAGGTGATGGGCAGAGGCAGTCGTCAACTGACCAGGCATCCTGAGATTCAGTAGTAAAGTGGGACATTTAAGCATCCACAAGGGTTTCGCGTGGACCCACCGCTGCCTCTTCTAACAGCTGTCGTCACTGCTGACAGGTCAGGTAATACACATCACGGTCTGTGACGCAATATTTGCTCCATAAGATGCACAGACATTTCCCCCTACTTTTAGGGGGAAAAAATTGCGTCTCATGGAGCAAAAAATACAATACATACATGGTTTGTATGATATTTGTATTAGCTAGGTCTTTCTAGATAACAATTCAGTTAGCAATTGCTTACATATAGATTCCTGCTTCTGTTGAATTATTTCCACAATCTACATTCCAGTGAGTGAGCTTACTAAAACACACAAAAAATATTTTTATGGCTCTTGCTACCTATCACTCACTATATTGCTTTTCAAAGGAGTTGTACCAATTTATAAAGACACAAGCACTGGGTCTCTCGAGAACTTTACTAGCACTGAATATTCTACCTTTAAGTATCTTTATTTCTGTTCATTTCCTAAGTGTAATATTATGTAAGGGCCAGATTACCAGGATTTAAATATCAGTTATACCCTAGTCAGTTGTCTGAGTTGAGCAAGTTACTAAACTTCACAGGGCCTCAGTTTCTAGCACCATATTCTAGGGTGGCTTTCAGGATTTAAATGAATGTATATATGTTAAGCACTTAGTAAATATGTTATTGTGATGATAAAGATTATTTTAAATTATAGTTCTTTGATTACTACTCAGGAAGTGTTTCCCAGGATACGTATTTAATATTTGTATTTGTTTCTGTGTAAATATTTTCTTCATGTCCTTAGGTCACTCATCTATTGACATCTTGGGTTTCTTTTTTAATTTGAATTACTTTTTCATGTACATATGTAGTTGAGTACTTAATCATCTTTGGTACAAATATTTTCTCAGTTTGTTTTCCACCTTTTAATTTCATGTCATTATTTTACATTTTAAGTAAGTTTCACACTCAATATAGCCCATAATTTAAAAAAAATTAATCCCTCCTTGACTTCAAAGCTATAAAAGTTACCTTTCAACAAGTAACACCCACACATTTTATTTCTGTTGGCTCTTCCACATTTTGAGATTGGTTAATTTGTTTAGCTGAGGTTGGATTTTGCTGAACTTTGAGGCTTTGACATGGCAGAGGATAAATCAGAAACTTCTATTTCAGGTGCCTGGAGACCTTAGAAGCATTCCCAGCGATGTTATTTGACACAACAGAGTCCTAGGAAGACAGAATTGCTCATGTCTATAATCAAATCTAGTGGATCTGGTCTCAGCCCTTGCTCTGAGGAAAAGTGCCTACAGGTAAAACCAGGCAGTGCTAGTTTCAAATTGTCACTACTTACTAGCTGTGTGATTGGAGAAAATCACTTAACTATCTGGGAGCCTCATTTCGTTCAACTGGAGATTAAATGCATATGAAAATGCTTAGCATAGAGCAGCCAAAAATCAAACTCAACTTTTAAATTCTTTATTGTAATATAATATTTAAGATTTTTAGAGAATGGAGCTTGAGAAAGTGTGGCACAGTGCAGTAATTTTCCAGTAGGACCATCTTCACTGGGCCATGTCTCTCTGTCCAACTAATTAACTTCCACAAAGGCCAGGAATACATCAAACTGACCAATGGGAAGCGTTAGCAATGTGTAGGCACTAGGAGGGGATGGCATCGTTGTTTCTTCAAGTTCTGATCATATAAAACCACACAGATGGGAGAGTGGGCAATTGTATTCCCAACACCCACACAAACCCCTTACAGGTTGACACTCAATAAATGTCTGCTAGAGAAGAAATGAATAAATCAAATGAAGAATAAGAGTTAGACAGTTTGTTATGTGGACAAATTAACTTAAACTTGCTTGAATTGTGTCTCTTCAAACTGGTCTCCACACTGGGAAAACTGAGGCAACTAAGCCAGTTTATTATCCAGTCTTCTTAGAGAAAGGTCCAGATACTAGAATCACAGGCTACTGCCCCAGAAACTGGTACCTGGTGATGAGAAGGTAAACCCCTGGAACTGAAGCTATTAAAACTCAGCATCTGCACATTGATAATAGCCATGCAACCCATCCTCAGAGTCTTCTCTCTGTCTCCAGTCTCCCTCTAGAACAATCCATTGGAGCTGGCATTCTAAAATAGAAATCTGATGGAAACTCTGCCCTGCCGGAAACAACTCCCCCTCACCTATGCGATAAAGGGGGAAATAACATTCACTGAGAGCCTACCATGTGCTATGGCTGTGTTAGGTGTGTATACTTCACCTTGTTTCATCCTAACATTTCTATGAGGTGGGCATAATGTCCCCAGTTTATAAACCTGGATGCTTAAACTCGGAGGGGTAAAGTAACTTGTCCTCAGTTATCTAGCCAGTAAGTAATGAAACTTATATTCAAAATCAGATTTGACTCACTCTAAACCCATAGGGTTTTTCTCCTTCTACTGCACTGCCAAAAATCATTTCCATTGCAGCACATTGTCCGGAAGCCTTTGCAGGGCTACAGGCCCTTTGTGAGCTCGCTTCAGCCCACATTTCTAGCTTCATCGACCTTACCCATGCGCCCTCTCTCACTGAGCTCCTGCCACAACCAGCCATGTCCTCCCAAGACGCAGAACTTCAGCAGTGCTATTTCCCCCTCTTGTTTATATACACCCCCCTTTCTTAACCTGGCTGGCCAACTCCTATTCATCCTTCAAGATCCAGCTCAAATATCCTCTTCATGTGAAAGTTTCTCCGATTACTATCCCCTCAACTAGGCAGTTGGCAGTCCCCTGTCCAGGGTGCCCATTTCCCTTTGTACACACTTCCATCACTCCAAGCAACTCTCTGGTCTCTTCCTGTCTGATAACTCTTTGGCCATGATTCCATGTTTAAGAATCGATTGCAGGCAGGTTCTGTGGGCTGCCAGCCCTCTAGCTAGCAGATGGCACCCCCTCTCTGTGGAAAGCACTGACACAACATTTCCTACAATGAAATAAGGCAATTGTTTTAAAACGAAATCCTTCCTGAGTGGAATTAACCATCAACTGAGCTGTGGTTCTATTTGCATTGCAATATGGAGTATGTGGTGACTTTTCTTGTTTTTCACAAGGCACTACATTCATCTTAAAAAAAAAAATGTGACTAAATGGCATCTATGAAATGTATGGGCTATGGAACTTTGACATTAAATTAGCCTCACACTGTCCCTGCTCCTCCCACTCCTATTCTATGAATAGTAGACCATGCAGAGAGCAGAACATATGATTCAAATATGATACCACCTTACAGGGTGGCTGAAGCTCAGGATTATGCTATAGCTGGCTGAGGGGTTGTGATCCACACACAAAAACTGCATCATTCATTGTTCTTTTGGCTAGAATGTTGTGTTGCCATCTGCACACCTGATTGAGCTGGTCATGAAGATAATAACTATAATTCCTAATACATAATAATAAACCTCTGTTGTTAATTGCTTATTATGTTCCAGGCAATTTTCATATGCTTTGTCATGTCACTTTCACCAAAAGCTTGCAAATGTATGGCTCTATGGTTAAAAACAAGTTCTGGAGTCAGACAGATGTGGGTTTATTTATTGATTTTTTTTTTTTTTTAATTTAGAGAGAGGAAGGGAGAAACGGGGGAGAGAGGAAGGGAAAGAGAGGCAGGGGGAGAGAGAGAGACAGACAGACATCAATTTGTTGTTCCACTTATTTACGATTCATTGGTTGATTCTTGTATAGGCCCTGACCAGAGATCAAACCTGCAACCTTGTCGTATCAGGATGGTGCTTTAACCAACTGAACTACGTGGCCAGGGCCTTAGATGTGGGTTTAAATCCTGACTCTTCCATTCCAATCTATGTGACCTAACACTAGTCATTCGACCTCTCTAAGCAACATAATCCTCATGTATATAAAATGAGGGCAATAAACATATACCTCCTTGAGTTGTGAGAACGACAATCATCAATGAGGAAGAACTATTTAGCATCTTGCTATCCCTATTATGCTGGATGAAAAAACTGAGAGATTAAGTAGCATGCACATGTCATGCAGCTAATAGGGAGTGAAGCTAGGGTTTGAGCCAGATCTGCCTCTTTCAAGTGCAGCATAGTAATACTGCACAGTAGTTAAGAGTACAGCTGTCTGAGTTCAAATTCTGGCTCTGCTACTCACTAAGATTTGTGATCTTTGGGAAGTTATTTATCCTCTTCTCTATGTCTTAGTCTCTCCATTAGGAAAGTGGCTGTGATGGGTTTGTTGTAGAAGTTAAATGTGTTGACATATGTACAACTCTTAGGACAGTGCCTGAAAGACAGTAAATGCTATATAAACGTTCGCTATTACAACGGCTTTCTTATTCTTCCAAATATTGGGTCTGGTTCAACTCCTATTGCAATAGTCAGGGTGAGTGGTAATGGAAATTTGGGCAGTTACTCTGGACAGTTCGGTTCTTTCTGCATTTCTAAGATATTTCTCAGGTCCCTCAGTCTCCTGCAGAGTAAACACTTCCAGTTTCTTCACCTGCTCCTAATGACACTGTTGTAAAATTAATTCCCTTGCTACATGCTCTGGACTCTTTATCCTCTAGGGCAAGATTTCTCAAGCTTGGCACTAACGACATTTGGTCTGGAAATCTTTTTGTTGCCGGGGTGGGGGTTGGGGGTGCGGTAGCAGAGAGGCTCTGGCTCTCCTGTGCAGTGTAGCAAGTTTAGCAGAATGCCTGGATTCTACCCACTAGAGGTCAGTAGCTTCCCCTCCCAGTGTAACAACTAAAAATATCTCCAGGCATTGCCAACTGTCCCTTGAAGGTCAAAGTCACCTCTAGTTGTGAACTGCTAGTCTAGAGTATGCACCCCTACCCTCCCCCACCCCCCAAAAAACTGACCAAATCATTGGGAGATAGTCTGAGAGATGCAGGTTAAGCAACTTCTTCTTACACAAAACTTGGTGATTGCTAAGACCCCTAAGTCTTCTTCATGGCTGCTGCTGTTTGTGCAGGTGGATTTTGGCCTTAAGTGCATCTCTCCCCAAGAAATATGTTAGAGACTGCTCAGTGACCCAGCCTACAAATGACTACCAAGATAATCCTCTCCAAAAACCACCATCCCCAAGCCCAGAAGTGGCCACCATCTTCTAGTCTTCATACCCACCCATCTTACTCATTATCAAGGTCTGGTTCAAATGTCACAGCCTTAGGAAGTTTCCCTAACTTTCATGAACACTCTCCCTTCTCAGCTCTGGCTTACTGTCCTTTGTTTACATCCCATTAGCTGTTTCTCCCAAAAGATTGGCAGCTCTTTAAGAGCAAGGGCTTACTTGGGGAATCCTATAGTTTCATTTGCCTGCTTAGTACAGAATCTGTCCCATGAATGTTCTCTGAATGGAACAGATTTTTAATAAACCCTTTAATAAAAACCCTTTTAATAAACCCTTTGGGTCCTAACACATCAACACTCAACAATTCTTCTTGGCATTCAACATCTTCCACACACTGTCTCCATTTACCCACCCAAGTAGTCTCCAAATATATTCTCCAACTTAGGCAGCTCACTGCTTCTGCCCAGAAACAAGTCTGCCTGATAGCCCACAAATACCTGCTTCTCCAATCTGAAACACCTATCTCGTCTTCAAATCCTACTTATCTTCCTGGACATAGCTCAGCTTATGTTTAGTTACTTTAAATCAAATTTGTAATAAAACAGGAAATAAAACACAAGCCCTGTTTCCCCAGCAGAGCCTTTCATTTGTTCTCAAAGGCAGAATATTGGAGTGATTGATATAGGCTAACCAATCAGACAACCATAGGTTCAAATCCCACCTCAGCAGGTTTCATAACACTGTGACTTTGAGGAAATCACTTTGCCTTACTATCTCAGTTTACTCATCTTCAGCAAGTATCATACAAAGTGCCTGGAAGCATAAGGTAGTTGAAAAAAAAAATGAAATAATGCACAGAAAGCATTTAGCCTAAAGGCCAGTATCTGGTAAGCACCCCAGAAACATCAGCTGTGATCAGCTATTTTCTGACCAGTTCACCTCCTACAGATCTCCCGTCTGAATTCCTGCAGTTCATAGACTATGTATTATCTATTTTTTTTCTCTATTATATGCTGTCTTACATTGTTCACTTGCAGGGATTTAGGGTTTGGTCATTTCTCTCTAAACAGACTGCTTAAATATTCTGGAGCCAGTAATTTATTCATTTGACAAATATCTGCCGTGTAGTCACCATGCACATTGGGCTAGGTAGTGTGGCTGGAAAGCATACAGATACATTGCTTAGACACCGACCTCTAGGAACTCGTGATTTAATGAGGAAGATAATATGTGCACAAAAAGAGTTATAACCATGTTAAAATGAGTAGTGTCATTGGAAAGATGTAAGAGTCCAAAGGCTAGAAGAGTCCCTTTTCCCTGGGGTAATCTGGAAAGATTCAGGACATCTGGGTCTTACAGAGCTAGGGGATGGTGTCAGAATGCTTTGTTGGAACATGGAACAGGTTGGCAGAAGCTTGGAGGTGGGAAGACAAGAAGGTTATATGGAGAACTGAGCAGTCCAGTGTGACTTTCACTTGGGGTGTGTGAAAGGCAGAAATGAGAGATAAGGTTGGAGTCAAGAGAGGCCTTGAATATCAGGCCACACAGGTTGTATTCCATTCATATGATGTGGAGAGCAGTGAATGGATAGAGGAAGACAATAGCCAGCTCAAGTTTGTGCAAGTGGAAGCTAAATCCAGAAGGATGCAGGAACATCATTTATGAAACCACAATAATAATTTGGGAATGAAATGGAGGGAGTTAATTTAGGGAAGTAGCTGTGAGGATGGGAGAGGCAAATGGATGTGGGCAAGACCCTGTGAAGGTGAAAAGACATGGGTTTGTGAGTGCTCTTTCCTTTGTCCCCTGTAGTCTATTCTTCACACAACAGCCAGAAGGACCCTTTCATCTTTGTATACAAGATCATGTCACTTTTCTGAGTAAAACCCTCCAAAGGTTTCTCACCTCACTTAGAATAAAAATTTTAATCCCCTGTCCATACCTTACAGCCTAGTCTGTAGACTGTGAATCCTGCTTATCTAGCCTCATCTATTCCCTTTCAACCTGTCACATGATGTATTCCAGCTACTGACCTTTTTGCTGCTCCTCTAGCATGTTGCTCCTCTGGGCCTTGGTATTTGCTATTCCCTATGTCTTGTACAGTCTTTGCCCAAATATCCACATGGCTTGATCCTTATTCTGGCCTGTGCTCAAATCCACCTCCTCAAAAAGACCTTCTCTGTTGAAATAGGCAGCACCCCCCCCCATCACTTTCTATCTGCTTTATTTTTATTTACAGTATTTATCATTTACTAACTGACATTAAAATAGACACTGATGTGTTTACTGTTGGTCATCCCTCCTAGAATGCAAGTTCCATCAGTTGTAGTTCCTGCTATATCCTCAGGATAAATAAGTAAATAATGAAGGGAAGTCAAGAAAACACCAGCATTTCCAGTCTGGGAAAATGGAAGGCCAGTGGAATTGGCATTGACCAAGATGGAAAATACAAGAAAAAGAGAATTTTGAAAAGGGAGATGACATTGGTTTCCAACATTTACATCTGCAATACCAGCAAGAAACCCCAGTAGATAACCCTAACTGGTAGTTGGGAAAAGGACTAGAATTCAGGAGGGTACTAGGATTCAAGAATTAACCACAGAGAGGTACTGTATTTTTCACACTATAAGATGCACCCGACCATAAGACGCACCTAGGTTTAGAGGAGTATATCAAAAATATATATATTCTGAACCAAATGGTGTACTAAAACATTTAATAAAATATAACAGAATAATATTTCAACCATGTAAAGTGAACAGCAGTCAACAGCGGTATTAAGAACCATCATCACTGTCATTAACAAATGAGGAGAGACTTTAAGATTCAAGTACTCTTCTAGTTTTCTGGGAACCCCAAGAACTCATCATTGCTAGTGTCAGAATTTATGAAGCTCGGTTGCTCACAATCACTGATACCACTTTCTTCACTATCTTCATACTGATCAGGTGCCCTGAGATTCAGCAGTAAAGTGAGACACTTAAGCGTCCCCAGGGGTTTCGTGTGGGCCCATCGCTTCCTCTTTTAACAGCTGTCGTCACTGGTAACAGTTCAGGTAATACACATCACGGTCTGTGACGCAATATTCGCTCCATAAGACGCACAGACATTTTCTGCCACTTTTGGGAGGGAAAGGTGCGTTATATGGAGCGAAAAATATGGTAATTACTCAGCCATGAGTCTGGATGGCAAAGAGAAGGGCAGAGCACCAAACAGCTATATTTGAGACACATCCAAAATGGGGAAACGGGTGGCAGAAGAGAGGTTTTCAATAGCTGCTCATTGCTCTTGGGAATAAATCTCAAAACCTGCCCAGGGGCCCACAAGACCCTGCATGATCTGCCCTTTGTTTATGACTCCTACCTCATCTCCCCACCACCTGACCCCTGCACTCCGGCTACACTGGCCTTCTTTCGATCTCTTGAATTTGCCAAGCTCCTTCTCACTGCACAACCTTCACAGTTTTCCTTCTTTTTCCTGAAAGCTACCTCTCCAATCTCTCCACTCCTCACTCACCTAACACTTAATCATCCTGCGGCTCTCAGCTTAAATATTACTTCCTCAATTGTTCTTCCTTGACCCTCCCCCCTTCCACTCTTTTTCTCTGTTATATGCTTTTGTAACACTCTGTAAATACGTAAATACACGGAGAGAGAGAGCAAGTAGCTGATACAGAGAATATACATGACTGTTTGTCTGATGTCTCTCCTTTTAGACCACACACTTCAGGGGCCTCTTGGCCAGTGATGATGCCTATGTTGTTCACCACTTTATCCCCAGCACCTAGCATAGTTGTGGTATATAACAGATGCTCAGTAAAACATGTTACATGACAGCTAGTGGGAGGAGTGGAGAGATTGAGCAAAAAGGAAAAAGGACTTATGGACATGGAGAACAATGTGAACAGTGTGGTGATTGCTGGGGAAAGGGGGTGGAAGGGAACTAAAAGGTAATGGAAAAAAATACAGTAAAGATTAAATGAAATACAAAAACAGTTAAATGAATGAACTGAAGGAGTAGCAGAAGTAAGAGGAGAACCAAAAACAAACAGTGATGCAAGGGCCCAGCAGAAGCAGGGCACGTCACTGTCCAGTGCAGAGCTGAATGAGTCAGGCTGAGACCAAGGAAAGGCAAGAACCCAAGAGTCTACATTACTGTGGCTTTAGGAACTCAATTTAAATAACAGGGATGAGGGAGGGAAAAGAGGTGGGGAGGCCTGACAGCAAAGGGTGCCGGAGAGAGTGGGTGGGAGAGAAAGAGAATCGGCTAGTGGGACTGCTATTTCAAGGGATTGACAATAAACTTAGGAAGAGGGGGGAGAATGGGGGATGAAATTGTTAACAGAATCACAAGATTTGGGGGGCGGTAAAGGAGAATTTCACATTTTTGTAACTCAAGAGACAACATTTAGTCACAGGAATAGATAAAATATTTATAAATAAGTAGGAGGTGATTGATGGGGCAAAACACCTAAAGAGATTGGGGACTCAAGTGGAGAAGTTGGAGGTGTGAGTTGTGGGAAGAAAATTCAGAAATTCTAGCAGAGGCCTCATGCCACAGTGCATTGGGCTATTTAATCCTCTCGACAAATCCCTTTGAGGCAGGTATTATTATCACCCACACCTATGGGTAAAGAAAGGCTTGAAACATTTAATAAGTTATTCCAGGACACAAAACCACTTGATATCTGAGCTGATTTCAAGCCCAAGGGGGTCAGTTTCCAAAGCCCCACCCCTCACACTTTCTGTTGTTGTTATACTTCATAAGCACACCACAAGATAAAGGGAAGAGATTTACCCCCTGAGATGGGAAAGAAGGGGATGGATGGAAGGCAGGGAGGTTGAGAGCTCAAGTGAGATGCCCTGCCCTCCTTAGTCAAGGAGGAGGCAAAGACATCTTTGGAAAGTGGAGTTTGGCTCTAGGGGATTGAAAGGTTTAGAAGAGATGCTGCAAAGTGGAGAAGGAAGAAAGCTGGTGGCGAAGAGAGCGTGTGTAAACAGCAGGGAGGGTCCTTCTGAAGTCAAGCCAGATGGATTTGTAACGGATCCAAACAGCCTGGTTTCCTGAACTTCCCCAGTAACGGGGAGGAGCAAAGACAATAGAAAACGTTTGTCCAGGCCTAGAAATTATCAAGGGGTGGGGGCAGGGAGGCTGCAGCAGAAAGACAAGAGAGCCAGACAAGAAAGGCACATCTTTGCAATGAGTTGGGACTGGACTGATATAAGACGTGGTAGGAGAGGAAGGATACAGTATTGTGAGAATAGAGGTTTTGAGGCCAGAGCATGGAAAAGGTCATCAATACAGGAGTGGGAGTTTTAAACGAAGATGATGGAAGTCGGAGAGGTGAAGACTGTGAGCCTGGCTCTAAAATTCTTAAGGAAAGGGAGGACCTGCCCAGAAATCAGTAAGTCGTAGCATGGGGGAGTATTAAATGGATGGAGTGGACTTCAGAGAGGAAAGGCCACTGCAGGACAATGATAGAATCATGGTCCATACGTGAGCAAGGAAGGCATATGCTTACTGTTTAGTCAAGAAAGAGGGGACAGAGAGGCGGAGTGTGAGTGGCCCCGGCAGAGAATTCTGTGAAGGGAGCAACGTTTTGACAAGGCAGCCAGATTACCTTGAGAGAGTGGCAGTAACACTGGAGGAGATCACTGATCACCCAGGGGAGCTTATTCCCAGAGAAAAAAAAGCAGCTCTTCGTGCATGGAAGGAAGGTCAAGACTTAATTCACAGAGGAGTGAATTAAGGAGGAAAAGATGGGAATGGTAGTACCTGAGGTTACAGATAGAATGCTGAGTTGAATAATGAGAATTAATTCACTCCAAAAATAATTGTTGAGGACCTGTGCACTAGAGTCGAAATACAGATAAGACAGTGTTCACAACCTCAAGGAGAAAATAAATTCACAGCTTCGTGGTTAGAGTCAGATGGCTCAGGATCAAATCACAGCTTTGCCACTTGCCACTTGGAGTGACAAGTTTTTAAAATTCTCTATGCCTCAATTTTCTCATCATTAAACAGGGATAATAGGACTCACCTCATTAACTTGCTATAAAGATTAAATAAGATAATACAGGAAGAGAACTTAACACATTGCCTGGAACACAGTTCTCACTAATGCCAATTGTTAGTATTTGTTAGAATACAAAAGGAGAAGTGCTGAAATACAGGTATGACTAGAGTACTTTTATTACATGAAGAAATCAGGAAAATACTTGATTATTTTAGGGTAAGGTAGTTCTTCAAACAGAACGTCAGACTCCAAAGTTGTAAAGCAAATGATAGTCATATTTACTGGCATAAAATTGTGATGCTTTAAAAAAAGTTCATCTTTTGTGTGACAAGAAATACTGTAAGGTTAAAATAAAAAGCAAGCTAAACGTTTGGTAAAATATGTTTAACTTCTCCAGCAAACAAAAGTTTGTATGCATGCTATTTTAAAAACCATGACAGTAATCAAATTCATAGAGACAGAAGGAGAACAGTGGTTGCCAGGGGCTGGGGAGGGGGATGGGGAGTTACTATTGAATGGGTGCGGGGTTTAGTTGTGTGAGATGAAGGAGCTCTGAAGGGGAAGGGTGCTGCTGGTTGCACAACAATCTACATGTGTGTGTTGCCGCCAAACAGCACACTTAAAATGGTTAAGATGGTAAATATTCTGTTATGTGCACTTTACTACAATTTTTTTAAAAGCCATTACAAAAATGAAATTGAATGCACCAATAAAAAATGAGCAATGTATGGAAACAGCAGCTTACAGACGAAGAACGCAAGTGGAGATTAAATATGAAAAACTGCTGAACGTCAATGACAATTAAAGATACAAATGTTTTAGACCAATTAGATAACAAAAATGATATACAGTGAAAATACCCGGCCATGGCTATGAGGATTCAGACATTATTACACACTATGGACAGAATTAACTGGGCACTGCTTTTTTAAAAGAAGATAATCAGGCTTTAGCTATCAAAATACAAAATGGGACACCATTTAATGTAACAACACCACGTTTACGAATATATCCCAGAGAAATAGCCACGCAAATATACAAGGGGAGTTATCTCTATATTGCTTATAATTTAAAAAAATAGAAGTTACCTAAGCAGCCACCATGAAATAATTTTTTAAGTGATAATACAAGTACGTCGTCGGCAGCCGTCCGTCTCGAGAGACGATGGTGTAGCTTCTTAAGAGTCTATCTGCACCGCCGAGAATGGCTGTGCAGTCCGACTCGGGAGTGACACGGTATCTGTCTCCTCCCGTGTTGAATCGACATCTTGCGATGACGCTGGAGTGTCCTCTCCAGTGGAGCTGAAGCTACAGAGCCTGGGCAGGGTGATATGGAGGGTCTGCTGTTGCCCATGCAGCAGACCCCCCCTCTCTTCGCAGCTGAAGGATCCAAGGGAAAGACGGAGTCAATACAGCTTGGCTTCAGGTGCGCCGCAGGAGTTGCCGGTGTTGACTACAACGTCAAACCGCCTTAGGGACTCCGGCTCCGGATTTTCTGTTGGGGTTTACTCCCTTAGCCTTTCCCCTGAAGAGGTATGCCGCAAGGCAGCGGAGGTTTTTTGGAGTCAGAGTTTTCCTTCTCTGATGTGCCCTGACTGGAAGATCGAACCAGCGACACTTAGCTCGCAGGCCGACGCTCAATCCACTGAGCCAAACCAGCCAGGGCTCAATACAAGTACGTAATAGGTCAATAATCAGCCATTAAAAAAAATCAAGGTTGCTCTCTCTATTTTAATGTGAAAAGAAAAATGATAGTAATTAAAAAATGTCACCGCACTGTGTTCTTGTATGATATGTGTTTTATTTTTAAGAGTATGCAATGGACTCTTTTTTATTGAAAAGAAAGAATGTAATGTTTATTTGTAAATGAAAAGAACTCAGTGGTTTCAAAGGTCACCTGGAAACCTAAGAATGGGAAGAGAGGATTTTATTTTTAATTTTATTCACCTCTATGATGTTTTCTCAAGGTTTTCTAGAAGTACTTTTAAGTTTTAGTAACAAAAGAAATAGCATGGGAAAATGTAGCAAAAAAGCCAAGTGTCTTGGGCTCCCAGAAAGAGGGGGAGTTAATAGCCTGGGAAGACTGTCACAGTGGAGATGAGGTGATGGCTACACAAAGATGTGGTTGAGGTGATGGCTACACGAAGATGGTGGTTAAGTGGAGAAGGTGATCAAAGACATTCCCGGGATGAGAGAGCTGGACACCTGGGAAGCAAGTTCAGGGGGAATGGGACCAGGTTGCTGACCAGGCAGGAAAAGGCACTGAGTTGATTAAATCAACTCCCCAAAGTTCTAGTGGAATATTGGCTTAAAAGACTACCCTCATTTACCCAAAAGTATTTACTGAGCACTTACCACCATGTGCTGTACATACAATAGTAAATAAAACCTACATGAATCCACTTCCTTTCAAGTTGCTTTCAGTCCGAAGAGAGGCAAACACAAAATTAAAAAATAATAATAATAAAATTAAATAATTGGCAAGGGCTTAGAAGAAAACACCAATAGTACTCTAATAGAGTATGAGGAGGCCGGGTCTAGAAAGACACCGCCCCCCCCCCGCCCCCCCGCGAGGCAGTTATGTTTAAGCTAAAACTTAATGAATGGATTAAGTAAAGGGCAAAGGCTTTCTAGGCAGAGGAGAGAAAAAGCTTGTTTAAGGATGGGAAACAAATTGGTGTAACTCTTTTCCAAAATAACACCATGTGCTTGCTCTCTCTGGTGTCCCTTTATAGCACCTAACCCTGCTGAGGACTGCTGTGCCCTTCTATGAACACCTGTTAACTACTCAGCTCTTTGTATGACATGGCATTTAAAGTTTTTATTGCATACCAAATTTTGTACCACAAGCCTCATTCATGTACTGTTAGGAATTTCTATCTCTGTGAGCTGTGTGTGTGTGTGTGTGTGTAAGAGAGAGACATTTGGAGTGTAATACAGGTATGCTATCTGTTCCTATCTTAAACAATTAAACACAGAAATCAGTGCACCCTGAAGCCGTTACCTTTTTGAAACTGAATACCGAAAGCCTCATGATGCCAGCCAAATTTTACTAAGAGTCAGATTGAAATGGCGAAAAGCTGCAAGAAGGAGAGCATTGAGCCTAACCATTGCTCCAGGGCAGTTTCTTTTAAACTTTGGGCCAATATCTGAATACCAAAGAGCATAATAACTGATGTGTAAATTCCCCTTGATTCAATTAAACGCTGTCAGTTTTTTTAAGAGCCAAAGTTAGAGCAGACTCAGTGCCTGTCCTCCAGGAGCTCACAGTCAGATGGGGAAGACTGTACGTGGAACAATCCCACAGAGTAATGACTGCTAGAAGACAGCTTGCCCACAGTGCACTGGAAACACAGGGCAGGGAACAATGGAGTCAGCGAGGGCTGGGCATAGGAGCCCTCCTGCACTAAGAGGTGATACTGGCAGCTGGGCGGGAAGTCAAGAGTAGCGGGGTGGCATTCCAGGTAGAAGGAGCAGCATGAATAAAGAAAGCAGAGTTGCCAGTACACAGTGTTTTCAGGAAATAACTGTGAGGCAAGTGTGAAAAGGTTGGGGAGTGGCTGTTGATGAACCTGAGAGTCAAGCAGAATCCAGGAGTGAAGGACCTTGAATGGCTTATAAGAACTTCACAATTTCTCCCATAGGTGTGTGTGGGGAGGGTTCCCTCCAGGTTTGCAGGAGGGAAGTGATCAGAGCAGTGTTTAGTGAGATCACTCTGACTACTGTGTGGAGGAAGGACCCCACCCTCACTCTGCCTGGCCTCTGTACCTCAGTGAGCTTAATGGGGGATGGGGAAAAACACCATCGGCCTTTGCTCTTCCTCCACGGCACGACACATCCCGCACACCTGCTTGCTATTTTCTCTCGGGATAAGAGAGGCATCAGGCGATGGGGTGGTGTCCTCACCCGACCCCCCTGCTCAGGAGATGCCCGAGACCTGGCTTTAGACTCCTTCTTAGAGGGAGCAAAGAGGAGGTAATCCTTTATGTGCCAGCTTGGTGCTAAGAGAATCCAGCTTGGTGCAAAGTTATTTCCTAAGCTGAGCTTTTTTCATTACTTTGTATTTCAAATTGGGAAAGTCTCTGTCATTTAGAAGCTATTTTTCTGGCTGCAGATCAACAGTGGCAAACATGGACACTGGGAACAGACCCAAAATCCAGAAATGATTAATATCCTGTGTTGTGAGATGTCAAAACACATGAGTAGCCAAAGCTTTTAGAGAGCCAGGCACTGCAGGGTGATGGCAAGTCAGCTCCTTGAGGTGTTTGGGGGTTTGGGGGGTGGGGTGGGGGAAGGATGCTCTAATTCCTATAGTAAGTCAATGAAATTGAACTCGGGATCTGAAAACAAACCTAGTGGACATTCACTTTCTGGAAATGCTCAGAGTTGGTTTGCTGACCTCTGGTATCCGTGGATTTTCCAGGGAATCTCAGCCCCGCCGGGCTTACAGTTCTCTCAAAGTACACCCGATCACTTGCTTTGGCCAGTTGCAGCCCTGCCTCTCCAAACTGACACATTATCAATTGCTTTGTTTATCTAATTGTCTGCCTGTTTTGGAAACATTCTCCTAGGCTCCTGTCTGACTCATAGGTTAAGGAACATGAGTAATTCTTCTGGAACTCACTTGGAACAGGAGGGAACCCTTCCCATTTGATTTCCGATCCTAAAAAAAGACAAGATAGTTCACACAGGATGCTAATTAGTTTTCCTCTTCAGCAACGAGCATGGACTACCCCTGCTTGGAAAACTGCCTCTGTCCTATAGGGTTTAGAAATTTGAACACCTCCAGCTTTTATTCAGAATTATGAAATGACCCTAGAATATCATTTTGTTGTGATTAGTTTTCCTGCTGAAGTTGTTTTTGCTACAGAGGAGAGCCAATGATCTCTCTTAATGAGACACGGAAATTAGGAGGAATGAACAACCAGATTTCGCCTCTAAATTTTTCTTATTATGTTGTCGGTGTAGGTAACCTCTCATTGTCCTCTTCCTGCTGTTTTTGGCTGATCCTTCAAGTGGTGATGTAAACGCGCTTAAATTCTCCTACCCCAGATGGGTGTGGCTCCTTTTGGAGGCAGAGCAATTTGGCGTCCACTTTCTGTAGCAGAGATGGTAATAAAGTAGCTCCATATCCCTTTGTTTCTAAACCAGCTTCAGAGAGTACCAGCCCCTTCACATGACCTGAATATCTGAGAACTTTTCTGCATTGCCAATATGAAGTATTCCAGCACTGCTGGGGGGCACAACCACAGTGAAAATCCAAAATCACAGCTTAGGCAGTATTATGGGGAGTTTTAACTTTCTATTTTGTGTAATTTTGTACAATTTGAATTTTCCATGAGTATGGAAAACATTAAAAAGAAAAAACAATTGCCCTGACTGGTGTGGCTCAGTTGGTTGGGCGTTGTCCACACAAAGCAAAAAGATCGCCGGTTCGATTCCTGGTCAGGACACATGCCTGGGTTGCGGCCCAGTCCCTGGTTAGGGTGCATTTGAGAGGAAACTGGTTGATATTTCTCGCCCTTCCTTCCCCTCTTTCTAAAAAAATAAATAAATAAAATCTTTTAAAAAATATAAAGAATGAAAAAAATAAATAACCCAAAGACAATCAAAGCCTGACCACGTTTGTTTGAAAATGTTCTCTGCTTTTTTGTCTTACCAGCTATGCAACTTTGAGGAATTTAATCAACCTCTCTGTTCTTACTTGTGAAATAAAGATAATGATATACTCCTTATTGAGCATTAAAACATATATATGTAAGTATTCATACTGAATGTGCATAGTAACACTTAATAAAGCTTTACTGTTGTTGTTGCTGTTAATGATGTTGCTTATTACCAATGCCCAAGACTTTCTCTCAGAGGCGGATTTAATGGCGGGCGCACCAGGTGCGCGCCCTGGGCCCCGCCTTCTGAAGGGCCCCGCAAAACCCCAACTTTACACTTTTTTCTAATGACACCAAGTTTGGTTTCATTCCTATGCTGCATAAAATATGGTAAACATGTATTTTTATTTTCCCTCTCTCTTTTTTTAAAGGGGCCCAATATTTTCTTCTGCACCCGGGGCCCCAACCAACCTTAATCCGCCTCTGTCTCTCTGAAACAGGCCATTGAGTGGCATAGAACTTAACTCTCACCCTTTTAGTAGGAGAGTAGCAGTCTTAATTAGAAGGGCATTCTATCACAAAGACATTAAAAGATAAAGGTAAATTTACAGTTTCCCCCACTTCTCCAATTTCTTCTTCAGAGAACAGCTGGAAGGATCAATGCCGCTCCATCATTCCTCTACCTGTAACTTAGCTGAGGCCACTCCTCCCATTACTCTCTTCAAGGGCTTCCACAGCACGTTCAATGAAGTAAGAACTCTGCACTGGTTCCACTGGTCCCACGTATCTGCCCCTGCCCACATCTGTCCGGGCCCCTCCACTCTCCCACCAGCTCATTAGGCCCCCATGCTCCCTTCTCCCCACAGATCTCAGCTTAACTGTTGCCTCCTCAGAGAGCCTTTCCTGGCCACCCCCTTTATTATTCTCTACATAGCCCCCTGGCATAGCCCCCTGTTCATTTATTTCGCTGCACTTGTCACAGCTTATTATTTTATTTGCTGGCTTGTTCACTTTCTCTCTCCTCTAGAACGTAGGCTCCAGGAAGACAAAGATCATGCCTGGGCTGTCCCATAGAAAGTGCTCAATAAATTCTTGTGCAAACAGGAGGAAGAGAGAAAAGGAAAGAGTAAGGAAGGGAAAGGAAGAGGGAGGGAGAGTGGGAGGAAGAGAGAGAAACTACAAAGGGAGAAAGGGGTTAAGTACTCACGTGGGCAGGTGCAAAAGCCTGATGACAACTGAGATGGGGTGCCAATGACAGAAACTAACAGTTTCGGAGGGAGAATAAAGTTAGAGAATAAGTTGACGAGCTCAGTGCAAACATGTTGCATTTGAAGTGAGGACAGGGGCACCCAACTGCATAGGTAGGTAGATGCAGTAGTGAAACTCGAGGCCGGACCAGGGCTAGAGCTGCCAGTTGGAGAATTATGAAAATGTTACTGAAGCTCTGGCAACGGAAGAAGTCTTCAAACGGTAGGGAAGGCGGGAAAAGAGAAGCCATTTCTGGGAACCAAAGTCTCTGGGTTCTGGGGGGAATATAATTGCAAACTGAAACTTAAAAAAATTCATGAAGGGCAACATCAGGAGTGGAACCTGCGGCTTAATTTGACCCAGCCGGGGAAACCTCACCCAGCCCCTGCAAGGGACAGGCTGGACAGATTGATTCAGGGTCAGTGAAGGGAGCTGGGAAGGCACATGCAGACAGGCGAAGGTGGGAGGTGGTGTGATGTCAGCGCCGATGGGAAGGAGGAGGGTTCTGGAGAAGAGAACAGCAATGGTATGAAGTGCCTAAGAACACTTTGCTAGCAGGTCTGCTTAACTCAGTGTCCTAAACAAATGTGCAGAGGTGATGGCGAGGATGGGAGGCAAAGTTGCAGTTAAAGGAGTTTGTCTTTCCCTCAGGGCTTTCTGCTGTCACCTGTCCCCTCCCTGGCTGCTGGTGGTGATCTTCAGGAAAAGCAGTAAGGGCTCCGAGGTCCCTGGTTTGTACCACCTACCGTCAGCTGGATGGCTCTCGGAACACTTCCCCCCTGAGCCTCAGTTTTTTCATCTTTCAGGCAAGGATGGTAACAGCTACCTCCTGGGGTTGTTGTGAAGATATTAGAAAGACTCTAAAAAAACACCTTGAACGTAGTTAGTGCTCAAGAAATGTTCATTCTCTTTCCCTCCCAAGATCTCTCACATTCTGCCTCTTCCCACTCTTATGAGACATTTAAAATTTCATGGAATTACATTAGCTCTTTAAGGGATGTTGGCACTTGAAGTTTTCTATGCTCTTGTGGGAATTTTTATATTACCCACTCATTCTTTCTTTCCACAAACATTTATTGAACACCTACTATGTGTCCAATACTGGCCTAAGTGCTGGGCATGCAAGGGGGAACAAAACAGATGTACGACACATCAAAGCATGTCAGGGAAATTAGCTTTTCTGTTCTAAAGTATATGGAAGAGAGTAAGTGCGTAGTAGTAGTTATCAGACTGGCTTATTAAAGTAGATTGCTGGGCCCCACTCCAGAATTTTCAATTTAGTAAATCTGGAGAGGGGTCTGGGAATTTGCATTGCTAACGAATTCCCAGGTGCTGCTGCTGCCCCTGGTCTGGGAACCACATTTTGAGAACCGCTGAAAGAGTATTAATGAGGAAGGGGGATTGGGCATTTTTAGAGTATTAAGTCAGAAGACCCTGATACCTCTTATCTCTAAGGTATGTTGTTCTCTTTGATGAGGACAAGATAGTAGGTATTCCAGCTAAGCCCACAATCTCCAGAGGTTTAGGAGGGACAGAGGAATCTGAACACAGAGTAACATCGGCTTCCAGATGTTGGAGTCTAGCTGTCTTGGATCACAGTCCATCTCTTCTCTGCCTGCAAACTTCTCTGTGTCCTTCAAGTCTTTATTTAAATCAAAACCATTCTCTGAGAGCTTGCTTCACTTCCTCAGGCAGATTTTGGCCATTTACCACTCTCACAGCACATCAGCATTTAATACATCTCTCAATTATGATAGCTGTCTTATTGGTCTAGGAATTTGTTTCTTGACCTGTATTTCTTACTCAACCACAGATGCACTGAGAGGTGGGACTACGTGTTATTGTTCTTGGAATTTCACATAACACTTAAATGTTTTTGACTGCCAGACCAACTAATTGGCTACATGAATATGTTTAATGAGTATTAAAATGTATGTGATGCCAGGAAAACTATCACAATTGATAGCCTGTGTAGGTCTTGAGTACTTTCTTTTCTGAGAAAGGTAGGTTCAGATCTTTGCTTATTAGCTATGTAATCTTGAATAAATTAATCATTCTGAGCCTCGTTGGTAAAATAAGACCAATAATCTTAGCACATATGTAAGGACTAAATAAAATAATATGTAAAAAACGTTTAACCTGGGGATTGGCACATAGACAACATTATATAAAATAAAATTCAATAGTTGATAAAATAAATCAGAAAGGACAACTGAAAAACGAAAATTGATTGGGTTTGGTAAAGTAACAATGTCGATTAAAGCTTTTTACAATACTTGTTTAATATTTATGTCCAATTACTACACAGCAAAACATTATTTTGAGTATCATTTAATGTATGTCAAATTAACTTTTACAATTATTTTTCCAACATTAAACTCTGTTCATTTTTGTTGTTAAGTCAATGGAGACTGAGGATGAAGAAAAAAGCCACTTGACTTTAGGATGTCATTCAGAAAAACAGGTGTATAGAAGCATAAGGAAAGATCTTTAAGTAAATAATAGGAGGTCACAAATACAGACAACTTTTTTTGAGAAGTGTGCCAGCAAATGCAGGGGAGAGGGAGAATAGCAATTTTTTGTTGAACAACAAAAAATAAATGTTTCTGTTAACATCAGTAATATATATGCACCAGTTTTGAAGTGGTTTTAATACAAAGTACCAGGCATTCTTAAATCCGAGTCTTACAATTTTTTTGGTTTATATTCTGTGAAGTAAATGTCAAATACACATATAGCTCATTTTAATGCTTCACTGCAAGGGCAGTTTCTTTACCAAAGTATTCCCAAATTATTCTTTTAACCAGCACTTAAAATGTTTCAATTTTAAGGTTCATAACAGGTTTAAAGGATAGATATTTTTAAGTGAGCAGCACTTTATGAGAAGAAGAACCCTGTTCAATAAATCAGGTTTAATGATCCGGGCAGGATAGAGCAAGCAGGACACTTTCATTGGCTGAATTGGTCTTAAAAACAGTAATGCCCAGGAAACAGATGACAGCAAATTTCAAAGCACAGCAAAAGCCTCTTTATGCTGAACATGGAAGTCGTACTTCAGCTTAAAATTTGCTGAAACAAAAATAAAAACATACACGAGGCCCTTTGGGTCTTCATGTGTACAAGAAATATGAGTGATATGTTATTCTACAGAGTTCTATGATTATCAAGCATGACTGCTTGTTTTTCAAGGAGATTTTATCTTTTTAGATTCCTTCTCAAGGCAAGCTCATGTAGTGCACTCTCCCTAGCGTGTTCAAGTGTACACCAAGGACTTTCCTGCAAACAGAAACTTGGAGAGGGAAGCTTAAAAGAAAAAAAAAAAAAGCTTCTGCATTGCAGTTAATGGCCTCTTGCTGCTTGCTTTGCAGAGGATAAGCACATTTTAGAAGCACAGTTAGTAATAAATCAAGGAAAACATTAAAGCACTATTTATGTTTTTTGTTTTTCTATTCTTTCTTTTGTTTTAGAGAAAACGTATTTTTCTAGTTCAACCAACCTGATAGACCCTTTGCAGAATAAGAAAGAAAAATGGAATGTTTGCCTTTCAAAAGACTGCAGTACCTAACATTTTAGAATAGGATCCTATTTTCTAATCTTGATAAATCCATAACTTTCAGATACAGTACATTGCAAAAAGTCATTTATAAGGTGATCCTTTGGAAAGTTTGAAAACATTTTCTAATGGGGAAAAGTACCTTGCGATGACTGGATTTTTTCCCTCGCCCATCAAGTCTGGTTAAGCCATGATACACGTAAAAGGACAGTCAAAATAAAATGTGCTGAGACAGTGTTATTTGGGAGATGGAAAGAACACAGATATTAGAGCCAAAGAGACCTGAAGCCTGGGTTGAAATCCGGGTTAGCTGCTTACCAGTTTTACAATGTTGGGCAAATAACATTGCCTACCCAAACCTAAATGTGGATAATGCTGAAATTCCAGGGTTACTTCTACAAGGACAGAACATGGGTTGAGAGCAGAAACTCTGAAGCCAGATACCCTGTTTTGATTTCAGGCTCTGCCATTTACTTGCTAGAAAACTTGGACAAGTTATTTAACTTCTGTATGCATCATTTCCTCATCTATAAAATGAGGGTAAAATAAAGACCTACCTCCAAAGTTGTGTCAATTGTACTGGGTTGAGTCCACATATAGAGAGTATTTAGAATAATATTTGGCACATGATAAGCACTATAAAAGTGTTAGCCATTTTTATTATTAGATATCCTTCCTGTCTCTTCTTAAACAATAATAACAAACTAAACTTAAAAAAATATACAGGTAGATAACAGAATTAGCATTAAGTCAAGGAGGCTGAGGACTAAGGAAAAACCATTTGACTTTAGGCTGCCATTCAGAAAAATGGGTATGCAGGAAGAATCTAGAAATTGGTTTGGTTCACTGAAATTTGCCACCATATATGGAAAAGAAATTTTATTCTTTAGAATGTACAAATAAAAAGTGGAGAAAGAAGGGAGGATTGTGTCTAACCCAAACCACAATTTCAGATGCACCATTTACTTGGTTTTAGAAGAATGTCGCGTTACCTCTTCTTCACCAGAAGGAAAACAAGTCTCTGCAATCAGACATAGAAAGCATTGTTTTGAAAATATCAAAAAGAGATCTCAGACATGCTTGGGCAAGGTTATCATTCCATTGCTCTTTTTTTCCCCCCATTGCGTTTTAATTACAATTAACCATACTAAAAATAGTTTCATTGTGCTTCATTTATTCATTATTGTTCAATAGCCCCATTTGTGGAATATGAAAATATCTGATGCCTTGCAAATGAAGACACCTGGGTGCTTGAAACCCAGTCTAAAATATTAAATAGACTGGGAGTCTTAATGCATTCTTTTTCCCTGGTACAATGAAATTGTTTATCAAATATACCCTTAACTCCTAGGGATTAGGCAGGAGTGGGAGAGGAAATGTAATTTTATTTTATTTTTTTAAGATTTCATTTATTTATTTTTAGAGAAGGGGAAGGGATGGAGAAAGAGAGGGAGAGAAATATCAATGTGTGGTTGCCTCTCATGCACCCCCAGCTGGGGACCTGGCCCGCAACCCAGGCATGTGTCCTGACTGGGAATCAAACAGGCTACCTTTTGGTTCACAGGCCAGCGCTCAATCCATTGAGCCACACTAGCCAGGGTAGAAAATATAATTTTAATAGGGAGGCTGCCAAGTATTTCAGTTTCACCTACTTGGAAAAGTTAATTCCTAAACGTTGTAATGAACCAGGAGACATAGTCAGCCTTCCCAGGTGCCAATATGACACCTGTGTTAGGGGAAGAGAGTGGAGGAATAAATGAAGTCGGGATTACACCAGAAGAGCTAGTCACTTTCATGTTTTAAGCCCCACTATCCCTTGGAAGCATGAAGTCACTGAGACTATGGGAAAAAATATACCTCCCTTGTTGGAGCCCAGACTGGACCCTTGGTTAAGTTAATGACTTGGTGTAGGGTGTGGAATTTTGGTGTTATAGTGTGGACATCCCTTGGTTTCAAATGCTCCTGTGTAGCAAGATGTCTTCCCTAGAAACAAAGCTTCAAGCTGGAAAATACCTGAAAATAAAAGTAATGCTAAACACCACTAATACACTAAATTATTTCATCTTAAAACTAAAGCTTCACAATTCAAACCTTGGTATTTCTCAATTAGTTCATTGAGACAAAAAGGGACTCCAAGGCCTAAGAGCAGATTACGTTGGACTTTTCCAGGGTTCGTAGCCCAACAAAGGCAAATTATCTCAAGGGCTATCCAATTTGAAGGTGGATAACTGGTGTCTTTAAGGAGAAGAAACCAGAATAACATGAAAGGATGCCAGAGAACATGTGAAGTGTTCTGAGACACTTGGCTGTACTGGTTTCCTTTTAAAATTACCTTTACTATTATAAACAACTTTGCAGAAAGTTTATCCTATAACCCCTTCAATAAAATTATTGGCATGTCTCTATATACACAACTTTGTTTACATGTCTATATTTTAATTAAAAAACTCTAGTCACTCTGTATACTGTGGGGGGTCTTACTTCTCATGTAGCATTATTTGTAACATTTTCTTTGGCTTTTCCTATATATTTATGGCCTAACTTGCTAATTTAACATTTTAGAGGTTGGCATAATAACTTATCCAGTTGATACAACTTCCTTTCTGAAATGATGAATCAACGTTTTTCCCCTTACTGTTGGATTCTCTGACCATAAAAGATAATAAAACAAACAAAAAAACCCAACGTTACCACTATAACTTGCAGAAAAGTTGTTGTTCGCTTCTTTTTATACCCATGAAACACTTTATTTGAACATGCTGTCAACTCATTATTAGGTGATAAAATATAAAAATTGATAGTGGTAACTCTAAAAAGGCTAACAAATTATAAGAAAAATGCAACTAATTCAAGGGGGAAAAATGAAGAAAATTTTGTTTATTCTTTTGGCCTTATATGATCCTGTAGTGAATTTTGCTGAAGTCCGATAAGACCACTCAAAATTGCCCGGTTGTGCCGCTCTCTGGAATCTCATTTATTCATTCAACTGATACTGACACATTTATTATATGCTAGAGACTATAGTAAGTGTGGGACATATAGCAGTAAAAATACTCCGTCCCTCACAAACCTTGTTGCAGGGAGCATACAATAAATGAGTGAATACATAACAAAATGTCAGGTAGTGGTTAAGTGTTATAAAGAAGAGTCAAGAAGGGTCAAGGGTTAGAGACAGGGTTGGGTATAACGGGGAGGCTATTTTAGAAAGGGTGGTCTGGGGAGTATTCTCTGAACGGGGTTAATTGAAGGGAGTGATTCCTATATTTTTCTATGAAAGGAATTGTTTTGTGTTTACCTGTGGAAGAAGTACATCTCACTTGCACCTCTTCATTGGTTGTTATTCATCATTCAAACAATATTTATTTTTGTTAATATGATACTCCTTTGATAGCTATGGGAGACATGAGTGAAACATACAGGCATGGTTTATGGGAAGACAAGAAATTACAAGGGTGATAGTGCTTTTACAGAGGAAGTGCAGGGTGCTTTTTATGGCTGGGAGGTCAGGGAAGGCTTCCCTGAGGAAGTGACCTTTAAGCAGAGAAGCAGGTGTGAGTCAGATTAATGTGGACAAAGGAACTGAGAGAGGGAAATTTACAAGCAGATGGGTCACTGTACAATCTTGTTTTACTGATGACTTTCAACTTTGTCACCTATCCAATCTCCCAAGGGCTAAAACAGTAACATCGCTTGATCATATTTCCTTGCCTCTCTCTGGCAGATGTACAAATGCACAAAGAAACAATTTAGCAGTGGATAAATAAAGGAAAAGACACTATAGGGAGCAAAAATAATGACAATACAACCAAAACTAAATGACTCTATTTGTACTCAAGCATTGGATATCTTTATTTACAATAAGTTTTATTGTCAATCAGTCCTTTAGATAGCTGAAGTGCTCTTTGAAACACACGATTGGGGTAATAAAATTTCCCAAGATACTTATCAACCTATAGTCATTTTCAGTTTTATTTTTAACCGGACAGCATATGAATTTTCTTGTCTTTAACATAAGATTTATGAAGCAGTAGCTGGAGAAAGTACAAAAACCTTAAAAACGTATGTACGTTTTATTCCTTGCCTATACGAAACCAGTATGGTAATAATGTAGGCTAGGAATACTGTGTGGGCCCTCCCATAAGCCTATGTATGCTCTACTCAAAACTGTTCATAATAAAGAAAAATTAGAGACAATCTGAGGGATTTGCATAATGGTGTACTGTTCCTTCATACAATAGAATACACTGTACCTTTTAGACATCATGTTGTAGAAAAAGCCTTAATGGCATGAGAGAATGGTCAAAATAGATTAATTTTTAAAGAACAGGATGTCAAACAAAATTCCAGTGTGATAAAAATTAGGTCACAATATAATATAATTATAAAGAAATCTCGACAAATACAATGCATCAGTATTTTACAGGGGTTCTATCTGCTTAATAAGATCATAAATTATTTTTATTTTCTTCTTCAGGTTTGTGTTTTTCAAGTTTTTTTCCTGTTGCAAACGTATTGATTTCATAATCTGAATAGAAGCAATGGATGTTTTTGTCTTCGTTTTTTAAGTGCAAAGAGAAAGGAAGGATTTGAGTAGAAATCATTCTTACAATACACACATATCCAAGTGCAAAATGAGAGTTTTCCTTTGGTACGTTTTAAATCAGTAGCTTTTATGTGAGCAAAGGACCCAGAGTTTTTGAGAGAATTCAAACAGGCTTTGTTTCCTGGGATAGTAGTTGGGGAGTATTCACTTTTATTTATTTATTTTTAATTAAAACAGAAAGAAAGAAAAGAAAGAGAGGGCCAATGGAATAAAACAACTTCTCAAGGAGTAATGCTTTACAATGACTAATTCTTCTATTACAAATGACAGGTTTAAATAACACCCCTAGGAAGCATCGCTTACATCTCACTACCTCAGTTTCTGACCTTTTAACTAGAATGTGTGTGGTGCATTCTGTGTGGGCCTGTTTGCTGGTTGGCGCTTTCTTCTGCTCATGGTTTGTATGTCTGTAATTCACTTTTATTTTATGGCCTCTAAATTTTGTGTTATGCATTCTAAGAAGCACCAACAAACAATAGGAGTCACAAAAATGGGGATACAGAGAAACAACCCCCCATCGAGAGGGAAGGTAGAATCCCCAGAAAGAGTGCTAAATGAAATAGAGGGGAGCAAACTATCAGATATGGAATTCAAAACATGGATTATGGAGAAGCTCTATGAGCTCAGCAGAAACTACAAGGAACTCCAGAAAAACTACAAGGAACTTACTGAGAATTACACCAGCATGAAAAAGGACATAGAAGCTATCAATAAGAGCCAGGAGGAAATGAAGAATACAATCTCTGAATTGAAGAACACAGTAGGAAGAATTAAAAGCAGGCTAGAGGAAGCAGAAGATCGGATCAGCGAGCTGGAAGACAATGTAGACAAAAACTCCCAGACAGTGCAACAAAATGAAAAAAGACTGAACAAGACTGAAGAGGCTCTGAGACAGCTACAGGACAACATGAAACATAATAATATCCGTATCATAGGAATTCCAGAAGGAAAAGAAGAAGAGCAAGGGATAGAAAACCTCTTTGAAAAACTAATGACAGAAAACTTCCCTAACATGAGGAAAGAAAGAGTCACGCAAGTCCAGGAAGCACAAAGGGTCCCAATGAAGATGAATCCCAACAGGCCCACTTCAAGACACATCATAATTAAAATGGCAACATTCAAAGACAAAGAGAGAATCCTAAAAGCAGCAAGAGAGAAACAACTAATAACATACAAGGGAGCTCCAATAAGGCTATCATCAGATTTCTCAGCAGAAACACTACAAGCCAGAAGGGAATGGCAAAAAATATTCCAAACAATGAAAAACAAAGGCCTACAATCAAGAATACTCTACCCAGCAAGACTCTCATTCAAAATGGAAGGTGAAATAAGGAGTTTCCAAGACAAAAGAAGGCTAAAAGAATACATCTCCACCAAACCAGCATTGCAAGAGATGCTAAAGGTATGCTTTAAGAAGATGAAGAAACAGAGAGAAACAGAGAGGAACATGAGTACAAAGGGAGAAAATGACAATGAATAAGTACTGAAAGAAAGAAGGAACTTCTACCATTTGCAACAACATGGATGGAACTAGAGAGAATTATGCTTCGTGAAATAAGCCAGGCAACAAAAGAAAAATAACTTATGCTATCACCTCTTATAGGACACTAATGAACAACACAAACAAATGAGCAAAATTGAACCAGAGGTATGTAAACAAGGAGTAGACTAACAGTAACAAGGGGGGAGGTGGGAGGGAGAGAAGGGGGTAAGAAGGGGAAGGGTCTAGTCAAAGAACATGTACAAATGACCCATGGACATGGACAACTGGGTGGGGACTGAATGTGGGAGAAGCGGGGGGCAGGATGCAGGGAAGCAAGAGGGGAAAAAAAGTGGGACAACTGTAATGGAAAATCAAAAAAAATTTTTAGTGGGGGGATAAAATGAAAATATAAAGAATGGAAATGCAAGTTCAGTGAATATTAGAAGGACAAGAATTTTTCTTCACACTGTATATTTTTATCCCTATCTGATCCCTCCAGAGTTTGGCATTCTAAAGAAGTAAGTAATGACATAAGTTTCTTTGCATAAAACTAATAAGACCAGTTGTTAATAGAGATTTTTTTTGACTAAGACTTTGACTAGAATGTCATGCCTAAAGGAGACATGCTTGGGCTCTGGTTGTTACCAAAAAGCCCTGAGGAACTGGGATTAACTTTCAAAAGTAATAAAAGCCCACGAGATAAAAGGCCTGGTACCTTGGTTGGATGCGCGGTCCATGCCAATCTTTCCAGGGAAGGAATAAAGGTTGTTTTCTTGAAAGATGGCTAGAAGGAACCTTAAAGCACAATGGAAAACCAGAAGGACTTGGAAAATACAGGTGCTTACAGGCAAGGCTGAATGCCAGGTATGTGGTTCTGCTTCTGTGCTCTGAAGGACAGACTGAAGGTCACCCTAAATGTTCCTTGCGTAAGTTCCAGCAAAGCAGAACTAAAGATCATAAGTGATCATTTTCTGCTCTTGTTGTGTTTATGCAAATAAACAAGATAAATTAAAAATGGACTTAATGCAGTCTCTTTAATGACAAGGAGGGTAATCTTAGGGAGAAAAATTGTGATTCAAGGAAAATCACAATGCTCAGTGGTAGACTATAAAGTAGTGCAGCTAACCACCTTTAAAGTTTTTTTCCATTTAAAATTTGTTTTCATTTGAAAGTTAAACTATGTCTGTGGTATTATCAAAGATGTTTAACTTACAGGCAAGAAGAATGTCAAATGCCTTGCAACTGAATTTCTTTCCAATAAGACAGTCCTACAGATTTAGAGATTTGTATGTGGGTTATGTTACATAAATTAACATTTGTTTTCTGTTTTCAAAGGGCATAAGCCTATGATCTCATTACCTGAGTGATTGTCTGTACATATAGGCCTCACTTAATCCTGTCTGCATCGCTGCCTCCTGAGACTCAACAGTTTGGCTGAACTAAGTGGCTGGGTTGGTGAACAATAGGCTGGTCTGTGGGCTTCACTTTAAAACTGGTTTCTCTTTTCTGTCCTAATGGCTTGGATAGAAAGAGCCGAGAGGTCTGAGAGGGGGGAAACCGAAAATATTTCCCTCAGCCCAAACTAAGTATAATGGGCAAAAGGGTTTTGGACAGGTGAGATGTACCTGGCACACCTTCCTCCAAAGAAGCCCTTCTTTTCCCTAATGTGGGACATTGAAAAATTAATACCTGTCTTTTGTCATCCTGTGGTTATAGATTGAATGATGTCTTTTAACCCTGTTGCCAAATCTGTTGCCTCCAGAATACAACAAGGATGCCAGTCTGTTAAATCAAGCATGCCGTTGTCCGGGGACAGCCAACCGACCTGGAATCTGCACGATCCTTCCCCATGTGGGAAGGCCACCCTCCCCTCCACACCCCTACTCTTATTAGGGATGTGTGGACCCAAGGGTAGGTAGGAGGATGGCCATGTCCAGCTTGAAGCAGCTAGAAGAGCTCGAGACCTTTGCCCATTGTCCTTTATAAGATTATAAAGGGTTTTAAGTCTGAGAGGGAGGGATTGTTATTTTTTATTGTTAAAATAATTAATTAATTAATTTTTTTTAAAAAAAGAAGAATATATGAAAGGGTGAGGCAGGAGAGCTTGTATGTATGACCCATGGGCATGGACTTGGAGGGGGTTGTTGGGAAAAGGGGGGTGCTGGGCGGAGGGGAGCAAAGGAAAAAAAATTGGAACTATTGTAACAATATAATCAATAAAATATACTTTAAAAAAAAGCAACCTCAAAAAAAATAGTATAAAAATAAATTTTGTGTTATGCTTAGAAAAGCCTTCAAGTTTATAAAATTTTTACCCATATTTTTATTTTCTCTAGTGTTTTTTTATGGATTTTACTTTTTACATTTCCGTTGGCAGCCGTCCGTCTCGAGAGACGATGGTGTAGCTTCTTAAGAGTCTATCTGCACCGCCGAGAATGGCTGTGCAGTCCGACTCGGGAGTGACACGGTATCTGTCTCCTCCCGTGTTGAATCGACATCTTGCGATGACGCTGGAGTGTCCTCTCCAGTGAAGCTGAAGCTACAGAGCCTGGGCAGGGTGATATGGAGGGTCTGCTGTTGCCCATGCAGCAGACCCCCCCTCTCTTCGCAGCTGAAGGATCCAAGGGAAAGACGGAGTCAATACAGCTTGGCTTCAGGTGCGCCGCAGGAGTTGCCGGTGTTGACTACAACGTCAAACCGCCTTAGGGACTCCGGCTCCGGATTTTCTGTTGGGGTTTACTCCCTTAGCCTTTCCCCTGAAGAGGTATGCCGCAAGGCAGCGGAGGTTTTTTGGAGTCAGAGTTTTCCTTCTCTTTTTACATTTAAACCATAAATAATAGTAGCTTATATTTTAGTGTAAGGATTTGGGTACAGAGCAAGCTTTATAAGTTTCCAAATGGCTAGCTAGTTGTCTTAATAGCATTTATTGAAAAATCCATCTTTTCCCCAAGAATTTAAAATTCACCTTTATATTATACTTGATGTTTATGTCCTTTGGGTCTGCTTCCAGATGCTATGCCTTTTCATTCATCTATTGCTCTGTTTCTAAACCAATACCAGACTAATTTAATTACCACAGTTTTGCTCTGATAATGTGTTAAGTCAAATCCTTCTCTCCCCTCTTTTCTTTTTTAAAAGCACATTGTCGATTTTTTAGTTAATGCATTTCTACAATGGCTTGACTTAACACTCGACTTTTCTTTACTAACTAGACTGAATTCTTTCCCTAAAAAAAAAAAGTATCTAGAGAGTGAATTTTAGTGCTGCTCATTCTAGCAAAACAGGGCAGACCATGCCAGTTTTATAAAGACAGTGTCTTTTTGTTCCTCAGGTCTTCTGTTGAGAAATGGTGTGGTCACTGGTGCATTAGCTCCCTCTAGCAAACTCCCCTCAGCCAAATGGAAAAGCCCCTTTGACATTTGAGCACCAAGATCTCTGGAATCTTGGCCATGTCTGCAAACAAGATCTAGTCTAAAGCATAATTACACAGTCTAGGACATATTCCAAATGAGGTATTACTGCTCTCCCATTCTGAGCTACTATGACCATCCATTCAAAAAAAGAGCCAAGGAACTTATTTTTAAAAGCAGCTGAAAGAGTTATAAACACTGATTAACCCATTAATGCCTGATTTTTTTTAATTCCCACTTTTATAAGCCCACATATGTCAACCTTGATTTTTTTAAAAAAGTCAAACTACACACACACATAGAAACGTAAATCACTTTCAACTGGGTTCACTGCTAAGAGATAGTTGTAATTTATTTTCTAATTATCCCTTAAACAACAAATGTCTTCAAAAAGCAATCTGTACTCTCCGGCACTATGTCATCTTCACTTGTTTCTGTCCCCAATGTCCCCTACATCCTCTAGTACATCTTCTGGTTCTAGAAGCAGTTTTAGTAAAACAGTTTTCTTACAGCCAAATCTCTGTTGTGCCAACCAAACCTTTTTCTCAAGTGTGAGTTTCCATTATCTCTCTCCAAGCCTATCTGTTGAGCCTTTCTTCCAAATTTCTTCAAACCTCACTTTTCACTTCTTGCTTCTCCTTCCTTTGCTCTTATTACTCTGTCTTTTCTCCTGATCTGATTCTTCTTTCACTTCAGTAAGCACCTTTGGGGAATGTTGCTCATCCCATGCCCTCCACTTTGAGAATGGTCTGTCTGAACCTCACCTCCCCTCCCTTCCCCTCCCTTCCCTTCCTTTCTCTTCCCCTCTTCCTCTTAGCAGTTGAGAGCATTCATGAAGGTCCACGTACAAATGGGTTGAAGGGCGAAGAGCTACAGAAATAGAGAATCATAAAGCAGACAGACAGGGAGAAAATAAGTCCAGAGGCCACATGACCTCAGAGACAGGAGGAGATGAGTACTGCTTCAAGCCTAATGGTGCCTCAGCTCCAGTAGTCTTTGTGAGGCCTTGCTGGGCTTCTTACTCTAGGGTTCCATGTGACACCCTCATCTCCTCTCAATAAACATTCCCCTGTGTGTTTAAGTTAGTTGAAGAGGCTCTTGTTTCTTGCATTCCCTAAATGTGAGACAACAGCCTTATCTTTGAAACATAGTCCTGGGTATTCCCCTTTCCCCCCCACAAGAAACCCTAACCAATCGGAGAATTTTAAAAAGTAACACTTTCACCACCTTGGAACTGATGACTCGAATATACAAGGGTAGGGCAAAAGTAGGTTTATAGTTGTTCATATGAAAAATAATACAATAGCCTCTGGTTGCTGAGACTCAGTGGATTGAGCGTCAGCCCGCGAGCCAAGTGTCGCTGGTTTGATTCTCAGTCAGGACACATGACTAGGTTGCACATCAGGTCCCCAGTTGGGGACACGAGTGAAAGGCTACCACACAGCGATGTTTCTTGTCCTCTCTTTCTCCTTTCCCCTCTCTCTACAAATAAATAAAAAAACAAACTAATTAATTAATTTAAAAAATACAATAAATAATAATACAAAAATAAACTCTGTGTTTTGCATACTCAGAACTGTAAGCTTATTTTTGTCCTACTCTGTATGTTTCTAAATTGTTATGTTTTTTTGTTTTTCAGAGGATTTTTCCAAAGGATGAGGCAATTTATTGAAGTGGTTAAGAGTGTGAGCTCTGGGGTCAGACTATCTAAGGAGCCTGAGACCTCAGGACCTCTCTGTGCTTCCATTTGCCCATCTGTAAAACAGGAATAATTGAAGTACCTACCTTATAGGGGTTTGTGAGAATTGAATGAGATAATGCATATAAAGCTCTTAGAACAGTGCTTGATGCATTGTAAACCTGCAGTAAATATTGTTGTTGTTATTTAGAGCAACACATTTCATTTTGGTTTTCCAAAAGAACTTTAACACATCAGTCTCAGGACTTCCCAGCCTCTTTCCAAAGAGAATACCACTGCATAACTTCCTGGCCCTGTCATTTGCCTCTCCATTGACCTCAAGTCTGTTGGACTTCAGAGCCTGTGCTTATTCCATTAGACCAGAAGTTCCCATATTTGACCGCATTGCAGATCCCATCAATATTGAATCAGAATCTTCCAGACTGGGACTTGGAAATCTGTAATTTAGAAAACTGCTAATTCTAATAGACCTGACCATTGAATCAGAGTTTGGGGAACTACTGTGGATTACACTACTTTATACTCACTACTTGATCTCTAAAATGGTGCAGTAAAATAACAATGATACTTCATATCTTTGTTAATCTTATATATCTTTAGTGTGTGCCAGGTACTGTGCTAAGGGCTTTCTATTAGCTCACTTAATTCTCACAACAATCCTGTAAAGTAGATACTAGATTTTTCTCATATTGCATATGAGTAAACTGAGGTACAAAGAGGTTAAACTAGTTGATAGAAGTCATTTCATCTAGCAAGTGTGGAGAGAAAGCATGTCATTTTCTGGGGTTAATGTGAAGATTATATTAGATAATGTACTTAAAACTGACACACACTGGGTGCTCAATAAATATTTCTTTTTCCCTTCATTTTATCCATGTGATTCTATTCATACTCAGTGAATTTTATATTGAGGAGAATATTATGACCTTTAACAGTGCCTGGAGAATTAAAATTTTAATATTCTGCAAGGTAGACATAAAGGGAAATTATGTATCAATGGAAGATGGAGGTGTTTGGATCTCTAAAAGAGAAAAATGCAAGAGAAAATATACAGTAATTTATACACAAAAGACCAGGTGCACGTGAGCAGAAATAGCAGTGGGACCACTGAGGCCACAGGACTACTTTGAGGATAGCTAAAGAGGAAAACCAAGGTATGAGGATAGAACCACATCATCTCAGGGGGGCAGAGTCTTAAACAGACATCTATCCAGCCCCATTCCTGCCACATTGTCATCCAGTTCTCACCTAGACACTTTCTGTGACAAGAAACTTAACTTATGAAGGCAAAGGAGGCTGTAGTTGTTAGAAAATTCTTTGTATTTATTCATTATAGAGTCTCTACCTACGGGTCTCCTTTAAACACCTTTAGGATCCTGAAAAATAAGTTTAATTTCTGTTCTGACACTTTCTCAAATATATAAAGACAGTTACCTTGTACTCCTTGGGGCAAAAGCTTCTGCTTCTTTTAATCTTTCCTCATATGACATACACATTTCCCAGTCTCTTTACCTTCCCCTCTTTGTGCATGTAGAAAATTTTTGTTTGCCAAACCCTAGTTGGAGACATTCCACGTGCATAATGACCAGCACTGGGCAGCACTTGTAACACCCATCTTGCTTCATATCCTACTTCTATCAACACACTCTAAGACAACCTTCCTTCATTTTGGCAGCCACATTTCACTGAGGACTCAGATTGAGTTCTCCATCACCTTAGATTCATTTCAGTCTTGCCCTTACATGCAACTATTAAGATACCTCTGTCCCGAGCCTGCCTTTCAACAGTTGGTTTTCCAGTGTGGGACCCCCCCCTCCCTCCCCATTTATCCCTGTTAGAGTCAGTTCATTACTACAACATTGCATTTGACTTGTGCTGTGTAATGGTGTCTCTTCCCTTTCCTGGCTTTATGTCATTTGGAAATGTGATGCAAATTCTCTGGGGTTTCATTCAGAAAACTAATGAAAGTCCTGACATCTGGGTCCTGGAGAGAGCCTTATGTCATCCTGATGGTAACTGCTGTGGTATGAAGGTTCTGAAGTCAAACAAACCTGGTTTGAATTATGGCTCTACCACCTACTGTGGGACCTTGGGCCAGCTGGCTAAACTCGTAGTTTCTGTTTCCTCATCTATAAAACGGGGCGTGAAGGTCAAGGGAGAAGATGCAGGGAAAGCATTTAGCACAGAGTAGATGCTGCACAAATGTTGATTCCCTCCACCCTTTCTTCTGCTCAACATGGGTTCATTAATGAGCATCATTTGATTATGGTTACTTAACATTATTTCTCTTATTAATTATACTAGAACCCAGGCTCATATTTCTTCATCTCATGTGCAATATCTTAAACAGTGCATTGCTAAAATCTCACTTGCACGGAGTAGTCTCCTTTTCAAATTAGAGCAGAGACGACGTAAACAGCAGCATGATTCCACTTGCATGTAAACTTAGGAAAAGTAATAAGCTATCAATGAAGCTGGTTAACCTTGAAAACAGTCAACACTCAGGCCACAAGCACTATTGGGCAACCACCCTGTGCCTGGCCATGAGCAGGAAATGAGCAACAGTGTCACAATGACTACAATTCAGTGTCTGTGTTCAAGGAACAGGGATAGAATTCTAGAGTCAGAGAGGCTAGTCTGGGTCACAGAAATTAGTGCACTGATTTAGTACCATTTGTTTACTATCTAGTCAACAAACACTTATACCAGGCCCCTGTCCCCACCTCCACCCCCCCATTTCACCCGTTAGGTGCTAAGGAGATGTGGGTGTCTACAACAGAAAATACACTGTCCTGGTATTCACGGAGTTTTAACATCTGGAAGGGTTGGAAGTTCTTTGTGCCAAAGGCCCTCTGCTAAGTGCTTGAGATGCAGAAATAAGGCAGATTGCATCTTATTATAAAATGCTTATTTTCTGTAACTATTTGTTTCCTTCTGTCTCACTCCGAGGACGGCTGTTTGCCATAGAGACCACAGCGGCAGCAGGGATGGTGTATGCTACACAGTAGGTGGTGAAAACCCAGCTACTGGAAGAAAATGCAACGGAAACGCTCCAGGTTTCAGTTTTCTTTTTGAACGAGAATGACAGCTCCAACAGGGCGCTTGGAGGTCAGAGGAACGAAAACAGTTGCATGGAAAAGCCTTCTAGAAATACTAAGTATTAGTCCTCTCCTTTGGACTTAGGCAAACCAAGGTGTTTTAGGTTCTCGGGTTCCTAACATTGATTTCCTAGATGGAGTTGGAGGGAGGAGGATGAGGAAATGCTGCTTTTAGTCAGGCTGTCCCGAGTGAAGAAGGGGAAGGAGGAGAGGTGAGAGTGGTGAGCCAGACGCAAGCCACGGATCCAGGGAAAAGGGACATCCAAGGCGTCCGCAAGAATCACAAAGTCTGCACCCGCAGTGGCCGCCGCGAGCGGGAGACCTGAGAGGAAAGGGAGAGCGCAGGGGCGAGAAAATCCAGGGAAAGCGCGCAGATTGGTCCCCTGCTCGGGGCGTGCGCCTCTGTGTACCAACCGATTGGTGGCGGGAAAGTAGCAGGTAAACCGGCCCTCGCCGTCTTGCTATTGGTTATCGGTCTCTCCAGCAGCCACACAACTGGCCAGCAGGGCGCCGAGCCGCGCGCGGATTGGCCGGGAGCGACGGCCGAGTTCGGCTCTCTTTGGGCTCTCGGATTGGCTAGCGGGAAGAGGCAGGTATCCGGGCTCCGCGGCTCATCCATTGGTGGGCGGGAAAGGGGGGTTGGGCACAGCGATTGGTGGGCGGGGGGCCGGGCCTGGGCCGGCGGGGAGCGGATTGGTCGGAAAGTAGGTTAGTGGTGCGACATTTAGGGAAGGCAGAAAGTAGGTCAGGGACGGAGGTGCCTGTTTACCCGCGCCGGACTCACCGCCGCCGCCGCCGCGGGATCGGAGTGGGGGCGCGGGCGCGGGCGCTCCCGGCGAGCCACGGTGAGTGTCGGGCTGGCGGCGGTCAGTGGCACGGCTCCGAGCACCTTGTCGGGAGCCGTTAGCACCCTGGCAGGCATGGCGACCCCGCCGCCGCCCGGGTCGCAGCCCGGCCGCCAGGGAATCCTGCCCGACGTGCCCGCTGCCGGCCTTAAAGGGCCCGTGCCCGCTCCCTGCCCCCACCCGGGTCGTGGGGAGGCTGCGCCCCTTAAAGGCGCCGCGCCCGTCCGTCCCCATCCTTCCTCATAGGGGCTGGTGCTATGGGGTAGGACGGGCAGAGGTGCCGCAGACACCCCTAAAGGGACCAAGAAAGTACCTACCTCCCCTCCGCGGGCATCGCTACCTGACGGGGGTAGGGAGCAGCCAGCTGCCTCTTAAAGGGATAGCTCCGCCTTTTGGGAGCAATGACCGGCTGAGGGCGAGTCCGAGGATGTATCATTGGGAGCTGCGGGGTCCCCGGAGGAGACTATCCTTGATGGCTGCATCGCCAAGGGCGTTGGGCTAGCAATGCCGCTTCTGCCCTTCCTCCTCCTCTCCTTCACTTCCCTTTCGGGAGTCTGCAGGGTTGGGTGGGGGCGGGGAGGGCGTCTTCGTCGGGCTTAGGGAGTCCGAGCCTGCCCGTCCCTTCGGCTCTATTTTGGGGGAGACGGGCCGACCCCAGCCTGCGAACTTTCGTCTGGCCTGCGCCGTTTGGGTTCTGGACAGCCCCGGGGAGAGCCCCCGTGGGTATGACAGCAGGTGCCACACAGCCCGAGGATGTCGCCCGGCGTCCAGGTGTGGGCCCGCCGCCGGTCCTGGAGCTCTGGAGCGCCGCGGAGGGCGCGGCGAGGCTGGCTCCAGTACCAGGTTTGACAGATGTCAGAGAAGAGAAAGGTTCCCGCTCGTGATTGCCGGGCGTTGACAGCCAAAAAAGCTTTCGTTTGCTCCGAGGAAGAAGTAGAATAGAAATTAGTGCCGACCTTGTCGGGGGCACGGGTCAACCACCCCAAGGGGTCTTGAGAGTCGGCTGCGGGGCACATGCAGGTGCCAGAGGGCAGGCGTAGGGGAAGGAAGGGAAACACCGGCCTTTGGCATCTGTTGTCAAGTTTATCCGGCCGGCGGGGAGACTGGGCTGACACCCTTTTTCCCTCCCTCACGGGCTAGGCTTCTTCCCCGGCATATAGCGTTGTTTTGGCATTTTGGCGCTTGCGGTTTCTTCTCTCTGCTTAGTTATTCCTCAGCAAGGAATTATTGGCCAAGTTTTATCACCGAGCTTCCAGAAAAAAAATTCTATATTTATGAAGAAGAGTTCTTGACTGTACCTGTATTTCCAGGGCTTTTAAAAAATAAAAAAACAAACACTGCTGATTAGATTCATCTCATTTGCCCCAATACTTGCTTGTCATTTGCCCTTCTGACATTTGCTGCTGTTCCCCTCTTTAATCTATTTTTATATGACAACTATTATTTTAATTCTTCTGGTCCCATTGATATCAGGATCTGACAATTTGGGTTGGAGTTCTTAATTAACGTACTGGTTGAATCATGAGCTTAAAATAATTATTGCTGCTCCTGAGCAGTTTTGAATAATCTCATGCTTTCCGTGCTTGCAAGAAAAAAAAGAAAATCACTGCTGTTAAATTTGATTTCCATATCAATGAAATTTCAAAAATAATTTTTAAAACACGAAGTTGAGCGGTTCAGTCCATGCTCTGTTACTGAGTTCACTTTATTGCTAAGTCTTTAAAGCAGTTTGTTGAACATATTTAGATGGCTTTAAAATATCCTGGGCATGGTTTGAAATTGTCTCTATCACCTGAAGCTGCATCTATAGAGGCATTTTGGTTTTGATTGTAAATGTAATCAGTGAATAATGATAATTAAGTTAAAACCATAGTTAAGTATGTACGTTATTCCAACCTATAAAATTTAAAATGAGGGAGAGTGGAAGGAACAAGTGTGGTGGAAGAGCACTAGATTGAGAATTAAAACATCCTGGTTTCAGCCCAGACTTGGGCTTTTATGGCTATGCTGCTTGGGGCAAGTTGCTGAACTTTATGGGTTCTATTTGCCTCAGATGGAAAGTAAGGTAGTTGAACTAGATGATCTCAAAGGTTCCTTCTGCTATAAAGTTCTGTGTGTCTCTAAATATTTAATACATTTGAATTCAGGTTGGTATTTTACCTGCTGGAACCTCCAGAATATCTGAGCTGAAGTTCTATTTTCATAGACGCTTAAACAGATCAACAGATGGTGTTTTAAAGACTCCATTTCAAATGATTTATAAAATGATGACTTCTTAGGAGTTTTTCTGCTATTTGCAAAAGAGGTTTGCCTACCGCAGAAAGGAAAAGGAGGTGGCTGTGCTTTCAGATCTATCCCTCTACACCAATAATGTCTACCCAATTTATATACTAGGTGGTGGACAAGTACTGTAGAAAGACTTGGCTATGTTAACAAAACTGTAAGAATATGTAAATATTGCCTTCCTTCTATGAGCTTACTTTCATATGTGATTTGCATCATCAGCTTTCACTGTGATGGTGGATTGCCCCTTACAATGTTACATATAATTACACGCAGTGATTTTAGTTAGTGTCATGGTAAACACTTGCAGGGAAGTAAAAAAAAATCCTTTGTAAACCTTAAGGTTTATTTAGGAGCCCAGCAACACAGGCATGTTGCCCTTCTCTACAGTTCTTTCTCTCCTCATTGCCGGTTTATTATAATACGCAGATCTATCCCAAACTCCACCCTGGCACTCTCTCTCTCTCTCTCTCTCTCTCTCTCTCTCTCTCTCTCTCTCTCTCTCTCTCTTTCTCTGTGTGTGTGTGTGTGTGTGTGTCTGTCTCTGTGTCTCTGTCTCTTGGACTTGCTCTGTCTGACTTAAGCTCTCTTAGTATCTCAGTATCTCTTCCTTTCTGCCCATAATGTCCTGTCTCTTTTCCCCGTGTCTCCTCTCCTCTTAGTTCAGAGAAAGCAAGTGAATCTCTCCTCTCTTCCCTCTTCTTGGACCCTTGCTTTGGGTGAATGCCTGGAGTTCGGTAGCAGGACTTAGGACTTGGGCTTGGGCTGTGTGCCTTGGAAAGTGCTTGACTCCTCTGGCAGCAGGCTCCGTTTGTGTGGTGTAATGACAGTGCCTGCCTCATGGAATCTGCATGAGGATCCAAGGAGCAAGGGAGATGATGCATGTAAAATGCCTGGCGCACAGGAAGCCCTCCCTCAGTGCCTGCTGCCACTCCCTCCCACTGCTGCCAGAGTCCGCGCACTGGAATAGCCTTCATACCATTTCTCTTCAGCCTTGTCACCAATCCCAGAAAAACCTTTGTCTTGATTTAGGAGAGAAAGGATGGAAGGGGGAGAAACAGATCTGATACAGTCCTGCTTTCACATGTCTACACTTGGTCCCCTGAGTCTGTATGCTCCTCACTCTCCTCCCTGTCTGGCAACCTCTCACAGGCTCTGAACATTCACCTTATCCACTCTCTCATCTGCTCTGTCCTTAGATCCTGCCCTCAGGCCTCTCTCTCTCTACCACCCCTTCTCTATATTTCTTCTCAAAGATCTCTAAAAACTTTAAATCCTGAATTCCAGGGTCCTGTTCTTAGGCCAAAATGGTTCTTCTTGGCTCCTTTGTAGCTTTTATTCTGCCTTTCTTTCCCTCCTTGAAATCCCTTCCGTCTTCCACCTTTGGGTCATGATGCTTTTTGGTTCTCTTCCTGCATACCGTAAAGATTGGTGTCTGTCCTGGTCTCCAGTCTTCACATTATCCCCCCTCGCCTAGAATCCCATTTTCAGTCCTGATCTGATCTATTTCTCCTGCTTCAGCTGCTAGCAAGTTCACTGTACACACTAACGGCAACCTGTAACTGGCATTTGTGGCCTTGGAGTTACAGATTGCAAACTGCTTGCAAGCACTGTCACCTTCCTAACACCCTGGTGCCTGTCCCCTTTCACCTCCCAGCTGTCCTGAGAGGCAGTTTTGTTGGGTGGTTAGAAGCACAGACTTTGGAGCCAGATTTCATATCCTGCTTCTTACTAGGTTTATGACTTGTGGTTAAGTTGGTTTGTTCACTGTCTTGGTTCCTCATCTATAAGACTGGGATCACTATAGTCCTTATCTCAAAGAGTTGCAGTGTGAATTAAATGAGTTAAAACATTAAAAATACATGAAGCTATTCATGACACATAGTAAGCACCCCATGAATGTTAGCTGTCTGCATTGTTGCTCCTTTTTGCCTCTCCATATCCAGCCTGCCTGTCTACCAGGCTTTGCTGTGTGCACAGAACTGTCCAAACTAAAGGACAATCCATTCCCTGGGCCAGCCCTTGGCCCATTCCATGCCCCAACCTTTTCATGTCCAAATCCTACACTGCTTTAAGACCCAGCTCAAATGCTTGGTCCTCTAGGAGCTATTTCTTCATTCTGTTTTTCTTCCTTCCCATGCCTGGCAGCAGTGTACCCCAGCCCTTGATCTACCTAATTATCTTAGGTACTGATGCCTTCTCTGGGAATATCTCACAAGCTTGCTCAGGGCAGGTACTTTGGGGGAGTCCATTTTGGTTTCCCAAAATGACAGGCACAGGGAGACTTCAGTATCTGTTTGTCCAATTCCAATTAACTGTCTGGAGGAAGAGTTGGGATGGGATAGTCACTCAGGAACTCAGCAAATAGAGGGAAGGGGGATACACCTGTGGAGGGGACATGAACTGAGGAATGCAACCAAGGGCACAAGTGGACGTGGTCAGGAATAAATAGGTCTACATGGAAGGACGGTTTTGAGTTGGTAACTTAACCTCTGGGGAGATGGAACTGGATAAGCTTTAGTCATCTTTGTTTCAGAGGAGTGTTGAGTGCTGACATTTGATGGCAAATGATTTTTTATGTTAGTACATGCTGTTCTTTTAAGTAGAATAAGTTCTTGTTTATCCAGCCTGGTTAAAGAAGGGGTTGGATGGTCTGCTTAATTTAATATTCTGGTTAATACTCTACCCATTGGATTTTGTACATATACTGAGTAAAACATTTAATGCTTTTAAAAGGCAAGAAAGGACTTCCGGTCAAGTGGAGGTATAGGTTGACATACTTTGCCCCCTCACACAATCATAAGAAGGATTACAACTAATCTCAAAACAAAAACAACCAGAACTGTTTGAAAATTGAACTGTATGGAAGTCCGACAACCATGGATTTAAAGAAGAAATATTCATCCAGACGGGTAGGAGGGACAGAGATGACATGGTGTCACTGTGGTGAGGAGGCAGTGGCAAGACAGCAATGGTGGCTGGTGGAACGGGCGGTCCCACATTCATGTGTGGTGGATAAAAGCCAGGAGGGACACCTGGGGAGTGATCCCAGCCCCAGGCCTGACCACACAGCCCAGGGTTCCAACCCTGGGAAAATGAAGTCTCATAGCTTCTGGGTATGAAAACCAGTAGGGGTTGGGGCAGCAGAAGAAACTTCTCGTCTCTCAGGAGAATCATTCAGAGGGCACACACAGTCCTAGAACTTACGCAAACCCACGTACTCTGGGAATCACCACCAGGGAAACAACTAGAGTGGCACCAATCACATATGGGAAGTGGGTGAAGTTACTGGAAAAGGGGTGAGTGCTGAGCAAGCAGCATTGTTCCCTCTCTGACCGCTTTCCCACATGCAGCACCACAAAGCGGTGGAACATGTCGCCCCGTGCTGATGAATCCCTAACTAAGGCTCAGCCCCTTATAACATAACAGGTGCGCTAAGACAGGGACTCAAAGCAGCTCTGCGTAATACACAGAAACACACACAGGGAGGCTGCCAAATTGAGAAGAGAAAGAAATATAGCCCAAATGAAAGAACAGATCAAAACTCCAGAAAAAGAACTAAACAAAATAGAGATAGCTAACCTATAAGATTCAGAGTTCAAAACTCTAGTGATAAGGATAGTCAGAGAACTCACTGAGTATGGCAAACACATAAGGGAAGAAATGGAGGCTACACTAAGTGAAATAAAGAAAAATCCTCAGGGAACCAATAGTGAAGGGAAGGAAGCAGGGCTTCAAATCAGTGAATTGGAACATAAGGAAGAAATAAACAGTCAGCACAGAATGAAAAAACAATAATTCAAATAAATGAGGAGAGAATAAGAAGACTCTGGAACATCTCCAAAAGTGCCAACACCAGTCATTCAGATGCCAGAAGGAGAAGAGGAAAAGCAAGAAATTGAAAACTTATTTGAAAAAATAATGAAAGTAAACTTCCCTAATTTGGCAAAGGAAATGGACATACGAATCCAGGAAGCACAGAGAGTCCCAAAGAAGCTAGATCCAAAGAGGACCACACCAAGACACATCATAATTAAAATGCTAAAGGTTAAGGATAAAGAGAGAATCTTAAAAGCAGCAAAAGAAAAGCAGAGAGTTACGTACAAAGGGGTGCCTATAAGACTATCAGCTGATTTCTCAAAAGAAACTTTGCAGGCAAGAAGGGACTGGCAAGAAGTATTCAAAGTGACGAAAAGCAAAGACCTACAACCAAGATGACTCTATCCAGCAAAGCTATCATTTAGAATGGAAGGGCAGATAAAGTGCTTCTCAGACAAGGTAAAGGTAAAGGAGTTCATCATCACCAAGCCATTATTATATGAAATGTTAAAGGGACTTATTTAAGAAAAAGAAGATCAATGGGGGAAAGATGGGACAACTGTAATAGAACAACAATAAAAAAATGGAAAAGAAAAGGTCAAAACTATGTACAATAAAATGACAATAAACTCACAACTGTCAACAACTGAATCTAAAAAACAATAACAAACTAAGTAAACAACTAGAGCAGGAGCAGAATCTTAGATATGGAGGGTTATCAGTGGGGAGGGTGGAGGGGAGAACGGGGGGAAAGGTACGGGGATTAAGAAGCATAATTGGTTGGTACAAAACAGACAGGGGGATGTTAAGAGTAGTAAAGGAAATGGAGAAGCCGAAGAACTTATATGCATGACCCATGGGTGTGAACTAAGTAGGGGGGATTTCTGGAGGGAAGAGGGGTACCAGGTGGAAGGAGGCAAAGGGAAAAAATTGGGACAACTGTAATAGCATCATCAATAAAATGCACTTTAAATAAATAAACAAACATAAGTAAAATGAACAGTCATAAAATATCAAAAAATAAATGAATAAGTCAAGAGAAATCTTACAGAGCTAACTGCCTTTAGCTGCCAACTACTAGTTTGAAATGTAAACTAGACGAATTAGTTTCTTTGAGTCTGATATATCTCATCTGCAAAATAAGAATAACACTCTGTTAGTCATCCTATGTTTATTAATTTTTTTAATCCTCCTAACAACCCTATGAGGTAGGTGCGCTATTTATCCTCACTTATCCACAGTGAGGCATTCTTGTAAACTGTTCAAGTCACTCAGCTGGTGTGGCGTGGAACAGGATTTGTGCGTGGGGCCTTGAGTCTGCTCTCTAAGCACTGTAACAGATGTCTCCTAGGAGGAACTGTTGTATTAGGTCTTGTATGTGAAGTGCCTAGCCCCATGCCAGGAGCCTACTAGGCCTGCAATGGCTGGTGACCAGTCATACTGTTGACAGACATGGTATGCACCTCCTTTTAAGCAGGACCGAAGCCCTTGGCAGTGGGATGCAAGGGATGTGTGTTTGGATATTACCCTAGTAGCAGTTACAAGGGCTTGTGAGCATTATTCTCACACCCTGTTGTGCATTTCTGTCTCTTGGTTATTCCTGGCGTCCTGAAGCATTGCTCTTACACAGGCCTTCTGTGTCTCCCGCTCCCCACATGTGTGAGATGAACCTCTGAACAGAACCCATTACCCCCATCACAACCATCTGCAGAGCTCCTCACTGGGGAAGAGACCTTTTCAAAGTCTCTCACCTTCTTCCTCCTCTCCCCAGCTAGAGACAGACATTTACAGCCCTGGTGTGTGTGTGTGTGTGTGTGTGTGTATGTGTGTGTGTGTGTGCGCGTGCGTGCGCGCGTGTGTGTATATTTAATGCCAGTTATTCCCCAAATACATTTAGATGGTAAGGGAAACACTGTTTTATGTCAAAAACCTGTTACATAAAAATGTGTTATATAATGTTCAGATATATACTGCACAGGGAAATTAGATACCACTTTTTTCCCCAAAGACTAAAAAGATAACAAATAGAGGCTATACTGAATATAATTAATCTTGGATTTAGAAGATATGGAAAGACATGCCCTGTCCTCCCAGCTGTCATTCGGAACCTCTCTCATTCTTGAGTGCTCCAAGGCTGGGATGCATAGGAAGTTGACCTGAATCTGCCGTGGAATCTGTGGTGAGATGGATCCTCTGGAAATTGTCTCTTTTTAAGAGGAAGAAAAATGCCTTGACATCTTGCTCGCTAACATCTTTCTTATGTCCAAAGCAGAGGGAAGACGTTCTTTTTACCCTTCCTACTTAGACTACTCTGGCCAACTTCTAACCAGTTTTCTGCTCTACCCTCTACTTCCTTCAATTCTTCCCACACGATATGGCAGCATGTGATTGACCACCCTGTGTCCAGTCCTCCAGGCTCTCCAGTCTGCCCATTTCTCTTCACCAGCCCTGTTCCCTGCCCCATCCCCTATTCCCAGAAGGAACGGTGTGCCTGAGGTTCAATTCTGCTTGTTTCTGCCCTGCCTGGGCTACCCCATGCCATAATTTCTCTCTTACTGTATGTCTTCATGCCCCTCTTGACCTGAGAGGCTCTTTTTGCCTTAGCCTGCCTCGAGTCTCTCACTTCTTCTGATGGCACTTGTCCCTTTTGTGTGTTCTCTCTCATCCCTCCCCCCTTTTGATTGCCAGCCATTCATTCAGAAGCATTGGTACTTTATATTTAGCAAATTATCATATTGTATCTAATCAGATGGCCAATTCTCTCATTTTTAAATTGTTTCATGAATAATTATCTTGTCCTCACTTCCCACTCTCCAACTCTACTCATTTACTCATTCAGTGAAGTTTATTGGATGGCTACCATGTGCATAGCACTGACCATATAGCAGTGAACAAAACAGAGTTCCAGTAGGAGGAGACAGACAATACACAGTTAAACATGTTAACTCCTGATAGTGATAGATGCTAGGAAAGCAATCAAAGAGAGTAAAACAGTGATGAGAATGGGAGGAAGGAGCTTGCTTTAACTGGGTCTTCCAGGGAGGCCTCTCTGAAGAGGTAACATTTGAGCTCAGCTGCAGCAAGAGCTAGGGGAAAGTATCCCAGGAAGAGGAAACAAGTGCAAAGGCCCTGAGGTTGGAAGTAGCTTGATTGTTTTTGAGGAAAGTAAAAGATTCTGTAATTGGATTATGAGTTCATTACGTACAGATGTTTTATCCTCCCTGTAACCTTTAACCCAATGCTAGAAATAAATGCATACAGAATTGGAACATTTGCCCTGGATTATATATTGTATAAATAGCAGTTCACTGTGCTCAGAAGACTTTTACTAAAACCTATTGCATATAAACAAATTAAGGATCTGAAGGGCTTTCTCATAAATCTACTCTTAGCATGTATCGCCAACCATTATTGTTTTAATTATGTTTAGTGTAGCGCTTCAGACATCAGAATTCCATTTCACATGCGCAGCCATGTTAAAAACAGGTTTTGTTCCAAAAGTTTATTTGTAAGACAGTTGATGGGAATTTAGGATCGATTTTCCTATAGAAAAAAATGAACTAAAAGGTGGTTTCATTCCCAGGCAAGCCCATGAAAGCCATTTAATGCTACCTGTAGCTGAAACCATACTATTTAGTACTAAGGCATTAATTAATTAAGACTTCTGAAGCTAGACCCCCTCATCTATATGGCATTATACGTCATTTACTTTTAGCATTAATGAGACCCATTTACCTTTGTCACATCTCCTACTCTTTTTCCAGTCTGTCAGAGTGGGGAAAACCTGCACTGGGAGTGCGGAGAGGCCCAGGCTCCATCCAGTCTTGGTAGAGCCACTGACTTACTGACTACCTTTGAGTAATTTGCCTTCACCGAACTTTGATTTCTCAGGCTTTTGTTGACTATAAAATCTTGTTTAAGCCTGCCTTCAAATGGCTACCTCAAATATCTTTTTGACAAAGTAGATAGTAGACAAAAATGAGGAACTCAGGAAGTTCCCATGCATAATGCTCAACAGTTACGCATTCAACATGAACCTTGATTTTGATCTGTTATCTTTCTTGATGAGTTGAAAGAAATTTTGTCCTAGAACTTTTGGTCCAGATAAGATTCCTGTGTTCTTGGCCAACTTATCTTTCATATACTTATGTAAATCATTTTTCTCTTTAACTCTTAAGGACAAAAATGGTGGCTGTGGCTTGTTGCTTATGAAATATACTTGTAAGTGCCCTTAAGGAATGGAATGCGTTTGCAGGAGAGAGCAGAGCTGAAAGAGTGTGGGATCAAAACAGTTTTAAATGTTAACTGCAAAGCTATTTTCAGTATCCTGCTGGAAGAAAAAAAAATTTTTTTTAAAGGCTTTAGATGATACAAGAGGTTTCTGTTCCAAAGGAGACAAGAGCCACAGGTTTTGCAGTGGTGAACACTACTTGATCTTTAATTACCACTCCTCCTTCATTGCCTACCTCCTAGCTTTGTTTTTGGCACCACGAGCCACATTTGCTGTTTGGGAGGTTTCATATTTAAATAACGATAGTAGCAGAGCTCAACTGGGACTCAGGGTGTTAGGGATGTAGAGTTCAGGTGACTTAGGGTGCAGAATGCTATGTTATGAACTTCCCAGTAGATTCTAGAGTGAAGCCTCACTCTAGAATCTACTGGGGGTAGCAGGACACTTTTAGCACTGCCTCTGTTTGGTTAGTTGAGAATGGCACCCAGCTATTTTTCTCTTCCTTCCTTTCTTCCTTCTTTCCTTCCTTCCTTCCTTCCTTCCTTCCTTCCTTCCTTCCTTTCTTCTTTCTTTTTTTGCTGGAGGGCAAAGCAAGGAGTTGGTGCAAAAAGTTCTTTGTGGACTTCCCTTTGGAGCTTGAAGGTGGCATTGTACCTAGGCTTCCTCCTTAGACGCTGAAATATGAACAGGTATTTTAGTTGCTGTATCCCCAGCAACTAAGACAGGATCTGTGCAAAGTAGTCACTCAATCATTAGTTGTTGAGTGAGTGAATTCAGCTTGGGAAAACCACAACTCTCTTTCCTTTTCTGATAGTACAGATTCATGAACTTGGTCTTACAAGGGACTTTGGAGTTTAAGTCACCATTACCTTTTGTCATCTTATTCTTTCAGTTTGCCATGTATCAGTATCTTTTATTGATGATCAGTAACTAGCTGGCAGTGGTTGTCCCTGCCCTGCTGATGTTCATCTTTATGTTATCTTTACTTGGCTTCAAAGTACAGCAAATTAATAACTGAGCCACATCAACTTAAAGAAAAGTTGGGGTGTATTTGTTTGGGCGTAGTACTACAGATTTATTTATTCAGTCAACAATTATCTAAAGGACCGTATATGAGGCTAGACCCAGAGGATGAGCAGAAATCATTATAATGGCTAAGGAGCGTGAGATTTTATATGCTGATAGGAGATAATCCAAGGCCATGTATAATGCCAATAAAGTGATCTAAACTATCTATTATAAGTGCTACAGAAATTCAGAGATCAGAAATAGCTTTTCCAGGAGGGAGGAGGCTTCATGGAGGTCAGCAGATTTAAACCCAACCTTTAAGGATGGGTAGGATTTAGCCCTGGCTGCTGTGGCTCAGTGGATTGAGCACCGGCCTGCGAGCCAAGTGTCGCTGGTTCAATTCCCAGTCAGGACACATTACTAGGTTGCACGCCAGGTCCCCAGTTGGAGGCGCGAGTGAGAGGCAACCACACAGTGATGTTTCTCTCCCTCTCTTTCTCCTTTCCCCTCTCTCTAATAAAATAAAATAAAATAAAATAAAGAAACAAATAAATAAATTATATTAAAAAAAAAAAAAAAAAGGATGGGTAGGATTTAGATTTACACACAAGGATAGCACAGGCATTTCCAGGAAATGGATAAGTGGCAACATAGCACAATTAAAAGCACCGAGGTAGAAATGACCAGCTTGTATTCAGGGACATGGACGTACCTAGAATGGAGGATTCACAAATAATGGTGGGAACTTAAGTTTGGAAGATCGTTCAAGGCCTAAACCAGAAGTGTGTCATTTCAGTTGATAATAATTGCTAAGGTAGAGAGAATTTCATCTAATTCCTACAAAACCCTAAGAAATAGGTCTTATTATTAGCCTCATTTTAGAGATGAGGAAATTGAGGCACAGAGTGATCTGGTAACCTGCCTAAGGTCACACAGCTGGTAAGCAGTAGATTCAAGCGCAAAAACCACGCCATGGAGGTTCTTGACCAGCGCACTCTGCTGTCTCCTAATGTCCTCCAGAGGCAGAATTTGGGCTTGGTTGTAGGAGGTTTTAGAGCCATGCACTGGAAGTGGACAAGATGATGTTTCACCCACTCTTTCATTTTGTAGGTGAAGAAGCTCAGAAAGGGTAAGTGACAGGTCAAAGTTTATTTAGTGAGGTAGAGACTGGTAGGCAGTGGAGAACCACTGAACTTATTTTATTATTGTTATTATGTTAGTGACATGAAATAATTCTCCTTAGAACATTAGTCCAGTGTAAGTGTTCTTGTTGGATTGGAGCAAAGAGGGATGAACTGCAGCAGAGATCCGATAGGAGGCTGCTAGCCTGAATCTAGACAGAGGGTGGGAGGGAGCCAGAACCATGAATTAATTGTCGATTATGTTAATCTGCATGGCTGTTTTCAGTCACCCATTAGATTTTTAGAGTGAGGGAACATCTGCCTGTATGAGTGGCTTTCAAGTATGTGAATCTGCACTGTACTCTGACTATGATACCTTGGTTAATGTATTCTCCAGAAGCAAAGCACCATTATGAAAGTTGAATGTTTAAAAGCAAATATCCACATCTTCTGGAATGAGCACTGTATTAAGAACCAGATAACCTGTATTCTAGGCTGCTTCCACTACTTAAGCAACAGATAGCCTAAGCCAAATGACTAAATGCCTCAAACTGGCTCATTCCTTACCTGTGGAATAGGTATAACAATTTTTGTTGTACCTTACAGTGCGGATCTAATGCTGGAGTGAGATAAGGAAAGGGTTTGAAAGCTGTAAGTTGCCCCATTGTAGGTTGTAGGGAGCAGCTTCCTGGTTTGAAATATGTACATATTGATTGAGTCTAGAGAGAGAGGAAGGGAGTGAGAGAGAAACATTGATTGGTTGCCTCCCGTATGGGGATTGAACCCCCAACCTTTTGGTGTACAAGACGATGCTCCAACCTAGCCACACTGGCAAGGGCCAGCATCCTGGTTTTGATACTGGTTTTGATAAGAAGGTGTACTGGCCTTACAGGGATAGCCTGGAGGGTGCCGAAGGAAGTTTCCCACCTCAAGGGCACTGTTAGGGATGTGGCGCTGTCCACCAGGTGGGTGCTGACAGGCTTCACTTTGCTGCATTGGACCATATTTTAAGGGTGATATTATACTTCACCTTTAGACACGGCGAGCTGCAGCCTGAGCATGGATGGAAAAGTTAGACACAGACATCCAAGTTCATCTCTTCTCCTCTGCACACACTTCTCAGGATAGTGATGCTCTGCTGTAAATCTGAAAAACAAGTGTCAGGATCTAGCCAACTGGCCAATTGGGCATTCTTGGATGTTTTACTATCCTGGGGCATGAGGCAGAAGTCCAGAAAAACCTTGAGTTGCTTCAGGAATTAATAGGTGAGCCAATATGCTGCCTAGGTAATACCTGGTTGCAAAACCTGTAACAGAGTCTTGACATGAAGGACAAAAGATTTGCCAGATCTGATTTTTTGTTGGTATTGCATGATGCAGCTATTATTATTATTTATTAACATTATTAATAACAGCACATAAGCTTTGAGTATTTATCATCTGCTAAGTACTGTGCTAAGTGCTTACATGCCTTTTCCCGTTTAATCCTCACCATAGACCTGTGGTGTGGGACCTTCAGTCTCACTCTCCAGTTAGGCAGACTGAGGCCTAAAGGTGCCTCAGATGACAGCGAGTGGAAAAGCTGTGATTCAAACCCAGGACAGTCTCTCTCCTGAGCCTGCACTCTTTATAGCACCAATTTTCTTCCTTCCTTCTCCTGGCACCCTGAAATGCTTCTCGTCTCTAGTTTTGAGGTTTCTGAAGTGCAGTGGGTCTTTGGAAGGCATTTTGGCTAGTAGACATGTCACCACACAGTGGTCTCAGCTCACTGCGGCTCTCCCTTCTTTGCCACCATGGCTGCCATCTAGCAGCTCTCATCGGTTGCTCTGTGACTCACGAACAAATGGATGCCAACGATGAAGGCAGCAGATTGACTAACTCTTTCCAGCTAATGCATGTGGGGGATTTTAAAGGGAGAAAAAGAAGACAGAAAAGGAAATTGCTCTGGGTCAGTTTTTCAGAAATGTCTCCAGTTTTCATGTTGATGCTTGCCAAAATCTCCCCACAAAAGCCTTTCCAAATGTCATCCTGATGACACCATTTACCTCTGTGTGTGATTTACAGAGCACTTTTTACTGCACTGTCTTGTTTAATCTTTACCACAACCCTATGAGGAGAGATGAAATAAAGATAAGGATTTAAGCTATTGTCCAGGATCCCAAAGTTACTCAGTGGCAGAGCCCAGGCTTAAAACCTGTTTTTCTGACTTTAACCTCTCTCTTCCCAAGTTCTGCTTTGCTTTCTTTATTAAAGATGTTCTCAAATGGATGATTTACTGTATTTAGAAGTCATTAGGCATCATTAAACTGAAGTATTTTATGCTACTCACTCGTACTGAATCAGACTTGCTGATTCAGAATAAAAGGTCATGTGATTGGTTATTGTGTTGGGTTTAATTGCTTTGACCTACTTTGTATGGTTCAGACTATACATAGATCATTTGTGGTATATTATTGGGTCAACAGCCCTTCTTAACTTTAGAAGTCCCAAGGCTTGAGTGCTGGACTGTGAACCAAAATGTTGCCGGTTCAATTCCCAGTCAGGGAACATGCCTGGGTTGCAGGCCAGGTTCTCAGTTGGGGGTGGGTGAGAGGCAGCTGATCCATGTAGCTCTCACACATTGGTGTTTCTCTCCCTCTCTTTTTTCCTTCCTTCCTCCCCCTCTCTCTAAAAAGTAAATAAGTTAAATCTTTAAAAAAAAAAAAAGAAGTCCCAAGACTTTAATAGATTATAAAAACATGGAGTTTACATAATTTATTTAATAAGTTGACCATGGGGTTCTTGGTTAGGAACACAAGGTCCTATTCTCACATTGTTTCCATGGAGAAGTTAGCCTTGGCTCACATGATTTCAGTTCTCAGTGCCTTTACAGTGGATAGTGGTCTAGGCCTTCTATCTTCAATATGTGGCTTCCACTTGGTAGTTGGAAGTGGAAGCTTCGGTTTTTACTGTCTCCCAGAGGAAAGATCAGGAGGCACACATGCACCCATTTTAAGGGCTAGATCTGGAAATAGCACATTCTTTTATCCCAGTGACCAGAACTTAGTCATATGGCTACATTTTACCTGCAAAGGAGGCTGGGAGATACCTTTAGTTGAGAGGCCATGAGTTCAGCAAGATCTCTGCTTTTAAAGGATGCAGAGGAGATAGGACATTGCAGGAGGTTAGCAGTCTGCTACATCATGATACCAATGGAAAGGAGTAAATAAAGTTTGAAGCCCGTGCCAGGATAGCTGGGGAGATAAGAGTCCAGGGTCAGAATCTAGGCAGGCACACAGAAATCAAGGCATGTGCAGCCATCTAGAGGTCAGGGCAGCTCATTGCTCAGAAACGAGGCAGCCAGGTAGAACCCAGGTGCTCGAAGTAATAACAATAATTTCCAGAAGTCTTTAGTTATAAGTAAGAGGAAATTCATCAATGTGAGCAGTACAGTAGAAAGAGCACTGGGCTAGGAGTCAGAAGACCCAGGTGTGAGTCGAGCCCTTCCACTTCATAACCTGGGGCAAAATACTCCAATAAGCATTTGCTTTATCGTCTAGAATATGGGAATAATGGCGCTGGCCTTTCCTGTCTCCCAGGCTTAATGTGAAGATAATGAACGCGTAAGTGTTGTGCAACCTGCAGCCCCATGAAATGGACACAGCACCTGTGTGATTCACCTTTGTGTCGCCAGCACCCAGCCCAGTGCCTGGCATGGACATATGTGTTGAATGAAGTGTGAAATATTATGAGAGGTGGAGGAATATGCATTGTGCTCAGAAGACCTTGATCCTGGACAGTCTTCTCTGCTAGGCAGAAAGGTTTTCTGATGTCCACTGGCCAAGGTCTTGGGCCTACATGTAAAACCAGGATGTGGGCAGACACTGGGACAGCTCCTGCCTGGGGAGCATATGACGCATAATATGTGCTTGCCAATACCATTTGCTTATGCCACTGTTTAGGTGGCAGAGTACAGCAAAACTGGAGATGGGACTTCCATTTGGATGCCATGGTCCATGAATGTGAACTGATCATTTTTTAATGGTTTGGTCCACTTGCGGATTGGAAGGTGAAACCAACCCAAGGCCACCAAAACTTGATTTCTTGTTTCAGAATAATCAGATGCAATTATAAAATTCTGTTGATTTGAAAAACATATGTGGCTTATTCAAAACAATAATTATTTGTTGAAAATATAATAGGTGAGAGGATACAGAGATGAGCTTCGCGTTTCTATTTAACAGGCTGTTTCTTTTCTAGCAATAGGATTTTTTTCTTTTACTGGGAAAATGGGGGTTCAATGGAATAATAGGGTGTTTTTGTTTTATTTTTTTGTTTTTGTTTTTACTTCATGAAGAGTTTCTTTTATCCATTTTGTTACTTAATTTGTTTATTCACTATGAGTAACTTCTTTCTTAGAACTCATTGGAACATTTTTAAATGGAGTTCACTGGAAAAAAGCAGGAGTTGAAATTATATTCACAGTATGCACTTGACTCTATTAAACGCTCACACATAAAAGGAGGGGAATACACCACAATGTTCTCATCTTGTGCAATGAGAGGTGATTTTTTTCTCATGTCCTTCTCTGTGGTTTCCTATTTTAAAAACATGAGCATGTATTACTTTTATAATCATAAAAGTCCAATTAAAAATTAGTCCCACAAATTAATACTCTCCAGCCAAATTCAGAATCTTTATTTTTGGCAATCTAACCTGGGTTATAAACCCTCATGTTAACTCAGACCTATCCTGATTATTTTATGACTGAGGCATTAAAGAACCTGTTATAAAGAGGATGTTTTCCTTCTGGAAATCCACATGGAAAGCTAAGGGTTTATGATGTATTAGGAAAGACATCCTGAGTAACTCTCCCCCTAAAATTTGACCAGCTTTTATCACAGTCACTTAAGGTGATGAAAAATCTTGTTCCCATTCATTGTGTGGCTATTTTTTTCTTTTATCCTAATCTGTGTTCCTCAGGTACCCCTGACTCTGTTAGCCTGGGATTGGGTGGCCCTGTCCTTTGTCCTCTCAAGCCCCTTGCATTTCTAGCTTCTCATTTTACATATCCTCCATCTATTCATGACTTTATAGATTTGGTTGTGGCTTCTTCCCACCAACATTTTTATAGACTGAAGAGAGCTGATTGCTGTTCTTCTCCCTGTAGCAGTTCCTCCTTGTTCCTTGTCATTGCTCAGGCGAGTACCCTGAGCAGTGCTCCTGGGACTCAGGGAAGAGATGGGGTCAGGACTGCAGGGAAGGGGTGGAGGCACTGAGCTGCCTGAGGGCCATGGGGAAGGCACTGGGCCATCCAGCCAGCACCTGGCCCACACCTGCAGGGCAGGCTCAGGCATGGCTCTTGGAGATGACTGCTTGGTGTTTGAAGTCAGGCAGCCTGCAAACCATGGAATCCCCTGTTGAGTTTGCAATGTGGAAGCTACTGTTCTAATGTTGGATGGGCACAGTGATGAGCAAGGTAGACCTGGCCTCTGCTCCCATGCTGACAGTCACAGATTGTAAAAATGGTCGCAGAGGTAGTTATAGGTGCTCATTTGTCATGGAGCAGGAGGGTCAGAGTGGGGATGGTTCCAAGGCCTGGCTCCTTGTATGTCCCCAGTACTTTCTGTTGGGGAGGGATGAAACCAAGGAAACCTCTTGGTAAGGCTGAGCTGTTTCTCCCATTCAGTCAGCCTGGACCCAGCCCGGACCTGCAGAAGAAAGCAAAAGCTGAGGGTGTGGGCTCGGGGGCTGGCTGCCTTGCTCACTCCACCTGCCCATCTCTGGACTGCCTCGGGAGCTTGTCCATCTTTTCTGAAGAGTGGTGAGCCAGTTTGAACAGAGGGTCCGTATTTGTGTATGCTACAGCTTTGTCTGAAGGTAAGCTGGCATTTTCTCCCTTATTTTCAACTTTTAATGAGTACCAGTGTGCCAGAGTCCCTCCTGTAGGATATTGGGCTGTTACCTTCAGGAAACTAGTTTTAATGAACTCCTCCCTGTCTCCTCATCACCCAGCCGCCCCCGAGTCCTTTTCCCGTGGCTTAGAGTCTGGCCTGTATATACAGTCTTTTTCTGTGCTGTTGCCCTTTCTGAAACTCTTGCTGACCAACTCTCACAGGTTCTTTCTGCATTTCTGTCTGCTTGGCTTCTGACTATCCAGAAAAGGTTGGAGTTGGGCAAATGTAAGTGATTTCCCTGAGCGTCCTTGTTGAGTCTTCTTTTATATTGTACTTCTCTGTCAGATCCAGAACTTGGCCATCCATCCTGTTCTTTGTGTCCCCTCTTTCTGAAAACAGGGACAAATGGGACCCTCAACACCCTTCCTTCTATGGACATTAATGACTGCGTGTTTCTGGCCCTTCTCCTCCTACCTTCCTGTTCAAAGAACAAAGCCTTGGAAGGTTGCCTCACACCATTTTGATTCAGTGTGGAAAACTTCAAGTTATCTGCCTCCTGAAGGACTCACTTGGCTTCCACAGCTCCCCACCCCTCAACCACCCACCCTTGAACTGTGGCATTTAACCAGAGAACAAGTCATTCATCAGTGATCACTTAATACTCCTACCAGGGCCCACTAGGAAGGCTCTTTGTCATTAAATTTTCTTGGGTAGGTGGTAGGGAATCTTGTTACTATTCTCATTCTTTCGGTGTTGTTATTACCATTCCTTTAAAAATATATCTACATGCATGCATATGTGTGTTTGTATGTATGTTTATATACCTCCCTTTACATATAACAAGGGTCTTTAGAATGAGTGTGGCCCTCAGTGGCCTGGATTTAAACCTTGGGGGTGGTAGTGAGCCTTTGGGAAATATATCCCTTTGAAAATATGTCCTTTTGTTCCAAATATTTGTTGGCTGAAATTTGTGATGTTTTGTTTTACCCTCAGTTTCATAGCCCTCCCCGGTTTCTGAGATTTCTATGGGGTCCACTGTATTCAGCATCCAGAAAAATGTACCATCATTGGATTCACCCCTGAAATTCAGACTTGGTGAGGAGAGCCTTCTGTTGCAGGCCCTGTGCCTACGGCATTATGGGTTTTTAACAGCTCTTACACATCATCATCACTGAAAATGTTGTCAGGAGCTTTAGGGGCTCAGAGGGCCAAGGCTCCTGCTTAGCATGAGCCTTTTGTAGTGATTACAGCCCAGGCATATCTGTAGACCACCTTTTACTTGGCTGCAATGTGCAAAAGTGCATCCAATTTGCCCTGGAGTAAGCAATTTTATTTTTAAAAAGTTGAATCCAAAAGTTGTCCCTTACATGTTCTGAATGGCTGTCCTCCTTTTGTGCTTTGGCTAATACTGGGGACTGGCCTTGGTCTGACTGGCCACACCTGGCTGGCAGACACCCTGCACCCCTCTTTGCTAAGGAGAAAAGGAGAAAGTGTTTTTTCTCCCTGTTTGGAGACAGGACAAGCCTGGATGAGGGAGTCATCCATTCACTCGACCTCAGTTGGGGGTCTGACATGAGTGTCACTCACTGGAGTGTTGAGAGCAAGAAAGTAATATGCGATTTAGGTTTTTTCAGGGTCCTTCTGGCTGCCTGTGGACAGATGTGGGGTGGACAGGTATGGAACATGGAGACAGGTTAGGAGGTGGTTGTGCTGGTCTAGGAAGCTCTGCTGTTTTGGACGCTGCTGGTCGGCGTCTCAGTGAGAGCAGGCAGAGTTCGATAGTCCATCACCGGCTGTTCTAGCCCCTGGACCATGAGCCTGCCCTTACCCAAGTGTGCCAGGCCCTGCTCCATGGCTGACTCTGTCATTCCACCTGGTATGTTCTCATCCCCTGCTTCCCATCCTTGTGTTGTTTCTGCCATTGCCTCATTAAGCGACCTTGGGCAGGTTACCAGATCTCTCTTGAGCCTCAGCCTCTTTATGTATGAAAGAGTGGTCTTCGACCCTACCTCAGGGGACTGTGAGTATAACACAATATATAGTTGAGTGTGATTATTGCAGTAGCCTCTGAAGCAGTCTCCCCCTTCCAACCTTACCGCACAACTGTGTGCTCTCTGCCCAGTGAGCCCGTGATGCAGGGGTCAGATCAGGTCCTGCCTGTGGTTGAGAATCCTCTAGACAGTAGCTTCCTGTCTTACTCAGAGGAAAAGCCAAATCCTCAGCATGGTCCACAAGGCTTCCCGGTACTTCTGACCTCATCACCCGCCCCAAGGCCTGGTGTAGGGTTCAGCAGGCCGGGTTCTACATGTGAGTGCACCCCCGAGTTACGCAGTGCACCGCTTGCGTGGCTGGACACGCTGATCCTGCCAGCCTCTCTCGCTCCACTCCAGCCGTCGGCATCCTGCTGTTCTCCAAGCACACAAGGCAGGCTTCCTATTCTGGCTCTTTCTACTGGTGGCCCCTCTGCCTCAAATGCGCTCCCCCCAGGTATCTGCGTGGCTTGTTCACTGTTACCTTCTTCAGCTCCTGTCTCAAGTGTCACCCTGTTTTAAGTTGTGCCACCCAGTCCACTGCCCCATGGATGTTCCGTGTTTTCTTTTTGTGCTTTATTTTTTTTTAGGCTAGATCTTATCGCCATCTAACATATTTTACAGGTTTCTTATCTATTTAGTTTATTGTCTGTCTTTTCTCAATGGAACATAAGTATGAGGGCAGAGACTAGTGTTTATTTTGTTCACTGCTCCATGCCCAGTGCCTGACAAATATAGTAGAGGCTCAAAAATGAAGAGTGGTTGGATTTGTAGGCAAGCAAAGGAAGTATTTGGTACAGTGCTTAGCACACAGTAAGCATCCAATAAATGCTGGCTGCCATTATTTTTATTGTTGTTGTTGATTACCCTTCAGGGACCAGCTCCACTTGGCTTTCTCTGAGCCCTTGCTCAGCGCCTTCTCGGGCTGGGCTGAATCCCACTGCCTGTGCCTTCCCTCTCAGTGTGGCATTTATCACGCTGCGTCAGTGGAGATTATCTCACTTTTCCCTGCTTGAGTCTGAATTTTTGTAGGGCAGAGATTGGCTTGTTTGGATTTATGCCTTACGTGCCCTGTGCCTTCTGGTCAGCATGTAGTAGGAGCTCAGGAAGTGCTCGCTGCAGGTGCCGGAACAGGTGGGAAGAGCTCTGGAGTCAGTCAGGACCCTTACCAGCTGTCCTGGCTCCAGCATCACTGCCTAATGTTTGCACCCCCCCGCCCCCCCAGGGATGGCACAAGGGAGAGCTTGACAACCACTTAAATAATAGAATTGCTAAGGTTATATTTAGAGCAAATTTTGGGGAGAAGAGGGCCTCCTGTGCATAGTTCTTTGGATGACAGCATCTGAGTGGCCTGCTTGTTTCACATGTGAGAGAGTCTGGCTCCTTGGCTGCTCAGGCCCCAGCAGCTTGGGGTCATTTAATGGAGACAGTGTGAACAACACCAGTGTGTTTGGAGGAGGACTGGGAGAATGAGAGAAAGCTTGAGCTGGCCCTTAGGGGATTTGGGGTTGAGAAGGACAGCATCTGGAGGTGACATAAGGAACAAGGGAGCAGCCCCTGTCCGATCTGGGGAGAGAGTGAGTGCCTTGGGAGGCATGGACCATATGAGGGAGAACCTTAAATGCCAGGGCATTGAGTTTGGACTCTTGTATTGGTGGGTGGGAAGCGGGGGCGTCCAGAGTGGGGATTCTGATGAGGTAGGGGTACAAATCAAGGGGGACAGGGGATGTGGGGAGGAGCTATAGAGTCATTTTTCTTCTATCCAATGATGGAGTGGTCAGTCAGGTAGGACCCACAGATGATGGCACAGGCTATGCCATTAGGGGCCAGCATTGGCACCTACAGGACAGCAGAGTTTCAGCTGAACCAACGAAGTTCAAGGGACTGGGGAGATAGAGGTGGAGGTTTGACATGGACTGGGGTGCAGGAAGGGAACTTTTCCCTTTGGGGCAACTGTTGGTGCCCTGGCGTCTCTGGGATTTTCCTGCACTGCTCCAGCTGGGCTCACCTATTCATCAGCCACTGTTTCGCTGTAGCAGTTGGGTCCTTAAGTGTATGCCAGCCCAAGCAGTCCAACTCATCAGTCAGTCTTGTACCAGGTTGCTGTACAGAAAAGCTTTAAACCCAGAGACAGGCAAACTCAGAATCATGTGTCAGCTCAGCCAGCAGCTCTCTGTGTGGCATTGGCCATGATGCTTGTTCTCTTGTGGGTTCACTTTCTTTATCTACCTGAGTAGTAGCATCAAGCAAACTAAATCCCTGGGTTCTAGGCTAGAGCCCCTAATATCTCTTATCTTGGGTCAGAATTAGCCTTGGAGGCTTGGGAAGGACTGAGCTTTCATGTGGGAGCCTAGTAGCCACACTATGGAAAGGGGTTTTGAAAATTGTTGACTCACCCAGGTACTGATACATTCTCCAAAACTAGAGGGGGCTCTTTTCCCACTCCCCTTGCCTACTTTGGGATGGAATTCCTAAAATGACCTTGGCTTGGTGGAATGTTCCCAGTATCCAATGCTGCACTTCTAAATAGGGCCTCCCGCCCCATGCCGAGGGTTATGATTTTCCCGGGGCTGCTGCCGTCCTCTCCAGCCTGTGCACTGAGATTTCCTCCTAGCGTTCCTCTAACTTTCCTTGCATCTGACTTCAAATTTTGGGCCTAATCTGTCCAGCTGGGGCAACCGTGATGGTATGAACACGTATCCGTACACATTTTGCATGCGCTTTACTCTTAAGATAATGACCTCAGCTTTTTTTCATGTGCCTCCCTAGTTTTCATTATGCTCATTTGAGATGACTGCATAATATTCTATCAAGGGACTGGCTTCAATAAGCCATGAGCTGGTAATGGGGCATTTAGATTGCTTCTAATTTTTGCTCTTTCAGCTAATGCTGCATTAAGCCATCTTTGTGTATTATAGAATCATTTCATTAGGTTGGCATTTATCTAACTAATGGCAATGGCCCAAGATTAGATAAAGAATCAGAATTTCTTTTTTCAAGAAGAATGCCATGCGGATTTATTAAACTTTTACTTTAAATGCCGGGAATGCCTTTGTCCTATTTTCCATGAATGAAGAAGCAAAGGTAACGCTAATATGAAATCAGATGTAAGTGAAAGGTTATGTATTTACAAGTAATACATGACTTGTTGCTTATTCCTAAGTGTGGAGATGAGCCAGTACATTCTCTTAAGGAGGAACCTATTTGCTCAGATAGAGGAATTCTGTATCCCTGTAGCTCTGATGCTTTGATTAAAAACAATAACAAAATAAAATAAAATAGTGGTCGCTTTTTAAGGATGTCCTTAAGAAATGCCCTAAAAACAGATAATTAAATAGGATTTCTTAGAAAAACATGTCTCCCTAAGCCACAGTGAGCCTGTCAGAAACTATTGTACTCTTAGCAGTAGAAGCAGGTTGCAAACTTGCTGAAAAGGATTTGGCTTTTTGTTGGCCATTAGGAAATTACTAAAATGAAACTGACAAACAAGCATCACTGATTTGGTGCCCAGTACTCTTTTGAGCCTGAATTTGTGTGGGCTCATGGGTGAAGGGAAAGGCTTCCTCTCCCCTGCTGATCTGTTGTTTCAGTCTCTGGTTGGCTTTTGCATTTTAATTTAATCCAGCAAATGTTTACGGAGTCTTTACAATGTATAAGTTTACAGGAAATAAAGATTTGGGAAGAAACCCAATACATCCTTGTTTCTGAGGAGCTCATGAGCTAGGAGTGAGAAGGATAAAACAAGTCTAAACTGATGATTACTCAAGGGAGCTTAAGAAGAAGGCCCTTCTCTGACAGCCCCACCCTGTTCAAGAAGGGAGGAATTTCATCTCATCCGGTGACTGGAGCAGGGGAATCCAGAAAGGTGTTATGGAGTGATTGCTTTTGTCAACTATACCTTTTGAAGGGCTGGCTGTGATGGAGGCTGGACATTCCCAGCAAAGGTAAAAGGCCTGAGTAGAGGAAAGGGAGATGGAAGGACGTAGGGTGTGTTCTGGTTTGGCTGAAGCAATGGGCAGATATTTTAGTGGTCTTAGGTAACGCTATATGCCAGGCATGGTTCTAAGAGCTTTATATGTATATCAACTCGTTTAATCCCTACAGTGATCCCATGAGGTACTATTACTGTTTCCATTTTACACATGAAGAAATAAACATAAAGCAGTTAACTAACTGCCCAGGATCATACTGCTATAGAGCTAAGATTAGATCCAGTTGGTCTGACCTCAGAATCTGTTTCTAACCACAAAGCTGTCCTGCTCTAATACAGAGAAAGAATGGGCCCTAGGACCAGAAAAGCAGGCAGACACCGTATTTTGGAGGCTTGTAGCACCAACATTTAGGGGTACAGAGGTGGAAGAGGGGCCCCAGCTGGAGATGAGAGGCATGGCAGAGATGGGGATGGGGGAGTTTGGTGAGAGCCCTGAGGGGCCACAGGAAGAAAGAATGCCAGGAAGGGGTTTGTGCACAAGGCCGGGCGTGCAGGGAGTTCCGGGAGTTGAGGCTGAGAGCAGGTCTGAGTCAAGGAGAAAGCCAAGAGGCCTTTGGAGAGGGAGCAGCAGGGCTGCACACACAAGGAGCTGCTGCCTGGGCTTTCCTGACTGCGCAGTGCTGTTCATTCTTGAAAGATTCTATGTTTTGAAGACAGTGAAGCAGGCACAGGCATTGGGTATCATTGTGTCCTTTGATCAGTTGAAAGAGACGAGCATGACAGAGAGGGGCAGGTGCTAATTTGGCAAACCCCGTGGCTTTTCTGCAGCCTAATGATTTTTGAAAGCTGTTTGCTATGCTGAAGCACAAATGTGACTCCCTCAGCTGAGCGCTGAGGCAATTGCTATTTTTCCTGGAAAATTGGGCCCACGTGGGCTCTCTGTGTGGTTTATTTGAGTTCCATTTTTATAGCCTTATTACCTTGTTCCCATGATGCAAGAGGCCTCTCTTTCCTTGCACTTCGCTGTGAAAATTGTTTCTTAAAAGGCACAAAGTGATCTCTTATCATCTGGGTGGCGCTCACGCCCCAGCAGCATTTTTCCGCAGACTTGACGCACACTTCTTATCACCCCTGACACCAGTTGTCGTGTTTCTGTAATCGCTGGCAATTTACTGAGAACTTTGAGGCAGCTCTTGAATCTCACTACCTAGGTGTTTGCCACAATTTCTTCCAGAACAGTTTGTGCATGTAAATATCCATTCAGCTCCTTCCTCTGTGAAATGTGATCTTACCAATAACCTTGCTAGGGCCTGATACCCAGTCTTGTCCTCTGGCCTTGAGTTGATAACAAAGCACTTAGCATTTGTGGAGTCTGAACTGTTACCAGCCACTGTACAAAGGGATTTATGTTCGTGATCTTAATTATTCCCAGTCTCTATAAAGAAGGCACTAGTACTTCCCCCATTTTACAGATGAGAAAACTGAACCTTAAAGAGGTAGAATAACTTGCTCCATGTCGCGCAGCTAGTAAATAGCAGAGCTAAGCCTCAACTTAGGCCTTTCTGACCTTGGCACCCATGTACTCCGTTCATTCATTCATTCAGTAGTGAACATTGTTCACAACATGCAAGGCACTCTGCTATCCCCAAAGGACACAGCAAAGGGAAAAGGGGGCCGGGGGAAAGCTTACATTCAAATTTGGGGATCTAGAGAAAAATAAAAATAAGCAAAACATGCATTATGCTATATGGCAGCAATTTTCAATTGGTGTGCTACAAGAGACACACTGGTGTGCTGCAAGAATTTTTGAAACATGCAATACCTATTTAGTTAGGGGTACTGACTGACCTCTTTCCCTTAGATTGTCACATTAAAAAATGACAACAGCCAATACAACAATAGCTGTCTGGTGTGAATGAATCAAAATTATACCTATTTCTTTTTGGCAGATCAACAAAAAATATATTTCTTGCATTAAAATATCCATACTACCCAAAACAATCTATAGATTCAGTGCAATTCCTATCAAGATTCCAATGACATATTTCACAGAACTAAAACAAATATTTCAAAAATTTATATAGAACCACAAAAAGCCTCTCATAGCAATAGCAATCCTGAGAAAGAAGAGCAAAATTAGAGGAATCACACTACCTAATATCAAACTATACTATAAGGCTATAGTAATCAAAACAGCATGGTACTGGCATAAACAAAGACACATAGATCAATGGAACAGAATTGAGAACCCAGAAATAAACCCACACCTTTATATTCATATATTTGACAGAGGAAGCAAGCACATACAAAGGGCTAAAGACAGTTTGTTCAATAAATGGTGTGGGGAAAATTGGACAGATACATGCAGAAAAATGAAACTAGACCATCTTACAACACACACAAGAATAAATTCAAAATAGATTACAGACTTAAATGTTAGACCCCAAACCATAAAAATCCTTGAAGAAAATATAGGCAAAAAAATCTCATACATTGCTCATAGCAATATTTTATTGGCTGTATCTCCCCAGGCAAGGGAAACAAAAGAAAAATAAATGGGACTACATCAAGTTAAAATGTTTTTGCACAGCAAAGCAAATCATCAACAAAATAAAAAGACAACCCACAGAATGAGAGAACATATTTCTGATACATCTGATAAGGGGTTAATATCCAAAATTTATAAAGAACTTACAAAACTCAACACCAAAAAGATAACCAATTAAAAAATGGGCGAAGGATCTGAATAGACACTTCTCCAAAGAGGACGTACAGATGGCCAATAGACATATGAAAAGATGCTCAACATCACTAATTACAGAGAAATGCAAATTAAAACCACAATGAAATATCATCTTCCACTTGTCAGAATGGCCACCATCAATAAATCAACAAACAACAAGTGCTGATGAGGGTGTGGAGAAAGGGGGAACCCTTTTGCACTGTCCGTGGGAATGCAGACTGGTGCAGCCACTGTGGAAAGCAGTATGGAGATACTTCAAAAATTAAAAATGGAACTGCGTTTTGACCAGCGATCCTACTTCTGGGAATATATTTGAAGGAACCCAAAACATTAATTCAAAAGAATATAAGCACCCCTATATTCATTTCAGTGTTACTTACAATCCACAAGATATGAAAGCAGCCCAAGTGTCCATCAGTAGATGAGCGGATAAAACAGCTATGCGACATTTACACAATGGAATACTACTCGGCTATAAAAAAAAAAAAAAAAAAAAAGAAAAAAGAAGAAGAAGAAGAAGAAAATTTTACTCTACAACAGCATGGATGGACCTGGAGAATATTATGCTAAGTGAAATAAGCCAGTGAGAGAAAGACAAGTACCACGTGATCTCATTCATAGACTCATAGATGGAGGGTAGGTTGACAGCTAAGGGACGGAGGTTAGAAGGTGGTGGGATTGAGCAAAAAGGAAAAAGGACTCAGACATGGGCAACAGTGTGGTGATTGCTGGGGACAGGGGGGTATAAGAAGATTAAATGGTAATGGGAATAATGCAATAAAAGATTAAATTAAAAAATAAAATAAATACCTTCTGTGCAATATATATATTATTTTTTCTTGGTGTGCCACAGGATTTTATTAATTAGCTTATGTGTGCTATGAGATGAAAAAGGTTGAAAATCGCTGCTATGTGATAATAAAGACTAAGCAGAAAAAGCAAGGAGTCCTACTAAGAAATATTGAGAGGATTTTAAATAAAGTAGTCAAAGAAGGCCTCACTGAGAAGGAAACAAAATTGTTAAGTAGTAAACAAACCCCCGAATCTCATTGTATCAACCCAAGATAATTTTACTTCTTGCACAGAAAAATTCTAGTGTGGCTATCCCTGGTTAGCAGTCATACTTCCTTGTGACTACTGAGGGACCTACACTCCTTGTATATTGTTGTTCAACCCTCTTAAGGCCCTCTGATTTATTTCCATTCAGCTGGAGGATTTTGTGGCAATGTTTTTATGGGCTAGTCTGGAAGAAGCATACATCCCACCGACCCATTGGCCAGAACTCTCACATGTTTGCGTTAAACGGCAAGGGAGGCTGGGAAATGTAGTCTAGTCATGTGGCCACAAGAAAAAGCAAGAGGGTTTTGGTGAACTCAGAGCATAGTGGATGCCACAGTGAATGTGGTGAAGAAGTGAGTCATGTGTTTAACTGGGGGGAGAGTACTGGGCAATGAGAACAGCAAGGTGAAGGTGGCCAGAGTGGCTGGAGTGGAGTGAGGAGAAGGTGAGGAGGAGAGTGATAGAAGGTAGCGCCAAAGAAGTAATGGTGGCCATGCCACTGGGGTTATTGTCCGGCTGGTTTCCATTGTGAATGACAAGGAGAGCCAGGAACATGTCAGGGTTTTGAAAGAGGGTTGACATGATCTGAGTTATATCTTGAAAGGATGATCTTGCTGCTGTGTTGGGACTAGACAGAGGGAACAAGGAGGATTCAGGGAGAAAAGTCAGTGTCTTTTGCAGTTAACCAGGTTAGTGATGAGAGTAGCCAGGTCCCAGGTGTTGGTAACGGTAGAGACGATAAGAAGTGGTTAAATTTGCAAGCCATAAGAAAAGTTAACAGGTTTTGCTGTGGGATTGGTGATGGGGTTTGAGAGAAAGAGGAATCAGGATTGTTCTGAGGTTTTGACTTTTGCTTAATGACTATTCTCACTTTCTATCCTCAGAAGTAAGAAGAGGAGGAAAGTTTTTAGAAAAAGATATCTGAATGCCCTCTGGGCCCTGACTTATCACCCACAGCCTTTCTCCTCCACAGCACTTTCTGCAACAGGGACAGGCAATTTTCATTTATAACTGAGCTGTCAGATGGGGGTTGAGGGGGGCTGGGGGAGGCAGAGCACTTATAGCTCCTCCCAGCACAGAGCACGGATGAGATAACAATGGCAATGGTCTGACACCATTACCTGGGGTGTTCAGGCAAAGCCTTGGAGCCCCCTTGGACTGATGTGGAAGGGGCCTAATGTCCCCTCTGGGTGGCTGAGAGATGCCTACGCAGGCCACTTCCAACCCCTGTTGTCTGTCATGTAAGAACGTAGGTGTGTTTGGGAGTGGGAGCAGAGACAGTTTCCCTGGTTCTGCCTCAGCCATCATGACCTACCAAGGTAGAAACTAGGGATGGCCCTTTTTAATAGACAGTGATCTCACTGGAGCATAGCGGGGAAGAGAGTCTATGTTAGTGCAGGGTATGAGCTGTGGCAGTGAATACTGCTTGTCTAGTACGTGCTGGGCAATGCCTAGGTATATTGGTTTCACTAGAGAGGAAAACAAATACAGTGTTCCTACCCTCAAGACAGAGGTAGATTCATATCGCTAGAACACAGAATGATTTTTTGGAAAAAATTATATTTACAGCTATTTATTTTTTCAGTGATAGTGAATGGTGTTGTGTTTTTAATTTTAGTGTCCCCATGTTCATTGCTAGTATATAGAAATACAATTGCTTTTTATTTTTATCTTGTGTCCTGCATCCTTGCTAAACTCACTCCTTAGTCACAGACATTTTTTTTCTTTATATATGTATTCCTTGGGATTTTCTACCTAGACAGTCATATCACTTGCAAATAGAAATTGTTTTATTTCTTTCTTTCTAATCAGTATGTTTTTTATTTCCTTTTGTTGCCTCTTGTGCTGACTAAGACTTCCAGTACTATGCTGAATAAGAGTGTGAAAGTGGACATCGTTGCCTGTTCCTTATCTTGGGGGCAAGGCATTCAGTCTTTCACCATTAAGTATATTGTTAGCTCTAGGGTTTTTTCCAAATCTCCATTTACACTTCGCTGGTGTGGGTGTGGGTAGGATATGAGGTTTTTTGTGGCGTTTGACTGAAATAGAGTAGTTATTAGCTAAAAGTTTTCTGTCTTGCTAGTTGGAGCAAGCTTTTTTTTTTTTGTCTGTGCCTGTTGACATTTCCAGGTCGCCACCCTCTTCGGTTTTAAGTCTTGGACATGTGAGGCAACAAGAAAATGCAGAGAACTCACCACAGTGTTCTTCCTGGGGTCCTGAGGTCCCTAACAGGTCTTCCTTCTTCACTCTGCTTTTCAGAGCCTTCTCATGTTTATTTTATATATAACTTCCAGGATTTTAGTTGTACGTAGCAGGCGAAGTAGAGAAAAGCACGTCTACTCATCTTCCTGGAAGTGGAAGTGGTTGGGAGAAATTAGAGAACATAGGTTGGGGCCAGTTTGTGAAGGGCCCCAATACCAAGGGTTTGACTCTGTACGTGGTCTGAGGGCTATTGGAGGTTCAGCTTTACAACAATGTGGCGAAATGGTTGGGTTGGGGGAGAGGCAGTGAGACCAGGGGTCTGTTTCCTGAGTCCAGGTAGGAGATGATGAGGTTCTAGACTGTGAGAGTGGACATGGGGCAGAAGGAAAGCAAGGGAAGTCTACATGGGCAATGTGGAAGTGTGAAGAAATGAGGTCGAGTTTGCAGTTTCTAGTGTGGGCAACTAGCTATGAGATTGGGAAGGCAGGGGAGGAGTGTAAGTACAACAGAGGGGGTGTATTCTAGGCATTTTAGAGCACATCAGGAAATTTGGACTAACTGCTTCGCTTCAGGGAAGGCTCCACGGAGGAAGCCTGACTGCTGTGTACAAATCCAAGAATGTGCAATCTGGACAGAGGAAACATTGTGGGAAAAAGCACAGATACAGGAAACTGCATGGTAGGCCTGCTGGAACTCCAGCTAGCTGAGGCATAATGGAAATTCCTGGTTCCATAACCGGGAAGGATGCTGTAGGAGTTCACAAAATGAAGTTTCACATGGGCAGTGATGCTGCTGGTGGTCCGTCTGGTTCCTTGCCTTCTGTTCTCTGTGTGTTTACATCAATCTTTTCCACTACAGACAGGCCACCCTCCCTGTGGGGGCTTCCCTGCTAACAGCCCCGAGGTAACAACTCCAGTGAAGGGAGATTCCTTTCTCTGCATCCATATATCAAGTCATGACAAAGGTTCTGGTAGGCCCAGCTCGGGCGTGTGCTTATCCTTTTGGACCGGTTACTTTGCTAGGGGATGGAGTATTCTAACCTGGGCTGGATGATTTGCCCATCCCTTTTTGGGGCGAGCAAGGTCCTTTTAAGAAGAATGCAGAAGGAAAGCATCCAGGAAAGTTTTTTTTTATTAAAGAATACTTACTATGCCTTACTGTCATTTGTTCTTGAAGAATATATAGTATGCAATGTAGTAACTCTTTGGAGAGTTTTAAGCAAGGCACTTGATCAAATTCAAGTTTACTTAAAGTCATCCCAGACACTGTATGAGATTGTAGTAGGAATAAGTAAATGACTAGAAGTGGAGAGACTGGTTAGGAGGCCGCTGTAGCTCCAGGGAGAACTAATGCAACCTTATTCAATTCATTTGGATTTCACCTCCAGCCACAGCCATCAGCAGATGGAAGAGAGAGAGAGAAAGAGAGAGAGACCAGAGACAAGAAGGCACACAGGGTTTGGTGAGCAGCTGGAGGGAGCACAGAGACGAGGGCTTAAGGAGGATTCACCACCACCACTAAGGGGATAATGACTCTTCTCTGGAAGGCTAGTTTTAAATCTTTGGGAACTAGTTATTAAGTGATGGCAGACTCAACATATCTTATTGCATCTTGAGAAACCTGAGTGTTGTTAGCTTCTTGTGGTACACTAACCAAAAAAGAAGCTAACTGATTGTATTTTTCTCCCTTAAAAAATTTTCCTTTCTTTAAGGAATCAGATAATAGGGGGTGCAGTCAAGACTCCAGTCAAGAAACAGATGAATGGGAAGAGGTCACTGGCTTGAACTCCCCACCTCCCTCACCAGCCTGCCCCAGGGCTACTTTATAAAGAAACATTCATCCCTTTGGCATTGTCCTTGCTAGGAAAACCTTTAAGGATTTTAAGCAAAAAAAAAAAGAAAGACATACAAAATCTGACTTTTGTTACCGAGTCCCTCCCTTCTTGAGAATGGACTGTGGATGGAGGTAAGAATGATATCAAGAGAAGAAACAGGGAAACAGGGATACCACTTAGTGACTATTGCAATAATCTAGGAAGGTAATAGTGGAGGGGGTGAGAAATGGTCATATTCTGAATATATTGTAAAGGTAAAAATCAGTTTTGGTGAGAATTGGATGTGGAGTAAAAGAGAAAGAGAGGAGACAATGACTTCAAACCTGTTGGCCTGGGCAACTGGAAGACCATTGGATTAAACTGAGATGGGTAATATTCTGGGAGGAGCAAATCTGGAGGAAGGTCAAGGGGTCTGTGTTAGACATGTTAAGCTTGAGACATTGAACATGCTTTATACAGACCTCTTGTCCACTTGACATCTTACTTGAAGCAGACAATAAGAGTTCAGAGGAGAAGTCCAGGCTTGGAGAGAAATCTGGGCATCATCAGCATGTACCCGGTATTTGAATCCCTGAGACTAGATGAGATCACCACGGGGGAGATTGAGGTATACAGAGAATAGATGAGAACAAGGATGGAGCCCTGGGACACTCTGACATTAAGAGGTAGGGACAGAAGGAAGAAACAATGAAGGGCAAGAACAGCCAGTGAGGTGGGTGGAAAATCAAGAGCGTTATCTGGAAGCCGGGTGAAGAGAGTAATCAAATAAGAGGGCATGAGTCACTGGTAGCAAAAGCTGTAAGATGAGGACTAAGACCTGCCCATTGGAGGATAGGTCTATGTGTGCTTTTGTACCCAAGTTTAACCTTTCCAATAAGTCATAGTTCCTGCCTTGAAGGAGAATACCATCACGCAAAATGGGTCATTTAAGATTGATTGAAATATATCTCAGGTATGAGGATAGTACCCTGGGAGTCCAGTAGAAGGGGACAGTACTTCTGGCTTTTATAAGGAGAGTTGAGGTCAGATTCATTGATGTCTTCATTTGTTCATTCATTCATTCCACAAATACGTGGGTGCCAGGGACTGGAAGGAAGGGAGATGGTGGAGTTATTGTTAAAAGGTATGAAGTTCCAGTGTTGCAGGTGAAAGGAATTCTGGAAATGGCTGATGACAGTTGCACAACAATATGGATATACCTAATAGCACTGAGCTATATACTTAAAAATGGCTAAACTTATCTATTCTGTTATGGGTACTTTATCACAGTAAAAAAATGAAAGAGGAAAAACCTTATTACCCACCCCCACCCCCAACCCCATGAATTTACTTGGGAATATGGCATTTGAAATGAGTGGCGTTTCAGTAGAAGGATCCAGCCACAGGGGTTGCTGAGAGGGAAGGGATTGGCTATCAGTCCTTTTTGTGTGGATTGTAGGGTTCACTGGGGGAGACCATGCAAGCTGAGCTTGCAGTATCAGGCCAGGCCAGTTGGTGCAAGCCTGGCAGCCTGGCTCTAGAATTGGGCTTGCCTTCTTAGATTCTGGGAGCCTCTGGGAGTTCCTGCCCAGGGGAGTGTCATTTCAAAGGTGTGCATTTAGAAGATTAATCTCCTTAATCCTTCCTGTTAAAACCTTGCCTATTAAAAGCAGTGGGATTGAGGTGTACATTTGTGTGGTGAAAATTGTAGGCCAGCACAAAGTTAGATACCCAGGCCTGTGTTAATGAATCGAGTAGGTTATTTTTCCACCCAGTTTACAAATATTTACTGAGGACTACTTAAATGCCCGTAGTGTGCTAGGCAGTGGGGGTAAGGGAAGGAATGGATTTACGAAATCTCTTCTCTTGATAAGCCTGCAGTATAGGGAACCCCATTCCTAAGTAAGAAATTATGCTACATGGTGCCAAAGTGTTGCCATAAACATCTCAGCAGAGGTCCGTGGGAGCTGAGAAGATGGTGTGCTTGGCCTGCCTGGGACACTGGGAGGCTTCCAGGGAAAGACTGTGCAGTAGACTTGAAGGATGAGCAGCATTTTCTAGGCAGAGAAATGGAGATGGGCATCCTGGGAGGATGGTAAATCAAAATTTATTGGGAGTTGTTCAGTTTAAAGAAAATGTATAAATACTCTCTTTAAAGCTCAACTCTTATTTCATTGGCTTTTAGGTGGTGCTGGCTAGAGTGCTTGCTTTTGGACCCAAGCTTAACTTTTCAAATGTGGAATCCTAGCCCTTCACTGGTAAGTTTGTTTGATGCCTTCTTATCAAATTATGCTATCGCGAATCAGTAGTTACTATTGGCACTGCTCTGTGGAAGGTACCAAGCCTGGACCCTAGAGAAGCCTCCAGTAGAGGCGGAAAGGATCCACAGGAGACACCGAATCTCAGTGTAGACTGCTGTGGTGGCTGTGGAGAGGGGGCCAGAGGAGGCACACCAGTGTTGTAGGGGACAGATGCAGCTGGCTTCATGGAGAGGTGGGTGGAGCTTTGGCTTTGTCTGAAGGCAAAGTCCAGGGAGGAGAGAAATATGCTTTTTGGGCTTGAGATGGTGAGTGTACGATACAATGGAAGTGCGCTCAGCAGCAGACCCACAGGAACAGAAACTTCACCCAAAGGAGTCATGCATGGGCAAGGACGTGGGCAGAAGCTGCTGGTGTCTGATTTTTCTAGATCAGGGTCAGCAAACTTTCCTATAAAAGATAAAATGGTAAATATTTTTGACTTCATTGATCCTGTGGTCTCTGTCATAGCAACTCAACTCTGCCACTGAAGCACAAAAGGAGCCACAGAAAATATATAAGTGATGGGTGGCTGTGTTCCAATAAAGCTTTCCTGACAAAACAGGTAGTAGGCTAGATTTGGCCTGTGGGCTCTGGTTTGCTCACTACTTTTCTAAACCCTGAATACTGGTCTAAGGCACCTGGACTCTTTCCTGAAGGCTGTGGGGAACCATTAAAGTTATTTTGGGCAAAGAAGTGAAATGGCAGAAGTGACATGTTAGGAACATTCATCTGATACGGACAAGAGACATGGGCCTATTCAAAAGTGGCAGCAGCAATCCAGGCATGAGGTCATGTAGTTCACAGTGGTTCAAATGAGAGCAAAGGACCAATCAAAGAGCTATTGCAAAGGGAGAACCATAGGATTCACAGTTTTCTTAGACTTTAAAGACAGGAGCCAAAGAAGATGAAGATTCAAACTTGGAAGTTTATAATGGTACCGTTGACAAAAATGTAGATACTGGGCGTGGAGAAGAGTGGTTGATGTGCCTGGTTTTAGACACATTGAATTTGAGATGACAGTGTTTCATAGGAAATGTCCAGTAGACAACGGGAAATGCAGGGCTGAAGCCTGGACTTAGGAAGGTAGGTGTGGAGAGTCAGAACAGGAGCCCATTGGACTAAATAAATTCTCTCCATAGTGAGCACAGGGCTGAGCCCTGGGGAATGCACATAACTCTGGGGTGGAAAGAAGAAGGTGGAAGAGGTCCAGAGGCCAAGGAGGAGAGCATCCAGGAGGGGAAAAGGACAAGGGAGAAGGGACCTGAAGGGAGGCTGCCAAATTTGTGATTGCAGATGACCTTGAGGAATGTGATGTGTGATGCCATGAGGGGGAACAAGGGGAGGAAGAACAGGGCAGGAGGCCAGGTTGCAAAGGGTCGGAGAGACGTAAGGAATAGGGAAGGCATCAGAGACATTAGTAATATACACCATTCATAAGGGAGACACATAAGGTTTCAGTATTGGCATGTGAAAATAACCTTTTCTTTAGCTTTGAGGCAGGCAAAGCATGCTGTGACCAGTTTTCATTTCCTTCTCTGGAGCCAAGCTGTGTTTGGGAGTTTGTGTGTACATTGGGCTTGCATTGTGTTCTTATGCTCCCTTTGAGGTGTGGTGTTCATAGCTCTGTCACAACTTGCACCAGGGAATCCAGCCCATGTTTGGACTCTTGCCATGAGACAAGATGTGATCTGTTCGGGAAACACTTACATTTGCCTAAGTTTGGAGGACCAAGAAATTGGAATAAAACTTCTTACTGCAGAGTCTGCTCAAGTATGGTAATTCATTCAACTAGATATCAATTTATACTCTGATTATTTCAAATGCATCTTCTTTAATTTGAATTCTAAGTAGTTTTTGGCTTGGTTTATGTGAACATAGAAATTAAAAGATAGAGTAATAAAAGGAACAGGTGTCACTGGTTCGAACACTCACCATGTACCAGGTTCAATGCTGAGTGCTCTATAGCTGTCACTTTATTTTATCTTTGCAGCCTCCTGTGACGTGGGAAGTTGTATTTTCATTTCAGCAATAAGGAAATGAAATCATAGGTTGAATAACCTGCCCAAGGTTACAGGGGATTTGAACTCAGCTCTATCTGTCACCTACTTTATGCCGCTCCCTGTTCTAAGTCTAGAATTTCTCCTCCTACATACATAGAAGTACTAGAGACAGATTGAACTCTTCCAGTTAAATATTCAGAGACTCTAGTGGGTGTTTCCACTTCCTAAGCGCCTACTAAAAGGGTGGAAGGAGTGTGGGATCTCTGGAAGAGACTAAGACCAAACTTCACACTTACTTTAACTGTTTCACTAGATAAAGTTTTCCTTTAGTTGGAGAAGGTGGCAGCCTTGAGCTTGAAAAGGAAACATGACAGTCAGATTCCAGTCCTGGCTCTAAGGCAATTGTAGTCTACTTTCTGTTTAAATACTTGGTACTTCTCTCTGCTCACGTCCGACTTTAAGCTTCGAGGACAGGTTCCTATTTTGTCTTGTGTACTTCTGTGCCCCTAGCATCTACGTATTATCAGACATGTCGTATGTGCTCACTGAATATTAGTTGCTTCTAATGAGCCAGGCGACTTGGAACAAGGTGCTTAACCCCTGTGTGCCAGGCACTGCTCTCAGCGCTGTGGTTATAGAAGTGACACATGGCCAGCTCTCACTGGTCAGACATCCTGGTAGGGGAGACGGACGGCACAGGTGTGTGAGATGTGCGGCCATGGAAGGTCAGGCGGACAGGGTAATGCTCTGAAGTAAAAGGAAGTGAGAGAAAGGGGTGGAGGGTGAATAGCGCCGATAGTTTATAGTTATTGATCCTCAGGAAGTCCTCACCAAGAAATGAAGAGAGACAGGGAGACTGTTGGGGAAATGTGTCATAGTAATGCTATTGAGGTGACAAAGGATATGTCAACTGAGCCTTCAATGCTTTGGTTTAATTCCTTCGCTTGCCGGTGGCTGCTAACAGCCCGGGCTCCCTCCTCAGATTCCTGCCTCTGGCCGAGCTGAGCGCTCCCTTCCCCTCCTGGGTCTGCTCACTCTCTTGTCTGGCCTGCCCACTCCTGGTTCTCCTCCAGCCTCAAAGACCTCGGCCTCTGCACTCTGCTTTGCCAGGTTCTTTCCTTGGTCCTTAGCTTCATAAGGTTTTGCTCGGTCCCTTTCATGTCATCCTAAGTATTCCCCCAGGGTGAGCTCATCCACTGCTTACCTCTATCTGGAAGTCACCCAGATCCACATCTTCAGCCCGGAACCTCCTCCCAGCTCCTAGCTGCTGCCTTGCAGGCACCTCAAAGTTGTCCCTGCCCTGGTGCCAAATGTGTGTCTCTGCCTGTTGCCTATCTTGGGTGGGACTACACCCCCCTCCCCAGTTCTGTCTCCGTAGGAGCCATCCTTGGCTTTGTCTTTCCCTCAGCTGCCGTCATCCATCAGTTACCATGTCCTAAAGAGCCCGTCTTTCTAATCTGTCACCTCACCCCTTCTCCCTCTGCGCTCCTTCATTTAGGGACTTATCACATGGTTTTTTTTAACAGCCTCTTCGTTGGTCTGTCTGTGTCCATCTTTATCCTCCCTCCTTCCACCCCCACACTCCTATCAGCATGATATTTCTAACTCACACATCTGATTTCTTCTGCTTAAAAGTCCCCAAGGGCTTCTCATTGCTTCTAGAATAAAACGCAAGCTCCGTCAGCGGACCCGCAATCCTTTTGTAATTTGGCCTTTGGCCACCTCCCTCGTTTCCCTTTTTTCCTAACCCATATTTCTAACCTCAGCCCAACTTTCCAAGGGCCATAGCCTCTCAGTGCCTTTGCCAGCGCTGGGCCCTCTCCTGGGAATGACTCGCCCCTGCTCCCCATGTTGGTAACTCAGCTCAAGTTTCCATTCTTCTGGACACCTTCCTTCCCCACCCTGCACTTCTCTGTGACCTGGAGATGACCTTCCTCCTCGTTCCCAGAGCACCCTGCATTTCTCTCTCTCTCTCTCAAAGCACTTATCAACACAACTGTTGATTTACTTACTATCTGTTCTGCTCAATAAACTGCGCTCCTGAAGGGTGGGGACCACACACACACTCACACACACACACACACACACACACACACAGTCTCTGGGTTCTTGGTGCTAGTGCAGTGCACCTGGCTCAGGAAGTGTTTATTGAAACAGTGAGAGTAGCAAAGTCTGTTTGTGCAGCCAAACAGCAGATTTATAACATGATCAGATGTATTTGAAATTGGAGGTTCATTGGCGATTGAGTTTGGTGGGACCCCCCTTCTTCTGAGTTGTGAGTGTAGCATCAGTTGTTCTGGACTTGGGTTTGTGGCTCTCTGTTGTATCTCCCAGCACTGAGGCCTTGGGAATAGAACCTCTCTGTATTCTTTACTCCTGATTTTGAAAAAAAACGAAACCTTCTGTCCTGGTTGGTGTGGCCCAATGGGTTGAGTGCTGGCCTTCGAGCCAAAAGGTCACCAGTTCAATTCCTGGTTAGGACACATGCCTGGGTTGCAGGCCAGGTCCCTGATTGGGGGCGTGTGGGAGGCAGCTGATTTATGTTTCTCTCGCTCTCTTTCTCCTTCCCTTTTCCTCTCTCTAAAAAATAAACAAAATCTTACCAAAAAAAAACAAAACCTGTTATTGATGGGATAGTAATAGCAATTTAAAATGAAAAATAATCCCATCAAGAAATGCTCAGGAATGAGACCCACCCAGCTTTATCCTGGATGAATCCCAAATTTTCTAAATTAGCAAAAATAATGACTCTCGCTAACTGCTGACAGCTTCCCCCACAGTTCAGCTGAGAATGCTGTTCTGGCGGGAGGATGGGGTTAGCTAGTGGTCCTTTGTGGAAGTGCCCCAGAGCCTCTTTCTCTTCCTTATGTCCTCAGCGGTTCTAAGGCGTAGGCCCTGGCCCAGGGACGCCGGGTTCACGTCCGGACTCCCCGTGGATGCTGGCACAATACACCCAGGAGAGACCAGTGCATTCTCGTGTTTCCATCTGGGGCCTTCAGCTTGACGCTAGTTGCATCTTCTTCCCCTCCTAGTTCTGCCACAGGACTGAGGAATTGTGCCGAGAATGCTGCCTTTACTTGGGGAGTCACAGGAATCTAAGAACACTTCCTTGAAGAAGAAGCCCTTCTTACCACAGAGGTGTCCTGCTGACCAGATGCTCCAGCGGGCACTGGGGACTGCTGTCCTTGCCTGGAAATACTTAGGATGCAGTTTTCCCTTTCAGGGACTTTCCATAGCCGTTCCCTCCACATGGGATGTGTTTTCCTTCTGGCTTGCCTAGTTCATGCCTATTCACCCTTCAGATATCAGCTGATTTGCCTGTTTGGGGGAAGCCTTCCCACCTCCCTGATAAGGTCCTATCATCACCGTTTCCGTTATCTTTTTATGCTTCTTAGTGATAGCTCACATGTGACCAGCACTGTCGGCGTGTTTGGTGGGTAACCACCTAGCATTAGGGCCTCAGTAGGTGTTGGCTGAGGTAAGTGTTGTCATTGTTATCCCAAAGGTGCCATTCAAGGAAACTGAGGTCCAGCTCAATTGTGGACATGAGAGCAAGGGTTTGGCCCCGGTGCCTGAGTGGGTCGGTGCTCTTAGCCCTTCTTCTCTACTCCCCAGGTCCCTCTGCGACGCATTCCCATAGCCCATTATCCCGCGCTCTCACAGTGCTCATCACAGAGGCGACTTTACATCTGTTTGTGTGTGGTTACAGATAAATGAATGCTTGTTCCCCCACTGGGCAGCCCCCGTGGCCCCTTGATGGCAGCAGCCTGACCTCTAGATAGGGGCTCATGGAGTTGACTCACAGCCTGCCTGACTGCCCGGAAGCCACTCGCCCACTGTTTCTCCTCGCCCCTTGCCCCTCAGGTGTCTGGGCCAGGAACATAAAAGGGGTTCCCCCGTGCCCCTCACGCTTTAGCCTGCACTCTCGCCTCCTGTTCCCAGGTGGAAGCACCTGTGCCTTGGCAGGGTCTGTTCCTCCGCACACTCCCTTAGTTCTCCACCCAGGACGGAGCCGGCGTTGTGCCTCTGCTCCTCTGGACTGATCCGTGCTCTGGGGGATGGCTCTGACCACCACGGGTCATGATGACCTGTGTGCCTGACCTCGTCTTTCCGGAGCCCCTCAGGACCAACCCTGGTGTGCTCTCTGCGACAGGGCAGAACCTTGTACACTCAGGCTGAGGGGTCTACAGAAGGAGTAAGGGCGGACAGAAGTTATTACCGTAAGAACAGCTGGCCCATGATGCAGTGTGTGTGCAGGTGTGCCTGTGCTGGTGACTGTGTGTGCCCGTATGTGATTCTTGCTCCATGTTTTTTACTTGCATACTTCATCCTTGTATGAATCAGAGACATGTCTCCCTTTCTCTAGGGTCTAATTTGGCACTTTGAATAATACATATTTCATAGCTGTTGGCTAAATAAATATTTTCTCCTCTCCCAAGCCAGAGGTGTCTCCTGTTTCTCCCTCCCCCTACCTTGGTACCTCAGCGACCACTTCACAGGGTTGTTGTGACTGTCAGGACCCTCTTCCCAGACCCCATTCATGTTGCAGTGATGTGAAAGCCCCATCTAGACTCCAGCAGGCTGGGCAGGAAAATGGCCACTTCACTTAGCAGCAGGGAAACCCGGTCGGTCCTCCAGGGGGACCCTACCCGGACTCCAGAGCCCTCTAGGGCCAAGCTGGCTGACCTACGAATGACACTGGTCTTGAGCAGGCAAAATAAAAATAAAAAAGTGGCTTCTGACCAAGTGGGGAAAGTGGGCATGGGGGAGGAGCAGAGGAGGACATCAGCCGTGCCTTTGGTACATTTGCTAGCCGCAGACAGATTGGTCTGAAGGGCAGGTGGCCTGCAGGATAAGGATGCCTTTCAAGGGCACTGGTCACATGAGTCTCAGCGGGCCTGCTTCAGGATGTCAACTCTGTGCCTGCTAGGGATGTGTCTTAAGGCAAACCACACATGCTCTCTGAGCCCCAGGTTTCCTCACCTGTAACATGAGATGGTGATAATATTGATAATCATCACCTTTATGAGGTCCTTGTGAGGGTGAAACAAAACTGTGCTTAGCATTGTACCTGCATGTAGAAAACACCAAATATCTGTTACCATTATTGTTGTTTGTAAAAAGTTGTATTGTGAATAATAATTGTAAGCAGACTCTGGATGAGGTACAGAGTCTGGATGCACTGTTATAGGCTGTGAGGAGTGTTGTGTGTAAGAAAAGCACTTTGTGAATTGCAAAGTGTGTGCAGTATTATTATGAGCACAGAAATATCTGTGTTGTTTTGGCTGTGGGAAAAATGAGCACAATTGTATGATGTTCAGTCTAAGTTTGTTGTTGTTTTTGTTTTTGTTTTCTTCTGGAGAGAGACTTTTCAAAGGAGCCTTTATTGGAATCTGGCCCAGAGGCTGTGAGACCCGCATTGGTGATCCTGGATGCCAAATGCCTGAATAGGACCTGATACAGGGGAGCATTGCTATGGTGCCTGTTAGTTTTTAAAATATTTAATGATAAACATTAAATACGCAGTAGTATAATAAGTTCTTGTAGGTTCATTAGCAGTATATTGTAGGAATTATCTCTGGACCAGAAAAATGCTCACTCTCAGAACTTTGGTTCTAGTATAGCTAAAAAGAATTAAAACGATTTATCAGAATTTGAAAATATACTTAAAAAGAACAACAAAAAAGAATTTGATATAGACAACTACCATTGTTTTCTCAATGTTAGAACTATTTTCTTAACATCAACTACTCTTGTGTTTGTCTCCATTCTGTACCATGCCCTTGCCTCCACCTATCTTTCTGAAAATAAAATTGAGCAAAAACTACCTATTTTTTAAAATGTAGAGACTATTATTATTATTATTATTATTATTATCATCCTCACTCGAGGACATTTTTTCATTGCTTTCAGAGAGAGAGGAAAGGAGAAGGGATTTGGAGAGAGGGGAAGGGAGGAAGAAAGAGAGGGAGAGAAACATCAGTGTGAGAGGGAAACATTGATTGGTTGCCTTTCTTAAGCACGCCGACTGGCAATCGAACCCCCAACCCAGGCATGTGCCCTGACGGGGAATTGAACCCAAGACCTTTCAGTCTGTGGGATGATGCCCAACCAACTGAGACACACCTGCCAGGGCAAAAAAATGTAGATATTTTAAGCAGAAGTTGAAAACCCTTTATTCACTGGCTGCATCTGGTCTGCAGATGTATTTTGTTCAGTACTCACAATGTTTTAAAACTTTTAAATTAGTGACTAATGTTTAAAAATTAGTAAGTATTGTCACAAAATCTGGATTTCCTGCTCTTCATGAAAACTCAAAGGCCGGGCAGCACTGGGTCCGTCCTCCCTCACAGCAGCGCCCCCTCCCCTCCTCCCTCCCCTCCTCGGGGCTTGTTTCTCTAGTTTGCCCCGCTCTGCCCAGCTGCTGCACCTTTACTGAGCATATAGGGAGCTGAGTCTGTTAAATTTAACTGTTACCTCTTAGACACTGTGCTTTCATTTAAAACATATTCACTAGCAACTTTGATCACAGATAAGAAGGTCATTTCACTTGCTAAGTTGTCTTTTTTATGACAACTATTACAGTGTTTTATTTAGGCCCTTTCGGGTTTAGCGGAGTTGCCTTCTCTCCTCCCTGTGGGAATTTCTCATTAACAACTTTTAAGAAGTCTTCGGCAACTTAAAAGTCAACATAAAATGTTGGCTAATGCAGGATATAAATTTTGATTGCCTCTATTTAAGGGAGGCTGAAAACAAGTGTACTGCTTTAATGCAGTAATTGATGACGTTGTAAATTTTAACAGTTAAAGACACTTAGCCCTTTTTATTTGCCATGTCATAGAAATGGTTCTAATTTGGAATAATCCTTAATGAAATAGGTGAAGAGACTAAGATTCTCCCCATCATAGTTTTTGTCTTCGGCAAGTCCCTACTTCCGTCTAGCCAGGGCGCACCCAGGGTCCGGTGCCCACACGCGGGCGGGGGAGGAGGTGCCGCATCCCACAGTGGTTACTTTAGGGGAGTCCTTGCAAACACTGACATGTTAAAAAATTATTATCCTATGAGCTTTTTAATTTTCTTGTTTTATCATCGTGAAAGAGTACACACACTTTTAACAAATTCAGACAACACTGAAGTGCATTAACCTAAAGGAAGAAAGTCTTCTGTGACCCCCTACCCCAATCTCCCCAAATATAGGCGCTTTTGAGGCTTTGTTGGGTACACAGTCCTGGACTTTTTCATTTGCTTGTTTCCCCCTCTACCCCTTTACCCCTGCCTCTGTTGCGCTCACCCCCAACATGCTGGATTTTACTTGTGTTCTGTCAAAACGGAATCTCTCTGTGCATACTGTTCTGCAGCTCTCCTTTTTATAGCCAACTTCCAATTACTGCATTATCTCTCTTAAGTCTATATGTACAGAGAAATGTGCCTCATTATTTTAACAGTTGTACTCCACGGTACGGATGCATTTTAAGTGTATTTACTCATTTCTGTATTGGTAGACCCCGAGGTTTTTTCTGATCTTTTGCCATTGGAACCATGGCTTCTGTGGCAGTTGTTGCATGCACCTGTGAACGTGCGCAGGAGACTGCCTGGGATACGGATACCTAGAAGTGAGGCTTTTGACTTGAATAGTTTGTCATTTAAATTTTAAATCAGTGTTGCCTAATTGCCCTCCAGAAAGGCTGTACCATGTCACAGTCCTCCCAAGAGTGTCCAGTTATTGCTCCAATAATCTAGTTTTTGCTTAAACATGTATAAGGAAAATAAACTTTAAAAACTCACCAATATGCCATCAAAATGATACATTTGTCTTAGAAAAGCATTCAAAATACATATATCTGTAGATGTAATTAATGATTTTCACACCTTGATTTTAGTGATTATCATCTTGTAGGGTGACAAAAATGCTCCCCAACTACTATAACCAATTTAACTATCAAAAACTTAATGTAAGGGTTGCACCTGTTCCAGGTAGCCTTTGGAAAAAGAACAGCCAAATCAGAGCCTCCTTTTCCTCAGCTCTCCCAGGGCCGCCTTGCCCTCCCCACGAAGGCTGGGCTGGCATCTGAACCAGCTGCACCAGGGAGTGCCAGGCGTTAGGCCCAAGATGCTTGGGGAGAGGGAGGTGGCGGGTGATGTAGTGAGGCACCAAGGATTCCCCACATCTCCTTCTTACACCTGGATGCCAGGTTCTTCCCACGTGTATTTTCTCATAGCAGGCACTCCCCTCTCCCCACTATTTATATCTGAAGACATTTGAGCTCAAGGAAGGTCTGGCTTACTGAGTGTCACACAGCTGGTAAGTGACAGTACATTGGACACAGGACTTCTGATTCCAAAGTTAGTGGAGTCAGACCCTTGAAAGGACTTTTGCATGCAGAACACGATGGACGTTTCCTTTGCTGAGCTGGGGTGGAGAAAGGGAAGGGAAGTAACATTCCCAGACTTCTGTGGCCACTTTTGTCCACAGCTTTCTCCTCGGGGTACTGACATTTATGATCATGTTTTAGAATACTTTCTTAGCATTTGGAAGGGTCTGTGAATTCTTGATAAGGAGCCTTAACTGATCATACGTGGCTGAGAGCTGCTGATCCGGAATGTATCTTTTTCTCCTTATAAAAGGACAGGTCTCTGGAGATGGTTGGCTTACCACCTGCTAACTGCGTGTGAAAGTTTGAATTCTGCCATCTCCAGAGGCCTCCTCTCTCTCTGCCTCTTTGACCTGGTGCCTGGCTTTTGATAACAGGTTATCCTTTATTGGCCAAAGCGCCTTAGCAGTAACCTCACTTCTGAGCCTGACACCACACATTCTCCTAGGGTGCCTTCAGCTTCCTTAGGCCTGGGCAGGGTGGTCTGGACTAGTGAAAACAGGGATGTGGAGCTGGATAGACCCAGGTTCATCACTTACTAGAAGCATGGTTGATCTCAGATCTCTTGAGACTCAGAATACCCCTTCTAGAAAATGGAGATAGTAAGTCCCTCATATTGGGCATTTTGAGGAACTCATGAATTACCATTTGAAAGGTGCCTCTGAGAGGTTCAGCACAGAACAGACACTTGATAAACGTAAGCCCTCTCTCATTTTCATTTTCCTGCAGTAGAGAGAATCTTCTCCTCTGGGGATGCCTCGAACTGGTCGCTGCTGGCCAGGGGTCCTGAAGCCAGGGGAAGGCCACCACATGAGCCCTGCGATGGTTCATATGCAACATGTACTCCCAGGAGCTCAACGTGCAGACACGGTGTCATAAGTGCAATAATAAGAATCAATTAAAAGAGGAAGATTAATTAACCTCCAGGTGGGGTGGGATGGAAGAAATTATCAAGCAAGTATGATATTGAAGGTTTAATAAGAGCTTGGCAGAGAAAATAGAGCCATATATAATAGGCAACCTTCTCCATTGGTAATAAAGCTGTATCATTTTTATGTATATACCTTAACTTCTCTTAACTCTTACCAATATGTATGTATTTAAATTCATCCTCTCTGTTTTCTCTTTCCTCGTATTCTGCCTCTCCTTCTATCTACCCTACCTTAAGATACTCAGCCACTAAGTTTCTGAAAGAATTTCTTTATGCTTTAGTAAATTCTCAGAGTATCATACTGCTTTATTCCGCTGAGTTTTTCCCAAGAACTTCAGTGTAGCTAACTTTTTCCATTCTCTTTTTCTACAGTATGAGTAAGTTCCTTGCTTTCTTGGCACTGAACAAACTACCCGCCATTTGATGTTTACTGAGTCACTCCCATATACCAGGGCCATGTGTCATCCCATTCAGTCACCAGAACAACTTCGTAAAACAGGGACTGTTCATTCTTTCTTACAGATGAGGAAACCGAGGCTCAAAGAGGTTAATATATTGAATATTACACAAGTGGGGGAGCCACAGTTTAACTCTGGGGTTCCTTTCCCTTTCCTCTGCTCAGTGTCTTGCACACAGTAGGTGAGCAGCAAACATTTGTCTGAGGGAATAAGAGAGCTGCCACATACTGGTTGGTTCCATTCCCGCTGCTGGTTTTGTGGCCCAATGGTGAGGTGATGGCCCTCCTCACTTAGCTTCCGACCTGTAAATGGGCCCCAGAATCATACAGCAGTAACAACTGAGTAAAACTCAATTTCCCATCCTCTCACTTTTATTTCTAAGGTACTTGCGAGCTTTGTCTCTGCCCCGTAAGGACTATTGGAGGGCTGGCATGCACAGTGCTCCAAGGGCCTGGCCTGGGAGTAGGAGACTTGGGTTCCAGCTTCGGTTCTGCTGATGACTCCTCAGTCACACTCGGTAAATCACACCCCCTCTACAGAATCATTTCCTCAGTTCAGTTCGGGGTCCAGGGGGTCCCTAAAGATCCTGCTCGCTGTATGACCTCCTATCACAGAGTGAGGCTGTGGAATGTGCTGGAAGGCACACAGGCATTGGTGTCAAGAAGACCTGAGTATGACCCTGACTCCTGTCTTCCCAGCTCTGTGACCCTGGGCAAATCACCTAGCCTCTCTGATACTCATTGTTCACACCTGTACAGAGGGCAGATAGGACCTACGTCCAGGATCACTCTCAGGATTGCAGGAATCCAGGGAAACACAATCAGTGTCCTTTCCTCTGTCTCCAGCTCCTGAGTGCTTTGGTTTTGGACTCACTTGGCCTCTCTGGAGTGAAACCCGAAACACCTTCATCAGGTCCAGTTACACCTCACAACACCCTAAGATACTCAGCTCAGTTCTTAGATTTCTTGAAGCTCTTTTGTGTTGTTAAGAATCTCCTCGAAGGAAGGCACCGCTGTTGAGCTTTATTAGTGCTTTGGTGACAGCACCTTACTTCTTCCACCTTTTTCCCCTTGCACACAGCAGCTGCAGTGTCAGTCAGTTTGCATGTATATAATTTCTTCTATGCTTTTTTGAAGAGAGAGCTGCGTTCATTTAGCAAATATTTGCCATGCCCAGCTCTGATGTTAGGAGGTGGGATACAGAGAGGAATAGACTTTACAGTCACTGCCCTCAAGGAGGAAGGGTGCAAATAGCTTGTGATGTCATCAAGACATGCAACGGGTGCCGTGGAGAAGAGGGGACTGAGCGGCTCTCTCCTGAGGAATCAGGAGGGGACTCATAGACAAGAGGTAACTTTTGAGCAAGTCTTAAGATAGGAGCAGGAGAGATAGACCAATCCAATGACAAATATTGTTTAGTCATTTGTAATCTCTCTCTCCTCTGCTTTATTATCAATCACTTAGGACAAAGCATGACATACTGTAGACCCCCAATAAATATTTGTTGAAAGAAAAAAGAAAAACCCTTTTAGATGAGAAAACCCAATGAAAAGACAAGTCTTTTCATAATCAAGACACCATTTAGGTAAGGATTCAAGATCCATACAGAAGTGTACCGTATCTTAAAACAAGAAAACAATAACCCTGGCTGCTGTGGCTCAGTGGATTGAGCGTCAGCCTGCGAGCCAAGTGTCGCTGGTTCGATTCCCAGTCAGGGCACATTACTAGGTTGCATGTCAGGTCCCCAGTTGGAGGCGTGAGTAAGAGGCAACCACACAGTGATGTTTCTCTCCCTCTCTTTCTCCTTTCCCCTCTCTCTAATAAAATAAAATAACGAAAGAAACAAAAATTATTTTTTTAAAAAAAGAAAAACTAAAAATTTCTTCTGACAATTTGAAGAGAGACAGACAGAGAAAGAGAGAGAGAGAGAGAGAGAGAGAGAGAGAGAGGGAGGGAGAGAGAGAGGGAGAGAGGAGTTCATGCTGCAAAAGTCTAGGTGGAGCATTCCAGCCCGTAGGAACCACAGGGCAGAGGCCAGAGCCCTGGGGGAGGTAACGCCTGGGTGTGTGTCTGGGGCTGTGGGCGGGAGGTGGAGGACCTGAGTGGCCATGACCATTGACAACTCCATACCTTTCTCCCGAGGCCTCAGCTCACATACCCATTGTCCACTGAACATCCACACTTCGGTGTTTCAAGGGCATCCCAGACCCAACATGATTAAATAGGAGTCTTATTTTCTTTTTCTTAAAAAGAAAAAAAAGGCAAAAACATAGCCCTGCTCCTCCCCCAGTCACCCCCATGTTATTTGGCACCCCCACTTACCTGGATACCCAGGCCCAAAATGTAGGCATCATTTTTGATGCTGCTCATTCCTTTGGTCCTCACATTGTCTGTTTGCAATTCTTGATAGCTATTCCATCAGAGATATCTTAAAAGCTATCACACTTCCCTACCCTCATTCATCTCTCAGCAGGTCTCCCTATTTCCACTCTACCTTGTTGCTATCAGCCTTCTACACAGTCAGGCAGAGTGACCTTTTAAAAAGTAAATAAGATTGCATCACTTCCCTGCTCAGAACTCCCCAACAGTTTCCTGGCATCCTAGCAATAGAATCTAAAGCCCTTGCCATTAGCTGCCAACCCCTCCTATTTCTCTGGTCTCATCTCTTAGCAATCTCCACTTTGCTCATTCCATTCCAGCCACTGCGTTTCATGCCTCAGGGCCTTTGCACTTGCTGTTCCCTGTCTGGACCACTCTTCCCCAGCATCTTTGCCTGGCTTACCTTTTACTTCATTCTGGTCTCTGTTCAAATGGTCTTTGACCTATGTAAAAAAGCATTTCTTTGCCCCATCCCTTGCCCCATCACTCCGTCTTCATACCCTACTTTATTTTTCTTCATTAACATTCATCACTATCTGACTTTACATTATATGTTTATTTGTCTTTATTGTTTTTCTTACCCCACTAGAATATAAATCTGTGAGGATGGGACCTTGTCTTATATATCTCATTTACCACTCTATCGCCAGGGCCTAAAACAGAGCCTCCTGGCACACCGTAGGTGATCATCGTGTATTAGGTGGGTGAATGAAAAAAATGAATGAATTCATGCAAGTTAAGACTTTGGTTTTTATTCTGTGGGCAGTGCAAATCTAGTAGACATCTTTCAGAAGGTGAGTGACGTGGTCAGCACTTTTATTTTAGAAAGCCAGCTGGTGGCAGTGTGGGGGCTGGACCGTAGGAGGAGGCAGCAGGACTGGTTAGAGGCAGCTAAAATGGTCCAGGAAGTTGCTACTGAGCCCTGTGTAGAGCTGTGGGGATGGAGAAGAGGGAAAACCAATGACAGAATGTGAAAAACTTTGAATATCTTTGGTTCCTATTGGGAGAACTTTGTACAGTGAATCTTAAGAAAAATGGGGTGGCAAGGGCGGGGCTCGCTAGTCTGGGGAGAGGCTGGCCTCACTCCATGATGAGTGTCACCCCAGGCAGATGTCAGCAAGGGTGCACATCCTGAGCAAAGCTGCTGGCTCTCCGAGGAGTGACTGCTGCTCCATAGACGCCTTCCATTCAGTCCTCAATGGAGTGTAGTCATGGCAGTGGTGACACTGAGTCTGACTGTCCTTCCTGCAGACGGTCCCTTGATCTTACACAGTGCACAATGACACTAAGTCATTGCAGGACACTTGCCCTAATAAAATCTCCTTTTTTTAGAATGCCTAGGCTTTCCCCAAGTTTCAGGCCAGGTTTGCTGATAACTTGGGGGTTCAGCATTTCCCTTACCACAAACATGCACAGGAACTCTTGTGCTCTGTCGGGTACCAGGGAGTCAGACCGACAGTGGGCACCAGTCCTGAGCATAGGCATGTGGTCTGGTACTGCCTCTTGAGAACTTCCTTCTTAAGCTTGAATGATTTCTTCTTCCCCAAATACCCAGTTCTCTCCCAGTTTTGATGAAAAGCCTTTCATCTTCACATTCTTATCCATCTGCTGAGGTGTCCCATCTCTGTCCCTCTCCAAGAGCATGCCACCCCAGGCCTTGGTCCGAAGTTCCCAATCCTGTGTGTTGCGCCGTGTGAAGTGAAATGCTGTACCATCTGTGTAGCCAGATGCCCACCTCCCACATCTCCCTCTCTCCTCCAAAGGTCCAGATGTCATCAGAACAACATTAGTAGCAACCCTATAGAGCTTCCTGTGTGCCAGGTACTGTGTTAAGCACTTTATATGCACTCTGTCTAATCCTTACCACCCTGCAAGGGTGAGTTTCATTATCATTTTTGAAGCTGAGGCTGCGCACTAAGGTGGAGCTTAGTAGCTAAGAGCATGGACTTGGAGTCAGACAGATCCAGTTTTGAATCCCAACCAGCTGTGGACCTTGAGCATGCCACTTAATCCTTTTGACCTTCTCTTTGCAGATCTCGAAAATGGAGGCAGTAGGTAGAAGGTTCATAGGGTTGCTGTGAAAATTAAAATTAAATGAAATAACATGTTGATTCATAAGTTCCTAAGTACTTGTTTGCTATACTCTAGACTTTGTGCTGTCAGTAAATAATAGCTCATTATAGATACTATCTTCTTCATCGTTGTCTTCCCATCCAAGGCTACGTGGCTAGTATGTAGGTGTAGCCAGGGTTTGAACATGGCCCTGCATTCCTCCAAAGCCTATGTTTTTTCTTCTTCTCACACTGTTGCTCCCAAGTTCATTTTGCCTATTTACTTTCTGGTCCCTACGTTTGCTCTCTCGGTCTTTTCTGGTTGTGCCGTTTGTTCCTGTCTGAGCAGTGAGGTTAAGCTAAGGCTCAGCAGTTCCTTGGTCCCTTCCAACCAGTGACCTCTTCTCATTGACTGCGCAATCCACCAGTGGCGGGGCTGTTCAGGCAAGAGCATGGACACTTTTCCCTGATTGTCAATGTCACATTACCTACTGGGAAAGCAGGCAGGGCTTCCTATATAGCTGTTTTTGCCAGCAGGATTGTCCAAAGAAGACAGAAACAGCAGCAGAAAGAGCTGATGGGTGTCCCTGTCTTTTGGGCTCACAGATCACTTTGTAAATCTGGTGAAATTTACAGAGCCTCTCTCCAAAAAAAAAATACACCTGGCAAATGCTCACAAGCCCAACATTTTTCACGAGATATCATCCTCAAAACCCACCCAGGAATCCCAGCTGAGAAATCCAGACCCGGAGGATAGCTTATGTGTTCTTTTGTCATCCTGATGCTCCTCATTCACAACCACGAAGGGTTTCTCTTTCTGCAGGATGTTGTACTCAAAGGTGGTTGGGCCATCCTGATAGCATTTGGAAATACCTGCTCTATTGATACTATCTGCCTTTTTTATTTCTTTCCCATATTTGAGATGTGTACTTACACACTAGAACTGACCTGGCCATTTTGATGAGACTGTCCTACTGATTTGCACATAAATTCAAGCCTTAACCTGCAGCTAGCAGCCAGACTGGAGAGGGTTTTTTAGCTCAAAATATTAGACTGATAGGAATTTCATTGTAATATATAGATTATAAAGGTGCACAAGCTCAGCCTCAGAAGGGTTTAGTGTTCTAAATTTAGGTAAATGTAAATTTCTACTTTTCAATTTATAAGTTTTTGAAATTTCAATCCTAACTAATATGCTTTCTTTCCTTTTTTTAAATTTCAGTTTTCAAAGTATGGGTGAAGGCAAATTCCTAGGAGAAGGCAAAATTCGAGCCCCTATACCCCTCAGTCTTATAACTTGCTTGTAGGCCTCTCCCTGGAAGCTTTCCAGCAAACCATGGAATAAGCCTACTGTTTCTAACAGTGACAGGAATATGGTGTCACTGCTGATGTTCACTCCCCCCCCTGCCCGGCCTTTGGGGGTCCCACAGAAAGACAGGAATGAACCCCTCATAAAGGAGGTCCCAAATCCTCCCTTCTGCCCTGGCTATAGTGCCAGAGCCCTCCGCAGATAGACGTGACACTTGGATTTGGGGCACAGGAACTGAATCCATCATACCTGGGATCATTCGATATAAAGCTCTTTCTGATATGTAGTTTTTCCTCTAAAGTTTTTATTCTTTGATTTCCCTAAATTATAAAAGCAACAGATGCTCACTTCTAAGCCAGGATTAGAACTCTTCACGCCTGGCTTGGAATTTCAGCTCCATCAACTCGTTAGATGTGTGAGCCTGGGAAAAAACATGCACCCTCTCTGGCCTTTGATTTTCTCATTATACAGGAGGGATGATTTCACCTCATAGCACTGCTGTGAGGATTGAGGGGGACTGGTACACAGAATGTTCTTCCAGAGGTTTGACATGGATTTGTTGTACTCAGCGAATATTTATTGAGCACCTGCCATGAGCCAGTTGCTGGCTAAGTTGCTCTGGAGACACTGGAGAACGAGACAGAAGGGGCCTGTGCTCTTGTGATAATTCTCATCAGAGGGGACACAAAGAAACAAGGTCATTTCAGAAATTAGCAAATCAGAACCCACAGGTGGTGTGTGAGTCGCAGGAACTGCCTGCCACTTTAGCCTGGACGGCCTCCTCTCTGAGGAGGCTCCATGATTTGTGACTCCCAGGGCCCAGGTTGTCCAGAACACTCCTGCTTTGAACAGTTCCGCCCCCTAAGTATAGGTGCCAAGTTTGAGTTTGGAAAATCTGACCACATTGCACATATCAGTTCTCTTTTGGGTGGTACTTGTTTACAAATTGGCTCCCCATTCAGACTTCCAGCTCCTGGGGCTGGGAACTGGGTCGTGGGGACTTTTGAAGGAGGCTTCTTGGCAGGCCATGGCTAGTACTCCTCTCGGAGCGCTCACCCGGTTGCACTGACACTGAATGAAGAGCCTCCGTGTTGTCGGGCAGCAGGGTGATGAGTTTCTAGCCAGGGCCCATGGTGTGCCAGTGCTACTCTGAGCATTCTGCTGTCCAAGGAGCTGGAAAAATTTCCGTCTCAGTGAGACTGTGGCACACTGCAGTCTCCTGCTTCTCTGCATGCAGTTTTTTAAGGGCTCGTTGAAAGCGAGGCCGCTGGGGTGGCCCCAACTTGTGCATTGGCATTTGAGCCGCAGAGCAGTCAGCTAGACACCGATGCCAACCTCGTTGCCCTTTGTGGGGGATAGTATGGATCTTTAAATAACCATTTCAGCCCGGTGCATTGGGTACCGGGGACCCAAACCAATTAGTGAGGGAGGCTGTTGGGCAGTGGAGTGGGCTGCCTCTGACCAACCTGTCATGTCCACAGCTGACCTACTTTTGTTTGACCTTGATTTGCTCAGTGCAATTAAAGACACTGTTGTGAATGCACTTCTGTCTGACTTAAGTCCAGCATGTGACAGCCAGGTTCTTAAACACATACATGACCCAGGCATATGGATGAATAGATGGATGGTTGGATGGTTAGTTTTTCACTTACCTCTGAATTGTAATTTGATCACAAGGAAAGGGTTTAATTTCAAGAACATGGAACAATTGTTTGAGACTAGACACAAAGCCAAAGCAGCAGGCCTTGATTCCTTGCTACAGGGCAGCTTAATCAGGAAATGGCCTAGATGGCTGCCTTTCAAGTAGGTCCTTGCAGTAGCTTGGCAACTGGCACAGGGTCATAATTGGAAGAATTTGGCTCTGAGTGTCTGTGGGTGTTTACAGTGCATTATAGGGCAGGGCTTCTTTTATTTATAGAATATTGTGAACAACAAGCAGCAGAAGGCTGAAAAGCCACTAAATCTCAATTTATTTTTAACAAATTCCGTTTTTCCCCTCATCCCAGAAGGAGAACCGAGTTATTAAAAAACAGTAAAAAATACATCATCGCAGAGCATGCCATATCTAATTATGGGGTTGCCAGCATTAGCCTGCAGCCACACATTTCCAAGGACTTTGTAAATCAACCATCCATTCAATCTGTGAACTTATATGACTCCTATTCTTCATTTAGATGTAGAGCGAAATTATTGGCAAGTGAGTGCTGATCAGAAAAAGTTCTACACTGTCTAAATTAGGAGATGGAAGATATAAATATAGAATAGTGTGCGTATGTTCCCAAAGGGAGATAAAATCATTCTGCATTGTCCATTGTACTTAGCTATGCAAGCCCACATTCCATAGCACTAAATATCCACTCTAGGGTTGTTCATTGATTGCAGTAGCAGCTCTGGGCCACTCAAAGGAGCTGTATTGTGATATCTCATTGAGCCCAACCCTGAGTAATTATTACCCATGTATGTGAAAAGACATGAAGCCAGTGCTTCTGGCCTGCATTCTCACAGTGCATTAGAACTGGATGAGACTTCAGAGACCCTCTAGTTCAAGTACATCTCACATTAGGTAGAGAAGCTGAGAGGCCCAGAGAGGACAGTGACTTGCCCAGGGCCCCATAGTCAGTCATGGCAGGGCTAGGCTGGGGCGCAGTCTCTGCTTTTCTCCGACATGCCCTGCTCCACTGAGCTCAGAGCCAGCCAATTAAGCAGGTCTGATTTCTGTCCTTCAAGGTTCATAGTTTCAGATAGACAGGCATCAAGACCATTGAATAATGACCATATGCATCAATAGACCAAGTTATATGTGTACAACAAATCACTAATTGAGTGGGAGAGATGGTGAGGATGTGGAATGTTGGCATCTGTGTCTCTGGATACCAGGGCAAAGATAAAATCAATTGCTCTCCGACCCACTTGGGAAAAGCTATATAGACGCTGTAAAGCTTCTAAAGGAGAATGGCGCACACATTTGCTGAGTGTTGGGGGAGGGAAAGTGTGGTGCAGTGATGGGTGCCCATGAAGATAAATATGGCGGTTCTGCAAGAGCCCTGAAAGTGGATCATGGAGGATGTGTCACAGGAATTCCAAAGGGAGTGAGGGACTCAGGCACAGGCCATGGACAGGCGAGTTCCGTGGAATGCTCTGCCCTGTGCTGGGACAGCATGCGGGTGGCACGAGGGCTGCCCTTCCCAACCCTCTGGCCCCGGGTAGAAGAGTGATAACTGCCTGACCCTCAGCATCCTTTGTGCAGCACTCCAGGCAGCCAGGGTCCATGGACTAGAGCTGGCACGGGAGCTGCACCCTGCCTCTTACTGTCTGGGCTGAGGCCCTGGGTGTTAGTTCTCTGTCTGAAGTTGGGGGCGGGGGGGCAGAGGGGGTGAAAGAAACCCTTATGAGAAAGGATAGACTGTGAAAGCTTCTGGAAAAGTCACCTCTTGGCAATGCTGGAGGCCAGTGGTTTTGGAGGATGCAAGGAAGCCAGGAGAGGGTAACCTGGACCTAAATTAAAGCTGTCACCGTCCATATAGAGAGGAGCAAGTGGGAGAGGAGAGATTACAGGGGAGGAAGTAGCAATGGGAATTAGCTACAGGCAGACAGCCAACTTGGGGGTAAAGGACAGTGACGTGCTGGGACATGAATTACTGCCACAGGGGAGGTGCGTGGTGGGGCGGGAGGAATGCAGTCCGCCAGATGCAGAAGCTCAGGAGCCCGAGTTACTGAAGCTGGGGCCTTTGGGTCGTTGAACACATTCTCTCTGAGAAGAGATGGTCTGTCGTCCTGCCTGGTGAGTTTCTGGCCACCCTGACAGTGATTAAATATGCTGCCAGGTGTCTCCAGGTGGCAAAGAATGAAATCAGTACACAGAATGTCCTCAGTGTCATCTTCATAATTTCTTTTTCTTAATTTTTTGATACCTCCAGCCATTTACCTGCTTTTGACTTCTCAGAGTTGAAAATATATAGATTAGCAGTTTTCAATACTTAGAAAAAGGCTGATGAGCTTTTAGTTTGAGAATTCCTTTTATTTCTTCTTGGATTTGTATTATAGTCTTAATACAGTCTAGTAATATTTTGTTTATAAAATAATTTCTAGTTTAAAAAATATTTTTCATTTTTAGTTTATAAAGGTAATAATATATTTCATGACAAAGGGTACCTCCTGGATGTCCTACCTCTGAATCAACTTTCAGGGAGCAGATTTTCCCCTTTCTCTCTTCTATTTCCTGCTCCTGGTCATTTTCCTGTGTCCCCTGCCCTTTCACTGTATGCAGCTGGGCCCAAGGGACCAGGTCTTCAGGTCACTGGGTGTGTCAGTAAAAGGTTCGGTGGTAAGAACGCTGAAACCTTTTCCTGAGAGGAGGTTGGGAAGTTGCCTGTGAACTGAAACCACCCCCAGCCTTCCTGTCTCAGTCCTAGCCTGTGGGGTTGGTCAACCTGATCACTTCATATTGTGTGTCCCAGGTGACAGTGGCATGAGTATTTGATGCTGTCTTTAAATTCTCTGAAGTAAGAAAACATTGTAGTTTGTTGCCATGACCCTGTCATTTCACACTTTCTCTGAATTGCTTTGCCAAGCACCCAGCAGGTATTCAGGAAGTGTGTTTGGGTCATTGCCCCACTGCTGGTGACAGCCACCATCTCCGCCGCCACCACCACCGAATGATATTTTGAGAGCATTCAGTGAAAGTCCTGAAGGAAATCATTTGATGAGAGCCTGAGTTGCAGGGTTGTATAAGTTAAGACTGGTTCAAAGTCCATCTTCCTTCCTTCCCCGTGCTAATCAGCCACACCCTGGCTATCAGCATTTACTTGCACATTATCAGAGTGATAGAAAGGTCCAGTAGGAAGGGGCATCAGGGGTCACTTCCTCTGTCCACCCTCCTATAACGGGTGGCCTGTCACCCTGGCAGGCACCCACACACTGGGCAATTCTGCTTCCCTTTTGGGACGTGTCTCCCTGTTAGAAAATCCTTCTTTGTTCTAATTCACATCTGCCTCTTGGCACTGTTTCCTCATTGACCTAGTTCTGCCCTTTGTAGCAACACAGAACTAAGGTCTGTAGGTGTGGCAAGTGTGGAAGTCAATGCTCATGAACTCCCTTCCCCACTCCCTGAATCTCCCTCCCCAGGGTTTATGTTCTCCAGTGCCTTCAACCATTTTTTATGTGACATACACTCACTCAGACTGGGAAAACGTAGACACGCCAGTCCACCTGACGTGAACATCTTTTGGATGTGGGAGGAAACCCAAGTACCAGAGAAAACTCACACAGACGTGGGAGACCGTGCAAACTTCACAGAGACAGTAAACCTAGCCAGAAGTTTTGTTTTTCTCATCAACTTTATAACGAAATGACATTGAATGAAATGACATTATTTGAGGACATACTGCATATGGAATTTTCCAGGAACACAACCACCATTTACATGAGGTTTACTTTTTGTTATAAATAAGTATAAGCATCTTTCATTATTCTCTAGGGTTGCTGTACACAACATTTGCTTATCGACATACATATTATCTTATTCTAATTTTATTTTCTTTCTTCTTTGTATTAGAGTTAAGATATTATGTTTGACTGTTCTTGAAATTATGAATGTTGGTAGGTTATATTATTTACAAATTTCATTTCAAGAGAAGGAAAGGAATGTTAAAAATATATGTATTGTATCTGAAAATACAAGACAGGGAATGTGCGTGTGTGTGTGTGTGTGTGTGTGTGTGTGTTAGCTTATAAATTAGCTGGAGAAACCTTAATATAGATTTGAAATGAAAAGAAATGGTTTTATTTCTCTTAGATATACAATAGAAATCAGAATTTTTAACTGTATTCCTTGTCAGAGAAATAAGATGTTTTGATGTTCCTCCTGTCCCTTTTAGAAAATACATATTTCAAAGAGTCTGAAACAGTTTTTATTATCATCTGTTTTTAAACCTCTCCCACCTATACATATGTATCTTTAATGTTCATGTGTAGATTTTTATAGAAAGCAAAACCAGCCAGGCTCCCTGTTCTTTGCCAAGTGTGTTTGGTTATGTGACCGCTACCGCATAAATGAATTGTGTCAATTTCATGAATTCCTGTTCATATTCTTTACTTATTTTTACACTGAGGTATTTGTCTCTTCATTGGTTTATAGGCAGTTTTATTTTACTTTTTTTGTTTTAATTTATCTGATTCAGAAAGAATATATTCCTTCATCTGCTCTAGAGTCAAACAGACCTGGGCGTGGGCATTCCCAGTCTTGAGCTGAGAAATGTTAGGTTCGTTACTTGACCTCTCTAAGAATTAGTTACTCCTTTGAGAACAAAATGAAACCACACTGACTGGCACAAAATAAAATCTCAGTGTGCACTTTCTGCTGCTACTATTTTTGCATTATTATTTTTATTGTGATTCCTGCCCTGAATTATTTTCTCAGAAAAAGCACCTTGAGCTCTGACACCCATGTTTTCTCAGCTCCTTAGACATGTACCGATTGCTGTAACCGAAGCTCAGGAAAACGAAACTGAAATCACTGAAATATGTTTTTTATTGCTCGTATAGGAAAGAGACAGATGAAGGAAAATTAGCTGATTTCGTTTCAGTTAAGGAGGAACTCTCAGGGTCATTCCTGGGGTCAGGGCACACTTAGATGAGCATACTTAGGTCTGGGGCCCAGCTGGAAGGTCTTGAGACTTGGCTCAAGATTAAATCATCTTCCTCAAACTGTGCTTGCCAGGGCAGACAAATAGGCAAGTGCATTTCAGAAAGGTTTCCAGTAATTCAGAGTGGAAACAGGAAAGATGGCCTGATTTACTGTGAGTGAACCAGTTAAACACACCTGCCATTCCCCTAGCACTTGGTTGCTTCAGGTCCTTGTTACTGGTTTTGGCATCTGTGCAGTGTAGGCGGAAGGTGGATGGGCACAAGCCTACCAAGCCTACCCTGCCCTCTTTCTCCTACTTGGGACAGAGGTTTTGCTTTTCTTTGCTGAGTCACTGAATCAACAGAGCCTGTGTGGAGCCTTGGTTGTGGAGTTGGGTCTGCCTGGGTTCAGTCCCTGTTCCCCACCCCCAACGAGTTGCTGCACCTCTCTGAGCCTCAGTGCCATCTTCTACATGATGTTGATAGTAACTCCCTCTCCAAAAGGTCATAGTGAGGACAAAATGAGCTGTGTAGGGCCAGCACCGCCCTTGGCATGTTTGGTGGTCAGTAAGTTGGAGACAGCCCCTGCTCCAGAAAGGTGGGCGGCTGGCAGGCTGCAGCCCCGTCACCTGCGATGCAGCTGAGACGTCTCACAGGCCCCTCTCACTTCACATGCCCCAGACCACCGGCTCCCGCCCCCGCTGGGTGGGTCCCTCCAGCTGTCACACAGGGCACACTGCCTGGCCAGTACATTTGGGCTCTGTTTTCTCCCCCTGCCGTCCCCTTGTTCTGTGGGCCTTTGTGCAGCTCACAGACTGGCTGCCGCCCCTCATGTCAGAAAAAAACAGTCAGGAAATCCCGTTGGCTGTTCCTTCAGAGTATACCAAGAATCAACAACATCTCATCACCCCACCATGGCCACTCAGCCCGGACTCCTCTTTTTTCTTTTTTTTTTTTTTTAAGATTTTATTTATTTATTTTTAGAGAGAGGGGAAGGAAGGGAGAGAGGGAGAGAAACATCAGTGTGTGGTTACCTCTTGCATGCCCCCACCTGGGCACCTGGCCTGCAACCCAGGCCTGTGCCCTGACTGGGAATCAAACCAGTGACCCTTTGGTTCACAGGCCAGCGCTCAGTCCACTGAGCCTCACCAGCCAGGGCTTCGGACTCTCCTTATACCTCCTATCCCGCTGATCAGCACAGCCTGCCTGAAAACATACCTAGAATTTGACTGCTTCTCTTCCCCTCCACTCCAAAGACCAGGGCTGGGCCATATCGTCTTCCTCCCGACTGCTCCGGTCCTCTCCTTACTTGTCTTCCTGTGCTGTCTTTATCGCACCTCCCGCATCCCACCACACACTCATAAACACTTGGGTCCCCCCAACACATACACGTGGTATCTCCTCCCCTCGTCACACACAGCACCCCCTTAAGAAGCGCCCCTCCCCGCAGTCTCTTCTCAACACCCTCGTCAGACTTAAAACCCAGGAGGCGTTAGTGGTTGGTTCCCTGACACTGCTTGGCTCCACCACAGCCCTTTGACTGGCTCTTCTTAGCCAGAAATGCTCCTTCCTTGACCCCTCACCTCCTCACGTCTAGACTACTTTCATCTCCAGTGCGCTTCCAGCCCTGTCTGACTTCCTCCCCCGCAGCTACCACTTCCCAGAATTATTTATCTTTTTTGCTCACCTTCCTCACCAGTATGTGTGCGCACAAGGATTTCTGTCTCCCGGTCCCCAGCCCCAGCGCTGCTGAGGAGAACAGTGCCTGGCACTTGGATGCCCTCAAAATATTTGTTGGAAGATTAACAGTGTCTTTATTATTACAAAACTGTCCTGAATTGAAATGTGACTGGTACCTGCAATGTGTGGTGGGAATGTACTCAAAAGATCAGTTCTTTCACCACAGAAGTTCCCTGGCATATGTGGGTGCTCAGTAAATCGTGTTGGGTGGATTGCTTTAGGGTGCTGGGGCCGTGGTGGCCATCTGAGGCCTCCTTACCAGAGCCTATGGCCGGCGGGACGTAAGGGGGACGCCCACCGCCCTGTGCCCCCAGTGTCTCTTAACCAGGCGTCGTCATTTCACCCCGGAGCCCCGGTGCGGCCCAGCTCTGAGCAGCAGCGGTCAGCCTGCCGGCTTCCCCTTCTCCCGCAGGCTGCGTCTCTCTAGGGAAGTTATGGCCCTTTGCTTTCACCATCTACCTCCCTGGGCAATTCCATAGTTCTGTTCTTGTCACCCATTGGCTCGACATTCTCATCATCCTATTCCCAGCTTTCTGTAGGAGGAGCTATTTCTCTATATTTTAGTTTCATTGACCGAAGGGATTGGACTTTCAAAATACCACTTACTTTTCAAATTCTTACTCTTTGGTGCTTCCTGCTGCAAAATGCTGACCCCTGGGATGTCTTCCAGCCCCCTCCCAGGCTCCTCAATCCAGCCTCTCCCCAGCTCTCCTCATCGACTCCCTCCGGGTCCCTGGAGCTCCCTGTCCTGGAGTTCCTCAGCTTTATGTCACCTTGACAGCCAGTCGTCCCCACTCCCTAGGCTTCTTTCTTACCATTTCTGAGCCCCAGCCCCACTGTTTTCAGTCTGAGTTTGCTTTCTTCGACATCAGCGCTTCCCTTTCCACAGCCCTGTTCTCCTTTTTTCACCAGCACGCACAAGGTCACCCACTTCAGGGAGGTCACAGGCCTGGTTGACAGGCTCTGAATAAACACCTGCTGTGTGGCCTCACCCAAGTAGCTCTGCTGCTGTGCACCCCCCACCCCCTGCACCCCTTCCCGGCCTGTCCTCAGGGGCTGGAGCCACCCCTTTCTACCCCGTTCCCCCCACCACCACCACCTGTTTCACAGTTGGCCTTGCTTTCTGCCATGGCAAAAGGTGGAGGCCATTACATAGAGATGCTTCGGTATCTGTTTTCTCCACTGCCTAATATTCTTCCCGTTTTCTGTCCTACTCTCAGCCTTCCCCACCATCTCTAAGACTCAGCCCTCGTTGGGTGCAGCCCCTGTTGCCTGTCCCAGCTGCCTCAGACACAGCCCAACCAGAAGCACAGGGCCCCCCTCTGGCCACCCCATCTTGACTCTGCTCTCCCTCTCTGGCACCTTTCCCTTTACCTCCAAGTAACAGCAGTGCATCCTCTTGTTTCCTTCAGAACAAGATGCAGGTGTTCCCCAGAGCTTTGTTCAACTTCAGGCAGGAAGTTTTATGATGGAAAGAGTGTTTTTCCCCTGAATCTTTAGGACCAGGTTCTCTTTTCTTATTCTGTAGTATTTAAAAGAAGAAAGGACAAGGAAAAGGAATCAGGAGCCAGTGATAAGTCTTTGGTTAATAAGCATGACTTACTGATGCTTCTTGGTGTGGGGAGGGAGACGTGCCATCTTTGAATATGGGGCCATGTCTAGGCCAAGGGTCAGGGGGAGAGCTTTGCCCTCAGGAGGCTGCCACCCAGAGCTGACATGGCAGGACAGCCAGAATGTAGCAGATACAGAGCCCCCTGCTCTCAACACACACACGACGTTGAGCATCTGCTCTATGCCCGGCCCTGTGCTGGGCACTGGGGAGCAAAAGGGAGTGAGGCCTGGACCATGATCGGGGAGAAGCAGTACCTCTGGGCTCCCTTGGCAGGTTCAGATTCCACTGTCATCCCCCAAGTCACGCAGAGAAACCCCATGTCTAGGCTGAAATTAAAGGTTTGGGAAGTGGGCTGAATGGCCGTGGCTGCTGAGAGGCAGAGGGCAGCTGGGGGCAGAGGGCAGCTGGGGCCAGAGGTCATGCACTGACAGAGGAAGCGGTCAGAGACCATTCATGGGGAAAAGTAGACTAGGGACCTCAGACCTCAGACCTCAGGCTGCTTTCAGAAGAGCCAAGAGGCTGATAAAGCCATATCAGCACCTTCTGGCAAGGAAATCATTAGGGAGGTCCCAGGGAGGGGATCCTTAGTACTGAAGACCTCAGGACTCCCCCTGGGGTGCCCCACAGAACCCTTGTCTAGTTGATGTCAGGGGAGCAAAGGCATGCGGACAGGCACATGTGGGGAACTGAAGACTCTGCTGCTTCTGGACCTTCATCTCCAGGGACATGTTGAAAGTTCAGAGAAGCCCTGCAGAAGGGCTAGGTAGGGGAACCTAACTATCTGACCCAGCATTCCCCATACTTCCTTGGCCACTGATGTTTCCCCCATGGAGCATCATTAAAGCCCCAATGGAACCAGTGTCCCATGACAGAGCTTTGGCGAGTGCCAGCTCCAGTAATTTTTAATTCCCTGCTTCCTCTGGAATGTGCCCACTTCTTACTTATTCTGTGAGGGGGCTAAGCCATATAGTGGAAAGGCGATGGGCTTTAGAAGGGACTGACCTGGTTTAAATCTTCCTTCCCATAAAATCACCAGCCTGGGTCAGGGTGCTTAACCACTCTGGAACTTGGTTTCCTCATCTGTAAAATGGGAGAGGTGACATTAGTCATGTTAGAGAAAATAATAGTAGTTAATACTTGTAGAGGGCTTATGTGCCAGCCACCATTCTAAGTACTTCCTATATCTCCACCACAGCTCCAAGGTAGGGAATGTTATCATTTCTACCACCAAGTCAGGAGACCATGGCACAGAGAATTAAGTGTCCTGCATATGTTGGAGCTGAGATTTGCACCCCAGACACTAAAAATACGGTTGAGTCAGGGTTTGAAACATGGTCAGAGCAACTCTTAACCACTGTGTCATAAAGGACCTGGTGCATTAAAAGCACTAAGTAATATCATTTCCCTTCTCAGGTGGGGCATGGATATTGAAAGGGGCAGTCAGTCCTTCCTGAGATTCAAAGCCATTTTGCAGCCTTTTTGTTATCAAACCTATTAAAGGAACAATCTGTATCTGCTTGCCTACCCCATTGTTCCAGTTCTGACCCTTCTGTTCATTCTACCTCCATATCCTGAATCACCTCAATTTGGGCAGTTGCTCAACTGTCATCTGGGAATAGGTTACTTCCCACACCAGCCCCATCCGTGGTCTGTACTTCCAATTCCAGGACCAACAGCCCTCCCAGAATGCCCAGGGGGGTCTTTGCTTGTTCCTCAGGTTGTTCTCCTTCCTATATGTCAGAGATAGACTTGGCAAAGGTCTAAGAAGACACCCCTTTCATCATCTATTCAACAAACATTCACCGAATGCCTTTACTGGGCCAGGTGCGTGCACTGCTTCGCGACTTGTAACTAGATCCATGAACCCCTCTAACAGCCCTCAGCAATCCTCAAAGACTGGAATTCTGGGGACTCTTTGCCATCAGTGGTATTGGGGGAGGGGTGTTTTCCACAAAGATCAGCCTTGGTTTGATTCACAATGTACATCAGGATTCACAAATCCTGTCCCTGTGAGACCCTCTCATTGGCCCTCCAAGCCCTGTAGTTCCAAAGGCGATCTCCTTGATTTATGTTTGATTGCAGATTCCCAAGCATCTAGTGTTACCAGTAGAACTGGGTACACAAGTGCCACCAACAGGATTCCCCCCCAGACCCCTGACAGCCGTTGTAAATATCAGTGTCCCCTGCTCAGAACATACTCCCCATCATCCAGTCCACCAGGCAAATAGCTGCAACGCCTGATTCAAGTCTCACCTCCTCCCTGGTCCCTTCTCCTTCCATTACCCACCTCTCCCTACACACACACACACACGCACACGCCAGTAAGTGACTTATTTCCACCTATGTTCCGGTCCCTTAACTTACATACGCCCCACAGCCAGGGGAAAAAAGACACACCTTCCTCAAAACACTTGACTGCCACCTGCTGGAAGTTTGTCGTAATGGCGCCACAAATCTCTGCCACTTAGAAAGGCAGAGGCACCTCCTGGAGTCATACGCTGCTCACGCTCCCGGGAGCGTGTCCCTGCCTGTTGCAATGGATTGTGCCATCAGGTCTTGACTTAAACACTCCCTCCCACTAGAGTGAGGGACTCTTGAACATAAGGACTGCTGATTTCTCCGTGTCCCCGGTGTCCTGGCTTTCACTAAGAGCTGGAGAAATGCTTGTTGAATAATCCTGGTGCAAACACCTAGGCTCAAGGCACCTGGTCTCACTAGGTTTATGTTCTCTAACTGTTGCAAAGGCAGCCAAACTCCTCACGGGGGGTCAGAGTAACCATGGAGGGTCAAGAGGGACTTGCAGTGGAGGCAGGCCCCTTTAGCCTCTCTGCTCAAAGGCCACCACCATCTGAACAAACCAGAGAAAGTACACATTTATCCCCTCATAAACCTGGAGAGTTTGGGATGTTGTGGGGAAGTTGATCAATAAGCACATAGCTACCAGACAAGGGTAGTCACTGTCATTCATTTTTCCCTAAGCTGTACCCTTTTATTAAGCCACATCATCTAAAGCCATTACTCCAGTGACATCCTGGGGCTTCACAAGATGGGCTTAACCCTATTCAGCTGTCGCACCTGGGGGTGGGCAAGAGGGTGGGACAGGCTTTCAATGGGGCCTCATTGAACGGGGGGGTGGGGGGGTGGGGGTGAGGGGGGCACCTGTGTTCTTTCACAGAGGGTATTTCCCCAGAGCCATCCTGCACAGTATTGCTCAGAGCCCATAGAGGCTCCCTGGCACACATGCCTCCTTGCTCAGCCTGTCCCAGTGAACTAGCTGATGCACTTCGTAGCCTGTGTGCGGTGTGTTTCCTTGCTGTCCTTTCACCAGGAAGCCCGGAGGTGACTCGTTCACTCGGTTCTGAAGGGTTCCTGAACCGGGATTTCTCCTTCTTATCTTCTCCCCTCATTTTGACCCCAGGCATGCTTGTTTGGGGAGTTTTGTGGGGGTGATTTTGGAGGCAGGACCAGCAGCAGTGTGGTGGTTAGAACCAACAGTGAGCCAGACATGTCTTGGTTCAGTCCTCATTGGTCTCTGTGCCATCTTAAGATAATTTGGCCTCTTCAGTCCTTAGTCCCTTCCTGGGAAAATTGGGATAATGTTCACAATTAATGGACAGGTTATCGTGAAGAATAAACTAGTGCAGTGTGCATGCCACTGTTCCCTTTGGCTCCTCCCTGGCCAGGCCTGGTCTGTGGCTCCAGGATCCTGGTCTGTATTTCCTTCCTCCTGCCTGTGTCAGGCAGCTTAGGAGGAGTGATGCAGCACTAAGAACTAGGTGACCAACTGTCCTGATTTATCTGGGACAGGGAGGTTTCCCAGGATGCAGGACTTTCAGTGCTAAAATGGGAAGGTCCCAGCAAACAGAAGACTTGGTCACCCTAATAATAACCAACCTCAGCATCTCAATGGCTTACAATAGCAAAGGCTTATTCCTTCCTCTATTCAGGAAATTGCTGGTCTCCGCAAAAGAAACACCTGTTAAAAGTTCTATTCCAAAGTTATGGCTGTCCTCTCCTGTCCAGTCATGTTAATCAGTTAAGTCACAGGGCCAGGCCTGATGCAGGGGTGGATTGCAGACTCTCCCCCTAGGAAGGGGCAGCTAATACTTAGAACCTTAATATAACCTACATGCTGTCCTTTCTCTCTGTGCAGTGTTCTGGGGCGTTGGAGCGGGGAGGAGGGGAAGCAGAGCGAGATGCCTGGTGTGTGACTGGCGGTCTTGGATGTGGTCACCTTCCTTCCTGTAGATGGTGTGTGTGGTTTTCTTAAGGGGAGATTCGGCCCGCCCTGCCCTGCAGCTGTGTCTCCCTGGGGTGCTTAGTGGTGGTTGATACCATCATCCTTCTCCAGTTTGGAGGCATCGCTGCAGGGCGGGCCCTCTTCCAGTCCCCTTGCTTCTTTGTGTAGGACCTGAGATTCTCTCCCCTGTGCTGCTCCGAGGAGCACAAGGGGACTGAGACGGGACAGAGAGTGCCCCAAGTTCTTCCCAGGAACACTGCGCATGCCCCTGTGTGCCTTGCTTTTTCTGGCCAGCCAGTGAGCCTCTCCCCTCCCCTCTGGAATCTCTAACTGAGAAGTGGGCACACATGTGGCCCCCAGCCCCAGGAGCACAGGCCAGGCTGTCCCCAAAGCATCCTTGCTATGTGCCACTTGGACGGCGGCACCAGGGCTGGCCCTGACCCCCCTTAGCAAAGGCCTGTCTCACAGAAACCCCTATCAGTTGGAGCCCCCTCGGGTCAAATCTCCTGGAAGTAGGTAGCCAGAAAGAGGAATTTTTTTTACCTTTTGTTTCATTTATTGTCTTACATCTAAAAATACTTTCTTGGAGAGAAAACAGCTTTCCAAAAATAATTGTTAAGTGTCACAGCTGATTTAGTTTCCTTACCTTGTCCGAGCATGTAAGAAAGGCCTTTTGATTTTTGTTTTGCAAAGTAGTACCAAAATCCATGTTAGCATTTATAATTTTTATAAAACAAATTTAAGTTTTGGAAAAATTGATCACAATAAGAAATTTCATATGCCATTGGGTTGTGAGAACCTTTGTCTAGGTTTCAGAGGAGGGAGAGAAGAGAGTGAGGGGCAGTACTGGGAGACACCTAACAATAAAATCACAGGGTGGGGGCAGAAGGTAGAGAGAGGCCGCAGGGTGTGAAGGGAAGGGCAGGAGCAGCGTGGGTAGAGCCAAAAGGTTTCTCCTTGGAGGTGATGCCTGATGGCACTTGAAAAGAAAGCAGGAGCTCCCCAGGTGACGGATGGCTAAGGGGAGCCACACCTGCAGGACAGTGTGGGCACAGCTGAGGCCGTGTGCTCTTGGGAACTTAGGTCAGTGAGCTTTCGGCAGCAGATGAGGAGGGCTGTGCTGGAGAGCCAGCAAGCCATGGAGGGGGCCTGGTGTTTCCTACTGGGGAGCTTGAGGCTTTATCTGGAAGGCTTGGAGCAAAGCAGTGAAGCCAGTGAAGTTTTTAAACAAGGAGGGCGTTGGTGTCCTACCTCTGACCACACTGAGGGGGTGAGGCTGGAGAGGAGAGCGGCCTGGATGGAGGCCATGACCCAGGAGATGGAGGGGAGAGGCCGGACCCATCCATTGGAGGGCTATGTGGGGGTTCTGGGGTGTGGGAAGGAGGAAGAGGAGGATGCTCAGGGCTCAGGGTGGATCCTGGGATGCCCATTTGGGGGCCGGAGGATGGTGTTGGACCTGGACTTAGATGGAATCACATCAGGGAAGCCTGCCTCTAGCAGCATCACCTGGAGGCTTTGTGTCCATTTGCCGTTGCTGTGTCAAGTGAGGCTGAGTAGCTCAAGTCCAGCGCTCCTGGTGAGGTTGCTAGCACGTGCCCAGAGACTGGGGTTATCAGAATCAGACTGCAAAGCCGACAGATACATCGAGAGAACAAAATCAGTTCTATTCCTGGATAGTCCTCCGAAGATCTTTACAATGATAGAGACAAAGTTGTTCAGACATGACAAGAAATAGCCCGCGGAATGTGAAACACCGGAACTCTTCAGATAGGTCGGTAAAGCCCCATTTAAAATCTAAGTTTTGCCATCTCACGGCAGGCAGGGCAGCAGGAACGTGGCCGCGCCTCTCGTCTTCCTCTAGAGCCGCTTCCTCCCAGTCTCGGGCGCGCAGGGGCGGAGCGGAGGCCCGTGTCCGCCAGGGGAGGCGAGCAGGGTAGCGCCTTTTCAGAGTTGATTTCTCCGTTAGCTTTGTGTGTGCGCAGACCTACTTGAGGTTCTTAAGCTAAGCTGTTTAAAGTATTGGCTCTGCTGGCATATTGTTTTGGCTTAATGTTTTGTGAAGACGTGTTTTTTCCGTTGTCTGCATTTAGCTAACTAACCTCACTTGGGAGAGTTGAGTGACGTCGTTAGCAGTGAGCGTAGCCTCTGGAGCCCCGCCGCTCCAGCTGTGTGACCTTGCCCAGGCCTTCACCTGTCTCAGCCGTCTCATGAGTGAAATGAAGAAAACAATAGCGTCTACCTCACTGAGTTATTTTCAGGTTTGAGTTAGTCAACGGAATGCAATAAGAACAGGGCTCGATACAGAGTACGCACTTAGTAAGTTCAGTTATTATTGCTTGTCCCAGTATGATGAAAAATATAATTATCTTTCTTAAGGCCGTCTCCAAAAATCCGTGTTTAGTAATTTAAAAGGCATTGTTTTTCACAGAAAAGATCTCCTGCTGAAATGTCTCCTGTTAAACTAAACCACAAACACCGTGATCCCTTCACATGTTTCCGGTTTAGTTTAACAGGCAGCTGAAAGATGGGTTGTGAGCCATCCAATTACCCCTGTAATTAGGGGTCATGAGTTAGCTCCCCCATCTCCCTTAGCTAATTGAGATTTTAAAACTTATCTACCCCAAAGTGAACTGTCTGGGTTTTTTTTTTTTTTTTCCTGTGGGCCCCGCTGTAGGTTTCTGAAAGAAGCTGACTGCCTGGAAGGAAACTATAAAACATGAAAATCGCTTTGAGGTGACCAACAAGTCCAGTGGCTCCTTCCTCCTCCCAGGTGGATCTGAGGTTGAGGAACTGTGGCTTCAGGTAATGAATCCTCGTGTCCCCTACCTTCCTCCTTGTGCAGCTAACTCATTGACAGTTTCCATGGTAGTTCTTCTTTCAGGAAGTGTGGCTGCTCCCAGGCCCTGAAACTTCGAGTGTTTGACCTCATGCAGTTGTCTAGCTGTTCATAGAGAGAGGGTGGGCCAGAGGTGGTGCCGGTCTCCAACATGCAGCCCGGGTTACCGAGGCCCCGACGGTAGGGCTCTGTATTGCTTCCTGCCCTACTTCTCCTAATGGCAGCCACCCAACGGGGCCTTTCGTGGCATTAAATGATTATAAAATGCTTCTCGAAGAGTAAATCAGAATAGCCAGGAAATTTTTGCAAATGAAGAGTAACAAGGGAAAGGATTTATTCTACCAGATATTAAAATATATAATCAGGCCAAATAATAAATAGCGTGGTACTGGAATAGAAATAACTGGATCGAAGGAACAGAATAAAAAATCCAGAAATAGGTAATGAATCAATAAAGATGACATTTCAAATGATTGGTAACAGGAAATATGGTGTAGTAAATGTTGTTGGGACAGTTCTCTAGCCATTGGAGGAAATAAGGTTGGGAATTCCTTAGGTAGTGTACCAAAAATCATTTCCAAATGGATTCAAGAGCTAAATAAAGGAGAATTATAAAAATATTAGTAAAGAGACTATTTTATGATTTTGGGGTGAGAAAAGGCTTTTTTAAAAAATATTTTATTTATTTTAGAGCAATGGGAAGGGAGGGAGAGAGGGAAAGAATCATCAAGATACAAGAATGCATTGATTGGCTGCCTCTCACACAACCCAGGAATGTGCCCTGACAGGGAATTGAACCAGTGACCTTCTGGTTCCCAGTGCTCAAAACACTGAGCCACACCAGCCAGGGTGAGAAAAGACTTTTTAAAATGTCACTTTTATTATCACAAATACCATAAGCAAAGTTAAAAGGCAAACAAGAGGAAAAAGTATAACATCTGTGCTGAACAAAAAATATATTTCTAATACAGATATTTATTTATTCAATATCTACTTATTGAGTACTTCCTGTTTGCTAGGAAGTGTTCCAGGTACTAAAAGTGCAAGTAGTAAACCAAACAAAACCCTGCTCTTCTCATGCTATAGTCTAATGAAGAGGAAATAAAGAAAATAGTAGATTACCACAGGCCAAATTTTGATAAGGGTTATGGGAAAAAATTAAGCAGGGTGGAGATGGTTAGGGAGTATTGGCAGGAGGTTGTATTATATGGATATTCAAGGAAGCTTCATTGATAAAGAGAAATTTGAGCTGAAATTAGAAAGGAAAAAATGGAGAAGTGCTGAATTTTGGATTTTTAAAAAATCTTGGATTAAAAGGATTTGTAATGGATTGGATGCAGATTGTGAAAGAAAGAAAGGAGTCCAGAGTGACTTCAAGGTTTGGGGCCTGAGCAACGAGAAGGATTGAAATACTGACATAGGCATAACTGAGAGGCTTGGCTTGGGGAGCCCGGGGGTTTGGTTATGGACGTTTCAATTTGAGGTCTCTGTTGTCAGTTCAAATGGAGATGTCAGGGAGGCAGTGCTACAAGCTTGGAATTCAGGGAGAGGACTGGGCTGCAGATTAAATTTGGGAGTTGTCATATCAATTACATAGATAGTGTAGACAGAGAGGGGTCCAAGGACATCCATGGGGCCCTCATTTAGATCTGAGGGAGATGAGGAGGAACTAGCTAAAGAGACCAGAAATGAGTGGCCACTGAAGTAGAAGAAAAACCAGAAGGTGGCATCTCTGAAACCAAGAGACAATGAGGGAGAGAGATCATGTCTATCAGACGTTGCTGTTGGGTCATCTAGGGAGTGAATGAACGGAAAACCAGCCATTGGATTTTGCAATGAGGAGGTCACTGGTGACAATAGAGGCTGTCTTGTTGGAATGATGGGGACAAAATCCTGATTGGAGTTGGTTTATAGAGAGTAAGAGGAAAGGAATTGGAAACGAATGGAGAGGAATGGAGCTCGAAATTTTTTTTTCCTCCAATACGAGAGTTGTTACAACATGTTTTGATCCTCATGAGATTGATCCAGTAGATGAGAAGGTGGGTGAGACAGGCTGGGATCAGGGAGAGACTTCTGCGGTGATGGTCTTGAGTCCTGAGAGAGGATGAAGTCAGCACAAGCCCAGGGTGAGGGTCCTAACCAGCAGCATCTAGGTAGGCTGGTAACTACGGTTGCTGGCCTCTTTTCTCAGTAAAGTAGGAAGTGAAGTTATCAGCCGAGAGTGAGGATCTGGAAGCTGTTGGGGGTTTGAAGAGAAAAAAGAAGTATGACGTCCTCAATAGCAGAGCGGGAGCGTGAACGGAGCAGGGAGCCAGGGATTGCTGGGCAGCTCTGGGCCTCAGAGGTGAGAGGGGGCGAAAGTGAGAGCAGTCAGCTCCTTGTCTGTGTTCCGCCCACTAGCTTCAGGTGCCCAGGTGAACATGAGTGAGCAGGCCCAAGGGTACTGAAGACAGGAAAATGGGACATGAGCAGGCAAAAAGGAAAACAGAGAAATGCCTGTAACACAGGAACGCCATCTGTAGTAACTTAAAAATACAAGTGAAGACAATGAGGTTGGTCTTTACCTTCAGCTTGACAAGAGCTCTTGTTGAGGATATAAATTACTGAAGCTTTTCTTGAGCACAATGTTTCAGGACGTACCGAAACATACAGTGTGTGTCCCCTTTTACTGTCAGCCCTTCTTTTAGAAATTTATACTAAGAGATAACAGCTCAAATGTATGGAGATAAGTGCACCAAGGTGTTTACTCTGGCAGGAGTGAAAATTTGGTGCACACCTAACCAGGAGGGCCTGGTTCACTAATCTGTGAGCATAATAGTAACAGTGAAAGCAAGAGCTCACGCTTACTTCCTGCTTTGCAGATGAGGAACCTTGGGCCCAGAGAGAAGGAGTGACAGCCCAGTCACACCGTGTGGAGCTTGGGCCCCCGACTGCGGGCAGCACACGGACCTCTTCTGGAGCTGGAGTTCCTTGCAAGGTACTTGTCAGCCTCTTTTGGGGGCCATCTCATTTTGTGATTTTAAAATAGAAATTCTCAAAATGTTTTGCAAATTAATTTTTAATGTCTTCATTTCATTATGCAAGGTTTTCCTTGCAGGGGATGCTGGGTATGAAAGGGCAGCAGGGGAAGAAGGGACAGACTTTGGGCTGCTAATAGAAAGGGACCATATTTTCCTGACTCCCAAGTCAAACCTTATATACAGAGCAGGGAAAAAAGTAGGTTTACCGTTGTGAGCGCGTGAAACAGTTTCTTCTTGTATTGTTATTCATTAATTATTGTATTTCCATACGAACCACTGTAAATCTACTTTTGCCCCACCCTGTATAGTCTGAGAAAGTATAATTTCTGCTTTCCTTTGACTTTCACAAAAGTTGTAACAAAAATACAAAGATAAGAAGTACATCATATTTATTTCATTGATTCGACTATCAGAGAACATCTGGGACGCATGGTTCCCTCAGGGAGAAGCACTGGGCTGTAACTTGGGCTCTGGTTTAGTTCTTTCATGCGCTAGCCCAGCTTCTCTGGGCTTTTCATCAGAAGAATGAAGGGGGAGCCTAAATTGCCTATACCGACTCCTGAAGCAAGCACGACGCTCGTCCCTTTCTGCGAAGTCCCTGTTCGGGTAGCTGGGTGAGAGAGGCGCTGGTGCTGTAAGTAAGCACCCGTCCCTTCCCAGCACCGACTGGGCCCTCCACCGCTCCAGAAGAGCACGAAGAAATAAACATGCCCCTGGGCCTTCTTGTACCAATTCCAGACCTCCCATGGCGGACCAGAGGATGGACATTTCTTCAACAATCAGTGATTTCATGTCCCCGGGCGCCAGCGACCTCCTCTCCAGCCCCCTTGGCACCGGTGGCATGGATTGCACCCGGAAACGGAAAGGCAGCTCCACCGACTACCAGTAAGGCCATTAGGCTCGTCCTCCTCTGGCTAAAGTTGGTGTCAGTCAGTTCAGGGGCATGGAATGTCCACGGGCCAGCTACTGGTGCTCCTGGAAGAAGGGGTCCTCTTTGCAGAAAGGGGTGGGAATGAAAGGTGCAGCTCCGGGTGGCCACACGGTTGGTTTCTTTTCTCTATCTTGCCCCTGGAAGCAAGTAGTGGGGAGCCTCCAGCACTGCTGAGGCACTCACTCCCCCTTTCTGCCCTCAAACTGCTTCATATCAGGGGAAAAAGAAGAGTCTTAAAGCCAAGTGTGGCCTTTACCTCTCCCTTTATCTTCCTTTGCTCCTTTGAGCAAGATGGCTCAAGTCCGTGACTGTAACCTCAGTGGTTTCAGAGAGAGCTTTTGCCTGAGGGCCTTTCCTTGAGGAAGATGCTTGAGTAATATTTGCAGATAAGTGAAGTAGTGGTCATCTCAGAAAACAGGACAGGAACATTGCTGTTGTCCTTAAACATTATTGAAATTAGTATGTACCTGTTATATTAAATAGTATTTTTGTTTTTGTTTTTTTTAGACTTGATGACTTTTCTTTTGAGTAAGTAAACTTTCACACTTACAGTCAACTCTTCTCTATCTGTACAAACACCTAGGGAACAAGGCAGTGTGTGTAGAACGTTCAAAGGCACGTTTAGGCACCTGCGTGGAATCTTACCTAAATGCCTGTTTAAGACGTTTGCTTTTGTTTAACAAGGGAAAATCTCCAAGGAGGTGTGCCCCCTACAGCAGATGTCCTTTCTGCTGAAGTTCACAGGTCAAATTTGGGGAGCACAGTGTCTGGAGGTCAGATGCCCACTAGGAGAGGCTATGATTAATATGTAAGTTATCCCAGAGGGTTCAGAGAGCAAATGCCCAGGGGATGGAGAGTGGGAGTGAGGACCAGAAGGAGGTCCTTTCATAGCAGCAACTTCCCAACAGGGAGACCAGCAAATGTTCTCTCTGGGCCACTGACATTTTCTAAGACGTCTGCTACCTATGATTTCCAGCCTTGTCACCACCCAAGACATACAGGTTTCCCTCAGGGACCCCAGTTCGCAGATCTCTTCTAATTCATGGAGACCCTATTAATTAAGCAACTGTAATTCATTTCTCTGTACTTTTGACGTACTAAAGTCACATCTAAAGCCAGGCAGAGCTTCTCCTCACCTGAGATGATCACTCTGGCCTCAGTAAGCAGATACAAGTCTGGATAAATGGGGAGGGAGAGTTCTCATCTGCCTGTATGGCCTGTCTGATTTCTCTGGATTTTAGGACTAGCTCGAGAAACTCTCTGCCTGGGAGGAAATCCAGGGCGCCTATGATGTGACTCAGTGCTCCTGAGAAAGTTGTTTTTGCCCTTGAAATTACATTGTTTGAAGGGTATAATTCCTCCTTTTTTTATGAGATAAAGGAGAATGGGGAGAGGCCCAGGTGGCAGGCAGTACCTGCCTGATAAATTTAGAAGCTGAAGAAGGCTGTGAGCTGACCCCAGGGGGGTTTGGAACCCCTTCCTACTGAAACACAAGGTGCCATGAAACTTGGATTTCTGAATTCTGATCAAGGGAGGCAGGTTTATGCTGTGACCCCGGCACTCTCTGCAGCCAAACAGTTCCACGCCCCTCCACCCCAGTCCTCCGCTCTGTCCCAGTTTCTCAGGGTTCCGCACCCAGCTGAGAACCAGAACACTGGGCAGCAGTGCCTTTGAAAGCCGCCTTAGGGGTCTGCTCGGTGCTTCTTTGCTGGTACTGTGATTCCGCTCCGCACTTCAGTCCCCCACACAATCTAATATATATGTATGCACAGATATTTGATGCTTGGCGTGCTTTGCAAATGAATAAGTTCCATTTATCCAGAATGGCAAGGGAATGAGGTATTATAGTTCTTGGGATACTCTGGTTAACCGAGAGTTTCCGTAAGCGTTATGTATTCCCAGTTTTCACCCAATCAAAATATGGTAAAATATGTTAATACGGAAACTCTATTGAGAATATATATAAATTTCTTTTGATAATCTGGAAAACCAGTTCGAGTTTTATAGCAGTTTCAAGTTGTTTTTCTTTATTTGTATGACTATTATATATTATAATCAATACTATGCTATTTGTGCTTTTTAATTGTTTGGTTTCTGGATAAATGAGAGCCTTATGTATTATGATTAGAAGATATTTTTTATGTCTTTAATAGTCACGTCCTCTTGTTTTTTTCAGGGAAAGCATGGACACAGACAAAGATGACCCTCATGGAAGGTACCACGAACCTAGTTATTTGAACTTCTGCATCATTATAGCCATTTCTTTGCATAATTACACGTTCTATTACTTGGTGCAGGTTCCACCCACATCCGGGGTGGGGGATAAGCAAGGAGGCTATGAGCCTGTGCGCTCAACATTGTCTCCCTCCAGCCCCCAATTTGGCCAACAACCAGTGTTGTGTGTTGTAGAGAGATGACAGGGATTAAACAAGGAAATTAATTAGATAGGGAAGAAGCAGAGATGTATAACTTTACCATTTAGTTATAATCTCCTGGGGATTGTGTTTTTATCTTTTGCTTTTTTATTTCCAGGTTAGACTACACAGAGCACCAAGGAAGGATTAAAAATGCAAGGTAAGAGGGGGCCTCATTCTGTCCGTAAACTGTCCTGGTTCTGGTTTCTTAGTGTAGCCGAGGAGACTGCGTCTGGTCCCTGTCTAACAGTTCTTCTGACACTGTCATGGTCTTAACGAATAAGGAAGGGAGCAGGGGTCCCTGGCTTGATGTGGCTTCTGCCCCTGTTCTCTCTTTGTCGTCTAAGCATGTTTCATCTGAAGAGGACTTTGGAGGGAGCAGAAAAGAAATCAAGGCTAAGGTTCCTCCCCCAGCCCCGTCTTTGGCAGGTTACTCCTTCCTGACTCCAGGGCCCTCCGGAAGAGAGCGGGCTCAGTGATTCAGTTCCTGGGCTGCACCTCGCCTCTGAAGGCGCCCTTATTACTCTGACAACTGCAGCTGAAGGCCAGGCAGGGTGGGGAGGATGAGGCCCTGCTCCCTTGAGTAGATTCTCTAACTTGATCCTTCCTGCCTCCAACCACACTTGCTGACCCCTTTCCGTGTGGGTCCTCAGCCCTCCTGCTGTGAGCCTGTGTCATGACACAGGACGAAGGGCTGCAGAATTTGGCTGCCCTGAGGCTCGTAGCTTTCCTCTGGCAGACCCACCTTGGCAGGCGTGCTCAGGATTCTGTTGCTATGGCAGCGGCAGCAAACTACATTTCCACTGTGGATGCACCTCTTTACGGGGACAGTCACAGATGGCAGGTGCAAACCAGTCAAGGAGAGTGTGTGCCAGTGGAACCGGCATGCTGCCTCAGTGGGCAACAGCTCCTGGGAGGGAAGGTCGTGGCATTCTTTGGAAGAAGTTCCTGGGGGCAGAGATAGCATCTGCTGTATCTGTGTGGGGCCGTGTTTGATCCAAGGATGACTGCGTTAGCTACCTGGCGACTCAATCAGTGAGTCTCTCTGGCAGGCCACACAGCACGCTCCTCACAAACCTCAGAGACAGCTCACAGGGGCCCTGGGGCCCCTGATGATGGTTGTTCTGCATGTTCTGTTCTTTGAAACCTCTACCTCCCTCCTTTTGTCTTTTGCCCCCATCTTAAAATCCAACTTTACAGAGCCTAAGAGGAAAAGAAATGAGAAATTAACAATAGGTTTTCTCTGAAAGACAGTTTTTATAATGTTTCTCCTTAAGTCTAAGGCTGAGGTAAGCATTAAAAAAAAACCAACCTAAAACTGCCCTGGCAGTGAAGCCACTTTTGGGGTGACTTTAGTAGAAAAGCCTACTTTAAAATAATCTACAAATTCTAAATTTGCCTTGTCAGATGAATATTGAGAACGGGTATAATTTATTTTTGCTACTGTTTCCTTGGCACTAGATTACACTTTATAGAATTTATTTTTCATATTGTTGTCCAGGGAAGCTCACAGTCAAATTGAAAAGAGGCGTCGGGATAAAATGAACAGTTTTATTGATGAATTGGCTTCCTTGGTACCAACGTGCAATGCGATGTCCAGGAAACTAGACAAACTGACTGTGCTGCGGATGGCTGTTCAGCACATGAAAACATTACGAGGTGAGACCCAGGGTTTTATTGTCCTTTATGCCCTTGCTCACAGATGTATCGCTCTTGCCTAGAATGTTCCTAAGTCCCTAAGGCAAGTGTTTATGACTTGCAAATGTGTAGCCTTGAGTAGTATGCCTGTAATTTTCAGCAACAGACACGATGCCAAATAAAGTGAATATTGAGCTTATGGGAGGATCAAGATGCGGTTTTGCAGCCCTGCATCCCCAGAGGGTCGAGGCTGTGTGCCTGTGTCTGCCGGTGCGTGTGACCAGGCTACATGCTTACCAGAGAGGACACTGCTGATGTCCCGTCTTTCAGATCTGTGTGCCTGGACCCCACCCACATAATGCTAAACATCAGAAATGCAGGCACATTTAGTGACGCAGAAAGTCAATTTTAGTGTTTCTGAGGGAAATTCATCATGGTTCCTCTGAAGAGTAAGTCTCTAGTTGATGGTTCTTGCTGAGTTTTTATCATTATGCTCACCTTCCTGGAATTTTCCCGAACTGGCTAGACCCTTTATGAGGAAGGCAGTAGTTTTCTTCTGAGTGTGGAGAGGTTGAGAAAACTGAGGCAGAAATGTGGAAGTGGCTTATCCAAACCACAAGAGAAATCTGAAACATATCAGGCATTTTAGTGATTGCTGTTCCTGGAATTTTCCACAGCTAGTCTTGAACTATTTGAGGAAATTGGAAAGTAGGCGCTCAGATCTCTGAGCTGTGTGGTAAAAGAATTGCATCTTTTTATTTCCACAAAGCCACCAGAAATAAGAAGTAGCTGGTTTTGTCTGACTTTGGATCATTATTCAAAAATATAATTGTTGTATCCCGTGCTTGGAGAATGGCATTTAAAAATTCATATTCGTGAAAATGGTAGAGACTAAATTACTGTAAGCCAATTTCTATTAAACTGGAAGGAAAAGAGTGGCAGATCTCAAGTTATAAAAAGCAGGGATGTGGATCAACCATCGGTGTCTTGTTAGTTGCTTATGAAAGTCACAGACACGTTCTGTTTCCCTCCTTCCCCGTGGTACTTGGAATTGTTATGGACCAGTTTCATCTTATGTCTTCCCTCTTCTACTAACCACTCTGAAGATTCCAAGTCGTTTACTGCTGGCATTTTTCTCTGAGAAGTTATTGTTCTTCTGAAAGATGCCAGATTGATGGCCTTTTAAACATCAGCCTTGTTCCATTTCAGTTGCATTTACCGAAGTAATGGATTTCGCTGGGTTGGCAAGCTCATTTAACTGACCACTGATGAAGGGGGACTAACACTAACTGCCTTCTACAGCGTTGTTTACTCAGGGCCTGGCAGACTGGGTAATTTCCCAGGAACATTTAGAGTGGTGATTTGAGGGCCTGCTGGACAAGACACTTAATATACATCTTGGAAGGAGGGAGCCCTCCCAGGCAGCGCTTCCAGTTTGCTTCCGGAGCTGCCCTCTCTCTTAGATGCAGATTTGTAACTTCCTTCTGTTTGCTCTTGGTTCTTTCTATAGTGACAAAGGCAAGCTTGTTAAGCCTCCTGTAGGCAACAGTGTCCTCTTTTCAGTGGAATTCTCTTGGGCATTACAGGACTCTGTTCAAAATCAGACCTTACCTTGTCTCGGTTAAGGAAGAAGAAAGTAAAATTTCGATTCCAGGTGGTAGGGACCAGGCTGGAAGGTGTGAGAAAGTGAAGTGGAATTGAGACAGTATCTGAATATAAAGGAGCCAACTCTTTTTTTCTTTTTCCTTCCTAAGGTGCCACCAATCCATACACAGAAGCAAACTACAAACCAACCTTTCTGTCGGATGATGAATTGAAACACCTCATTCTCAGGGTACGTTGCAATTATGGGATTGTGTTACGCAATATGTAGTTTTGCGAATTTCAGAGTTAAGTACCAGCATGTGGAAATTCAACCCTGAACTTTTCTTAGGCCCCTTCCTCTTCTTGTTTGGACAGGCTTCACATTCCTTCTCGAGACCTTCCTCCTCTGCTTCTACCCTTGCTTAGGCAAAAATGGAAGGTCTGTGCTACTGTGATTTTAAATCAGAAGAGGCAGGATTTTGTTAAAAATAGGCGGTAGTTGATCTCATTCCTGCATGAAGATTTTAGGAAGAGACTGAGACTGAGGACAATTTCTCTGATTCATACTTAGCCACTAGCACAAAAACAGCCATCAAAATCTTTACACCAAAATCCCTTCCAAATAACGAAACTTCCCAAGACTTTATGACCCAGCGAGTAAAATAAGTGGAGGAAGTGATGCTTTCACCTGCTTGACTATAGCTCTTCATTCATCTTGCTCGGCTCTGCAGAGAGGCGGCTGAGAGCGCCATGGCAACTTGGCCTCCGTGCAGAATTAGGTCTGCCCGGGGCTCCGAGGCATGTTCCCGGCAGAGTGAGTGAGATCTGATTGAAGGCAAAGAAGTGGAATTCAGACATGCGTCTTCTTGCAAATTGTAAGAAGAGAAATAGAAAAACGTAACTAAAAGGAAAGATACCTACCCCCTGCCCCCAATTAAGGCTGACTCACCCCTGCAAAATCTTGGACCTTCTTTGAGCAGATGTTTGCAAAACAGACATTAGTCCAAGTGGATCTTTGTATCATCACTCCCCATTTTCATCTCCGCCTGGCTCCCCTTCCTCCTCTTACTGGTCCGTGTGCCTATTCCAGTATTCTCTGTCCATCCCCTCGTGACATGCTGTATTCATTGGAAAGCTTTCGGCTGCAAGGAACAGAAAACATGATGAACAAATAGGGTGGTTTTTTGGTTTTTTTTTTTCATTTTTATTTTTAAAAAATTTAAATTAGTTTACATGAAATATTATTTTGTCTTAGTTTCAGGTGTACAGCATAGAGGTTAGCCAATTATATACATAGTTTACAAAGTGTCCCCAGATATTTCCAGTACCCACCTGGCTCCATACCATTGGTAGTTACGTACAAAGTAGCCATGCGGTTGTAAAATATAGCACAGGAAATAGTCGGTAATGTTCTAACAAGTCGGGTTTTGTTTCTCAGGTGTGGTGGTCCCGGGGTCAGCTGGGAGGGGGCAACGCGGCGCTGCAGTGCGGTTGGCAGGAGCCAGGCTCTCGGTCTCCTCACACCATGGTGCTGGGCCAGCGGTGCAGCCATTTCCTCAGTGTGGCAAGCTGTCTGTGCCAGGAAAAGGGGGCAGGGGAGGCTCCACGCCTGGAGCCTAGTGGTCCTTTCTATCAGGAGAGGATGCGCTGCCTGGAAGCCCAGCAGTGGACTCTATCTTGTGGAGAAGATTCTCCTGGTCTCCCCCAGCAGCCGGGTGGCTTGCAGAGCGGGGCTTGGATTCCCAGCCTCCATGGTGGAGGCAGGCAGGCAAGAGAGAGACGGGGTTTGGAACTGGCCCCCCCGTGGCATTTGCCACATCCTTCCCAGAGCCACATCGGTTTGCTAGATTTCCCTCTGGAAGTGGCTCTCACAGCCCCAAACAGAACTCACCTGTGGCTGGTTAATACCTCCCTTGCCACAGAAGACATCTTAGTGCCGTCTTTTGGGCAGCTGGAATACTGCCCCTTCCCAACTCCCTTGTATGTGAATTATTGCTAGGCCAGGTCTTTTCCATCTTGTATAGATGCAGTTCTTCTTTTTTTTTTTAACTTCTTTTATCTTCATTTTTTTGGATGGTCCCATATTCCAGCTTGTCAGTCCCACATTCCAGCTTTCATTAGTGATCCTTTGAAGCTTCATGTGACTTGTAGATCCGATAGGCATACCTTCTGGGTCTTTCATTTTCATTCACTCACTCATTCAACGAGCATTTCTGAGCACTTACCACATATGCATGGCACTATTCTAGGAGCAGCCGCTCACTGCTAAACATGCTCGGGTGGGCCAGGGCTTCCAGCGATTAGTGATGACTTGTCGGTTACCACTCTCAGTGCACAGGTATCCAGACCCACCTCTGCCCTCACCTCTCCACCCCTTTCCAAACAGACGTCCTTGTTCTCAGAGGGGACTTGCCGAACTTACAGTTGTAAGTTCTGTCTGCTGCGTCTAGAGAAACCAGCAGGGCCAGCGTCATGGGCATGTGACCTACACAGTCCCACAGGCCCAGTGCTTGGTTGCTGTCACCACCTTGAAAATCATAATTTTTGGCACAACAGCCCCTGTATTTTCATTTTGTACAGAGCCTATAAATTGTGTAGCTGGTCTTGATTGCCACATTGGTGCTGGTAATTGGATGTTTTTAAGGAAAAAATTATATATATAATTTGTCGTGTATATATACATATATATATATATCCTTTTATAATATCAATGCTTGGTAATTTTCTTGTTGCTTTTCTAACTAATGTCCTCTCAGATGCTCACACTTATTAGGGTATAGAGCAAGGATTTCAGTGCTGTTCAAGCTAAATACTGCATCTTGGACTTGCCTTTTCTGCTCTTGTTTCATACAACACCAGTGGTGACCTGTCTTCCCCAATGAAAGTTTTCTTTCTTCTCTGGCACATTTCAGTGGCTGTGAAGTCCTATCCAGTCCTTTGCCAGTTCCAGGTACCCAGTTCCCAGGAATTTGTTTCAACAGAAGGCAGGAGCCACTCAGACTGTGTCTGAACACTTTGGCAACAGGAACTGGACTTCTCCTCTTCCTTAGCAATGCAAATCGGACTAACTGCTTGCTTTACTAAGTGCTTGCAGCGGTCCACCTGATCAGTTTAGAATATCTAGATACTCTGCTTCCCCATGGTTTGAAAAGGAGGCAGACCCTCTCAGGGCTCTGGGTTATATACGAACACAGTCCTCTCAGAGACCAGCCAGCCCCTGGTTTTCCTGTGTCCTCAAGGTGCTCGTGTGTCCTCACACCTCTGCTCTTTAGTTGTGCCCTTGGCCCCCAAGCGCTCACCTCCTGGAATCCACCTGCCCAGTGGAGCAGGGTCAGAACATCTGAGCCTCTCCTGCACTGACGGTGTTCACTGGCCTCTGCAGACCCTGGATGGGTTGAAATCTACTTGGTCATGTTGCCAGTTTAGGCCTGTCTCTGCCCAGAGGTCAGGATGCCACAGTCACCTTCTTCCCAGGCACCTTTTATACCTCATCACTTCATCAATGAAAGGCTTGAAAATACTTCTCTTGTTGGAGATAAGATTGTCTGCAAGGCAAATGAGGAAGTTATTAATACCCTATTTCTTGACAGAATGAGGCTTCCAGCAGATGGTGCTTGGAAAGGCACTTCCCCCTCACTGTCATTCCTGCCCCTGGACCAGCTTTGAGGCCTAACTCAGGAAGGGATCATCCCTAGCTGCCTCCCAGCCAGGCAGCCCACCGGCTTCCCTCACTTCTTTCACCCAGCACAAGTGCATGCGCCATTCTGTAACCTTCTGGCATCTGAACTCGTTTCCTAGTTCTTTCAATTAACCTACATCCCAAAAGCCCTTTTCTGGAAAAGGGAATGGAGTTTCTCTATGTTTTTCCAAAGAACAGACTGAGCACTAATGAATAAAGCAAGATATTGACCCACTATGATTAGAACTGCAGGAGCTGAGGAAAGAGCAAGCTCATGGTAGATTGGGGAGAGATTCCCAGTCACAAGAAATCCCCCAGCAGGGGTTGAGTAGCTGTCCCCCGGAAAACTTGTGGCTAGGAATCATGCACACAGAGAAACAGTCTAAGCTCTCAGGCACCATAGCTTTTGTAACTGTCTGCCCAATCTCTCTAACAAATATTGTTCTGTCTCTATCTCTGTCTTTATTGGCACTTTAGATTTTTACCTGTATTTAAAGTGAAGAGGAGGGAAGAAAAATCTAAGGGGGAATGTTTGCTTTTCTTTTCTTACCTCACTTAGGAACAAACAGCCTAGCCCTGGGTCAAAGGATAATATTTGAGCACAGTAGCTTTCAACCCCGTTCGTGTATGTTAGAATCATTGTGGGGCAGAAGTGGGGGGTCAAACAAGACAAGTGACCCAGCCCTACTCAGATGATCAGCATAAAACAAAAAAAACAGTGCTCCACGTGCTAATAACCACTGTCCTAGTGCTCCCTGAAAATGCAGGTGTTCGCCTTCGGGACAGATGGCCACTGAGCTATTGGAGAGGGGATCCTGATCTTACAGATTTCTTCTCATCTCAGATTCTAAGATTCTACATAGAGTTGTTTTAATTAGAGCAATAAAACATTTCTCGGGACTTCAGTGCAATCAAAGGAAATTTTTTTTTTTTAATATTCTTATAATTTTTTTATGTGTTATTTTTCTGTTATAATTGTCCCATTTTTTCCCCCCATTTCTCTCCTGTATCCCACCCCCAGCCCAAAGGAAAATCCTTAAGCTGAATTCTGCTCTGAAATAGAATTTACATAATTGGACTTTCTCCTGTACTTATCAGATCATAGATACAGATATAGATATAGATAATAGATATATAGATCTACCTTGGAGAGAATCTTATTTTTCTCATAAGGCATCTATTTTAAGTATCCTGTTCTCAGGATACCCACGGAACCACCCCGTGAGATCAGTCCTGTGTTTGGATACTTAGAACACAAATCCTAATTTGCAATCAGAGTGATTACAATCATGTTCCTTGAAGTGTGATAAATTGATTATCCATTTCTCCTGATTAGGCAGCAGATGGATTTTTGTTTGTCGTAGGATGTGACCGAGGGAAGATACTCTTTGTCTCAGAGTCTGTCTTCAAGATCCTCAACTACAGCCAGGTATTGCTCCTGCTGGTGGGGGGCGGCCACACAGCAGCCACAAAGTTCACGCACTTGTCAGAATAGTTACAGTACACAAGTCGCGTGTGAAATGCCTATATTATCCCCCCACCCAGTCCTTCTTCCAGAAAATTCTTGTTAACAGAGAAATGAATTTAAGCTTAGAAAAATCTTTTAATATATGTATGTTCCATGTTTCTGCCATTTGAAAGGTTTGGCTCTGATCTCAGCAGCAGCTTTTTAACTTACTGCTGCAAATAAATTCCCCACAACTATGGGGTAGGGGTTGGGAGTGAGGGGCAAGGGAGAAAGGTGGGCAGATAATACAGGACCAGAGAACAGGAAAATGGGGACGCCACCCACGCTGTGTTTGCAATGTGCCATTTACTAGCTCTGTTGAACCTCAGCTTCCTCTAAAATCTGACTATAATAGTCCATACCTTCTGTGAATGTTTGTAGGATCAAATAAGATAAATAAACATTTATGAAAGCTTTTAGAGCACAGCTTTTCACCTGTTATGTCCCTAGAGTTTTTATTCACTCATTCATTTCTTCACTCATTGCTTGCTGGTATTTGCATGAAAACTTGACAAGGCAGAAGAATTCAAGTCAAAATAACATTGGTATGAATTACAATTAATGTAAATTTAAAGTTTTCCAAGTGTTCTACTCATTTTAGTCTTACAAGAAAGTCATAGGGGAAGTTTGTATTATCTCTGCTACAGAACAGGCTATGGAGGCTTAAAGGAGCTAAAGGCAGAGCTTGCGCCCTACAGTCCTTCCCATGGGGTCTCAGAAGGGGCTCCGTGGACATCACAAGTGAGAAGGCACACACAGAGCTGGGAGATCCGTGCCTTCGAGGAGTGTGAACTATTTCGATAATCACGCCCCTTCCCTCATGCTTTATCAGAACCAAACTCCCGATGCCTCATTCACTGTGTCCATGTCTAGGTGAAGTGACTGCACGTGTGTAATGCTCATATATGAAATGTTTGAAAGTGTCATGCTTAAAATGCAAAATAAAGGCAAAGCACTTAGATAATTTATATTCTATGTGCTGTTGACTTGTCATTTTTGACGGTTCATCCCCACAGAATGACCTGATTGGTCAGAGCTTATTTGACTACCTACATCCTAAAGACATTGCCAAAGTCAAGGAGCAGCTCTCCTCCTCCGACACGGCGCCCCGGGAGCGGCTCATAGATGCAAAAAGTGAGTACAGAGAAGGCTGCTGCTTCCTCAGGACCCCACTCAGATGTGCGCACCGAGCGAACATCGTAGACTGGGCGCGATGGTCTCAGCCTCTGGGTCCCTTCCTCTCTGCCCTTTATCTGGGCCACAGGTGCTGCTTTTGGCTAAGTGGAATTATGCACATTCTTTTGTGTTTGCCTTGGTTTTGTTTTACATAAAGAAAAAAAATCTCAATGTCCAAATTAATTGAGAGGAAAAACAGCTACTTTGATTTGATTCTTTCTCATTTTTAGTCTTTTTTTTCAGAATCAGAAAATTCTCTGTTGTATGCTCCTAAGTTTAAAGGGCATACACCATTTTGATTTGTTCCCCCCTCCCCCCACCAAATCATCTCTGTTTATGTGAGGTGCACACTTGCAGCTTCACAAAAGCAAGAAAACTTAAAACATAGATATGACATTTCTCTGACTAAAGTGGTTCCTCAGTATATTGGCTTCTCTTCCTGGCTTCCTTCTTACAGCAGCGGAGCCGCTGTTCATTCTCCCCCAGCTTCCATCCTGCACCCCCTCCTCTGCCTCCAGTGGGAGGCCCCTGTAGGTCTCCCCCACCTTTAGTCCCTTGGGAGGCTGTGCACTACAGCAGTCAAGAGTTTGGGCTCTGGAGTCAGATTGCCAGGCTCATGTCCTGGCTCCACCATTGAGCAGCTGTGTGACCTTGAGCAAGTTACTTAACCTCTCTGTGCAAAATCGTACCTATTTCATTGCGTTATTGTGAGGATTGAACATGCTAATATACATAAAGCATGTGGGACAGTCCCCAGCACATCTAAGCACAATCTTGGTGTTGGCATTCACCATGGCCAGTGCCATTGTGGCCTAACTAGTTTCCTGCTTCCAAGCTCCCATTTTAATTCCTGGGAGGAAATACCAGCAGAGGAATCTCCTTTAAACCATCTTTTTCATGAAGACACTCCTCTTCTTCCTGAAAGTGCAGTGCAGTGCCTGGTACCTGTTGTCCTTTATAGTCTGGCCCTTGCAACATTGAGTGACCTAAGGAGAAAAAGATGAATGGTGTTTGGTCCCTACCTGTAAGGCCCTTCCTGTGTCGTCATGGAGACAAGGAGACAGGCAGCTCCCTGCATAACAGGTGCAGCCATGGAGAACGATGATTCATTCTCATGTGGGCACAGGGACAGGCTTCACCGAGTAGGTGACAACTGAGGAGGGTTTGAAAAGATGAATTAATGTTCGCGGAGTGAGGAAGAGCGGAAAAGAGCTGAGGAAATGACTTGTGGGTGGGAGCAGGGGAGTGGCACCCACTGTGGGGCCTGCTTGGTGCTATCGGAACAAAGCGTACAGGGGAAGGGAGGCTGGAATATGGAGACCTTTCCACCCGTGGGGACACAGTGAGGGCTCTGAGCCAGGTGGGACAGGCTCGGACTGGCGCTCTGGGGAGGATCCTGGAGGCGGCAGCGTGGGAGGCAGGTGCAGTGGGTGAGACCCAGGAGGAGCCCTGAGCAACAGCTTGTGCCCTGACGGCTGCTGGCGTGGTGGGCAGTGGGGCACCTCCCCCCAGGCGTGATTTGCAGTGACCAGCAGCCGGTGTTTCTGTCAGGGTCACAGCCGGTGCTTGTCTTCCACAGACGCTAATTCAGTTGGTTAACACAGCACAGTCCAGTGGGAACATAATGCAAACCACAAGCAGGAGCCACGTCTGCGATTTAAAATTCGCCGATAGCCACGTTAAAAACAGTAAAAATAAACGTAAAACTGACTTTAATACTATATTTTATTTAACCTAATAAATCCAAAATGAGATCTTTTACGTTTTCTTGTGCTAAGTCTTTGAAATCCTGTGCGTATTCACGAAGCACACCCCAATCAGAATAACTACATTTCAGGTGTCCAATAGCTAGTGGCTGCTGAACTGGACGGCACAGACCTAAAACGGGGCCAGGAATCTGGACTGAGGATTTAAGGGTGTTCTGCTTCATCCTTTCCATTTCAGTATCCCAGTCGCGCCCATCCTTCAAGCCCCAGCCCACGCTCTCCCTCCTCTGGGAAGCGCAGGTTGCTTCCGCCATTGGTTTGGCGCTAATCACACATCTCCTTGTGCTGTGATTAACCCTTCCGCGGTGAACCTCCGTTTCCCCTTCTCAGCCGTGAGCGGCCGCTGCACGCCAGCCCTGGGCCGCATTTCCTTTCATCCCCAGAGACCCAGCCACTCGCCCAGTGGCCGCATCCTGTGTGATCTGGAAACATTTCCAGACAACACGCCTATCCCTACTGCATCTTGTAAGGCCTAACTCTGAGGAGAAAGGTTATTCTCGTGTCATCGTTATAAAGCTGTGAGGCAGGAGAGAAAAGGCGTTCTTCAAGGTCACACTCCCCGTCCTGACAGACACTACTCTCAGTTTATCACATTTTGTGTATTGATTTGCAGCTGGACTTCCAGTTAAAACAGATATAACCCCTGGGCCATCTCGGTTATGTTCTGGAGCACGACGTTCTTTCTTCTGTAGGATGAAGTGTAACAGGCCTTCAGTAAAGGTTGAAGACAAGGATTTCCCCTCCACCTGCTCAAAGAAAAAAGGTAACCATTTAACAGTTCTGTAAAATCCTGGCACTGGGAGGCTTGCCTTCTGCACCAGAGCTCTCCGCAGGGTGTGGGTTCAGCGCCTCCCTGCCGGCCAAGTGGCAGGTCCCAGGACTGCAGCCAGGACCCCAATGCCTGCCCCCGCCCCACAGTGTAGAACATTTGGGAGCGGAGAGAGTTGGAAAGCCTGATGTGTCGTCATGGTGATGGAGATTCGTGGGGAAGGCTTCCTCTGTTTAAACTGTTGTAATTGCTTTGGAAAGAATACTCCTAGTCACTATTCTAACTGCCTCTTGAACAACCCACCAGTCCATCAAAATTACTCCTGCGAAATTCACCAGCAACCTTCATGCTAAATGCAGTGGTCATTTTTCATTTGCCTTCCATCTTGAAGTGTTCTCTTCCTAGGATCCCACGAAACCATGTTCTCCTCATCTTCTCCATCCCTGGTCACGCCAGGCGCTCTCCCTGGTTCCTTGTGCTGGCGCCTTTTCTGTCCTGGGCTGCCTTTGGTTTCCCTCCCTTTGCTGTCTCCCTAGGTGACACCATCTACTGCCTTAGCTTTCAATGGCACTTCTATTTCAATAACTTCGAGTCTATAATTCTAGCCCAGACTTCTCTTTTGAACTCCAGACCCATAAATTAACTGCTCATTAAATCTGCCCCTAGATATCTCAAGGGCATCTCAGTCAGGATAAATGTAAAAGTGACCACCTGATCTTCTCCTTGATATAAATAAATGGCAGCAAAAACAAATAATAAACCAAAATGTAAACTGCCCTCCATCGAACGGCACATGCTAGGAGCCTGCGAGGCATCTCACCCCATTGCACCCCCTGCCCCCAGTCACGAAGTCTTGCCACGGCGAATTCCTTTGCAGAAGTTACCTGAAATATGTTTATCCACCTCCGTGTTAACCTCTATCATTAGGTCCAGACTACGCTCAGCTCTCCCAAGTGTTTGCAATGTAGGCTTTTCACACTTGCCCTCTCTCCACATATCAGTTCCCTATTTAAGACACCTGGATATTTCCTCCTGCTCTTGAAGGAAAGTTAAATCCTTAACATGATTTGTTTTCCACAGTTCCCAATAGCACAGACCCAATGCTTGTAAACACTCCGTAAGGATACAGTGTTGACATCCAAAGGTACTCCACACTTAATATGTCCCGAAGTGAAATCTTTTCTTCTACCCTCTGACCCATAACTCTCTTCCCTGAGTCAGTGAACTGTTCCAGCAGTCACTCAATCTAAAAAATTTGGAGTTGTCTTCATTTGCTTTCCTTTACACCAAATATTTGGGTATCCGCACCAACTCCCAGGAATTCTTAGAAGCTTCTCCCGCGTCCTTGCCTGTCTCCTCATCCCCGGGAAGGCCAGAGCATAGGCCTCATCGCCTCTGACTTGTGATTGTCCTTCCCGCTTTCCTCTCTTCTGGTTTGCCTGTCCTTCTGCTTCTAGAGTACCCAAACCGTGGTTTGAATTTACTGTTTCCCCACTTAAATACCTTCAGAAGTTCTCTGTTTTTTATCAGAAAAGACTAACACAATTGTTAGCAAAGAATCCAAGGCCCCTATAGTTCGCCCCCAACCTGCCTTTCCAACTCTACCCCCAGACATTCCCCCACTTTTACTTCACCCACACGGAGCTCTCTGCCTTTTCTTGTGCAGGATACGCTTCTGTGCCTTTGTGCCTCCTCACGCCTTGCACGTCCTAGCCCCGTGACTGGTACTCATCCTTCTTGCTGTACATCCCACATTGCTTTTCTGGGCGGCCTTCCTTCCCCAGCTAAACTCAGATTCTCCCGTGGTTTACCCAGCTCCACTAAGCATGCATAACACTGGATTGTGGTTATTTTTCAGTATTCCTTTCTCACTGGATGCTCACTTTTGGAGAGTAAGGCCTTGTTTTTAATTTTTTGACTCCCTCCCGACATCCCCGCCCACCATAGGCTGCCCATGCCTCCTTTCCCCAAAACCATACCGACACTAACCATGGATTTTGCTTTCTAGCAGATCGAAAAAGCTTCTGCACAATCCACAGCACAGGCTATTTGAAAAGCTGGCCACCCACAAAGATGGGGCTGGATGAAGACAATGAACCAGACAACGAGGGGTGTAACCTCAGCTGCCTCGTTGCAATAGGACGGCTGCATTCCCATGTGGTTCCACAGCCAGTGAATGGGGAGATCCGGGTGAAGTCTATGGAATATGTTTCTCGGCACGCAATAGATGGGAAGTTTGTTTTTGTAGACCAGAGGTGAGCATCCGCATGTTACTCCTGAACAATAATGGGAGACTTTCAACCCCGAGTAAAGCAGAGACAACGGGGCAATCTGCTGGCCCTCCTAAGAATAAAAAGAGAGAAGGAAGTGATGGGGATCTCTACTAAAAAATGAGAACCATAAGAATATCATCATGAAAACAGACTTTCTCGGTCATTCTTTGTCCTGTAGAAACTATGGACTTAATTAAGCAGGGTGGCTTGGCGTCTGTGGCCAAAAGAGAAACAATAGGCAGAGCATGTATGGGCTGTTCAAGGGCCACTCCTGTGATTGGATTCTGGAGCCTAGGGTTTGGAAAAGAGTATGTAGTCCTGAGGCTATTAGTAATCTCATATGGCTATTCAAGTTTTAATTTAAGCAATTAAAATGAAATAAAATAGAAAATTAAATTCCTCAGGCTCATTAGCCACATTTCAAGTACTCAGTAGCCTACATGTGGCACAGATCCAGAGCGTTTCCATCATCACGGGAAGTTCCGTTGGTCAGCACTGATCTAGTCCAGTGTCATCGTTTATGTACGAGGAACCGCGGCCGCGCCTGCAGCGGGCTCCCTCCAGGATTCACACTAACTGGTAGTCAATCCAGAGATCCCAAGAGCCTTGTGCTTCCTGCTGCTGGAGCTTCTGGTGTTCGGTTATCCTGATACAAAGTAGGCAGTGGCATGGAGAAGTTCTGCACAGGGGTTTCTAGATTTCTACCACATTTGTATCTAATTAATATAGTTACCATTTTTAAACCTCCTAAAATTTGATTTCTTGTTATAACAGCCCCTTTGAACAGCTTCTTTGCTTTCTTTCCCTATGTTTTTATAACCTTGGTATAATTCAGTTACATGAAATAAACAAACAAAAAAAAATCTCCACATAGTAAGCCCTCTGAAAACCCACCCAGCTTTGACCTTGTATCTCATTGGCTGTAGCAGGGATCCCCCACTGCAGAGATGCTATTGTCTGAATAGTTTTTTTTTTTTTTTTTTTTTTTTTAAATATTCCCTTCTAGGGCAACAGCTATTTTGGCATATTTACCACAAGAACTTCTAGGCACATCATGTTATGAATATTTTCACCAAGACGACATAGGACATCTCGCAGAATGCCATAGGCAAGGTAAGCTGAGCTGTACAAAGGACCTTAAGAGTTGTTTTTGTTTTTGTTTTTTTAAGATTTATTTATTTTTAGAAAGAGGGGAAGGGACGGAGAAAGAGAGGGAGAGAAACATCGATGTGTGGTTGCCTCTCATACGCCCCCAACCAGGGACCTGGCACTCAATCCACTGAGCCACACCAGCTAGGGCAGATCTTAAGTTTAAACTGTCTCCCTGTTTCTAGACTAGTCCACATACTTTTCCAGAGAAACCTGCCCCCAGTGGTGTGGGAATCAGCCATCCCAGGAGTCTCGAGGCCAAAACGTCCATGAGGAAACAAAGCTGATGCCCCCAGGTCCTGTTTGCCCACTCACAGATAGGCACCACCCCACCACCGCCCCCACGCCGCCTCTGCCTCCGCCCTGGCTGCCTAGCAGTTTTCTGTACCTCCTCCAGGTTAACTTCTGGAAGGCATCGCTTATTCAGAGGATCGATCTGGACCCCATAAATATTTAGCATGGCCAAATAGTTCTAATGCTCTTCATAAAATCCTACACTGCTGCCTGTATTTTCCTCTTGATGGCTGGCACGCCCCGTGTTGACCCCTTCCTTTACTTCAACGTTCAGCAGACTGGTTCATCACCTCAGACGTGAATGTCCAGAGGAGACACTTTTTGCCTCCTCCTCTGTCCTGGTTCAGGCCCTTGCGCCCACCTTATAATTGTGATAGATTCCTGACAGGCCTCCCTGCTCCCTTCTGCCCCACCCACTCTGTCTTCCATCCCATAGTTAACCCTGATAATGTCACATTGTCAGTGTAAATCTGCCTTTACCCTCAAGGCTAAATGCCTTTGATAGGCATTCAAGACCTCCTGGCCTAGACCTACCTCCTCAGCTTCACCAGCACCCACACCCTTGCCCGCGGAGGCCCTGGGCCCTGTATTCCCTCCCTCCTTTTGGCAAACTTGTATTCATCCCTCAAGGCTCCAGTCTCCTCCCCTGCATAGCTGCCTCTCATTCCTCTTGTGAGGGTGGGTGGCCTGTCCTGTCCCCTGTCTCCAGGCCCTGGCACATGGAAGGTGCTCCTTACACGTCTGCACTCAGGTGTCCTAACCATGCGGTCCTGCCCTCAGGCTTTGCAGTGGGAAAACAGTGAGGCCCCTTCTGCTCATTTGTTAGTGTCTGCATCATAGCTGATTCCAGCTGGATGACCGTAAAGCAGCCAGTCATTTCCTGGATCCTTCAGTTCACACAATGAAAAATAGTGACAGATTCCCAAATGCATCGCAAGGCTCTGAATCAGCCCCGCAGAAATGACCCGTTCTCTGAAGCGCCAGCTCCCAGGCTTGTTAAAGAGCCATGGCCTTGGAGCCCGATGCACTTAGGGTTTACTTAGTTTAATAACATGATCTGAGGAAACAACAATGTTCATGGTTTCTTTGCATTTTCAGTTTTACAGACGAGAGAAAAGATCACAACTAACTGCTATAAGTTTAAAATCAAAGATGGTTCTTTCATCACACTACGGAGTCGATGGTTCAGTTTCATGAACCCTTGGACCAAGGAAGTAGAATACATTGTCTCAACCAACACTGTTGTTTTGTAAGTGTTTTTCCTATATCGGAGTTCCTTCACTTCCGAACAAAATGCCCTAGGCCCTTTACCTGGGAAAGGGGGTACAGGCAATGGCCAGTATCACATCATTTAATGCCATCTTGCCAATATCCCATGAAGCCTCAGGACTGGCCGAAGCCAAAAGGCTTGTTAACAAAGGACAAGCTTCAGTACTCATACCGGGCAGGCCCCCGGCTTGTGGACTCGCTCTTGGAAACAGCAGCATTTCCTTCCAGATACAGCAGCCAGCCTTTGCAATCTGCAGACCCTGCGCCCAGGCCTCCCCTGCTGCTCTGTGGTGGGAAGGGTTGGCAGTCCCTGAAAGGCTCACACAGGCATCAGCTCATCCTGGCTTTGGCTGAGGATGGGTGGCTCTCCATGGCCACCGGGCTGGTGGCCCGAGTACTGGCCGCTGGAGTGCCACCTGCTAGATGAGCAGGGAGGGGAAAGACCACTTTGGCGGGGCCTCCCCCACACCTCCTTCCCCTGGTGTCCAAATCCCCACCCGTGGTGAGAGCTGAGTGAGGGGCCAGGGCCGGGCGCCCCGCGGGCTGGTGGGAGAGGAGGCCCTGGAGCAGGGGCAGCAGGCTGCTGCAGTACCCCCCCGCTCCCCGCCACCAGATGGGGTCCCATGTGAACGAGGAAGGCCCAGGCAGGGAGTAGGGCCAGGACAGGATGCTGTCCATCGTGTTATGACACAGCGAGGAGACCTTTGAGCCACTCAGACAGACACTTCATTTTCTGGCCTGTCCAGGTCCAGAGTGGACACCGGACACCTGGCCAAGGTGCAAGGGGCACGGTTCTGAGCAGACCTGACTCACGTTTCCTTATTGCTGGGATGTTCACAGAGCCAACGTCCTGGAAGGCGGGGACCCAACCTTCCCGCAGCTCACCGCATCCCCGCACAGCATGGACAGCATGCTGCCCTCCGGAGAAGGTAACTGCTCTCTGCCCGGGCATCGGGGCTCGCCCACAAGAAGTTGCTTGTGACATAGAGGTCCCCCCAAGTGTTCGGTGTCCTCAGCCACCGTATTGTGTGGAACAAGGGAGGCCTCAGGGGATAAGCTCTAAGGACATGGCCACCTCACTTTCTCTGTTTAGCCTGGAACCCAGGGAGCTCGTTCTTGCCTTTCCTGGAACTGCCTGGATGCTGGAAGCTCTGAGATGACAGGCTTCTTGCTCCTCCCTCACTTTTCCAGTGGCTGTGATGTGAGGTCACTTTGATGACCTGCACTGGTTCCTGAGGTGGGAGGGGGTGTCTGTCAGCTGTGGGCTGTGTGCCATACCCTGCGGGGCCCCACCCCAGGGCACGGCTCTGGCCTCTGCTCACGGCACTGGACCGCCCTTCCTTCCTCGGGGCCTCCTCTGCTTGCATGGCTCCAGCCTCTGCCTCTCGCCACGGACCACTCCTACACCCAGTCTCCCCAGCTGCCTCCTGGAGAGACCCTCCTGGAGTCCCGAAGGCTCCGCCATTCAGCACATCCAAACTGATTCTCTGTGCACCCGATCTGCTTGGTTAAGCCAAAAACCTAGACTCCTACCTCTCCTGTTACATCTAAACACGAAATCCTGTCTCTTTTGTGTCTTGACCCTCTCCATCACCCTCCTCGTCTGTTGCCTGAATTATCGACCGTAACTCCCTAACCTGAGTCTCCCCCTCCCCCGTCCCCGCCCCCATCTGCCACTATAGTTAATTCTGCACGCAGTGGACTTTCTAATAACCAAATCTAAGTCATTGCCTCTTCTGTGTAAAGCCCCTTGTTTCTCCGGATCCCTTGTGGATACTGTCTGCATCTGTTAGTGCAGCACCCAAGGCCCTCCGCAGTCTGATTGCTACCTGCCTCTCCCACTTCATCTGTCACCGCTTCGTAGCCATTCGTGATGGATTTCTTGGAGTCTCCCAAGTTTTGTCCTGCCTCAGAATTCCTGCGTACATCGGTCGCTGTGCCTGGAATGCGTCCCCCTCTCTGCCAAGCTAAGGGATACTCCCTCTCTCAACTCTCAGCTTAGTTAAAATCTTCCAGGAAACGGCCCGGAGGAGTTGCGTGCCTCATACTTACCTGACAAACCTGTCCCACTTTCCTCCAGCCGGTGCTCATCTTGTGTCACCCGTTAGACTGTGAACTCCCCGAGGGCAGGGATGTGACTTACCTCTGTGCAGCCCCGGGGATGTCAGTGAGTGTGTGCTGAGCACACTGGGGCATTAGTCTTCATGCCGACGCTTTAGCCTCTGAAGCTGGGAGGAAACTGGAGCCTTTTCCTATCAAGCTATGGCTCTAATGTCCCTCAAGGCACAACCCTGAGGTTGAATTTCAGGTGCATCACGGATGCACTAATTTTAATTTAACGCACAGAAGCATTTCTCTCCCTCTCTCACCCTCAGATTCCTTTGTTGTAGGTGGCCCAAAAAGGACCCAGCCCACCGTTCCGGGGATTCCAGGGGGAACCAGGGCTGGGGCAGGAAAAATAGGTCGAATGATTGCTGAGGAAATCATGGAAATCCACAGGCAAGTAATGGCTTCAAGTTGCTCCCTTAAACCGGTGGTTCTCAACCCAGGGCATTCTGCCACCCACCCCGGGAACGTTTTATAATGTCGGGACATTCTTGGCTGTCACAACGGAGTGGGAGGTTGCTACTAAACATCCCTGGATAGAGGCCAGGATGCTGCTTTCTAAACATCCTGCACGGTTGGATGTATATGGTTGTATCCTGCAGTACACAGGACTGCCTCCCCACCCTGCCCCCAACAAAAAACGTTCTAGTCCAAAATGTCAATAGTGCCGACCGAGATGGAGAAATCCTGCCTTAAATAAATAGGCTAAACCCAAGTGGTCTAGAGCTAAAGGGAACTCTTTGGGAGGCTCAACCTTCTAATTGCTTGGTGTGTGACGCGAGGAGCCTCCCAGTGCAGGTGGGTGAGCACCCGCAATATGGGACTGCAGGCGCCAGCCACGAGCTGCTGTGGTCGGGGTTAGCTTCTTCTCCATGAGACAAGGGCAAGCACTTTTCCTGGGTTTGAGTCCTGGGCCTCTACTCGCCTGTGCCGAGGAGGTTCCCGTAACTCCTTGGTCTCTGCTGAAGGAAGCCATGAGAGGGAGTCGGTATCTGTCTCACTAGGATTGCTTTAGGATTGTGAGAAAACTCGGGAAAGTTCCTAGAATGGAAACTGACATGTAGAGACTGCTCAAAATTGTTAGTTTAGTTAAATCTTAGTCTTTAAGGGCAGTCTTTGAGAGGGAAGTAGTTACTACAAGTCCATTTGAATTTGAGGAATGGAGAGGGTGGTAACCAGGGAATAACAAAAAAAGGAAAAAAAAAAAAAAGACTATTTCTTGCTGCACTGGACTCTCTCAGGAGAATGCTAGTGGGTCACAGTGGGGTTCTCACCTGACAGGCGTGAGGGGTGAGATGTCAAGTCCACTCCAGAAAGGAGATGTGGGGCAGCAGGCAGTGATACCCAGGTTCCCAGCAGCCACTGCATAACCTGTGCTTTGCTTGAGACCTTCCAAGAACAATATACAACAGTCCTTGACCTGTTCTCTTCAGGAAAGTAGGAAAAAGGGAGAGTGCATGAGATGAGGCAAGAAAGCAAGGAGCGGTTCAAACTTGGCTGAAGCTGGGGTTTGGGAGGAAGGTTGACATTCCTTCTAGAAAAGCCAGGTACCTGGTGCAGGGAGCACGTGAGTGGCATTTCAGGGTTGAGAAGCGGGCCATCCTGGCAGCCTCTTCGTAGGAAGGAACCACAGAGCTATGATGGGAAATTTCTAATATCACTAAGAAATGATGCTGAGTAGTTTGGACTGGAAAAAAATTATAAGACCTCATTCATTATGGGATGCTGAGCAGGTGTCCAAAGTGTTGTGTTATTAAGGATTGTGGAAGTTGGATTGAAATAGGAAGAGATTAAAGTGAGCATACTTGATAACCCAGGAAGGAGACCCCCTGCAGTGATGATACTCTCCAAGATAGAATTGAATAATTTAAGGGCTAGATGTTGAAGATGAAACAAGAAATGATCGCTCTGACTGGTGTGGCTCGGTTGGATGTCGTTCTGCAAAGCGAAAGGTTGCCAGTTTGATTCCCAGTCAGGGCCCATGTCTAGGTTGCAGGCCAGGTTCCCAGTTGGGGGCATGTGAGAAGCAACCAATTGATGTTTCTCTCTTGCATGGATGTTTCTCTTTCTCTCTTTCTTTCTCCCTTCCCCTTGCTCTAAAAATAAATAAATAGCCCTAGCTGGTGTGGCTCAGTGGATTGAGCACCAGCATGCAAATCAAAAGGTCACCACTTTGATTCCCTGTCAGGGCACATGCCTGAGTTGCAGGCCAGGTCTCCAGATGAGGGCATATGCAAGAGGCAACCAATTGATGTTTCTCTCCCTTTCTCCCTGCCTTCCCCTCTCTCTTAAAAAGTAAAAATAAATAAAACCTTAAAAAAAAAAAAAAAAGAAACAATGAAAAGGCAATTCCAAGCTGGGGAGCCTGAGAAAACAGTGGTCCCACAGAGTAAGGAAAGGTGGGAGACACTCAGCACTTTGCAGTGAGCGGTAGTAGCCATCTGTTGTACCCTGAGAGAGCATGGTATATAGTCGCATCCTGCCTGTGAGAAGCTTATGATCCAGAAGAGAGAGCAAGCTTGTCCACTCACGAGCCTGTAACTCTAGGCAGTACAGGCCAAGAGCCAAAAGGCTGCCAGGCAGTGGAGGAGGGGTCCCCAGGGGACCCAAAAGCTGCTTTCATCCATGTAGCCGCTAAAAGCCCGATGGTCATGCAGCTGCACCATACTCTCTCCAAACTAGCTTCAGTGCCAGGCCATGGCTCACTTTCCTGAGGCCCTCCCACCCGACAAGACTGTATGTGGGTTTATAGTCCTAAGTCCTTCCCTCTGTAAACCTACGATGCTGAGAAATACGCCAGCTGAGAAGGCCCAGGACCCATTTTTCACCCCCTGTGGTCTTGGAGGATGATGCCAAGCTATGTCCCAGGTGTGGCTGAGCCACTGGCACCCTCCTTTCCCTGAGAGTAGTCATTAGCTAAACTGTTTGCAGCAAAGATAATAAATCATTTGCTGTGGATTCTAGTTCACGGTATCAAATACAGAGACTGGACTTCTAAAGTCCCCTCCCACTCTGAGATCTGTATTTTTGTGAAGAAATAATACTGGCCACTTACTTGAAATTCCAACCTGAATTCCAAACCCTAACCCAAGGGCTTTGTCATTGAGATGCTTGACTCCAGGGCCCGTATTCTAGATTAGGTGCCTATGGGATAAATCCAGTTTATCACCTGTTTTTGTAAATGAAGTTTTATTGGGACACAGCTACACCCACTCACTTACAAACTGTCGGTGGCTGCTTTTAAGCCACAGTGGCAGAATGGCGTAATTGTGACAAAGACCATAGGGCCTAGAGAGCCTAAAGCAGTTCCTCTCTCCTTTACAGAAAGGTTTGCCAAATCCTATTCTAGACCTTCATCCTTCTTCTTATCCCTCAGCAAAACACACATGCACTGCTGGAGAAAAGGGACAGCTGGTAACTAACTCCTCTGTTCTCCGACAGGATAAGGGGGTCATCGCCTTCCAGCTGTGGCTCCAGCCCCCTGAACATCACAAGTACACCTCCCCCTGACGCCTCTTCTCCAGGAGGCAAGAAGGTAAGGCTGCTGCTGACTCTAACACCAAGGCCTTTCTGAATCGGAGAGCCTCTCGCCCCAGCTCTGAGACGCAGGGTGAGAGCATGTCATGACAGTTGTGGTTGCTGAAACCTCTTCCTCCCTGAAGCATGAGGCCAGGTACAAAGCGTCCAGGTAGAGCTAGGTGGCTTGCTGACATCCTTAGAGGATTGATTCCACGCGAGCGGGGAAAGCAGATTATTCCAAGGAGTGGGGAGCTCTCGGTCCACTGCAGTGAGGAGCAATTCAGGAGCCCCCACGAGGGAAGGAGTAGTGAGTGCCACATAGAAAACTGTCCAGCTCTCTGCCAGGAGTTTCCCAGGGAGAAAACGTCAGTGGCGTGTAGTGCAGGGAGCAGACACAGTGGCATCACCAGCGGGACTTTGGAAAGCAAGCCGTGCTTTTGCAGTCGCAGGGCTCGGGACCTGCCCCCTGGGGTTTCCTGTGATGGTAGCATGAGCACATGTGTTGTCCACTGGCCGGAGGCAGCCCTCTGAAGAGCTTCTAGAAGGCTACACTGCAGATAGGCGTAGAAACAGCCCATCTGTTCCATCTTTGCCAGAGAATTTACAAGTCTAAGCCACGTTAATTGTAAACCGTGGGTCTATCTAGCGCTTGATGTTACTACAGGTTAGGATGACCCAAGGGCCAGCGTCTTTAGACATAAAGTCTTCCTTGTCCTGTCTTCTAAAACACATGCAGAGTGTGTCAGTCATTTACACAGATGGGACTCCTGGCGCACAAACTGCAGCAAAAGCAGGACATGGTTTTTCAAAACTGGGCTCCTCAGAGGCTCAGGTCACCAGCGGCTGTGGTGCTGCCTGGGGTGGGGGCATGGCCAGTGGGGAAGAAGAGGGCAAGGTCAGGATTCCTGCACCCCCCTCTGCCCCCCCACCAGGGCAGTGTTAGTTCTGTTATAGGTGAATCTTCCATGAAAGTTCCTGCTTCAAAAAGTTTTGCTTCCCACCCCTCCAAAAATACTGTTTCAAAGTCAGTAAATTAATGGGTAAGAACATGGTCAAAGTAAGAGAGCCCTGGGTGCCTTACACTAGCTCTGTGATCCTGGACACTTTTTAAGCCCTACTTTTCTTTATCATGGGGCCAGTGTAGGTGGGGACAGCCAGAAACTTTGCACATGAACTCCTGTTATGAGATAATTTGCGACTGGGCCTGGCCTTTGGTGATGACGCAGCAATAGCACAGGTTAGGGGAAGTCTGGGCTGGGTGCAGCCCCTGCCTGCAGGCTGTGCTCTGTGCTCGGTTCTCCTGGTACACCCTGGGCCCTCCCCTGATGTGGGATCCTCTGTCTCCTGTGGCTTCCCCTGCTCTACTGCTCAGCTCCCTGGTATCACCAAGAACCCCACTCCTCTGTTTTGTAAGGTTACCAGCCCACTGCAGTGCTTAAATATACTCAGGGAACTTTCTATGTACATCCTCTCATCATACCCGCACAGCTTTATAGGTAACAGAGTCCAGGCTCGCAGGTGTTAAAATGCTTAGCCCAGCTTTTCTAAGTAACTATGGTCCCAAACTGCATTCGGGCCTCTTGACTTCTGACTCTTTTCATACCAGTAACTGCCAGAGATGAGAGAGCATGTTCTGCATCACAAAGCCCCAAGAATTTTTAAAGCATTCATGAAAAAATTTTTCCTTTGGGCTTATAAAAGTGGGTCAGAGGGGAGAAATTCTGAATGTATCCCGAGTCCTCAGCAGCAGGACTTACAAGGGCAGCCTAAACGCGACAGTTTAAAATGACAGCAGCCGTAAACAGTACAGCCAAGCCGCAGTGCTTCCTGCCCTTGCCAGTCCCTTTCAAACCTGGCAGGTCTGCAATGCGCCCCTCAGCTTGCCAGCTGTTTCAGTCGGGGTTAAGCGAAAAGGGGGACGCTGAGCGAGCCTCACTGTTTCCAGGAGAGTCTGGACATCCCAGAGCAGTAAGGTTCAGTTAAAGCAGCAGTTCCTTAACTGTCGCCTGTGGTCTTTTGGGGGGCGGGGTGGGGGGTGGAAGGTCCTTTCAGGCCTCTGCAAAGTCCAAACTATTCTCATAATGCTGAAATAAATTTTTCTGTGTTGGTAGGTGACCTGATAGTACACAAAAAGAATGTTGGGTAAAACTGCCGGTGCTTTTACAGAAATCAGGGCAGTGACCCCGAAATGTGCTAGTAATTGCGTTTCTTCACTGACAGTTTCATTTAAGAATGCCCTTAACGAAGCGGTAAAGAGCTGCTTTTATAAAACCCTTGATACACATCTTTTTAACTGTTACAAAGTGGAAAGCGTGCAGGCACCCGTGCAGCACACCCAGGCGTGGCAGCCGTCCCCAGGAAAAGCACGTGTGTGATTGTGCAACGCAGGAGCTGGACGAACTGCTTTCTTTGCATGACACCGTTTTTACTGTTGTGAACTATGCTCTTCACACTTGGGTACTGAGTGTACATTTTTCTTGAAAATGAATGAAGTAACCTGTCACTTCAAGGAAAACAGCTGACAGTATTTGTTGCCAATGATAAAATTACAGCTTTCAAGCAAAATTAGAATCTATGGAAATCTTGTATCTGCTACTTTGTGCTCGACCGCTTTCTAAAACTTTAAAAGATACTTCTGATGATTTAGATTAGATTAACAGTGGTGATGTTTTTATGCTGTACAATGAAATGTCAACTTTTGGAAGATCTGAATAACTCAGTTGAACCAGCATTCCCAAATGACCAATGCAATGTATTTTATTCTGATTCTGGAAGGGTGTTTCTTAAAGCTGGGGAGAGTAAAATGAAGAAGGGCTTTAGGACAGAACACCAGGAGAGCCTGGGCAGGGCTGCTCTGGCCTACTGAGAAGTCCCAGTAACAGAAGTGAGCCATGGCGGGGCTGCTGTCAGCTCACTGGGAAGGCAGAGGAGAGGGGGCCTTGGAGGCAGGTTCAGGGGGTTATCCCAGGACAAGCTGCCCGTTGTTCTGGTTGCTAGTCTTGTAGGGTCCCTTAGAGTTTAGGAGGTGCACACCTGTGGGAGAAGAGGGGGAAGGGTAAGGTCTTAGTGTGCTCCCAGGAGGGAGAGTGCACCCAATGCAAGGGATTTTAAAATTATGCGAAGGTAAAAGATCCATCCTAAGATGGATATTCCAATAGATTTTAACATGAATACAAAAACTTAAGATAGTTTCAAATTCCACGTTGCAGCAAACCTTTTGAGAAACTTCTACTGGATGAGTTTTTATTTTTATTTTGGAGAGGGTAAGGGAGGAGGAAGAGGGAAACATTGATGTGAGAAACATCAATTGGCTGCCTTCCGTACACACCCTGACTGGGGACCAAACCGGCAACCCAGGCATGCGCCCTGACCAGGAATCGAACCAGCGACCTTTTGACTTTTGGGACGATGCCAACCAACTGAGCCACACCAGCCAGGGCCACTTACTGAGTTTTGATGCGATATCAAAGAATACCACAATTATTTGAAGAAGTTATTAAAATATACCTTCCTTTTCCAACTACCTATCTGTGGGAGGCCAGATTTCCTTTATATACTACAATCAAACAGCATATCTAAACAGACTACATGGAGAAGCAAATGTGAGAATCCAGTCAAATTCTATTAAGGCAGATATTGGATTTTTTAAAATGTAAAACAATGACACCTTCACTAATTTTTTGTTGCTTTGGAAGTTATTTTTCATTAAATGCTCTTCATGTTAACATGCATTATAAAATTTATTCGTTTTAACTTTATATACAGTAAACACTGATAAACAGTCTACAGAAACAAAAGTTCTTTGAAGTCTCAATTTTTAAAGGGTGTAAAGGGGTCCCTAGATCAAAAATTTGAACTGCAAGATAAAGTTGTTATGCCACCTACTGGCAAGGCCTGAAATCACTGCCTCTCCCGAAATCCAAAGAGCTACCACTGGTTCCTCACCTACAAATCAAAGATGCTTTACTTGGAGACTCAGCCAGAGAAAGGAAGCTGGCAGGAAAGGGGGCCGGGAAGGGGCAGACAGAATGAGACCTGTGCTACTGAGGGGTGATAACAGTGCTTCTCAGGGCCTATTTTAAGAACATAAACCACTGGTTACTGGAGTTGACACCTGTGGTTCACTGGTGATGAGACTGACGTCGAGTGTTCTGTTGTTCATTTGTGAGCAGCAGGATCCAAGGTAACTGAATGCTCCAGGGATTTTATTCAGCCTTTAAATTGCCTGTGTGGGCTGAAACTAATGAAGAGAAAAGAACAGTTTTAGGGAAGAGGTTTATTTCTTACCATGACTATTCTTACCAGTTTCTCGTTTAAAACAATCCAATAGGAAACAAAAGCCATTTTAACTTTTCTCCCACTTTCTCTTTTCAACATGATTCATTTTCTTGTTGACACTGTATATGATACTGATTGGAACTGCTGATAATGTAAAAACCTCACTGTTTGCAGATTTTAAATGGAGGGACTCCAGACATTCCTTCCAGTGGCCTACTATCGGGGCAGGCTCAGGAGAACCCAGGCTATCCGTATTCTGATAGTTCTTCTATTCTTGGTAAGTGGCATTCTCATTAATTTGTTACAGTGAGCTTGCAACACATCTGGCACAAAGTGAGTTTTAATAACGTGCATGTAAATGTACCAACGAGCTAGTTCTAGATAATTTGATAAGAACAAAGTAAAAGTTTAAAATTTGTTTAAATCTTTATTTCAAAGTTGAGTTTAATGGTTGCGTTCTGATGGAGTGTCCAGGCTTATCCCTGGAACTCGGGAGGCTACAACGGCCTAGACACAGGCTTTCTCCCACCATGTCAGGACAGTCTTCAGGGGAAAAGTCAATGAAGGTTCAGAAATAAAGCCTTAAGGGTGATCAATAAGCATTTCCTATGGTATTAAGTCACTTAGCAGTGAAGAGTCTGCTTCTCTCATCCCACTCGTCTTTTTTTTTTTTTTTAATCTTTCTAGATCTCATTTTTTCCTAATCTCTACTTTCCTATTTCTCTTAACTGCATCCTTATAATTGGTTATAACAGAATATTAAAATGAGGCCAACTCAAATGCCTTTAATCTGTGTTTCTAAAAAGTTGGTTCTTCCCTCTGAAAACCCCAGTTAAAAAATATATATATAGGCAATGTAGCACCAAACATAGCCTCTCTCACCCTACTGTTAAGTATAACTTTCTTAGTAAGCAGTTCCTAAGCACACTTTTATTAAGGCAAACACACCTTGGCATTCTCACTAACCAGTCTGCATCTCCTCTCCCAGGTGAGAACCCGCACATAGGCATAGACATGATAGACAACGATCAAGGCTCCAGTAGTCCCAGTAATGACGAAGCAGCGATGGCTGTCATCATGAGCCTCTTGGAAGCAGATGCTGGGCTGGGGGGCCCTGTTGACTTTAGCGACCTGCCATGGCCGCTGTAAACACTACATGTTGCTTTAGCAACAGCTACAGTATCAAAGTGCATTACTGGTGGAGTTTTACAGTCTGTGAAGCTTACTGGGTAAGGAGAGAACAGCTTTTATGTACTGTCTTCATAAAAGCCATCTCAGAGCCATTGATACAAGTCAATCTTACTATGTGTAACTTCAGACAAAGTGGAACTAAGCCTGCTCCAGTGTTTCCTCATCATTGATTATTGGGCTAGCTGTGGATAGCTTGCATTAATTGTATATTTTGGATTCTGTTTGTGTTAAATTTTTTTAATCATTGTGCACAGAAGCATCATTGGTAGCTTTTATATGCAAATGGTCATTTCAGATGTATGGTGTTTTTACACTACAAAGAAGTCCCCCATGTGGATATTTCTTATACTAATTGTATCATAAAGCTGTTTATTCTTCCTTGTAAGAATCCTTTACTATAAATATGGGTTAAAGTATAATGTATTAGACAGTTAAATATTTTTAATAAATGTTTCCCTTGTTCTATAAATACTGTTCATATTTCAAATAATTAGAAAAAATCCTACATGCTACAGGGCTGGATCATCAATATTCTACAGTGGGTTGTAAGAATAATTCATGACAGTAACATTTACACCTTTCTGGCCTTCATAACTATTCTAGTACTCACGTCCCTTCCCTGTGCTAAAAGCTTAGCTATTTTGTTAAAATAGTTAATCTCGAAATTGTTGCAATTTTTATTTATGTGAGAACAAAGATGTCACTGCTAAAGCACAAAATTCAAGTCCTCTTAAATTTTAAATTCAAGATTAGATGTAAATCAGCTTCTCTACTACAACTCCCCTCTACTAATATTCACTACTGTATGGCTTACAACATTATGTGACCCCACACCCAAAGTACCCAACTACTTCTGATTCCTTCTTGAATAGGGTCACAGAATTTTTTTTTATAAGTCATTTGTATGAGTAGCATGCTAAGGAGGGCAGCACAATATAATGGAAAAAGAACTGAACTAGTATCAGAAATTGGCTCTGAAACTTAAGTTTACTGTATAAGGTATTTCACCCCTCATATCAGGTTGAACTAGAAAATGTTTTCTTTTCAGATCTAACACTGTTTTGGATTCATAGTATTTTATGATTAGTAGGTAAAATAAGTGCCTCAACACACAAATACCAAATTGGAGTTCCATGAGCTACTATTTGCTTTCTAGCTCTATTGACACCAAGAAGACAGGAAGTCTGCTAATTATGAGACTAAAAATGGTCAAGGTTATGAAGTTGATCAGAAACATTAAAACAATGGAATTTTTATTTTGATGAAAAACTCGTTTACAATCATTTAGTAAATGAAGAGCAAACACTTCATCTTCCTTTCCCATAACTCTTAAGAAAAAAAAATCATTAGTAAATAAATATCTGAACAGATTAAGGGTAAGGCAGACTGGATAATAAACCACCCATGATGTTCACATTCCCAGCATGTGACTCATTCTAACAGGGTGAAAACGGCACTGGAGATAACTGAACTGTTAAAATATGGGCACTGAATCTCATTCTAATCATTCAAATAAGCCCGGTGATACTTATTTTTTGCTCATCATGGGCAGTAAACTATACACATTTTACTGAAGGAATACTTTGATAGAAGCACTTATTTAAGTTACATTGTGCATCACAACTATAAAAATGGCTTGAACAATTCCATTTAACCACCATTTATAAAGTGCAACTATGTAATATTCTGCATTTTATCTGGGGTGTGACAAATGTCAATCTAGACTGAAAGTACCCCAGCTGCCAATTTCCACCACTTCTGAAAAGATCTAGATGTGTGAAAAAGGACTGTCCCCCATACAAAGAACCAATTTCACAAACCCACTGGTAAACAAATACATTTATATAACTGGAACCTCAGGATGATAGTTGTTCTCATTTAAAAAACCATTCAGCTACCTTTGGTCTTTTAAAAAAAGGCTACACTGCAATATCCTAAACATTTTTTATGTGCATCTCACGATGAAGAGTGGCCTTGCAGTGCAGAATGAGGAGAGTGCATCATCACTGTGAAGAGTAGCATGCTATGGTTTCAAGGAACATCAGCATCACATCATTGGATTCTGTGCATCAGGATCAAGGTCATTGCTGCCCGAAGCGGGGTGGATGGGGAGAATATCCAGTTCATCCACTTGCGGAGTTGGGTGCATGACTACCAGCTGGTCCTGGGGAATGTCCGCGGCAGCTGCTGCGAGGTTGGTGATAGATTTACTCTTTACACACTGAAAGTCTACATGCCGACTCTTTCCTTCTTCCTTCTCCCAGGACATTCGAATAAAGGGTCTTTGGACATAGTTGTAAATCACTTCTGGGCGGCCACCAGGCCTTTTCTTTATTTTTTCTTTATAGGTAGGATAACCTGGAGGAGAGAAAAGGTTTAAAAAACTGAGGATACACACTCGCACATACACAGCCCTTCAACACATCTCATCCAATTTAGCCTAAAGAGGGCTTTTCTGCTATAGCTCCTGAACAAATAGAAATTTTTTTAAAAAGAAAGGAAACCAATATCCATTCCTTTAGTCATCAGTTCAACAATCAGAAACTGAAATCCTACTGATCTAATTTTGCAAAACCATCTACCATCCTCTCAGCTATTCAATATACCAACCAGCGGAAAAACTTGCTTGAAGAACATGGAAAGGATGGGTCTCAAATAAAATGGTACGTAATCTAGTGCATCTTGGGCTCTAGCTGTGTATCCTTAATATCCCTGAGCCCTTCCTTCCCGTCACAGGATTATCTGGCCTCGAGACGTGCAATTTACTGCCACATTTGCCTTCTACTTTCCTTAAACCTAAATCTCATTTTCATATTGCTCTGGTTTTTTTTTTTTTTTTCCTGGTTAAATGACAAAGAGGTGGAGCTCTCCAGCTTCACTCGTTTAGGTATGTCTGCACCTAGATAAGCAAAACCAATATTTTAACCCCTACTTTCAATGTTACTACTACTCCCAGCAACCAAGCAGTTCATCCAGATTGGCAATTCCAAACCAGCTTTCCCCAGTTAATTATACCTTCCTTCTCCTGTCTCATAATCACTGAAAAGTAACAAGTCAGGACAATCCTAGTTTTGGAAAATTTTCAGTCATTTACCAGGTAAGGCAATTCTCCAGACACAATACCTTTAGAAATCATTATGAGTCCCTCTCCTCCTTCCTACTAGCAAGAATTGCTAGTTTAGATCAGGAATTGGCAAACATTTTCTATAAAAGGCCTGAGTAAACACAAATTTGAGGCTTTCATGCCATACAGTTCCTGTCTCAACTATGCCACTGTAAATTAAAATCAGCCACAGAATAATACATAAATGAATGAGCATGTTTATATTCCAATAAAACTATGTAAAATACAGAGAATGGGCTGGAATTTGCCCATGGACCATGGTTAGGCCATAGTTAGCATCAGAAAAAAGTTAAAAGGCAGCGCTGGTAGCCAGCACACCTATTTAGCCATATTTGTAGTGTGTATGTGTTGAGGTGAGGAGGGCAAAGGGGCAAGGAAGGCTAAAAACCTCCTAATGACCTTCTGCAGAACGTCTCCTACATTTCATGCTTCTAGTGAGCTGCCACCTGAAGGTCAGCTCTAGAGTTCGGAAAGGTCTCCATCTCTGTTCCCTCGTCCTGGATTCCTCTTGGACTATTAGAAAGTCTTTAAAATTCCCATCCCGTCATATTCTCCACAGGGAATCACCAGTCTAACACAAGTGTAATCATAGTGCATCCTTGCTTAAAATTTCCCATGGTTAAAGAAGAAGGTCCATACTCCACAGCGTAGTATATAGAGCTTTTTTATAACCTGGTTCCAACAGAAATGTCTTCTCCTTTCGGAGGCCATCTTTGTCTTCCCAACCTAAAGCAGCTCCCAGTTGCCTTCTCCCTCGCTCTGAGACCAAGCAGCTAAAGTTCAGTGTTTGCAAAATGACAGAAGACACACACTGGTGAAACTAATGGGTCAGCTATTTCACTACTTTTTAAAGCCCCAAATCTTTTCCTCTTCCTGCAAAGACTGTTTCTGGTCCTTCTTGCCTATGTGTCTCAGCAGCCCATTACAGTAAGTCCATTGTCAATAGGTTCTGTGACTTCAAGCAAATGATATAATGAAACCAATTTTACCGTAGGCTAATTGATACAAACAAGACCTAAGTTCCTTCCGCATCTCATCAATGTTGTGACTGAATAAAACGACATTGTTCAAGGATCAGCTGTTTCGTGATCTTCAATGACTCAATGAGTCATTGATAAACACCATTATCTTCATGGTCACCATCACAAACACATATTGAGAAATTACTACATGCCAGGATTTGCTCTAAGTATTTTTCATTTATCAACTCATTCTATCCTCTCAGTAACCCTACAGTATTTATTAATGTCCCCATTTTAGATGAGGAAACTGAGGCACAGAGAAGTTAAATAACTTCACAAAAGTCATACAGCTATTAAGTCACAGGATCTGAACACAAGCAATCTGGCTCCAGAACTGTTATTCTTTACACTATACCATGTTATGCCAAGGAAGATATTTTATTCTTACTAAGGGCATTTTAAGACAAAAGAAGCATCTGACATGGCACCTGGAAAAATTAATCTAAATCATAAAAAGCAATCTAAAAATTTATGGGCTTAGTCAAAAACACATTAGGGTGAGCTATAGCAGAAAAAATAAATACACATCTCTTATATTGCCAGGGAACCTAATGGAATAAAATTTTATAATGGCCTTCCATCTATTTTCTGAGAAAGGAAGCTGATTTTTTGTTATTTATAGATCTACTACATGACCATTCGATAATCATTTATCTGAGTTTTTCCTCAAATTATTCAAACTATATTTTCAATGAGATCCAATTTTTTAACCTTGTTTTTTCCAAAAGAAAATCAATGGAAAATAATGAAAACATCTTACCTTCTATTCCCAATCTAATCTTCTTAAGACCTCTCTCTTTCAAAACGGATTTGGCCACATCTCTATTTTCAATGTACTTGAAAAATCTATATAATTTTGTGCTATAAATAACTGGAAACAAAAAAAAATATTTTCTTATTAAAATCAAAGTACTTGGAAATAAAAATTTACCTTGATCATCAAAGAGGCTGACAACCCTACCCCACATGGTGGATGCAGTGGTGCCAAAGGGTGGCTGCCAACATGACGGACAGTTCAGTACAGTTAATGCATAAGCAGCACTTAAGGTGAAATAAGAGAAGCTTTAATAACTAATCGGGTAACCCAATCCATAAGAAGAATCTCCTTCTGAAAGATATATCATATACAAACTTTTGGTATAGCATCTGCCCCAATATCTTCAAATAAAAACCAAAAGAAGACATCAGGATCACACCATTATCAAGCAGGCAAAGTAAAGGACTTTGCCATGATGCCTACAAGGTCTCATTTGGAAAGGGGAAAAAATGCCTTGTCAGAGGTTACAAAATGGATACATCTTATGTTTCATGGATTGAGCAACTATTAATAACTCCCCCAAAAGACAAAGACCCTCCCCACAAACTGTTTTCCATTTAGGCGAACAGCCCCACTTAATACTGATGTTAAAAATGGCAGATTCGAGCATGTTCTGCCTAGGTTAGTCTGTTTAGAGCAAACTAGCTTTGCAAAGGACAGAGATTCCACTGACAACATGTTGAGTCTTCCAAATGTGCTGGGAACTTCAAGGAGTTAGACTGATGGACCTTCCTCGCCTTCTCTCTTTCAGGTGGAGTTATCTCCCTTAAAAGGTGAACTGCAAAGGTTTTTTCAAAAAAAGAAAAAAACACTCACAAACCAAACATGCTGGTTTAAGAGCCACTAAAAGGAAAATACGTATACAGATGCTACTCATGGGGTAAATTTGTGATTATTAACTATGTCCTTAAGATAACTGATATTTTAAAATAAATATTTTTTTGACATCTCAGAGTGGATGGTGTCATAGTGTCTCATTTAGGAGCATCTGGCTGAAGAGTCTGTCTCTGTCTCCTCAAACACATCTTTAGGTTGGAATATCTTGGCACAAAATGAGACACGTGTAGACAAATTAAGCAATAATGTTTTCATCATTTTAAGCTTCAAAGCTTAAGGTAAAAAACAAGAAAACCAACCAAAAAAACACTGAAATGGAAAGCTCAACAATTAAGGAAAAGCCAAATGTTTTATAATCTCTGTATCACTATAATGTCATTTCTGTGTTCCACAGTTGGCTCTATTCTTTTCAAATCAAAACGTTTTGAAAACTAAAATACAAATTATAAGTTTGTTCATTCCCTTTTCTTAACAGAAAATAATGTACAATGTTTCTTTTAATTTTGGTAACCTTTCCTTTTTCCCGTGTTTTGTTCAACTTTTTATTCCATATATTATTATAGAAAACCATTATCAGCAAAGAACCTAGGAATGCGGAAATAGTAACAGAAATGTCTATTACTACAACCATCCACAAAAGAATCACAACACATTTAAGTACATCATGCAACAAAAATATCTCAATATAAACTCTGAAAAGTGCTGTCATAATTCATGTTAAAATAATCTTTGAAAATCTTTAGAAGTCAAAAAGAATACCACTTGGAGTCTGCTTTGTTTTATTTTTAAAAACGGGTATAAAAAATGGAAAAATCATTAAAGGTTTTTGGTACTTTCTATATTCCTATACTTTTTATTGAAACCTAGTCAACAGATGGAAGTACAGAACAAGATGCTGAGCTACTTTACCTAGTTCTTCAAATCATTCTTTTGACTATCTTTTCTCAATCTATGAAACTGGTCAAAAATACTCTATTGGGTTCATTAAGATAAACAATATTAAGATAAATTTTCTGAGAAAAAAATCAAAAGACTCTAATTAGAAAAAGTTTGGAAGTGCAGTAAGAAAAAAGTTAGTCATTGCTGCTCAAGATATGCTCTTTTGGTCAAAAATACCTAACTCTAGTTCCATCAAGCTTTTTGAAGGATCCCTGTATTCTCCAAATACATATGATAGTTAAAAAGAAACTAAAGTCAACCTCGTAATCAATTATTTGAAGCTTCTCATTTTATATACAAATAAAAAGTCACTTAAAAAAGAACAGCTTATTTTTATGATCTACTACTCCAGGATCTACTTCTCTAGGATGCTTCCAAATTCAAAGAAAAAAAAAATCCATGGAGGACTTCCGGCCAAGATGGAGGCCTAGAAAGACACGCTGGGTCTCTCTCCACAACTAAGAAGGAATCCAACTACCGCAAAACTAGAGATAGCCAGAAGTTCCAGAAAATCAAGCTGCATGGAAGTCCAACAAACAAAGATAAAAAGAAGAAATACTCATCCAGACAGGTAGGAGAGGCGGAGCCGGGCCAGAGAGGGCGCGGTGTGGTGGTGGCAGCAGCGATGGCGTCAGTGGCAGCAGGCCGGAGGAAAATGCAGTCACACATTTTAAAAAGTGGAAAGGGACACCTGGGGAGCGCTCCCAGCTTCTGATCAGACCGCACAGCTCACGGTCCCAGCGCTGGGGAAATAAAGCCTCATTGCTTCTGACTGTGCAAACCAGTGGGGGTTGGGGCTGAGGCAGAAACTGCTGGTCTCTCAGCAAAGTCTGCTTGTTTAAAGGGCCCCCACAGTCCTAGAATGTCTGCAGACCCACCCACTCTGGGAATAATGGCCAGGGCAGCAGCTAGAGAGGCACCAGCCCCATATGGAAGTGGGAGAAGTACTGGAAAAGGGACAAATGCTGAGGAAGCGGCATTGTTCCCTCTCTGACCCCTCCTCCACATACAGCACCCCAACGTGGTGAAACAGGTCACCCTGTACTGAGAATACCTAAGGCTCCGCCCCTTCAATGTAAGAGGAGCGACAGCTCCACCTAAGACACAGGGGCAAACAAACACAGGAGCCTGTCAAGATGAGGAGACAGAGAAGTATGGCCCCAAAAGAGGGAATGGGTCAAGGTTCCAGTGGGAAAACTAAGTCATAAGGAGACAGCCAACCTCACAGACAAGGAGAGAGCCAACCTAACAGACACAATTCAAAACACTGGTGATAAAGATGCTCACAGGCTGGACACATATGCTTGAGTACAGCAAACACATCAGGGAAGAAGTGAAGGCTATGCTAAGTGAAGCAAAGGAAAATCCACAGAAAACCAATGGTGAAGGGAAGGAAACCGAGGTCCAAATCAATAACTTGGAACATAAGGAAGAAAAAAAGTCAACCAGTACAGAATAAGGAAACAAGAATTGAAAAAAATGAGGAGAGGCTTGGGAACCTCTGGGACAACTTTAAATATGCCAACATCCAAATCACAGGGGTGCCAGAAGGAGAAGAGGAAGAGCAAGAAATTGAAAGCTTATGTGAAAAAATAATGAAGGAAAACTTCCCAAATTTGGCAAAGGAAATAGACATACAAGTCCAGTAGCACAGAGAGTCCCTAACAAGCTAGACCCAAAGAGGACCACACCAAGACACATCATAATTAAAATGCCAAAGGTGAAAAATAAAGAGAGAATCTTAAAAGCCGCAAGAGAAAAGCAGAGAGTTTCCTACAAAGGGGTGCCTATAAGACTATCAGCTGATTTCTCAAAAGACACTTCGCAGGCAAGAAGGGACTGGCAAGAAGTATTCAGTGTGATGAAAAGCAAGGACCTACAACGAAGATTACTCTATCCAGCAAATCTATCATTTAGAATGGAAGGGCAGATAAAATGCTTCCCAGACAAGGTAAAGCTAAAGAAGTTCATCATCACCAAGCCATTATTATATGAAATGTTAAAGGGACTTATGTAAGAAAAGAAGATCAAAACTATGAACACTAAAATGACAACAAACTTAACCTGGTTGGTGTGGGTCAGTGGACTGAGCGCTGGCTTTGGAACCAAGAAGTCCACCAGTCCAATTCCCATTCGAGGCACATACCTGGGTTGCGGGCCAGGTCCCCAGTTGGGGGTGTGGGAGCGGCAACCATACATTGTTTATCTCTCTCTCTCCTTCCCTTCCCCTCTCTCCAAAAATAAATAAATAAAATCTTAAAAAAAAAAAAAAAAAGAGGTGGAGGGTTAAAATGGAGGATGGAGAGAAATGTAGCTTTAAAAAAATTAAAAAGAAAAAATAAAATGGCAACAAATTCACAACTATCAACAACTGAATCTAAAAATTAAAACAAAATCCAACTAAGCAAACCAGAATAGGAACAGAATCATATGTGTGGGGATTATTTGGAGGGTTATCAGCCGGGAGGGGGAAGGGTGAAGGATGGGGAAAAGGTGCAGGGATTAAGAAGCATAATTGCTTGGTACAAAATAGACAGGGGGAATTTAAGGATAATATAGGAAAGGGTGAAGCCAAAGAACTTATATGCATGACCCATGGACATGAACTAAGGGGGGTGGGATTGCTGGAGAGAAGGGGAGTACTGGCCAGAGGGGAGCAAAGGAGAAAAAATTGAAACTATTGTAACATAATCAATAAAATATACTTTTTAAAAATAAATAATAAAATTAAAAAAGAAATCCATCAAGATCGAGATACTCAACAAAGGACAAACTATCTCTGTGCACATCAAGGGTGGGCACACTTTCTGTAAAGGTCCAGACAGTAAATACTTTGGGCTTTGCAAGTCATGCGGTCTCCATCGCAACTATTCAACTCTGCTATTGTAGTGCAAAAGCAGCCACAGGCGTTACATAAAACTGTAAGAACAGGCAATAGGCTGGATTTGGCCCAGAGGCCATAGTTTTCTGACTCCTGGTATAGTTAAGAGTTCAATGTACTTTCTTTGTAAAAACTGTTCTTTAATCAATAATATAAAAAATAGAGAATCCGTGATGATTCAAGAGAGAGAAAACATGCCACAATACTTACTTTGGGAATATTCCTCTCCCATCTGGGGTGGGTACTCCTCATCCCAATCAACCACATCATCGTCCGTGAGCACCACGATGTGGCATTCCCGTTCCCCGCTCTGCGCACTCGCTACCATGAGAGGCAGAATCATTTCTTCTAGATAAAATTCAAACTGTCTACGAGCACCATCATTTGATAACTCATGCATTAGGGCACCTGAAATTAAACCCACAAAAATATGTTGATTTGGGGGTGGGATGGGGGACACTGATAAGCAAAAGAGCAGAAGCAACACACAGAACATCAGATTAGTTCAGCATCTATTTTTGGACCCTACAGACAATATTGTGATTATTTTTTAGTAAACAAAACTTTTCCTAGGAAGAGTTCTTATGGAACTGTAGAATTTTAAAGAAAAAGAGGGCCAATAATGGCATCCAACAACCAGCTCCTTCATCTTATACATCATGAAGTAATCTGCCTTAGGTAACAAAACCAATTTGCAAAATCAGAACTAAATCCACCCCACCTCCACCCATAAGCCAGGGCATTTTTTTTTTTTTTTTTTTTTTTTACTATATCATGTTGTCTTCCATCAGTAGGTGCAATTATATCTTAAAGCAGATATTAAGGATATTTTTCAGATTATAAATATGAACTAAAATAGCTCCCATATTCCACCTCCTGCATGTTTTCTTTCCCAGAAAATTATCCGCAAACAGCATTAATATTTCAGTGTAGGAGAGTTAGATGAGAAGGATCAACTGGTTTGAAATAAGGAGGCAAAAAGCCAAGGAAAATATTGCAAGGTAGAGGAATTACATACCTTAAGAAAGGTGAAAGATACATTTCTCTTCACACTCCGGAAGTACATAAGAACAACTCCAACCTCCCAAATACACAGGCAAACAAACTCATCTGAACTGACCTAATGTTTTTTCATTTATTCCTATTTCAAGGGCAATGTCCTCTCTCCTACTTAAGGCTCTACCATCTCAGGAACTACTGGGAACGTTAGAGAAGAACAAGAGAACTCAAATCTGTAGTCTCCCAAGAGTGTTTACCCCCTACATGTTCTCTAATATATAGTAACCGTTAATAAACATAATTATAATATAATAAACACTGATTAAATAATCATCTATACTATTATTTTAAGCATGTCTCTCTCTAGGCTGCCTACTCCCCATATTTTTAAATTCCATTTATAGCCAAACTCCTTAGATGTATCCTCTTTGACCTAATTCTGAACCAATTCCAATTCCAATCTATCTGGCTTCCACACTCACTACTCCTGAAAACTGGTCTTGCTTTAGTATCCAAATGACTTTTAGATTATTAAAGACAATGAACATCTTTTGATCCCAATCTCATTTGACTTCTCGATGAATTTCTCTCCCTCGTCCTTAAAACACTCTTATCCGTAAGAGTCTCTGATAACAACTTGCCTGGTGTTCTTTCCCCTCTTTGGCTGTTTTTCTCGTGTTACCTCTGCAACTCTTTCTCCCCTAGGTGTTCATTAAATATCGATGTTTCTCAGGACAATTTTAAGTTATTTTCTCCTCTCACCTTATGCTGACAATTCCCAAATTTATTCCAATAATTCTGCCTTCTGTATTCTAGATGCACTATATTCAACTGCTTTCTGGATGTCTCCACTGGATGTCACCTCACAGGCACCTCAAATTCACTCAATATATCCAAAATTAAATTTAGTCATCTCTGCGTCTCTCTGCAGTGTTTTTAAAATCAGTAAACAGCATCACCATTCACTCAAGTTCTCAGAATCATCTCAGAATGAGTGCTGGGCATTGATAGGCACAGGCACTTAAATATTGTGGAATAAATTAATGAATCCTTGATTCCTCTTTCATCTCTTAATTCAAATAATTTCATCATTCCCCAAGAGCTATTAAATTCACCTTTTAAATACATCCTGAATTATGTTATGTCCTTCTCTGGAAGATGATATTTTCCAAAGCTGCAAACTCTCTTATGCCACATGCTTTTGTGCAATGTGACATTCCCATCTCCTTGCAAGAAGTGGAATCTAATTCTCCTCCCCTTTATCTAGGCTGGTCAAGATGGCAACAGAGGTAAACACGGCTCACCACCCCACAAAACCACATCAAAATTACAACTAAAATATAAAACAGCCATCACTCAGCCATCAGAAACCTAATTGAATGGAAGTCTGACAACTACCGAATTAAATAAACCACACCCATCCAGACTGGTAGGAGGGGCGGAGACACAAAACCAGCTGGCCCCACATTCATGTGTGGTGGATAAAAATTCGAGAGGGGTATCTCAGGAATGAGGAGTCCCAGCCCCACACCAGGCCCCCCATCACAGGGTTCCAGTGCCAGGAAGTTAAGTCCCCATAACTTCTGGCTGCAAAAACCAGAGGAGATTGAGTTGGTGAGAGAAACTTCTGGAGTCCCAAGAAGTTCCTCTTAAAGAACCCACACATGGACTCACCTACTCAGACTCACTCCCTCTGAACAGCAGCACCAGGGTAGCAGCTTGAAAGGCACCAGCGGCGTACAGATAGGAAGTGAAAGGTTTGGCATCAAGGTGAGAGCTGGGGGACAGCTTTATCCCAGACAGAAAGGTAGACAGAGGCCATTGTCCCTTTTCTGAACACCCCCCTGCCTCCATCCCCCGCCCCCACACACACAGAGCCACGGAGCCAGCAGGCAAGTGCCGTGTCTGAGACTCCATCAACCTGGCTAACACTGTTTGCTCTACCCTGGAGATACCATGAGACTGAGTCCCAGCCAACTCATGCCTATCCAAGCTGTGAACAGTGACTTTTCCATATGAATGGCTGGTCTAGGCTAATGCCTCACAACTTCCTAACAAAGAAGCAACATCCAGCCTCAGCAAGCCCCCATACCCCATGCATCTTGTTAAGTGGCTCCAGACCCGGCACTAGCAGCAGCCAGCCTAGATTCACAGCATGGCTTCACCTGGGATTCTCCAAGCCCAACACAAGTAGCAACCAGTTCAGATTGCTTTATAGCTCATGCACGGTGGCCCTGGGCAGAACACAGATGGGGGGGGTCGCCTTGGCCTGTACCAGCTGAAAAAGCCCAGGGCCTATGCACCTGGTGGACAGCTACAGACCACGTCGGAGCACCAACACCCTGTGCCTGCACCGTTGATCCTCCACAGAGAGGGGAGGCTGGTAGTAAGTGGTCACAGCCAAGCCTTGCAGCTTACTGGCCTGGGTAAATCCCTCCCATTGACCTGCCAACAGCAATCAAGGATCAACTACAAGAGGCAGATGTACTCAGCCCACACAGAGGGTACAGCCCGAGTACCCAGCTTGGGTGATAGGGAAGGCAGTGCCACTGGACCCTATAGGACACCTACTACACTAGCCCACACTACCGAGACAGGGAATCATAACAGCTCTACTAATACATAGAAACAATCACAGGGAGGCTACCAAAATGAGGAGACAAAGAAACATGGCCCAAATGAAAGAACAGATCAAAACTCCAGAAAAAGAGGTAAACAAAATGGAGATAAGCAATCTATCAGATGCAGAGTTCAAAACACTGTTTATAAGGATGCTCAAGGAACTTAGTGAGAACCTCAACAGCATAAAAAAGATCCAATACACTAATTGAAATAAAGAAGAATTTATAGGGAAACAACAGTAGAGTGGATGAAGCTAAGAAATCTAATCAATGATTTGGAACATAAGGAAGCAAAACCAACCAATCAGAACAACAAGAAGGAAAAATATCCAAGAAAATAAGGATGTGTAGTGGCCTCTGGGACAACTTCAAGTGGTCCAACATTCACATCATAGGGGTGCCAGAAAGAGGAGAGAAAGAGCAAGAAATTGGAAATTTACTTGAAAAAGTAACGAAAGAAAAGTTCCCTAATTTGGTGAAGGAAATAGACATGCAAGTCCAGGAAGCACAGATGGATTTAAAGAGGAAGACTCCACAACACATCATAATTAAAATGCCAAAGGTTAAAGATAAAGAGAGAATCTTAAAAGCAGCAAGAGAAAAGCAGTGAGTTATCTACAAAAAAGTCCCCATAATACTGTCAGCTGATTCCTCAAAAGAAACTTTGCAGGCAAGAAGGGACTGACAAATATTCAAAGTCATGAAAAGGAAGGACCTACAGCCAAGACTGCTCTACCCAGCAAAGCTATCATTTAGAACTAAAGGGCAGATAAAGAGCTTCCCAGACAAGAAAAAACTAAAGGAGTTCATCATCACCAAACCATTATTATATGAAATGTTAAAGGGACTTATTTAAGAAAAAGAAAGATCAAAACTATGAATAAAATGGCAATAAATATATATCTATCAACAATTGAATCTAAAAAACCAACTAAGCAAATAAGAAGAACAGAGACAGAATCATGGATACAGAGAGCATTTTGATAGTTGCCAGATGGGAAGGGAGTGTGGGGGAATGGGTGAAGAGGTAAGGGGGTTAAGAAGCACAAATAGGTAGTTACAGAATAGCCATGGAGATGTAAAGCACAGTAAAGGAAATGGAATAGCCAAGGAACTTATACGCATGACTCATGGACATGAACAATGGAAGGGGGACTGCCTGGAGAAGTGGGGGGTGCTATGTGGAGGGGGGCAAAGGGGGAAAAATTGGAACTGTAATAGCATAATCAATAAAATATAATTAAAAAAATAAATGAGGCAACTAAGAAACAAGGTTTTAAGTAACTTGTTCAAAAATCACCGAACTCTTTATTCAATAAACATTTAGCCCTTACATGATTTCTTTTTTAGTTACGAAACAGACACTTTATTCTAAAGTGTCATTCCAATACTCAGTAAAGGCATTTATTTGCAGGAAAAATTTCATTTTTGGACTCAAATCTATACCTACAGTATCCTTTTATATTTTTATAAGATTATCTCTGTCTCTTCACATTCTATATAGTTTTTTTATAGTCTATGAGAATCTCTCAATATTTAGTAACATATTATAAGTAATCTAGAAATAATTACAAGTATTATTTAAAAGTCAGAAGTGTAGGAAAACCATACTACATATATTTACATAAAGATCCTTACTTTTAATTCCATAATAAATAAGTGAAACTTAACAGTGATGACAAAGTAAACTATGTCCAATAGATTACAGAACTAAAATCCAAATCATCTGTAAGAAATCTACTGTTTTTAAAAATCTGACAGCCACCAAAATTCAACATCTAATTTTATGACATTAAATTAAAATGGTCCTATGAATTAAAAAACACTAAACTTAAAGTCTAGGATCTATAATTAGAATAATGAATACTCATGGTTTCAACTAAAAAATTTTTTTAAGATGTGAAAAACAGCAACTTTGTTCAAGTTTACAGTCATATGTCCCAGCTGTCCAATTGTTTGACGTTGAACGTTTAAATATCATTTACAGAGAAATGGACTCAGAGTTGGACCATACGCTGCTTTGTCCAACCTACTGACATTTTTATGGACACTTTAAGAGCAAAAAAAAAAAAAAATTGGTACTTAGGGAGAGACTTAATAAGGCCACTCATTTTCAGAATTAGATCATAACTAAGCATGAAGAATAGTTATATTTAAGTATACAGGAGTTACCTTTAAAAATTTAAATAGAATGTCCTATTCACAGTTTCCAGCACTCCAATCTTTGAAAAGTTATGACATTATTCTGCCAAGCTAATGTTGAGTTTAGGTAATAAAGTAAAGACAACCATTAAGTCTAGGGCTAACACAAGGCTATAAGCACATACAGGAAAATTTTAAAACGCTTCCCACTGTATGAAAAATATAATGGAAGAACGTTTGTTTGGATTAAGGACCTTCCGTAATCTGGCCCACCTATTTATTCCTGTCTCCTTCTGGTCCAACTAGGTTATTTCCAAAACTGTATCTTTTGTGGCCCTGGCCAGGTAGCTCAGTTGGTTAGAGCACTGTCCTGCTATGCCATGGTTGCAGGTTTGATCCCTAGCCAGAGCATATAAAAGAAGCAACCAATGGCCCTGACTGATGTGGCTCAGTGGGATGGGTGTCATCCTGCCAACAAAAAGGTCCCTAGTTCAATTCCTGGTCAAGGCATATGCCTGGGTTGCGGACTACATCCCCAACTGGGGGCATGCGAGGGGCAGCCAACCGATGTTTGTTTCACACATAGATCTTTCTCTCCCTCCTTTCCCTGCTCTAAAAATAAATAAATAAATAAAATCTGCTTAAAAAAGCAACCAGTGAATGCACAAACAGGTGCATTCTAAAATAAATAAATGAAAATTAAACAAAAATAGTTTCAAAAAACACAAAGTACATCTTTTGCATCTTTACTCAAAAAATCCCAACTCTTAGAATGATCTCCCTACTCTACTCTTTCTAAATTATTCCTATTCATTCTTTACTACCTATAACCTCTCAAGTCTTCCCCAAACCCTCTAGCCCACAATAACTTCTCCTTCTCCTGAACTTCTCCAATCACTTAACATTCAAGTCAACATCTGATAATTCTCATATACTACTTTGACTTTTCGGTATATATTCACTTTGCTTAGGCATCCCATAATGGTGAAATGGTGAGGGGCTGAGAAGGTTGTGAGAGGAGAATATCAATCAAAGAGTTAGGATTCCAAGTTCTAGACCTTGCTCTGAGACTGTGGTTGAAATTCTTGAATAAAGCCCCTTAACCCTTTGCATAAATGAGGGTTAGTTATTCAACACTCAACCTAAGATCTTTAATGACAAACACTGTTTTTGAGAATTATGTGTATCTTCCATAGTGGTTTAGAATATTATCTTACATGTTAAGTACAAAAAAATTACGAATTTTTCATTGATATAATCCCAGGAATAAAGCCAAACACCACATTTGAACCAAGGCCAGGGTTCCCAAGCTGGGAGATAAAAAGACTAGCAACAAATTATATAAAGAAACAGTCAATGAGAAAATCTGGAACAATCTATCCAAAAATAAATTACTAAAGTTGAAAAAAGTTTTGGATAATTACACAAGGAGCTTATAAACATCTCTGTAAACTTCCATAATCTTCATGGTACCAGAATGCTTTACAATTCAGTTAAACAAATATTTGAAATCTAGGTAAATAGCACTATTTCAGGCTTTTCATTCCAATATATTGTAACTATATAAACTATTCACACACAAAACAGCATACTTACTGAGATCTCTACATTTAATAGTACTATATTCAAAAGAGATACAAAGATAGTCACACGCTTCTCTCAGTTCAGGAATAGATATGCCATCAGGACAGCGGATTACTCCTGTTTTATAGTAATCCTAAAAAATAAAAAAACATTTAAAAAAAACACAAAGGCAAGAATGTATAAAACATCTGAAGTAAGAGGTAGCCAAATCTTATTATTAAGACCCAAATGATTCACTGACTCAACTAGTCATAAACTTATTTAATAGCAGAGGTAAAATAAGAACCTAAGTCTCCCCATTATTTATACATCTCTTCTGTCTACTATATCATGCTAATTCATATGTATTTTCCCCCTATATGTTATTTTTCTATATAACTACCACTAATTTTTAAAGCTTTTTTTCTTTTTTTTAAAGACTGGAAACAACTTAAATTTCTTTTTTATTTATTTGTTTGTTTTTATTTTATAGAGAGGGGAAAGGAGAGAGGGAGAGAAACATCACTGTGTGGTTGCCTCTCACTCGTGCCCCCAACTGGGAACCTGATGTGCAACCTAGTTATGTGCCCTGACTGGGAATTGAACCAGTGACACTTGGCTCGCAGGCCACTGAGGCACAGCAGCCAGGGAATTTTTTTAAAGCTAAGGAAGTTGAATAACATATTATAAATTACCTTAAATATTACCTAGAGAACTGAGCAAAATTCAAAGTTCTTAGTAAAGAACTTCAAAATCATATCCAACTATTAAAACATGTATAACAGAACACACAATCAGATATTTTTCTTCCAAATACTATTCTTTGATGTTTCTCATATTACTATAATCAACCAGTAGCAATTATTTAAAAAATCTACTTAAAAGGTTGGTACAGGCTGGCCCCAGAATTACAAATAAATTACTTCATAGCTGAGTTATAAAAATTGTTCGTACTTGTCAACTCCATTGGGGGTCAAATGGAAGTGGGGGCAGCTGAAAGATGCACTTCCCAAAAAATTAAGATCTGCCTCAAAGTTCTGAGGTTCAGAGCTACAGTAACACAGTTTCTAAAGCTGCTGCATCAATGGAAACAAGATATCTCTGGTACTAAAAATTGATTGTCCATGTACTAACAACCCAGTCAAGATCAACTACAGCTGACCCTTAAACAATACCAGACTGAGAGGGATACCAACCCACCATGCAGTTGAAAATCCACATATAATTCTGATTTCCCCAAAACGTAATTAACAATAGTCTACTACTGACTGGAAACCCTACCAGTAACAAAGTCAATTAACACATATTTCGTATGCTATATGTATTACATACTATATTTTTATAATAAAGCTAAAGAAAGTTATTAACAAAATCATAGGGATGAGAAAATGCATCTACATTATTTATTGAAAAAAACCTGCATATAAGTGGAACCAAACAGTTCAAACCCACAATGTTCAAGGGTCAACTATACTTTTCCTATCTTGTATCTCAGAATCCTCTTCTTCTATCCCCCCAAAACTATTTGAGGAAACCATATTTTCAGACGATGGCATAAACTGTCATATACTATAATCAAATATTTATCACTGATTTGAAATTACAAGTCAGGACTCTGTAATAATAATTCAAATATTCCTCAAAAATAACAGGTTAAAACCTCAAAATAAAAATAAAGATTTAAAACAAAGATGCTAATATATTTTAGAGATTAATTTTAAATCTTCATAAGTGTACATATTGCTTGTTATGTGCAATAAAATATCAGAATTCAGGTAGCCACATTCATTCTCAGGTAGCAAAAAATGATTGACTTATTTTATTTAAGAGAATTAAGGAGAGAGGAGTAACATGACTTCATGTATGTTAACATTAAACCCTTGAAAGAACTGCCCATGAAGACCTAATAGGTGAATCATCCACTATCCTATCTTCCCAAAGGGCACAAAATTCATTTATTTATATTATTTTCATGTACTAAAAAGATGAGTGGTATTAAAAAAAACAAAAAAAAATCCTGCCTACCTCCATAAAGATATTTAAATCAAGCCGTGGTTTCAATTAAGTATTTACCAAGAAGGGGTCAAATGATTAAGTCAAAACACATAAGAAATAAGAACTTACCAGAATAGCTCGAAATACAGTGGAGCCAATTCCTTCTGCCACCTCATACTCTCCCTTCTCATTGGGACGTGTAAAGTTATGTTCCCTGCCAGACCCAAACATCCTGTAACAGCAAATAATTAAGAGACATTATCAATAGGATACTACTCCCTTCAAAAGGGAAAATTCATTTCATGCACAAAACTGAAAAGGAATTATAATTTAAGTATTAAATTAGATAATTAGTTCAAAAAATTTTATTAGAAATTTATTCTGGTAAACATAGTTAACAAAGGAATATTTAAAATATTTCCTCTTCAAATGGAGGGAACAGTAGTATATAGGATGGGCAAAAGTAGCTTTACAGTTTTATGTGTACAAAACTGAGTTTATTCTTATATTAATTACTGCATTATTTATATTATAAATGTAGAACTACTTATGCTCACCAATGTAGATTCCCTATAAGCAAACAGTATCAAATGATAAAATTCAGGACTAAAGAGCATTCTAACACCCTCTCCTCAGGAAGAAAAAGTATCAATCAAAAAATCAAGGGAAAAGGTCAGTTACAGTAATCTTATCAAGAAGGAAAAAAAGAAGAAAAGGGAAACCATATTATTTATATATCTTCCTTAAAACTGTCATCTTCCTTGCAAAGTTAATACCATAATGCAGCACATACAGTAATCTAAACTAGGAAAAAGTAAGAGTATTAGCAGGTTAGTTGTCTTACTTTTCATAATCTTAACTACAAATGTAAAAAATCTTGCTCAGAATTCTTACACTTGCATTCTAGAATTGAAAAACAAAAAAATCAAATACTGGGTAGACAGGAATGAAGAGGTTAAGATGAGAATGAAAAGTTTAAACAACTGAGTAAAAAGCTCTTAATATTAATTTATATAATACTTAAGAAAAATAAAATGGACTTATTTTTTTCAGGTCATGTTATTGGCCTTTCACAGTAAGCAATTAGAAAAGAAGCAATTTGCAAAATATGTCCTTCAAAATGAAGAATTTAATGCATTACTCTCAATAACAATGTTAACTTATGATTAAAGGAAGTAAAACTGCCTCCAAAAACATCTAGTCTGGAGATTTCCAGATTTTAACATTTTCTGACCATAAAATCTCAGAACAAATTTGGGGGCTGCCAAAAGTTTGCCAGTGTTCTGTTTTCATAAGTTAGGGCATTATGTATCATCTGCTACCACTATCTATTCATAAAAGACAGGACATTCCAACAACAAAAAACTAGGAGAATATAATCTCTTAATAAATGATAGTCCATTAACTGTACTTAACTATGATACATGGGGGGAAAAAAGTAGAACCTCTGAATCTGATAGCACCATCACTAAAGTAAATATGGCTGACCTCTATTCAATGGTTTCCCAATTTAAATGGTTTCTATGGGAGCTGCCATCCTAGAAAAGCCTCTTGTGGAACAAGGTTGATGAGGAAGCAAAGGAAATCAAAGAAGTAGCCCCACTTCTGGAAGCACCCCCTGTCCCAATAGAGCCCTAGACCTCAAAGCTCTTAGATCTGTTAGAACACCTGGAAGGCACTTCTCAGGATGCCCAGCAGCCTCCTCTGGATCCCTCCCTAGATGGCACTTTAATACACCTGCTGGACCTTCCCTTTGCTCCCCAAATCTCAAAGTGTTTGAGCATGAAGGACTACAGCTGAATCTGTCTTTTTTTTAAGACTCCCTGGAACCCCGCTTCATCTGCCAGGCTGCTGTGCCCAAGGGTTTTTTCCAGCTGCAGCTACTGGCCCCCAGTTCCAGACACAGTTCCAGCTCAGAGTGGCCTTCCAATGACCCAGCTCCTCCAAATCCTAATTTTAACAAGGTCTCCTTGTGGTTAAAGCTGTGTCTCACCTACAACTACTTTGGTCAGTCAGTGCAGCAGATCTTTAAGGTGAACAACTTGCCTGTGGAGACATGGCAGTAACAGAGCCTCCACTCACAGCCTGACAACCCAAACCCCTGGGGTGCCCAGCTAACTGGAGCCTACATCCAAGAACTACCAGCAGGTGGGACTCTGGTCCTGTGCGTGCCACAGCAAAAAAAGGGGGGTTGGGGGGGCTGTCCTCCTTCCCTACATACAATGAAAGCCCAGTAAAGTATGAGGCAGGAAAAATAAAAATAAATTGTTTCCCTCTTTGTTATAACATATAAACCTATAAAAAAAAAGTTTTATTTCAGTTTTCAAAAAACTGTCAACTGCTTTTTACAGTTCCCATGAATATTAATTTTCATCCCCAAAGACATGCTTTGGTCAATTCACATGAAAAGAAGCCTTCATTGATGTAAAAAAGACAATCTTTCAGGAATCAAATGTCATGCAATTTTTTCAAATATCTGAACTTTTTACAAAAGTAGAAAAGTTATACTTTTCAGATCAATATGCATATTGTATCCAAATTTTGTTTCTAAAGAAAACAGCCTAACAGTTGAAATAAAATACCAAATATCTACTTTTTACCTATATTTCTTTAAAGTGTAGGTAAAAAATAAAGTATTAACAAGTTCATCCTCCTAATAGCTTTCATCAAATAATCTCTCCCATGCTACTAAAAAATACATAAAAGCCTAAAGTTCAACTATTTTTTTCACAGATGCAAAGCCAATGTTAAATATTTATCTACTCAAAATGTAGCCATATGTGAGCATTTATTCTGTATTCAGAAACACTAATAAATCTCTCTTTCTCTCTCCCTCCCTCACACACACATCCCAAATACTCCTATGTAACCTAAAAAAATTTTTTTTACCTCATGCAGATTTCTACTTCATATATACACCCCTTCATTTTATACTAGAGTGAACAGAAAATGACAATGACTTTAAAATTTAAAAGTATTCGGTCAAGTCTAGATTGCCTATATCATTCTCAGATTGCACTTCCAATAACTACAAACTGTACATTAATCTATTACTCTGGATGAGTACAGACTACATGACTACTTCTTCATTCTACTTGCTAATAACATTCCTTTTTTAAGTACTGATATCAAACTGACAACTAATGATGACTTTTCAGCTAACTGAACTGTTGGTTTTCTTCCTTTTCAACAAGACTGATACCTGCTGTATTTGATGGCTGAATTTGAGAGCCTCAAGTAAAGGAAACATTACCACTGTTAAATTCACCTTGTTAGATGCAATCTATGGTTTTAGCCTGTAGAAGTCTTTTAGAATCTTGTCATTAATTAATACATTTGCTATTCTTACTATTACAGCAAAGATTATTAAGAAATAAAACCAAGTCCAAAAACTGGCTCTACCACTTTCTAGCTGTATTCACGTGAGCAAATTATTTAATCTTCAAAAGCTCAATTCTTTTATCCATAAAATAGGAATACTACATTCCAAGAGAGAATTACTGTAAATTTAAGTGAAAAATAATGTGAAAGTGCTTTAAAATTAATAATACAAAGAACTGCAATTATACAAACCTGCCCAACATTGTATTTGGCTGTGCAGTAAAAATGGATGGGTCCACAACAAATCTAGTGTTATCCACTATTAGCGTCACTCGTTCTGACGTTCTTATATTCCGAGCTCCTTCTTTTGCATTTTCATATACAAACACCATCTCCCCAGATGTCTTACAGCTACCATCTGAACTTGACTGACTACTGTTTCTGCTACTGTTCCCTGTACTGGTACTAGAACCATTTGGAGATGCTTTTTGAGGACGAGGACTGCTTGGACGAGAAGAACTGTGATCTTTTTCTCGTTCTGAAATAAAAATGTAAAAACAAAATTATGCAAATTTTCTTTAAAAACTTCAAGTTCCATATATATCTTTTTTAAATTTTAATTTAGAAAAGTTGTTTTAAATGACAGCATTCCTGCCTTTTTTATCTCAAATAACATTTTCACAGAATATTATAAACATTCATTTTTTTCCCAGGAATAAAAACATCAAAATGTTTTTTAAAATAATTAACCTTTGTAGACTTTTAAAAAGATGTATAGTTTAGTAATGCTGACCCAGACTAAGATCAAAATTAAGGTAAATTTTATGTTATTACTCTACTTAAAAATATATAGAAACCCAAGGAACAGAATCACAAGTAAGTACACATTGAAAGTCAGTAAGAGTAAGAATACCACCTTAAACTTTCCTGAGTACATAAGCATTGAAACACTCTCCTAAATACATAAGCATTGAAAGTTAATAAAGAATAAGAATACCAATTTAAACTGTCCTAAATACTAAAAGTATTAATACTGAAAACACAAAGTACAAATTTTGGAATTTCACTGTCTTAATAAAGGCATTTCAAAACCATCAATATATCTCTCTAAAGGAAGGTCCCAGAGGAAGAAACAGATTTCACTAGGATAAGAAGTATTTATTTGTTTAAATGGTTAAATGACTTTTAATGTCTACCAAATTAAGTGGCTTTAATAGCTAATGATATATTGCTTTCTTTTTATTTCACATTTGTTGAGTAAAGCACTGCCATAGATTTTATAGGATTACATAATTATTATTTATAATTTTAATAGGTAGGAGATATTAGAATTCAGAATATTTTCTTTAGACGTCTAAGTATACAGGGGAAATAAAACTAAGATTTTGTGATTAAGTTTCTTTAGCGCCTAGGTGACCTAAAAATGTATCTCCATCCCCTCAGTTTCATCAGCTTTTGCCAAATTCCTCCATGACTCAGGCAACTTAGAACACTCTGTACAGCTTTACCGATTATATAATTAGATTTGCAACATCTCCAGAGATACTCTGACACCTCCATTTCACTGCCAGTTTCCAACAATGCTGGTAGGATCCTGAAAGTAAAATCTGCTAAAGTAATAAATTAATTATGGTATATCCTTCTACTATCTTCCCAGATGCTGAACTCTGCATATAACAAACAAAAACACTTTTTATAGTTATTTTTTGGCTTATAAGTACTTGTCTGACTTTAAGGACCTTCTTAGATACTGACAACTTCTATACACACTTAGACCTTAACAGAAATGATTTTGCTTTATAACAATCAGAAACTACCTCATGTAGTAAGTCAAGGTATTTAATTTTACCCTTCCCAGGGGAAAATGAAAATGAGCAAGTTCACATTACTTACATACCTCTTCATCAGACTAGTGCTTTACAGTTGCACATATTTACCTAGGGCAGCGGTTCTCAACCTTCCTAAAGCCGCGACCCTTTAATACAGTTCCTCATGTTGTGGTGACCCCCCAACTGTAAAATTATTTTCGTTGCTACTTCATAACTGTAATTTTGCTACTGTTATGAATCATAATGTAAATATCTGATATGCAGGGTGTATTTTCATTGTTACAAATCGAACATAATTACAGCATAGTGATTAATCACAAAAACAATATGTAATTATATATGTGTTTTCCGATGGTCTTAAGCGACCCCTGTGAAAGGATTGTTCAACCCCCAAAGAGGTCACAACCCACAGGTTGAGAACCGCCGACCTAGGGTAATAACATTCATTTATAGCAATGGGTAGAAGAGAAGATCTAACCTAGTTGCCAAGAAAGCAAAACACTTCACACCTTCCCGTTCATCTTCTCTGTTAATTATTTAAAATACTGTCAAAATCAAAATAAATTACTCTGATGGCTTTCAATTCCTTTTTTCCAGGATGATTAACCAAGAATTCCTATCAATAATTTACTATTATTGATAATAAATGTATTATTGATATTGATAGTAAACTTATTGATTGTATTATTACAATAATTTTTAAACTATTTTAAAATAAACCACTGCTATGTATCTCATAAGACAAAAATCAACTTGAAAAAAAATTTAATCTATGTATCACATATATAAAGGCTTTTCAGATTACTTCTTTTATAAGTCTGTTCCAGATTCTTAAAAAATTCATTAAGTTTCATTTAATAAGTTGTTTTTTCACAGCAATAACCAAGTTAAGCTAAAACAGAAGCAACTGCTTAAAAGTGAGAAGTCAATTTTACTCTGAAGTATCAGGCACAATTCATTGTCATTACTACTTTAAAAAGGTAAATAAATGCAAGCTTTAAAAATATGCTGGGAAGGTTAGTTGATCTACATACCAACATGGTGCTGTCGTGTTGGAGAAGTAACATTTCTAATACAAGGAGTGAGCTGAGATTCTGTTCTTTCGTGAGATGAATCTCGTGATCTGTCACTTGACCTCCGTCTATCTCTTGACCTTTCATGTCCCCCACTAGCACCATGTAGACTCATTTTGGTGTGGTCAACAACTCCTTTAGCCACACGCGAGGGAGTACTGGCAAGTTACAAAAGAAAATTAACCATAAAAGTAGAACATGAGATACAAACAATTTTTTTAAATCAATTAACATAAAACCACTATTATTTTGAAGGGCAAGAATCAAATGCTATTTTATGATTCTGAAATAAACCTAATTTACCTCAAACTTCCAGGTTTCATAAATTCTGGAGCACTATGTCTTTAAAGACCACATAATCCAACTCAGTTTTAAGGATGAGAAAACCAAAGCTCAGAAAGGTTCATTGACTTTTGAGTAAGCAGTAGTACAAGTAACGGCAATAGTAGTAGTAGTAGGGACCACCCAAATGTCCTCAATGTTATTCAAATGTTCTTTTGATTTCTTTGTGGGAGAAAAAGAAAGCAAGAGCATCAGCTTCTGGAACTCATCGCTGAGGTACGGAATAAAATAACTGGTCTCCCTGCCAAATAAAGTAAGTCTACATGCTAAGTCTACATGTTAAACTCTTTTCAAAACCTTTTAAAGCATATCTCTGAAAAGCTTAACGGCACCAACAGTGTAAAGTCACAGAATTTAACATTTTAAAACCTCAAAAGTAGAGTAAATTTGCCCATGAGAAGTAATGAAGAGTCTATGGCCATACCACCCTGAACTAGCCCGATCTCGTCTGATCTCGGAAGCTGAGCAGGGTCGGGCCTGGATAGAACTTGGATGGGAGAAGTAATGAAGAATGATAACTAATAGTGTAGTTGACAGAACTCATTCACACAATTATTTATTAAGTTCTATGTCCTCTGTGTACCATGCTATGCTACCTGCCAGTAAAGAAGCCCCCTCAAGGAGCTTGATTTAAGTGTAGCAGTTAACACATGAACATGTAGAAATTGAAACAATTTGAGAGTTATCCCAAATTTCAAATGTAAAATGACAAACTATATCTCGAATACATATACAACTAATAAATGGATGATCGATAATAAATGCTTTAAGATCTCAGAAGCAGAAATCACTGTAAACTAGTCCATGGTTGCACTGACAAATAGATAAGATTTGAATGATCAGAATGCATTGCAGGTAGGAAAACTGACAGTAACAAAAATGAAAGAGCCAGACATAAGGCATTTTGGAAATTTACCATTTTAGATACACCATGGTTCATTGTTTTGCGATATTAAAGTGTTTTATAGAAATAGAAGGAATTTCATAGCTTTAGAGTAATAGATTCAGAATCCAATCATCCTTTAATAGGTAATTGCTCGACATGCTGAATATTATTTAACATTTTGGAAGCTTAGTTTCTTCACCTGTAAAATGCAGATCCTATTTACGTTCTAAAGTTAATATGAGGATTAAAAGAAATATAAGAAGCTGACTAGCCTTTTGATTCATTCCAGTGCCCCCTCCATAATATTACCCTGCTCTCTTTCATTATTTAAAATTTAATCTTCCACTAAAATGTGGGTTTTTTTATTATGAAAATCAGTTATTACTTCACTGTAACAGACGACAAAGACTGTATTTACCCTAAGAGTTACTTCTAGGAAAATAAAAGATACCCAACCTATCAGCCTTTATCAGTCATTTGACTCTCATAAACCTACAAGGAAAGAAAAATTCTATTCCTACCTCCTTTCTAGTGAAAAAGATCAGAAAGAGTACAACTAAGGCAAAAGTGGGGTACATGTTCAGTTTGAATAAGGGCCAAGCAGACTGATTAATTGCAAAAGCATTTCAACCAGACATCTCTGTAGCTAAGATGAAGTACTGCTAAGCATTCTGTTGAAAAATGGCTTCATTTCTAAATTGTTTAGATTTTAAATGGATGCAAAAAATGTAACACACTTCCATCCTTTCTTTTCATTTCCACATGGAATGCACTTTAAACACGAGCTTCAAAATCAAATTGTCATGAAAGACTAATTATGTCCTACTCTATTTAATTAAATAATTTTAGATCATGAAAGCACTCTAAGGGTAAAAATAATTAATGTGTGCAGAATAAAATGAGGACAAGCACCTTCAGAGGAGATACTTCTGGCTTCATGGGGCATTTAAAAGAATTTGAAATACAGGAATTGAGGACAGGAAAAAAGATGAAAAGTACATAAACACCAAAATCTGCTTCTAGCCAACACAAAGTAAACAAGGACTGAATTTACTTTCCTGTCTGAAACAACCCCAAAATGGACAAAATATATGAAACTAATAGTTTGCAAGACATAGTACATCATGCAAAGTAAGTAATCCCTCAAAAATGAAAGACAAATACTAAGTCCAACAACTGTTCAAATGATTAACCCTGAGAAAGTTTCCAGAGTGAACACAAGGAGGCAAAACCTGATAACCTCTGAGTTAAGGACATGGAGCTGAGAGGTTTGGGACAATGTGTAGGTAGAGTTCTCAGACAAAAGTACTGGAAAGGGAAAAACAGCCTGGACAGAAAACCTCAGCGATTTACAGAGTCTTCCTCGTGTACTGAGCTTAGTACTAATCAGCACACACATGTGAAGACTACCTGAGGCTGGAGAAAGAACCAACTCAAAGGATGAGAAGAAACAGTGCCCAGGACTCACACAGGGAATGTTCCTCCGAGTCTGGCTTGAAAACCTCATAATTCATAGGGTACTGTGGAGAGACTCTAAAGGGTCTTGGCTCTGCAACAGTTAATAATTAGACCTAAATTGAGCACTGCTCTAGTCACATCTAATAAATCTTAAGAGCAAGAGCTAAAAGACTCAAATTGTTTCCAGGTAACTAAACTGAACCCTAAAACAAACCTCAATAAGATTTATAGGAACACAAAAATATCCAGCACTCAAACAAGAAAAAATTCACAACACATGGGCATCCAATAAAAAACTATCAGGCATGCAAAGCAGTAGGAAAACATAACCTGTAAGGGATAAAAATAAATTAAAATCAACCCAGAATTGACACATATGTTACAAAGATATTGTAACAGTCATTGTAACTATATTTCTCCAAAAATTATGGAGATAAGATTTTTAAAATATGCAAATCAAACTTCCAGAGATAAAAATGAAGATATCTGAGATGAAAAATACACTGAATGAAATTAATGAAGATTACACATTATAAAAGAAAAGAACCTGAAGACACAGCAACAGGAAGTATCCAAAATGAAAGACAGAGAGAAAATAGAAAACTAAATAGGGTAAGTGAACTGTGGGTCAATTTTAAGTGCCCTAATATAGATATAAGTGGAGTCTATAAAGAAAGAGGTGGGGAAGAGAAAAAAAAATTTGAAGAAATGATGTCTAGAAATGTAATGACAACTACAAACCCAGACACAACACACACAAACACACAAACACACACACACCAAAAAAATCCCGAACACATTTTAATAAAAAATAAAACACAAAAACAAAGCAAAACATGTCAATGTGCATTTGTTATATCCAGTGAAAACATTTTTCAAAACTAAATGGAAAATGCATTTTCAGACACACACACACACACACCCCAAAATGAGAATTTATCACAGGCAGTCTTGTACTATAAGAACATTTAAAAGTAGTTCTTCAGGCATAAGACAAAATAATGCCAGATGAAACTATGAATCTACACAAAGGAATGAAGAACATTGGAAAGAGTAGCTACATGGGAAAATATATAAAATTTTTTTCTTAATTGTTTAAATCTTTTTTAAAAGATTAGTTTGAATAATAACAATATAATGTGGAGTTTATAACATAAATATTACTACAACAGCACAAAATTTGGGAGGTGAAACATAGACATACACTATCTTAAGGCTCTTATTCTACACATAAAATGGTATATCACTTGAAAGTAGACTGATAAAATAAAAAGGTATATTATAAGCCCTAAAGCAACCACTAAAGTAAGGAAACAAAGAATAACTAATAATCCAACAAAGGCAATAAAATGAAATCATAGGAAAGATACAATTAATCCAAAAGAGGTGAAAAGTGGGAAACAAGGATAAATGGAACAAATAGAAAGTAATCGGCAAGATTAGACCTAATCTTAACCATACCTATAACAACATTAAATGGCAATGGTCTAAGCCATAAAAGGTAGAACTTATCTGACTAGATATAAAAGCCATACCCAACTACAGTTCTCCTACCTCAGAGCTTCAAAATACATGAAGCAAAAACTGATAAAATTACAAAGAAACTAAACAATTCCATGATTACAGTTAGTGGTTTTAATACCCCTCTCATAATATTTAACAGAGCAAGTAGACAGAAAGTAGTAAAGGTGAATAAGTTTTGAACAACACTATCAACTGGCTTGACTTTTATAGAACATTTCACAAACAAGAGCAGAAAACTCATTCTTTTCATGTGCACACAGAACATTTATCAAGATTCTGAGTAATAAAACGAGTCTCGATAAATGTAAAAGAACTCAGTTATAATGCTCTCCGATTACAATGGAATTAAAGAAAAATTAAGTAATAGAAAGATATCTGAAAATTCCCAAATATTTGGAAATAAAATAACACCTTCTTAATAACCCATGGAGCACAGAAACCAGAAGGGAAAACAGAACATTTTGAAGTGGGGGCGGGGGGGAAGTATCAAAATATGTGGAATGGCATGACATATAACAGTGATTTGAGAGTTAAATTACAGTATTAAGTGCTTATATTAGAAAAGAAGAAAGGCCTAAGAAAAATGACCTCAAGTTTCCACCTTAAGAAACTAGATAAAGGGCAAACTAAGAAAGTAGATAAAACAAAGACCAGAGTGGAAATCAAAATAATAGAGAACAGAAAAAGAATAGGGTAAACCAATTAAAATAAAAGCTGGTTCTTTGAAAAGATAAGCAAAATTGATAAGCCTATAGTTAAAACTGATTGGGGAGATGGGGGGGATGAGAAGATACAAACTACCAATATCAGAAATGAGAGAACTGATATCACTAAAAAAATTATATATATTAAAAGAATGAAAAAAGAACAGACTGACAGTGACCAGAGGGAAGGGGTGAGGGGGATAATGGTGGGAAGAAGGGGAAGGGACTAGTCAAGGAACATGTATGAATGACCCATGGACATGGACAAGAGGGTGGGGACTGACTGTGGGAGAGGGAGGTGAGATGTGCGGAGGAGGCAAAGTGGGAAAATTTGGACAACTGTAATGACAACTAAAAAATGATTAAAAAAAAATATTATAACAACTTTATGCAAATAAATTCAACTTGAAAAAACTTGGCAATTCCAAACTACCAAAAGTCACACAAGAAGAAACAAGGTAAACAGCTCTATCTATTAAAGTTAAATTTGTATTTAAGAATTTCTCCTCTAAGAAAACTTAAGGCCCAGATGGCCTCACCAGTGAATTCAACCAAGCTTTTAAGATAAGAACAATAATACCAATTCTATACGAACTCTTTCTGGAAATTGAAGATATTTCCTAACTCATTCTCCGAGGCCAGCATTATCCAAATACCAAAACCAAATGAAGACATTGTAAGAAAATGATTATTAAACCTACATCTCTCAGGACACAAATGAAAATATCTTACATAAATTTTTAATAATTCACATACAGTAATATATAAAAATGTCAATATATCATGACCTAATAATCTATACCCTAAAAAAGAATGCAAGATTAGTTGAATATTCAAAACAAATCAATGTAATTCACTATGTTAACAAATTAATAAAGAAAAATTTTGTACTCAATATGCATAGGAAATAATTTGACAAAATCCAAAATCCATTCCTGATTTAAAAAATTAAATACTCAGCAAAGTAGGAATTCGATAGAATTTCATCAGCTGGATAAAAGATATCTATAGAACAACAATAAAAAAATACCCCCTCAACCCTCAAGGAAGAAAAGAAAACCTACAGCCAACATCATAGTTAGCAGTCAAAGACCAAATATTCTCCTAAGGTCAGGAACAAGAAAAGGATTTCCACTCTCACCACTTCAATTCACAAATCTACTACAGATTCTATCTAGAACAATATGTATGGCAAGAAATTTATAAAAGGCATCCACACTGGGAAAAAAAGAATAAAACTGTCCTTAACGTGATCATCTACTTACTGTAGACTCTAGTATAAAAGTTATTAGAACAAATAAGTGATTTTACCAAAGTCACAGAATACTAGATTAATATATAAAACTCAACTGTATTTCTATATACTATCAACAACTGTGGGGGACAGACAGACATGGGGAGGGGTGGGAAGCAGACAGGCTTGGTTTAAAAGATGGCTGTGCGGAGCCGCCCCCAGCTGGGCCCTTAGCTGGCAGGTTGTCTTCCAGGCCTGCTCTGAATCCCACCCTCCCTCCAGGGGATTTTAAAGATAGAATAGAAATCGTCGGCAGCCGTCCGTCTCGAGAGACGATGGTGTAGCCTCTTAAGTGTCTATCTGCACCGCCGAGAATGGCTGTGCAGTCCGACTCGGGAGTGACACGGCATCTGTCTCCTCCCGTGTTGAATCGACATCTTGCGATGACGCTGGAGTGTCCTCTCCAGTGGAGCTGAAGCTACAGAGCCTGGGCAGGGTGATATGGAGGGTCTGCTGTTGCCCATGCAGCAGACCCCCCCTCTCTTCGCAGCTGAAGGGTCCAAGGGAAAGACGGAGTCGATACAGCTTGGCTTCAGGTGCGCCGCAGGAGTTGCCGGTGTTGAGTACAACGTCAGACCGCCTTAGGGACTCCGGCTCCGGATTTTCTGTCGGGGTTTACTCCCTTAGCCTTTCCCCTGAAGAGGTATGCCGCAAGGCAGCGGAGGTTTTTTGGAGTCAGAGTTTTCCTTCTCTGATGTACCCTGACTGGGAGATCGAACCAGCGACACTTAGCTCGCAGGCCGACGCTCAATCCACTGAGCTAAACCAGCCAGGGTAAGAATAGAAATACAAAGTGGCTTTTAAGGAAAAGGGAACCTGCTCTGTTTTTCTCTGTAAAGCCTCAAATCTTTGTCAGTAAAACGTGAAGAACACAATGATTAAGTAAGAGGAAGTGCTTTTGACCTTGTGTAAAATACCTGGATGTTTCAACCCTGTATTGATCTGCATTTCCCTTTCACTCCCTACCATCTGGGGAAGTGCTGCATATTTTCCTTAAGTACTTCCGCATGTGGAAGTGGATAAAACCCTGGCTAATAAAGAAACGGGGTGATTTTCCACTAGAGAAAACCCCCTCCCTTCCTTCCTCAGATGGAGAGTGTCTGAGTAGTTTCTTCATCCATTCTAAGGGACCCAGAGTCTCTCTCACAATCAGAAATTGAAATTTTAAAAACAACATTTAGCCCTGGCTGTGTAGTTCAGTTGGTTAGAGTGTCATCCCAATATGTCAAGGTGGCAGGTTCAATCCCTAGTGAGGGCACATACAAGAATCAACCAATGAATGCATAAATAAATGAAACAACAAATTGATGTGTCTTCTCTCTCTCTCTCTCTCTCTCTTTCTCGCCCCCTTTCCTTTTCAAATCAATCGATATTTTTTAAAAATTTAATCTTGTTAAATTTACAATGGCATCAAAAACTAAATATTTAACAATAAATCTGACAAAAGATGTAGGAGATCCGCATGTTAAAAAACATAAAACACTACTGAAAGAAATTTTAAAAGAGCTAAATAAAAATTTACCATGTTCACAGGTCAGTAGGCTCAATACTATTAAGATGTGAACTCTCCCCAAGTTGATCTACAGATACAACATAATTCCAATAAAAAATGGAGCCAGTTTCCTTGTCAAAAATGACAAACTGATTCCAAAATTCATGTGGAAATGCAAAGCTACAGAAATGAACATAGTGTGCTGTTGGCATAATGGCAGACAAGTAGATGAATGGATTAGAAAAGGACCCACACACATATATATGGACAACTCATTTTCAACAAGGGTTCAAAGTCAATTCAAGAATTTTTATTTTTATTTTTATTTTTTTGCAAGCAGGGAACAATGTGCAGTAGCAGCTTGTCCCAGGCTAACCTCCTAAACCTGTCCCCAAGGCCCCCTTTTTTCTCTGACTTCCTAGTGAGCTAAAGCAGCCCCATCAAGATTCATTTCTTTCCTGTAACATTTCCAGAGAGCCAAAGCAGCTCTGCCTAGGCTCTCCTGTTGCTTCTTTTATCCCTAAGGAGTCTTTCATCACATGATGCTAAAACAAATGGATATACAATAGATGACCCACTTATAGGATCTCTAGGGAAAGAAAAAAAAGAACAATTATCTAATCTAAAGCTCAGGTCATATAAAGTTAACTCAAAATGAATCACAAATCTATATCTGAAACCTAAAATTATAAAACTTCCAGGAGAAAAAGGTACAATTCATTAAAGAATAAATTGATAAATTCAATTATATCAAAATTTAAAACTTTTGCTATTTAAAAGACACTGTTAAGAATGAAATCATATACCTGATAAAGAATTTGTATATAGAATATATAAAAAACTAAAGAAATGGGCAAAAGATTTGAGATATACAAAAAAAAAGTACTTGAAAAGATGCTGAATATCATCACTCATTAAGAAAATGAAAATTAAAATCACAATACCATTTCACATATATTTGAATGGTAAATAAAAAGTGACCATATCAAATACTGGTGAATGTGTGTATGAAATGGAAAACAATTTGACAATTTCTTAAGAAGTTAAAAATACTCTAGCTATATAATCCAGTCATCTCATTTTGGGTACTTACCCAAGAGAAATAAAAGCATATGTCCATGAAAAGATGCAAGCATTGTTAGCAGCTTTATTTATAATAGCCCCAAAATGGAAACAACCTAAATGTCAATGAACAGGTAAATGGATAAACAATTTGTGGTACATTCATACACTGGAATACTACTCAACAGAAAAGAGGAATGAACTATTGCTACAAGTTACAACATCAATCAAGCTCAAAATAATTATGCTGAGTGAAAAAAAAAAGCCAGATTCTGTTCTCTTCCAAAGAGGGGTATATTTTCATCAAATTCTAGGAAATACAAACTAATATATAGTGTCAGAAAGCAGATTGGTGGTTGTCTGGGCATGGAGTACGGTGTCAGAAGGGGCATAAGGAAAGGGTTACAAAGGACACCAAGGAAACTTGAGTGTGATAGATATGTTCATCATCCTGATTGTGGTGAAGTTTTATAACTGCATGCATATGTCAAAACTTATCAAACTGGACCCCAGAATAGGCCCTGCCCCTTGGCCTAAACAGCCTGTTATAAGAAGGTACCCTTCCAGGAAGTTGCCACTTAGCTGTTTCAATTACACTTAATAAAATCCATGCCTTTCTTCTCCTAATAGTTCATCTTTTCTTCTCACACTTTTATCACCATAGTTCACTATATTCCCTTTCACCAACCTACACAGAGTCTTGCATCCCCCGCTTATAACATGGTTCAATTTCTCACAAAACCAAAAGATTAAAAACAACTACCATTTCCAACTGATCACCACTTGAAAACCTCACAGGTCAACATTTATTATCCAATAAAGTTATTACAGAAACTCAAATCAGAATCCGTAATCATGAATCCTTTAAGATCACAATTTTCATCAACTAAGTAACATCATTTCTAGCACCCCTATTTAAATAATCTTAAACACAAAGCCTTATTATCAAAAGGAAGTATTTTCATTTTTAAATTTTACAACTATGAGCTGATAATGCTTCTGATTTTTTAATCTTATGCGTTGAAGCATAAAGTAAATCAACAGGTGATCTCTTCAAAGATTTTTAAATTTTACTATCATGGTCACTTTGATAAGCAAATACCCTTTTGCATCAACCTTTAGAACATTAATTTTGTATGAACTTATACATATGATTTTGCCACCTAATTTGTTTAAAAATTCTAATTATGGCCACAGCTTCCAATGTCAGGGAGGTTCCTAAAGACAAAAGAAAAATTTAAAGGTCTCTGTTATTTTGTTCATTGAAACTACAGACTCCTACAGAAAGAAATACTACTACTAAAGTAATTTATTTATTATATATAATTTAAAAAATCTAACAGTATTACAAAGTTTGTAAGAAAAAAAATGTCACTCTCTGAATGGGTAAATAAACTGTGATAATCCATACTATAACTTCCAGTGAAGATAGCAAAGTAGGTAAACTCTATACTCACCTCCTCCCACAACCATATCAAAAATACAGAACAGCCCTGGCTGGGTGACTTCAGTTGGCTGAAGCATAGTCTCTTATACACCAAAAAGTTATAGGTTCAACCCCTGGTCAGGGCACATACCTAGGTTGCGGGTTTGATACCCAGTGTGGATGCATATGGAAGGAAGGCAACTGATCAATGATTCTCTCTCTCCCTCTCTAAAATCAATGAACATATACTCAGGTGAGGGTTAAAAAAAATTACAGAACCACAATCACTGAGAAAAGCAGTTAAGTCACATACAAGAGAGCTGTGATAATGCTGCCACCTGATTTCTCAATAAAAATTTTGCACATCAGAAGAAATGAAAGAAAATATTCTGAGTGATAAAAGGCAAAGACCTACATCCAAGATTACTCTACCCAGCAAGTTTATTATTTAGAATCAAAGAAGAGATTAAAAAGTTTCTCAAAAAAGAGGAAGCGAAAGTTGTTCATCAACACTAAACCAGTATCACAAGAAATGTTAAAGGAACTTCTTTAAGAAGAAAAGATCAAAAATATGAATAAGAAAGCACAGGAAAGGCTTTTTTTTTTTCTTTCTTGAAGGCAGACTGCCACGTGCAGCGCGTCATTTGGATGTGTCTGGAGTCTTGGAAGCCTGACTACCCTACATTCTCCTACAACTGGACCTTGAGAGCTTGTTTGGAGGTTCTAGCAGGGGAGCGCAGCTACTCGTATACCCTTGACCTGGGAAGGTCATCCTCTTCGACCGAGCACACAGCTTCCAGAGGGATGCACATGGATCGGTGAGGGAGGAAGGGGACACCCGCCGAGCCAGCCAGATCAGCCGAATCAACCCGGGTGAGCAATGGGGTGACAGATGTCACAGCCAGAAAGGCATTCTTATTGACAAAGGTAAAGAGGAAAGCAGTGGATCAAAGAACTATAAAGCTAACACAAAGATTAAAAAACGAAAGTAGGTAGGAAGGTAATGTGCAAATACAATAATACAAAGGGACACACACAACACACACACAAAAAGTTCAAGTTTGACAAAAACATTAACGTGAGGGGGGACCCAAAAAAACCAGGAATTTACTTACAAAACATTGTGTATTTATTCTAACATGTTTAAACTTGAGTCACCTTCAAAGTACTCTCCATTTGATGCAATACATCAAGATTTTTTTTCCACTGCTCAAAACCGTTTTTGAACTCATCGATTTTGATACCTTTTAGTGCTTCTGCCATTTTTTTGTTTCAATTCTTCCATATAAGCAAAACATTTCCTTCTGAGGACTTTTTTCATCCAGGGAAACAAAAAAAAGTTGCTCGCGGTGAGATTGGGTGAATAGGGAGAGTGGGGCACAGTGGGCGTGCTGTTGCTGGTCAGTGCGGTGTGGGTAGATGCGTTCATAAATCACCCATCATGAAATGGGCAAATACATAGAAAGAGTCTTCGAAAAATTCACTGAAGCTGAACTCAGCCTCTCACAACAACGCCAGCTGGTACACTGATACAGATGAGTTCTTAGAACACTCCCACCCTCCAGAAGATAATACCCACTTTTCTTGGGTTCCCCCCACCCCTTGTAAAAGAGAAGCAACAACAACACCACAGAAATACAACAGATTACAAAAAAAATACTACAATTAAATGCCAACAAACTGAACAACCTTAAAGAAATGAAAAAGCTCCTAAAAACATACAAGTTTCCAAGACTGAATCAGGAAGAAACAAAAACTCTGAACAGACCAATAACTAACAAAATCAAATCAGTAATCAAAAAAACTCCCATCAAAGTCTTGGGCTAGATGGCCTCAGAGGTGAATTTTACTGAACATTCAAAGAAAGTAAATACCTATCCTTCTTAAACTATTCCAAAAAATTAAAGAGGAGAGAAGACTCCCAGGCTCATTTTAGGAGGCCAGCATTACCCTGATACCAAAACCAAATAAAGACACTACAAAAAGAGAAAATTATAGGCTAATATTCCTGATGCACATAGATGCAAAACTCTTCAACAAAACATTAGGGAACTGAATTCAGCAATACATTAAAAATCATTCCTAATGATCAAATGAGATTTATTCCTGCAATGCAAAGTAGGTTCAACATTCACAAAGCAACACATCAACAAAATGAAGAGTAAAAACTCTATAATAATTTCAAAACATGCAGAAATAAGCATTTGAAACTATCCAACATCGATTTCTGATTAAAAACACTCAGCAAAGTGAGGATAAAGGAAACATACCTCAACATAATAAAAGCCATAAATGACAAACCCACAGCTGACATCACACTCAAGGGTGAAAAGCTGAAAACTTTTTCTTTAAGATCAGAAACAAGAAAAGGATGTTGGCTTTTACCACTTCTATTCAACATAGTATTGGAAGTCCTAGCCACAGCAATCAGGCAAGAAAAAAAAAGATATCATAATTGGTAAAACTGTCATTATTTGCAAGTAACACTATAGACACCCTAAAGATTCCATCAAAAAAAAAAAAAAAAGTTAGAACTGATAAGTGAATTCTGTAAAGTAGCAGGATACAAAATTAATATTCCTTAATCAGTTGCATTTTTATACACCAATAAATTATCAGAAAGAGAAATTAAGAAAACAATCTCATTTAGAATTGCATCAAATTGCCTAAGAATAAATTTAAGCAAGGAGGTAAAGGACCTATAATTAAAACACTATACAAATTGAAGAAAGAAAATAAAAAAGATATATAATAAATGAAAGCATATACTGTGCTCATGGACAGAAAGAATTAATACTATTAAAATATTCATACTACCCAAAGCAATCTACAGATTCACTGCAATCCCTATCAAAAAGCCAGTGGCATTTTTCATGGAACGAGAACAAATAATCCTAAAACTTATATGGAAATACAAAAAACCCTGTAGCCACAGCAATCTTAAGAAGCACAAAATTGGAAGTAACATGCTACCTGATACCAAACTATACCACAAGGCTATATTAATCAAAAAAGCATGACACTAGCATAGAAACAGACACAGAAATCAATGAAACAGAATAGAACCCAGAAGTAAACCCACACCTACATGGTCAACTAATCTATAACAAAGAAGGCAAGAATATACAATGAGGTAAAGACAGTCTCTCCAATAAATGATGTTTGGAAAACTAGAAAGAAGGAGGAGAAAAAGAAGGAAGAAGAAGAAGGAAAAAGAATCAAGAAGAAGAAGGAAGAAGGAGGAGAAGGAAGAAGAAAGGAGGAGAAGGAAGAAAGAAGAAAAAGGAAAAAGAAACTAAACCACTTTCTTACACCATATACTAAAAATAATCTAAAAAAGGCTTGAAGATTTAAATGTAAGACCTGAAACTATAAAACTCATAAAAGAAAATACAGAAAATAAACTCTTTAACATCACTCTTAGCAATATATTTTTTTTTTTTTTGGTATATGTCTCCTCAGCAAGCAACATAAAAGAAAAAAATGAACAAATGACACTAAAACTAAATTGTTTTTTTTTTGTATAGCAAAGGAAACCATCAACAAAACAAAAAGACAACCCTACTAGATGGAAGAAAGATATATTTGTCAATGACACATTCCATAAAGGTTAATATCCAAAATACATCAGGAACTCAAACAACTTAACACCGAAATAAATAAATAATCTGATTAAAAAGTGGGCAGAGGACCTGAATAGACCATTTCTCCAAAGAAAACACAGAGATGGCCAACAGACATATAAAAGGTTGCTCAACATCACTAATTACCAGAGAAATGCAAATAAAAAACACAATGAGATATCACCTCACATCTGTCAGAATTGCTGTCATCAATAAATCAATAGATTAGTGCTGGTGAGAATGTGGAAAAAAAGGAAACCTCGTGCACTGTTAGCAGGATTGTAAATTGGTGTAGCAACAATGGAAAACAGTATGGAGGTTCCTCAAAAACTTACAAATAGAATTACCATATGACCCAAAAATTCCACTTCTGGGTATTTATCCAAAGCAATCTAAAACACAAATTCAAAAAGATATAGGCATCCCTGTGTTCACTGCAGCATTATTTACAACAGCCAAAATATGGAAGCAACCTAAGTATCCAATGATAGACAAATGGACAAAGAAGACATGGTACAAATATACAATGGAATATTAGTCATTAAAAAAATGAAATCTTACCATTTGTGACAACATGGATGGACTTAGAAAGTATTATGCTAAGTAAAATAAGAGAAAGACAAATCCATATTATTTCACTTATATGAGGAATCTAAAAAACAAAATAAAGGAACTAGTAAAACAAATTCATAGATATAGACAACAAATAGGTAGTCATCAGATGGGAAAGGGGTTGGGAGACTGGGTAAAAAAATGTTAAGGGATTAAGAAGTATAAATTGGTAGTTACAAAATAGTCATGGGATATAAAGTACAGCATAGGAAATAAAGTCAGTAATATTGTAATAACTGTTATATGGTGTCAGGTGGGTACTAGATTTATCGGGGGATCATTTTAAGTTATATATGATATAATATTGAATGTCAACTATTGATTCAAAAAATTTTTTAATTTTAAAGTAAAAATTGCCAGTCACTACAATAGTCATGCGAAGTACAGTATAGTACTGTCAATAATGTTACAGTAACTAACTGTATGGTGTCAGTTGGGTAGTAGACCTATCAGGGACATTACTTTGCAAGGCATACAAATGTCTAATCACTATGTTGTACACCTGAAACTAATATAATATTGTATGTCAATTTTAATTGTAAAAACTGTTTTTAAAAAGGAAAACAAACAAAAATAAATAAAAAAGACCTACTGATATGCACAACAATGTGAATGGATCTGAAAGCCATTATACTGAATGAAAAAATCAAAATCCCAGAAGTTAACATACTATCTGATTGCATTTATATAATATTCTTAAAATGATAGAACTACAGTGATAGAGAACAAATCAAGGAATGCCAGAGTCAGAGGATGGGGAAAGGGTATTACTCTAAAGGGGTAGCGTGACAGTTTCTTTGTGGTAATGGAACAGTTCTGTATTTTGATTGTGGTGGTAGTCACGTGAATATGTAAGTGATAAAATATCAAAGAAATATACCAGAAAATTAAAGAGTACCTATAAAAACCGATGTCTATAGTTTAATATAGTATTGTACCAAGGTCAATTTCCTGGTCTGATAATCTACTATATTTATGTGAGATGTTCTCACTGAAGGAAGCCGAGGAAAGAGTACCCAAGAACTCACTCTACAATTTTTGTAATTTCAAGAAAATCTACTTTTTTAACAATAAAAATTTAACAAACATAATTTAAAAAGGCAATAGACAATGTACAGACAGAAAGTAAAACTATAATCAATAAACTCAGTGATATACAAAATACTGTATCCATAAACAAGGGATGCTATATTTTTTTGATTTAGAATATGAGAAAAAATTCTTAGAAATTCAAAACACAATAGCATAAATTTTAAAAGGTCACTAAAAGGACTGAAAGAAAAAACTGAGAATAAAAGAATGAGAAAGAAAAAATTAGAGAACTAGTGAAGGCGGTCAATGTTCAACCAATATTTGTACCAGGGAGAACAGAGGAAAACAAATTTCAAAGAAATAATACATGAAAATTTTCCAGAAATAACTGTTGTTATTAGCACTGCTGCTGACAGAAACTGTCAAGTATTAAAATTTAAAAAACTAAACTCTATATATAAAGTGAAAATACTTATATAAGGAATCCTTATGTAATAATATACACATTGTACAGCCTTACAGCACTTCCGGAAATAATTTTACTTACCTTTAAACACTTTCAGAAACTAACATCATAACCTGGTGCATATTATTAATGTTTCTGCCCTGGCTGGTTTAGCTCAGTGGATTGAGCGTCGGCCTGCGAGCTAAGTGTCGCTGGTTCGATCTTCCAGTCAGGGTACATCAGAGAAGGAAAACTCTGACTCCAAAAAACCTCCGCTGCCTTGCGGCATACCTCTTCAGGGGAAAGGCTAAGGGAGTAAACCCCGACAGAAAATCAGGAGCCGGAGTCCCTAAGGCGGTTTGACGTTGTACTCAACACCGGCAACTCCTGCGGCGCACCTGAAGCCAAGCTGTATTGACTCCGTCTTTCCCTTGGACCCTTCAGCTGCGAAGAGAGGGGGGGTCTGCTGCATGGGCAACAGCAGACCCTCCATATTACCCTGCCCAGGCTCTGTAGCTTCAGCGTCATCACAAGATGTCGATTCAACACGGGAGGAGACAGATACCATGTCACTCCCAAGTCGGACTGCACAGCCATTCTCGGCGGTGCAGATAGACTCTTAAGAAGCTACACCATCGTCTCTCGAGACGGACGGCTGCCAACGACAACGATTATTAATGTTTATTGAATTTACTTTGTTTCTGGCTTTTGAACTTTTATATATTTAACAAAGATGCTGCTAGGCACCTCTTCAAATTGAGCAGTCTCTGAATTGAAGCTATATTATTTAATTCATTATACTGGTAATTTTTTTTAGTTCTAAAATACTATGGCTTTAAATTATCAGTAGGTATCAAGTATTTGCAATATATAACTAAACCATATATCAACTAAAGGTATTATCCTCCCCCCTCCCCAGCAATGTTTTTAGTTTTATTATGCATTCACTCTACCAAATATCCATTGAACATCTATCATATGCTACTGACTAGTCTAACCCTGGTGGATATAACCAAGTCTCAACCCTCAAAATTAACCAATTCTAATAGAGAAAAACATAGAACATATGAAATAAAAACGTTAAATAGCATACAGTGATAAATACTATGAGGTAAAATAAAGCCAGGTAAAGAGGACAGAGTCATCATTTTAAGGCAAGAGGTTCTATTTTACAAGAGCAATCCAGGTAGGATTCAGATGAGACAATGTCTGAGCAAACACCAAAGGAAATGAGAAACAGAACTATGGAAACACCTGAGGGAAGAACAGGTACAAAGACCCTGTGGCTAGAGTTATCTCTGGCTTTTTCAAGGCATTCAAGAAGGCCAGGATCACTGGAGCACAGAAGGAAGAACAGTATTAAAAGATGAGCTCAAGAGAGACAAGACCAGGACCAGATCATGAAGGACCCTGAAGGAATGTTTAAAGAGGTTTTGCTTTTGATCTAGTGAAATGGGCACCACTAAACTGAATTAATTCAAGTGGACAATAGAAGAAAGGGAAGAAGGTAGAATTCAAGTGAAGAAAGGGACGAAGGTAGAATTCAAGTGAGAGCCAAAAGTGACTTGAACCAGGGTTGTAACAGTGGTATGTGGTAAATAGTGCACTAGACTATATATTGAAGAACAAGACTTTGGAATTTGATAGATTGAATGTAGAAGGTGAGAGAGAGAGGGTGTGAAGGATGACTCTGGTTTTCGCCTGAATGACAGTGAAAGGATTGGGTTTGGAAAGTGCAGGTATATCTTAGACATAGAATGAGATGTTTATTAGACATGCAAGTAGGGATATCAAATAGGGAGTTCAATACATAAGTCTGAAGTTCAGGGGAAAGGTTCAGGTTAGAAATAAAAATTTGGGAGTTGGAAATCACTAATACTTAACATTCTCAAGCAACTCTCCACTACAGAAAATCATGAAGTATTTCTAAAAAACAGCTAGCCACTATTGATTGTGCAGACCTAAAGTAAAGGTCAGACATATATTTTATATCCACTGATCAGTCATTCATTCAACAAATATTTACTAAATGATACTCTGTGCCAGTTACTGCTTTGGGTGTGACTCATGATTGAGAATATTATAATGCATACACAATCAAGTACTTTAATGGTGTTTTTAAAAAGTGTAATTATTTTTTAAAAACCCTTGGAACATCTTCCCTCTACTTACTGCTAAAGGGAGAAAAGAAGATCAAACTAATAGAAAAAAAGATATTAAGTACAAATAAAAGATTACATTTTAGAAATATTTGTCAAATAATTGTGAATTTTGACAAATTAGTTTACAAAACAGGTTTCTAGAGAGAATTAAAGCAACCTCACAATCACTCATACTTTCCAAATGACCTTTCAAAAACAAACTGACTTGCTAAAAAGAATTAAAATTAGCCCTGGCCCGAGTGGCTCAGTTGGTTGGAGCGTCCTCCCATAGCTGAAAGGTTGCGGTTTGATTCCAATCAGGGCACATACCTAGGTTGCAGGTTGATCCCCAGTCCAGGCACAGGCGTGCGCAACCCCTCATCCAGACGGGTACAATCGCCTGGTGCCAACCCCTTAGTTCGGGCACATATGGGAGGCAACCAATCAATGCTCCTCTCTTGCATCAATGTTTCTCTCTCCCCCTTCCTCTCTCTCCCCTCCTTTCTCTCTAAAAAGCAATGGAAAAAAGTGTCCTTGGGTGAGAATACAAATAAAGAATTAAAATAAAAAACCCAAGCTATACTGCAATTAGATAAAGTTAAAGAATAAGAGAATATGCATCAGAGGCCCTTTGATGTTGGTCATTTAATATACCTATTCTCAGAAAAACCCACAGAAACATAGAATCTAAGTTTAGAAAAACTCTTTTAGAAAATCTAGTCCAAACACCTATCTAATATCTGAATCTCATCCACAAACCTATTGCTGTTAATGACAAGGAAGAGTAACTTTTTCTTTTTAACAGATTAGTTCTACTTTTGGAAAGCTCTGACTCTTAAACAGTTTTTTCTTAACATTAAAGTTTAATTAAACCTTTTTACCTGACCCTACTTCGCGGTTTTGGCTTAGTTAATTCTTTGTGTGAGGGGAGCTGTCCTGTGTATTGTAGGATGTTTAGGAGCTCCCTGGCCTCCACCCACTAGATAGATGTTAATAGTACTCCCTCTCCCAGTTTGTACATCCAAACAGTCTTCACACATTTACCAAACACCTAATGAGGGGCAAAATCACCCCTCTTGATCCACTGCTCTAGTTCTATCTGGTCGGACCAAGTAACAATGCTCACATTTAAGCATTTGGTACATGCCAGGCACAATACTGAGCACTTTGCATGTATTTTCATTTGTTTCTAAAACCATCCCAATTTTATAGCTGAGAAAGTAGAAGCTAAGAAGCTAGACAACTTGCCTAAATCATAGAGCTAATTAAGTGGCAGGTCTGAGATATGACCTACTGAATTCATTTCAGAGCTCATGCTTTTAATCTCAAACAAGTCTGACTCAAATCAAGTCTAATTCTTCACATATTTAAAAATAGCTCTTACTGTGAAACTCCTTACTATCCACCAGAGCTACCCCCAAAGCTTTAAGTTCTCAGTTATTTAAGCTGACAAAGCTTCTAATTTCTACACATCCTTCCCACTGAATATACACAGAACTAAAGACAACATACTTTATTGTACAGCAGAATTGATCTAATCCTCTTTTCCATTAATTATGATAGGTTTTTATTGGTAGGGGTGTGGGGAGATGGTAGAGAAGATGGGGTGATGGCAGCCATGATGTACTTCTGTTTTATATCATTTATTGCCAAAAACCACCCTCAGGTCTTTTCCATATGTGATGTTGTAAAGCCATGCTAAACTTAACGTATATTAGTGTTTTTCAAGCCTAATGTATATTCCCAAAAAGTTCATTTAAATTTAGTCCAACAATTCAGACTTTCAGCCTTTCGCCTCCTAGCACAACCGTTAAGAAGGATCACAACTAACCTCAAAACAAAAACAACCAAAACTGCCAGAAAATCAAACTGTATGGAGGTCTGACAACCAAGGATTAAAAGACATGTTCATCCAGATGGGTAGAAGGGATGAAGATGAGGAGCCGGGTGGAGAGGATGCAGTGTGACGGTGGAGGCATGGCAACCACGGCAGTGAGCAGAACGGGCAGTCCCACATTTACATGTCATGGATAAAAGCCTGGAGACACATGGATAAAAGCCCAGGCCAGACCACACAGTCCAGGGTTCCAGTGCCAGGAAAATAAAGCCTCATAGCTTCTGGCTATGAAAACCACTGGAGGTTCGGGCAGGAGAAAAAACTGCCTCTCTCTCAGGAGAGTCTGTTTAGAGGGTCCCCATGATCCTAGAATGCACACAAATCCACCCACTCTGGGAACCACCACCAGGGCAACACCTAGAGGGGCACCAGCCACTTACTGGAAGTGGGTGGAGTGACTGCAAATGGGGCCAGTGTTAAGGAGGTAGCATTGTTCCCTCTCAGACCCCTCCCACACACACAGCACCACAAAGCAGCGGAACGGGTTGCCCTGTCCTGGTGAATACCTAAGGCTCCACCCCTTACAACGTAACAGGTATGCCAACACAGGAAGTCAAAGCGGCTCTACCTAATACACAGAAACATACACAGGGAGGCTGCCAAATTAAGGAGACAAAGAAATATGGCCCAAATGAAAGAACAGATCTAAACTCCAGAAAAAGAACTAAATGAAATAGAGATAGCCAACCTATCAGATACAGAGTTCAAAACAGTGGTGATAAGGATGCTCAGAGAACTCATAGAGTACAGCAAAAAAAAGTGAAGGTTACACAGAGTGAAATAAAGAAAAATCTACAGGGAACCAACAGTGAAAGGAAAGAAGCCTGGATTCAAATCAATGATTTGGAACAAAAGAAATAAACAAGCATTTACCCGGAACAGAAAAAAGAAACAAGCACGCACACACACACACACACACACACACACACACACACACACACAGAGGAAGGCTTAGAAACCTCTGGGACAACTTTAAAAGTACTAACATTCAAATTATAGGGGTAGCAGAAGGAGAAGAGGAAGAGCAAGAAATTGAAAACTTATTTGAAAAAATAATGAAAGAAAACTTTTCTAAGTTGGTGAAGGAGATAGACTTACAAGTCCAGGAAGCACAGAGTTCCAAACAAGTTGGATCCCAAAAAGACCACATCAAGACATACCATAATTAAAATGCCAAAGATTAAAAATAAAGAGAGAATCTTTAAAGCAGCAAGAGAAAAGCAGAGAATTACCTAGAAAGGAGTTCCCAGAAGACTACCACTGATTTCTCAGAAGTGCCCTGGCTGGTGTGGCTCAGTGGATTGAGTGCCAGTCTGTGAACCAAAGGGTCTCAGGTTCAATTTCCAGTCAGGGCACATATATTCTGGGTTGTAGTCCAGGTTCCCAGTTAGAAGCGCATGAGAGGCAACCACACATTGATGTTTCTCTCCCTCTCTTCCTCCCTCCCTTCCTTTCTCTCTAAAAATAAATAAATAAAATCTTTAAAAAGAAAAAAAAAGACACTGCTGCCAAGACGTATTCAAAGAGATGAAAAGCAAGGACCTATAACCAAGATTATTCTAATCAGCAAAGCTATCACTTAAAACGGAAGGGCAGATAAGATGCTTCCTAGACAAGGTAAAGCTAAAGGAGTTCATCACCACCAAGACCTTATTAAATGAAATGTAAAAGGGACTTATTTATAAGAAAAAGAGATCAAAACTAGGAATAGTAAAATGACAACAAACTCACAACTATCAACAACTGAATCTAAAAACAACAACTGAATCTAAAAACAAACAACTAGAACAGGAGCAGAATCATAGATATGGAAATCACTTGAAGGATTATCAGCTGAGAGGGGGGAGGGTGAAGGGCGAGAATGGGGGAAAAGGTACAGGGATTAAGAAACATAATTGGTAGGTAAAAAATAGGGGAGATGTTAAGAATAGTAAAGGAAATAGAGAAGCAAAAAACTTACATGCACAACCCATGGGAATGAACTAAGGGGGGGGAGGGTTGCTAGAGAAAAGAGGGGTACCGAGCAGACAGGGGCAAAAGGGGAAAAAAATTGGGACAACTGTAATAGCATAAATATAATTTTTAAAAAGAAGCAGATAATAAATAAATTTAGTCCAACCATCTAATTTCAGAGATCATTTTGGATGGTTATTATATTATTTACTACCCTTCATCTTTCATTGTTGTGTACAAATTTGATAATTTGCCTTCTCCAGATGAGCATAAGACAAGGCAAACAATAAAGCCACCTTCCATGATCAATAACCTTTCGGTAGATAGCATCATTCAAAATCAAAACCATATTGATAAATTAACACAATCAACTAGTGGCTAACTCAATATTCCTTCATCCCATACCCAAGAATATTTCTTAAAAATGACTGCACCAAAAACTAAGCTTAAGTCCCAATACATTACATTGCTGCTAGTCCACCAAATATATCAGAGAAAAATCTAAGTTGCTCTGACAATCTATTTTTAGCAAATTGATTCTGGTTCATTTTTAACCTGTCTTCTTCAAGCTAGTCATAAAAGATCCTTTCTTTTTTTCTTGTTCTAAATCTTCTACCTTTTTCCAAATAAGGCCTAGAATCCTCTATCTTTTAGCACTCTTTGTATTCCCCCAAAACTTTTTAAGACCACAAATAATACCAGTAATTTTAAGATTTTGCAGGCAGTTAGTTCCTTTTATAAAATGTTTAACTAGCCCAGAAGACAACTCATTAATCCAGATGCATTCTTTCTCCATACTCATATTGGTTTTATGTCCTTTCTAGCAATGTTTGCTTTGTTATTACTATTACTAGCGGTGGTGTTGGTGGTTTACTCTTCCTAAATAAGACTTTTTTCTTCCCTTTATGCCAATCTATATTATTACACTTTCCTTGACTACCTTTTTAAATGTAATATAAGAAACCCATTTGGTTGGTCTTAGCTTTTCTTTTTTTTTTTTTTGAAGTCTCAGCTCATTTTCCTGATTTTTAAAAACATTCATTTTTCTATATTTTACTATGGCAATCTTAGCTATTTGCTTTGTTTTTAAAGTAGTGTGCATATCAGCCTGGCCCAGTGGTTCATTTGGTTGGAGCATCATCCTGTACACGAAAAGGTTATGGATTCATTTCCTGGTCAAGGCACATACCAACATTGTGGGTTCAATCTTTGGTTGGGGCATGTATGGAAGGCAACCAATCAATGTTTCTCTCTTTCTCTGCCATCCCCTCTCTCTAAAATTTAATAAACATTCCCACCTGAGGGATTTTTTTAAAAAAGGTAGCATGCATACCTTTGAAGAGTTCATTATGTAATAACGCTAAGGATCTGTCCAAAAAATATCAAAATTACATTTTTACTTAACTCCCTAAAATATTCTTCCTTTTTGGAGAAATTTATACTGTAGAATCATTGGTGAAATAAATTATAAAATACACAAACGAAAACACTAAGGAATTCTTAGGAATTCTGCTGTAGAAGACTATTCTATAACATTGGGGATGCTCATGACTAAGTTTTTTATTTTTATGGTATGAGTTATATAACAGTACATACAGTAATATCCCAAAATCACTTTAAGTGCATATGTATGATTTTCTAGTTTTATACAGACACAGAAAAAAGGTTATATGTAAAAATATTTAAAGTATTTTTCTTTGATCATAACATTTTATTTTTTCCATGTGCTTTTCTGTACTTATCAAATTTATGTAATAAAGATGTATCATTTTTACAACACAAGTATTATAATTTTAAAAGACTCAGCAGAACCAGAGGATAATACTCTATAAAGTACAATAAAAAAGGTCTAGCTTGAGATTTCTGCTTTTATAACTCTACTACTATAACAAGCTTAGAAAAACATTTCTGGACACCAAACCAAAAGCCAGTACTAGATAATACTAGTTAGTCTAACTATGTAAGTCACGACAACCATCAAGATGACCATTCAAAGTTTTAGAAATTAAATGGGGGAAATCACAAGAACTTCCTGACATTTCAAGGAAAGGATATAGCTATTAACTATTTAATATTTAAATACATTAATAATAAAATAATATAAAAATGTATATTCCCCCAATACTCCCTTCCTACAAAATGAAGGATCATAAATAAAAACAGGAGTAAAGGCAAAAAAAAAAAAAATTCAAAATGTTTTAAATTGTGCTAAAATTTCCCAATAAAGTAAGCTATGTCACCTGTTAATATTTAAAATGTCATGGCAAAAATAGTTAGCTTTATTTAGAAATTTTGTCTGGCTGAAGGTCAAGTAGAAATAATCCAAAAACTTATCTGCTTATACTCTCTTTCAGTAGCAGTATCTAGATCATCTATTCAAAGTCTATGCCCTATAAACTAAAAATAATAATTTTAACCAATTAAGACTTTATCATTCAAATACATTTGGTTCTGTAAAATACTACTACATATAAGTGGTTCAACTCATCCTAATTCATTCAAAAGTAAAAATATATTCACTTTCTTCTTTAGGAAATTATTTCACTCATTCTATTTCTCTCTATATAAAACTTCTTCAAATATATCAAAAACATTATTTCAAAATTAGCCTTTCCTTAAATTTTTTGATATTCATAAAAAACAATACCAAACATAATGCATTCTTAAATTACATGAAGATTCTAAGACTTTAAACGAAATAAAAAACATCAAACCCATTAAACCAATATACAATTTATTTTAAATAACTTGCCATTAAACTGGCCATCAAGACCTAAGATCTTTTAAATTCAGAAATGCAAATGAGCATAATAAACAAAGGCCAAACATCTCTCAATCTCACTCATATACATACATGTATAGAATTATAACCCAGCAATATCATGTAATAAATGAATACACACCTTACTTTAGTATATGCCAGGGTAGACACACAAAAACAAGAAAAAATTTTTGAAATCAGAGTATAAAGGGACTCTGCTTTTTCAAACAATGCAGCACTGAAAGCCAGGTCAGCATCCTTGGACATTACTAGGGAACTTTTAGCACATCTGATATTTCCATCATCTTCAAGATTCCTCTGAATTATCAGAAAATTTCCCAGTCTCCCCCTACCTCACCTGTCCACAGACTTCCACTGGCTTTCTTCCCTCTACTGTGTAATGATGCTATTGTGGTTATTTAGGCTTTAAATGTTCAGAGATACAACCCCCTCTATACATTAATTCAGTTCATTTTCTCACAGACACTGACTCAGCCGTAGGTTGTGCAGCACTGACGTTTCTAACCAAACAGCATTCTGTGAGCTGTGATCATCCCATTTCCTCATTTCTGTGCTGTGATTGGCTATTGTAATTGATAGACAGGAGGAAGAAAACTCAGGAGATAAGAGCTTAGTGATATGAAGATATGTTGCCAAAAGCCATCTGTAAAGCTAATTCTAGCTCTGTCAGCCTGCCAGATTTTAGAAAACTAGGATGCATCTAACTTTTTTTTTTCTCTCAATATTTCATTGTGTACTTATTCTGGACAGTAAAGCTTCTCTTTAAAACCAAAGAGAAAATATTATTTGTACTTTAAGAACCCACTAAGAACTACTCTTAAACAACAGAACTTTTCCATTTCTAAACTGCTGCTGGGACTACGGAGCGACTTAAAAGGGAAGCTGTAAAGCTCAACCTCCAAGCAGTCTCAGAAGAAGCAAGCATGCGTATTTCTATGTGGAAATGAAACCTTGCGGCAAAGTCTGATATTGAACATATGATGCATTTATCTCGAGTAACCTGAGCAGACTGCAGATTTGAGTTTTAAATAGTCAGATTCAACCCAATTCATATATTCAAGAGCTTTTAGCATATTATCAATCTGGGTATTTTAACATTAATTATATAGAAAGGGTGCTTTGTTTTTTTCTTTTTAAATAGCAAAAAATGCCTTAATATCGTTTTTTTAAAAGTTGTCATAATTCAGACCAAATATTCTTTAATTGAAATGATCTTTAACCTCTCAGCAAACTACCAGTAACTATAAAACTACTGAGAAAGAAACAAAGTTCAGTAATTTTTTTTAAACTATGTAATTCATTTGTATGCACTTGCAGAGGAGAGGGATCATAGGCACCAGAAGGCTACCCATGTGCTGGTTAACCTCCAGCCTTGTCTTACCTTTTATCAATGTATCACATATTAGATCTACATTCAAAATAAAGCTCAGAAAAACAAGCACATTAAAGTTATATTTGATGAAAGAGAAGACATAGGCAATGCCCACCAAACTCTCAAACCTAAATGACAGGGTACACATAAAAAGTCAATATTACTGTCACTTTTATAATTCAATAAATTTATTTTTATCCTTGCCAGTAGCAAAGGTGGGCGGGGGGAATCAAAGGAAAAAAGATGGGAAAAGGAGGCTATTCTAAATTGTGAAGAGAACAAAGAAAAAACTAACTTAAACAAGTTTTTAAACTAACTACAAAGACAATAAAGTATTCTTTCTCCTTCACTGCTCAAGACTGAATGTTTGTGTACCCCAATCATATGTTGAAATGTTCCCCCAATGTGATGGCATTTGGAGATGAGGTGATTCACGTCATGAGGGCAGAGCCCTCCTGAGTGGGATTAGTGCCTTTATAAAAGAGATCCAAAAGAGATTCCTAGCCCCTTCCTCCATGTGAGGACACAGCAAAAAAGAGGGTTGTCTGAACCAGAAAGTAAGCCTTACCAGATACAGAATATGCCAGCACCTTGATCTTGGGACTTTCCAGCCTCTAGAACCAGGTAAAATACATTTCTGTTGTTTATAAGCTACCCAGCCTACTGTATACCATTTTAATAGCATACCTAAACAGGCTGAGACATTTACATTTTGTAAATTTCAATTCCCAATTCTATTCGAGGTGGCAATGTACCCACCTGTATTTCGCAGCCTCCTTTAACCAGAGATAACCATATGACATAGCTCTACCAATGATTTATAAACAGATGCCTTGTGGAAATTACTGAGAAATTTAATTTAACATAAATAAATATAAATAAAACCCCTTTCCCATTGTCCCCTTCTATCTTTATCTTCCTTATCTGGAAGTTGGATATAATAGCTGAAGCTACGGTAAAGCCATCTTGTGATCATGACGAAAAGCCAAGAAAATCAAAGATTTTTGATCCTAACATCCTTAAGCTACTAAATCTACATCAGGCATTGCCTACCTGTGGACTTATGTACAAGAAAAATAAATCCCTAACTTAAGCCAGTGTTTCATCTGGTTTTCTTTTAATCAAACATCTCTAAATAAAATATACAAGATTCAAAAAAGGATGAGAGCAGATAGAAGCACACACTGCCATTTACAGGTTGGATGGCCTTAGCAAAGTTTCTTAACCTTATTCTTTTCATCTGTCAAATGGAAACAAGTAATACTATTCAGAGAACTCCACCTTCAAATTCAGTCAAGATAATCTCCAGAAGGTCCCTGGAAGGAATCTACTTAATCATCCAAGGATTAGCTCAGGTCTCTTTCACTGAGTCCCTCTCTGAACTCTTATTTTACTATAACTCTCTACCATAGTTTAGTGCCCTACCATTCTCTAATTATTCCCTATGTAGTTATTAAAGCATCCCACGGTGATACCCTGACAAATTTCTGAATCTCTCTTGAACTGAATGCAGGTTCTGAACAATATTTGTTGATTGTTAGTATTTAAAACCTCTCAATCAATTTAGTTACTATCAGTTTAGTAAACACCATTTTTAAAAAGTCAATTGTATATTTTTTAAAGTAACCTAAATATGTTCCTAAATACACAGAACAAGAGGTCCACAAGTGAGGCGAAAATAAGCACAAAGGATTTCACGATATTTTCATTAAAAGAAAAATTCCTGTATTGGTATTTATTTTCTGTACTGCAGGAGTCTACCTAAAAAGAGCACCAAAAATTACTGATGCTATATGTGTTACTAAAATAACAGCAATGAAAAAAGTAGTTTTTATACGCATGTAGCTTTTATAAAACAAACAGCTTATTTTCACCGTCACCACTCCATATATAATGCACTATTGTATAACAGCAGAAGAATATTAAGAACTAGGAAGGATAACATACAATTCACCAGAAAATATATATACAACATAACAAATATAAATATAGCCCCACACTTAAGGAGATAAAACCAGTATCTTTAATCTCAAAGACAAAATAATTATCCATGTAAGCAGGACAGAGATAAAGAACTAGAGTAGAGCCATCAGTTGAAGGACACACAAAACACACATACACACAAATGAACAAACCCCAAAACACTCATATCATTGGTATGTACTTATAAATTAATAAAATCAACTTAACATTTTCATTTTTAGACCTCACCACATTAATAGTCTATAATAAAGGTAGACATTGTCAGGAGACTTAAACAGTACCAGCCACTCATATTTTCTAGCTGCAGCATACAATTTAAAAGTACCTGAATTATTTCTTTAAAATTACAAAAAAGTTCAATATCACGGTATTCTTTAATTCTTTTTCAAGAAAGTTGATATTAGTTTTCAGTATCAGGAGAATTTTACATTTATGTAAGTTAAATGTTCAATATCCCCTAAGTAAATATTCATAAAGCACAACACTTTATGAAAACGTGCTTCCATACCTACAATAAATATGTGAAGTTTATGAGCTGTTAATTAACACCTTAAAATATCAGATCACTTTAGTGTTCTAAATAAGGTGGTCCTTAAGCCACACAGCACAAAATGAAAGCTTCAAAAATTATAAATGGGCTAAAACTTTTGAAATATATTTTATTTAATGCATCAAACTTTAAATGAACCAGTGGAGTCACTGCAGAAAGACTGATTCTTCCATTAGGATCAGGATGACAACACAATATAAATTCACATAGTTAAAAATGTATGGAGGCAAAGACTGAAAAGAAGCCTATAAATTATCTTGTATAATCTATACACAATGTACTTAGAAAATAAAATGAATCCCCAGTAGAGAATTTTAAATACAAAGAACGAAACTGCCTTGCCAGAGTGCCTAATTAAATTAAATATTGCATTATTCATGGGGTTAACTAAGAAGTTTTCACATTATTTACAATCAGAAATAAAAATCCAAAAAAATACAAATATAAGAAAAAGAAAAGAATTGTTTCTCTAAACGTAACTAAAGAGAAACGCAAACATTCAAAATATTTTGTAAACCCCATCCTCTAACAGGACTTGCCACAACCAAATGCATTTTGGTTCTTTATAAAAATCAATTTTATCAGAGCTTTGATATGTGAAATACATATTTTCTACCTACCTTGAATGTTTATAAAGTTTACGAGGTCTACAATGCAATTTCCGATCCCAATTCTCTGGATCACTGGAGTTACTGTCATAAGCATGAGGCCGTCCTGCCATCCCACTTCAAGCTTTCTCACACTACTGCTCTGAAAGCACACATGTAGCACCCATAACCTACATAAAAAAGTAGTGTTGACCTTTAAGTCTATTCCATGCAGAAAATAGTCAAAAATTTTTAAATACTTCCTAATATTATCGTGACATTTTTTAAAAAGTGATGAACAAGATTAAAAATACTAGACATACAAAATACCCCAAATTAGATTAAAACAAACAGCAGAAGTCTTTTTAGGTACTTTTCATTTGATTCTTCTATTAAATTTGCTACCGTTTTGCAACAGTTTAATAATGTGCTATTTATATTTAGTAAATATATTTAACTGCCATCTGGATACCTCATGTTTCCAAATATTAATACAGTACCAAAAAAGACAAAAACAATTCCAGAAAATGATTCTTTGAGACAAAATTTCACTTGGAATACATTTCTTAAATACTAAAAGTTTAGGATTGTTCGGCAAAGCATCTAGCAACTAGTAAAACCAAAAACCAATACTGTTATCTCTTTAACCAAGTTAAAGACCTTGAATAAAAATTTAATATTTGCCCAAAAATAAAAGTACGTAAGCATTCTGACGTTTCCTTACAGTGCAATTACCACATCAATGATTCATATGCTTTATTCATTTCATATGTGAGGCTTGTGACTTATTTCTATAACAGTTGTATGAAAGTATAAGAAAACTCACTTAATAGCTTTACAGAATACCTGGACTAAGCACTTTAAAGTATACTCATTTGCCAATGTAATCTTCACAAGCACTTTACAAGGTAGGCATTATAATCCCTATGTACAGTATTAAAAAAAGTCTCAGAAGTTTAGTAATATTTCCAAAGTTCTCAATGCTTATAAACAGAATTATAAATAACAATGAGAATTTATATAGAGAGTTGATCTTAAAAATGCTCGAACTATTTTGTTTGGAAATTGTAGGTCAGATTTGACTTTTAGAGATTGCAAACACAAAACGAAAAACCAAATGCAGTTGAACAATTTGAACAAAGGTATATTAAGTCAGACTAGAACCCAGGTTTCCGGACACCCACTCCTATAGCTGTGTACCTTCTACAAACTTTTGCAAGCTGGATTTGATAGAAGGAAGTGAGGAGAAGTTGTGCATAAAAGTCAAATGGAACCCAGAATGTGGAAAAGACCATATCTTCCTGAGTTTTATTAGGTATTCCGTACAATACCACACACATACACATTCACACACACAAAGCCAAAGATAAACGCACTAAAATTGTAAGTCTATCTCAGAACTCATTAAAAGAAATACCTTCATTTTAGAGAAACTATTTCGCTATGTTTATACTTTTTTCCTTATAGTTACTTAGTATTTTCTTTCTAAAAGCTGGAAATCATGTAAATAAATATTTTAATATAATAAATATGTAAATAAGTATCAATGAGTGAAATAAAAATAAAAAGGAGAAAGGAGGAGAACTGCATAATGGCTAACTTATATTCTAAACAAATACTGTGAGAAACGCTCACATTAAATCACCGGGACTCAGGACTTGAGAAGCAAAGGACTTGAGCAGCAAAGTGAGGTGTTTATTCATGAGTCTGCAGAGTTGGGCACACCACCAGCCAGGAGCATGTTCGCACGAAGTAGACAAAAAAAACTGGTTTTATAGTAATGCAATTAGCTCCCCCACCTCACGCAATTAGCTCCCCCTCCCCTCTCCTATTCCTCCCACCCCGTTTCTCTATTACTGGTTAATCTGGGTTCACAATCTAACGCAATTAACTACTTAACTCAGGGTGTGATTAACTAAGAGTAATCTAGTTATAGCTCTATCTCCAACTTATTTGCAAAGTTATCTAGCTACATCTTCCCATTTCTCTGTGTTTGGTGACAACAGTCTTTCTCCTTTTGATCCCAGAGATATGTGTGAGGAGCTGCAGAATGTCATTTCCTTCTCCCTTTTCCATGATTCATCTGTTAATTATCTCCTACCTGTTTGAGAGTCATTGGCTTGCTTCTGCATTGTCTCCTTACTTCACAGATCTTCCAGTAAGCTATTTTAGGTATTAACATTTCTTTACAAGAGCATTTTTTCTCTTCCTAACCCGAAACTGTAAGACACACCTGCCGTGTATTAAGGTAGCCACAAATGACCATTTAGGGAAGAAGGATCCTAAACCATGCAATGCAGTGACTGAAAAAGTAAAACCACAAGGAATAGATAAGGTAAATTCAGATGTACATTTTCCACCATTTTACAGTGGGCAGCACATATATTCCAATATGTCTTCCTAATCAAGCTTATGTAAATTAACAAGCATGTATTTTACAACCAGCCACAAGAAAGTAAAGAACATTCAGATGAAGGCTATCCAAAAAAAAAAAAAAAAAAAAAATCAATTGCAAAATCATATTTCTATTTCATTTGTCAACAAAAGTTCGTTACCACCATGTGAAAGCTTTCTCCCCACTCCTCACTCCTCACTCCCAATAGTCAGGGATACAAGCACACTAAAAACAAGTAAAATTAAAGTTTGAGATATCTGGAAAAAATATACCTGAGTTTGTCTATACATGCTAATGAATTTTAAATGTTATCAATAAGCTACAACTACAAATACATAAAAAGCAAATCACACATTATATACATTCTGAAATGTCTAATTTGTTACAGAGCCTACTGGTTGGGGGATGGGGAAAAGGGAACAGCTTTTAAGATGCCTTTTCATGACTATGGCTAGTAGCTAGTGTCTTAGTTATGCAAATAGCTTTGGTTCTCCCAAGGCCCCAAGATGGGAGGGGTTTTGACCACGGAATGGTGCAGAAAGAGCATACAGAGCCTGCGCAAGGTTCTGTGAATGGTCAGAACTGGTTACCACACCCACTGTGTCAGAGGACGCAGTCAGGGGTTTAAAAATAGGCAGCAGACATTTTAGCTAGGATCTCCATGGGATTTTGAGAAGAGGAGAGGAGATCCACACTGTTTGAAGAACAGAGAGGATCTCCATGCAGTTTTGAGAGGAGATGCACGCGGTTTGCAGGAGGAGGGGAACACCATGAAGCTTGGAAAGGAAAGGGAGAATTCCATGCAGTTTACAAGGAGGCTGGAAACACCACATCCTTCTGCATTAAGAGCTGGAGAGCACTGCAACACAGGCAAAACCTCCCCAATCAGGATCCAATGATTGGGAGCTGCTGGTAAAACTGAACTGTGTCTGGGAAGTAGGAAGACTGTATCTTTGACTTTTCTAAAACTAGCCTGGTTTGGTAGGGTAAGGCAGAACTATATGTTTGTGGGTGTTTTAAAGAAAATAAGACTTAACGGCAAAAATCCGCAAATAATCTAAATAAACAATTCTTTTTCTTTTCACCAAACTCTGGTATTGAGAGTTATGCTTCTGGCGGTGGGCAATCGGGCCTCTTTAATAACTGAACAGCCCCGTGGGTTCTGTTTCAATCCGGACAGCCCATGGATTCTGTTACATAATGATCTCTTCTGTTTTAACCATTCTCTGTGCCATACGAATGACATTATATTTATCTTATTTCATTCATCCATCCATTCATTCAAACACTTAACACCTACTACAAAAAGACAAGTAATTTACAAGATGCTGAAGCAAGTCAGACATTGTTCCTGTTCTCAGAAAACTCACTCTAGTAAAAAGACTCCACAAATGGCTCCATATGCCACTTCACTCTCTCTCTCTCTCTAATCTAGAGATGACCCTGAGGTCATCCTTGACTTCTCATTTCTCTCTATCAAACCTACTTCAAATTTTCTTTTGACTCCTCTCCCTTTTCACCTATAAGGCTACTGCCTTCAGTTAAAACCCTTAACAACTATCAATAAGCCTCCTGGTTGACCTCTTTACCACTCCATTCAATTCTACATCTGCTCTCATGTAATGAGAATTACCTTTCAAAAAACTTCTAATGGCTCTCCATTTTCTTTATCTAAACTCCTTACCATAAAAATTTCCTTCAAAATCTGACACTTGGATCCCCAATGTCTACTTCGTATTAGACAAACTAAAGTTTGGATCTCATAATCAACCAAAAAATAATTACTGGACTACTAAAAACAAAGTTCTTAGAAAATAGCATAGTCTACTACTGTTTTTAGACATGATAAAAAAAATAAATTCTAAGTAATCTAGAAACAATCTTTATACAGGACTGTTGATTAGAGGCATGAATTCAGGAGACTATCAAAAGTTAACTGGTAAAAAGGTGATTCCGTTACCTTTTTGGATATTACTATCTAAAATAGAGGGGAAGGAAGAATCTTCAGGATTACAGTAACATAAATAAGTGTTCCCAGGGACACTATTTCCAGGTAATATTAATTAACACAACGATCTATAGAAGGGTAAAACAACCTGATAGTACATGAAGACAAGTTACTCTGTTCTCCCTATGAATCAATACACTAGGAAGTTTAAATACAAGGTGCCCCAACTATCTGAGAGTAGAGCTCCTATGAAAAAGTACATGCAACCTAAGAAAAGTTTTATATGAGTTTATTTGAGCCAAACTCACTACAACTACTGGAAAGCAAAAGTAAACGGATTGAGAAAATGCTCTCTGGGAAATAGCAATTTTGCCACTTATTTTATACAACAGAATCAAAGGAATAGAGAGATAAGGAGGGCTAAGTGAAATTCATTAGTGTTATATTAGGGAGACAGGAGAACGCAAAGCAAGGAAATCTCTGATATTGAATAAAAAGCAAAACAGGCAGACACAAAATTTTTTTAAGCCAGTGGGTACCAGATAGTTAATACTTACAGTACACAGAAATAGTAATGTTGGCAACAAGATAGCAACGTGGTCTTGTTACAGAAACAGGGGAGCCCAAAAATCCCCAGAGTTTGCGGCTGGGGGATGAGGAGAAGAAAGAAGCTTTCAGAATGCCTCCACGTGCCTGAGGCTGGTGGCTAGTGTCTTGGATGCTTCCAAGGCCTCAGGTAGATGGGAGGGGTCTTGAACCAGGGGATGGTATGGAAAAAGCAGACAGAGCCTACTAAGGTTCTGTGAATGGTCAGAACTGTTTGCAACACCCACTGCGTCAGAGGACGCAGTCAGGGATATATAAGCGGCTGCGGACATTTTTAGCTCTCTCTCGCTCTCGTGTGCTCCCTCCATGTGGCTTGGAGAAGGGGTCTACAGGCTGCTTTAAGAAGAGGCTCTCACCTTGTGGTTTTGAGAAGGAGAGGAGATCCATGCAGTTTGCAGGAAGAAGGTAGTTTCCAAGGAGGCTGAGAATCCAGGCGGTCCTGCATTGAGAACTGGAGGGCACCACAGCACAGAAAGGACCTCCCCAATCAGAATTGAGTGATTGGCAGCTGCTGGTAAAGCTGAACTGTGTTTGGAAAGTAGGGAAACGGTGTTTCTGACCTTCCTAAGACTGGCCAGGTTTGGTAGGAGGGAGGCAAGGATATGTGTTTATGGGTGTTTTAAAGAACATAAGACTTAACAGCAGAAATCTGCAAGTAATCTAAATCTATATAACTGTTAAATAAATAATTCTTTTTCTTTTCACTAAACTCTGGTATGGAGAATTATAATTTTGGCAGAAGGCAATCGGGCCCCTAACTAAAGAGCCCGTGGGTTTTGTTTTCAATTGGAGCAGCCCAGGGGTTCTGTAACAGTCTCCTGCTCTGGTGCTGGTAGTTGGGTCTGGAAAAGAAAATTACTCCGATATTTCAAAGAACTATTACCTTAGATGCACAAAGAGAACCAACAATTTCAAAGGTAAAGACAGGCCTTTGTCAAGGAAGATACAGGCCTAGGACTTGACTAGCCACTATGCCCCACTATTAGGAATTTTTACGTTCAGACACCCTGTGGGGTTACTTTCAGTCTCTGGGTTTGTAGGACCCTGAGCTTTCAGGCTTAGTATGTAGCTCCCTTTTCAGCTACAAAACCTCTCATAAAGTGAAGAAACAATTACCATTAATTTATGTGGAAAAATTTTTGAGCATTTCCAGACCCAAAAATAACCTACCAAATTATACCAAATAGGCTTGACAAGTCCGGTTTTATGCTAAGTGTAACAGCCCTACAAACTCTCTTAGGCTTTTCTGGTATCTTGGGACACATCTTGCTAACAGATGTAAAAAATAAATAATAAAGCACAAATGCTCACAGACACAGTCCGAAGCTATATGGGGCCTGATGCTGAGTGTAGTTCCCAGAGAAGGAGGTTGGTGGTCTCACTTCTAGGGATGTATGCTGCTTCTATAACAGCTTGCTACAAAACACACTGAATGCTATTTTTCCTTTTTGCATTTATTTGTAAAAGCAAGAGGGAAAACAATGAAAAGAACATAATCACATGGTGATGCCAGGGCCAAGATCCAAGGATTGCCTTCAGCGCATAGAAAGCCAAATATCAAGAAGTGTGGGTGTTAGAGACTGATAAAGAGGTAGTCAAGAAGGTACCCAAGCTAGTAAAATGTCTTCAGATCACCTTTCCTATACGGAAAAGACAAAGAGGATGAGAAAGAGCCCCAGAGAGCGAATAACTAACTTGAGAATTGCAAACTAAAGAAGCAAAACCTGATTTCACACATTTAATTCTATACTAACTATACAGGACATCTTCAGAATGTGGACCCTGAATAAGAAAGATGCCTACTAAAAGCTCCTGGAGGCTAACTGGTCTCAAATTTTAGTAACAGAGTCTAGCAGATGTTTCTACACAGGGACCTCTCATGCAAACTGTACTTCAGGAAGAAGCCTGTACTGAACTGCCTGTCTGCACTGTGTTTCTGCCATCTTAGCCAGCTCTCATACTGACCAGTAAGGACAGGGCCTTTTGGACCAAACAAACTACAAGGACTTGGAATCCTCATCTGCATGAGGACAAGCCAATCAAGGACTGGGGCAGGGACGTCTGTCCATATAAGTTAGCTCCCTCTGGCTCTGGAAGCACACTTTCCCTTCAACCAGAGATAGAAGACTGCTTTTCCCCCCTACAGCTGAAACACAGAAGACATCTAGCCAGAGCAGAGAGCCAGAGTGGAGCAGACCAGACCAGACCAGAGCTGCGTAGCCTAGCTGAAGAGCAGACTGGCCTAGGGCAGCCTCAAAGCAGTGCTATTCCATGCAGTGTCACTACTGAATAAAGCTTCTTTCGCACCGCAACCCAAACTGGGGATTCCTGTTGGTATTGAATTGGCACCGAACATCACTTGACAAGAGAGACCTTGATGAAGAATTTCTGATGGGCCAGAAGCTTGAGGGATCATTTAATAAGCCTCCTGTCTCAGGAATAAAAGAGACTGTACAAGCCTGAAATGTATAAAATAAATGATATAGATATAACAACCATGAAAGCTTTGAAAAAGTGCTACAAAGTTTTTATAATTTCCTCATGATTGCTGACTAGCCCACTCTAAGTGTAAGATAAATCCTTAGTGAGAAACTAAACAATCATTTTTAGCTACAAAAAGAACTGGAAAGCCTAGAGGAACAGAGTACTACACCACAGATAACTGTCAAAGAGAAAAAAAAATCTGAATAAATTATTTTTAAAAAGCACAACTGTTTAACTGTTTAAAAGCACTGAACAGTGTCCCAAAGCATACAGTAGTGAAAGAATAGCTTACTCTTAGAAAGCCTACAATTGAAAGTGAATAGAATCATAAATTCAGTTTTAAATTTTTATGTTGAGTGCCCTCCCTACCCACCACAAACACTGTGAAAAAAACCAGGGAACCACACAGCTCAAGTGGCTAAGAAAATAGTTAAAGGCTGAAAGTGTAGCTGGAAATTTAAGACAGATATACTAGGACTAAAAGAACCACAGAGAGGTGAGACCCAAAAATCTGAGCATAAACTCTGCTCAGTTAACCTACACATGCATGGGGAAACCTAGGTAGCTCTATGGTATGCTACAGAGAAATTTACCTTAGAAAGCTGGTATAACATCCACGAGCTTGACCCTTTTATAACCTAGTGCATTCTCCAACCATGCACAGCCCAAGCACCAGAAAGCCAAAGTCATTAAAGGCTTGGGTGTCAGACAACAGAGACCAACACTGGCCAATGAGAAATCAGGAAGGAATCCTCAGCAATAGAACCACAAGGAAGGTGAGTTCCAAAATCTGAGTATAATCTCTGCCCCAATTTTTGACTCACTCAACACATGCAGGAGATCCCTCCCCCCATCCTACTGCCCAGGAGACCAAGCTAAAAAAACAAATAGATGAAAGGAGAATTAAGGACAGATCATCAGCTGCAGTTTGAGTCCAGGCAAATTAAAGGTACACAAGAAAAAAACAAAAAAAGAAAAAAGAAATCCTCATAATAAACTACAATGTTTAGGTTTCAACCAAAAATTATGAGATGCAAAGAAACAAGACAAAAAAAGGTAGTCACAAGAAACTGACTCCAAGGGGGTCCAAATAAACACTTCAAAGCACATATTATAAATATATTCAAACAATTAAAGGTCAGTATATCCAGTGAACTAAGAGAACAATGACAGAAGGAAATCTCAATAGAGAAGTAAAAACTATCCAAAATACGGTAATTCAGATCTAGCTGAAAAAAGCAATAACTAAAGTGAAAAATTCATTAGATGAGCATAATAGGAGAATGATAACAAAAATAACATCAAGGAACTTGAAAATAAATCAATAAAACTTGCCTAATCCATAGAATAAAGAGAAAGTTTGGAGAAAAATGAACAGATCTGCAGTTACAGGTAGGACATCTAATGATACAAAATATAAGTAACTGGTGTTGAGGTAGTATAGTAAAAAGCTAGGAAAATTCCTTGACAAGTCAAATGAGGGAAACTAAGACAAGATAATTAAACAAGGCCAAGCAATTAACAGCCTGCTAATAAATCACAAGATGTTTTTATTATATATTTTTTATTCATTGCTTTTAGAGAGAGAGAGAGGGAGAGGAAGGGAGGGAGAGAGAGAGAGAGAGAGAGAGAGAGAGAGAGAGAGAGAGAAAGGCTGATTTGTTGTACCATTTATTTAGGCACTCACTGGTTGATTCTTGTATATATCCTGATTGCGGATCTTCCCTAACCAAAAATACTTAGGAGCGAACGGTTTATATCTCTCCTCCACAACCAGAAAGTGAGTAGCTTAAATCACCCTTGTTAAGGAGAGAGGGATCAGAGACCCAGTTAGTGCCATTAGTGTCAGCCAAAGCTCAGAAATGATAGGGGAATAAATAAGGAAAACTCTTGTAAGATCACAGGGCTCAGAATTCTAGGGGGGTGGGCGTGTGGATTGTTAAGAGTATACATTTAGTTAGATGGTAACAAAAGAGGAGGGAGCGAACAGAATCAGACATCTGATTAAGCCTAATTGGGAAGGGAAAAAATAGCTTTTTCAGTCACCCTGGGGAGTAACTGACATTTTTCTGCCAAATGGAATAAAACACCCGAGGAGGCAGGAAAGACAGCTTTTCAGGAACCCCAGGGAGACCGCCCAAGTAATGGGAGAAAGGAGAAAATGGTGAGGGACTTCCTTTTACTAAGTGCACGTACAGAACCCAAGATGGCACAGAGGAAACGCCTTTTACTGAGTGCATGCACAGTAGAAGCCAAATGACCAAGTGGAACTGAGGCATGCGCAGTAGGAACTAAAAGGGCGGCCACAAAAGGGGAGGGCACAGGCCCTGGAAAATCCAGGAAAGAGACTGGACAGTTTGAAAGCCTGCTCTCTCCCAAACCCAAGGAAATATAGTGAAGTCTAACAGACCTCAGGGCAGCCACTGCCCTCTAAACTGCCCACTCTCTTCCTCTCCGAGAGCATACTATCACTTTTAGCTTCTAAGAAACTTGCCACTATCACTTAAAACTCCTCCTTTGTGAAATTCTTTTCCCTCAGCACCACAGAGAAACCTATTTCTTCCAGTAACAGAGTCATTATTCATACGCACAACATAATGGAATCTCAAAAGCATTATAACAAGTGAAAAATACCAGACGTAAAGGTTTCATACCATATGATTCTAGTAACATTCTCAAAAAGACAAAACTATAGGGTTAGAGAACAGAGCAGCCACTGGTTAGGGATTGGGGTTCTACACAGCAACAGCACAGGGTAACTTCGGGAGGTCATGGAACTACTCTGTACCTGAATTGTGGTAGTGGTGATTATACAATTATATGCCTTTGTGAAAACTCATAGAACTTTACAAAAAGAAAAAAACTCACAGAACTTTATACCAGAAAGAGAATTTTACTGCACATAACTTTAAAAAGAAATTTTAAAAGACAAAAGGGAAAATCAGCAGAGATGTTTTAATAGTTATAAGTATCAAACATATTACATGGTATAATTACACCACTTTTTGATCAAAACCCCAAGTCATACTGCCATTACCATTCCAAGCATACTTAATAAGTTATCTTCCCACTGCCATAAACAACATACAAAAACTTTAAGTAATGAGAACTGGTAAGAACTTTACTACTGCCACAATAATAAGTAAGAGAAAAGGTTTCAGAATCAGATAAAACTAGTTGTATGACTTTGTACAAGCTTCTTCACACCCAAGACCTCGATTTCCTTAAATGTGAAATGAAAAAAACAGCACAATTCTCATTACCATTATTTTATCTATTACTACTATAACTGCCAAATACTTGTCAAAAATAAATGAGACAGGATATTCCTAACAACAACACAGTGCTGGACACATTGCTGACTTTCTCTAGTAGACTACTAAATGCAAATTTTGCATAATATTTCATTAGTTCATTCATCACTTTGTATCTGCCTTTTAAAACCACAGAAGATGAGAATCCTTAAATAGCCACTTGACATTTATTGAGCACCTATAATGTGCTGGATGGCTGACGTTAAAAAATGAATATGATATCCATGTCCTGAATTTAAAAAGAAAAAAAACCAAACCTAAATCACAATATAGGTGATAGAAGAAGAATGATTAGGAATAGGATTTATACTCATTTTGAGCTTTCCTAATTTCTCCAGGGTACACTTGAACCCTCCTCTGTCCTACTTAACATCAAAAATACCTTAGGCTTGCCCTGACCAGTGTGGCTCAATTGGTTGGTTGGGCATAGTCCCACAAAGCAAAAAGGTCACCAGTTCGACTCCCAGTCAGGGCACATGCCTGTGTTGGGGGTTCATCCCCAGTCAGGATGCATTCAAGAGGCAACCAATTGGTGTTCCTCTCTCACATCAATGTTTCTCTCTCTCTCTTTCTCCTTCCCTTTCTCGCTCTCTAAAAATGAATAAATAAAAATTTTTAAATAAATTAATAAAATACCTTAGATTTTTACATGGTCTTCAGAGTCAGGTACTTTGGACACAATTGCTGGTAACAGCATTAGGAGCTAAATCAAAGCTTTATGTCATCCCTATAGTAACAAGACGAAAATAGAATTATTTCGCTGTTAGCTTAAGAGCAAATTTTAATCTCTGGACGTACAGAAAACTCTTTTAATTATTTTTATCACAATATTCTTGCAATATCCAAGAAGCTTAAATTTTTTATTTTCTCTCTTCTTGCTCTATAACAATTTACCACAAATCTAGTGGCTTACAATACACATCAGTTATTTCAGTTTCTGTGGGTCAGGAATCTGACATTTTAGCTGGGTCCTCTGCAAGGCTACGATCAAGGTGTCAACCATTACTAAAAACTCATTTGGAAGCTCAACTGCAGAAGGATCCACCTTCAAGTTTACTGACATTGTAACAATTCATTTTCTTATGGCTGTAGGATTCAAAGCAAGTCTGCCAGGAAAATGGCATTTTACGTAATGTAATTAAGGAAGTAACATCCCATGATCTTTAGCATATTCTTCTGCTTAGAAGAAAGTCCCAAACTGCTCAACGGGAAGGGATTATACAAAGTCATGAACACGAGAGAGGAGACAGGGATCACGGGAGCTACCTTACAGTCTGTCTGCCATATTGTCCAACACAGTCTCTCTATGTATTACACTAAAAGTTTAAGATTCTGCCTAGCTCTTGTTGTAATTATACATACTACTATACTAACACATGCGTGCACACAAAACACATACATCTCTTCTCTCCTTGACACATATACAGCATTATTTGTCATAACAAGTCTAGAACCTACCTAAATTTTCATAAAAAAATGAATTTAATAAAAATACAGACAGCATCATGCAACCAGTAAAGATGAGATGGATAGATACATACTGATAAGGAAAATATTCCAAGATACATCGTTAACCTAAAAAGCAAGGTACAGATAGCATTACGTACTCCAATTTTTTTTTTAATATATCTGAAAATACCTACCATGCTTGTATATGTTTAAAAAATATCTACAAATAGCACATAAAACTTATGTGCTATCTCTTATATTACTTGAATATCACATACTATTTTCACGATGATAATATAGAGGGAAGGTCTACAATAAAGAATTTGAACATGGCTTTATTATAAAAATGTTTTTCCCTTGTTTAATTCTACTACTTAGATGTAGTGCTTAAATATGGTCAATAGATATTGTAGGGGTTGGGAAAAATCTTTTTCCACTATCTTTCTAAGTTCTCAACTGGGACCCCTGTAACAAAAAAACAGATAATCAAGAGTAAAGCATACAAATGTATTTAACATAAGTTTTAAGTGACCCTCACAAAGGAATGAAGAAGCCCTGGCCAGGTAGCTCAGTTGGTTAGAGCATCATCCCAATACGCCAAGGTTGTGGGTTTGATCCCCAGTCAGGGCAGATACAAGAATCAACCAATGAATGGATAAATAAGTGGAACAACATATCAATGTTTCTCTCTCCCTCTCTCTAAAATCAATTTTTTTAAATCTTAATTAAAAAAAAAAAAAAAGAAAGAAATGAAGCCCTGAAGAAACAATTACACCGGAGTGTTCTATACTACATTTGATGAAGAGTGGAAGTCATGGAAAGATAAAGAATATAAGCTAAGTGTAGTAAACAGAGTGAAACTTATTAGCAAGGCCTACTGTTCAGATTCCTCTGTGTTCCTTCATCATCGGAGCTAAGGGTGCTCCTCTCCTCCAGATATGGCAGTCACCTCTCACATGAGAGTTTTACAACCTGTTTCAGTGGTAGGTCAGAAAGTCACTCCTACACATGCCATTTCTCAAATTGCTTTAACCTAAAGTAGTCAATATGCCAAACTGAGTAGCATTTCCTAAATCCCATTATTAGGCACTGTTACAATATGCTTCTGCCATACATCCCCCATTAAAATGCAAGATCCTTGAGGGCAAGAACAAAGTATGATTCATATTTGTGTTCCCACAGCTCAGTACAACTTATATGTAAGCTTTCACAAAGTGTTTTAATTAATTAGGATGAAATAAACAAAAACATTTAACAAAATCCACTAGTGGAAAGAAAATACAAATTACGAAGATTTATAAGCAGTTTTAAACTTAGTTGCTTATCTTAAAGAAGAATAGTACCATATAATTATACTCAGATCCTAATTATGGTAAAGAACACCGAACACATGAATTTTGCCCTCAAATCAGCAGAGATTCTAATAATTTCTAATGCCAATACTTGCTCTCAGAAAATACATGCCAGAATGAGGAATTAAAAGAAGGAAAGTATAATAAATATCCCTAAAACATTGTTAAAGAAATTATCAAATTAACCCCAAGTTTCCCCAAAATATCTCTCAATGCTGCCTGTCTAAATCTCACAGAATCACTTTCAATTGTAAAGGATTGTCCTTTTCTGATCTGCCTTGGTTAAAATAAGGCAAGCAAATAAAGCTAAGAATTGCATTTAGGATATTTTTATACTAGATTATATTTGACTAAATTTTATGTAATTAGTTCTGTGATATCAAATTAAATTGATTTATGCTTTCAAAATCTGTTCACTGAGTATTTAGCATATTTCAGGCATTTTGCTAACTGCAGGGAATACTTAACAGATTTAATAAAATTGCATGGAATATCCATTAAAAATAGGGTACCCTGTTTATTAAAGTGCCTCCTTATCTAATCCACTAAAATGTAAGACTTCAGAGTCAACTCATATTCAGCTCTTGATCTTCCAGAGGTGACCTGGAAATAAAAAACTCTGAGTTAATTTACTTTATTACTTTTATAGAATTTCTATTCAAATATTGCTTCTTTTTAATTTTACTAACTTCTTATTCAAGGCATTAATACTTCAAAAAACATTCCATTTTTCACCCCAAATTTAAACAGCTCAATAAATGTTTGAAAATCTTTCCATATCTTAAGCATGTTGTAAGTACTTTATCTGATTAGCACTGTAAGGAACTAGATGCTCTTTATAGTGTTAAATTCTTAAAACTCATCCTTCAGGTCCTTGGTAATAAATACAAGTATGACTCTCACTGGCATGGGAAAGTAAAACCTCTTCTAGGTCTTATGAAGCTATGTCTAATTGGAGTGGTTGGCAGTGGCAGCGGCAGAGACTGTGGCTTTTAGAGAGCATCCGGAGCCCGGGATCCAGCCAGGAGGTCCTTTGCTGCGGTGAGTCCCCGTGGTGCCCAGCCCGGCAGTGGCCAGACAGGGCAGCCTGCTGCCAGAATAATATTTTTAAGATTCATCGATGCCAGAGATCCAAGATGGCAGAGGAGTAAGTGGAAGCTACACTAACCTCCCAGAACCAATCTGGAATTACAACTAAATTGTAGAGAAATCATCAAGAATAACCAACTGAACAATAGCTGGAGAGAAGCTTTATAACCACGGACAGACAGAAGAAACCACTCCACCACAACACGACTGGTACAAAGTGCAGAGGAGATGTGATTAAGGCTGGCTGGGCTCCTACAGGTGGCAGATGAAGAGCCAGAGGGAAATTTCAGTGACCAGGGAGGGGTTCCCCGTAAAAAGTGTCAGCTCGAAACACCCAGCTGGTTTCCCTAGTCTACAGCACCAGAGCCAGAAAGGAACCCAGACAACATCCAGCTCCGAAAAGCAGCAGGGTTTATCTACCAGGGAGAGACAACTGGAGACACAGAAAGCCTCTTAAAGGGCCAATGCATAAAATTTTGTTTGCAGCCACTAACGCTGGGCTCCGCCAAAAGGGGGAGTCAGAGTGGACTAGAGATGCTTGAGGAGTCTGGGGATTGTGGCTTTGGGGAGAGAACTGAAGGGGCAGCTGCCAGGATCCCTGTGCTGAGTCATTCCCCATACTGCAGGAGTCATCTGTCTCAGGTAGAGCACTCCTCTCCAAGTGGCATCAGCCTGAGGGGAAGCAAGAGCCCCACCTGCAGGAATTATTCTGCCCCACCCTGCGGAGCTTAAACCTGACTGCTGATTACAGATTGACTAGATTAACAACTAAAGGAGACAGCCACAGACTGTGGATCACTAAAAATGGAACTGCCTTTTGATCCAGCTATTCCTTTGCTGGGATTATACCCAAAGAACCCTGAAACACCAATTCAAAAGAAACTATGAACCCTACGTTCACAGCAGTGCTATTTACCATAGTCAAGTGCTGGAAACAGCCTAAGTGCCCATCAGTAAATGAGTGGACCAAAAACTGGTATATTTACACAATTGAATACTACACAGCTGAAACAAAGAAGGAACTCCTCCTTTCTTGATGGCACAGGTGGAACTGGAGAGTATTATGCTAAGTGAAATAAACCAGGCGGCAAAAGACAAATACCATTAATCATCTCACCTGTAAGAGGTACCTAATGAACAAAACAAACAAATGAGCAAAATAGAATCAGAGGCATGGAAACAAGGAACACAGTGACAATGACCAGAGGGGAGGGGAGAGGGGGATAAGGGGGGAAAGAAGGAGAAGGGTCCAGTCAAGGAACAGGTATAAATGATCCATGAACATGGGCAACAGGGTGAGGACTAATTTTGAGAGTGGGGGATGGGGGTGCACAGGGCAGGAGAAAGAGCAATGGGAAAACTGGGACTACTGTAATAGAATAAATAAATAAAAATAAATTCTTAAAACTCACAAAACAACATATGATTTTTTATATTCTAAAACCACAATGTTCTGTTTTCTGTGCTTTATGTCCCCATTTTTTCTTTTCCTCTATGAAGAAATAGTATTGCCTTCAAAACCAGAAACATCTTAGTTGAAGCAAATCGCCCTGACATAAAGTTTAACATAGGTAAATCTCCAATAAACTGATGAAGTGCCTAAATCAAAGGATAACATTCAACTCCTAAGAACCATAACCCTTTAAATCAGCGGTTCTCAACATGTGGGTCGCGACCCCTTTGGGGGTCAAACGACCCTTTCACAGGGGTTGCCTAAGACCATCGGAAAACACATATATAATTACATATTGTTTTTGTGGTTAATCGCTATGCTTTAATTATGTTCAACTTCTAACAATGAAAATACATTCTGCATATCAGGTATTTACATTACGATTCATAACAGTAGCAAAATTACAATTATGAAGTAGCAACGAAAATAATTTTATGGTTGGGGTCACCACAACATGAGGAACTGTATTAAAGGGTCGCGGCATTAGGAAGGTTGAGAACCACTGCTTTAAACAAAGTCACTCTTAAGCAATGTTTTCTTAACTTTCTCTGTGAGGCTTTTAAAATAAGTCTTATGTATTTTTTTTTTATATATATAACTTTTACCATAGTGTTCAATTTTGGTCCATTCATTATTCCCATTACCTACCATTTCTTTTTCAGATTTTCGCTTGTTTGATTATATGCAAATCAACTCAACAGGTTACAAAAGACCCTAAGTATGATTTGATTCAAGTTCTGTACTACAGTGCTGCCCAGAGCTTTGTGTGGTAATGGGAACATTCTATGTCTACACTGTGCAAAAAGCAGTTACTTATCATGTGGGCCTTAAGCACTTAAAATGTACTACAACTAAGTAAATAAATTTTTAATGTTGCATATTAATTAAAATAGCCACATGTGGCTGGTAACTATCATATATGCCAACACAGTAGGAGGCAGAATATCAGAATCTCTTCCACCATAAGTTTTTTTTCCACTAAATGCTTCATTTTAAGGAGTCTAAAACTTGCCTTGAAATAAAATACTTGCTCAGAAATAAAGACTCAATACTACAAGTAGTGTTCCCCTCCTTTTTTAAAGTATATTTTATTGATGATACTGTTACAGTCTTCCCAATTTTTCCCCATTTGCCTCCCTCTCCCCAGTATTCCCCTTCCATTCAGCCACATCTCCCCATAGTTCATGTCCATGGGTCGTGCATGTAAGTTCTTGGGCTTCTCCCTTTCCTATGCTATTCTTAACATCCCCTTATTTTGTCCTACCAATAATGCTTCTTAATTCCTGCACCTTTCCCTCATTCTCCCCTTTCCCCCTCCCAGCTGATAACCCTCGAAATGATCCCCATACCTATGATTCTGTTCCTATTCTGGTCGTTTGCTTAGTTTGTTTTATTTAATTAGGTTCTGTTGATAGTTTTGAGTTTGTTGTCATTTTAATGTTCATAGTTTTGATCCTCTTTATATTAAGTAAGTCCCTTTAACATTTCATATAATAAGGGCTTGGTGATGATGAACTCCTTAAGCTTTACATTGTCTGGGAAGCACTTCATCTGCCCCTCCATTCTAAATGATAGCTTTGCTGGACAGAGTAGTCTTGGCTGTAGTTTCTTGCTTTTCATTACTTGAATACTTCCTTTTTTAAAAAATTATTTAATTATTTGTGTTTGTTTATTTATTTTTAGAGAGAGGGCAAAGGAGAAAGAGAGGGAGAGAAACATCACTGTGTGGTTGCCTCTCACTTGCGCCCCCAACTGGGGACCTGACGTGCAACCTAGTCATGTGCCCTGACTGGGAATCGAACCAGCGACACTTAGCTCGCAGCCCAACGCTCAATCCACTGAGCCACAGCAGCCAGGGCTAAATACTTCTTGACAGTCCCTTCTTGGATGCAAAGTTTCTTTTGAGAAATCAGCTGACAGTCTTATAGGAACCCCTTTGCAGGTAACTCTCTTTTTTATCTTGCTACTTTTAAGATTCTCTCTTTATCTTTAACCTTTGTCATTTTAATTATGATGTGTCTTGGTGTGATCCTCTTTGGGTCTAGCTTGTTTGGGACTCTGTGCTTCCTGGACTTGTATGTCTATTTCTTTCACCAAATTAGGCATTACTTTTTCACATAAGTTTTCCATTTCTTGCTCTTCTTCTTCTGGTAGCCCTATGATTTGAATGTTGATATGTTTAAAGTTGTCCCAGAAGTTCCTAAGCTTCTCCTCACTCTTTTGTACCCTTGTTTCTTCTTCCTGTTCTGGTCGAATGTTTATGAATCCTGGCTTCCTTCCCTTCACCGTTGCTTCTCTGTGGATTTTACTTTATTTCACTTAGTATAACCTTCATTTCTTCCTTTACTTTTTTGCCATATTCTATGAGTTATCTGAACAACCTCATTACCAGTATTTTGAACTCTGCATCTGATAGGTTGGCCATTTCCATTTCATTTAGTACTTTTCTGGGATTTTGTTCTGTTCTTTCATTTGGGCCATATTTCTTCATCTCCTCAATTTGGCAGCATCCCTGTTTGTTTCTGTGTATAAGGTAGAGCTGTTTTCACTCCTTGTCTTAGAAGCATGGCCTATGTAGCAAAGGCACCTGTAAATTGTGTGGTGTGGAGCCTTAGGTAATTGCCAGGATGGAGCCACCCGCTTCACCACTTTGTGGCTGTTTGTGATAGGGGGCCTCAAAGAGGGGACAATTCTGTGGCTTGGCTTCTGGCAATACATCCGGCACTCCTCCTGTTTCTATTCACTTCACCCATTTCCTGTATGTTATTAGCGCCCTACCAGTTGCTGCCCTGGGTTTTGCATACATTCTAAGACCAAGTGGGCCCTTTGAGTGGCAAAAATCTAGCAGTTTCTCCCACACCCGAACCCCCACTGGTTTTTACAGCCAGAGGTAATGGGGATTCATCTTCCCAGTGTTGGAACCCTGGGCTGTGTGGTCTGGCCTGTGGCCGGGATCGCTCGCTCCCAGGGTATCCCTCCCAATTTTTATCTACCATATGTTTATGTGGGACTCTATGTTCCGCTGCTGACACTTATCCGAGGCACACTGCCTTTTCACCCCATCTCCACAACTCTGCCCCTCCTACCCATCTAGATGAATGCAGCTTCTTTAAATCCTTTGTTGTCAGACTTCTATACTGCTCAATTTTCTGATGGTTCTGGGTGTTATCTTCTATTGAGATCTGTTTGTAATTCTTTCCATGGTTGTGCAAGGAGGTAAGAGTGTCTACCTACACCTTCATCTTGACTGAAAGTCCTAGCTCCATTCTAATAAAACTTTCCTTTTCTTTTCTTTTTTTAAAGTTTTATTTATTTATTTTCAGAGAGAGGGAAAGGGAGGGAGAAAGAGAGGGAGAGAAACATCAATGTGTGGTTGCCTCTCGTGTGTCCCCAACTAGGGACCTAGCCTGCCACCCAGGCATGTGCCCTGACTGAGAATCAAACCAGTGACCCTTTGGTTCTCAGGCCGGCACTCAATCCACTGAGCCACACCAACTGAGGGAAAAAGTAAAACTTTTCTTTATTCAAAGATCACTAAAGCTTATTTTTTAAATTAAAAGTCTGTGATACTGATACATTAACAGACAGAAGTAACAGCGGAACAGAATAAAAGGTCCAGGAATAGGTCCCTAAAATATAAGAAATTTTGAAATATGATAAAGTGGTTTCTCAAATCATCTGAGGAAAGGACACTAATAAATGTACCATAAGAACTGAATAAACATTTGGGAAAGCATAAATTTAAATCTGTACCTCACACATACACTAGGGTAAACTCCAAATGCATTAGTTATCTAAAAGTAAAAATTGAAATCATTCAAATCCCAAGGGGAAAGAATGAGTGCTATCCTTTAGAACCTAGAAGAAAAAGCTTTTTTTATCTGACTATATAAAACTAAACACCTTTCATTGCAAAAAGCAGAAATAAACAAAAAACAAATATTTTATACTACACCAAGAGCCCTTTAGAGAGGGGAGATTGGGTGGTGAACACACAATACAATACACAGATGATGTTTTATAGAATTGTATACTTTAAACCTATATTATTTTATTAACCAATGTCACACCTACAAATTCAATAAATAATAATTTAAATAAATAAATGGGGGGAGACACCCCCCAAAAATAGAGAATGCACAAAAGAACTTTCAATTTTCAGAAAAATATGCTCAACTTATCTCATAAGAGAAATGCAAATTAACACCTTCATCTTTTTCTAACACCTCCAATTTTATCCATATACTCTATTCGAGACTGGAGAAAAAGACATTCTCCACATTCTCATACACTGCTAATAAAATATACAACGTGGCATAACCCCTGTGGTGAGGAATTTTGCAACATTTAACAAAATAACACATTTACCAGTCTAAGAATCTACACTGAAGATACAACTGTACAAATACTAAACAAAGTATCAAAATGTATTCACTGTGGCATTATTGTAATGGTAAAAGACTAAAAACAATATGAACTGCATACAAAGAGACTAAATAAGTAAACTATGATACGTCCATACAATGAAATACTATGCATCTATAAAAAAGAATAAGGAAGAACCTCATGTATTAATATGGACTTAGATCCAAGATATATTATTAGGTAAAAAAAAAAAAGAAAAAAAGAACAGGTACAGAACAAGCAGTACAGTTTGCTTTCCGTGAATAAATCAAATAAACATATGCATGCACATATAAATACAAATATACATAAATCTGTTTTTAAAAAAAAACTCTAGAAGGGTAAATAAGACACTGATAGAAAAGATTACTTACAGGGACAGGGTGGAATGGTGTGAGAATAATACAGATGTAAGCAAGACTTATGAGTATTCTTTTTATGCAGCTTTGATATTTGAAATATGTAATAATTTATATATCCTAAATAAATTAAAGGCCTACTACTATGTTCTAAATTGTACCACTTTACGGTTCTTTGGTTTTGTTTAAATAAGGGAAACAGTAGATGTACACTATGCATGTAACTGCAGATTTAGCAGCAATGAAAATAGTTGCCATGTCATTCAAATGCATTTGCCTCTTATTAAATACTACTGTATAGAACAGTGAGCAATGACCAGTGAGTATCAGAATGGGTTCCTGAAGAGTAAGGTCAAGCCATCTTCCTTTAGAAAGTTACCACACTGGTGGTAGATGAGAAATATTCCTCAACGTTAAGTGAACTACAGCTAAATATTCAGTGAGAATTTCAAGCAGGAGGGAAGCATAGGGACTACATGCTAGCATCTAATTCAGGAAGCCTTTAGATCAGCGGTTCACAACCTGTGGGCTGCGATCCCTTTGGGGGTCAAACGACCCTTTCACAGGGGTCACCTAAGACAATCGGAAAACACATATATAATTACATGTTGTTTTTGTGGTTAATCACTATGCTTTAATTATGTTCAATTTGTAACAATGAAAATACATCTTGGATATCAGATATTTACATTACAATTCATAATAGTAGCAAAATTACAGTTATGAAGTAGTAACGAAAATAATTTTATGGTTGGGGCTCACCACAACATGTGGAACTGCATTAGGAAGGCTGAGAACCACTGCCTTAGATAATAAGTTGGATTTTCATATGTACGGGGTTGGCAAAAATAGGTTTACAGTTGTAATGCAAATTAATAATAATAATACAAGAATAAACTCTGTCTTGCATACTCACAACTAACTGTAAGCCTACTTTTGCCCACCCTTTTATTATCTATGCTAATCTACATATCAATCCTACAAGACACAGGAGGTGATCCCTTCTTAAAAACTGGGAAACTGGCTTAAAGGGATTATATTATTTTCCTAACATCACTTAGCTAATAAATAAATTAGGACTCAGATACAGGTCTCTATAGTCAAATTCAGTGTTTTCTCACTCTACTATACTGCCCCTCAAATTTAATACACGATCCATCAAAATGCTATACCCAGAAACTAAAAAGTGTTAATGGCTAGCATTTCAAGTCATGAATATAAATAGATACATTATACAGTCAAGGTTGGTTAGATAGGTTCTAAAGAATTAATTGGTCAACAATTTGAGCAGAAGATTCTTTCCTCTTCATATTTTATCTCTCCCAAATTCCACATTATTAAAAAATTCAAAGTAGAACATAAAACCATCAAAAAAACAAGAAAAAAATATAAGTGGACATTTCCCTGACTCAAATCAAAGAAAAACATTGCTAAGACAAAGAATGTTAGTATGAAAAACAGGAATGTGCAGCCAGCCACTTTAAGCAAGCCAACATCCTCAACAAAGGCCATGAAAACTTCATCAGGGATCAGATGAAGAACCTACAGACCAGCTTTCAAGAAGTATTAGAAAAGACCACATAAAAATTCAAACTACAGAAGAAAAATGAAAAACTGTAAAAACAATTTTTATAATACATACAAAACAAAGGATTAAAATCTTAAATATATAAGGAATGGTTATAAATCCATACTTTAAAATCTGAATATGATGGTACAAAAAAAGACCGAAGTTCACAAACTATTTACAAAAAGAACACTAGTAGCCAAAAAAATAGGAAAAAAAGAAATATTCGACCTCACTAGTAATATAAGAAACCCAAGTTAAATCTGAGATGTTTAACTTATCAAACTGTCAAAGATTTGTCGATTTGTTTAATAATAACCAGGGACAGCTAAAGTACATACAAGGAAATTCGCAACTCAAGCTTGTAGGACTGACTGTAAATGTTAAAACTTGGAGGTTATCATAGATAAAACCCTTACTTTTAAAATTTTAAACTAGGAAAGTATGTTTATCAAAGCATTTATGGCAAGTGGGAGAAGGGGAAGTGAAAAGAGAGAAGGTGAAGGAGGAGGGAAAGAATGCTAATTTTTAAATCTAATTATCTGTCACATCAGTGATTTTCAACAGGTGTGCTGCAAGAATTTTTAAACACGCAATACCTGACTATTTAGTCAGGGGCACTGACCTCTTTTCTCATAGAGTGTCAAATAAAAAAATGACAAAAACCAACACAATAATAGCCATCTAGTGTGAATGAATCAAAATTATACTTATTTTTTTTTTGTCAGACAGGCAGAACATATTTTGGTGTGCCGCAGAATTTTAGTAATTAGTTTATGTGTGCCAGGAGATGAAAAGGGTTGAAAATCACTGTTATATTTTTCAATTTTCTTTTAATCTTTCAAAATGAAAATTTTAAGTAATTACATACAGAAGAATCCCAATTCTGGGTTTGTGCGTGTATGCATTTGTGACTTAAAAGTAATAACCACTGGGTCATGAATTACGATTCCATTTTTTTCTTTGATCTATACTTTTTTATATTACTCAAAAAATCTACTTTTATAAGTAATTTTTTAAGTACTCATTGTAAAACAATTTCAAAATCAATAAGCATTCAAGGCTACTGCTAAATATCATTCACTACAGAAAAGATGATCAGAGATGTCATACCACTTTTCTTCTAAAATATATTTTTCCCTTTCCATGTTTTGAGTTCATCTAACTTGAACAGCTGCATATATGTGTATAAATAATGCACATATACTGTCACACCAGTTAACTATGTATATACTACATATACACAAAAAAAAGAAAATCAAGAAGGAATAAAATACTAAAATAAGTGTAAATGGAAGTTCTATTTGTTTTCTTCACATGGCACAATGAACACGTTTTTCATACACTCCCAGAAGTACATGCAACCCACTAGGAGATCACTGGAATAAACCACTCAGAATCAAGAGACTTGGAGACCTGTAGTCTAGTCTCAATACCTTTTATGAAAATCAGGTAAGAGGGATTTAATCTGAACTTTAGTTTTCCCTTCCAAAAATCAGAGGATCAGTGATTTTAAAGTACTTTCAGTATTATGGTTTTATAATCCCACTAGTCTCTAATAACTAAATATTCTCTTTTAAAAGAGAAACTTCAGCAATTTAGACTGTTCAACAGGAAGAAAAGAACAGTGCCCCCCAGTTATTCATCTCATAGGAACTTCTTTAAGCAAACCAAATTAACAAATGAAGAGGCAAAAAAGATAAAATAGATTGTATTGCTTACTTTCTAGATGTGAGAAAAATCAAGCTCAGTGCTGCATTGTATAAAGCCAACTGCCCTGAATGAAATAATTACCTTTAAAATAAATCTGCACTATTTGTATGGCTATCCATGAATTTTAAAAAATTATAAAAACGTTCTGTTGCACAATCTTGTACCTGAGATTCTTTTTCAGGCATCTGAGCTCTAAAACTTTTTTTAATAAAATTTTTAAAACAATTTATTTATTTATTTGTTTGTTTTTAGAGAGCAGGGAAAGGAGAAAGAGAGGGAGAGAAACATCACTGTGTGGCTGCCTCTCACGTGTCCCCAACTGGGGACCTGATGTGCAACCTAGTCATGTGCCCTGACTGGGAATCGATAAAACTTATTTATAACACAACATTTAATGTGGTCTACAAATAGAAAACTCAGAATAATTTTCTACTCATCTGCTACTAGCAATGACAGTCCCAAATTCAAAAAATAAAATGGTTTTATGTTTTAGAATTAGATTACAGTACCCTATATTTGATTTTTAATATCCCACACCATCTCTCTCCTCAATCTATTCTCCCTTCCCTTTTTTCTACTATTCCACCTGGCATTCAAATTACATAGAATACTAGGTATCAGTCAATGGATGGCCAGCATGAAAAAGAACTTCCTACTGTTTTGTGTTGACTAGAATTTAAAAAAAAGAAAAAAAAAGCCTTTGTAATTTACAATAGAAGAGTCATGCTAGCAAGTCTATAAATACTACATTTTGAATTTGTTCCCTCCAAATCAAACAGCTAGATGTAAATGTAAATTTATCTGATAGATGTGTTCCAAGATCGCTGGCCAGAATGCTATTTTCTAAGCATAAATAAGAACAAAGTACTAACAAGTTATACGTATTTTATCATTTACATAGCCCTTTTATACATTTTATTTCATTTCATTCTTAATCTCCTGACAATTATGTTCTATCTCTATTTTTCATGTAAGGAAACAAAGGTTCACAAAGGTTAAGTAATAACTTTTATGTCATAAAGCTAAAAGTTGGCTTTAAATCCAGATCTCAGTGACCCCAAATAAGGTAATCCAAGCAGAAAAGTATGATTACAACTTAAAATGAACTTAGAAAAGTGTCATTCATAGTTTCTAATCAAGTAATACTGCAATTGGTGACTCACTATGACAGAATCTCACCCCCAAATACTAAATGTTAATTTCAGTTTGTGACCAAAAATACTAATAGATCACTCAACTACAAAGATGAAACTAAATGCCATGCTATCAGATATCTTACATTTGAAACAGAAAAAAATAATTAAAATGTTAAGGGTAAAGAATAATGTTTTTATTGGCATAGATAATCTTTTGGCATGTTACAATCTTCAGAAATCTACTACTGTGATGGAAGACCACATATCTGACATAGAAACTTTCCTCTTTTCAAGTACAGTAGTCCTCTCTTTATCTGTAGTTTTGCCTTCCATGGTTTCAGCTACCAGCAATAATACCCAATCCAAACTATTAAATGGAAGAATTTCAGAAATTCATAAATTTTAAATTGTGCATCATTCTGAGTAGCATAATGAAATCTCTCACTATCCTGCTCCATTCCATCTGAAACGTGAATCAGCCTCTGCCCAGCAGAGCCAAACTGTACACACTATCTGCCCATTAGTCACTTAGTAGTAGCCTTCTCAATGACCAGAAAGGCTGTATTGCAGTGCTTGTGTTCAAGTAACCTTTATTTTACTTAATGGCCCCAAAGTGCAAGAGTAGTGATGCTGGCAATTCAGATACGTATGCCAAAGAGAAACCGTAAAGTACTTCTTTCAGTGAAAACGTGAACGTTCTCGGTAAAAAGAAAAAATTGTATGCTGAGATTGCTGAAATCTACCATAAGAACAAAACCTTCTATCTGTGAAATTGGAGAGAAGGAAAAAGAAATTTATGCTAGTTTTGCTGTTGCACCTCACACTGCATATTACAGCCACACTGCATGATAAGTGCTTAATGAAGATGGAAAAGGCATTTTGACCAACGTGGTTCAGTTGGTTCAGTGTCACCCCACGAAGCAAAAAGTTGCCGGTTGGATTCCAGGTCAGGGCACATGCCTGGGTTGCAGGCTGGTCTCTGGTTGGGGCGTATGTAAGAGGCAACCCATTCATGTTTCTCTCACATCAAAGTTTCTCATTCCCACTGCCTACAACTAACATTTACCAACCTCTTCATCCTCTCCCAGAGAGGATCTCTTTGAATTCTGATTGCTTACCTTCCATCTCTGAGTTCTAGATTGTTACCTGCTAAGCAAGGTAGTTCTTAATGTCAAGGATGCCAAAGTAAACCACAGAAAGGCACATTAGCTTGAACCCTTATAAACACTCTATCTAAGAAGAGAAAAAATATTTTGTAGTTCTACCTCCATTAATAAACATCTCTAACTACCTTTTCCTCCATTACTATGGGTCATAGCCAAAAAAGAAACAAAATAATTAAAAAGTCAGATAAAAATAAAAACACAGTTGAAACCAGTGACCAAAAAAACCTCCTATTAATTTCAATTGTTAATTAAACTTAGAACTGTGGATGTTCCATTTGCTGCTTATCCCTAACAGGGTCCAGCCTACTCATAAATTTACCATTCAAAGTAGAGAAAGGTGTATCCTAAGAATTGGGAGTTCCAAAAATAGAACCGGAAGGCACTGAGCAAAAGCATACTCAAAAAAAAAGATACTCAAAACCTTCTCCTAACCTCACTTAACCCTCCTTTGTGAAGGCAACTGGGGGGGGGGGGTGTACAAGAAGGAGGTATATTACTTATTAGAAAGTTCTTCCTCCTTTACAAGTCAGGATAGAAACATGCCCAGAGGAAAGTGATGGCTCTCCCTGAACAAACATAACCTTCACAAATATACAACAGATTCTTCAGAATGTTTTTAAAATTCTTAAACAGGAACACCTCACAAACATAATCTCCTCCTGTTTCACTTCCTATACCAGAGAGGCAGGGATTTGATGAAGAGATATTAGACTAGCTTGACCTGTAAAGACCGGGCTTCAAAGAAATTCAAGGCTGCAAATTTCCAAAGTAGTCTTGATTAAAAATCAATGTTCTATGTAATCTCTGCATGAGTTACAATCAATTTAGTTGTAAAAGGTAGAGCTTTCTATAGAACAAGCACAGTAGATAAAAAGGTATTTAACCATTTTGTCTTCGTTTTCAAAACTCTTGCCCTCACCTAGCCTCCTCTCACCCTTATACCACAGAAGACCATCACCTTGCTCTCTACATCCTCCAGTCCACTTCTTTCTTAGGTCTGACGTCTAAACTCCTATTCCCCCCAGTTCAACTAAGTACAAAACAGGTTATGTGATTAAAGTACTTCACACTAATAGGCAAATGTGGTTTAATCCACCAGGATTCAATCCCACAAATATCATTAAGCTCTACTATGTATAAGGCACTGTGTTTAATCTACGAAAGTACCTATTCTTCACGCAAGAAAAACTAGTTAACTCAAATCAATGTTTTAATGGACAATGTAAGAAAGAGGCACGTGAATGACTTTCACATCACTCTCCCCATCCCATTTCTTTCCATCCTGATGACCCTTCCCCCACCCCAAGAGCCAGGGAATAAAATCCAAGAATCCAGCTTGCTTCCAGTAAATCAATCATTGGGAAGACAATGTGGGAATAAAATTCCAATTTTATTCCTTGCAGAAATGTTCTTAAAACCAATCAGGAGAGACTTTAGTTGCAGGTGTTATTTATAAGCCTGCAGCAAGCATTCCATCGAGAAAAATATAATTTGGCCTTCATGGTAAAACGGAATTTTTCCTTGATACTAGAATGTTACTGGTGCAGCAAATCAAACTCTACCTGGCACAGTCAGGGCCCATATATATTCTCATAGTAATTCAGTGTTTCTCAGTACAATCCAAGATACAGAGTTAAGGACTCTAACTCAAGTCCTCCACAGAGGCCACCAACTCTGGTTGATAAGTACTTTAAAAAATAAATCTGACAACCTTTGCTTTTACTTCTCTGAATGGTAACTTTACAAACAGAGGACTTCTGTTCGCTGACCTGCTCCCAAGAGCACACTTCCAACTCTCCCACTCACCCATTCCCCACCCCAGACAGGACAAACGGAACTGGCAGAGGCAACTCTTCTGAAAAACCTGCACATCCAAAGTGTGACGGCATCTCTTATATCTTCTTTTTCTGCTCCATGTTCTGAGGGTAGATATTAGTCTGACATGGCCTAATAGACTCAAACATAATGCTCAATTCAGATTCAAGCAGAACTAAGAAAAAGAAAATCTTTTTCCTTTACCACATCTATTTTTCTTTGCCTTTCAAGAACTAGAATAAGTGTCTGAGTCTAAAAAGGAACTCAATAGCACTCTGGGTGCAGAAAAGCAAAACACAGCTTTGTCACAGTTGGAAGGGGGCCTTAATCCAGCAGTGCTGCTTCTCTATTAGACTCAAATAAATAAATAAATACACAACTTTAAAACTAAAAAAATAAAGATGCAGACTGCAGACTTTTTTTAAAGTACTTATCTTATTTAGAGTAAAATGGATCAAGAATTCCACACCATTGATTCTATTTAAACATTCAAAACTGTAGCTGAGATGTAGAGGATCTACTGGATTTAACTTTACATATTAATTGCAAGTACAATAAAGGGCTTCTCAATAAATTGATTTTCTTACAAAATACCTTTAAATTACCTTTGCCCAGAACCCTGAGTTATTAAACCATAAATACTGAGAGGCTGTTCTTTTCTTCAGTTATTTCCAGTAAAAATGTTAATAAGTAACAGTTCAATTTGTCCTACTGTATTCGAAGGTTATTAAACTTGGCTATTAGACTTATCTACTGTTTTTAATTAGACTTGACATTTTTCCCAAGTCATCCAAGGTTTGAAATTCCAAACTAATTGGCACATCTGCTTTAAATCTTTTTTTTCAATTATAAAATTCATTAATTTTCACCTATAAAAGAGGTCCTAAACTGAAGAGAAGGATACAATTATTGGCAGTTTGGGGTCTGGCTGAGCCACATGAAGCTATTTTCAGCTGTTTTAATTCATTGCTATTATTTTTAAAAATCAAGAGGCTGCAAGCAAAAATCTGATTTCTTGTGTTCTCTTGAAAAAACTGAAGACTAGGCCCATATTCGCCTAGGACACTTATCAGGTAGACCTGAGAACTGGATGTCCCTCTTAGATGAGACATAAACTCTCCAGTGCCTTTCACTCATTTTTATTTTCATCTGCCTAGTATCTGAAGGCATGTAACTTTGCTATCCACAAACTATTTCTTTGAAAGGGAGCATAACTTCACCAAGTTACCTAACGGTAAAAAGCCACATAGCAGACCATGGCTGTTTGTAACCTCATAGTTAGTAATTTAAAAATCTCACAAGGCTCAGAGGGGTGAGAAAGAAAAAAATTCAGACTGGTAGAAGGGTGACATACATAAAGCAAAAAGCCCATGTGAAAGCTTTTTGGGAGTTAATTTTTTAAAAAAAGATGAAGGAACTCAAAAACATTTCTGAGACACTGAAAGCTTTCTTGATTGGACACTACATTATGTTCTTACCACGCTCCATGCAAAACCTCCCTTTCCACTTTCTCTCTCTGTATAACAATAGCACTTAGGTCATAAACTCTGAGAAATGTCAGAAACATTCATGAAACACATTTAGACCTTGAAAAATAATTCTCCTCACACTTTAAGAGTCTTAATCCACCATCAAATTCTCTCCCAAGTATTTTCTACTGCTTTCTGTTTTGTATTCAAATACAACTGCAGTCCTCATTTTCAATGCTTGGACTTTAGTCCTGGATGGGCTCTCCAAAAAAGAAATACTTTTTGGCCCTTATAGTTTCATTCCTTATATATCTCTCACTAGAATTTCCACTGTCTACTTCATTCAAAATGTATCCCCAACCTTCTCTCTGAAAAATGTTGATCCTATTTGTGTAGTTGGGGAAAGGTACCCAACTGTCCAAATAAAATCAATATACCATGCTGCTTTATTGATTGTAAATTTAAATAAGCATGAAGACTCTTAAAGATACAAATTAAATATTTTTTGTACGCTAAGTACACAAAGAAAGAGATGAGGCTCTATCTTTAGGATGTCCGGATTAGTGTCTTTTCATCAAGCACTCAAAATGCTGAGAAGAAAAGTACGAAATCTGTGAGGACCACGGATGGTCACACTCTCCCCACATTAACAAATTACTAAGTGATGTCTCACCTCCCCGCACCGCTTTCCAGACGATAAAGGGTGTAGGGAAACTTGCGTCTGAAGAAAAAAAAAGTTTTTCTTCGCAAGTTTTGGGGAAACAAAGCTTTACCATGCGAGATGCTACCACAGCATAGAACCACGCAGCACATTAGGGTCTCACTGCTCTTCACCCAAAGGGAGATTACTTGCCACCTTATCCTCTATTGTGATGTATCCTCATCAGGATGTCGCTGCATTAGCCCAGGGACGACAGAAAAGGGGCGGGCTACAGGGTTACTCTGCCCTGAGAAGGAGGGATGAAGGTATCGCCTTGACCCCTGGAGAAAGGCCTTGGGGCTCCCAACCTAAAAACAGCACCGCCGAACCCAAGCCCCGTCCCTGCCTCTCCGAACTGGGTGCCAAGCGACCGGAGCCCAGAACCCCACCCACGGTCCCCTAGCAGGTTCCGAGACGACCAGACCACCATCACAGGAGCCCAGCTCTCTAGCCCCGACTCGCCCTCCTCCCCCTCCCCCTTCGCCCCCGCCAAGCCCAGCCTCCGGCACCGCCCCCACCGAGTTCCCCAGCTGCGTCCAGTCACCCCCGAACCTGTAGTGCCCCTTGAGCGTCCACGGAGAGCCTAAGCCAAAGCAGAGGCCAGCTACACCTCCGCTTCCTCCTCAACTGGACCACTCCAGAGGCGTCTCTGGAGACGGCCACTCAGACGGCCGCGGCTACCAGAGCCGCCCCGGCAGGTTGCAGGCCAGTTCCTAATCCTCTTCTCGCGAGAGCCCGCAATCCGAAGAGGCGAGGCTAACTGTGTTCTCGCGAGAACAATGGCTCACAGCCCAGGAGTGGGCGGAGCCCTGACTGTGAGGACAGTTGAGGGTGCTGCAGCTTAGGGTGGGCGTTCAGCGGGGATGCTGGCGCTACCGATTGGAAGGCGTTGGTCCTTGTAGACGTCAACTGGCGATCAACAGCTGGTCTCGGGTCTGAGTGGCTGTGATCTGTTATACCCCCTATATATAACCTTTGAATTCCACCTCTTTTCCTTCGCCTTCCTAGCCCCGTTAGAAAAAAAGCGGACCGCCCAGAGTTACAGAAATACCTTGGGATCCTGACTTTGTTCAGGGAAAGCGTTTTCCTCAACTGAACAAACTCCGACAGCGCCTTTACCAGCTCAGCTGAAGGATATTAACGGGCCGGAATTCAAGAAAGGCTGTCGTCGAAAGGGCCACCCTCTATTCCCCAACGTGCACAGCTGTTTGTTTTTAAACGCAGGGTTGGCGGGAACGGCTGTGCCAGCTGCAACTCCTGCAGTTGGGCCGCCTCTCGAACGTCGAGAGTAACCTACATGGGACATTGCACCCTGTGGGCATAAAATCACCAGATAATATTTCAGCCGTTCAATTTTACTGAGCCTAGCGTGTGCCAAGTGCTGGACCATACAAAAGGATAAAAATAAAAGACACGGTCTCCTCCCTCGAAACTCACGCCTCGGGGCGAGACCCACCTGAAGATAGATAATCCCATACATTTGAGTTGCTCCCACTTGACTGTGGGAGCGGTGAGGGAGTAACTAGTCTCTGCCGCCTCTGCCTGCCATTTTGAGGAAGCCACCCTGGAGTAACGTTTAGGCTGGATCTCGAAAGATGAGTAAGAGTTTCCCAGTTTTTAGAAGAGTGGGAGGGGCCTTGCAAGCAGAGGAAGCGCAGAGGAAACAAGAGGAAGAGGACTTGATTTGAGTAATTTGGTGTGAAAACAGATTTTGCGGGAAGAACTTTGTTTTAAATAAACAAACTTTGAATCCTTGTTTAGTTCGGAAGAGAAAAACACCCACGCTCCCAGGTGTGATAACCGAAGTGTTTTCCAAACTGAGATGAACAGTTGAACTGTACAGGATAGTGAACATCCTCTTCCTCACCTAAGGACACTTTTGATTTCAGAGACCTAAGGGAAACAGGTTATTGTCATAGTATAGCAAGTTATTATTGCCAACATTCTGCTAAATTGGAAATTGCCAATAATCTTTGAAGATTTCTAAGAGGAGCAATCTAAACAGGAATGTTGTGATACAATCTCATGGACAAATTTCAAAACAAATTCTTAGGCAACAAAACGACGAAAACCTCAACGATCTTGATTTAATATCAAATTTTTCTTCTGTAAGCTAAAATCAAGGGAGGTAATTCTTTAGTGCAAGTTAGGGTTAGTGAGGTCTGTCAAACAGGAAATATTTCCTAATACCAAAATAGAAACTAAAGAAAGTCTCTGATATTCTACTATATAGTTTCCCATTAGACTCGTTATTTTCATAATATTACCTATACTTTTATATACTATAGTTTCATTTGGCTCATCCTACTCTTCCTACACATACACGCAACACTTAATAAGAAAACAAACAAAAAAAGTAGTTCTCACCCTGCTGTGAGCCAATCAGATGCTCTACTTAGCATCTCATTGACTAGAAATTTTCCAGAAAACTTTGGAAGAATTTATCAGCAAGAGATTTCAGATTAATACAGACTTTGTTCCATGACAGTATCCAGTCAAACTATTTTATATTGCTGTGAGAGACCTACAGTTCATTTTATTCTGTTAACCCTTAGAGAGAGAAAGAATCTAAAAGTCACCACTGTTGTCTGCTTTTCAAAAAAAGTTAACCTTTCAAATATTAATTCTGGAGCATAAGTAACCCCTATACACCTACTAGGCAATGCCATTGATTAACACCATCACAAAATGCTCTGCACAATAATTTGTAAATGCTTACTAATTAATAACTAAGGTTCAGACTCTTAATGAAAGGCTTCCTTCTGCAATATCAATGCGTGCATCGAAGAGGTCAATACAGAATTTCCTATTTAAAAGAAAAGTTTCATATAGAAGCAATAAAAAAATGTTTCTTTGGTTGTCTATATTATTGCACCTCATAGCATGTTAACTCAAGGTTGTTACACAGCAGAGGATAAGATAGACTTCTTGTTGAACATTTACTCAACAAATAAATGATAAGTTACAGACCCCAGATCCTCTTTACTTTAATACCTGGGATTTTTTTGTACTACAAGGTTTGAGCTCAGTCACCTAATGGCAGGAACACAAAAATCACACACAAAAAGGACTCTATCCCAATTCAGCAAATATATTCATTGACCAGGACCCTGGGTAAGAATACCAGGGGAGATACAGACATTATTAATGTGCAGGTTCTGCTGATATAAATGAGCTATGTAATTAAGTGACAAGAGAAAACAATTTGGGTTATAGAAAGAGACAATGTGTTGTGGGAGGTCAGAGATAGAAAAGATTGTTTCTAACTGAAGAGATGAAGAAGGTGATGGGATGGGGGAGGTAAGAAAATATGTTTAATCTAGGGTCTTAAAGAATAGATAAGACTCATTCCTGTTGTATAATTTTGTTAGATGAACTGTCCAGAGAAGGCAAATTTATAGACAGAAGGCTGATCAATGGTTGCTTAGGGCTAGGAGTAGAAGCAAAGATTAACTATAAATAGGTTCAAAAATCCTTTTTGGAGTGATGGTAGTCTTCTAAAACAAGATGAGTGACAGTTGTACAACTTTATAAATACTAAATATTACTGCATACAGTAGGTAAATTTAATGTAAGTTATACTTCAAATGTAAGTTATATATAAAAAGAAAAAAAAGGACTTTAGTCCTATTGAATTGCATATCAAGTCAATTCTTTGGGCCCCAATTTTTTAAAAGGTATTATTTATTTATTTTTAAGTAGAGGGGAAGGGAGGGAGAAAGGGAGAGAAACATTGATTGGCAAACTTTCAGTTTGCGGGACGACACCCAACCAACCGAGCCACACAGATCAGGGCTGGGTCCCATTTTATAATCACTGTTTTAGTTTACTTTTTTAAAAAATGCCTGAAACTCATACAACTCAACAGCAAAACAAAACAAACCACTCTATTTACAAGTGGGCAATGTATTTAAATAGACATTGCTCAAAAGGGGACATGCATTAGTATGTATGGCCCACAGGTATATGAAAAGGCGCTCAATATTACTAATCATTAAGGAAGTACATCAAAATAACAATGAGATATTACCTCACACCTGTTAGAATAGCTATTATCAAAAAGACAAAGGTAACAAGTGTTGGCAATGATATGGAGAAAATGGGAATTTCTGTAAATTGTTGGTGGGAATGTAAATTGGTACAGCCACGATAAAAAACAGTATAGAGTTGTCACAGGAAATATCTACCTAGCCAGAGACAACATTTTTTTTTAGACTACATTTTCCAGTTGCCCTAAGCCACACCCATATTATAATATTAGGTATGATTATATCATAGTCAATGTAATGTGAAGAGATGATGTCACCTTTCCCAGGCCTAACCAGTAAAAAGTTCCCCCATGGCATTCCTATCTTCTTCTTTTTTTTTTTTTTACTTGCAGCTCATTGGAATAGAGACAGGCAACCCTGGGGTTACCATGATAGAAACTGAGTCCCTAGGCACCCTGTAGACCTCTTAACCTGTCAAGTAATATAAGATTTCAGTACTGTATGTGAACAAGAAATAAACTTCTATTTAATTCAGGTGGTTATACATTTGTTACAGCAATTTGCTCACCCTAACTAATTCAGAAATGAGTACCTTTAAGTGAAGTGCTGGCTAGCAAAAATCTAAAAATATGAAGCAGAGGATTAGGTACAGTGTATGGTAAGAAAATAGATTTCATGCGCTGAAAAGACAGAGTCCATGTTATAAGACAGCATACATTTAAAAAGTGATATTAGCCCTGACCAGTATAACTCAGTTGGTTGGGCATTGTTCTGCAACGCAAAAGGTCGCCGTTTCAATTCCTGGTCAGGGCACATGCCTGCATTGCGGACCAGGTCCCCAGACAGGTTGCATGTGAGAGGCAACTGATCAATCGTTCTCTTACATATAGATCTTTCTCTCACTCTCTTTCTCCCTCCCTTCCCCTCTCTCTAAGAATAAATAAATAAAAACTTTAAAAAATGATATTAGACCACCCATTTAATTAAGGAATGTTGACATTCTATAAGGAAAGCAAGGGAATAATGATAAATATAAAAACAAGGAAGTAAGGATGAAGAGGGATGTGTTGAGGAAAAGTTAACAGGAACTTCTAAGGTAATGGCAATACTCTATTTCATAATCTGAGTAGTAATGCTGTCCTTTATATATTTTTTCTTAAAAGTCTTCATATATGTCTTATATATTTTTTTTGTATAAAACAATAAAATGGTAATGGGCTTCCATTTGAGGTGGTGACATAGATAAATGAGATACTCAAGGACTTTCACAACCACATCTAAATTGCAACTAAGTCATTCAGAACCACTTGAAATCTAACTGAATAGAAGTCCTACAACTACAGATTAAAAGAAGAAGCCACAGTGAGACTGATAGGAGGAGTGGAGATGCAGAACAGGCTAGTCCCATACCCACATGTGGCAGATAAAAATCAGGAGGGATCTCAGCGGCAGAGGTCACCCTTGAGGAATGAGGGTTCCAGCCCCACACCAGCCCCCACCCCCAGCCCAGGGTTCCAGTACTAGAAAGAGAAGTCCCCATAACTTCTGGTTGTAAAAACCAGTGCTGATTGTGACTGAGTGAGACAGAGGCCTTCTAAAGTCCCAGGCAGTTCCTCTTAAAGGGCTCATGCAAGGACCTATTCAGACTCACTCCCTCTGATTTTCAGCACTGGGGCAGCAGCTTGAAAGGAATCAGGGACATATGAGGAGGAACTAAATTGTCTGGCAGTTGGGCATCATATCTAATCCCATTAATATGGCTCACGCTGTTCTCCCTGAGACTCTGCTCCACTCACCTTGAGGGCCCATCCAAGCTGTTTCCAGTGATTTATCCCTGCAAATGGCCTGTCTTGGCTCATGCTTCAGACATTTCCAAAATCTCTCAAAACAAGCAGCATCTGCCTCAATGCTCCTCAGGCTTCTGGTTAAGTGGCTCTAAGACAAGCACTAGTGGCAGCCAGCCTTGGGTCACAGCTTGGCCTTGCCTGGGCAGCCCCAAGCCCAGAACAACTAGCAGATCTGCAGATCATTTTGTAGCTCAGATCCCCAGTTGGGGGCATGTGAGAAGCAACCAATTGTATCTCTCACACGTTGATATTTCTCTACCTCTTTTTCTCCCTCCCTTCCCCTCTCTCTAAAAGTAAATAAATAAAATCTAAACAATAAAAAGATGGAGGAAAAGTCAAGGAAAGGAGAATTGTGTACCCCTACTTGAGAATGACCTTTCATAGCCTGAAACTTGATTCAAAGGGCACAATAAAGCACTTTTTCATTGTCTAAAAATAAAATAAAATACAAACCTATGTTTACATAGGAACTTAAGATTTAACTTTTTTAATGTACCTACAACACTATGGAAAAATAAAGAATTGTTGGATAGATGGTATTTGGAATACTGACTGTCCACATGAAAAAAAAAGTTCAAATATAACATTTTGTCATACATGAAGTTGGACTTCAGAAGAATATAAACCTAAAGTGAAAAGTAAAACTCTAAAGTAGATGTAAGAGATAACTTTGTGACCTAGGGCTGGAGAAACACTCCTTCAACAAGACTCCACAAATTACAAACAATAAGATGTAAAAATTGAGCTGGAAGTGGCTAGGTGTGTGCGGAACAGCTGGATGAACCAGAGTGACATCGAAGACCATGATGCTGAATTCAGAGGGCTTGGAAGAGAGTACCTCACCTGTATCCATCTTTGATGCTGTGTGGACTTGTATTTCTGCTCATTCACTGGGGCTCACCTGAGCTGTCCTGGCTGCCCTCAAGGGGATCGCGCAGACTCCAAGGCCACTGGCCTTCCAGTTCAGCTCCCTGTGTTCACTGACCCTTTGGACTGACCCAGTTTGGTACAAGTATCCACATCTGTTTCAACTACCTGTGGCCAAAAGCAAATCATGTTGTATAGTAAGCTTCCTCTTCAAGACTGTGAATGAAACAGTTTTCCACATTGGGATAGGACAGAGAAGAAACTGATTGCCTGTATCTAGAATTCCTCCAGAGGCCAAAATGACACCATAGTTAAGAAGGTATTCATGGGGTAGAATTTGGAAACATTAGCATTTCAAGGCCTCACAACCTCCTAGGCAGGTCTGTTATATGGTGCCCACAGAAGACAGAGCCTAGTCCATCCACGTGTCTGTTGGAAGCCTACTTTAATTGGAAAGGCATTTATTTATTCATCATTGGGGAGACCCAACAATTTTCTGTTGTCCCCTTCTGATTTTAATTAGAATGTTAATCAACTATTCTCTGCATAATTTTGGCTAAAAATGCACAATACAATATACTAAAATGCCTAGGCACAGAGCCAATTTAATTTGTATTAAATATTTTACCCCAGGTTAACATTAGGGACTTATTATGGCATGTCTCATGCAGCGATTATTATTATAAATGTGCACATTATGCAAATTAAAAGAATATTTAAAAAAGAAAGATGTAAAAATTGATATATCTGAATCCATCAAAATTAATCATAGAATCAGTAAATACACTAGGAGAAAATATTTGTGACATTTAAAACCAAGGAATTTGTATTAGATTATGCAAAGAATTCAAAATGATCAGGACCAGAAAACCAGAGCTTACTGCTCTGTCTTCCTTATTAGAACATGAACTCCTTGAGGCCAGGGGTGAGATTTTATTCAGTTCTCAATGACACAAGCCACATTTTAAATGCATATGTGTCTACTGTATTGGACAGCACAGAATATAGAACATTTCCATCATAATAAACAGTTCTATTAGACAGCATTGATCTAAATAGATCATGGATGTATATTTTACACTCTGAGGTATCATGTACTTTTCTTTCACAGCATTTATCAAAGTTAATATTGAATTAATGTCTATCTTCCCTACTAAATTGTTGGCTCTGTGAAGATAGGAACTGTGTCTATTTTGCTTACCAGTGTATGCCCAGTGCCTAATATAGTACATGACAAATAATACTTAACACTGAAGAGATATGTGTCAAATGACAAATGAATAAAGTTATATTCTAAAATACACAAAAATTCTATTCCTTGAAATTTGGGGTCCAGACTAAAAATATGATCAGTAGGTTTGTATATAGGCAAATATGTTTGCATTCAAGTTTTAGACCACTTTCCCCTTTTCCTTGTTGAGTATTTTATTATCTTTCCTGAAATGAAGAGGACAATCATATCAAGCTAGTAAGATTTGGGGACCTGGTACTTTGGTGATAGTAAAAGGATGATATTCAAAATATCAAAATGTGAAACACATGATTAAAAATAACATTTCTTTGATGGATGTTAGTGAACTTATTGCTATAATCATTTCACAATATATGCAAATTAAATCATCATGCTGTATGCCTTAAACTTATACAGTGATGTATGTCAGTTATTTCTCAATAAAACTGGAAATAAAATAATTTTGTGTTGTTCTTCCTAGTCACAATCTATTTAAACATACTGGTGTTACTTAGAACCAAAAAGATGTTCTTATAAAAAGTGAAAAATACTTAACTTCATTTATTTAGAATCATGATCATTCAATTTTTATTTTGCATTGTAAGATGAAAGAGAGGTTAAAATGTGCAATTTTATTCTTTTATAAATTATGCATAACATACTTTAAAAAGAATAAACAATAGTAATAGAATAACTAAAAAGAGCTCCTGAATAAAAGAATCAATCAATGAGAATGATAGCTATAATAACTAGCAATGCGTTGTATGTAAAGTTTGGTAATATTAGAAATATTGGCATGTGGTGATCATAATAGAGCTTGAAAACATTAGCAGCATGTAATATTGTTGCCCTATGCTGTCTAGAGCAATGCTCTGATAGATGTGCTTTCACTGGGATTTAGCTTTAATTAATACATCCACATCGGCTTTGTCTGCTTCTCTAGGGCTTTTCTGATGGTTCTCAATCAGGACATTCTCTTCTTTTCTCCGGGACCTCTGGGAACCACCATCCTTGTGAGCTATAGGAGCTCTGAGGCCAACAAAATTGTGCACCTCCTGCAGCTTCTTCCGCAGCCATTCCAGCCTTTCCATGGAGGTCAGATATTTACCGAGGGTATGCATAAGCTCTATCTCACTCACAGATCTCCTCCTGTAGGGAACAGAAACAGGCCACTCCATTAGCTCCCCTCTTCCAATCATAAAGCCAACCATAAAAATTCAATTCCCGTGCCCTCGCCATGCAGAAGAGGCTACTACAGTACTTACTTAATAGGTTTCCCATCTGATTTCGCAAAAAAACAAATTGCAAACATGACGATCATTACTTTAACCATGTCTTTTGCAGACATCATCTTCACTAAAAAGGAAAAGCAAAATGTAGGTATTTTAAAATATTTTTAACATTCCAAACTCTACAATCAAATTTATTAGTTTACATTGTAACTATACAACTACACACAACATGTTACAGTAACTAATTGAATTGGTTTTCATGAGAGACTTTTAGAATCAGCCTCTTTATTTTACAGATACATTAGTATATATTATATATACACATAATTTGACTTACAAATTAGACAGGTTAGTTTTACTTTCTATGTAAATTAGTTTTACTTTTTAAGTATCTTTTTGAGAGTTCTTGTGCAAGTTTTAATACATGAATTTTAAGTGACATGAAGAATGAAAAAGCTTACATTTTAGAACTCCTCCTATATTTTATATTGGTTATGACTAAGTGCTTACAATTTGCTTGAAAATGGCTAATTCTCTTAATTAGGTAAATTATTAATACTGTTTATTTACTTAGCAAATTCCTTTTTCATAAGTCAACTTCATTTCAGGCACTACAATAATAACCATAAATACCAAATTAATAGGCTCTGATTTAGAGATTTTTTTTACAGAATTAATACATACTTCTAGCATTAAAAAATGTGTAAATGTGTTCAAGTATTTTAAAATCATCTAATTAATTTCTTGTTTTATAGATTTAGAGCTTTGGCTTTATATAAAATGCTTGTATATTTTTTTCTTCAGCTTTTTTTAAAACAATCTTGTTTGAGTATCATTTCTAACACTTTCCTCTTTTGCTCATAAAGCTTTTCATCTCAAAATAGAATAGTCTTACCTTAATCTGCATTTCAATAATTGCAAGCATATTATTATAGAAGTGCTTTTTTAATGCTTAATGCTCTCCGTTTTAACATACACATAGTGGCTATGTATTCATATTTTTAAAGGGACATGACTTTATTTATGTATTTATTTTTGAAATAATATCATTTAGAAGTAGCATAAGTAACATTATAATCTACATTTATTTTCACTGTACAATATAAAGCTACTGATGGAGCAAGAAATACATATCCTTCAATTTTGGTTTATGTTATTTTTAAAAAGGCACTCTAGCTGAAGGACAGGAGCATTGATTTCTAACTTTAGGTTTGTCACATTCACCTAGTGACTTCAGACATCTCTGCTTTATTTCCTATTCTTAATAGAGATGAGCTTCTTACAAGAATATCATAAAAAAGCTGAAAAACAGATGTAAGATGCCCTTAAAATTCATGTACAGTTTCAGAATAGAAAATTAGAAGACTTTAGGTAAAGGGAATAAATATTCAGCAGTAAAACTAAGTTTCTCCAAGTACAGTTTATAGCTTAAGCTTTCCAGGAATCATAAAATAATTTGGTATGGATATTCTACAGGAAAAGTGGAATTTTAACTCAACTTAATAAATTTATGTTGGTTATTTAAATCAGAATTATTTATTCCTCATCTATTTCAAAATTTCAATAAGATATCATTAAAGCATATCATGTTAAATTACAATTTTTGTGTGTAATTTCAGATAAATTGAGAAGACTTTAATCACAAAAGTAAATGATTTGTGAGTACTTTAGTGGCATAAATTTATTTTGTATTGTGGCATTTTATATTAAACATAACTCAAACCCTCCTTTAATTTTTAACATGAAAAAACAGCATAATATTTTTAGAAAATGATGCATATTAAATAATTCCTAGATTATAAAATGTACCTTATATGAAATTTAAGAGGGAAAATAAAGATCACTTACCACACAATGTCTCAGGACAAGATCTTTCAGGTATATTAGCAGCTGGTACTCTCTTAAAGTTGAGTAAACTTGAGAAAGCTGATGAATTGGACTGTAGACCCTTAAATGTGACTTTTATATATAGGTCTTCCACTGACCAAGAGAAGTTTTTTTGTTATTACAGATGATATCACTCCCAATTCTCTGGGTCATAACTATAGGATCAGAGCAACAGACACCCCCATTGGGCGGTGCCCATTTCTCTTAAGTTTTAGATAATTGGATACTAAGAGGAAAACTGTATGGGGCTGGGGAAAAAGATTTATGCTAAGGTTTCTAACAAATATTAAATTATAGTTCTAAATTCTGACTGGATTAATGAATTTATAATAAAAGACTGACTTCAGTAATTTATGGTGAAGTCATCATTTTACCTGAAAGTAAAATGTGAAAGTGAGTTTATTTTTATAACCATGTTATAGGTACAATTATTGTGAGGATTATAATGAATTGTTTTATGTTATTCTTTATAAGCCATTATATTTATTTTTTATTTATTTTGAGGCTGGATATCAAGGTTCCTAAACTGAGGCATGTTCTCATGCCTCTCGGTCCTGGTGTTCTATGACCCAAGCTGGCGAGCTGGACTCGATGGCGCCGACAGTCTTTGACTGATCAGGCCTCAGGGTTTCAAGACATTCTGTGACTTAAAAGAAATCTTGCTGAGTACTCCATCTTCCCTGATGTTGATAAGGAAACCAGACAAAGCTGAGCACAGGTAGTGCTTAACCCTGCGTGCTTTCTGTTAATGTTTAAGGAACAATGTATCTGTTCCCAAAGTCTTAAAAGAATAGATAATTGAATTCCTGTTATTTTTTGTTTTTGAATCTATAAATGACATATAATTTTGTTAGGAAACATTCTTTATAGTTTGTATATTAACCTCCTTTTGTTGTAATCCCAAGTAAGTAATTGTATATCGTGATCAATATTGGAATGTGCCTGTGAGCTCATTCCTTACCCTCCCTATTGATTTCTATACTTGTAAAACTCAATAAAAGGAGAGATCCTTGTGCCACTCATTGTTGACCTGCCAGAGCGTGTGGCAGCCCTCCAACCGACTCATTCTCCTTGCTGGAATTGCTTCCGCACCCTCGACCACATTTAATACAACATCTGGTGCCAAATGAGGGACAGAAGGTAAGAACTGGGAACAGAGAGAACTGAGAAGGGTATTTGGTTGCGCGGAGTCTGCAAGCCTCTCGGCATTACAAGTTGGAGTCATGGGGAACTCGCCCTCACTAGAGGAAGAAAATGCGAGCCTCACACATTCATTATTAAAGGGGTCACAACTTAAAGTTAAAGAAAGTGCCCTTATAGATTTATTTTCACAGGTTAAGAAACATTGTTATTGGTTTACTCCAGAAAAGGGAAAAACCAAAACCAACAGAAAAGGACCCACTTCCCATGAAAGAATGGGGTCAGGGTTATCTAAGGAACAAGAGATTTATTTTCGGTTGTTACAGCAACTAATAAAAGGGACTGGATGCCAGATTAAGGAAAGGCATCTAATTAATTTACTACATACTGCTGTAGCTCAAAGCACTGTGGTCTCAGAAAAACAAAGGGAAATTTAAAAAAATAACTCAAGATTAAAAAGTGTCACAGTCACAATAAGGGTAGGAAAGGGGGAGGAAAAGGGGAATATGTAGAGTGCTGTCAAACAATCGGCTCTGCAGACTCCTTCCCTCTGGAATGCTGAAAAGCCATAATATATCTTGCAGCCTCTGCTGGCTGACACAGGCCCACCGGCTGATCCAAACCTTGACAGAAAAACTGTAAAACAGTTTTTCCTACAATTGTCTTAAAACTAAGGTTCTATTTAGTAAAATAATATGTTGTGGTATATTACTCAAATATTCAACTAATATTCAAAAATTCATGTCTTTTAGTGCTAAGAACTAATTTTTGTCAGTCTATATTAATATTATATATCTTTTATTATCACTTTAAATAAATAGTCAAATATTATTTCATAATATATATTCCTTGGTTGACAAGATTTCCAAAATTTAAAAGTTAAAAAACATTTTTTACAACCTTGGGGTATTTCAAAGGGCCCTTGAAATATCTCAGGAATTTATTATTTTCTTCTTACCAAAAAGAAGAAAACTCTAAACCAATCAGGCTTAATACATTTTGAAATACTTGGAAAGCTTTGTCAAATAAGAAAATTTTACAAAAGAGCTCAAAAACAATTGGCTTTTAACAACGCTAATAAAGACTGTAAAACAATTCTTCATCCTCTTAAACAAAGCTTTCAAAATATTAGTCAGTTTATTCAGGCTTGTCGAAATATTGGCACGGAGAATTATAAAGCGTCTCTGCTCGCTGCAGCCATCTCTATGGCTGCCACCAAAGGTCAAAAAGAAATTAAATGCTTCGTTTGTGGAAAAACAGGCCACCTTAGGAAGAAGTGCTATAATAATCAAAAAGGAAACTTAAAATCTCCAAGAAAGAACTGTCCTCATTGCGGCAAGGGGAAACATTGGACCAAGAACTATAAATCTAAATTTAATAAGAATGGTAAATGTATAGCATCCTCTGATAATCAGGGAAACTCAGTGGGGCGTGAGCTCCGGTGCCCCAACCAAAACAGGAGCCCCCAAGGCCCCAGTAATCAAATGTTTTGAAATCAGGGCAGTGCCAAGTCACAAATCTTATCCAACCACAAGCAGAAGCGCAGGACTGGACTTGGTCACCACCCAGCAATGAACTCTTAAAGAACAAAATTGCATTTATGTTGCTCCTACTAAAGTATGGGAACCTTTGCCTAAAGAATATGTAGGTTTAATAATTGGCCAATCTAGCCTTATTGTTAAGGGCATTATTACTCAACCAGAAGTTATTAACTCTAATTTTAATTAAAAAAATCAAAGTTATAATACAAGCCACGGGCTATCATATCATACCTGCTAACACTAGCATAGCGCAGCTTATACTTCTTCCTTATACTGTGCCTGCAACTTAAAATGTTAAAAAAGAAAACAAAGGCTTTGGCAGCACTAATAATCAATCTGTTTTTTAGACTGCCTCTATTAAATTACAAAAACCTCTTTTAGAAGTAAAAATTAAAAATAAAACATTTCAAGGACTATTAAATACTAAAGCTGACATGTCCATCATATCTTTAGAACATTAGCCTAAGCATTGGGACACTAATATTATAAAGGCTACTTTTGTAGGTTTAGGCACTCTCAATAAAATACATCAAAGCACCAAGCCTTATTCTTGCATTGGCCTGGGGGTCAAACGGCAGTTTTACAGCCTTATATAGCCCCAATATATGTCACCTTATAGGGAAGAAATTTATTACAGCAATAGGGTGTTATGTCAAAAGGAAAATTTAATTGAATGGCTATTCTTACCACACAAATCAACCAAAAGGTTAAAAACTTATCTCAGTAAAATTGTTTAAATTATAATTTGTGTCAGATTATGTTTTAGACAACTTTGTGGTCAAAATCCTGATGAAATTATTGTTCCTTTTACCAATAAAGAAATTACTAATCATTAGATATTATGTGAGAAATAGCAAAATGCCTTCTCTGACTTTCTAGGTAAAGTTCATAATTCATATCCTTCCTCCAAAAGGTTTCAGTTTTTAAAACGAACTTAGTGAATATTTCCCAAATGTGTTGTCTCACAACCTTTATCTGAGGCAAAGACATATTTTACTGATGCTAATAAATTTAGAGTTGCTGGTTATAGTAACTTGAAAAATAGTAAAATTATTCAAAGCCCTTATAGTTCTGTACAAAAGGCCGAGTCATTCGCTATTGTTATGCTTTTAACTAATGTACCTTCTGTTCCTTTAAACATCATTACAGACTCACAGTATGCCGCCCATACAGTTCAAACTTTAGAAACTGTGACCATACCTCAGAATAGTTCTGAACTTAATACTCTTTTTTCTACAGCTACAGTTTATTCTCTGAACTCGCCATCATTCTATCTACATAACACATATTTGTTCCCATACAGGTTTATCAGAACCTTTAGCTGAAGGCAGCAATTATATAAATACTCTAGTTGGTTCTGTTATCAAAGCACAAGCCAAACATCAGCTTCATCATGATAATGCTTGGTCGCTTAGACACAGACATAATCTTACCTGGCGTCAAGCATGTCAAATTGTTAAAAATTGTCCTACATGTCAACTTATTCATCAGCCTTCTTTACCAACAGGTGTTAATCCTAAAGGTCTATTACCTATTCAAATCTGGCAAATAAATGTTACTATTGTACCTAGTTTTGGAAAGCTTAAATTTGTTCATCATTCTATTAATACTTACTCTAAATTCTCCTAGGCTACAGCAATGTCCTCAGAGTGCGCAGGATGTGTTATTACACACCTCCTAGAAGCTTTCGCTGTTCTTGGAAAGCCAAAAACTATTAAAACAAATAATACTCCAGTTTATCTCTCTAAGAAATGTCAGGAAATTTTTTTCTCAGCATAATATTAAGCACATCACTGGCATTCCATATAACAGCACTAGGCAAGCTCTCATTGAGCGTCATAATCGAACATTAAAAAAGCTTCTTGAAAAACAAAAAAAGGGATATGGTATGGACTCCCCAAAGAAAAGATTAATGAATGCAGTATTTACTCTAAATTTTTTGCAAATTGGTGATGACTCTCTCATTCCAGCTCAGAGGCATTGGACAATGAAAACTGTTTTACCTTTAAATCAACCTATTTTTTATTATGATGTTTTAACCTCCAATTGGCTCCCAGCAACTGTTATTCAATGAGGCCGAGGTTATACTTATATATCCACAGGTACCCAGTATATTTAAATTCCTAATAAACGCCTTAAGTTATGCTATGTCTGCCCAGATGAGGGGGCGAGAGGGCAACAACAAGGAGGACTGGAGAAACCTTTCAAACCTGCCAACTTAGAATCAAATAAAGCAATTAGTTATACAAGGAAAGAAATTAATTAGAGCTCAAAAAATGTCAGTTTCAGCTAGTTCTTTGTTTTTGGCTTTTATTGCTATATTATTCAATAATGTTAAAGGTATTAATGCTGAAAATTATACTTATTGGGCTTATGTTGCCAATCCCCCCTTAATGAGAGGAGTATCATAGAAGGATCCACCCGTTTCTATTTACAATAATGAAACAGGCTGGTTTCCAGGACCCCATGATATAAGAGGCCCTATGTTTCCTGATGAAGAAGGAACAGTACTACCAAAATATGTTACTGGGGTTAGTGGGATCCTTATTTGTATTGGATATAGCAATCATTGTTTAAAAACGAGATTCCAGGACTGGCCTACAATACAAGTGTCTAATAATAATCATAATGGTCAAAAGATTGTTATGTTAACCGCTTCCACATTTTCAAATTCGTATGCTTCTGATCTTCCAAAGAGTCCCATTAATCTTCCTAAGTGTTCTATGCCAACTTTTCTCTCAATAACTGATTGGAACCATTGGACTCGATGCAGGGGAGAAAAAATGCGAGTTTACGTTAATACTCCCTGTGGGAGGGTCATTGATTGGAGTCCTCAGAGCTCCGTTCACATGGCACACACTAAGGTAGAATTGACCTGGAAAATCACCTCTAATAGGTATATGACAACCTCTAAAGAACCTATTGAATAGGGAAATCCCAGATTTGCATACCCAGAACCCCATTTAGAAGGATTTGGTCCTCAACCACATCTTTGGAAACTTAGCGCGGCTATGAGAAATGGGCGAGTTTGGTCTGAAACTCTTTTTGAACAATCACGCCCAACATTATATAATTTTACTCTGACTCTTCAGCAAGAACGAGAAGTTCAAACATGTGTTCATATCCCTCATTTAGTTCTTAAAGGAAAAGCTATTTGGGATCCAGATATAGGAAAAATTTATTGTTATAATTGTTCATTGCATACTTGTATTAACCGTTCTATAAGTTTGTCTTCAAAGGAAAGCTTACATCTTTTGAGAGCTCGAACTGGTGTATAGATAGATTCCTGTCCAAATGAATCGCCTCTGGCAGGACAGTCCTGCGCTAGGATTCATCAGGAAAATTGCAGAAAGACTCCTGAAAAGAAGCAAACGTTTATTGGACTTCTAATTGCCATGATAATGGAACTTATTGCTGTCACAGCTACTGCAGCGATTGTTGGTGTAGCACTTCATCACTCTGTGCAGACGGCAGACTTCGTTCGGCACTGGCATAAGAACTCTGAACAATTATGGACTGCTCAACGTCAAATTGACTCTGAAATGCAATTTGAATTAGCATATTTGAACCAGGCAGTTGTTCTTGTAGGAGATCAAGTACGAAGTTCAGAAAAGCAAATTAAGTTAAAGTGTAATTAGAATCAGTCTACTTATTGTATTACTCCTGTGCTTTATAATGCAACTGAGTTCCCTTGGAATAAAGTTAGAAAACATTTGTTGACTCATGATAATCTAACAAAGCATATTATTTCATTACAGACGAAAATCCATAGTACTTTTGAGAAACATCTAGAACAATTATCAGGTCAGGAACTCTTTGAAGATATTGTTAAAAGTATTGATAATATGAATCCTATTCCCTATGTTAATGGGTTTGTTGCATCTTATGCAGGTCTGCTTTTTTTGTTTCTTGTAATCGTTTTAATCATTGTTATAGTAGGATGTAAGTATAGAAGAAAGCAGCAGGTTAAAAATGCCATCTTTTCGGTTATGGCTAATAAGGTTTCCATAAAACAAAAAGGAGATGATGCTGGATATCAAGGTTCCTAAACTGAGGCATGTTCTCATGCCTCTTGGTCCTGGTGTTCTATGACCCAAGCTGGCGAGCTGGACTCGATGGCGCCGACAGTCTTTGACTGATCAGGCCTCAGGGTTTCAAGATATCCTGTAACTTAAAAGAAATCTTGCTGAGTACTCCATCTTCCCTGATGTTGATAAGGAAACCAGACAAAGCTGAGCACAGGTAGTGCTTAACCCTGCGTGCTTTCTGTTAATGTTTAAGGAACAGTGTATCTGTTCCCATAGTCTTAAAAGAATAGATGATTGAATTCCTGTTATTTTTTGTTTTTGAATCTATAAATGATATATAGTTTTATTTGTTAGGAAACATTCTTTATAGTTTATATATTAACCTCCTTTTGTTGTAATCCCAAGTAATTGTATATCGTGATCAATATTGGAATGCGCCTGTGAGCTCATTCCTTACCCTCCCTATTGATTTCTATACTTGTAAAACTCAATAAAAACAGAGATCCTTGCACTGCTCATTGCTGACCTGCCAGAGCATGTGGCAGCTCTCCAACCGACTCATTCTCCTTGCTGGAATTGCTTCTGCGCCCTCGACCACATTTAATACAACATATTTTTAGAAAGAAGGGAAGGAAGGAAGCAAGTGAGGGAGAGAAACAGTGATGTGCAAGAGAAACATAGGTTGGTTGCCTCTCCTACATCCTTAACCGGGGTACTGGCTGGCAACCCAGGCACGTGCTCTGACTGAGAATTGAACCAGTGACATTTCAGTTCGCAGGCCGGCACTCAATCCACTGAGCCACACCAGCCAAAGCTAGAAGCCATTTTCAACTAATCCACATCAGTCCTGGTCATCTTTGAAAAAAATAGATATAGTGCTTTTCTTAAAGGAGGTGTTAAACATTTTGAGAAAATGCTTTTAGCATGTAAGGCATTTTGAAGGCTTCAAAAGTAAAATTATTAAAAATTTATTTAACTTACATTTTATTCATGCATTTTCATTTTCCACTTAAAAACATTTGATAAGCATTAACTATATACAGACTTTGCATATGTTATCCCAGCAAGTCTTCACAGCAATTCTTTAAATAAGTACTATTAGTCCCATTTTCACATGAGGGCACTGAGGCTTGGAAAGTAAAAAAAAAGATGGAATTCAGCAAAGGTTTTTATGACTCCAGAGTCATTTTTATTCTTAGTACCTCAGTTTCCCCCTAGAAACACAGCCCTTCTTTGAACTCCAGTTCTCTTGACTTTAATTTGCTGAGTCCTTAGCAGCTTCTTTGCCCAGGAGTTGGGTTTTTTGTTTTGTTTTTTGTTTGTTTTGTTTTGTTTGCAACAAACATTTTTTAAATTAAGGTATGCATACCGTTCTTTTTTAGACATAATTCTATTGCACCCTTAATAGACTATAGTATAGTTTAACATAACTTTTCTATGCACTAGGAAATGAAAAACTTTATGTGATTTGCTTAATTGTGATATTTGCTTTATTGCAGTGATCTAAAGAGACTATACCTACACAACCAATTGAATTTCAACAAAAGTCCAAAACAATTCAGTATAGAATGGATAGTTTTTAAACAGATGGTCAATTACTAATTTAAAATACATATGCAAAAATATTATTTCAAACCATACATTGCACCATATATAGGCCTACCACTGAGATATACTGGGTTTGGTTTCAGAGGTTGGGTTTTGATTCTTGTGTTCCCCTGCTAATGATTAAGGACCTGTTCCAAAACCTAATGGAGCCTGACACCTATCTGATTTCAAATATGGCTACACCTTGGTCTCCATCTATCAGATCAAAAGCCTTTGAATGTCCTTGGTATATCTAGGATTCATTTAGGCAACTTGTCTCCCAATTAAAGTCCTAGAACTGGATCAGTTTTCTTAGCTCTGGTCCTTTCCAGCCTTCATGTTTTCCCTTTTCCCACAAACCATTGCCAAGGTTTGTCTCTACATCACAGAAGAGCCAGTCCAAGCTTGAATAGTGCCCTTATGAAGTCTAGAATGAGAGATATGTGTTAATCCTGCTCTGGGTAATTCTCTACCTGGACAAATACCACTTTCGCTGGATGTCCAGACTCCATTTCAGAAGTGTTAGAAACAAACTGCAACATGTCTAGGATATGAACCAGGTTGTTGAAAATGTTGGAAAACAATATGTCAAAAGCAGTTGAGCCCTGGATGGTGTGGCTCAGTGGATTGAGTTCCCACCTGTGAACCAAAGGGTTCCTGGTTTGATCCCTAGTCAGGGCACGTGCCTGCGTTACAGGTTGAGTCCTCAGTTGGGGGTGTGTGAGAGGTGACCGCACATTGCTATTTCTCTTCCTCTCTTTCTCCCTTCCTTCCCCTCTCTCTAAAAATAAAAAAACAAAAAAGAAGTTGAGTGAAACTGAAAAAGAAAAGCCAAGAAAAGAAGATAAGAGAAAAGAAAAGAAGAGACAAGGAAAGGAAATGAAAGGAGAAGAAAAGGCTGGGGATGATTATATAGCTGTTTTTAATTTTTTATAGGTTATTAAAGAAGGAATATTTTCTGTGGTTTAAAAAGGAAAGATGACTTCAATGGCTAAAGATCACAAGGAGGCAGATTTGGGCTCAACTTGGATATTATAATTGTTAAAATAAGGAACCAAGTACCTTGTAAGCAGCAAATTTCCCCATCACTGGCAGTGTTCAGGTAGAGACTAGGTGAGCATTTATCAGGGATATTATAGAGATTCATACATAGCAGAACTAGATAACCAAGAGGTCCATTTTGACTATAAAATCGATTGTTTTGATATTTTTAAAAACCTCTTCTGATTCAGTCTACACATGATATTTGTATATTATTATTTTTTTGTTATGCTTACTCTATTGAGAGAAAGGAGAATTGGAAATGAAAATGGTTTTATAAACATATTTTTCATTGTTATTATAAAGCTTTCTTTAACATTTTAATTTGTAGGTCCTCCCCCCCCCTTTTTTAGTAAGTTTAACATAACTGGCAGCCTTCCAAGAGTGATGCAATTAGTTTGTTCATTGTCTTCCTCTTTTTACAAGTATTTAAGAATAAATTGCCATATTGAAGATAACCACAGTGTTAAACTAGTTTCACAGAAAAACAAAGCAAACAAGCTACACAATGTTCATTCATTCAAAAAATACATTGAGCATCAACTATCTGTCAGAGGCTATGTTAATCACGAGATGATTAAGACATGATCACTGCCTTCAAATTTAACAGTTACAGTATAATGTGATAGGTATTATAATAAAGATATGAACAAAGGCTTATAAAAGCACAGCTGATGAAATAACTAAGTTCCCCTAGAGTTGCTGGAAGATATTTTATAGAGAATCTGAAATATCCTTAAGGATGATTGTGAGTTTTCCATCACAGATGGTGAGAAAGGACAGAGGGAACAGCATGTGCAAAGACATGAAGGCAATAAAGATTGAATATGCCCTAGTGAAAGGAGAAGAGAAATGGGTGATCACCCCAAAGAAATAGGTTGGGTACAAATTGTATTTCTTGAATTCCTCTCTAAACCCATAGTTGCATTAGTAATATTTTTGTGTCCTTCAGATTTTAAAAGGGACTACTTGACCTTCCACAAATAAAAGATTTAGCTGACAAGATTTGGCACAAATTTATCTGAACCATCAGGCCATGGGACTGCAGACAGTAGATAGAAGCAAATCATTTAAGGAATAAGAGGGCTAAGGGTTATGTGGGCACAAGAGGCTGATGTCGCAGTAACAGAGAGAAGAGCTGAGCACAGCTTTTTGCTTTGAAAAGCTCAGCCTTTCTTAGCATTCTCAAGTTCCCTGAAGCTAGGTTCAGTCATCCTACTGTAGTTCTCACATTTGGGATGAATAAAGGCCAAGCATTATCTCCTTTTGCTTTGTGGGAGGTTTAATTTAAGACTGACTTGGTTTTCCTCCTGTTTGTTCAATTAGAATTAGTATGGCTTTGAGGACTTGGCATCAAGAAGAAACTTACACCTGGCTGCTGTGGCTCAGTGGATTGAGCGTCAGCCTGCGAACCAAATGTCGCTGGTCCAATTCCCAGTCAGGGCACATGCCTAGGTTGCAGGCCAGGTCCTCAGTTGGGGGCATGTGAGAGGCAAGCACACATTGATGTTTCTCTCCCTCTCTTTCTCCTTTCCCTTCTCTCTAGAAACAGATAAATAAAATAAAGATAAAATAAAATAAAGTAACCTTGTTAATTAAAAAAAAAAGAAAGTTATTCTTTCTTAAAAAAAAGAAAGAAGAAACTTCCAGGACTGGCAAAAATAGCTATAGTTCTCCTAATTCCATCTTTTATCGATAGATTAGATGATATCTATCTTAACAGTTGATTTACTTTATTTCCTTCTCTTTTAGGAGGGTCCTGAGAGCAGGAGCTTCTATCCCCAAGGAGTTGGGATGTGTCTCCCATTCAGTGCACGGATGTGTTCACCAACTGAGCAGATGTCTGAACTCTATAGTTCAGGCATAACTGATTACTAACTCAGTCTCCAAATTCTCTCTGCTTTCCAGAGGAGGGAGGAAGTTGACTGACTTTTGCTTTAAACTCTTCTGTGCGATATTGAACTATTGAGTTCTTGATCTGTCAGAGAAAACTTTCCTCCCCCTCTCTCACCAGCTTCTGAACTTATCTATAGTTAGAGACGAAGAACATAAATGCATCAAAGAATAACATATATTAACTGTTGAATTTTCCTAGTGCTTTTTGTAAGTACAGTTTCTTATTTTTCTTTCTCCATAACCTTTTATTGATGGATACTGTGATCGTGGGTCTCTAATAGACAGCATTTACTAAGCCATTGAGCTCTTTACATTCATGAGCCGTTATAAACCCTGGCATCCATTATACCTGAGTAGCCCTTTGGTGATAAAATATACAGCTACCCTCACAAACAAAATATTGCTTGTTGCTTTTTGTTCATTCTATCAGTGAATGTCCATCCCTGTATGTGTTGGCAGCCTTCTCCATGTTTATGTGGAATACAGGAGAGTTAAAATGACATGCACTGTCTTCCCAGTCAGAAAGAGGCATTTCTTTAGGTGGGGGACTGAGGGTAAGTAATGAGATACTGTTATGTCTGGATGAGGCAATCTCTCTAAATACAGCAGGGAATGCCTCTGTCTTGTGACAGTGTAAACCAGGATGTCATTTACAGAAACCTTTGGATCTTTATGTGATTGAAAAGATTTCTAGTTGTGCAGATGCCTCTGTAACATTCTCTGTGACGTAGGTAAGGAATGGAACATGTCCTTGAGTGTTCCTCATTTCAAAGCTCCCTTAACCTATTTTTATCCTGTTTCTTAAAGAAATAGTCGGGGAAAAGTAGGCTTAATTGAGAGCTTTTTTTCTTTCTTTTCTTTCTTTCTTTTCTTCCTTTCTTTTCTTTCTTTCTCCTTTCTCTTTCTTTCTTTCTTTCTTTCTTTCTTTCTTTCTTTCTTTCTTTCTTTCTTTCTTTCTTTCTTTCTTTCTTTTTAACCATAAGGAACATGGACAGCCATAGCAATTTAATCAAGAAGTGAAGTCTCCCATTTTTGGTGACCCTTTTCAGAGAGCTGATCAGACCACTGATGTCATCACTCCTAATTCTAAATATAATTTTTTTGTTGTCCCGTGAAGGTACCCATACATTTCAGGCCCAGTATTCTAATTTGGAGTTCAAATAATAAGTTTTCTTCAGTTAATGTGGATCTTCCTTTGGATTACATAGATTCTTAGTTCCTCTCTACTCTCCCTTTACTGTTGGTAGAATGTCATATACAACTTATGATACTAGAAAAAAAAGGACAATATCTTTTACATCCCTTCTTAATGTTCAGCTGGAGCCAATAGGCTGTGTACTCTCTTTCCTCTATGTTTTTGAAATACTGTAGTGTGAGAAAAAATGCCAGACAGAAGGAGTATTGGTTTCCTATTAGTGAAGCTCTAAGTCACATGATCTGGGTTCTCTGATTCATAGTTTAAGAATGCTGACACTGCAATCTAAATTATGGTTTTGATCCATGATTTAGTAAAGATTTGATCCAATACAGTAAAGATTTGTGGCACACCTAGAGTCAGACAGTCAAGAAACAGTAGTCTTTTCCCTTATCTCAAACTTCTCCTTGAATTTTGTTGTCATGTGATTTTCTTTTTTAAGTTAGAGCATTTAACCTTTTAGATTTCAAATTCCACATCTCAGAGTAGAATATTGCCTTCCCGCCATTGAATTATGAGCTTTTGAACACAAGCTATTAAATATGAAAGTGTTTTGTATATAATTGGCATTCAAAAAAATGCATGTTGAATCTAAATCTGAAAGGAAAGTGTCCCTGGCCCATTTCCTCAGATGGGTCCCCCTCACTCCAGGAGTCTCCAGTAATAAACATGTAGAGTGCTGAGCTCCTGGGCCCAATCTGCTCTCTGCCAACAAAATCTGCTACCCAGCCACCTAAAATGGCAAGAATTCTGAGGCAGTAGGCAGTTATGATATTCATAAAATCTATTCTGAATTTGCTAATTGCACAAGGAGTTGTAAATTTAAACTAAAATGAAGCATATCTTTGCATTATTGGTAACACAATGTGCTAAGTGTGGACTTCTACACAAGCTAAATTGACAATCAGCCCTAGAAACCACTGAACCACACCCACCTAGCTGCACTGTGCAGTGGAAATGGTCAGGGCCTGAGTATGAAAGCTGAGGATACAAGTTGTAGCTCTGGCACTTATTAGTTGTGTTGTCGGTGGAAATCAGGCTCTTTCACAGGATCATGAAAAAAGCATTCCAAGGACCAAGCACAAGTCAAATGATAGTTTATTAGTGTAGAGGGTTGCCCCTGTGTCCCTGCTGTCCCTCCTGCCATGGAAAAAAATCCAACCATGCTTTCAGCAAGGCTAAAACAAAAGTCAGTGTCCGGGCCCTGGCGGTGTGGTTCAGTGGCTTGAGTGCCTGCCTGTGAACAAAGAGACGCCGGTTCGATTCCCAGTCAGGGCACATGTCTGGGTTGCAGCCCAGGTCCCCAGTTGGGGGCACGTGAGAAGCAACCACACATTGATGTTTCTCTCCCTCTCTTTCTCCCTCCCTTCCCCTCTCTCTAAAAATAAGTAAATAAAATCTTTAAAAAAAAACAACAACAAAAACCAGTGTCCAGAGTTCCTGCTTCATATTAACGCTTAGTCCTTTGAAGCCCATGCAGCCTGCTGTGGGCCCTGATAGCTACTAGACCCACATTGTCACTTGCTCCTGTGCAAGAGAGCACACAAATGAATGGGGCAAGTGTGTTACTGAGCCAGTGAAAGAGGTAGAGAAAGAGAAAGAGAGGGAGGGAGCTCCTTTGTTTCCCTAGGATTATATTGCTGGTGTTTGAGATAGATCAGGTGCTTTTTCAAAATACTCAATCAACTTCCCAAGCTTTCATGGGCTTTTGTTAGGTTTACACCCCCTAGTTAAATTGACAGGCCTTTATGGTCCAGCACCTCCTCCTGTGCCCCTCAACCATCCAGTATCAGAGGGAGGAAGAGAGGAGTGTTAATCCCCTTGGCAGAGCACTGCTATAATCCCCTGGGTTGTGAAGGTGTGGCTTCCTGGTGAAGCAAAGAGGCTTATGCTCCCCAGTTTATTAAACTCAATATCTAATTCCCTTTGCTCTCTTTCCTTTATAAATAACTAGTTAACTACCTACAGTACCAGTTGCACAACCCAGAATAAGTCATTTTATTACAAAACCTTAATTTCCACAGAAAAATAGATACAAATCATCCCAAAGAGCTATTATGATGACCATATAGAATAAGATATATGAATGCACTTTGCAACTGCATACATGGTATTGATTAAATTCACAATTAACAGTAGTAACATTATTTCCATGAATCCTGCTAGGGTAATGTAATTCCAATTTGTTGCTTTTTGTATCCTCCTTCTAAGCTGATTGCATGGCATTTTGAACATCACAGAGCTGCTCTAAAGACTCAACCCAGAATGCTATTGACTTCATCCTTTAACAAAAAGAGAATTTTCAGCATGGCTTAACTCAACAAACCATCAAGAAGAATGCTCTAATGGGTACAAAGAGAGGCAGGAAGATGAGAGTCTGTATTTCCCCTCCAGGGACATTCTCCAGATATCTAAGTTACCAATAAAGTGTGAAAAAGTCACTGTGAGACTTAATTCCAAACATACTCATGTGGTTGGTTATTTTAAGAAATCATCCAGAGGGAAGGTCATAATGGAAAGATCACTAGATTTAGAGCCAGAAGAATTTCGCTCAGATCCTGGCATTACTAATGTTACCATATCCAGCAAATAAAAACACTGGGCACCACTATGTGGGAGCATGGCCCAGGACTGGCCACCAGCTCTGACCTCGTGCCAAAAAAACCAAAAAAACACTGGACACTAGTCAACAATAATATAATATATACTTAAAGTAGCTCTCATGTTAAATGTTCTTTTCACATTTAGAAAAAAAAAAAAGAATTAAGAAAACTCCACAGGACACCCAATTAAATTAGACTGATTTCTAATTGCCTACACACATATACACTGAAATAAAAGAAAAATATTGCATGGGACATATTTATATTAAAAAATTATTTGTGGCTGAAGTCACTCCAGACTCAGGCTGCCTGCTTGGACCTCTTCAGTTAAGCATTTGAACTGGGTTACACATCTCCCTTCTTCCTCACATGAATCTAACATTTTGGTGCTGAAACCCAGGACATTTCCTCCAGCCTCCTGAGACTTGTGACTAGGGGAGCAGTGGGCAGCGGAAGCTCAACCTGGGCTAACTCCCTAATCCTGTCTCTGTGAGGTTTGGAGACCCTGAAGCCAGACCTAGGGAGTTGCAAGGATACCCATTAGTGTGGCCCTCTGCATCCACACTGACCGATCTCTACTAGGGTAAGGAGTTTTGCCTTCTCCCCATGCTTCCAGCCCTCTCTCTGCTCCTGTTGTCACTGCACATCATTCTGGAAATCCCAGTGCTGGATGAGAGGTGCTACCAGGTCCTGGACCCTTGGGGGCTTTGAAAGGAATGGAAGAACTCCCTGCTGTTTTGGAAGGGACAATACCATGTGGCTTTGAAAAGGACAGAGAGAGAGAACCATGCGTGATCCAGTGCAACATGACACATGTTTTCCTGGACTGTTATACGGAGACTGATGACATCGTAACCCAGGTCCTGAAGGAGATAGCTGACAGATAAGGGATGGAGAACTTCTGGGCATGTTTTTGGCTTCTAGCCTTTTGGGGAGCAGGGTAAGTGCTGGGTCCCGTGGGAGAGCAGGGCTCTGAGCTGAAGTGCTCACTGCCCTCCCCAAGGTGGAATACTGTAAATAAAGACCTGTTTTCCTCAACACTATTTGTAGGGTTCTACACCAAGGCACCATGTGAAAGAACCCCCTTTCGCTCTGTAACAATAGTGTGATAAAGTTTTTTTTCCTCTATATCTGTCAGTTGCCCAATTAACTTTCAAAGAAAAGTCATCTCCCTTATTTTAGAATGTTGTGTTTTGCACAGACGACTATGTATGTTGCAGAAGTCTTGCTTACATTGCAGAGGGTTCATGTAAGTCGTAGATGGTCGGTGTAAGTTAAAGAAAGATTGTGTGGGAGCAGAAAAAGAAAGGAATTAAGAAAGTGAAGGGAAAGAAGGAATTAAGGAAGTGAAAGAAAGCAGGGAAAGAAAGAATATGGAGATAAGTCTTTGAAACACTGTAACTTCTAGACCTAGGAGCTACTAGGCCCTGGGAACAATAGGGTAATTAACTCACTACTCAAAACTCATTACTGGTTGCAGAAACAACGGGGTGCCTGCCTCTCCAATGCAGGAGGGAAAAAAAAGGTGACACTTTTAAATTCAGGCCTGAGCCTGTAATCTTGTTACAGAAACAGGGGAGTCCAAAAATCCCCAGAGTTTGCTGCTGGGGGATGGGGAGAAGGAAGCAGCTTTCGGAATGCCTCCACGTGCCTGAGGCTGGTGGCCGGTGTCTTTCTTATGCAAAATTGCTTGGATGCTTCCAAGGCCTCAGGTAGGTGGGAGGGGTCTTGAACCAGGGGATGGTGTGGAAAGCACACAGAGCCTGCGTGGGGTTCTGTGAATGGTCAGAACTGTTTGCAGCGCCCACTGCGTCGGAGGACGCAGTCGGGGATATATAAGCAGCTGCGGACATTTTAGCGCTCGCTCTCGCTCTGGCTCTCGCTCTCTCGCGCGCGCTCGCTCTCGGGGTCTCGCTCTCTCGCTCTCGTGTGCTCCCTCCACGTGGCTTGGTGAAGGGGCCTTCTCCATGTGGCTTGGAGAAGGGGTCTCCAGGCTGCGTTAAGAGGCTCTTGCCATGCGGTTTTGAGAAGGAGAGCAGATCCACGCGGTTTGCAGGAAGAAGGCAGTTTGCAAGGAGGCTGAGAATCCAGGCGGTTCTGCATTGAGAGCTGGAGGGCACCACAGCACAGAAAGGACCTCCCCAATCAGAATTGAGTGATTGGCAGCTGCTGGTAAAGCTGAACTGTGTTTGGAAAGTAGGGAAACGGTTTCTCTAACTTTCCTAAAACTAGCCTGGTCTGGAAGGGGGGGAGGCAAGGATATGTGTTTGTGGGTGTTTTAAAGAGCATAATACTTAACAACAGAAATCCGCAAATAACTAAATCTATATAACTGTTAAATAAACAATTCTTTTTCTTTTCACTAAACTCTGGTATTGAGAGTTATAGTTTTGGCGGCGGGCGATCGGGCCCCTAACTAAAGAGCCCGTGGGTTTGTGTTCAACTGGAGTAGCCCAGGGGTTCTGTAACAATCTCAGCTGCTTTTCTCCAGCCCCTTCCCTGAGGAGAGTAGGGCAGGAGTGGGGGACCCATTCTAGAGCAGGACATCCTACTTCCGAGCGCACCTCCCCCTGCTGATATTCTCACAGAGACAGCCTTGCCTCACCTCCTTAGCTGCTGAGGCAGGTGGAACCTGTGCTGTTAAAGGAGACGGGCTGTTTTTATGTTAACACCAGTGGGCAAGTTATAGAAGATTTAAGTTTTAAAAGAAAACATTGACCTCATAAAACATGCAGAAATAAGTGATGCCAGTACCCCTCTTGGCTCGAGATCTTCTATTTCTCCTCTCCCCTCTGAGCCATGCTAATACCCTTAATAACCCCAATAATAATAATAATCTGTTTTTTTCTCTTAGTAGGTCCCTGTCTCCTACGCCTCCTAATGAGTTTTGCCCGCAGGAGAGTGCAGACTGCCACAAATCAAGATGTCAGTGACATGGTCCTACTCTGGGTCTCTCCATACGAACCTATACCCCAAGGAGAGATATAGGGACAGCTCTACATCCTAATCTCAGCTTGAAGAAGTTTCAGAAAATGGACCTTCGACCCAACTCCCCAGAACCAAGAAAACAAAAGCAGGAATTTTAGGCATAAGACGTGGGTTCCGGAAATTCAGGTCAAATTTTAGCTCGCCCCCAATAAATCTGCTACCTCCAGTAACTGCCTATGCCCTGCGGTTATCCTGTGTAACAAAGATATCTTCTTGCTGACAAGATTTTAGTAACTTCCCTGTTCTCAGTGCCTACTTCCCTATCACTAGCTCCATCTGGACTTTTGAAAGTCCCACTCTGTCTCTGCTCAGGCCTGCAGTCACTCCAGACTCAGCCCACCTGCTTCGACCTCCCCAATAAAGGCTTTGAACAGGTTTTTAAAAAAGTATTGTATGTACCTGAAATAAATTATAAGCATATAAATCACGTACCTCCTTTTAAAGTTATATATTTTTGATAATTTGGCTTTTCTTAATAGTTTTTATTTTGTAGCATTTGCTTATAAACTTTCCTGAAGTTATAATTAATGTTTCAGTTACCTTGTAACATAGCTTGCACATCTAAATCACTTCTTTTTTTTTGCATTGAACATACTTTAATAAGAAAATATGCTCAGCATTATCATATGAGCTGATATTTTTAATATGTACTGGAATAAAATCAATAACTCCAAGAACCTCTCTTCAAATTTGATTTGTTAAAGCAAATAATATTATTTTTCATGAAATAAACTGCTTTTCATCCTTCAGGACTGCATTTCATCTCTTAATTTTTAAATAGTTATCCACTGACAAAAAAAGAACATTGTTATGAATTTTGATTCCCTGCCTCATCACTACACTTGATGATTTCAGTTGCTCCTATGCTGGGTGAGTATTTAGAAATAGCGATGTAAAAAAATCAAATTCTTCAAGATAGTTATAACAAATGCCAGGATCATTGTTCACTTCAAGTTGGAATTTCTTTTCCTTTTCATAAGCAGAGTTGTCCTTTTTAAGAATAGGCACTTAAATGGATACATTTTCATCAGTTCTTTCTTTAACATATTCAACAATTTCCTTTAAGCAATGGAACACTTTAATAACACTGGTCTTTAAATCTGAATAATCATTGCTCAGGAAATATTGAAAATCATGAATAAGAAATAAGTAGGCTTCACTCAGTGAAATATTTTAAAAGTCAGCAAGAATTTTGGGAACCCTTTCCTCAGAAAGTATGACTTAATGCATTGATTAAACTGCGAATTCATTAACTATATTTGTTAAATAGAGTTGATGGGTTTTTTAATGTGAGAAAATTGAATAATACTGAATGCTGACAAAAAAAATCACAAAAATAACTTAATTATTCAGTTTGAATAGAATAAAAACTGAGTGTTAGATGGCCATCTCTGTCCCAATCATAGTTGTGTGGTCTTCTATCCATTAAGGAAGGACTGTGTGGAGACAACTTTTCCTAAAAAGACATCTGCCTGAGTAAGGCAGGCAATAATATACATCTACCTTATAGAATCAACTCATGCATCAATTATGCTGTAAAAAATGCTTAGGAGAGAGAGCATAACTCTTTCTTCATTAAGTGTGGGCTGTGAAGAGTAACCCAATAAACATTACTTCAGCCAGGTGATCAAGGTCAACATCGATAGTGATGAGTCATATTTACAGAAAGTGCCCTTGATATAATGTGATGAAAATGACATTTTGCCTCTGTGGTTTTCCTCCAAAAAATCCATATCCTCAGTCTAATTATGAAGAAAATGTGAGGTAAACTCTAATTGAGGGACATCTTTCAATATATCTGACCAGTACTCAAAACTGTTATCAAAATCAAGGGAAGTCTGAGAAACTGTCACAATCAAAAGGGGCTTAAGGGGAAATGACAGCTAAGTGTAATATGGTACAACAGAAAAGAGACATTAACTGGAAACTATGGACATTTAACTTAATTATGGTCTTTTATTAATAAAAGTGTATCAGTATTGGCTCATTAATTATAACAAATGTACCATTCAAATATAACATGTTAATAATAGGAGGAACTGTGTGTAGGGGTGAGTATATGGGAACTCCCTGTGATATTTGTTCAATTTTCTGTAAATCCAAAACTCTTTTAAAAAATGAAGTCCATTACTATATTTTAAAAAATAATTTATTTATTCATTTGTTTGTTTAATTATTTATTTTTAGAGAGAGGGGAAAGGAGAAAGAGAGGGAGAGACACATCACTGTGTGGTTGCCTCTCACTCACGCCCCCAACTGGGGACCTGGCGTGCAACCTCGTCATGTGCCCTGACTGGGAGTCGAACCAGCGACACTTAGTTCGCAGGCCACAGCAGCCAGGGCTTTGAAGTCCATTACTTAAAACAATTCATGGAGATATTGCAGGCAAGTACAACTCTTAGTTTAAAAAAAATTTAAGAATTGAGGACTTCCAGCCAAGATGGAGGCCTAGACAGACACACTGCATCTCCTTCCACAACTAAGAAGGAATATAACTACCTCAAAACTAGAGACAACCAGAAGTTCCAGAAAATCGAGCTGCATAGAAGTCCAGCAAACAAAGAAATAAAGAATGCGGTTTGGTGGTGGCAGCGGCAGCAGTAGCAGGCTGGTGAAAAGCGCAATCACAAATTTTAAGAAGTTGGGAGGGACACCTGGAGAGTGCTCCCAGCATCAGACCAGACCACAAAGCTCACAGTTCCAGCACTGGGGACAATAAAACCTCATTGCTTCTGACTGCAAACCAGTGGGACTTGGGACAGAGGAAGAAATTGCCAGTCTTTCAGTTGAGAACACTTGTTTAAAGGGCCACCGTGGTCTTAGACCATCTGGAAACACACCCTCTCTGGGAACAATGCCAGGGCAACAGCTAGAGAGGCGCCAGTCCCATATGGAAGTGGAAGAAGTGCCTGGTAAAGGGGCGAGTGTTGAGCAAGCAGCATTGCTCGCTCTCAGATCCCTTCCCCACATACAGCGCCACAATGTGATGAACTGAGTCGCCCATACTGATGAATACCTAAGGCTCTGCTCCTTACAATGTAACAGGAGTGACAGCTCTACCTAAGACACAGAGGCAAACAAACACAGGAGCCTGTCAAGATGAGGAGACAGAGAAGTATGGCCAAAAAGAGGAACGGATCAAGGTTCCAGTGGGATAACTCAGTGACAAGGAGATAGCCATCCTAACAGATGAGGAGATAGCCAACCTAACAGAAGTAGAGTTCAAAACACTGGTGATAAAGATGCTCACAGGCTGGACACATATGCTTAAGTATGGCAAATGCGTAAGGGAAGAAGTGAAGGCTATGCTAAATGAAACAAAGGAAAATCCACAGAAAACCAATGGTGAAAGGAAGGAAACCAGGGTTCAAGTCAATGACTTGGAACATAAGGAAGAAAAAAACAGTCAACCAGTACAGAATGAGGAAACAAGAATTGAAAAAAAGGAGAGGCTTTGGAACCTCTGGGACAACTTTAGACATACCAACATCCAAATCATAGGGGTGCCAGAAGGAGAAGAGGAAGAGCAAGAAATTGAAAGCTTATGTGAAAAAATAATGAAGGAAAACTTCCCCAATTTGGCAAATGAAATAGACATACAAGTCCAGGAAGCACAGAAGTCCCAAACAAGCTAAACTCAACGAGGACCACACCAAGGCACATCATAATTAAAATGCCAAAGGTTCAAGATAAAGAGAGAATCTTAAAAGCAGCAAGAGAAAAGCAAAGAGTTGCCTACAAAGGGGTGCCTATAAGACTATCAGCTGATTTCTCAAAAGAAACTTTGCAGGCAGGAAGGGACTGGCAAGAAGTATTCAATGTGATGAAAAGCAAGAACCTACAACCTAGATGACTCTATCCAGCAAAGCTATCATTTAGAATGAAGGGCAGATGAAGTACTTCCCAGACAAGGTAAAGCCAAAGGAGTTCATCATCACCAAGCCATTGTTATATGAAATGTTAAAGGGACTTATTTAAGAAAAAGAGGATCAAAAGTATGAACGTTAAAATGACAACAAACTCACAACTATCAACAACTGAATCTAAAAAATAAAAATAAATCCAACTAAACAAACCAGAATAGGAACAGAATTATAGGTATGAAGATCATTCGGAGGGTTATCCGCTGGGAAGGGGGAGGGGGAGAAATGGGGAAATAATACAGGGATTAAGAAGCACAATTTGTTGGTACAAAACAAACAGGAGGAAGTTAAGAATAATACAGGAAACGGTGAAGCCAAAGAACATATATGCACGACCCATGGATATGAACTAAGTGGGTGGGATTGCTGGAGGGAAGGAGGGGTACTGTAACGACATAATCAATAAAATATACTTTAAAAGGTTTAAGAATTGAGTTGAGAATTAGAAAGGTGATGATACAGCAAAATTCAGAGTCAAATAAGATTTCTTTGATCATTTATTATCACGTTCCACAGCACTTTATATTACACAATTATTTGATTCTCACTCTACCTGTGAGGTAAGTATTATTTCTATATTTTAAGTGAGAAGCTGAAGCTTGTGATGGGGGACTCAAATCTTGGAAAATTTTAGTTTCAGGTAACAACTGATAGGTTTAGTAATCAATGTATGTAAAAAGCTGTTGTTTCAGGAACTGGAGGTATGACCCACCTTGATTCCCAGAAACCATAAGCAGTTCCACCTTTCTGCCTGAGGAGGACTGCAAGCAATCAAGATGGTATCTGAACCACTGTACTCCAGGGTGAGAAGACCACCACCCAGGACACAAAGACCACTGCCCAGGGCACAAGGACCACCGCCCAGGACACAGATGAAGGAATACTGCAGCTTTTATCTGATTAACCTTTTCCCTGAATTCCAAGCCCCTTACCTACACTTTCCTTCCCTTTATAAAAAGGGTCCATTTATAATGAAATTTAAGATGATCTATTAGGGTAAAAAACCCGCTGTCTTCTCAAATCACTGGCCATTTGAATAAAGCACCCATGAAGATTCAATCCCTGTCTCTGCTTATTGGGTCTGATAGATGACAGTTAGTATGAACACTGGCTTTTCCAGTTTCACTTGGACTTATGAAGTTACTGGTTCAAGTTTATTCAACTACTGTGTGAACACAGCCAGAGTTTAAATCTATGTCTTTTATATCCACGTTTTTTTCCCCTCAGCATTGTACTGCAGAGAATAAAGGTCAATAGAATGGAAGCAGGAAATTCAATTCAAAACATATCTGCTAAGGTTGAAGCCCTGTGTTGGAAGGTATGGTATAGAGAACAGCAGGCATTAACCCTGACCTTGAGAAATGTGTGCTCTAGTGAGGAAGACAGACAAATATGATTTACGATAATGCCAGGTGCAGTAAAGTGGCAAAGAAAGGCAGATGTGGCTCTTTAACCTGCACACAACCCTATTCCTGTGAGTGGTGAGAAGTTTCAAGGTCAGATTCTTACACTTACATGCAACCTCTGCAGATTGGAAGATTACTTCTTTTAACGTGAGGGATCATTGAAGGATAGGATTCTTGGTTTCTTTTCAAGTGTAAATTAGATGACACTCACAAATAATAAAGCTAACAATCATTTATCTAGTATAAAAGTTTCTGCCTATAGTTTTTCAACTGTAAATGCTTTCCTTGCCACTAAATATTTCAGCTGACAATTTTATTTTAAGCTTGGATTCAGCAAAATACTTATTTTTCATTAATCAGAATGCAATAATATGGTAATAGTTATCCTTATAGAGCACTAACTGTACGTCAGGAACTATTCTAAATGTTTTAAAAACATTATTTTACCCTGGCTGGTGTGGCTCAGTGGATTGAGTGCTAGCCTGCAAACCAAAGGGTTGCTGGTTCGCTTCCCAATCAGAGCACATGCCTGGGTTGTGGGACAGGTCCCTAGTTGGGGCACACGTGAGGCAACCAGTCGATGTATATCTCACACATCAATGTTTCTCTCCCATTCTCCCTCCCTTCAACAGTCCTAAAATAGGACTATTTTAACCCTTATTTTACAACTGAGGAACTTGAAACAAATAAGTTTAATAGTTGTCCATGGTTACCCAACTATAGTGGCAGAGACATAATTTCAACAGGAGTGTAACTCCAGAAAACATCTTACTATAATTATGTTTCGTTGTCAACCTACCCTTCCAACACATACATACACTCTGAAACAGTATGTTAAAGTGTGTTTACTTATATTATAATTTATATGTGAGGAAATATATTTTCTCTAATCTCTAAAGTTATTTTGATCTTCTCAAGCTCCCCAAAAGCCTATATTAGCAAGGGCTAAAATATCCTCAACTAGATTTTGTTTAAAAATGAATTCAATTACACATCATCACCAAGTGGGATATATCCCTGGAATGTAAAGATGGTTTAACATATGAAAATTAATTCATGTATTACATTACATTAACAGAATAAAGGGGAAAAACACATGATTATCTCAGTGGGTGCAGAAAATCATTTGACAAAATTCAACACCCTTTCATGATAAATATACTCAGCAAACTATGATTAAAAGAAAACATAGTAAAGGCCACACATGAAAAACCCACAGCTGACATAATGATTAAAGACTGAAAACTTTCCTCTAATACCAGAAACAAAATAAGGATTCCTGCTTTTTTCACTTTTATTCAACATAATACTAGAAATTCTAGACAGAATAAAAAGACAACCCACAGAGTGGGAGAAAACATTTGCAACTCATGATAAGAGATTAAAATTTATAATATATAAAGAATTCCTACAGTACAAAACAAACACATTGGTAAAGGAACTTGAATAGACACTTCTCCAAAGAAGATAGCAAATGGCCCATAAATACATGAAAAGATGCTCAACATCAATAGTCATCAGGGAAATGTAAACCAAAATCTCAATGACATACCACTGCAAACCAATCAGGATAACAATTTAAAACCAAAAACAAACAGAAAATGACAAGTGTTTGTGTGAACATGGAGAAATTAGAACCCTGTGCACTGTTAGTGAAAATGTAAAACGGCACAACCAATGTGGAAAACATGGTGACTCCTCAAAAAATTGAACACAGAATTACTATATGAACCAGCAATTCCACTCCAGGTATATACCCAAAAGCATTTAAAGCACGGACTCAAACAGATATTTACACACCCACGCCCAAAGCATTATCCACAAAAACCAAAAGGTGGAAACAACCCAAATGTCCTTCAACAGGTGAATGGATAAGCAAACTGTAGTATATATATATACTATGAAATATTATTCAAACATAAAAAGGAATGAAATTGAGATTCGTGCCGCAGTATGGATGAACCTTGAAGATATTATGGTAACTGAAATAAGTTAGACACAAAAGGATGAATATTATATGATCTCACTTATATGAGGGGCTTAGAATATTTGAATGTATAGAGACAGAAAGTAGAATAGTGGTTGCCAGGGGATGAGAAGTAGAGGTTAGTGAGGAGTTGTTGTTTAATAGTTACAAAGTTTTAGTCTGGGATGATGAAAAAGTTCTGGAATTAGGTAGTGGTAATTGTTGTAGAACAATGTGAATGTACTTAATGTCACTAAACTGTACATCTTAAAATGATTAAAATGGTAAATTTTATATGCATATTTTTCTACAATAAAATAAAATGTTAATTCAAGTCACTCATTGAAAGGGACTTACAGCCCTGGTTGGTGTGGTTCAGTGGATTGAGTGCTGGCTTGTGAACCAAAAGGTTGCCGGTTCAATTCCCAGTCAGGGTACATGCCTGGGATGCAGGCCGGGTTACCAGTTGGGGGCTTGTGAGAAGCAACCACACATCGATGTTTCTCTCTCTCTCTTTCTCCCTTCCTTCTGCTCTAAAAATAAATTTAAAAAAATATTTTTTAAAAGAAAGAAAGGGATTTATACATTTAGCTTAACCTTTCTAAATTCACCCCCTTGCCTTTTTCTCCTCCAAGATGACATCCAGGAGTATAGGTAGAAGGATTTGGCTTTCACGATCCTGTGACACTGGTGAGGAAAAAGCCCCACACCTAAGCTGGTCCATGCATATGTAAGCCCTGCTGTCCATTCAAATATAGTCTGTTTATTCCTGACCTTTGGCATGAAATTAATGGCCTATTTGTTACTTGCTCAGTCTCCAATGGCCTTTCCTTGATGATTTAGTTTCTCTTGCCTCTAGGTATTACAATTTCCACTCTCAGTTTCCACCACATTCTCCAACCAGGCGATGGCCTGGGCTGTCCACTGGTCATGCCTTGGCTGCATGATGATCTTGCTACTATTACCAGCCCATGCCAGAAACACTGACCCTCAACTCAGAGTTCCCACCACAAGGTGACCCAGGGCACTTGAGAGAGCAAACTGAACCCTCTCTCTACCTAACCAGGTCACCCAACTAACTTAACTATGCTTCTTGTACAGAGCCATGCAAAATAGTGATTTCCTTCCAAAGTCCCAGATGGGGTTCAGGGCAAGAACTCCTTTATTATTGGAGTTCTTGAAGGAGAAGGATAAAAAAGAAATAAAAATCAATGATGTCTGACTGTTGCTCTTTTCTTGAGGGCACTTATGCAAAGGCTTTTCTGTTTGAGTTCATGTTCTCTTGCCTTTACATTCAATGACACTGAATATTATCAAGAACACGTTTAATAAAACTTGCCGTTCTGGTAGCAGCTATACAGAAAATGCACAAAATGAAATTTGTATTCCCTATCATTATAAGTAATTACATTTATCCTACTAAGCAGCAGTCCTAAGTTCTTTAAATTGCTGGCATTAAGATTTATTTATCTCTTTATCTTTTGTAACATTTGTACTCTATTAACACAAAATTGATGATCAATGAATTATGTGTTGAACTAAATTCAGAGAAATTAAATATCCTCAAAGTTGTCAGTTCTATCCTTTGAAAACTATTTCAGAATTTGAGAATAGACAAAAAAAAATCATTAGGGGTCAGATGTAATAATAGCTCTAATTTAAAAGCATTCTGTTGCCATAAAATAGTGAGTGATTTTCTTTCACAGCTCATAAATTAACTTGAAAAGGCAACTCGCAGGGAGGGGCTACTTTCTCCTCAAACTCCTAAATCCACACACCAAACCATGTGTGCTCATTTACTGAGCACTTTGTCTACATAAAAAAGGTCCAAGGCCCTGGCCTATGTGACTTAGTTGTTTGGAGCATCATCCCATAAACCAAAATGTTGCTGGTTTGATTCCTGGTCAGGGCATATACCTAGGTTGTGGGTTTGGTCTCCAGTGGTCAAGGCATGAACAGGAGACAGCTAATCAATGTTTCTCTCTCTCTCTCTTTCTCTCTCTCAGGAATCAATAAATATATCTGTGGGTGAGGATTAAAAAAAAAAAAAAGTTCAAACCCAGAAGAATTTTTTTAAAGCTTTTGTTTATTTATTTATATATATTATTTTACTTTATTCTATTTTTTATAATTAGGTTATTTTTTAAAAGATTTTATTTATTTATATTTAGAGAGAAGGGAAGGGAGAGAGAAAGAGAGGGAGAGAAACATCAATGTATGGTTGTCTCTCACGCTCCCCCAACTGGGGACCTGGCCCACAATCCAGGCGTGTGCCCTGACTGAGAATCAAATCTGTGACCCTTTGGTTTGCAGGCCAATGCTCAATCTACTGAGACACACTAGCGAGGGCTGTTTATTTATTTTTAAAGAGAGAGGAAGGGAGGGAGAAAGAGAAGGAGAGAAACATCAGTTGGTTGCCTCATGCACTTGCCTCAACCTTGGGCTGAACCCAAAACCTAGGCATGTGCCCTGACCTGGAATTAAACCGGGGACCTTTCACTTCCCAGACAATACCCAACCAACCGAGTCACACCAATCAGGGCTGAAGAATTTTTATAAGAGTTTGTTTGAGCCAAACTAATGACCTATGCCAAGGAGAAATATCTAATATGGTCTGGAGAATAATAGTTTGTCAGCTTTTATGCATTTGAAATTAAGGAGGGGACTTAGGAAAAAAATTGAAGAATGCAAGATGGGGCCCCGTATTACAGGATGGATAACAAGATTATGTGCTCTATTGAGGGTTGAAACCTTCTCAAGGGATATTACTCCTGGAATTTTAAAGGTGTGTAAACCTAGATGCACAAGAACAATGGACAGGGCTGGCTTAAGACCTTTCACTAAAGAAGTTATATGCCTGGAGTATGACTGCCCACCTTGACCTGCCCATTTAGGAAAACATGACAGATCACTCTGAGGTTACTTGCCATACCCGTACCCCATTTTTTGTTGTTGCTGTTGTTGTTCATTTGTTTGTTTTTATCCACACTTAAAATACTTAGGGTACTAACTTGGCACTGGAGATGGAAAGCTGGGTAAAATGAGTCTTCAAGAACATTAAGGTGACCTCTCCTACATAATGCATCCATAACAACCTAAACGTACTGAACCAAAGCATAATCTCACCCACTGCAGTTTCTTGCACTAAATAAGGCTGATGTGGCCCTGAGAGAAGAAATGTGTGTATTTTTTGGATCACCATTGTATCCCGTGCCCCAAGCTGTTCCTGGCACATGGCACAGTGGTTGCCTTTGCCTACTTATCCTTCTTCCTTCATTGATAAAGAGATCCTCGTTCCCCTGAAGTATTCACTCCATGTGGTTTACATAGCCCTGACCCTCATCTGTATTGTCAAGGAGTTGCGCACATCAGTTCTCTCTGGAATTTCTCAGTCAGAGATTTAAGAGGAAGACTCTGTCCTCTGAGGTTAGCTAAGCTACAAATGAACCTGGGGTTGCTGGCAACCATCATGCCTGCCATATGAATGATGTTGGTATTACACCCAGATCCTCTTAATCAGGGAGGACAGCACAACCCTTCCCCATCCCACAGCTCTGGACTGACTGACAAAGAGGTGCAAAAGACAAACTCCTTTGCCTCAAGGTGAAATGAACTCTGTGATGTAATTTTCCCCAGGAGAAAGGCTAAAGTTAGTTTCAGCTGAGACCACATTCTCACTTAAATTTCTTCCCCCGTTTCCCTCACACACCTTTTCCTGAAAGCATTCCCTCGCTAATTCAATTTTATAAAAATCCTATCTTGGGCTCTATTTCTAGGAAACCCAACCCAATCAGTCTGTACTAGAGAAAGATCAATGCTAATGACATCATTTGAATGCCTGGATCTCACCATGCTCTTCCTTGTATTTTTTAGTTAGGAGAGCTAGTTTGTTTAAGCTACTTGGATTTGAGTTTCTGTCATTTGCATCTAAGACTCCTGACATTCAATGTTTGTTGACTAAGTATATTGCACTATAAATAGAGTAAAATGGACATGTAGGTGAGGATTAAATATGATGAAGTAGTTTGTTTAAGCTACTTGGATTGGGTTTGTCATTTGCACCTGAAGAGAGTCCTTACGGTCAGCATGCATTCTATAAATATTTACTGAACAAGTATGTTGAATTATAAATAGAGTAAAATGGAAATAAAAATGAGGATGCAATGAATTCCATTGAGTGTTTTAGAGCAAATGATAATTTACATTTGTCTAATCCTGTAAGTATGAATAGTAGATCAGCAGGAAGGTGAGTAGTGGGGACATTCTAGGTCTAAGGATCCTTTGAAAAAACAAAGGTTTGGCCATGTGAAAGTACATGGTTTTTGAGAAAAAATGAGCTGTCCTACATGTGTAAGAGCAAAGAAGTGAAAAAAATGCTTATTTTGTGAAAAAAGCAGCAAGTCTATGAGATCGTGTAAAGGGGAAGGCATCCTGGCATGTACTACCAACATTGTGCATTAATGCTGACTGGTGGGCTATAAAAGAAGATACAAGAAGTATAAACAACACTCAGATGTTTGGGATGCAATCACAAAGAGATGGCAACCAGTGTAATTGAGCTGTAGCTGTAAGTCATGGTCATAGGCAATCGGGGCAAAGATCTGCTGAGACCCACTATCTCTGAGGTGTGTTCTTCACCTACATGGGAGCTCAGTGCACACACATCATTCTCCGTGGTGTCATTTTGTCCTGATCTTTTCACCTGGATAATGCAAGAGCTGGTCTGTACAGGGTAAAATTCACTTGTTTTGATTATGTTAAGTCATCATCCAAGGCATTAGTTGTTTTCAGAAAGCAATATTATAAGACTACAATATCATTCATCTTGGTTCCTCGTAATAGCACCAGCTCCCACAATGTATAATGTGAACCTATATTTACATAGCCAGATGCTTTCACATGAATTATTACCTTTAATCTTCACAATAGTCCAACAAAGATCAAAGAAGTAAAAACTTCGCCAAAGTCACCAAAATTTAAACCATGTTTTTTTTCTCTTCAAGTTCATGCCTCATGGTGATTCCTATTGATCCAGAGAGATCTGTTCAGGTCTCTGGGGAAGAGAAGAGAGGGGCTATAGGAGGAGGTTGCCTAAGTCCATTGTAAACAGTCTAGGACAGGATTAACTGAGACTCTGGATGCCTCTGGAGTGTATGGAATTATGGGCTGGAAGATTTAAACAGAAGGAGGGCAAAAAGGTGCTCTTGCTTTTCCTCAGGGATGCCTGGGTGATCATGTTGCAGCTGCCTGTGTTTCCCAAAGGACAGTATTTTAAATAGAAAAAGAAACTGCAGGAGCAGGATTGATCTTTCCTGGCAGAGGTTGGCAGGGTTATTTTTCTTTGGGTGTTCTAGAGGGGAAGGGCTCTGAGGCAGAAGCCTGCCATTCTTCCAAAATTGTGTAGCTTTTGTATCTTATGCTGTTTTAGTTTGTAAACTAATCTTATAAAAATAAGGTAATTAAAAACAAGGAAAGAGAATGATAAGGAAACTCAAGAGTTAAAGATTTTAGCCTTGGTTGATAGGCTTAAGTGACTAATGCATGTGGAAAGCTGTTATTCCAAAATTATGTAGCTTTTGAATAAAGACTCCTTTCCTTTTTCACCAAACTCTGCCTCTTGAATTTTACCTAGAGGGTGGTGGTGGGCAGTAGGACCCCACCTGCTGTTTGGTAGTGCTGTGGGCATTCAATAAATATTTGCTAAGATGAGCTGAAATAGCACCACTAGCTTTTTTTGTTTCTCTGTGCCTCTCAGGATAATGACCTCCTTCATCTGACCCCTGCCCTAATACCCAGAGAGTCAGGTTTCCCTTGGGAGTTAGCCTTCTTTCTTGGTTGCTTTTCTTGCTGTAAGAGCCTGACCCTCACTGTACATTCCTTTTGGACACCTAATAGGTATTTCAAGCTTAACATGTTTATAATAAAATTATTGATAATTTAAAAAATCCATATATTCTCTAGTTCTCTCCCATTCTTCCTCATTTCAGCAAATGATGCCACCATTCAGAAAGTTATTAAAGCTCCATGGGGGAAGCTCATAAAAGGGACAATGGCCTCTGCCCACTTTTCTGTCTGGAAGAAAGCTATCCCCCAGCTCTCACCTCAATGCCAGACACTTCAGTTTCTCCCTGTATGCCAAGGGTACTTTTCAAGATGCTACCCCAGTACAGGAGCTCAAAGGGACTGAGTCTGAGAAAGACCATTTGTGGGATCTTTAAAGGGAACTTCTTAGGGCTCCAGAAGTTTCTTCCACTGACTCAATCCCCTCTGGTTTTTGCAGCCAGAAATTATGGGAACTTATCTTTCTAACGCTGGAACCCTGGGATGGGGGCCTGGTTTGGAGCTGGGACTCCTTGATCCTGAGATATCCCTCTCAAATTTTTATTCACCAACCATGAACGTGGGACCAGTCTGTTCCATATCTCTGCCCCTCCTCCCAGTTTGGATGGCTGTAGTTTCTTTAATTCCATAGGTGTCAGACTTCCATTCAGCATGATTTCTGATGGTTCTGAGTGATCGTTGTTTATATTTTGGTTGTAATTTTGATGTGTTTGTGTGAGGTGAGCCATGTTTAGCTATGCCGCCATCTTGACTGGAAGTCAATAAATATTCTCTTTCAAAAAAAATTTATTTATTGTTTTTCTATTACAGTTGTCTCACTTTTCCCTCCCATTGCTCCCCCCTCATTTTGTCCACACCTTCTCCCACAGTCAATCCCCACCCTGTTTTCCATGTTAATGGGTCATTTATACTAGTTCCTTGACTAGACCCTTTCCCTTTTTCCCCCCTCTTCTCCTCTCTCCCAAATAAATATTCTTAAATGACTAAATAATTGAATAATATTCCATCTAATTGAAAAGGTTATAAGATACACTCTTTATTCTTGCCCTCATGCCACTCATGTGGAATTTATTCAGAATATACAAAGTACTTAGTAATAAGAAGATAAAGAACTCAATGAAAGATAGGCAAAAGATTTGAAGATATCTTCTTTGACTAATAAAGATATATAGAGGGCCAATAAATACAAGGAAAGATGCTCAACATCATTAGTGATTAGGGGAATGCAAATTAAACACACTATAGATACCTTTACGCACCTAACAGAATGGCTAAAATGAAAAAGACTGATAATACCAAGTGTTCATAAATATGTGAAACAGATGGATCTCAACTTCCCCAGTGGGAATGAGAAATGGTATAGCCACTTTAGAAAACAACTGTAGCTCTTCAAAAAATTAAATATGTACTTATTCTCTAACCCAGCTATCCCACTTCTAGGTATTTAGCCAAAAGAAATAAAAATATGTTCACTCCAAGACTTGTGAACTTAGTAATAGAAGTTAAAAAACAAACAAACCTGGGACCAACACAAATGTTCATCAACTGACAAATAGGTTAAATTTGTGATACATTCATACAATGGCATATATTCAGAAATAAATAACTCACTTTGGTGCATTTCAAAAACATTAGACTGAGTGAAAGAAGCCAGACATAATTTTTTTGAGTGAAAAAGAAAATGTTCTTATTATTCACAATATGAAATTAACATGACATCCCATTAGAAATGAACCAGAATAAATAATGCTGTTATAAAACTTACATTTCTCACATTCATTTCAAGGAAAATAGTATATAGTAGGGCCCCTCCAGGTCTTATAAACTGATTTTAGTGAACTTTTAAAAATAGTAAACAGCAATTCACATATATTCTCAACTGTGCTAAGAAGGAGTTAGAAAGGCAACTGTAAAAACTACAGTGTTAACAGCTGGCAGAATTAGAATTGTTTTGCTAGAATGTTAAGAACCATGTTTCTATTTTACTTGTTATATCAATGTATCTTTTTCACTGATAAGGCAACTGTCTGCTGAGGGTGCCACACAATGACAAGCAAGTTTCTTAAGTAATAGATGTTTGATTGATCAGGACTCAAATAAGCTTTCTTTCCCAATTTTGTCTTGTTTGGAGCAGAAATAAATAACTTTCTCTTTTATATATAAGGATGCTAATATTTTGAAATTCAGCTGCGGTAATCTTCTAACTCAGAATTAAAAGATGGGATGAATTCTTATTAGGAATAAGTGTTTGAAATACTTCCAGTTTTAAAATACCAAGACTTCAGAGTAATTTCTAAAACCTATCTTTCCATTTTGGTATATAACTTGATAAACATAACAAACTGGATCTGTATTACAGTAATTTCTTCTATCAACTACAGTTTGCCCTCAATAAGGATGAGAGATGTGGTTTTAAACAATTTCTACATATAAAGCATCTTTAAATTAGTTTCCTTTTCACTGAACTGAGATTTTCCCCCCATTTCTGTGCCCTGTGAAATGTAATTTGAGCACATACATAGATATTTGCATACCTATGTGTGTTTTTAAAATATTTTATTTACTTATATATTTTTAGAGAGAGGGGAAGGGAGAAAGAAAGAGAGGGAAAGAAACATTAATGTGTGGTTACCTCTCACGTGCTCCCAACTGGGGACCTGGGCTGCAACCCAGGCATGTGCCCTGCGAATCAAACCAGCAACCCTTTGGTTTGTAGGCTGTTGCTCAATCCACTGAGCCACACAGGCCAGGGCTACATATGTGTATTCATATGTATGTTTAAAGTAAGTTACCTTTATCAATTCAGTTAGAATAAAAATAGACTACAGGTACCACTCTGTGAAGACATTGGTCTTCCTTAGTAATCCTCCTCTAGGTTGAGAAGGCAAGTTCACTTCACTTGAGGATGTGATGAGGCTGTAGCTATAGAAAGTCTTTTCATCATTATCTGCTAGACCTTCATAGCCAGGTCTCACCACCTTAGCTACATGTACATCTGCCTCTAGAGTAACGTCTGTTAGAAACAAGATGTTGGTTGAGGAGCCCATGCTGTTTGCAATCTTTTGATAACTCTCACTCTCCATTTTGTGTCCAATCTTGGTATCAAAGTGACCATCAACAAACTTAAGAATATCCTGCTCTGGAGAATGCCCAAATAATAGTTTCTGTGCTTCTACACTCCCTGAAGAGTAAATATAAACCTTTATTCCAGCCTCCCTCCACTTCCTGACTGCTGGAACTACATCTTGAAAGAACTCTGCTTTCACAGCCCGCTGTGAACGCTGCCCTCCACACGTGGCGCTGCAGCTGTTTCAGCGTTCCAGAGACACCTGCCAGCACACGGTCTTTCACGGCCTGAATCTTCGGTTTTAGGTCATCCACCCCATTCTCAGATGTAGCAGGGATCGGAACTGGCCCATCCAGGTGGGAGTCCTCTTCAGCCTCTTTTTTCAAGAGATTGAGGTCCTGCTGGCAGTCCTCTTCTTACCAATGTGTCTGCAAATACTCTTTAATATTTTCTTTGATGTAAGGAAATAAAATGTCCCTGGGCTCTAGCGGAGGGAGAGTGGAGCAGACTAGAGTGACTGAAAAGAGAGTGGGGTTTGTGGCTCTGGGGAGAGAGCTGAAGGGACAGTGGCCAGGACCCCTGAGCTGAGTTCTCCCCCCATACCGCAGACATTATATCTTTGAAAAGGAAGAACTGTAGTGATAAAAATCAAGCGTGTGTTCTCCAGTACCAGGAATAAGGGAAGGAGATTGTCTACAAAGAAGCAGGAGGGAATTCTTGTAGTGATGTAAATGGAATGTTCTATATCGAAATGATGGCGGTGGTTAAAAGACTATACACATTTTCAGAACTCATCAAATTATACTTAAAAATTGATGAATTGGCCCTAGCCAGGTAGTTCAACTGGTTAAGGCCTCCTTTCAATATGCCAAGGTAGTGGGCTCAATTCCCAGCCAGGGGCACTTATAAGAAGCAACTAATGAATGCATAAATAAGTGGAACAATAAATCAAGGTCTCTCTCTCTCTGAAAGTCAATAAATAAATTTTTAAAAGGTGAATTATTTATGCAACTATCTCATCAAAGTTTATTTTTAAAAAGAACATCACCCCAAAACCTCATTTAAGGGTGAAAAAAATTGAGATCTAAAGGTGAGTGTTTACACAAGTAGCAGGATTTAGAGGTTTATCCAGCATTAGAATCAGTCCTTGACTCCTCACCTAGGGCTCTTTGTGTTATAACTTGCTCCTGATTTTCTAGAAGGAAAAGAATCAAATGTACTTTCATTTATTTAGATCTCCCTTTCTCTGCTCTTTACTGGATTTTCTTGGGATCATAATAATTAAATATTTGGATTCTCAAATTTGTCTTATTTAGTTCAACTTGGGCTCAAATCTCTTTTAGTAATAAACAATATGTTGGAGTTCTCAGTTGAGGGATAAGTTGTCTTACAGTTTCTAAATCCCTTCACTAAAAGGGGATCAATAATTCCCCCAGCCAGCATTTTAACAGACTAAGAAAAACTAAGACAGTGTCATACAGTAGTTTGATACAAATGAAAGTGTGATTTCCAGGCTTCTGAGTTGTTTTGTGTTTTCTCTATTGTCTTCTTCCAAAAGAAAGCAAATAAATACTTCACTTGAGAACTCCCAAGTATTCATTCAGGTGTTGAAGACTCATTTAGAAAACGGAGGGAGCCCCCTGGTGTAGCTTCTTCTTATTGCACTTGAGTGATACTTTCATCAAGCGGAGAGAGGAGAGTGGCAGAGAAAGGGAGTGAGTTACCAAATAAAAGCCTAATTTGACATTTGGTTCGTTCAGGTACTCCTGATGCTTTATGTTTGTCACAGTGGCCAGACTGGCTAATGCATAATGTGTTAGCACTGGGTGTAATTCAACAAGACTTATTAAAATCTATTAATTATAAAAGTGTTAGACTGATTCATGGAGAATAGATACTTGGAGACAGACCACTTTAGAATCAAAAGTTAAATGTTCCAAAACCATAGGGCTTACAAGGTGCTTTTATGAACATTTAAAAATATTTCAAAAAATATTTTTTATAAATTTAGTGGGTTTGATTTTCTTACCACTCTTCGAGGTAGGTATTAATATTCTAACTTTACAGGCAAGAAAACTGGGGATCAGAAAAGCAGAAATCTGCCCAAGATTACTTTTTTGGAAAGTACTTTAAAATTGAGCACCTTCTGTTATGTACTATACCCTTGTCCAGGCTCTAGGGATATGAGGAGAAATAAATTCGAAAAACTCACTATTCATTTTAAGCATGTAAAATAATTATAAGAGAGAAACCCTCCAACTGTGGTAGGAAGAGTTGGGAAATACTTCCCAAAAGCAATGAATTGGATCTCCAAAAGTGAAAATAAATTTGCTATGTAGGGTACAGGGGCAAGAGGTTACTAGGCAGGGGGGAAAAGTCATACCTAAATATATGGGAGTACAGAAGACTCAGGCAGTAAGAGAATGGTGAAAATCTACTGAGAAGTCATGAGGTTGAGCCCGGGAAACAAAGCTGCAACCAGGTTGTAAAAAGCCTCTATGCCATTCTGAAGAGGTTCTTTTTAAAAAACCTCTGTGCACTGCCACTGCTTACAACATCAGCAGATTAGTGTTTTGGAGAGCTGACTCTGGAGCCAATGAGGAAGCTACACTAAATGAGGTGATTTAGTTGGGGGTTGCTGGAGTAGTCACGTGTGACATGTTGACGCTGACAACCAAGGCACAATGAGGAGGATGACCAAGAGGCAGCACTAGGAGGTGCCAGGAGCCAGACTTGTCAGAACTGGGTGATCAGTTGGATTTGGAGGTTTAAGTGAAAAGGAGGAGGAAAAGATGACTCCAAGGTTAAACTACTGGATGGATGGTAATGCTGTCATTAGCTATACATAGAACATAGGATCCGGGGCTAGTAAACGGTGGATCAAGAATTCAATCCTAGGCCTTCTCACTTCAAATCTTCTGTTCATTGCACTCTAACATTCTGTGTTTTATAGGCTAGCGATGCCGTTTATGGTAGAAAAATGTTAATGAAAGCAATTTAAAATTCTTACAGAAACAAATTTTATAACAAAGGTAAATTATTATATCATGATATGGTCTTCTGTTATGTAATAGTTTCTCAAGAATATATTCCTTTAAAGCTCTAATATGCTTTATGTCACTTCTTCACTGTCACTAGTCCTCTCCTAAGCCTGCTTACTTCCCGAGGAGCTATTGTGTACAGAAAACTTGGATATGTACAATCTAGTCCAAATTCTATTACAATGGCACAGAAGTCCACTTGCTCTGATCAGAGGTGTTCACTCTGTCTACATGACAAGACTGTGAATGCCCTTGCTACCTACACCTGTCCTCATCTGTCAATGACTCAATCTTCCTAATGTCTCTGTGAAGGAACTGCTGTATTGTCATCCTCACTTTTTAGACCAGAGAGGCTGAGTAACTTTCCTAGAGTTTGACAACTTAAAATACACATGCTAACAACTCCTACACCTGAATTTCCAGCCAAACAATCACAAATCCTAAACCTGTAATTCCTACGCTCTACCAGCCAGCCCCATCTAGACATACTTCACATACCTCATAACTCAATGCCTAAAATAAAGTTCATTATTTTTCCCACAATCTGCCACACCTCTGTTTTGTTCTGTTTTGTTTTATTTGTTTGTTTGTTTTTATCCTGGTTGAAGTTAGTATACATCTGATCATTCAAGTCAAGAATCTGGAACTTGACTTGGAGTAGTGAACACACAAAATAACGTACAGATGATGTATTGCAGAATTGCACTGCTGGAACCTATGTAATTTTATTAACCACTGTCACCCCAATAAATTCCATTAAAAAAACCTGGAAGTCACCTAAATCTCCTTACTTTGTTTTCTCCACCTACATCCAGTAACCTCTCCTTGTTCACCTCACTTCCCTGTCCATCTACATTTGCTCTAAAAACTTCTTGGCTGGCTGGTGGTTCTCGATAAAGCCACAACTTGCTTTCATTTACAGAATGCCCTCATGCACTCCTTGGCAACATCACCCTAAGCCCAAGCATAGTTTTTGATGCAGTCGTAGATGTTATAATCCTTTCAGACTTGCATCAGAATCTTCCTCAGTTGCAGTGATAGTCTAGGCAAAGGTCCTCCTCAGGCAGTAGGCCTTAAAAGATGCTATAACTCCTTGATTCATTGGTAGGATCAAAGAGGTGGTATTTGGAGGGGAAATATCACTTTGATGTTGGATTGAAGATCACCAATAAAAGGAGGCTGTCTGGGAGCATTTTTAACAAAAATCTTAAAAGGTATGTTACTCTCCAAACAGTGTTTGTCCATTTTGTTGGCATAGCAATTCAGGAGGGCATCTTGGAAGAGGAGCTGGGTCATCCATGACCTGAATGCTCCTGTAGTACACTGGCAGTGGTGCTTACGGAGATGCTTGAAGGTCTGAGAGTTCTCACTGCACCTGATCACAGAGGCTTTTAATTTGTTTCCTACAACATTGTCTTCAAGCAAGACTGTTATCTTGTTCTTAAAAGCCTTGGAACCTGACATTGGTTTGGCCTCCTTATGGATGAAAGTCCTTTCAGGCCTCTGTTTCATCTATATGGAGTATTTGCTCTGGCAAGTAATTTCCCCCCACAGTCAGCTTATCTAGAGTTTCTGAAAATTCTTCTGCTGCCTTATATCAGCATCCACAGACTTACCATTCACTTTCGCACTATGTAATGAATAATGGTTTTTGAATCATTTAAACCACCCAGAGGTAGCAATAAATTCAATATCATAATAAGGGTCAACCTTTTTTTCAACATTGCAAACAAATGTTTTGCTTTAGCTATGATTGTCACGGTGCTGAGAGGGATACACTTCTGTGCCTGGTCTTCATTATAAGTTTCTGCATGTCCGATATAGGCTCTTTTCAAATTTTCGTTGGTCTTGTTACCTTCAATGAAGCAGGTCTTTTAACAGCTCCCATCACTTTACTCTTGTCTTTCAAGATCATAGCTATGGTGGAATGAGACATGCCTGACCGGCAAGCAATAACCATCACTGATTTCCCATCTTCATTGTCATGAATCACTTTAAATATTGTTTCCAGGTCAACTGCTAGATATAGCCTCTTACTGACAATATTGGTGGTGAATTTTGTACACTTAAAGGCCATAATAAACAAAACAATATGAGATTCAATCAAGCACCAGGGAAAATGATACAATCAAGAGACTCAGTAAACATGAGTAACATAGTCATTTATTACCATTATCAAGTAGTATGTACTGTACATAATTGTATGTGCTATTTTTCATATAGCTGGCAGTGCAGTGGGTTTGTTGACACCAGCATCACCGCAAACATGTGAGTAATGCATTGTGCTATGATAGTACAACATCTAGGACATCACTAAGGGATAGGAATTTTTCTGCTCCATTATGATCTTATGGGACCATTGTTGTACGTGCGGTTCATCGTTGGCTCAGATGTTACGCAGCACATGATTGTATGCCCAAGCAAATGAAGAAGGCATACTTGTTACTGATCTTTGTGGAAACATCGTATCCCCAGGAAAAAAAAAAAATTTTATACTAAGGTTAGGTTCTCATTGTTTAAAATATCTAAAGCTTCTTCATATGTTATTAAGCCCATTATTAAAGAAAGGGATGGGAAAAGGAAGGCTGGGTGTTTTTCAAGTACTGAAGAAGTAAAAAGCCTGGTCCCTGGAGAGGGAAATTAGGAAAAAGTGGGAGAAAAACCAGTGGGGAAGTGGGGAAGTAGTGAGTTTCTTTTAAGGGTAGAACTCAGAGCCACTCAAATGATGGGAAGATATAGGAGCTGTGTTAAGCCAGGACACAATCCTGAGGAGCACGATTTGATGATCTGTGGCAAAGGTCCTTGTGGCCGAATGGGCACAAATGAACCCTCTATCTTCTGTCTAACAGGGTCTGATTAGATATAGTTCTGTGGTAGAACTCATGGCCTAAAAGCCCGGGCCTTGAGCATACATTGAGTAGTGATCACAACACAATAATAGCCGGAGTTGATCCTGGAACTGAATAAGCTCTGGAATTTGGACAAAGCCCAAAGAAAGGAAGGGACCCATGAAGAATGACTGACACTGAACTTATCACTCACTTGGACGTAAGATTTAATCTGATAAAGAACAGGCATTGCAGACTGCAGAGTGCAGTGGTCCCATGTGCCCGCTCTTCCTCCTGGCCAGTCCTGGCACAGGTATCGCCCACCCTGTCCTGGACCTAAAAGAGTGCACCACAGGCTCAACAGTGTGGTGCCGGAATGTGAAGACAGCAGCTGACCGTGGGGCTGTGAAGGATTCACTGCCTGCAGACTGTCTGGAACAAGCTGGACTGTGAAATCCCTTTCCTGTGACGTATGCAAAGATGTCATCACCGCAGCTGGCAACATGTGGAAAGAAAACACCACTGAGCAAGAGATTCTCAGGTACTTGGAGAAGACCTGTGACTGGCTTCCTAAGCCAGACATATCTGTCTCCTGCAAGGAGATTATGGACTCCTACATCCCAATCATCCTAGACATGTTTAAAGGGCAAAGGAGCCATCCAGCGGAGGTATCCTCCACTCTCAATCTGCGAGTCTCTTCAGAAACATCTGGCAGAGCTCAATCACCAGAAACAGCTTGAGTCCGATAAGAACCCAGAACTGGACATGGCTGAAGTAACGGCTCTCTTCATGGCCAACATGCCCCTCCCCCTCTGCCCTTGGGACGCCCCCACAGAGAGCTCCAGCCACAGGTTGGTGGAGACATTTGCCAGGACTGCATTCAGCTGGTGACTGACATCCAGAATGCCATTTTGTTGAGGTCTTGGTGGAATATGAGACAGCTTGGGGCCTGGCATGGCTAACATGGGTGCGCCTTTTCTCTTCATGGGCTCTGGAGACAGGAGTGGGGGAACCAAGAAAACTTCATTTCCTGGGGTATGATTATAAGTTCTATTTCAAGGGCTTTGAGAAAGAGATTGTTCAACTCCCATTTCCCTTTAAGTAGAAAGCAACTGGAATAGGTGGTGGTTAATTGCATTTGTAAATGTAACAAAACTCTTGGGACAAAATAGTGGAAGGAGACCACTTTTGTGAAGATTTCTTTTTTTCCCCAATAACCATATATATAAGAAACAACACTAGAACCACTTATATCCCTGTTTTTAAAAGCTGGGCTAGTGTATGTTTATAATTCTAAGTGTGCTCTCCCCACAGCCAGCAGGCTTGCCATCCATGGGAAGCCACACAGCTGGCTTGCTGAAGACTCGCCCCAGATGCCTTCCTTACCTTGGTGAATCTTAGTCCCGTGGGCTCAGAAACTCATTTTGTTAGCCCCTTAGGGGGCTTCATTTCTTGGACCATAGTCACATTGACTACACTGAAGAGACTGGTGTGTAAAACCAAAATGTGGGTTTAGTACCTGACAACCAAAAAGCCTCTGCTAGACTGAACATGGGGGACCTGGTTGTAATGACTCCTTGGATCTGGGGTCTAGCGCAGCCTTTCTGGATGACAATGGCTGGTGCTGGGTGGCAAGGGTTCCTTTCTGAGCACTTACTCTCTTGAAAGTCTGGGTGTCTTTTTTTTTTTTTTTAATAATTTATTTATTTGTTTGTTTATTTATTTTTAGAGAGAGGGGAAAGGAGAAAGAGAGACAAACATCACTGTGTGGTTGCCTCTCACTTGCGTCCCCAACTGGGGACCTGATGTGCAACCTAGTTATGTGCCCTGACTGGGAATCGAACCAGTGACACTTGATTCTCAGGCAGACACTCAATCCACTGAGCTGCAGCAGCCAGGTGTGAAAGCCCGGGTGTCTTTTAGCCTTGTTGAAATATCTTTGCATATGGTCTTCTCCAATATGGAGGGCTGTCATATCACCCTTGGTTTCTCACTGTGGAGACACTCCAGTTGTGGCCTCTTCTCAGAGAGCTATTCTCTGAGGGTCTACAGGAAATACCTAGATGTGTATAAAAATAGGCAGGTTGAAAATCATTGTAACTTGATTCTACTGGATTTCAACTTTATAATTCTGTCCAAGAATGTGTGAATGGATTTGAAAAGTAGTCTCTGATTCCCAATGGTGTAACTTATAGCCACACCCACTCTAAATTGCTACTGAATCGTAACTCTGTAATCCTGGGGCAAGTTTGGGGCAAAAAAGGAGATTGGAGGACCTTATCTCTAAGGGTCTTTGGTAAACATTTTCAAAAACACCTTTTGCCCTTGTTTTCCTATAAGGTACAGCATAACTAAATTGCTATTTTTATCTTGATAAAGCTTGCCCAGTGCAGAATTGAAAAAAAGAAGAGGTCACATTACTAGCACCCGCTGTTGGTGATAAAAAGTCAGTTTCCTTGAAACAACGTGGATGAATTCTCATGCCAGTGCTTCAAGGCAGAGTCCATCTCTAACACACGTCCTATAACTATGGTCCCCATACATTTATACTTTATATCACACATACCATGTGTGAAAGTTAATTTAGTTACAACTCTTATGGTTAAAATTTCTCACAAAACAAAGTCTTAAACAAGGACTTGGGTGTAGGACTCATGTAATATCAGGAACAGGAGTGAAGGGGTAAAGAGAATGACACAGATAAAGAGAAATTGCTGATAAAGGATGCGCTATTAAGCTAGTTACAGTGTGAACAATTGGGGTGCAGTTCCTCTCAGGAACCCTCTAAAGAACCATGCAAAATGGCCTTCAGAATTGTCCCTTCGAAGGATGAAAGGCTAGGGCGTTTTTTCACTGACTTCCTGCAAAGAAGTCAGTATGATTAAGAAGTGGTACTTTAACTTCTATTAATAGTAGAATCTACCTCACAAGTGATAATAATATATTACAAGATGAATATTGAAAATTTCACCCATATTTATTATTTTTGTTCACTTATACTGTGAAATTCTATAAAGTTGCTATTTAGAGGTCGGCAGTTGAAAATCATAACAGAAATTTCTAACTTTGTGAAAATCTATTTTTTATATTATGCTCATGAAGTATAATAATATACATGTAAGAGTAACACAACATAAGATTCTTTTTATCTTGCCCTGGCCAGGTGGCTCAGTTGGTTAGAGCATCATCCCGATACACCAAGGTTGTGGGTTCGATGCCTGATCAGGGCACATACAAGAAGCAACCAATAAATGCAGTAATAAGTGGAACAACAAATCAATGATTCTCTCTCTCAAATCAATAAAAAATAAATTAAAAAAAAAACACCAAACAGACTTAAAAAAAATGATTCTTTTTATCCTTTTCAGACATACCATATTATATTCTTGTTGCAAAGGATAAATTTATGTGACAGAAACGTTCCTCTTATTTTGCTTAATAAAAGAGTGCTGAAAATTTGTTTCAATAAAAATATTCTCTAAAATAACTTCATTACATTTCTCAACTACTTTAGCATTAATCTTGAAATTCAGTTCAATAACTTTACATTAGTATGGAATTTATATTCTAAAAGAGCATATCTGTGAATCAAATCAAATATAACACTTTTATTTTTATTTAAAAATTTTATTGAATTTATTGGGGTGACATTGGTTAATAAAAATTATATAGGTTCCAGGGGTACAGTTTTACAATACACCATCTATACATTGTATTGTGTGTTCACCACCTTAAATCATATCTCCTTCCATCACCATTTATCTCCCCTTTACCTTCCCCTACCCCACTTCTCCCCCATTTTCCTCTGGCAATCACCATATTGCAAATATCACACCTTTAAAGCAGAAAGGATATTCGGAATACCTGCTGTGGGTTCAGCCCATTCTCTTTATTGTGAAACATCTTACGTGATCTAAAAGTCACTTCTGTGTAACCCAGATAAGGTGTTTCTTTAATTGTTGAAATGTGGTTTTCTTACTTCACCACTCATACTGCTCTTGCCAAGGACTCCTGTGTTGCCACAACCAATAATCAGCATTTCTTTATCTCAGATAACCTCTACATCGTATTAGGCACTGCTGCGTGCTCTCTACTTTGGGAACTTAGTCCTGTGAACTCTGTCCAGGTATTATACCACCCTGGAGATTCTACTTCCAAACACCTGTCTCTATATTCTTTAGTAATCTCTCTTCCTACCGCACCCAAGGGACATGCACTAGCCTACCCTAAGCTTTGCTCAATAGTTTCATAACCATTCTTATTCTGATACTTTCTCATCTAGGTTCATGCACACTCTTACCTACTTGTATAGCATATCATCTCAAATAAACTATGTCTGGGTATGGACTCACTTTACTCTTTAAATCAACTGCCTTTCAACTTTATTTCTTAGTGGTAACAACCATTTCCTGAGGTCATTAGATTTCAATCTTCTGCCCCTTCATTCCTATATCTAATCAGTTGCTAGAAAGTTCTGCAAGTATTTTTTGGAAAAATTCTCAAACCAATTTATTCACATCCATTTCACTTCTACTACTTATTCAATTGCTTATCAAATGTCTTATTCATGAGGTCAAGGGAAAGTTAGTAAAAGATGTAATCTGCAAGGCATGCACCAACTTAGAAGGCAAATTAGGCCCTAAGAGCTGGAGAAGAAGATACAATGAGCAGATGATCAAGTTTGAGAGCCATTTTCAGATGGTATCAAGAAGAACTGATATAACTAATACCTCAGAATTGTATTTCTTTTCTTTTTTTAATTTTTACTTTTTTATTGAATTAATTGGAGTGACATTGCTTAATAAAATGATATAGGTTTCAGGAATACAATTCTATAATATTATACATCATCTGTATATTGTATTGTGTATTCCCTACCCCATGTCAAGTCTCCTTCCATCACCATTTATCCCCCTTGTACCCTCTTTACTGCTCCTACCCCTTTTCCCTCTAGTAATCACCATACTATTCCTCAGAATTGTATTTCTATAACTCCTTTCTATGTGTCCCAGATGCTGTATGCTACTAGCATGTTTTGCTCACACCTACCCCTATACTTTTATTTTGTTACTCTCAGTTGGTGGTGCTAGTTTCATATTGTCTCATTTAAAGGTTGATAATTAATGTCATAAAGGCTTTAGTACCATGGTCAAAGCAAGAATGTGGTTAAGCACATCCCTAGGTTGGTTTCCATGAAAACCAAAAGGTGAGGTTACACAAAGAGATAAAATCCTTAAGTGAAGACACTGATTACTAAGTCAACAGGAACAAGAGTTAAAGTAGAGCTTTCCAGAGCCAGGGGAGATACAAGCCAACAGAAAAATTCTGGGCAGGAGTTTTTCTAAGCTTCCTAAAGTTCTCTGCCATCTGTAAAGCAAATGCAACTTAACCCTTCACAGTGAGCCCTATTTGAATTCTCCTTGTCTTTGACTTCTAACAAGCCTCAGAATCTCCTGCAGAAGAACTAACTTATACAGCACTTTCCATGGGCTAGTGTGTTTATTATATTTTTAATATTTTATGATGTTTTATATACTGGGGGTCTAGGTGGCTGAGAGGAAACTGCCCCTGCCAGAGCTAGCTAATTCCCAGAGATAATCAACAAAACAATTTGCCTGAAAACATGTGTTTTATATACAAACCAACCAATCCCATGTACATACCCAAACCACCTTTTTTATCTTACTCTCCCACAGCAACATAATACTTCCCCTGCCCTAAATCACTGAGGGCTGGGTCCCAGATAACTGGAGACTATAGCTCAGCGCCCACTGGAATAATTCAAACTAGTGAATCCTAAGCAATTTCTCCTGCCCTGCCTTGCCTTTACCGTGAAAAACAGTAAAAGCTCTGGGCCAGTCTTCCCCTCTCACTTCTTTCAGCATCCTGATCAACCCTGGTGCTTCCCCATGTTGCCCTGCATGGTGTGATGAAGTCACCTCTTCTAGGAAAATGTAAGTAATAAAAATCTTTCAGTGGCATTGTTAGCCTCTCCGTATTATCATTGTCATCTTTATAAATTAAACTCCCATAAGTACAACTGAAATAGCTAGGAACCATTCCAAGTGCTTTGTACAAATAAACTTATTTGACCTTAAGAAGTCTATGATGTATATACTATTATTATTCCCATTCTAATAAGGAGGACATTGAGAATAAGTAACTTGCTCAAAGTTCTATGAGTGGGTGACAGAGCTGGGATGCAAGGTTTGCAATTTTACAGCTGCCCTGCATCGCCTCTTGAGAAAGTTGGGATGTTGTATGTGCTCAAGACAAATCCCTAGCGTCCTTCTCCAAGGTGATTAGCCTGGGTTGAATGGAGAAAAGAACATTTAGGTCCAATTGCATAGAACTCACATGCTGCAGGAATGCAAATCCATATGCCTTGTCTCTTGGATTTGTCTTTTGAAACACTACAGCGCCAGTACTTTACACATGAGAGCGCAGTCCTTTGTGCGATCCTAGGAATGAACCAAATGCCTTGTATGCAGCCAGCTACAAGCCATTCAGTGTTTCTAGGGCACAGAGCACAAGGTGACTCCAGTAGGAGATGAGACAGAGATCCACAGGAGCCAAGCCAGGAATGACGCATAGGACTTACAAAGAAGCATGTAGGTGATAGGGAGCCAATTTTTCTCTCTTCCTCACGCTTGAGAAATGGAACCTTCTGACTGATCTCCCAGTGACTACTACATAAATGGTCATTTAGGTGTACAACATATACAATAAAACTTCTATTAATGACACCAATAAAACTTAAAACCAACATCTGACAAACATTACTATTTTCTTTTCAAATACCAGCTTGGGACAATTTCCAGAAATAATATTGGGTCAAAGAAAATTATTGTTGTTCTCATACCTTTATCTTGTTAACCTCTAGACTACTTACATAGCCTTAAGAATTGTACATGCTATACACAAACTTGCCAGCATTTAGCTTTGTCAGGAATATTTATGCTGTCATTCTACATCCTCCAGAAATAATTATTTTACCCTCCTTTCTCTTCAAATCTCTAATGTCCCCTTTCCTTTTTTCACCCTCAAGTGATAAGCTTATTGATTTTAGTGGAAATCAGGTACTTGCTCACCACAAATCTGCCAACCCCCCAGCATCCATACCCATTTATTCTGTTGGGCTCTGTAACTTGTGGATTGATTTCTTCCTCACTACTGAGGACTTTGCTCCTCCTCTCTCTTCTGACTGTCTCATGACTTTAGTGACAGTGGTCATTCTCCTGTGAGCTTCAGGATTGTATTAATAAGTTTGATTTTTCAGTTTCTCTACTTGAAGGTCTATCAGGCATCTTTTTAAAAATGTTCTCAAGATCTATGTGGCCTTGCTTCTTTTATATTTCTGAACTATAGTTAACATACAATATTATATTAGTTTCAGGTGTACAACACAGAGCTTCCACATTTATATACCTTACAAATTGATCCCCACGGTAAGTCTAGCATCTATCTGTCACCATGCATAGTTATTACAATATTAATGTCTATATTCTCTTTGCTGTACATAACATCCTATCTATCAGGCATCTTAAATGTAGCATATCCAGATCAAAATTCCTGATTTCCTCCACCCACCCATCCCAAATCTGCTTCTCCTCCAGTCATCCTTCTCTAAGTGCATGGCACCGGCATTCTCTCAGTTGTTCAGATCCCAGCCTAGGAGTCATCCTTGATTCTTCACTTTCTCTCACACCCTACATCCAATCTATCAGCAAGTTCTGTTGCCTGTAACACCAAAATATATCCCAAATCCAGTCATTTGTTACCTCCCCCACCACTATCACCTTAGCCCTACTCTCCACATCCCACATGTGATTGTTGTAATAGCCTCCTGAGTGGCTTTTCTGCTTTCACTCCTACACTCCTACACAGTAGCTAAAGTATCTTATAACACAAATTGAATCATTTAAGTATCTTTATCTCAAACTTCATATTATTTTCTGTCACCCTTAGAATAAAATCCCAAGCTTTTGCCTTAGCCTACAAGGCCCTACATGATCTGGCTTCTGGTCACCTCCCCTTGTCTCCTCCTGCTCTTCCCCTGTTCACTCCGGTCTAGCCACATTGATCCTCCTGTTCTTCAAACACACTAAGCTAATTCCTGCCTCAAGGCTTTTGTGTTTGTTGTTCTCTGTACCAGTGCCTCCCTTCAGCCCTTTCTTAATTATCACCTCCTCAGAATGTTCTTTTCTTTCCACCTTATCTGAAAAAATTTCTCACCCCTCTTGACTCTCTAGTGCCTCACTGGTTTTGTCTTTTTGTTTACTCATTTTTCTGCTCCCTTCTCCCCCACCTACCTGACACTGGGACGTAAGGGCAATGAGAAAAGGAATTTTCATTTGTTCATTTCTATATTCAGTGCCAGGAATACAGATACTCAATAAATATTTATTAATGGGTGAATTATTTAATAAAAATAAAAAACAGAATTGTTCATGTTTGAAAAATGTAATAAGACATATTGATGGAAATGGAGGCTTTTGGGTTCAGATATTGTTAATTAGTAGTGTCACCCTTCAGATCTATTTGCAAGGGTATAGCCAAGATGAATTAGGATAGTTCTACTCTTCCCATAAGTTTAATTACATCCACAACTTAACAGAGAAACAAAGATATTAAAAGATGTCTGATGGACCAGAGTATGTCTGACAAAGACCTAAAAAAGGATAGGAGAACAAAGTCCTTTAAAATACACTGTCCATAAAGATAAAAATTGTATTGTCCATTAAGGTAAAAATTGTATCATGTCTCTTCTACAGCAAGTTCATCAAACTTTTTCTGTAAAGGGCCAACTAGTAAATATTTTTGGCTTTGACAGCTATATCATACACAAACAAATGGGCATGCTTGTGTTTCAGAAAATCTTTATTTACAAAAACAGGCAGTGGGCAGAGTCTGGCCTCCAATTATAATTTGCTAACCCTTGATCTATAACAGTAAAAAATTTTTAACTGAGTACATGGCTAGTTAAAGGTGATGTTTCTTAGTCTGTCTTGTAAGTTATCTGTGGCCATGTGACTAAATTTAGCATCTATTATGTTAGGGTTATTTTTAATCTCCGTAGTTTTAACATTTGGGGTGAGAAAATTCTTATTTTTATTAAGATGTAATTCATACCATAAACTTCACTGTTCTAAAGTATAAAATTCAGTGGTTTTTAATATACTCCCAGGATGTGTTCAATAATCACCACTATCTATTCCAGATTATTTTCCTCATTCTTAAAAGGAACCCTGTATTCATCAGTAGCCACTTCCCATTTCTCCCATACTCTGACAACCACTTAACTACTTTCTGTCTCTATAGACTTTCCTAATCTGTACATCCTATATAAATGAAATCATATAATATGTGGCCTTTTGAGACTGGCTTCTTTCACTTAGCATATTATTTTCAAGGTTCATCCATGTTATACCAAGTATCAGCATTTCATTCTTTTTTTTCACAGCTGAGTAATATTCCACAGTATATATGTAACCACATTTTGTTCACCCATGCATCAATTGAGGAACCTTTGAGTTTTCTACATTTTTTAGCTATTATTAAAAATGCTTTTGTGAAAATCATGTACTAACTGGGTGATAATGTAGCTCTATACTTAACCTTTGAGGAACTGCCAAACTATTTTTCAGAATCGTTGCACCATTTTACATTCTGACCAGTGATGTGTGAGTATTCCAATTGCTCCACATTCTCACCAACACTTGTTAATGTGTGCTTTTTTGATTATAGCTATCCTAGTGACTGTGAAGTGGTATCTCATTTTGACTTTGATTTGCATTTCCCTAATGACTAGTGATATTAAGCATCTTTTCATGTGTCTATTGATGATGTATATATTGTCTTCAGAGAAATTTCTATTCCAATTCTTTGTCCATTTAAAAAATTGAGTAGTCTTTTTATTGTTGAGCTGTAAGAGTTTTCATATCTTCTGTATACTAGACCTTTATCAGATATATGATTAGCAAATATTTTTTCAATTATGCAGGTTGTCTTTTCACTTTTTTTTTTATACACAAGTTTTAAAACATTTTATTTATTTATTTATTTTAGAGAGAGGGGAAGGGAAGGAGAAAGAAAGAGAGAGAAATATCAATGTGTGGTTGCCTCTCATGCACCCCCAACTGGAGACCCTGCCCGCAACCCAGGCATGTGCCCTGACTGGGAATAGAACCGGAAACCCTTTAGTTTGCAGTCCAGTACTCAATCCACTGAGCCACACCAGCCAGGTGTCTTTTCACTTTCTTGATAGTGTCCTTTAGAGTACAAAGTTTTTAATTTTAATGAAATTTAATCTATTTTCACTTTAGTTGCATGTGCTTTTGATGTCATATCTAAGAAACTGCTGCCTAATCCAAGGTCATAAGGACTTATGTTTATGTTTTCTTCTAAGAGTTTTCTACTTTTAGTGCTTAGATTTAAGTTTTTGATCCATTTTGAGTTAATTTTTATATATGGCATAAAGTAGAAATCCAGATTTATTCTTTTGTGCATAGGTATCTGGTTGTCCAGATCGTTTTTTATTCCTGAGGGCTGTCCTGTGCATCGTAAGAATCATCTATATTTTAATGATTTGGACAATCAGATTAAGAAGATGTAGCTTTCTGACAGTTTCCACATGTTGTATCAAAAGCAGATTGTGACACACAGGAAACTTCTGGTCAAGATGGAGGCCTAGACTGACACGCTCCATCTCCCTCCACAACTAAGAAGGAATACAACTATCACAAAACCATAAATAACCAGAATTTTCAGAAAATAAATGGAAGTTATAAAGAAGTGTTGCTCATCTGGACAGTTAGGAGGGATGAAACTGGGGTGTAGAGGTCAAGTTGTGTTGGCAGCGGCAGCAGCAATGACAGCAGTGGGACAGCGATAAGCACAGGCACCTGTACTTAAGGGGAGCACCCTCAGCTACAGACTAGACCCATCAGCTTGATTCCAATGCCTGGGAAGGCAAACTGCCATTGCCTTGGACTGTGAGGTCCAGAGGGGCTGGGGACAGAGGAGGAGGCTCCCAGTCTCTCAGCAGAGAGAGAATGGCAGAAACCCATCTTGGACCCCCACCCCCACAGAAAACACCACAGCGTGGTGAGAAGGGTTGCCCGGTTGTGATGAGTGTAGGGTCTCTGCCCCATATAGCGTAGGAGGTGTGACAGCACCGCCCAGGAAGCAAAGATAAACACAAAACTGTCAGGATGGCACAGATCATGATCGAGATCCCGGTGACGCAGCTGACCAGACAACAAATATCTAATCTAATGAAGCAGCAGATAGGAAACCTTTCTGAGGCACAGTTCAGAGCTTTGGTTATAAAAATGTGTACAGACCTAACAGAAGATCTTAAACAAAATGGGGAAGGAATGAAGGCTAATCCTGCTAAAACCAACAAAAACACATACAAAACTAGTGGTGAGGGAAAGAAAACCAGGGATCAAATCAACAAATCGAAACAGAGGGAAGGAACAAGCAGTCAACCAGTGCAGAAAGAGGAAACAGAAAGTGAGGAATATGAGGAGAGGCTCAGAAACCTACGGGACAGCTATAAGTGGACCAACATCTGAATCATAAGGTTGCCAGAAGGTGAAGAAGAAGAACTAGAAATTGAAAAATTATGTGAAAAAATAATGAAGCAGAACTTCCCTAACTTGGGGAAGGAAATAGACTTACAGGTCCAGGAAGCACAGAGAGTTAAAAAGAAAACTGGACCCAGGGAGAGCCACACCAAGACACATTATAATCAAAATGTCAAAAATTAAGGATAAAGAGAGAATCTTAAAAGCAGCAAGAGAGAAGAAGAGAATTACATACAAAGGGGTGCCGATAAGACTATCAGCTGATTTCTCAAAAGAAACTCTGCAGGCAAGAAGGGGCTGGCAAGAAATATTCAAAGTAATGAAAAGCAAGAGCCTACAACCACGATTACTCTATTCAGCAAAGCTGTCATTTGGAACAGAAGGGCAGAGAAAGTGCTTCCAGGACAAAGTAAAACTGAAGGAGTTCAGCAGATCCAAACCACTGTTATACGAAATGTTAAAGGGACTTGTTTAGGAGAAAGAAGATCAAAACTGTGAACATTAAAATGAAAACTGTATCACAACAACCAACAACAGAAACTAGGGTACCAAAACAAAGGCAAACTAAGTAGGCAATGAGAGTGGGAAAAGAATTATAGGGATGGGGAACATTTGAGAGGGAGGTCACCAGGGAGGGGGAAGTGAGGGAAAGGGAGGGAGATGGTACAGGAATTAAGCATAGTAGGAGGGAGTGGAGTAGACAGGAAGATGTTGAGAAGAACTATATGCACAACCAATGGGCATGGACTAAGTGGGGGGACAACTGCAGGTAGGGGTAGTCACTGGGTAGAGGGGAACAAAGGGAAAGAAATTGGGACAACTGTAACAGCATAGTCAATAAAGCATATTTTAAAAAATTAAAAAAAGAACACATTGTACTGTCAACTCTATTTTTGTCTTTGTATTTTGTTTTCTTTGTTGTAAACCTTAAGCTGTAGTCCATCTTTTAACTTTAAAAATTGTAATTTAAAAGTAAATATTGTTCTATATAAACTTATAATAATTCTATATATGTGTGTAAATTTCACTGCAACAACTATTTGGTACTATAATAAAATTGCAAATCTAAAAAAAAGAAAAACATGGAGTTGGGAGGCCAGAAGGGGGAGCCCTCACTACTACCACTCTAATCAATTACAGACCCCCAAAAGATGGTGTCAATTACAGACGACCCCCAAAAGGAAGAATCTTCAGTTATGGACCTTCACCCATTTTACTGAGGCATGGAGAAGTTTAGTAATTTTCCTACTCTTACATATTTGTTAAGGTGTGGATATTGGCTTTAAATCAAGGCAATCTGACCCAAGACTCTTCATCTTAATTTTTCCCTGATACTGCCTCATCTGAATACATAATTCTCAAAAACATATGGTTTGAGTGGGTGGGAGAGACTGATATATATTTTAGTTAAGTCAATGAAACTGTGATATATAAATTATAAAAATAATTTAAGGGATGATTCAAGAGCAGTTTTCCTGAAATTATGAGGGAGAAACATGGGCATAATAGAAGGCAGGTGTGTATTACTAGGCAGAGGATAAAGAATTAGGTTTTAGTTGGTCTAAAACAAGTCTCTTTGGACAGTCTGTCCCAAGTCTTTTGGCAGCTCTTCATTCTCCTGAGAATTTTAGATTATTGAGTTGATCTCTTTCACTCTTTTCTAACTCCTTTGAACTCTTTTGATCTTGTTAGTACTTTTCCCTTTACAATGCCTTTCTCAGCAACCCAATGAGGTAAGCAAGGTAGGTATTCTTATTCTCATTTTACAGATCAGTTAAATGGTTTGCCTAAGGTCACACTAGAAACTGAAGACTCAAAATTAGCCAAGGTTATTTTCTCTAGATTCTATGCTGTTTACATTTTGTCACATTGGCATTCTAAAATACCACCCTCCTCCTTTTTTTTTTTGCTATTATTCTTTTTGCTTTTTAACTTGTCTTTTTCTTTTACCCCACAGTCTATTGTACTGAATAATTACTATGTAGCAACAGCAAGCTTTCCTTTGTATCCCTGTCTATCTTATCAAGAGAGCTTGAGAACCCAATTCAAGTGTTTCTTGAAAAATTATTTGTAGATAGAGTTCCTTACTGATGAATTCTCAGGTCTTAGATATTTCAAAAGAGCTTTTCTAAAGAGTTCTTTGTGTGGCTAAATAATTGATTCAAGGCATTTTTAAGATATTACCTGAGATTCACCTGGCTTTCATTTTGGCAGAGTAAAATCAGAAATTAATATGTTTTCCTGTCTCTTTCTATTTTTCCTACCCTCAGGAAGACAAGAATATAAATCAAAGCTTTCTTTTAACCAAGTCACTTTGACCAGTTCAGAGTATATTTATTCAGAGTTAAAATTTATTCACTACTTACCTATTAGATTTGACTCTGTAAGTGAGTGACCAGAATCCCCAGAACTTGGGGGGTGGGGGAAGGCGACAGTGGAGCACAGCCATTTTTCCTGAGATGCCTTTGCATATCTATGGCCAATAGCTAGTGTCTTAGTTACGCAAATGACTATGGCCTGCTCCTCTGTGCCAGGGAAACAGGAGGGGCTTTGACCGTAGGATGGTGGCAAAAAGGAAAAAGCTTAAGGGGCCGGTGCATGATTTCCATGCGTGGCCACAATTGGTGGCCCTGCCCACTGTGTCACAGGTGGAGGTCAAGGATTTAAAAATAAGGCAGCAGCCATTAAGCAAGAGAGAAGAGCCATGTGGTCTGAAAGAAGGAAAGGACAGGGCCATGTGGCCTGGGCTAGTGAGAAATCAGGCACGCTGCTGCTTTGATCGTGCCTGCGCCAGCTGACTCTGAAGCCACTGAGGACTCTGCTTGGCAGACCTGGACTTTCTCTGGACTCTTACATGCAGAGAGGACTTTCTTACGACTTGTGCCTTCCTGGACTTCACCATGATCCTGCAATCCACTCCTAATCAATGGTATGGACCGCTGGGCTCTGTCCTAAATTCAATGGCCATAGGAGATTTAGGAGAAATTGAGAAGACCAGACAATGGGCACACATTCAGGTTACAGGGAAAAAGGGTGGAAGAGATGGTGAAAAGGGTCCAATTAGGGTGTCCTGCTGACAATTATGGTTCAATTTGATGAAAGTAGGAACACCTCTAGAAAAGATTGACAAACAGCCAAATGCTGTTTTAATATAATTGTGGCAGAAACTAAAGCCTGAACAGAAATTTCAGAAGCTAAGAAGGGACCGCGCACGGATGGAAATCAGGCTATCCTGTCCCCTCCCCCTTTATAGGAGGAAGCAGCCACTGGCATAGGAAACTGGCTACATCCCTCAGTAATGATGGTACAGGGGGGACCAGATTCCCCATGTAGAATTAACAATCCATTGGATGCCCACAAAACAAATGATGGGTCTTGGCTCTAGCAGGTGTTGGAGTAGAATGCACATTGATCTATGGTAATATCCATAAATTTACAGGCTGTGTTACTGCTCCAGATGACTATGAGGGTAGTTCTGTAAAGATGAAGCAAGTCTTGCTCTGCATGCAGATTGGTCAGTTGCCCCTGAGGCTCTATCAGGAGTTCATTTCACCCTTACCTAAATATAGTTTGGGCATCAACATCTTAGCACAATTAGGCCAAACATCCACCAGGATAGGAGAGTTCCATTTCTGAATAGGGGCAATCAAGCCTATGCTCAGGGGAGAGGTGAAATGGACATCTGTGAAGCTCCCCGCATCAAGGCAGGTAATATCAGTGAGATGATATTGCTTACCTAGGAGGCAAAGAGACCACCCATATGGTTAAAGAGCTATACAGAGTGGTCATAATTTATCTCACTCATAGTTCTTTCAACAGCCCTCTCTGGCTGGTCTGTAAACCATACAGGGCCTGGCAGATGACTGTGGACTACAGAGAGCTTAACAAAGTAGTTCCCTTAATCCATGCGGCTGTACCTAACATTGCCCAATTAGCAAATAAAGTTGGTGAGTCTCTGGGAACGTATAATTTTGTGTTAGATCTTGCTAATGCCTTCTTCAGTATTCCCATAGACATGCAAAGCCAAGATCAGTTTGCCTTCAGCTGGAGCAGAGAACACTGGATGTTTCAGGTGTTACCACAAGGTTACCTGCATAGCCCCACTATCTGCCATGGTTTAGTAGCAAAAGATTTATCTATGTGGGAAGGCGAGGAAGGGATAGCATTGCATCATTATATTGATGATATTATGCTAACTGCTAATTACCTAGCTATTTTACACATGGAGGGAGAGAGTCTACTGGAGCACCTAGAAGGAATGAGATGAGCCATAAGCCACAATAAAAGCCTGGGTCCTTTGTCAAATTTTTAAGAGTTGTCTGATTTGGTAAGACAAAAGTCATTCCAGCTGCTGTGTTGGAAAAAATTCAAAATTATCCTATGTCAGAATTGGTTTAACAACTGTAAACATTCTTGGGCTTGTTAGATATTGGAGGCCTTTCATTCCCCATCTAGCACAGTTGTTGTGTCCCTTATACAGACTAGTTTTTTTTTTTTTTTTTAAAGAGCCATTTGGAATAGGAGACAAGAGCATACTGATGCCTTTACCAGTGCAAAAGATAGCAGTAAAACAAACTCAAGAATTAGGGACATTGGATGCAACCAACACTTGTGAATTACATGTTTCGGTCTACCTGGAGGGCTTCAGGTGGGGCTTATGGCAAAAGCAGGATGGGAGGAAGGTGACACTAGGTTTGTGGTCCCAATTATGGAAAGGAACTGAACAGAGGTATAGCCCTGTGGAGAAACAACTTCTGGCAGCACACCTTAGTTTACAGCATGTAGAGAGTATCATGAAAGCCCTACCAGTGACATTAAAGACACAATACCCCATCGTTGACCAAACCCTAAGCAGGAGTGGTCCAGTCCGCTACCCTGCACAAGAGGTATGCTTACCTGCAATGATCATATGCTCTATCAACCAGTCCACTCAGTGCTGAGCTACACACCATTCCAGACCTATTCACATATATTAGCGAAATGCCTGAAGACACTGATGTGGGCTTGTGGACACACAGCCCATTAGAATCATATGTTAAGGAAGGTCAAGTACCGATCCCCATGACTGCATGGCACACCAATGGGTCTGTTAAGGGCAATTGGCTCCATTGGACTGCAGTGCCAATATGCCAAGTACTGATACTATATGGCTGGTTGGAGGAAGCCAGCAAAGCAGTCAATGGGCTGAGCCATGACCAGTTTGGATGGTACTAATGCATGAACCAAGCCCTATTGCTCTGGTGACTGACAGTGGGCTGTCTACGAAGGCCTCACTTGTAGATGGGACCACGAAAAAAAAAACAAAACTGTAAATTCAGCACTGCTACCCTATGGAAACCTGAAATGTGGAATGAGATCTGTGAAAGGACAAGAGGCTTGGAGGTCACAGTGTACAATGTACTGCTCCACAGTGTTATGTGCCCTCCGGGGAATCAAGAGGAGGATCAGTTGGCCCAGATCTGAAAGATAGAAGAAAACATTGACCCTCAAAAAGTGGCCCACTGGCCTCATAGCAAGAATGAACACAAGTGGGTACAGACCCTTTGGGAAACCGCCAGACAGATAGGCATGAACCTCACCCATGCGCATATTTAAGAGGCATGACAGGAGTGTACCCCTTGTTCACTCGAATGCAAGAGACAGTTACCATGGCATCTCGGGCAGATAGCAGAGGCAGAAGCACCAGTCACAAGATGGCAGGTGGATTACATTGGACCCTTACCACTATCTCAGAACTGTACATATGCTTTGATGTAGGTTGACACCGCCACTGCTCTGTTAGAAGTGTATCCTAGCAAGAAAGCAACCAAGAAGGCTACCATACAGGGACTTAGGCATTGTGTGCTACATACAGATAACCCATGGACATCAACAATGACCAAGGGACTCATTTCACTTTTCAGCAGGTGCAAGAACGGGCCAAAAAACAATATAATATGGCACTATAATCCTACAATCCTAAAGCCCCTGGATTGATTGAGAGGATGAACACTTTTGAAACAGGCTCTGCAAAGAGAAACCCATTCTTTATAGGAGCGGACCCATAGGTTGCCAGAAGCTCTGATGGAACTCAATAGCTACACCAGACAAGAATTCGTTAATCATACTGCCCAAGCTTTTAATAGTTGTAAGTATACCATAGCTCTTTTAGACCAAGAAACTACTCAAATGAGAAGAAAAGCAGTGTTACTGAACTGCATTGCTTTAGATGCACTTACAGCTAGATGCTTAGGGAGGAACATGAGCCCTTATACGTACTGACTGTTGTGTGTATATTCCTGAAATTATCCTAATATATCCCTTGCTCTGACACAAATGACAAACCAAATCTCAACTATTTAGCAGTTAGGAATTGATCCTGTGTCTACTTGGATTCAGTCTTTGTTACTACCTTGGAAAGGGGCTCAGCTGGCTGCTACTGTTATCTGTTTGTTGAACTACTTTGGGAATCTGTGGAGTACACTGTTACTGTGCCCTCAGACTCCAAACCATTATGGTGTAAAGGGTCTGAGGGATTTTGCAGAAGATTGTTGTGCAGAATGGAAGGACCCATATTACATCTGGGGTGGAGTGTAGGGAAACTCACTTTAGAGATGCAACATGGCTCCAGCAGAAAAGGCATCTGGGAGATGTTGAACTATTTGTGACTGTTGAACTCTTTGTAACCTTACAAGTGGCAGACTACCCCAGAAACCAAATGCTGCTCAAAGACAAATGTTGTGCTCTCAGAAAGGAGGTAAATGAACATATAGAGTGTAGTAACTGTTTGATGTTATTTTTAACTTCTTAAAAAAAATTTTTAGTATATTTTATTGATTATGCTGTTACAATAATCCCAATTTTTTTTCCCTTTGCTGCCCTCCACTCAGTATCCCCCTTCCCTCCTGTAATCCCTCCCCCTTAGTTCATGTTCATGGGTCATGCATATACGTTCTTTGGCTTCACCCTTTCCTATATTATTCTTAACTTACCCCTGTCTATTTTGTACCAACTGATTATGCTTCCTGATCTCTGCACCTTTTCCCCATTTCTCCTCCTTCCCCCTCCCAGCTGATAACCCTCCAAAGATCCCCATACCTTTAATTCTGTTCCTATTCTGGTTTGCTTAGTTGGATTTTGTTTTTATTTGTTAGATTCAGTTGTTGATAGATGTGTTTGTCATTTTATTGTTCATAATTTTGATCTCTTTTTTCTTAAGTAAGTCCCTTTGACATTTCATATAATAATGGCTTGGTGATGAGGAACTCCTTTAGCTTTACCTTGTCTGGGAAGCATTTTTATCTGCCCTTCCATTTGAAATGATAGCTTTGCTGGATAGAGTAATCTTGGTTGTAGGTCCTTGTTTTTCATCACATTGAATACTTCTTGCCAGTCCCTTCTTGCCTGCAAGGTTTCTTTTGAGAAATCAGCTGAGAGTCTTATAGGCACCCCTTTATAGGTAACTCTCTGCTTTTCTCTTGTTGCTTTTAAGATTCTCTCTTTATCTTGAAACTTTGGTATTTTAATTATGATGTGTCTTGGTGTGGTCCTCCTTGGGTCTAGCTTGTTTGGGACTGTCTATGCTTCCTGGACTTGAATGTCTATTTATTTCGCCAAATTCGGAAAGTTTTTCTTCATTATTTTTTTCTCATAAGCTTTCAATTTCTTGCTCTTTCTCTTCTCCTTCTGGCACCCCTATGATTTGAATTTGGCATGTTTAAGACTGTCCCAGAGGTTCCTAAGCCTCTTCTCATTTTTTCTTTTTTCTTTTTCTTTTTTATTGTTTTTCAATTACAGTTGTCCCATTTTCCCCCCATTGCTTCCCCCTACCCAGCCCACCACTTCTCCTACAGTCATTCCCAACCCCGTTTTCCATGTCCATGTATCTTTTATACATGTTCTTTGACTAGATCCTTCCCTTTCTTATCCCCTTTTCTCCCTCCCCCATCCCCCCTGATAACTGTTATTCTTTTCCTTGTTAAAATTTATTCATTTGTTTGTGTTGTTTCCTCATTTTTTTTCAATTCTTATTTCCTCATTCTGTATTGGTTGACTATTTTTTTCTTCCTTATGTTCCAAATCATTGATTTGAACCCTGGTTTCCTTCGCTTCACCATTGGTTTTGTGTGTATTTTCCTTCATTTCTTTTAGCATAGGCTTCACGTCTTCTGTTATGCATTTGCTGTACTTATATATATCTGTCAAGCCTGTGAGCATCTTTATCACCACTGTTTTGAACTCTATGTCTGTTAGGTTTGCTATCTCCTCATCTGTTAGGTTGGTTATCTCCTCATTGCTTAGTTCTCCCACTGGAACCTTGACCTGTTCCCTCTTTTGGGCCATACTTCTCTGTTTCCTCATCATGGCACGCTTCTGTGTTTGTTTACCTCTGTGTCTTAGGTAGAGCGGTCACACCTGTTATGTTGTAAGGGACAGAGTCTTAGGTATTCATCAGTACAGGGTGACCTGTTTCAACACATTATGGCACTATATATGGGAGTGGGGTCTGAGAGGGAACAGTGCCACTTACTCAACACTCGCCCCTTTTCCAGGCACTTCTCCCACTTCCTGTGTGGAACCGGAGCCTCTTTAGCTGTTGCCCTGGCTGTCATTCTGAGAGTGGGTGGGTCTGCGGACATTCTAGGACTATGGGGACCCTTTAAACAAGTGTACTCTACTGAGAGACTGGAAGTTTCTTCCTCCACCCCAACCCCCACTGGTTTGCTCAGTCAGAAGCAATGAGACTTTATTTTCCTCTGCTCTGGAACTGTGAGCTGTGTGGTCTGGTCTGGTGCTGGGAACGCTCCCCAGGTATCCCTCTCTACTTTTTAAAATGTGTGACTGAGCTTACCACCAGCCTGCCTCTGCCGCCGCTGCCGCCACCACCACACCATGTCCTCTCTACCCTGGCTCTGCCCCTCCTACCTGTCTGGACGAATATTTCTTTTTTATATCTTTGTTTGTTGGACTTCCATGCAGCTCAATTTTCTGGAACTTTTGGTTTTCTCTAGTTTTGAGGTAGTTGTATTTCTTCTTAGTTGTGAAGGGATATGCAGCGTGTCTGTCTAGGCCTCCATCTTGGCTGGAAGTCTCCAACTTTTCTTTTAATATAGAGATTCATCATTCTCCTCAGAGGTTTACCCACCAACTGGTTTTGTTATTAACGCCCGCTATTAATTCCATTTAAAAAGGTATTGTGTCATGGGAGGAGCATGGATTTGTCCTGGCCTGCCACCACTGGAAGCAGCTGCCTTGCCCATGTGTTCAATATGTAAGTTTCTCCTATTAAAGCTCTTATGAATTTGAATAAGGCTATGTGTCAGTTCTTCAGAATAGACCTTGAATTTGGAATTTGGGGGCTTTCCCCCAACATAGATACATACATATATACATTCGTGCATACATGCATACATACATACATTCCCATGGTGTTGTTGGTGGAAATTAGACTATTCCACCAGAACAGAGTAAAGCATTCCAAGGACCCACGCATGGGAGACTATGGTGTGGCGTAGTTTATTCATGTGGAAATAGAAGCTGTGTCATGGGTTTCCAATGTCCCATCTTCCTCTGTTCTACTGTAGAAAAAGTCCAAGTATGTCCTCAGCAAGGCCAAGGCAAAAGCCAGTGTCCAGAGTTTTTGCTTCATATTAAAACTTAGTCCTTTGGAGCCCACAAGTAGCTAGTAAGCAGTCTCAATTCCCAACCAGGTAGCTTAGCTTGTTCCCAGATGCTCAGGGGGCAGAGTCCACATGGCTCTAGAGAGAGAACACATGAGCGCATGAGGAGAGCAGGTTACCAGGTGGACAAGTAAGAGAGAGAATGTTTATTTGCTCTCATGGGATTATATTACCCTGGGCTTGGGAGGGACCACATGCTTTTTCAAAATGACCAATCAACTTTCCAAACTTTCATAGGCTTTGGGTGGATTTATACCCCCTAATTAGACTGACAGACCTCTGTGGCCCAGCATCTCCTTCTGCACCCTCCAACAATTCAGTACCAGAGACTGAGTGTTAATTCTCTTGGCAGAGCACACTACTGTTGTCCTCTGGAGTCTGAAAAGCTGTAGCTTCCTGATTAGCAAGCAGGCTTATGTGCTCCATTTTATTAAACCAATGGTAACAACAGGAAACCAAGTTATTTGTTAGCTTGATTTTGTAAGATTTGTAGATTTTACAAAAAGAAGAATGTTCTGAAGCTTGTTTTTTTCATTTAACATTATGTGTTAGGAATCGTTCTATATTAACATTATTTGTTCTAGTAATTATATAGTATTTTGTGGTATGAGTCTGCCACAGTTTATCTCTTCGCCCTTATGGGTTGTTTCTTATTTTTGCATTTACAAAAAAATGCTGTAATGAATATCTTTGTTTATGTCTTCTTGTATACTTCTATGCTATTTCTTTGTGGTAACTATGGAGAAGTAGAATTGTTGAGTCACAAGTGTGCATGCTTTAAAATTCTAATATTTTATTGCCAAATTGTCCTCTGAAATGATTGTGATTTAATCTACTATTAGCAATATATGAGTTATCTCTTTTTCCAACCTTTAACCATCCATAATATTTTCAAATTCTTTCAGTTTTGGAAATCCAGAAAGAAAATGCTATCTCATTGATACAATTTGCATTTTTATGTTTCCTAGTTAAGTTCAGTGTCTTCTCATATCTTTATGGCTATTTATATTTCGTTTGTGAGTTGTCTGTTTATATTTTTTACACCTTTCCTATACAGGTGGTCTTATTCTCAGCACTAATGTCTTTGGTGAAAAGAGTTTTAAATGTTGATAAAGTCAATTTATGACTTTAGTTTTTTCAATATGGGTCATATTCACATTAAAATAATACCTTTTTAGTAATTTCAAAGTATGTATACAATTTTTTGATTTTAATCCATTCACAATGTTGTGTAACCCTCACCACTAACTAATTTCAGAATTTTCAGGGGGACCAGAGTTTGCCACCCCACGATATGCCTTTTGGGATATTGAATTTAAACTGGTTATTAACAAACAAAAGCCTCAGAAAGAACCTTTGGTGCCCGCCTTACCTACCTAAAGAAATTCAGAAAGAAAAAACTGTTTATTAAGAAAAACCTGTTGAAAGGAAGGGAGCATCACCTTAGAATCTTAATGTAAACTAAGTGTGACATCCAGAAGATATCTAGCAAAGCCTGTTTGTTGGACTCTCTTCTGTACCCCAATGTAGCCTAGCAAGAATTTCTTTACCACATGTTTGCTCCTTCTCATCTAGCTGTGAATTGTCTACTCTCCCTTTGAAATCCAAGACCCCTGCCTCCTTCTCCTTAGTTCAGAATGGCATATAAGCCTCAGTCAGTGTGTTCTTGGGTTTCATATTCTTAGGTAACCCCCATATGTACATATGTAATACATTTGGATGTTTTTGCCTATTAATTTATTAATCTTTCTCACATTAATCTGATTATTAGCCTAGCCAGAAGAACTTAGAAAGCTGGGAGAAAAATTGTTTTGTGCCCCACAACATCATTCTCTGAGGAAGAAACCTTATACCCATTAGATATCCACTCTATATCTCCCTCTCACAGCAAGACCCCAGACAAACACTAATCAGCTTTATGCCTCTATGGATTTCTTTATGTTGGGTGTTTCATACAAATGGAATCATAATCTGTGGCTAGTTGTGTCTGGTTTCTTTCACTTAGCATAATGTTTTCAAGGGTCATTCATGTTGTATCAATACTTCTTTCATTTTTTATTAAACAGTATTCCATTATGTGGATACAGTGTACCAATTTTATTTATTCATTCATCAGTCATGGGTTTTTAGGGCTGTTTTTAATTTTTGGCTTTTTAAAAAAAATATATTTTATTACTCTGGCTGGTGTGGCTCAGTGGATTGAGCAACAACCTGCAAAGCAAAGGGTCACTGGTTTCGTTTCCAATCAGGGCACATACCTGGGTTGTGGGTCAGATCCTATGTTGGGGGCGCACAAGAGGCAACCACACATTGTTGTTTCTCTCTCCATTCCCTACTCTAAAAATAAATAAATAAAATCATAAAAAAAGACAGAAAGTTATTTTAAGAAATAAAATAAAATATATTTTATTGATTATGCTATTACAGTTGTCCCAAATTCTCCCCCTTTGCCCCACTCCACCTGGTACCGCTCATTCCCTCCAGCAATCCCCCCTTAGTTCATGTCCATGGGTTATGTATATGTTATTTGCCTACTCCATTTTCTATACTGTTCTTAACACTCCCTAGTGTATTTTGTATCTACCAATTAGTACTTATTAATTCCTGTACCTTTTTCCCCATTCTCCCCCTTCTCCCTCCCACCTAGTAACCCTCCAAATGATCTCCATATCTATGATTCTGTTTCTGTTCTGGTTGTTTGCTTAGTTTGTTTTTTCTTTTTTTAATTTAATTGTTGATAGTTGTGAATTTGTTGCCATTTTAATACTCATAGTTTTGATCTTCTTATTTTTCTTAAATAAGTCCCTTTAATATTTCATGTAATAATGGCTTGGTGATGATGAACTCTTTTTGCTTTATATTGTCTCGGAAGCACTTTATCTGCTCTTCCATTCAAAATGATAGCTTTGCTGAATAGAGTAATCTGGGTTGTAGGTCCTTGCTTTTCATCACTTTGAATACTTCTTGCCAGTCCCTTCTTGGCTGCAAAGGTTATTTTGAGAAATTTGCTGACAGTCTTAAGGGAACTTTTTTGTAGGTAACGCTAGGCTTTTCTCTTGCTGCTTTTAAGATTCTCTCTTTATAGTGAAACTTTGGCATTTTAATTATGATGTGTCTTGGTGCAGTCCTCTTTGGGTCCAAATTGTTTGAGACCCTGTGCTTCCTGGACTTGTATGTCTATTTCCTTCACCAAATTAGGAAACTTTTCTTTCATTACTTTTTCAAATAAGTTTTCAATTTTTTGCTCTTCTTCTTCTCCTTCTGACATCCCTATGATTTGGATGTTGGTATGTTTGGAGATGTCCTAGGGGCTCCTTATACTATTTTATTTTTTTTTAGTTCATTTTTTTTTGGTGTTCTGGTTGAATGCTTAATTCTTCCTTATGTTCCAACTCGTTGATTTGAATCCCGGCTTCATCCCCTTCACTGTTGGTTCCCTGTAAATTTTTTTTATTTTGTTCAGTGTAAACTTCATTTCTACCTTGGTCTTTTATATGCTGTTGAAGTACCCAATGTGTTCCTTGAACATCGTAATAACCAGTGTTTTAACTCTGCAGCTGATAGATCACTTATCTCCATTTCATTTAGTCCTTTCCTGGAGTTTTGGTCTCTTCTTTCATTTGGGCCATATTTCTTTGTTTTCTCATTTGGCAGCCTCCCTGTGTTAGCTTCTGTGTATTAGATAGAGCTGCTTTTACTCCCTGTCTTAGTAATGTGGCCTATTGTAAGAGAGCACAACAGGAAGCTGGATGGGGTGGAGTCTTAGGTAATCAACAGGGTGGGGCAACATGTGTCTGCTCTGTGACTCTATGTGGGGGAAGGCTTACAGAAGGGATATTGATACTACCTAGCCTCTGGTGTTTTGTCCAGGAGAAAGCTGTCTCCTGGCACTTGCTCTGATGCCAGACACTTCAGTTTCTCCCCTTACGCCACTGGTGCCCTTTCAGCTGTTGCCCTGGTGTTGAAGCCCAGAGGGAGTGAATCTGAGTAAATCTTAAGTATGTTGTGGGCCCTTTAAGAGGAGACTCCTGAGAGTCCCGCAGTTTCTTCTGCCGCCCCACCCCCACTAGTTTTTACAGCCAGAAGTTATGGGAACTTATATTCCTGGTGCTGGAACCCAGGGCTGTGCATTCTGGCCTGAGACTGGGATCACTCACTCACAAGGTATCTTTCTCAATTTTTATCTACCACACATGGGTGTAGGGCCACCCATTCTGTGTCTCTGCATCTCTGAGTCTCCATTTCTCTGCATTTCTCCACATGTCTCTGTACCTCTATGCATCTTTGCCCCTCCTATCCATCTAATTCCTTGGTTGTTGGACTTCCATACAGCTTTATTTTCTGATGATTCTAGGTGATATTTGTTTTGTAGTCTAGTTGTAACTTTTTCTGTGGTTGTGTGAAGAGGCAAGCTGTGTTTGCCTACACTTCCATCTTGACTGGGAGTTATAGTCAATTTTTGGCTATTATCAATAACGCTTCTACAAACAATCCTGTTCAACTTTTTGTTTGGTTAACTGTTTTCAACCTCTTGTACATACTTAGGAGTAGAATGCTGAGTCTTGTAGAAAATATATGTTTAACATTTGAAGAACTCCTAAATTGTTTTTACAAAACAGCTGCACGATTTTACACTTCCACTAGCAACTTATGAGAGTTCTAAACTGTTCCATATCCTTGTCAGCATTTATTATTTTCTTATTTTTAAATTATAATCAGCTTAGTGAATGTGAACTGGTATCTCATTTTGGTTTTGAAATGCATTTTCCTAAATACTAATGTTATGAACATCTTTTCATATGTTTATTGGCCATTCATATACCTTTTTAAAAAAGAAGTATTTCAATTTAAATTCTTCCTTCATTTTAAAATTGGATTGCCTTTTTGTTGTTGAGTTGCAACAGTTTCAAAAATATATATATCCTGGATACTAGATCCTTATCAGATATGAGTTACAAATATTCCCATTCTATGGGCTGTCTTTTAACTTTCTTGAAAGTGTCCTTCAATGCACATGAATTTTTCATTTTAATGAAGCCTGACATCTATTTTTCCTTTTCTTCATATATATGTATATATATATATTTGCTTGTGTTTTTGGTATCAAATCTAAGAATCTATTTCCAAATTTAAGAAATGGAGATTTACTCCTATATTTTCCTCTAAGAGTTTTATCTCTTTAGCGCTTATATTTTGATCCTGATCCATTTTTTAGTTAATTTTTCTATATGGTATGAGGTAATATCCAACTTCATTATTTTTGCATATGGATATTCAGTTTTCCCAGCATCATTTGTTGAAAAGACTATTCTTGCCCCATTGAATGGTGTTGGCACCCTTGTTGAAAATCAATTGACCATGTGAAAGCTTCTTTCTAGACCCTTAATTCTATTCCATTGATCTATACGTCTATCGTTATGCCCATACACAATGTTTTCATTACTGTGACATTATAGTAAGTTGTGAAGTTTAGAATAGTGAGTCCTTCAACTTGGTTATTTTTCAAGATTATTTTGGCTATTCTGGGTCCCTTGTTATTCCATCGGAATTTTAGCTTCTGAAGGAATGCAATCCTTCTGATACCTTGATTTTAGACTTCTGACCTCTAGAACTGTAAAATAATCAATTTGTGTTATTTTAAGCCACTAACTTTGTGGTAATTAGTTAAGCAGCAATAGGAAAATAATACATATTTCTTAGTTCAAATTTTTTTCCAAGGGAATATCAAATTATACCCAATGACTAGTACTGAGAATGTATCCTTTTCTCTCTAATTGGAAATTCAAGGATGGGGGGTTGGGTGGGAAAGTTGTGCAAGAGTAACATGTTTTTTAAGGATCATAATGACGGTTGTCTCAACAATAGACTATGTGGGAAGGTAGAGATATAAACAAATGAAGATAAGTGAGAAGGTTATTAACTAATCCAGTTGAGAGCCAAGGTGACTTGGACCGGGTAGTAGCAGTTGTGGTAAGAAATGGTCAGACTTGACTTCCGGTTAGGATGGAGGTGTAGGTAAACATACTTTGCCCTCTTGCACAACCATAGAAAGAATTACAACTTGACTGCAAAACAAAAATCATCCAGAACTGCCAGAAAATCAAACAGTAAGGAAATCTGACAGCCAAGGATTTAAAGAAGCTACATTCATTCAGTTGTGTAAGAGAGGCAGAGATGCAGAGATGCCTGGAGAGGCGTGGAGAGGTGATGGCAGAGGAGCAGACAGTCCCACATTCATGTGTGGTGGATAAAAATTGCGAGGGAGGTGGGCAGGGCAGGGGAAAGCAATGGGGGGAAAAATGGAACAACTGTATTTGAACAACAATTTAAAAAAGAAAAAAGAAAAAAATTCAGGAGGGATATCTTAGGAATGAGTGATCTCAACCCTAAGTCAGACCACACAGCCCAGGGTCCCAGCACAAGGAAGAGAAATCCCCATAGCTTCTGGCCGTAAAAACAAGTGGAGGTTGGGGCAGCAAAAGAAATAGTTGGCTTTTCAGAAGACTTCACTTAAAGGGCCTGCACAGACTTAGAACATATGCAGACCTAGCCCCTCTGGAATTCAGCACCAGGGCAACAGCTGGAAGGGCACCAGTCACGTATGGGGTGAAATTGAAGTGACTGGAGACAAGATAAGGGCTGGGCAAATCTCCAGAAGCCAGGCAATGGGACTATCTCCTCTCCAAGCCCTCCCCCCTCACATAGCCACAAAATGGTGAAGTGGGTTGTCTAACCCTGGCAATTACCTAAGGCTCCACCCCATACAACTTACAAATGCCTTTTCTACAGTAGGTCACGTTACTATTATGGGGAGTCAAAGCAGCTCTAATACACAGAGATTAACACTGGGAGGCTGCCAAACTGAGAAAACAAAGAAATATGGCCCAAATGAAAGAACAGAATAAAACTCCAGAAAAAAAAATTAAACAAAATTGAGATAGCCAACCTTTCAGGTGCCAAGTTCAAAGCACTGGTGAGCAGGATGTTCAAAAACTCATTGAGGACAGCAACAACATAAAAATACCCAGGAAGAAATGAAGGTTACACTAAGTGAAATAAAGAAAAATTTACAGGGAACCAACAGTGGAGGGGATGAAGCCAGGATTCAGATCAACGAGTTGGAACATAAGGAAGAATTAAGCACTCAACCAGAGGAGCAGAAAGAAAGAAGAATTAAAAAAAAAAATGAGGATAGTATAAGGAGCCTCTGGCACATCTCCAAATGTACCAACATCCGAATCATAGGGATGTCAGAAGGAGAAAAGGAAGAGCAAGAAATTGAAAACTTATTTGAAAAAATAATGAAAGAAATTTCCCTAATTTGGTGAAGGAAATAGACATACAAGTCCAGGAAGCACAGAGAGTCCCAAACAAGTTAGATCCAAAGAGGACCACACCAAGACACATCATAATTAAAATGTCAAAGGTTAAAGATAAAGAGAGAATCTTAAAAGCAGCAAGAGAAAAGCCTAGCGTTACCTACAAAAAAGTTCCCATAAGACTGTCAATTAATTTCTCAAAGTAACTTTTGCAGCCAAGAAAGGACTGGCAAGAAATATTTAAAGTGATGAAAATCAAGGACCTACAACCTAGATGACTCATCCAGCAAAGCTATCATTTTGAATGGAAGGGCAGATAAAGTGCTTCCCAGACAATGTAAAGCTAAAAGAGTTCATCATCACCAAGCCATTATTACATGAAATGTTAAAGGGACTTACTTAAGAAAAATAAGAAAATCAAAACTATGGACATTAAAATGGCAACAAATTCACAACTATTAACAACTGAATTAAGAAACAAACAAACTAAGCAAACAACCAGAACAGAAACAGAATCATAGATATGGAGATCATTTGGAGGGTTATCAGGTGGGAGCGTGAAGGGGGAGAAGTGGGTAGGTACAAAATAGATGGAGGATGTTAAGAATAGTATAGGAAATGGAGAAGCCAAATAACTTATATACATGACTTATGGACATGAACTAGGAGTGGGATTGCTGGAGGTAATAGGGGGTACCAGGTGAAGTGGGGCAAAGGGGGAGAATAGGGACAACTGTAATAGCATAATCAATAAAGTATATTTTAAAAAAATGGTCAGACTCAAGTTGTGTTTTAAAGATAGAACATATAGGATATCCAGAGGAACTAGATGTGACATATGAGAATAAGAGCAATCCAGGATGATTTTTTGGTCTGAGCAATTAATAGAATAGAGTTGTCATTTATTAAAATAAGATACACTGCCCTAATTGGTAGCTCAGTTGGATAGAACACTGTCCCAATACACCAAGTTTGTGGATTCCATCTTTGGTCAGGACACATACAAGAAACAACCAATGAAGGCATAAATAAGTGTAGCAATAAAATGATGTTTCTTTTTCTCTTCCTTCTCTCTTTTTCTAAAATCAATAAATAAAAACTTAAAAATATAATCAGATAAACTATATGATGAACAGATTTAGAGGAAGAAAAACATTGTTGAACATATACACTCTCCAAATGGAGTTCCAAGTAGGAGCTGGAAAAGTTATTGACCTGGGATTGGGTTAAGAGGTCAGGGCTAAAGATAAGAATTTTGGAAGTCATCAGCATATAGATGCTATGAGATTGGCTGAAATAATCTGGGAAGGGAAAGTAGATAGAACAGAGGGCTAGACATTGAACCTTGATGAACTCCAAAAAATGTTGAAGAGGAGGATTCAGCAATGGGACCTCAGAAAAAGTGGTCTATGAGGTAGAATGAAAATCAAAGAGATATGATGTTCTGGAAGCCAAGTGAAGAACTTTTTTCAAAAAAAAGGAAGTGGTCAACTCTGCCAACAACATGAAACTGAGAAGTAAGCATTGGATTTGGAAATACGAAGTTTGAAAACTTTGCCAAAATTATTGAGACAAAGCCTGATTGGCAATAAAATTAAATATACAACATCTCGCTGTAAAGTGGGAGTGAGGTATAAAGCAGCATTTACAGTACCAGGGGAAGTCAGGGTCAAGAAGCATTTTTTTGAAAGATGGGACATACTGAAGTATATGGCTCTGAGCATCTTTTACTTATCTGACCCAAATCTACTCCATAATCTCCCTAACCCACTCTGCTCTTTGGAAGTGTTGGTCTTAAGCCAAATGTCCTACTCTCTCAACCTGTTCTCTGACCCTTCTCCCATTTACAGGGATTAGACATGTGTACACCAAGATGGACTGGGAGTAGAGCAGGACAAATCCCCTGTAGCACTGTAAGGCACAAGCCCTCTCCTCCCTGTCCCCGGGGTAAAATTAGCAAATTTCCAAAGGGAGAGTTTTTCTCAAAAGCAGAGGTGGAATCAGAAAAATAAGACATTATTTCAAGAAAGGTACTTCAGACATATAATAATAATTAGACAAAGATTTTAAAAAATGAAATAAAATTAACAAAACCAAAAATCTTCCTGAAAATGCAGGTAAAAGGAAAGGAATTGCAAAATCTTTTTTATCCTTTGACATTTGTCTATTAACTTGTCATCTGTTTAAGCTTAAAAACAAAATGAGCCAAAGCAAACCAAACCAAAACAAAACAAAATATTCAATAAAATAAAAGTAAAATGAAAAATAATGTCCTGTTGTACGTGGTGCTAAGCCAGAGGTGTCCACATAGCAGTTTGTCCCGCTTGCTTCTTTTTTACTTGCACAAAGGAAATTCAAAGGAGCAAATAAAAGGCTACATTTTTAGTGCTAGGCAACCAGTCACCACAGTCCTACCAAATGACCAAACACCCCTAAAGCCTGCTCACTCTTTCACCCTCTCTGTTCTGGTCTTTGGACACTTGCTCTTCCTCCAGGGCAGCCTGTGAAGAATGGACAGGGCAACTCAGTAGAAGCAGGAACCCCAGTAAGGAACTTGGTTGTTTTTTTGTACCACTGTTTGTGGAGGGATAGGGTGGGCTCCTCTGCCAGCTCTGTGTTGTTCTCTGTGTCTGCTCCACCAAGCTCCTTGTTGTGGTTCTGACTTACTTGGAATAATATTGATACCACAAGGAACTACTGAAATATTTGCCATGTCCCCAGCTCTATTCATGGCTCATGCTGACTTAGTAATTCTGTTTGCTATCATGTGGCCACCTCATCCTGTACCCCGTGGCCATACCTAACAGAGTAAACTGACTGAAAAACAACCAAAACAGAGGCTGGCCTACATCCTGTACAATGGGATGGCATAAAGTCCTGTGTCTTAACTGAGGTAGGGCTTTGCTCACAGAAGATTGAACCTTACAAAAAATGTAGAGCTATGGAATTTTTCACTTTATAAGTTATAAACACTTTCTACCACCTGGGATGGAAAAACAGTATGCTTTTGGAATCAGACTCTCCCTGGGTTCTGGGAAGTATTAATTTTAGTTATATGGATATAAATTAAGTGTCTACCAAATTTTCCTGGGAAATTCAATGAACATGCCCAAATATAGAAGATTTATGTTAAAAAATTAAGTGTCCTATTTAGAAAAGTAAATTGGTATATCTTTCAGCAGAACCAATTCTCTAAACATGATATTAAAACATTTCCCCAATATGGTATTAAAATAGCTTATACATACTTGTTTTGGAGAAATAAATGTGATTTTGTCCAAGTAAGTAAAAATAGGAAATGAGAACTGAAGACAAACCACAATTATCCAAAATAAACTTTACTGTTTGGTTGTAAGCCTATATGTGATATTATTAAAAACTGAATTATTCATATTTTGGAAAATGCACTGCTCATTATTTTCAGAGGAACATTTTGGTGAGAGCCGATGCTAAGGAAAGACAGCCCCAAAGGGTGGGGAAATAAGAGGATGCGTGCTTCTGCCCTTAATATTTAATCATCCTGGGAAAAGGTAAATTCTGGAACATAAAATGAAGACTCTGTAGGAAAGATAAAAGCAACTTCCCCTCACCTAACCTTGGAAATGTGAGAAATGGACTTTAGGGAGGAGAAATTTGCTCAAGGGTACTCTAGCAAGAATTAAGCCCTCTCATGGAAGTAAGATAAGGCATAGTTTCAAAACACTGTGCTGAGGCCGTTCAGGCTAGCATGAGGGTGAGGCAAGCCAGATACCCAGGGCACAACATTTCAAGAAGTACTCTCTTTCAGGGTTGTGCAAGTGCTGGGCTGGCATCACAAACAAGAAAAATACCTTATGAAACTTTCTGCCCTGGGCACCTTGCTTGCTTTAGCCTAGTCCTTGATGTGTGTGGCATTCTGCCTTATTGGAGAATGAGCTGTGGCTAACAGATTCTCACTCACGGGAGTTCAACTGCAGAATCCAGCAGGTTAAAGGTGAGAGCAGGCGCTCAGAAGTGCGAACCTTGAGGGGATCGGAACATGTCACCCCCAAAATATAATGCTTTGCTCTTGAGAAGTAGCACATGCAGGAAGGGCTCTCTGATCTCCCTCTTTCTGCTTAAGAGCAGATCACAAAATTTCCTATGAGAAAGTTGTCCTACTTGTACAGGAAGAAAAAAAATTCTTTTTTTTTTTCCTTAAGATTTTATTTATTTTTAGAGAGAGGGGAAGGGAGAGAGAAAGAGAGGGAGCGAAACATCAGTCTGTTGTTGCCTTTTGCGCGCCCCCAACTGGGGACCTGGCCCACAACCCAGGCATGTGGCCTGACTGGGAATTGAACCGGTAACCCTTTGGTTCGCAAGCCAGTCCTCAGTCCACTGAACCACACCAGCCAGGGCAAGAAGAACATTCTTATCATCAGAGGGGAGTGAATGCCAACATACATCTGTACAAACAAAACTATGAGAACAACCCTTATTCTACCCCATATATTTTCTAGTCACTTCCTCACAATTTACCTTTCCTGGAAGCTTAAACTCTTCTTCATTGTCTTGTCACTCACTCCTTCACACATTTATCATTCTTTTTGTTAAAAAGAGTAGATAAGCTCTCAGTCCTAACTGCTTCTTCAGGTCTTCAGTTTTCCTATGAAGGGTCCAAGTGCACATAAAAATATTAAATAAAATTTATATACTTTTCTCCTGTTACATGTCTCATGTCAGTTTAATTCCTAGGCCTGGTCTCAGAACCTAAGTAGGTAGGAAATAAGTTTTTCCTCTTCTACAGGGGCTATCAGTATATTGAAGAGAATTACTGGAAGTTTGAGGACACAGAAACTGTGAGCTGGAAAAAAGACAAAGGTGAGGAAGTCCATTGGTAGTAGGGAGAGAATCAGACATAGGGTAGTAAAAGATAGGCAGAGAGTAGTCAATCCTGTAACACTGGAGAGATAGTTCTTTTTCCTTTTAATTTTTTAAACTTATGTTTTAGAGAGAGGGAAAGGGAGGGAGAAAAACATCAATGTGTGAAAGAAACATCAATTTGTGTGTGTGAGAGAAACATCAGTCTGTTGCCTCTCACATGCCCCCAGCTGGGAACCTGGCCTGCAACCCAGTCATATGCCCTGACTGGGAATCAAACCTGGTGATTTTTTTGTTTTCAGGCTGATGCTCAATCCACTGAGCCACACCAGCCAGGGTGAGAGATCGTTCCTGCATTTCTACTGCTAAGAACTATGGAGCTGTTTTGGATTCTGCATGACTACTCAGTCCTATGGCACCCAGCTATACCATGGTCCCTGCCATTCATGAATGAATCTTTCTGTGGCAAGCTTCAGAAAATGGCTCTGACTATCTTCAGCAGAAGGGAATTGAATCAAAAGGCATTAGGAATATAATCAAATAGATAGCAGGTGAGAATCAGGCCTGAGAACGGGTGGAACTAAGACAGCCCTAGAGACAATAGTAGACTCTGTGGCAGGAATGGTCTGGTCGGGATGCTTGTTATACAAGCAGAAGAGAAACTTTCATTACTGATACCTTTAGTCTCTATCCCTGCATTAAAAATGCTAATTACGGGGAGGGAATATACAATGCCCTAGCTTGGGTCAAGGACCTGACCTCCATACCTTGGGTCACAAGCCAAGTCCCAAATAAAAGCTCTAATAAATTAACCAAAGTGGAAGAGGTAATAGGGAAAAAAAGAAAATTAGGGTGCCAAGAAAGGAGAAAAGAACCGTCCAATACCCAGCAACATAGCTTTTTGTTCTTCCCCAAGTTTGCATACTCCTTCCCACATGCCTGAGATTCCTGTCTCAGATTCCTGTGAGTACCATTACCCTGACTATCCCATAACTGTCACTGAAATGATTCTCAGTCTCTTGCAACCATAACAGCTGAGGCAAATTACTGAAGAAAAGGGTACTGTTCTACTTTTTTTTTGTCGGTCTCCTACAGAAATTAATAAAATTTCTACAAAAGACACCAAGACTCCAACTTGCTTCTTTAAGGACTGTTTGGTTCCCCTGGATTTTCTTGTCTTTTCTGTCAGCTTTCTCTTGGGCATTGTCCATGTGGGAAGGAAAAAATGTCATATTATATTTCAGTAAATGCTTTAGCTTGGTATGGTTCAGAGACCAGCCCAAATAGGAGCAATAATGGGCCCTCACAATCCCGTTTTTTTTTTTTTTAAATTGAGATATAATTCATAGGCCATAAGATTCACCCTTTTAAAAGGAATGCAGTTCAGTAGTTGTTGTATAATCACAAACTTGTGCAACTATCACTACCATTTAATTCTAGAACATTTTCATCAGTTACTCCCCACTCCCTTTTCCTTCTAACCCACGACAACTAATAATCTATTTTCTGTCTCTATAAATGTGCCTATTCTGGACATTTCATATATATGGACTTATAATATGTGGTATTGTGTGCCTGACTTCTTTCACTTAGCATGTTTTCAAGATTCACCCATGTTGAAACATGTATCACCATTTTACTTCTTCTTGTGGCTAATATGCCATTGTATGGATACATCACAATTTATTTATTAATTCAGAATTGATAGAATTTGGGTCGTTTCTACTTTTAGTTACTTGTGAATGATGAATGCTGTTATGAACATCATGTATAAATTTTTCTGTCAACGTATGTTTTTCATTCTATTTGGTATATGCCTCAGAAAGTAATTACTGGGTCATATGGTAATCCTACACATAACATTTTGAGAAACTGACCAATTATTCTGGAGTGGCTGTGCCATTTGCAAAATATGGGGATTCCACTCAGCTCTTCAACACTTTATTTTTATTTTAAACATTCTAGTGGGTGTGAAATGGTATCTCATTGTGGTTTAGATTTGCATTTCCCAGTGGCTGATTATGTTGAGCAACTTTTCATGTGCTTATTGGCTATTTGTGTAACTTCTTTGGAGAAATGTCTATTCAAATCTTTTGTCCATGTTTTAATTGGGTTGTCTTTTTGCTCAGTTGAAAGTGCCCTTTGTTCTGGATACTAGTGCCTTATCTGAAATATGACTTCCAAACATGTCCTTCCATTGTATGGCTTTTATTTCAATTTTTTTACTTTGAAGTACAAATGTTTTTAATTTTGATGAAGTCCAATCTATTTTTTATTTGGTTGCTTGTGTTTTTGGTGGCATATCTGAGAAATCACTGACTAACCCAAGGTGAAAAAAACCTACACCCATGTTTACGTCTAAGAGTTTTATAGCTTCAGCTTTTACATTTAGGTTTTTGATTCATTTAGAGTTAATTTGTTGTATATGGTGCGAGGTAAGGGATCCAAATTCACTCTTTTGCATATAAATATTTTCGTCTTGGAATCATTTGTTGAAAAGATTATTCTTTTACCCTTTGAATTGTTTTAGTACCCTTGTTGAAAAATCAAGTGACTATAAGTATAAGGGTGTATTTCTGGAATCTCATTTTGATTCCATTAATTCATATTGCTATCTTTATGCCATTATCACACTTTCTTGATTGTTGTAGTTTTGTAGTAAGTTTTGAAATCAAGAATTGTATGTCATCTTGGCTGCTGTGGCTCAGTGGGTTGAGCACTAGCCTGCGAACAAAAAAGGTCACTGGTTTGATTCCTAATCAGGGCATATGCCTGGGTTGTGGGCCAGGTCCCCAGTTGGGGGCATGCAAAAGAAAACTGATTGATGTTTCTCTCCCTTTCTCCCTCCCTTCCCTTTTCTCTAAAAAATAAATAAAATTGTATTAAAAAAAATTGTGTGTACTCCAACTTTGATCTTTTTCAAGATTGTTTTTGCTATTCTGGGCCCCTTACTATTTTATTTGAATTTTAGGAGAAATTTATCAATATCTGCAAAAGAAAAGCTTGTTTTGATTGAGATTGCATGGAATCTGTAGATCATTTTGGAGAGTATCACCATCTTAACAATATTAAGTTTTCTAATCTGTGAACATGTCTACATTTATTTAGATCTTCTTTTAATTTCTTTCAACATTTTAATAATTAAAAACTATTTCTAAGTATTTTATTTCCATGATGCTACTGAAAATGAAATTGTTTTCTTAATTTTATTTTCTATTATTTGCTGGTGTACAGAAATTCAATTGACATTTGTAATTGGTCTGTTATTCTTGAACTTTGGTGAATTAATGCATTTCTTGGTTTTAATGAAGTCCTTTGGATTTCCTACATACCAAGTTTATATCATCTGCAAGTAAAAGAAGAAGCTTTATTTGTTCTTTTCCAATCAAATGCCTTTCCCCTCCCCCCCTTAATTGCCCTGAGCAGTACAGGGTTGAAAAGAAGTAGCAAGAGCAAACGTACTTTTCTTGTTCCTGATCTTAGGGGATGTATTGAATGTATTTATCAAAAATATTGAGATGATTATGTGGTTTTTAACTTTATTGATGCGGTGTATTATATTGATTGATTTTGTATGTTGAACCAACCTTGCATTTTTGGGATAAGTCCCACTTGGTCACAGTGTGTGATCCTTTCTATGTGCTCCTGTATTTGGTTTGCAGATCCACAAATATGCAGCTATTATTTTGCTGAATTTTTTTGGCAACTATATTCACAAGGAGTAGTGGTCTGTGATTTTATTTTTTTCCTTGTGATGTCTGTCTGGTTTTGGAATTAGGGTAATATTGACTTCATAGAATGAGTTGGGAAGTGTTCCCTCCTCTTCTATTTTTTTTTTTTTTCCAAGAATTTGGAAGGGCCTTAGTGATGCACTAAAGTGAAGAAAATTAAAGTCTGCTTTGTGCTGTATAATTCTACACTTCTGGATTATAAGAATACAAAATATTACATACAAAGGTAGACTTATGAACAAGGCGCTTAATAGTTAAAGGATAAAAATCAATCTAAGTTTCATCTCAGATAAAGTTTATTCCTTCTTAAAATTTTTGGAGATAATTTACTTAAGCTGTATCACAAACTTATATTTAGAATAATGATTATGTTTGTGAATATAGAAATATAGCATATTCTTTGAAATACATTTAACTAACACAGAAACATATTAATAAGAAAGTTAAAAAATAATCAAAATTCTATCACCCAGAAAAAATAGCACAATTATTTAGTGAACACCACTTTAGACCACGCTATATGTCACAACTATTGAATTCCATATTTAAATGTATTCATTGTTTACCACCAATCTTTTAATTTTACCTTCTCTTTACTTAAATATCATGGATATATGGATTTTATTAAAAAGTAGTTTTGTTCTAGGACTCCTGGGTAATGTGATTCCTGAGTTTCTTTACACTCAGGAATATAAATATGCTTCCTTAAATGCAAACAACTTGGCTGTGTAATAGTCTTGTCTCACATTTTAACTTTTTAGATATTGCTTTATCTTTTGGCATTGAATATTGTTGTGAAAGAGTCAGAATAATTTGATTTTCCCCTCTTATAGATGACGTTTTTGTGTGAAGAAATTCTTTAGTCCTTGAAATTCAGCTGAATTTGGCATCTTCCATCTCAGGTTGATCATTTTTTAAAATTTATTTTTCAATTACAATTAAAATACAATATTATATTAATTTTAAGTGTACAGTTTAGCGATATTTATATACTTCATGAAGTGATCATACAGATAAGTGTAGTAACCCATCTGACATCAGATCAATCATTTCATATCACTTTTTTCTAGAACAAGATGGGTCTTTTAACTTGCAGATTCACTTTCTCTTAATAGTTTTTTCCTGCTGCATTTTTTTAGAAAAAATTAATCTTATGTTGGATAATGTTTGCCTTCTGCAATGATTAACTTCTCTCTAACCGCTTTAACCTTTGTTTTCTTCTCCTCTACCATCATAGTGATTAACGAGGCTTTCTTGTGTGAAATCTCATTTCGGTGGTTTCCATTTTGTTTCTTGCTGTTTCATATTAATCTATTAAATAACAGTTGGTGTTATTTTGGTCCTTGGATTTTTCTTTAATTGTGCAATTTCCCTTTCCATCACCTGTTATTGTTTTATCTGGTATTCAAGCTCTTGCTTTATTGAATTAATAATAGTTTTATTAAATTTTATTAGGTACAAAGCACTCATGAATAGATTTATTCTGTTCTTAATACTGAATATGCATAGTATTTAAATAGTTACAGATGTTTCTTCTTAAACATCTCACACTCCTTTAAGCTTTCACCATCTGCGTATAATTGCAGGGAGAGAGAGAGTGTTCAATGTAGCTCCCTATTTCTATCACGTTTTAATCTTATTTGTTAGGTTGCTTTGGGCTGCAAATAACAGAATCTTTAAGAAACATTCTATTATATCACATAACTACTATTAGAGGTAGTCAGTTCCAATGTTGGGTTTGTAATTTTTTTTTAAGTTTTTTTAAAATTTGTTTTTAGAAAGAGGGGAAGGGAGGGAGAAAAAGAGGGAGAGAAACATCATGTGTGAGAATTTGTTGCCTCCCAGGCGCCCCTAAATGGGGACCTGGCCTACAACCCTGGCATGTGTCCTGCCCAGGAATCAAACCAGTGATCTTTTGGTTTGCAGGCGAGCGCTCAATTCACCAAGACACACCAACCATGGCTGGATCCACAGTTAACTACATCATCAAGGATCTAAGCCCTTCCCATTTTTCTGCTCTGTTATACCTCAAAATCACAAAATGGCTGCCATAATCCCAAGACTCAAGTCCATACACATCAGCAACCCAGGTAGCAAGGAAGGAGAAGAGACTAAAAGGGTCTTATTATTTTTTAGTTTTCTCATTTTTCATAAAAGATAATCTTTCTCAGAACCTCTCTTCTTTTCAACCCCAAACCCTAAACTAACCTTTCCTTCCATTTTGTCAGAACTGGATCATATGCCCTTCCCAAAATAAATCACTGATAAAGGAGAACTGGATCGTCATGAATGGTCTATGGCAGTCATCCTCAAAAGTCTCTCCAGGGACTTTTGGCAATATCTAGAAAGATTTTTGGTTGTCAGAACTTTAAACCAAAATCAGGGTTCTGTTGGCAAGAATGAAGAAGACAATAACAGTTGAGTATATGTGCTACTTATCTATACACCATTGAATAAAGGGAGGAAATCCATTTTCAGCTAGAATACGAATTACTAATTTATTTTTCTTACCACAGGGATTGTTAAACTGTCCTTCCTTTGACATACAAAGAACAAAATAGAACTCGGAGAGAATGTAGAGGTCCCATTATACATAGAGAGAAATGCTTCATAAGCATGCAATCAGAAAAAGAGAAAAGCAATTGTTATTTAACAGTGAAAAATACTTTGGTAGAGTATTAGAAGAATAAACCTTTGAAAAATAAACTAATCAAAATAGTCCTTCAAATGAACTTTATTAATAAGTTTGTAAGTAAAAAAGGGTTAAGTAAAATACAGAATAAATTATTACAGAAAAAGGATATCTGGTAGAAAGAATAATGAGTCCTCAAAGGTACCTATGTTCCAGTCCCTGAAATCTGTGAATGTTACTTTACATGCAAAAAGTGTTTTTTAGATGTGATTGTTAAATTTCCATGAGATTATTTTTGGATTATCCTGGTAGGCCCAATTTAATCACAAAAGTTATTATAAAAGGGTGGTGGGAAGATCAGAATCAGAATAAGAAATTTGACAATGAAAGCAGAAATTGAAAGGATGAAAGAAGAGCCATTAGCCAAGGAATTCAGGTGACTTCTGCAAACTAAAAAGAGTAAGGGAACGGATTCTTCTCTGAAGCTCCCAGAAGGAATGTGGCCCTACTGACATCCATTTTTAGTCCTGATTTCCAGAACTGTACGATAACAAATCTGTGTTGTTCTTAGCCATTAAGTTTGTGTTAATTTGTTACAGCAGCAATAGGACATCCAAACGCAGACCGACATAAAATAAGAACAGCATGAGACATAGCAATGATAATTTGCTGGACTTGGGCAATGCAAAGACAAGAAGAATCAAACTTGAACCAAACAGAGGCAATAGCCGGCTAAACACTAAGTAAGAGTTTTCATCATTTTTCTTAGAGAGAAGGAAACTGGACATTTCTATGGAAATTTACTGTGCACTTGTTACAGTTTGATATATGTATTAGTCAGGGTTTTCCACAGAAATAGAAACAATGAGGGATTGTGTATGTGTATTTTTTTGGAAGGAATTGTCCCATGCAATGAGGGGCAGGGCTGGCAAGTCTGAAATTTGTAGGGCAGGCTGGAAGGCTGGCAATTCAAGTAAGAATTGTTGTTGCTGTCCTGAGAACTCTTTCTACATCCATCTTTGCTCATAATGTTTTCAATTGATTGAATGAGTCCCTCTCATATTATGGAGGGTAGCATGCTTTACTTAAAGTCTACTGATTTCATTATTAATCACATATAAGAAACATCCTTACATAACATCTAAACTGATGTTTTGACCAAACAACTAGACATCATAGCCTAGCCAAGTTGACACATAAAATCAACCATCATAATGTATATATGTGCATTTAACTCTATAGTAAAATATAATAATTATCAACAAATCCTTGTTGTGTTTCATCCACTTGTCTTAGTGTTTAGATCAAGATTTTTAATGTGGAATTTATGGACCTTTAGAGGATCTCCCATCTTCATGTGGTAGTGGGGGTGCAGATAGTTCATGAAGATTTTCCAGCTATATATAGCATTCTGAGTGGATGTATGTTCATATATTTTGGGGGGCAAAAGGTCTATAGCTTTCACCATACTCTCAAAAGAGTCTAGAACAGTGGTTCTCAACCTTCCTAATGCTGTGACCCTTTAATACAGCTCCTCATGTTGTGGTGACCCCCAACCATAAAATTACTTTCATTGCTACTTCATAACTGTAATTTTGCTACTGTTATGAATCATAATGTAAATATCTGATATGTAGGATGTATTTTCATTGTTACAAATTGAACATAATTAAAGCATAGTGATTAATCACAAAAACAATATGCAATTATATATGTGTTTTCCGATGGTCTTAGGCAACCCCTGTGAAAGGGTCATTTGACCCTGAAGGGGTCACGACGCACAGGTTGAGAACCGCTGGTCTAGAAGGATCTGAAATTGGCCAAGGAATGTTAAGGAGCCACTATAGACAGACATCTGTAGTGAACCATTTTTGACATTTGAAGGTTGGGTTCTGATGTCTGAACAAATATGATCCTTACAGACTGTTCTGGGAGTTACTCATTACACAAATACAAAGTCCTCAGTAACTGTAAATAATATATTAAATATACATCTTTGCTTTCCAGCAAAGTTTTTCATGTCTTACTCTGATAGGATATGATGAAGGATATGAAACGGTCCCATAACACAGTCGTCAATGAATCTTTCAGATGAACGTTTTTGGTCACTAAAATTTTGTGGGAAAGCTATTTAGTTAATACATGACAGTGGAGTGAGCAGCAGTGAGGAGCCTTCTAAAATCTTAGAAATAAGAAAGAATGCTGCTCTTTGAACCCTACACTTATCAATTCAGCACATATGAGAAGCCAACAAAATGTCTCCTAGGCCCTCAGAACAGCTATAGTTAAAATGAATGAATCAATTATTAGGGGAAACTAGTATTTTAAAGGAGTTCAGAATATAAAGAGGCTGCACAGAGTAATTTCTAAGGTCATGAAAATATTCTGTCTGATACTTTAGTTATAGACAAATGACACACATTTGTCAAAACACACAGAATTATGCATCACAAATAACAAACTTTTCTGCATGTAAATTAAAAAAATATCAACCAAGATGTTTGGGGACCCCAGGATGGAATGCAGATGGTGACAGATGAGTTTAATTATATTACAGATGCATGATGTAACTTCACTAAAGGAAGTGGGAAAAATAGGAGCCAACCTAAGTAACTTTGGAAAACCATGTTTTGACTGGACATTTTAAGGCTAAAGACAAAAAAAACACCATTTATATACCCTATATTCTAGTTGGTATGAGTTAGAAGTTTTGAAACTGCTTAACTGTCAGAGAATAAAGTTAAAAATTAATCAAGGAGAGAAGCCCAGAATGAATCCTGTAGTACTATTATCAGAGTCAAGGATGTTTAAATGAACTCATGCTTATTTTAATATATATGCAGAGAGACACAGAAACAAATATAGATATGTGTATGTACATGGGTTATACACACACACACAAACACACACATACACATTTGCTAGTTGCATTCACTGAGTGGGCCTAGAAGCAGTGGTACCGCAGTAGAAATGAGCACAACCAGCACCCAAATCTTGGTTTCTAAATACAATTTTCTAATCAAGGGACAAAGGAAGTAACCTGAAAGTGGTCTCAAAGCTGGAAAAATTTGGCCAAAGCTAAAGCAATTTGAACAATAAATATTATAACTCAAAGAATAAAATAAATATCCATGAGCCCATACTGATATAAATGATTGAATAAATAAGTAGACAGTGAAGTTGTGGAGAAAGAATAAATTTTCCCTATAGAAGAATTCAGAACAGTATTTATAGATACTCCCCACTCCAGGAAATGAAGTTTAATTCCCCTCTCCTTCAGTGTGGGCTGTATTTAGTAACTTGCTTCCAAAGAACAGAGGATGGGAAAGAAAAATAGGAGAAAACTTGCAGGCACTCCCTTAACCAAATGGCTAAGGTTAACATCATCAGTGATAAATCATGCTGATATCATATACCCCTGGTAATACGTGAGGAAAAGGCAGTAAGTTTCCCCCAAAGTGGTAACTTCAGTGTAATCTTGAGAACAACCCAAACAGAAGGACATCCTAAAAAATATCTGACCAGTACTCCTCAAAACTGTCAAAGTCATGAAAAACAAGGAGAGACTGAGAAACTGTCCAAGACTGGACAGGATTAAGGAAACACGATGACTAAATGCAATGTGGTACACTTGGTTGGATCCTTGAATAGAAAAAAAGACATTAGTGGAAAAATTGGTAAAATCTGAATAAAGTCCATGGTTAACAGTATTATATCAACGTTAACTTCTTAGTTTTGACAACTGAACCATAATTATGTAAGATGTTACACTAAGCAAACCTTGCAACTTCTTAGTAAAACTAAAATTATTCCAAAAGTATAATAAGCAGGTTCAGAAAATCAAATTCTGACAGAGTGTCTAGTACAACAAAAATATATTTCTGTGGATCAAGAATATCTCCTTAGGTTTAAACTGGCTGAAATATGGTCTCAGGGCTAATAGTCTCCTTTGGGTGGAATTCCCTGCCCACTCAACAACTTTTGGATCATCAATTCAGCCTACAAAGGTCTGTGGTCCTGGGAAAAGTGATGCACCAAAGAGGACACGTGAACATACTGTCACTAGAGAGATGTGTCCCCTAATTATAAATCAATCAACTGGCATTCAGGCCAATTGCACTAACCTCATTAAATTTAGTTACAAAACTCTCTGAGTATCTGTTCATTCTAGGGTCCAAAGTCGCCTTTCTGGACTACGAAGCCTCAAATTCAGATCTTACAATCTGGTGGCTTCCCTCCCCATCTCTTACCCATCTCCACCCCCACCTCCCTTTAACCACATTATTGTTCCAGCTCAACAGTCCTCAGGGCAGCAAGGTCTACAAGCTATGCCTTCTGTAACAACATACTTGCTGTATACAATAAAGCCAATTTCTGATATCTTGGCATCTCTTTTACTTTCTTGAACAATATGGAGACCAGTTTCAAAAGTGAGGTTCCTTCAGCCCCCTTGATGTTTTTATTTAGTAAAAATTGTGGCTGTGCTCTGAAAAAAGTAGGGCACAATACCAATAAACAATGACTCTAGAATCCAACTTCCACCAGGTTTTTACTGTGTTGAAAAAAAAGAACTTGATTCTCTCCCTCCTGCAACACTATTTTTTTTTTTACTCTTTGTGTACATTGTTTATCATTCTATGTCTGAAGCCTGTGTAACCTGAATAGCCACTTTTCTTTTCAGAAATAGAGAAATACTCATGTCATTTGTATTTTAAGTATTAGGTCCTTCCCCTTTCTCACTTTTTATAGCTTCTAAAACTTTGCCTTGAACTTCAAGTTCTTCTGTCCAACCTGACTCTAACCTGGTTTTCAATAATTTTTAGTAACTGTTATAGCTGACAGCCTTTCTTTACCACTCGAAGTTCACCAAATCCTATATTGAAAACTACAATGGGTTAGTGGGTCAAGCATAATGCACACAGAGCATCCTCTTATAAGCCAGAATGAAAACTAAGGTTGCTGAATAAAGATTCCCTCATCATTGTTCAAATGTTACTAAAATAAATTTTTCGTGTTTACTATATTAAATAAAAACTTGACTTAAAAGAAATTTTGATTGTTGAAATTTTTGTCTTATTGCTACAGATACACCTGGACTTCGTGCTTGCTTTATGGAGCGCTGTTCAGGGGTACAGGAATCCAGTGACTGAGTTCCATGAAATGCACATTTCCAATTTTACTACAAATTGCCAAATTGCTTTTCAAAATGCAATGTACTAATTTACAAGCAATTTATGAAGGAGTTCCTGTTTCTTCACATCCTTTCCTAAAGGTTATAGTAGCAGACTTTATATCTGTCAGTTTGTGGGTTGACTGCTCCTCTCAGGGATCAGATTTCTGCTCCAACTGGCTATCTCATTAGATGAGAAGCCCCCACTCTCGCCTTGGCAGAAGGTTTTTGACCCTTTAAGTTCTCTGAGAATGAGACAGAATTCCACAGAAGTAAAATGAAAGTTTTATTAGTAGGCCTACCATTAAATATAGATTTCATCACTTATTGTTTTCTGATCCCAAGTAAATGTTTTAAACATAATCACATAATGTTAAGACATTGTCACCAGAAGTCCATTAAGCACTACTACCTACTTACTTGGCATATAAGTAGGCCTTCAATAATATTTGTTGAACAGAAAGAAATGTTACTACGTAGCCATGTGCAAATACAACAGGGTGTGTTTCTTAATCTCTCTTTTCTTGCTCCCCTGACATGAGTTACCAGGTTTAATCAGTTCTGCTAGACTGAGGTGTCTTTTGTGGGCCTGGCCTCCTCTGAATTCCCACTACCTTTAGCCAAATTATGGCCATCTAAATTTCCTGTCTTTGTTTCCCATTTTCCCATCCCAAGTCTTTTTCCTGCTTCCAGTTCAACCTCCATATGACCACTAGAGTTATCTTTCTAAAGCTCAAATAAAATACCAGTCCTCTTTACCAAAAATTTCAATAGTACATGGTATGCAAGGCTTTTCATAATCTTTCTTCAATGCCTTTTCCCAACTTCAACTCTTATTACTTCACATCAAGCACTCTGGCCCTCTTTGACCTGAGAAGAGTCAAACTATTTCAATTTGTTGGTTACTTTTTCATGTTTATGTATCATTCTACATGCTCATCTTCTGGCTGGAAAATACTACCTGACAATGTTCTTACTCATTTTCTGGGATTCAGACATTTCTTCCTCTTTGAAACCTTTTTTGACTCCCATATTAAATTTCTCCTCTGTGTTCCCATGAAACATTCCAATGACTTTTCTCATAGCACTTATGTTTTATTGCATTCATCTTTTTGTCATCTTGACCAATACTGTCCAACAGAAATACAAGTTGCATGTAATTTTAACTTTCTTGATAACCACATTTAAAAAAAAGTAAAATGAAACAGATGAAAAGATTAAAAAAACAAACTTTTAAAAGATTTTACTTATTTATTTTTAGAGAAAGGAGAAGGGAAAGAGAAAGAAAGGGAAAGAAACATCAATGTGTGATTGCCTCTTGCACACCCTTAACTGGGGACCCGACCAGCAACCCAGGCATATTCCCTGATTGGGAATCAAACCAGTGACCCTTTGGTTCACAGGCCAGTGCTCAATCCACTGAGCCACACCAGACAGGGCTGAAAAGAATTTTAATATTTTTATTTAACACACTACGTCCCAAGTATTGTCATTTTAACATGGAACTATTATAAAATTTATCAATGATATATTTTACCTTATTTTTGTAAGTTTTCAAAATCATGGATATTTTTTTTACTTACAGTACATTCTAATCTGCCACATGGTGAGTGGCTTTCATATTGGACAGCTAGTGTGAGCTTCAAAAGGACTCATTTCTTGTTCATTTTTGTATTCCCAGGTGCCAAACTTGTAAAAAAATGCCCAGTACATAAATGTTAAATAAATGAATTAATAAATGAACAATGATAAAAATAACTAGCATTTGTTACTTACCACGTGAAAGGCACTATGATAAGCAATACACATAACTATTCATTTCTTTCCTTACCATAAAGGGTTGGTTGGTATTCAATAGTTACTGAACAGTCATTAAGGAATCAGGTAGTCTTGGGAAGGCCATTTAACTTCTAATTATCTCAATTTATCTATCTGTGAAAGGACAGAAGGGTTGGGCAAAGTGACTTATTTTTTCTAGCCAGAGGCTTTATTTTTTTCTATCTTTTATTCTTAGTTTTTATTTACTTATTTTTATTTAAGTATAGTGGATATATAATTTTATATTGGCTATATTAATTTCAGTTGTACAATATAGTGATTTGATATTTTTATATCTTACCTCATTAATTCTATTAATCATCTGTCACTGTGTAAACTTATCACAATATTATTGACTATATTTCCCCTTTCTTTTTCACCCATCCCCCAACCCTCCCTTCTGGTAACTATTTCTTTAGTCTCTGTTTCTGAGTCTGTTTTTTGTTTTATTTTTGTTGAATTAAAAAAAATTCAATCACAGCTGACATTCGATATTATATTAGTTTCAGCTATACAGCATAGTGGTTACATTACAGAACAGCTAGTGCTGTTACAGAACTGCTCGTTGCCAAACAGACAAACTCAGGAGACAGAAGTTTGCTGAAAAAGGAGAGGGGTTGTTTACTTAAAGGCTCTACAGTTCTGGAATAATGGCAGATTTCTGCCTCAGAGCCCTCCTCCCCTTAAAACACCCAACAACAAATAACCCTGCCACCCTCTTCCTGACCAGACCAGTTCAAGGAAGTGCCTGGAATCCCTTTTCACAATTAAAAGTACCATCCTTCAAGAAACGCACATGTCTGCAGCATGATCATTCTGGCGGCTCAGGTGGGTCCCAGTCGCAGACTGGTCTCAGGCATCTTTCATAAGTGTGCGTGCACCTGGCCAGGCAGGGCCGCGCAAAACAGCCAGCACTGCTGCGTTTTCTGTGCAGGCTGGGTGCTGGGAAAGCTCCCAGACCACGCGGCCACCAGGGCCCATCGGCCCGGGAACTCGGGCCCCCTGTGTCAGACCAGCTAGTGAGGGGAGAGGAAAGAGCACATTTTCCCACGCGTTCTAGTTTTAAAGCCTCAGTTGAGAAACCAATGTGTCACGAAGCATCTGGCTTTTCAACTAACGTGGGCTAAAATCTACCATGTTTGACAGCCATACAATGTCTTTGCTCCTCTTCTAGCTGCCATTTTCTGGAAGAGGGCAGGAGTTTCCCAGTCATGCACAGGGGTACAGGCCTCTCAGTCCAAGGTAAGGCGTCCAGCCCTCACAGCCTGAGCAGGTTCTGTGCAGACTGTGCCACAAGCTGCTCAGCTGCTGGGGAAATGCTTGCTGGTTCGCGCAGCCATGTTGTCTTTGTTTACAGTTGTCCCAGGGAATGGAAGCCTATCAAACCCCAGCTCCAGTTTCAATCCCAGGATGCCTTTGGAGATTCCTGTAACCCCTTCCCTTATGGGGGGAAGGTGCTGGTTTTTGCAGAACTTTTGGGGGTCCCTCTCTTCTGCTCCCCAGTGATCTGGCCAAACCCACCCTGTTATAGTTAGACATTTATATAACTCATGAAGTGATTCCCCTCCATAAGTCTAGCACCCACCCGATACCATACATAGTTATTAAAATATTATTGACTATATTCCTTATGCTATACTTTACATCCCCATGACTACTTTGTAACTTCTAATTTGCACTTTTTAATCCCTTCAGCATTTTCACCCAGCCTCCAACCACCCTACCATCTGGCAATCATCAGTTTGTTCTCTGCATCTATGGGTTTTTGTTTTGTTCATTTAGATTTCACATATAAAGGAAATCATATGGTATTTGTCTTTTTCTGACTTATTTTATTTAGCATAATACCCTCAAGGTCCATCCATGAACATACTGTCCTCGGATAGCAGTACCAATAAGAACAGATACTACATTTGATATTACCACAAAGGCCAAGAAGTGATGCTAAATGATTCTTAAGACCAGTTCTAAAATAGTGTGGTTATAAATAAATGTAGAGGGTGGATAAGAAGATTTAGGAAACGTGTTGTGCAGTGGAAGGGCATATGTTTTGGAATTAGACACTGGGTTAGAATTCCCAACTCCATTACTCAGTTATGCATTCTTAGCAATTTAATTAAATTCCCCAATCTTTTACTTCCTCATCTGTAAAATGGAGACATTAATACTTATCTTATTGTCAGGTTTGGAAATAATATCTATAAAGTTTTTGGCATATTAGTATATCTTCAAAATTAGAAGGTAGATATTATTACTGATTCTGGGAAGTCTTTCACTTTATTATGATTTTTCCTTAAGATTTAACAACCTTAAAGGTAAGCCTTTAAGATAGAGATTACCATGGGTTGGAAACTATGTTAGGTGCTTTAAAATATAAATTCACTCAGCTTCATTACTACTTTGTGAGGTAAGTGGTATTTTTGTCATTTTCACTTTACCTCTGGAAACTGAGGCACAGTGGATCAATAACTTGCCCAAGGTCACAGAGACAGTAAGTGGTAGTTCTCAAATCTGTAGACAAAAAGGGGCTACACACTAAACCCAACAAGCCAGGGGAAGCCTGCATGGTGGCCTTACAAACTTAAAGACCACAGTAACCACATAGGATGGTCTAAAATGAAAAACTTTCTAACTAAAAGCAGGTCATGGCAGGCAATCGTGTCCTAGGCTAAAATCTTCCCTGACAAAAGTCACTGTTTACCTTACTTAAGCCTGCCTATTGTCTTTTTGCATCTACAATAACATGTTTGGAATATCAAATTTCCTTTTTCTGGACTCCTCAAAGTATAGGCGCCACACCAGAGGGAGACCACAAATCCCCTCATTATTATTGTTATCATGTTAATTGTTGACTCTTAAATATCCTGTACTCACCTATGTAAAAGAAGTATATGTCTATCATTTTATTTTTCATGTTATCCCAGAGGTTTCCCTGCTTTGCCTTCTCCTGCCTCCCTAATCTATCACCAATAAATTTCATGTAATCCATTTACACCTCCTCTTTTGATTGCAATGTATAATATAAGGTGCAAAATTGCCATTTTCCTGAGCATTTTCTCAATCCTTTGAGGTTTTGCTTCCTGGCAGTTGTTGTCAGTTTCACTCACATAAATTCATAAAAATTCTTACAGGTTTGGATGTTTTGTATGTTGACATATTCTACACCCAGGAGTCCAGTTCTAGAGTCAGGACTTGTAATAACTATGCTCTATTTTTCTCAAGCCAAACATTGCCTAATTCATTAAAAACAAAAAACAAAAAACCTACAATTTGCTGTCTTAATACTGTTACAGCAATTAAATGGCTTTGTTTATGGAGAAGCTAATACGTGCCCTATTCTCTGCTCTAGCAAATATGAGATTAGGGACTAAGTATAAGTTTTACTTCTTTAAGGAGTCATACTTTTGCATATACCGAGAATTTTAGACATATGTGTGGTTTGCTGCCTGAAGTTGTCCCTGTTCTGGGCCTTTGCAAATATTTCTAGGATGTGGCCTTTCCCTAGAAGTTCAAAGGTGTGATGTGACTGATCTTAGCGACTTCAGGCACAGTTCTCAAAAAATACCACCTAAGAGCAGGAAATAAGTGAGTCAGGGTCTGTGGCTTTCACCTCAGACATGCTGTGATATTTGAATACAGATGATGCACTAGCAATTCCCATTTCTGGGCTTCTGCAGCAACTCTGTTCTGACTCGTGTACAAAGGCAGTAAATTCCTGAGGAAAAAAAGAAAGAAAAGGAAAGGAGACAGGAAAAAGAAAAGAATAATCTCTAGGTCTCAGGGTTCTGCTGAGTTACTGTTGCCCAACAGTGAGGTCTAAATAATGACAATGCCTCACAAAAGAGGGGCAAAATGACCATCTAATCAGATGTGGGAATAATTTGGCCAGCAAGATTGTTTGTTCTTTTCGCAATGATACTTGGAAAACAGACAACAGATGGTATTTAAAGAAATGTTACAAATGCTATTCATCTTCCTCTTAACACCTGTGAACTAGGTAACACCAGGAGACTTTTATCTATAAACAGGTTCTTGAAGAGACAGTTGAGAAAATAGGGGAGGCAAAATTTTACCTCTATTTTCTTAGGGTTTTTCAGCTGGGACTGAGAATTAAACTGATATAAGACAGATTAACAGGAGAAAAGTATACAAATTTACATGTTTCACATGACACAGGAGCTCTCATTAGAAAACGAAGTCCTAAAAAATGGCAAAACCTATAGGCTTTTACATTAATTTGAACAAAGAGAGGCAATTGTGGAAAAGTTACTAAACTATATGAGGAGGCTAAAGGAAGATAAGAATTACTTTAACAAGGTCTATTTAATACAAGATCCTCTCAGCTTTGATTCCCCAATGAAGAGCGTTAAATAAAACCTTCAAAGCCAAAAGTTTTTCTGAGAGAAAAGGCTTATTAAGCCATATGCTAGCCAGGTAAAGGACCAGGTCTTGGGGTATGCAGTCTAAACAGCCAATAGCAGAGCTAGATAGAGAAGACAAACGAGAATGTCTGACATACTGAGGTTAATGGGGCTCTTTTATGCAATGAGTTTGGGGAAGAAAGATGTAAGTTGTTTTGAAAGAATTTACATTGGCAATAGATAGAGGGGGCAGGAAAAGGCAAAGCAGAACTAGTTCGGGGATAGGTGTATAGTCTGTAAGGAAGTATTTGTGCTTTCAGGATTGGTTGTGGGCAACAGTCTGGAAAGTTCATGCATCAGCTCTTCTAAATAACCTTGGAAACAGACATCTGGAAATTAATTCAAAATTTCAACATACATTTAGGAAAATAAGCAGTCTTTTGTTGCTTTCTTCTTGAGGTTTTTAACTGATTAACCATCCTTGTCTCTTCCTCCTACCCTCTTGCCTGTTGTAATTTAATTTAGGACATCTGAGAATATTTTTTCCTGTCAAATATTCCTCTTCTCCTAGTATAAGGAGAACATCTTTACATGGGAGTTTTTATTTCCACTTTTCAGAAGAAAAATGGGAATTAGAATACCCTTTTTGCACCTGCTGGTTTGGCTCAGTGGATTGAGCGTCGGCCTGCGAGCTAAGTGTCGCTGGTTCGATCTTCCAGTCAGGGCACATCAGAGAAGGAAAACTCTGACTCCAAAAAACCTCCGCTGCCTTGCGGCATACCTCTTCAGGGGAAAGGCTAAGGGAGTAAACCCCGACAGAAAATCCGGAGCCGGAGTCCCTAAGGCGGTTTGACGTGTAGTCAACACCGGCAACTCCTGCGGCGCACCTGAAGCCAAGCTGTATTGACTCCGTCTTTCCCTTGGACCCTTCAGCTGCGAAGAGAGGGGGGGTCTGCTGCATGGGCAACAGCAGACCCTCCATATCACCCTGCCCAGGCTCTGTAGCTTCAGCTTCGCTGGAGAGGACACTCCAGCGTCATCGCAAGATGTCGATTCAACACGGGAGGAGACAGATACCGTGTCACTCCCGAGTCGGAGTGCACAGCCATTCTCGGCGGTGCAGATAGACTCTTAAGAAGCTACACCATCGTCTCTCGAGACGGACGGCTGCCGACGAGTTCTAAATAATCCTTGTGCCAAAGTGGCATATTTTGAGGTGGCATATTCTGCCACCCTTCAAGAACCAGAAAGTCAATGGCCAGGACACAAGGAATGATTTAGAACAGCCAAGACCATAGCAGCTCCATTTTTGCTCCACATGGTTTAAAACTGTTTAATAACTGAGGGTCAGATTATTCACTTACAGGTGGAAACCAAACTTGTTTCACAGATCTCTGAAACACTCAGATCAGATACTGGGCATTAAGTTTCACCTTCTTTTTAGAGGTGAGGAAATGAAACCACAGGGGCCTGTGGGTACTTGCTCAGACTGTCAACTCATGTATCAGTAGAAATGTTAGAAAATCAGTAGAATTTTTTTCTAGTAACAAACTTTAAAAATATGTTGAAAGCAGACCAGTTCTGGATGTCCTAATTGAGTACACGGCAAGGTAGAGATCACCAGATGAACTGCAGAGGATAACTGCCCTTACTAGAAATTTGGCTCTCTTGAGTTGCCTGAAACTCTTTTTCTGAGTTGAATTTATTGTGGTGACCTATATAAAATTATATAGGTTTCAGGTGTATAATTCTATAATGCATCATCTGTATATTGTATTGTGAATTCACCACCCTAAGTTAAGTCTCCTTTCATCACCATTTATCCCTCTTATACCCTCTTCTCTGAAACTCTTTATATATCATGGAAGTGAGCATCTTTGATGCATTTTGGGTTCCCTACTGCCACTTCAGAGAAAGTTGGAGTTCCCTTTAGTTTTGTCAAAACAAACATTTTAAATGCAAAATGGTTACTTTTAAATAGTTCACACTTTCCATCGTTATGAAATCAGTAAAGACAAAGAAAAGCATGGTGAAAATAATCCTGTGAGTTCCCTAAGAACTATGTGAGATTCTGTGCTACTCATTGTGGGGAATACAAAGATGTATAAGGACCAGTCAAAATGACTTGATCTTGTTTTAGAGGACACAGGTGGCACAGTAGAAAGATTATGGAGTTTGCCATCAAAGAGACCTAGATTTCAATCATACTTCTGCCACCCAATAGCTGTGTGACTTTGGGCAGGTTACTTGTCTTATTGAGCATCAATTTTCTCTTTTATGAAATTCAGATAACTAGATAAATATTTGCATAGGGTTGTTGTGCACATAGAGCTGTTAAAAAATTCCACTGAGTAAATTAAAAATCTAATTAGCTTTATTCAGTGATTCAGGCAACATCCTCCATCTAGCAAACTGGAAGGAGCTCCAAGGATCTATACAAAACAAAAGGCTTTTTATAGGGAGAAGTGGGCAGGAAAATGAAGTTTCTAGCAAAGAACGTATAGTTCAGGCAAGGCACTTTCCTTTGGGTTGTCTGTCAGACAGATTACCTCACTAGTGCTGACCAGGAATTTAAGTTTCCACTGGTTAAAAGTTACATTCTTGGGAAAGACTGAGATTACAGTTAAGGTAGTTATGCCACTGATGATGAGGGCTTAGCAAAAGTGACTCCATCTTGGGCCTGTTGACTCTTTTTTAAGAGTGAAGAACCTCATCAGAACTGTGTTTAATAAGACCTTAACAGAAAAATGAGTTAGAAAATGATACATGTTACAAGAAAAGTGTTTTCTCAGAGCAGGAAGAGGTAGTATTTCTGTTTTTAAAGATGTTATAAATTCTAAGGGATTCAGGAACTTTCCAGAACACTCAGGGAGAGACTGAGGAGAGGCAGATTTTCAAGCTACAGGCAGCAACACGCTCTTTCCGGCTCCTCCATACCTGCCTTGTCCAGCACACCAGCTCTCAAAAGTGGTGAAAGAAACCACTTATTATGATGTTTTGGGGGTCAAACCCAATGCCATCCAGGAGGAATGGAAAAAAAGGCTTACAGGAATCTGGCCTTGAAGTACCACCTTGATAAGTATCCAATGAAGGAAAGAAGTTTAAACCGATTTCTCAAGCTTAGTAAGTGCTCTCTGATGCAAAGGAATGGGAATTATATGATAAAGGAGAACAGTAAATTGAAGAAGGTGGAACAGGTGGTGGTTTTGGTCTCTCTATGGACATCTTTGATATGTTTTTTGGGAGGAAGAGGAAGGATGCAGAGAGAAAAGAGAGGTAAAAATGTGCATCAGCTCTCATAACCTTATTAGAATTATATGCATAATGGTGCAACAAGAAAACTAGCTCTGCAAAAGAATGTGATTTGTGACAAATGTGAAGGCCGAGGTGGTAAGAAAGGAGGTGTCCCAATTGCCGAGGTACTGGGATGCAAATTAGAATTCCTCAGATAGGACCTGGAATGGTTCGGCAAATTCAACCTGTGTGCATAGAGTGCCAGGGCCACTGCGGTACGGGTCAGTCTTAAAGACAGATGCAAAAGCTGCAATGGAAGGAAGATAGTTTGAGAGAAGAAGATTCTAGAGGTTCACTTGACAAAGGCATGAAAGATGGCCAGAAGATAATATTCCATAGTAAAAAGAGACCAAGAACCAGAATTGGGATAGGAAATATTATCATTGTTTTAAATCAGAAGAACCATACTGTTTCACTTGATGAGAAAACTTTTTCGTGTGTAGGGACGCACAGCAGATTGAAGCACCATGTGGTTTCCAAAGGCCAATAGCTACCCTTGACAACCAAACCATAGTCATCACCTTTCATCCAGGTCAGATTTTGAAACATGGAGATATCAAGTCTGTGCTAAATGAAGGCATGCCAATTTATTGTAGACCATATGAAAAGGATCGCCTAATCATTGAATTTAAGGTAAACTTTCCTGAGAATGGCTTTCTCTTTCCTGATAAACTTTCTTTGCTGGAAAAACTATCTGAAAGGAAATATTATAGAATAGAGTGATGAAATGGACCAGGTAGAACTGGTGGACTTTGATCCAAATCAAGAAAGATGGTGCCATTACAATGGAGAAGCATATGAGGATGATGAACATCATCCTAGGGATGGTGTTCAGGGTCAGACCTCTTAACTCTTAACGGGGCCAGTGAATAACTCACTGCTGGCACTTTATATACATGTACAGTACTGAATGAGTGAAGGACTATAATAATAATAAGCTCCCTACTTGCTATTGTTTTTGTTTTAATATTCAACTATCGTAGTGCTTCAAAAGTTAGATGAAGAATAAACTCAAAATATAAAAAAATTCCGAGGGATTCACAAATAGTTATAACTACATTATATGTACCATATTTGTTTTGTTGCTTATTCCTATGTATTTTCTCAGGAATATTCCTTAGGCTGTAAACTATAATTGCATATTTTCAGTTTGGTGTGATTTACCTTCACTTACAGAACTGTGTTTCTATAGCAAAGATCAGAATCACATGTGTTTTATATTTGAATAAAATTACAATGGAATTGACTCCAATATATGGCTGCCCAATTTTTAGGGCTCTTGTTTAAGAAAAATGGGAAAAGCATTTGAATGAATGATTACTTTTTTGGTGTTACTATTTTTACAGGTTAGACTCTAGACAAAATTCTTCGTTGCCTTTTGTGAAGACTATTAATTACTCATGTTTTGTAGATATATGAATGCTTTGAATTCACTTAAGAATGATGGGACATTATGAGGAACACTGGCCATACAACCTGCCCTCCCCAAGAGATGGGACCATCTTGGAGAGTGAAACGCTACATTCTCTAGACAGCATGCTGTTCACCTGTGAGGGTTTCTGCTGGAGGCACATACTATATACAAAGTGATGAATCAAATGAGATGAATTTATGCTATCAATTCTAAAGTTATTTTTGACAATCACAATGTAGTCATTAAGCAATTAATTTCTTAATGTGGTTTCCTCAGAACTATTCATTTGTTTTTGTATTTATAGCTATTGAAAAAATCAAGATATTTGCACAAAAATTTAGACATTTGTCATGAAAGTATTCTGTAGAAATAGTACCTAATTACATATGTTATACTGAGAAACCTTGGAAGAGTGTTCTAAGAAGATGCCCTTATATTCCTTAGGCTGGGTTAGATACTTCTTATATGAATTGCCTCATCCTGCATTGTGTGGGCATTATCTGTTTATGTCTGTCTCCCTATTACACCCTTTGCTTTATGGAAAATATTGTTCTATCTAATTTTATGTGCCTAGTTCAGGGACAAGTACTTTAAGCAAACTTATTTATTTGAATTGAACGACTCAATAACAAAATTACTAAATATGAATCTCGTCATCTTTAAATTGCTGGTGCCCTATTAGAATTTAGCTCAGAGTTCTTAGGTCTCCTTTGGAAAGAATATCATTGACCCATTTCTAAGAGTGTTTCACCTGACCCTGGCTATTTCGGAATAGCTACTGGACTGGGTTCCAGGCATACACATCTTGCCTAACTTAGTGGTAAGCAGCTGTGTTAGCTTTGTGCTCTATGCCCTCTCCCAGGAATGACTATCTTTGGTGCTGAACTGTGAGCTCCTCCAGGGCAAAAGCCATGATATTAAAATGAAAGTTTCTGGGGGTCAGACTTATGTAACCACAAAGTAGGGAGCTCAGTAAACTTTATGTAGGTTCCAATTGGGTGCAGCACCCTGGATGACTCTATGCTACTTATGGGGCCATGCACTGAAACTAAGAAAGATCACTTTGAATCATCTTAGCTCAGCCTTAAAATACCAACCTGCCCTGGTTGGTGTGGTTCAGTGGCTTGAGTGCCAGCCTGTGAAGCAGAGGGATGCCCGGTTCAATTCCCAGTCAGGGCACATGCCTGGGTTGCAGCCCAGGTCCCCAGTTGGGGGTGCGTGAGAGGCAACCACACAGTGATGTTTCTCTCCCTTTCTCCCTCTTCCCCCCCTCTCTAAAAATAAATAAAATATTTTTTAAAAGTACCAACCTGTTATTCACCCTGCCAAGAACTTTCATTCATTTTAAATTCTCACAATTCCCTTTTTTCTTCCTAGTTTGTTGTTTTGGAATGATAGCTAAATCCTAGTGGGATTGTTTATACGATGGGAGTCCCATGGAGGCTGAGATTATGGTAATGTTATTAGAGTTATTTTCACAATCCTTTTATTGTTTTACCAATTCAGATATACACAAAGTGAGTTAAGTGTACTAATCTTAAGTGTAAGGCTCAATGAATTTTTACATATGTATACACCTCTGTAACTGCCTCTCAGATCAAGACACAGCTTTTTAAGCTCTCATTAGGTTCTCTTGGGACCCTTCCACCCCACACCCCCACCTCTGAGATAACCATTATTCTAAATTCTTACACCACAGACAAGTTTTGTACAAAATTATTCTGGAGGAAGTGGAAAGTGGAATTATTTGCCTCACAGCGCCAAAGGGCTGGACGAGACGCAAGCTCGGCTCCCTTCTTGAAGGGCATCCTGAGGAGGTTCCAACGGGTCCACGGAGCGACGGCTCCGCTCTCACGGACCCGAACCAGCCCCACGAGAAGGCGCTCCGGGACCCACGTAGGTAGTGTCGGAGCACGCCACCATAGCGTCCCGCGGTCTCCCACGCCAGCCTCGCTGCAGCCTCCCCACCATTCGAGTGTGCACCCCTCCAGCGCCACGGGCAGCCGGGTGTGGCCCTGGGCGCGACCGGAACGCAAGTGGCCAGGGGAGGTGCCCCGGAGCCCGTGATGTGGAGCGCACGCTCATTGGCTGAACTTTCCCCGCGGGCAGGCGGGCCACAGAGCCGACTCCGCCCCCAGGGCTTCTTTTGGCACTCCCATTGGCTGTTCGAGTTCCACCCGCGTCTGCTCCGCCCCTTCCCTCCGGATAAAAAAGGGGTTGGGGGCGGGAGATCGAAGCAGTGAGGCGGGTGAGCGTTTCTCCTGGTAAGGGGGCACGAGACAGCCAATCAGGACAAGACGTGGAAAAAAGGCACTGAGCCAGCCAATCACATCCTGTGGTCCGGGTCGGGGGCCGGCTGACGCGAGTGCGGATCGCAGCCAATGGGCGTGCTGCTACCCATCCGCTTTTCAGCAGCCGGTCGGGGGCGGTGAAAGAGCCAGTGAGGAGAGCGCGACGGCGGCGGAGCCATCGTTAGACGGCCCCGGGAAAAGGGAGGCCAGAGCCTCTGCATCTAGGTGAGAGGGCGGACACTAGGTGGGAGAGCCGGCTGCGGGCCCCTACTTGCCCGGCCCTGGCCGCAACTGCGGGCGCCGGAGCGGCAGGCCAAGCCGAGGCTGGGGTTACACCCGCTGTCCCTCCCACGCCCTCGGCCCCGGCCTCCCAGAGCTAGGGGCGCCTGCTTCTCTCTGGAGGGTTTGTTCGCCTGGTCCGTGCCGCCGCCCTCCGGAGGGCGGGGACCGCTAGCAGGGATGTAGGGAGGGGCCTGGTCTGCCACTGTGGGGCCTGGGGGCGCTGCCTGGGGTGGGGAGGCTGAGAAGAGGTGGCGAAGGTGGAGCGGGGTAGTTAAAGGAGGAGCGGGCTCGTGTGCTCGAGGGTGGCAGTGAATGAAAGGCCTGTGATTGAAGGATTCCAGGTCTGGGGAGGAAGAAAGTGGTGGGAAAGGGGGATGCTCAGAAAAAGGTGCCCGAGGAGAAGGTGCGGAGGGGTGGAGTGTTGTTAACCTCTTGGAAGTGGGCATTGATAGAGGGTGGGGGAAATCAGCCGGGAGTGAAGAGAGGACAGGCTTGGGTTTTGAAGGTTAACAGATCTGGACAAATGGGGACACGTGGATCTGGAGTAAGAGGCACCTACTGAAACCGGAAGGTGACTGAGAGGAGAAGGTTCTAGGTGAGATGTGGATGGAGGCCGTTTAATCAGAAGGCGTTAGATGACCAGTTAAGGGGAAAGTACACGGGAAGCAAACAAGGTAGATTTATGTATGGTAGCTGAAGGGTGTGGATCTTTTATGAGTGAGTAATAATAACTGTCGGTTTTGACAGAGACAAGAGAGCCAAATGTCTCAGAAAGGAGTCAGACAGGTTCACAGGTTCATTCACTGTGCATCCAGGGCTTAAACACTGATACTTGGTAACGCACTGCTGAGGCTGATCGACCTTCCTCCCCCAAACAGTTCATCTCTCAGAGGTAATAGCACAAGTATTGTTTGCTCTTGATTGGATGGTAGTGAAGAATCGCTTAATTCTTCATATTAAAAAGTATAAAGACAGAGTCAGAAGATACTCTTAGAAAATGTGCCCCGTAGGGGAGTTTCTCAACTATCTTGTTGGACATGTGTAATATAACACAAAAGTGATGCAAGATCTATAGTAACACAAGTGCAAGTTAACATATGAGTACAATCCTGTATTGATGTCATTGAATCTGGTTATGTATCACACTCGCTGGGAAGATTTTTAGCTTTGGGAAGTTTTATAGCTAAATAGGTTCAAATTTCTTTTCATGTAGAGGAGAAACAGACATGGTGCGTGTGTATCACTGCTGCTGCCTTTCTGTTTTCAGCTTTTGGAATTTTTATTTGTGGGGTGGACAGAGGTTCCTGGTAATGCTACTCGCTGATCACATTTTACTCTTAGTGTAACAGCTGAGGTGCTGAGGCGACTCAGAGCAGAGCAATAATTAGAGTAGTGTAGAGTAAATCAGGGAGGGTTCCAGGAAGAGGTGAAGTTTTGAGTCATCTTTGAAAGTAGGAGTTGGGAGATGGGCTGTTGGAGGACATGAGGATTATAATGAGTGACAAATTAAAAAATTGCTTTAAAGGAGGATTGAAGGTTTGAATAAAGATTTAAGGGTGTGGCCATCAACTAAGTCTGTTGTAGCTTAGTTGATAAGTGATGATTCTATGTGGTGGCTAAGAGAAGATTTAGAGTAGTTGATGATGAATTGGAGATGGGTAGTAAAGAAAAGAGCATAAAATTTTTTGGGTAGTTATAAGAGAATATGGTGATAGTAAGTTGGGTTGTTGAGAGGTAGATTTGGTGTTCAACTATGTATAATAGAAACATTTTTGTGTCTTGTACTAGATTATATTGATAATAGCAGTATAATTTATTAGATGCTACTTTGTGCCAGACACTGTTTTGAGTTTTGTAAGCATCATCTTTTAATTATCCTTATTTTATAGATGAAGGAACAGAGATACAGAGAGATTTAATTTGCCCAAGGTCATATCGCTAATACGGTTAGGATTGGCAAAGTCAGTCAGTAAACATTAATTGAGAATCTGTTTCATGCCAGGCACTGTGTTAAGTGCTGGAGAATCATAGTTGATAGCAAACCCAAACAAAGGTCAACTCAGCCATTTTTAAAGAGATCACACAAGTTAACAGAAGAGAGCCAGTGAAGAAAGAGAAAGCCATTAGTTGGGGGGATTTTGTAGACACTGAGGAATATACCATTTAGGGAAACTAAGAATAGAAAGACTTTTTGGAAAGAGGAAGTGGTCAGCAGCAAAATATATAGCTGAGAGACTCAGAACAATAAAGATTGAGAAGAAACCATTGAGTTAAGTAAGGAAAAAAAGTAATGGGAAATTAGTCTCAAGAAAGCAGAATGAAAAAATTAAAATACAGGCCAATAGTTAATCATGTTTAGTGGCAAGTGCTCTATACAAATTTAGAATTTGATATGATCAGTTATGATCAAATTCATAGAAAAAGATGTTGGCATGTCCCTCTGTAATAGTCTAATCTTTGATAAGATCATGGGTGGTTTAAAAGTGCTTGTACTTTTTATATTTTTTCAAATAAAAAAACAAGCCTTATTTTTTATAATTTGGGGAGAAAAAATTATTCAACTGAAATGAGCTAATAGGGAATATGTGGGTGGACTAATGCTAATCTGAACTATGTTTGGGGTCAGAGAAAGGATGGTCTTACTACTGTGCCTACTGCATATGAGCCACTTTGGTAGGTACATTCTCATCTTGGAATGACTGGGTGGTTACTGGTAGAAACATCCTGAAACTACATGTTAAAAGATGGCATGTGCTTAATATGAGTGATCAGGTTATTAAAGCACTCTGAATCATGAAGATACAGTCTTTGCTGTTTTGAACATTGTGTTCTTTTTGTTGAATAAATGAATTTAAGGTTAAAAAGAAGCCAAACCACCTATACAGTTGAGTCATTTTAACTTTGTCTTTTGGCCTTATATTCTTCCCTCTTCCCATATATCGATTCTATAGTTCCTCTCTTCAGTGACTTTTTAATGGGCTTAGAGTCTCAGTTGAGTAAGGTGATATGAAAGTGCTGAATTTACATAAAACTAACTGAAACACTTAAACACACATTTGTCATTGTTTTCTGTTCCCAATTTGAAGAAGAAAGGAGACAAATTCCAAGACGTAAGCTTCTCTTATCAAAGTTTTCCAAAGGAAACTAGTAGGATGTGCGGTAGGATAGAGTATGGATTTATTCTAATCTCTAAAGGAGAGGGAGAGGAATCTTGTAAGTCAGGAATAGGTTCTAGTTTTTAGTTTGATTTCATTTGGCTCATAGAGATTATGGGAGAAAACTTAATACTTCATCTCGGTACTAGTTTTCTTAAGTTATTGCACATTTAATTTTCATACACTTCTTTAAGGTTGGCTATCCCATTTTACAGATGAAGAGAATGAGGCGTAGAGTAGTAACTTTGCAAAGGTTGAAGAGCTAAGGGACAGAGCTGAGATTCAAACCTTGTTTTGTCAAATTCCAAAACTCATGCGTATGAGACAAATCACAAGAACTTGTTTATATGAATGCCCACTATCGAAAGAAATGCTGCATAGCCTTATGTATTTAGTAAGTATTTGTTACCTTAAAAGATGGGATTTTTGTTCTGTGTGTTTGTGTCTTCTGACACTGGCTCTTAAGTGCAAGGATTTTTGTGTCTCATAGAGTGCATTATATTATTGGGTTGGCCAAATAGTCCGTTTATTTATTTTTTCATTTTTCACCGATAACTTTATTGATTTGGATGTTTTGAGTATGTCAGTTCTTTCCCACTATTGGCTTCTATGGGTAGAGGCCAGGGGTGCTGCTAAACATCTTGCAATGCATAAGACAGCCCCACAGCAAAGAATTATTTGGCCAAGAAGTCCAAGAAACTTCATAAATCACTTTTGACACATTCCATCAGTCACAGCACCTTCTTCATATACTGAACAAATCTTTTTGCATTTCAGTTGTGTTTTTATTTATCTCTCTTGAAATAATAAAGCATAATATGCTGGAAATGTTGGGTGTATTCTTCCATCTTCAACATTAAAATGGCTGTGCAGAAATTCGCCAGTTTTGATAATTTTTTTAAAATGCAAACTGATATGACAGCTGTCACAATACATTCTAAAAAAATTGTTTTGAATGAAGGTAAAGACAACTTAGCACTACTAGAACCACTGTACCGAAAAAACTAAACAAACCCTTTGGCCAACCCAATACATTTAAAGGTGTCTTTCACATTTTAGTATTTTTTTGACATGAAAATGTATTTACAGTGCTATATTTATTTTAAAGTGTTTATGAAATGAATATTATGTCTTCAAGTTTAATGTGTCTCAGAACTGAAGTATGTGGTACATGCATATAGTCTTCTTGTATAACTGTCTTAAGCAATTTGTTGTGTGCATCACCCCCCCCCCCCATCTCCTCTCTTTACTTAGCCAATTACTTTCTTTGTCAGTATGGTATAATACAGAACTGAAGTATATATTAATAATAAAGTAGTCATTTTCTTTAGCTAGTGAATATTATAGTGTAAAAGAAAATATTTTGATGTAGAAAATTCACATTGCACTGTGAATCAGCAGAGCTGAGTTTTAGTTTTGGTTTTGCTAGCAACTTGATGTGTGACTTGAGGCAAGTCACTTCCCCTCTCAGAGCTTTAGTTTCCTCATATATAAATTGAGTGGGGAGGGGAACTTTTAGACCTGTCTAGCTTGAATGAACTGTGTACCCTCTTTCTAATAAATGTGGATGCCATAGATGCCTTTCTCAAAAACTGTATTTATTGCTTTTTACTATTTTTTCTTTCTCTTCATCTCCCTGTCTTCCCTCCTTACCCCCCTTTTCCATGGGTCCTTGAGGATACTGTTAGATGTTTAATTTATTAGATATAGTGGATTATTTTTCATATCCTACATTTACCAGGAGAGGGTATCTGAGAAAATATGTACCTAGTAAATAGTTAATGAATAAATTTTTTTCATCTGAGTTAATAAAAGAATCATTTAAATAGATTACTGTCCCAAAAGCTGTTGAACTTCCATTGAAAGGTAATTCTGCCTAAAGAATGAAATGTGTTATGTGAAGTAAATTTATCTGCTCTACTGGGCAGGTGTACACAGAAAAAAAACTACTTTATAAAAAACTACTTTATAAAAAGTTCTCTGTTCTGGTAGAAGAGGCAAACTTCTTGAAACTTTGTATTACAGGAAGTTGCCAACATAAATATATAATAATATACATAATATTAATACTACCAACTTTATTTTAAAGATTTTATTTATTTATTTTTAGAGAGAGGGGAATTGAGGGAGAAAGAGAGGGAGAGAAATATATGAGAGAAGGAAACGTCAGTTGGTTGCCTCTCGTATGCACCCCAACGTAGAACCAAACCACAGCTCAGTCATGTGCCCTGACTGGGAATCGAACCTGCGACCTTGCGCTTTGCAGGACAATGTCAAACTAACTGAGCCACACCAGCCAGGGCCATGCCATCAGCTTTAACAATTACCATCTTGTCATCAGTCTTGTTTCATCTGTACCTCCATCCACTTCCCCATTATTTTATTTTAAAGCAAATCCCTAGACATTTTTACCAATTATTACCAGGGAGCATGATAAGTGTGACAATAGATATGCTAATCTAAGTGGAAATTTTTTAATGTGAAGTAGAAATTTTTTAATGCATATTTTAAGAATATGGGTTATACTCTGCTGGGCAAGAGAAATTAGATATAATAATCTGTAGGGTGGGGATAATTAATTGGAGAGACTGAATGTACATATATAAAATAGAATGTAGCGAGATCATATGCCAGAATTGGTTAGAGAGTCCAAGTGGGAAATGACATTATTTCTGAATGAAAGTAGGATTTAGACAGGGAGAAAGAATATTTAGGGGGGAAGGTGAGGATGGTCACATGGAGAAAGCAAGTAGAAAAATCTAATTTAGCTTTACAGAATAAGTTATAGCTAAATCTGTATTTCTCTATATCTTTTAGACCCCTGCAAGATGTTATTGACATACTGTAGATGTTACATCAATACTTGAAAGAAGCCAATTGCTGTGAAAGAAGCCAATTGCTGTAGTATTACAAATTAGGACACTATTTTGTGAATGTATCACTGTCCATGGTGAATTATTTGACACATACCATTAAAAATCCTTCTAAATATCTTAGTACCACATGTATTAATGGATTCATTTTGTCTAGAATGCTTATGTGTGTGTGTGCCATCAGCTTTCAAGTATGTCATTTTGAGATTTTAAATGGTGACGTGTGTGTATTTAATTTAAATGTTAACCATTTGACAGTTTTAGTATTACCTTGAAATATACAGTATTTAGTTTAAATTATTCTTACCTTTTATGGAATTCTTTCTAGTCACATGAACCATCCTTTTCCAATTCAAGGAATTATTACCATTATATCTTATTATTTTGGAATATTGACGTAAATACTTTGAAATATTAACTGGAAATAAAATCTTAAACTATATTCATAATGCAGAGATTCTTAGTCAAAGGTCATGAACCTATTTGAGTACCTCCCCAAAGCTTTGTGCTCTCTCTTCAGAAAAATGCACATACACACTTAGTTTTTCATATAATTTCACGGCATTAATAAGACTCAGAACCAAATCAAATATCCTTGAAAATGTATGGATTCTAATTTAATAAGCCATTCTTTAATGTATAGGCAGAAAGCCTGCTAAAAATTCAACTTAAATATTTTTCTGTGTCTAATTGATCACCTTTTACTGTTTTTTTACAATTATTGAGTGATAAAATAAAACTTATGCAAATGCTTAATTTAAAAAATACCACTTTTTATGGCATTGTGATTTTTAAAAAAGATTTTATTGATTGATTTACTTATTTTTAGATTTTACTTATTCTTGGAGAGAGGGGAAGGGAGGGAAAAAGAGAGGGAGAGAAACATCAATGTGTGGTAGCCTCTAACTGCAACCCAGGCATGTGCCCTGACTGGGAATCGAACCAGTGATCCTTTGGTTCACAGGCCGTCATGCAATCCATAAGCCACACTAGCCAGGGCAAAAATATATACCACTTATTAATTGTATTCTTGGGGGAAAAATAAGCTATAGCTAGTTTAATAAGTATGTTGGGATGATTTTACCAAAGATTTTGTAGTAAGTGGATGGTACTTTATATAATCGTTGCTGTTTATCGTGAATTAACAGGAAGTAGAATATATGACATAAGAATGAATAAATGATTAAATACCATTTGTTCAGAGGTAAAGGGAAAAACTTCTTTGACCTATCTTGCCCATACATAGTTAAGATCTATGGAGGAAAGGATCACATTTGCATTAAAATAACTTCTGGGTTCATGTGCTGTGCAAACACTCAAAAATCATTTTTAGACTTCCAGCCAAGATGGAGGCGTAGACAGAAATGCTGCGTCTCCCTCCACAACTAAGAAGGAATACAACTACCTCAAAATTAGAAACAACCAGAAGTTCCAGAAAATCAAAGTGCATGGAAGTCCAGCAGACAAAGATATAAAGAAGAAATACTCATCCAGATAGGTAGGAGGGGTGGAGAGGACACGGTGTGGTGGCAGCAGTGGCAACAGCAGCAGGCTGGCGGAAAGCGCAGTTACACGTTTTAAAGTCAGGAGGGACACCTGGGGAGCGTTCCCAGCTCCTCACCAGACCTAGCAGCTCATGGTCCCAGCACCGGGGAAAATCAAGCCTCATTGCTTCTGACTGTGCAGACCAGTGGGGGTTGGGACGGAGGCAGAAACTGCTGGTCTCTCAGCAGAGTCCACTTGTTAAAAGGGCCCCCACGGACCTAGAACATCTGCAGACCCACCCACCCTGGGAACGATGGCCAGGGCAGCTGCTAGAGGGGCGCCAGTCCCGGTGCAGAAATGGGAGAGGTGCCCCAAAAGGGGGCAGGTGCTGGGCAAACGGCATTGTTTCTTCTCAGACCCCTCTCTCGCATCCAGTGCCACAACGTGGTGAAACAGGTCGCCCGTTACGAATACCTAAGGCTCTGTCCCTTACAACGTAGTAGGAACGACAGGTCTCTCTGGGACATGGAAGCAAACAAACACAGGAGACTTCTGGCCAAGATGGAGACCTAGACTGACACACTACGTCTCCCTCCATAACTAAGAAGGAACACCACTACTGCAAAACCAGAAATAATCAGAAGTTCCAGAAAATAAATGGAAGTCCAATGTATGAAGTTATAAAGAAGTGGTGCTCATCCTGACAGGAGGGGCGAGGCCGGGGCGGAGAGGTCAGGCTGTGCTGTCCACGGCAGCAGCAGTGACGGCGGCAGGACAGCGGTAAGCACAGACACCTGTATTTAAGGGGAGGCGAGAAGCTCGTGGGGAGCACCCCAGGCTGCAGACCAGACCTGTCAGCTTGCATTCCAATGCTGGGGAAGGCAGACCTCCATTGCCTAGGACTGTGAGGCCCAGAGGGGGTGGGACGGAGGAGGAGGCTCCCAGTCTCTCAGCATAGAGAGAATGGCAGGAGTCCATCTTGGACCCCCACCCCCACAGAAAATGCCATAGCGTGGTGAGACGGGTCGCCCGGTTGTGATGAGTGCATGGGGTTCCACCCACTATAGCGTAGGAGGTTTGACAGCCCTGCCCAAGAAGCAAAGGTAAGCACAAAACTGTCAGGATGGCACAGATCATGATCCAGATCCCGGTGACGCAGCTGACCAGACAGCAAATATCTAATCTAATGAAGCAGCAGATAGGAAATCTTTCTGAGGCACAGTTCAGAGTTTTAGTTATACAAACGCTTACAGACCTGACAGCAGATCTTAAACAAGCCAGGGAAGGAATGAAGGCTAGTCCTGCTGAAATGAACAAAAATACATACGAAACTAGTGGTGAGGGGAAGAAAACCAGGGATCAAATCAACAAATCGGAACATAGGGAAGGAACAGTCAACCAGTGCAGGAAGGGAAAATGAAAAGTGAGGAAAATGAGAAGAGGCTCAGAAACCTATGGGACGGCTATAAGCAGGCCAACGTCCAAATCATAGGGTTGCCAGAAGGTGAAGAAGAAGAACTAGAAATTGAAAAATTATGTGAAAAAATAATGAAGCAGAACTTCCCTAACTTGGGGAAGGAAATAGACTTACAGGTCCAGGAAGCACAGAGAGTTAAAAAAAAACTGGACCCAGGGAGAACCACACCAAGACACCTTATAATCAAAATGTCAAAAATTAAGGATAAAGAGAGAATCTTAAAAGCAGCAAGAGAGAAGATGAGAATTACATACAAAGGTGTCCCAATAAGACTATCATCTGATTTTTCAAAAGAAACTCTGCAGGCAAGAAGGGACTGGCAAGAAATATTCAAAGTAATGAAAAGCAAGGACCTACCACCACAATTACTCTATCCAGCAAAGCTGTCATTCAGAATAGAAGGGCAGAGAAAGTGCTTCCAGGACAAAGCAAAACTGAAGGAGTTCATCAGATCCAAACTACTGTTAATATGAAATGTTAAAGGGACTTATTTAGGAGAAAGAGGATCAAAACTATGAACATTAAAATGAAAACTGTATCACAACAACCAACAAGAGAAGCTAGGGAACTGAAACAAAGGCAAATAAGTAGGCAACGAGAGTGGAAAAGAATTATAGGTATGGGGAACATTATGGGGGGAGGTCAGCAGGGAGGAGGAAGCTGGGAAAGGGAGGGAGATGGTACGGGAATTAAGCATAGTAGGAGGGAGTGGAGTAGATAGGAAGATGTTGAGAAGAACTATATGCACAACCAATGGGCATGGACTAAGGTGGGGGGACAACTGGAGGGAGGGATGTCATTGGGTGGAGGGGAACAAAGGGAAAAGAAATTGGGACGACTGTAACAGCATAATCAACAGAGCATATTAAAAAAAATAACTTCTGGGTGTGATACAGGGGTTTAGAAACATCTGTTGGGCCAAAAAAGAATAGACTCAGTGGAGTGAAGAGATCTTGACTGTTCAACATCCATCTAGTTTCAAGGATGGTCCTATATAAGTTTCTTAGAAATACGATTTTTTAAAAACTTGTTGATTGCACGTAAAATGTAATCAATATAATGGTTATCAGCATATGCAGAATCCTTAGGAGATAGGAACAGGTGAATTAGCTGCTGTTGGGACATTTGACTCTGCAGAGCAGTGCATAGGCTGTTTGAAGATCAGTAAATATTTGTGTATTACTTTGAAGTGATAACCCTGTGACCTATTAGAGTTAATAATTCTCTGAGTGTCTAATGTACTATTAGGAAACAACTTATTCTTATATCTAATAAGTAATAGCTATGTAGACTTTGAGAGGTAAAAGAGGGTAAGTCCATCTGTGATTTGTTCTACCCTTCAATGAATTTTACCAATGATCAGAGTAGTTAATGGACTTGTCCAAGGTCAGGTGATTAGCGGCATTCCCACTAGTGTTATTCATTACCTACCCTACATGAGTTTTTATAAGTCTATTGTGCTTATATATTTTGACTGTCTTTTCATTTTGGATCTCAGTTTCTGGAGAAGTATCTTAACACTAGGGTTTTTAGCATTGTGACTTTTGATTCTCAATTGCTAAAATAACTAATTCCCTGAATTTTTATACTGTAATGTTTTTACTTTGCTATGCATGTTCTCATTCCATCTTTAGCACAATAACTCATGGATACAAGACTTACTGAGGTCGGCTTCTTAGGAGCCTAAGGCAATTTCACAGCTGGAAACAGACACTGAGAAACCAAAAAGTCATACAACACTTTCCTTAATGTTTTCTGGAGCTTCCTGGGCTGATGATCCCTCTGCCTGGCAGTATTTAGTTGAAAGCTCTATCTATGAACCCAGCAAAGTTTAAAGATAAGCCAGGAAATGATTTTTAAGAAGAGGGTTTGTTATAGGATTTAGTCATTTAAAGACATTTCTGGAATCTTCTCACTCAGATCTAGGGACTGGAGGGCTTATTGCAAGTGTAGAGAAGTTATTTACTTCCATGAAGGCCTTGATTCCAAGTCCTTATGTCACATTTAGTTGGTGTAGACCTGGTGGCCAGGGAGAAGACCTACCCCTACGATTAGTGACCCCATAGCCAGGGTAAAAACCATTAAAACAGTGACTCTCAAGCTGTTTTAATCCTGGTTCTTTAGCTGGGTCATTCTTTAGCTCAATAATTCCCACTTTCTAGTGGAATAATAACAACTAATTGCCAAGGTACAAGCATTTCGGGGAGAAGAGGGATTTTCTTTAGCAGTTAGGGATATGGATGGCTCCTAATTGAATCACAAAAAATGTACCACGTCTCAAAGTCTAGGCTAGTTAGAAAGCTAGGCCTAAAATCCTAGTGATATAATTGTGCAATACATTCTGCAGTTTGAATAAAACAACTAAAACTAAAATGTTAATAATGAAGTTCAATTAATGGTAATTTTTAAATAAAAAATAAGAATAATGCTAATTGAAAATCATGACCTGATAAAGACAATACAGCTTCACTGGCAATGAGAGTTCCTTTTGAAAAGCAAAGAATTTAAGCTTTTAAGTGTACATATATGGCAGGAGCTTTGCAGCATTGTGGGTTGCAGCAGTCAGTTATTAGGTGTATACAAATTAAAGTCTTTGGTACATTTGATAACGTGTTCAGTTTTGTAACCAGATTAAATTTATTCATAGGAGCCTTATGGTCATAGGAAGGTCATGCTTTCTATAATAAATAATTTGTAGTCCAAGGGTGGTTTGTTCCATTTTCAGATCATTACCTTAGAAGGCAATCCAATGTATTTTGGAATATTATATTTCACTTTTCTGAGTCTGAAAGTATTAGGATAAAAATTTCATGTCTTAGCATGAAAACATTTTTATTATGGTAAGGAAAGACTATAGTACAATAGTTGGTCTAAAAAAGAATGATGTGTGACTTATGGAAATTACTCGTAAAGATTGTTTTCTCCTAAAATGGCATTGAATACATTTTGGCAAGCAATGGGAGTTTATTACCAAACTGTGTGTTAATAAGAGCACAGCCCTCCTTCTGAAGCCTTTAAAGTAGAGAAGCTACCCTATTGGTACAGGCCTTGAGGACAAAAACAAAGAAAAATGGATATAGCTGAAAAACTTGTTTTCTTGTCAGCAATTAATTTTAATGTTGTAGAATTGACATTTCCTCTCTGATGGAGAACTTGACTTCTTAAGATATCTTTGTATTTGATTTTTACATCACTCACAGGCATTCTGAGTGTCTAATATTTTCTAGAATAATGAGGCCTTCCAAGCATTTTTAACTCGTGCCAAAGTGCCATTTTTATGGAGCAACATCAGTGTACAAAATACTTGTATAGTGCCCTAAGAACTAATGAACCATTGAGATTCCTTCTTATCAAGAAGTACCGTTGACATTGAAGAAAATAGGATACAGAGAGTTAAATATTGGTATCAGGGTCTGTGTAGGCAAACAGAGTGGCCATTATATCTACTTCAATGGATGCTTACAACAGGGTTGGACACTAGCATCTTTTATTGAAAAAGAAATGTTAACTAAGATGCTATAGCTATTCTTTTGTTTGTGGAAAAATGCCTTATAAGCCTTAATTTTTGAAAAGGAACCCACTATTCTTATTAGACTGACAACAGTAGATAGTTTGTACATCTTGAGTTTGCATTTGACCCTTTATTTGCTGCTTACAACTTACTTTCAGAGGATATTTTCTTTTATGTTGAGTCTTAATCTAAATACTAAAGATTCCAGAGTTATTAGAACCACTAGAACAGTGTTCCCAATATGTCTCCAGATGGGAGTCTATCAGAAATCTTTAAAAAAGTATGTACTTACCTACAAGGTGAGACCTGTTCATAGTCTAAAATGAGTTGGTTCTCTTTTGTCTAGAAATGTGTCAATTCCAAGTGGTAACTTATTGGTTAGAAGCTCATAATTCAACAAACATGGGAAAATTACATTTTTATTCAGTAAATGAGGTTATTTGGTAGGCAAAATATTTCCAAGTGTGAAATCCATGGGACCATATTTTTAAAGCTGTTTTTGGTGACTAAACAGATGAGCTCAGTAAAACTCATGCCCAAGTCCCATGGATTAAATAGTTGACAGTTTTAGGAGTAATAAACAGTTACTTCACCATGCCCTTAGTGGCAGATTTTATTTTCTAAAGATGGTTGTAACAGTATCTCCCATCTCAGTGTTCTTTCAGGGTCCTCACACCCTGAGGTGAAGTTTATGTCCACTTTCCTTGAATTTGGGTGGTCTTTTGAATCATTTGTAACCAGTAGAATGTAGCAGAAGTTATACTGTGTGACTTTCAAAGAGGGGTCAGAAAAGAAGACTTTCATAGCTTCTACCTGGCTCACTAGAATATTGGCTTTGAAGCTTCTAGCAGCTTGTAAGCAGTCTAGCATGAGAGCATCATTCTCCAGGGAAACCCAATATGACCTCATGTGGATTTAGGGTCAGGAGCTAGAAACTTCAGCTAGAATTGCATAGTCAGTCAAGTCCTTCCCAAATTCTAATTTATAGATATTGTGAGAGAGAATAAAATGATTATTGTTGTTTTAAGACACTGAATTTTAGAGCGATTTTTGGTACATAGCAATAGATAATCAGAACCCCACTCCCACCCCCTGCATTTTTTCTTGAATTTGTTGCTATTGAGATTTGACAATATATAGATACACAGTCAGGAATACACCCCAATGATTTGTTCTGGAATCTGAACATTAACCTTACTTTGATCTTCTACCTTTATATATAATCTTTTCTCTACCATTCTTTCTTCCATTCATTTGGAAAAGCTATACCATCTTAGGAATTTAGTAACTGAATTTGGTAACTGAAATTGTGTCATGTGTATTGGAAAGCGTCTGTGATATATTTACTATGGCATGAGAGCATATGCATCATGTTTAGAAAGCCTTTTTACTTTTAGTTACTCTGCTATTTGGCCTTCTGCTAGTTCCCTAGGGCCGTAACAAAGCATCACAAAATGGGTAGGTAAAAACAACTGAAATTTATTGTTTCACAGTTCTGGAGGCTATAAATAAAAAAATCTGTGTTCTCTCTAAAACCTGTAAGGGAATCCTTCCTTGTCTCTTCCTACCTTTTTTCTTTGTTGGCAATTTGGCGTTCCTTGGCCTATAACTGCATAACTGTCAACAGCTACCTCCAGTATGTGCTTCTGTTGTCACATGGATTTCTCCTCATGTATCTCTATGTCTTCATGTAGCCCTCTTATAAGGACACCTACTTAGTGTGACATCCTTTACCTTAAGTAATTATATCTTCAAAAATCCTCACATACTGGGGTTAGGATTTCAATATATTTTTTTAGGGGGAACATAGTTCAATCCATAACAGGCCTCAAGAGAGATGGGCATAATTATGTTTTAACCATTCACACATTTTTTACTCCAGATTAGATGTGAATGGGTTTCTTAATCGGTACTGTGAAGCGCTGTCCTCTTCATGTTGTCCCCTTCCTTCCAGCATACACACAATACACATGGAAATCTGATAGTAGTTTTAAAATGTTTCAGCTCATTGTCCTCTTGGAGAATCTGATAAAAGCAGTGGATTCTTTCCTTAGAATAAGGTTGAGAGATGTATGCATGGGTGTGGATACTTGTACACACACACATATAAATCGTCGTCGGCAGCCGTCCGTCTCGAGAGACGATGGCGTAGCTTCTTGAGAGTCTATCTGCACCGCCGAGAATGGCTGTGCAGTCCGATTCGGGAGTGACAATCCCTGCCACACTTGGTACAGGTGAAGGCAGATGGCCATTGTTGCTGCTGTTGACGCTGCTTCTGCCTCGATCTTTTCTGGAGCGCCTCCTCGTTGTGCGCAGCCTCTGCACGTGACGTACCTTGCCTGACCGCGAGCCTCCAGGCTAGGCGGTCGTCTGCTTGAACTTCCCATGTGTTGAGATTGATGGAGCATTGTGTCATGTCCCTTTTGCAGATGTCTTTGAACCGCAGTTTTGGGCGCCCTGTCATCCTCTTGCCTTCTGCTAGCTCGCCGTAGAGGAGGTCTTTGGGGATACGGCCTGCATCCATTCTTTTGACATGGCCAAGCCACCTGAGGCGTGTCTCACTAAGAACTGCATGCAAACTGCTCATATTGGCTCGCTTCAGCACCTCGGTGTTGGGAACCTTATCCTGCCAGGCGACATGCAGGACGCGTCGCAGGCACCTCATGTGGAAGCTGTTGAGTTTCCTTTCGTGCCTTGCGTAGGTGGTCCACGTCTCGCTGCCATAGAGGAGAGTGCTGAGTACGCAGGCTTGGTAGATGCGCAGTCTGGTTTTCTCAGTGAGGCTGGAATTGTTCCACGCTCGCCGGTTCAGTCTGGCCATAACTGTGGCTGCCCTGGCGATTCTCCGGTTGACCTCCAAGTCGACTGACAGAGAGCTCGAGATGGTGGACCCGAGGTAAGTGAAGTCGTTGACAACCTCCAGGGTGTATCCGTCGATGGTGATGCATGGGGGAGTCCCCGTGCCTTGAGCCATAACATTCGTCTTCGTCAGGCTGATGGCTAGTCCGAACTCCTTGCATGCGTGGGAAAGGCAAGTGACTAGCTGCTGGAGTCCCTCTTCGGAGTGTGATGTCAAAGCTGCGTCGTCGGCGAAGAGCATCTCACGGATGAGCACCTCTTTGACTTTGGTCTTGGCTCGTAGACGGGCCAGGTTGTAGAGCTTGCCATCGGATCTGGTGTGAATGAAGACACCCTCGCTGCAGTCCTTAAAGGCGTATTGGAGGAGCATGGAGAAGAAGATTCCGAACAGCGTAGGCGCGAGGACGCAGCCCTGCTTTACTCCGCTGCTAACTGGGAAGGCCTCAGAGGTTGCGCCGTTGTAGGACACCGTGCTGTGCATGTTGTCGTGAAAGGACATGACCACAGCAAGCAGATGTGGTGGACAGCCAATCTTCCGTAGCAAGCTGAAGAGTCCGCTTCGACTGACCAGATCAAACGCCTTCGTGAGGTCAATAAAGGCGAGGTAGAGTGGTTTATGCTGCTCGTGACACTTCTCCTGCAGCTGGCGTAGGGAGAAGATCATGTCCACTGTTGATCGACCAGCTCTGAAGCCACACTGGGACTCTGGGTAGACGCGGGAAGCAAGGGTCTGCAGGCGGGCAAGAGCGACCCGGGCGAATACTTTGCCGACGACGCTGAGGAGAGAGATGCCCCGGTAGTTGTTGCAGTCGCTGCGGTCTCCTTTGTTCTTGTACATGGTGATAATGTTGGCATCTCTCATATCCTGGGGGATGTAACCCTCCTTCCAGCAGAGACAGAGTAGATGGTGGAGCGGCTGTAGCAGGACTGGTTTCCCGCTCTTTAGGATTTCTGGAGGGATTCCGTCGCTTCCTGGTGCTTTCCCGCAAGCGAGGCGGTCGATGGCTTTGCCGAGCTCTGCTGCAGTAGGTGGGGTGTCTAGCTCCTCCATGACTGGTAGGTCTGGGATGGCGTTAAGAGCAGTGTCTGTTACGGTGTTCTTCGTTGCGTACAGCTCGAGGTAGTGCTCGGTCCACCGCTGCATTTGCTGTTCCTGGTCAGTGATGACCTCACCTGTCTTGGACTTAAGGGGGGCGATCTTGGAGGGGATTGGGCCTGTTGCCTTCTTGATACCCTCATACATTCCTCGTGCGTTGCCTATATCGGCGGCTTCCTGAATGCTTCTGCACAGGTTTAGCCAATAGGTGTTGGCACAGTGGCGGGCGGTCTTCTGGACTTTGTTCCTGGCAGCCCGTAGAGCTTGAAGTGTACTGGGAGTGGGCGTGACCTTGTAAGCCAGTAGGGCCTTTCTCTTAGCCTCAATCATGGGTTCCATTTCTTCCCAGTGAGCCTCGTACCAGTCAGCGTTCTTCCGCTCTTTCTTCCCGTAAGCAATAATGGCGGAGTTGTATATGGCGTCGCGGAGACGTGGCCAATTGGATTCGATAATGTCATCTGCCGCCACTCCCTCGCCGAGTGCATCTTCCATCTTGTTGATGAATTGCTGGGTGTTAACTGGGTTGCTGGCACAACTGGTGTTGATGCGTGGGCGACCCTTCATCTTGGAGTGGTGCAACCTCTTCGGCATTATGCGCACCTTGCTTACCACGAGGGCATGGTCCGTGTTGCAGTCTGCACTGTGGTAGCTGCGGGTGAGGAGGGTGCTGCCAATATCCGTTCTTCTGGTGATGACGAGGTCAAGCTGGTGCCAATGGCGGGAGCGGGGGTGCCTCCATGACACCTGGTGGATCTCTTTGCACTTGAAGAATGTGTTTGTCACGCACAGGCCGTGGTGACACGAAAGCTCAAGCAGTCGCTGACCATTCTCATTGATCTTTCCTCTCCCAAAGTTTCCAAGGCAGGTGGGCCAGGCCATGTGGTCGGCTCCTACTCTTGCGTTGAAGTCTCCAAGGAGATAGAGAGCGTTACTTCTGGGGATCTTGGATAACGCTTCGTCCAGTGCATGGTAGAACTGTTCTTTCTCTTCGGTGGTGGCGCAGAGGGTTGGGGCATACGTGCTAAGAATGCTGACTGGGCCGAAAGTTGTTGACAATCGGAGGGTAAGTAATCTCTCTGTGCCTCCTGTGGGTGGCTCTATGGAGTTAACAAGCGTGTTCTTCACAGCGAACCCAACACCGTGCTGTCTTGGTTGGTCCGGAGACTTCCCTTGCCAGTAGAAGGTGTAGTTGGTTTCTCTGATAGTTCCGTTGTCGGCCAACCGGGTCTCCTGTAGAGCCGCAATGTCAATGTTTAGTCGTGCCAGTTCCCTATCGATGACAGCGGTTTTCCTGGCACCCTTGATCCACGGAAGGTCTGCAGTAAGTCCGGGGCACATGGTCCTGATGTTCCAGCTAGCGAGGCGAAGAGCCGGAGGCTTCTTTCTTGTTGTTTGCTTGGAATTAACTGGTGCGGGTGTTTTGTGGCCCACTTTTCGAGAGGCGCCTCTCTGATCCCCACGCACCCAGTGGGGCAGGCGAGCCATGGCGAGACGGTAGCTGTCCAGTGAGGTGCGATGACCTCTCCCACCGTCAGAGGAGACCCCTGGCGCTCGTTTCCTTCGCCAATCGGATGAGCTTATAACCGGTATCTGTCTCCTCCCGTGTTGAGTCGACATCTTGCGATGACGCTGGAGTGTCCTCTCAAGTGAAACTGAAGCTACAGAGCCTGGGCAGGGTGATATGGAGGGTCTGCTGTTGCCCATGCATATAAATATATACACACAAACATTCAATAATATTTTTGGACAAAATTTTAACATGTTCTTGGACACACACCCCACCCGTTCACGAACTTCTGGATTAGACAGTTATTACTTTCCATGGGTTGGAGATACCTAATCCCTTGTAGTAGAAAAACATACAAAAGAGGGGAAGAAAGGAAGAAGCAGAGGTATATATATGAGGTCTGTCTAGAAAAAGTCCAGCCATCGATGCAGCCAAAGAGAGTGGATTGGAATGCACATGCGTGTACTTGTCAATGGGGGCAATAGATGCCATTGAGAGAGCATGTGTACTGTGGCCATTGCATTCAAATTGCCTGAGTGAGTAGAGCAGTGAGTCAGCATCACATTTTGTGTTAAGCTTGAACATTCCTCCGTGGGTATTATTCACGTGATTCAGAAGGCCGCAGCTATGGGCAACTGGTGATTGGCAGCTTCATCATGACAACATGCCCACTCATGCATCATGTCTCATGCAGAGTTTTTTGGCAAAACATCAAATCACCCAGGTGACTCAGCCCCTCTACAGCCCAGATTTGGCACACTGTGACTTCTGGCTCTTCCCAAAACTAAAATTACCTTTGAAAGAGAAGAGGTTTCAGATCATTGATGGGATTCAGGAAAATATAACTGGACAGTTGATGGCGATTGGGAGAACTGAACTGTGTGAGGCCCCAAGGTGCCTACTCTGAAGAGAACTGAGGCGTCGTTGGCCTATGTACAATGTTTCTTGTATCTTCTTCAACAAATGTCTCTGTTTTTCATATTACATGGCTGGATACCTTCTGGATAGAACTCATGTGTAGAATTCCTTCATAGTCACTGTAATTCAATTCAATGCAGTTTTCTTGAGGATTTTCATATTTATGTGATATTTACCATGTGCTTATCTCTATTCCCACCCCATTCCTCATATATAATCTTTGTAAATATAAATTTAAATTTATAAAATTGTAAATAACATACTTTTCTGTAGAGAGGAAGAATCTAGGTTCTTTTAGACCTGTATGCAATATATAAACAGACCTTTATATCTTGACCTCTTTAAATTCTATTTTTTTATTATTGTATCAAGATTTTTTTTTGAACAGGACAGTGGTCTAGGATTTCTGAGTATGTGAGAGGATTATATTCTGTGCTCTTCTTCACTTGTAGCCTTTTCTCCAAAATAATATTGTCCAAGCCTTACTCCTGAACATCTTAATGGGCTTTCTTTTAAAAACATATTTTTTTTACAAACCTTGAAAAGGTTATAGGTCATGTCTTAATTTTGCATCTAGTCTGTGGTATATCTATATTTCTGAAGCCTGGCGTTCATTTGTTGGTTTTTTGAAGCTATTATACCAAACAAGTATATATTGTCCATTTTACAATGATATGCATAGTAAATCTAGTAATACTGAAATCATAGGCACTGAAATTTTAGATCATACTGGTTTCCTGTTGATGTCTTTCTCATTTGTAGTTCATTTTCTGAATGTGGAGTATTGGGAATCATTATTTAGAAAAGAGTTGGCAAATTATGTCCTGCAAATTGTTTTCCTGTTCTTATGAATAAAGTTTTGTTGAAATATAACTGTCCCCATTCAGTTACTTACTATCTATGGCTGATTTTGTGCCTCCAGTGGCAGAATAGAGTAGTTGTTACAAAGATTGTATGGCCTGCAAGGCTGAAAAGATTTACTATGATACCTGACCCTGTACAGAAATTTTTGCCAACTTTTGGTTTAGAAGCTGTTGGCATTCTTTCTTTTTAAGGCTATTTGAAGTTTTTTTTTTTCTTTCCTACTTTTTCTAAGGAATATAAAAGAACATTTATCTCAACTTGACTTTGGGTTTGTTTACACACTGAGTGCCCAGAGGAACCTGTTTTTAATAGGAAAACAACTAAATGGATCTATAGCTGTAAGTGGTGAAAATTTTGTAGCAGCTAAAACAAGGAACTAAGAGTCCTTACAAATGCCATTTGTCAGTTTTTACTGTTTGTGTTCAATATCTACTGGTACAGAAAGAAACATACAGGTAGAGCAAGTCTAGACTTCACTGCAGAATTACATTTAGTAGTTCTGTGTACTTGACTGCTTGGTCAACATAGGGGATCTCTCAAGAACGGCATTTGATCTCAAGATCAACATTATCTCGAGGGGGGATGAATTTCTCACATTCCATTGAGGAAATCCAGCCTGTTAAGAGTTCTGTTCATCACCAATTTCATAGTTAAGTAATCATCAGGTTATTAATCTAATATATTTTCCATCTGATAAAGAAACGAAATTTTGAGTAATAAAGATTAGCATTCTTAACACAATGCTAGTCTATTTTCACTTTTAAAAAGATGTTATTTTTTTTCTGTAATAAGATGAAAATGTGTTTGTAAATTGTTAGAAGACAAAAAATAGTGGAGACTGGCTAATTGAGGGGAACATTTGTCTTTTAAATATTCTTTTGGTACCCTCTGTTATATTTTACAAAAATAGTGATTTTAAAAAATGTATAATAATGCACATAGTACATTTTAAAAATGAATAATGAAGAGTACTACCCTTCATTTCTGTTCCTCAGTTATTCATTCCTCCCTCCTAGAGGCAACCACATTATCAATTTTTTGGCTTCTTTTTCTCCCCCAGAAATTATGTATGTATAAGCATATGCATACTCTTTTTTTATTCCTTTTTCACAAATGGTGATATTATCAGACATTATTACATCCTGCTTTTAAAATTTATCATGAATGCTATTCCATAACAATATATGTTAAACCATCCTTTCCCTCCTTCCTTCCTTCCTTCCTTCCTTCCTTCCTTAGCAGAATATAATATTCCATTGTAGGAATAGGCCAGTTTGTTTGCCCAATCTCCTATTGGTGGACATTCAGGTTTTCAGTCCTTTGCTATCAGTGTCACAATGAACACATCATTTTGCACATGTAAAAGATTAGCTTCAGGATAAATTTCTAGAAATTGAATTGCAGGGTCAAATGCATTTAAAATTTGATAGATGTTGGGAGATGCCCCTCCTCCCCCACCCCAGCCCCACAGAGGTTGTACTAATTTATAGCCCTACCAACAATATGAGTCTTTATTCCCTATGTACTATTATCACTTTTTTTTAGTCTTTGTAAGTCTCATTAATGAAAAATAATGAATCTTGGCAATTTAATTTGCATCCTTCTGCATGAGTCTTAATCTTTGCCAATGATTAAGAGCCATTTGTATTTATTGTTTAATTTCCATTTATATTTTTTGCCCATCTAATTAGTTGTTGGTCTTTTCTTAAAATTAGATTGCAAATACTATTTATATGTTAACAGGAATTACCCCTTTCTCTTTGAAATGATACACTATTTTCTGGCCAATTGCAGCATTTTGGAACATTGCATTTTATGTTAGGAAGCATTCAAAGGCTTGTTAATCATTTCAGCTAGTTAGTACGTATCATTCATCAGTTGTTGTGTTAGGTACTCAGAAGTTTGGTTTAAGCTTGCTGCTACTAAAATCATTAATTTTTCGCTCAAATTAAAAAATGGGTATGTATGCATACACATGTAGCAATATATATCCAAAGATAAAATAGCTATTAGTCTTACTTTGGGAATAAAATTTTTTTTCTAGTCTAGAAGTTATACTCATAAGTAAATGGTTCTAGAAGAAAAAAGGACAATCACAGATTGTTAGACTGAAATACTACAAATTAGACTGACTAACCTAGGGATCATACTGAGAATCACTGACAAAGATGTAAGGGGAAGAATAAGGAAATGTAATTGTGTGCCCAGTCTTTTGTGTGTTATTACATTTAGTCCTCACACAATGCTATTAAAGTGTGGGGAGCAGGTGGGTATGCTATCTATATGTTAGGGATGAAGATACTACAGAACCAAGCAGGTAGGTCAGCTCACCCCAAGATAAATGTCTGTTGTGAACAGTGCTGCTATAAGCATTCACGTACATGTACTTGTTAGAGTACCTGTTTGCAGTTCTTTTGGGATGTGAACCAAGGAGTAGAATTGCAGGGTCATATGATGATTGTGTTTAACTTTTTGAGAAACCACCAAGTTCCCACAACAGCTGAACCATTTTACATTCCCACCAGCAATGTCTATGGGTTCCAGTTTTTCTTCATCCTCATCAATACTTGCTATTTTCCATAATTTCTTGATGTTTTGGATGGTATTATAGGGATATAGCTGTTTTTTTTTAACTTCATTTTCTGTGTATTGCTGATGTACAAAGAGTATTTTTTTCTATGTAAATCTTTTATCTAGTGACCTCATTCACTTGCTAATTCTAATAGTTTGTGTATCTATTGGATTTTCTATGTACATGCTATCTTATTTTTTGTTCCTTTTTGTTAGTTTATGGATGCAATATTCTTGTGAATAACTTGGAGGATATTTATTGGAATTTAAATTCTCTTTAAATTTTTCATTACCATTGTTTCCTTTGTGGTTGATTCTGTTGCTTTCATTTTCGTCCTTATTTTGTAAGGATTTCATAGATATCTGTGGTGATCTTTGGTTATCTATTCATGTTTACAAAGAACAAAGATGGTTGATTTTGATAGTTGACATTGGCTCTCAGTGTTTTGCGGTCTGTTTTTCCAAAAGACCTTTCCTCCAAATGGGCTTACTGACTGAGCTCCGCCTGAGTTTAAGGGCCAGTAGCAGCTATTTAGGCTGGGGACCTCAGACTTACTCTGGGGCTCCAGTACTATGAAGACTTTTTTCTTTTAGTTGTTTTTGTTTCCTTTCTCCTGATCCCCGAACTCCCCTCCCTCCATTTGTTTATGTTTGGAACAATGTCAGGCTCAGCCCTCCTTCTCTTTTTATCCCTAGCACACTCCCATGCTGGATCCCTTCTCCGCAGATCTGGATTCTGAGCCTGGGGAAACAAAGTTATACAGGAAGTACGACTGTCATGAGTGGCTCTGCTCTTCTGTGAGCAATCTTTTAATTACCTTGATTTCCCTTAATTCACCTCATTTTCCTGAATTTGGTGTTTTCCATTTAGGGGGTTGGGACAGCTTTTGCCTCCTTATTGTTCTTCCCTATGCTTGTTTTGATTGGGTTGCTATTTCTTCTCCTATGGCTTTTTTATCCAATTAGTCTCATCTGTTTTAGAAATCCTCCCCTCCCCTGACACTCCCCGCCCTCTACCCTCCCTATCCCTACCCCTCCCCTCCCATCCCTGCTTGATGATGGGCTATTTTTTAATTTTCTGATTGTCATGAATTTATTCTTATAATTATGAAAAATTTGGACATTAAATACATGTATTTACTCCACAGCTTATTTAAAACATAAATATAATTGAAGTTCCTTATTCTTTTTCTCTGATTGTATTGCACTCCTTTTCATGCATTTATTAATATTATGTGTATTTCTAAACAATAAAGAGCATTGTTTGGAATGTGTTTGAGCTTTGCATAGTGACATACTGCATGAATCCTTCTGCATCTTGTTTTTTTCCACTTACCGTGGTTCTTTTGTTTGTTCATTCTCTTAGCATACTATCTTTTCTGCTCTTGCAGTGGAATTTGGGTAAGGAGGATAAGTCAGACCACGTATTTCTAGTATGGTTTTTTTAAAAGGGAGATTAAAGCACCTTTTGGATATGTCACTATAGACATGTAGGAGAAAGGACGTGGTGTTACTCTTCTTGTTTCAACTGGTGATAATAGGTGAATATGAAACCTCGCCGTGTCATACAAGCTAGGCAATTGAGTCTTGGTGCTGACCTCTATTTGGTGTTATAAATCCTTTTGGAGACAGAGAGACACCATTCATTCGTTTTAGGGTTTAACTGAGGTTTAAATGAGGATTTCAGTTCTTCCTGCTGGAAGGACTTTTAATAGGCCATTTAGTACAAGCTGTACTAAAGAAACCCAGGCCCAGAGAAGGTGAGTGACTTGTCTGAGGTGATCCGAGGGGAAAACAGAGGGATTGGAAGCTGTTGTTACAGTTCATTATTTTCCACCCTTTATTGCAGCGAACCGGAGGTTAAAGTCTCTTTTTTGTTAACACTGAACTTTGATTTTTGCCTGTTCTTTAAAATATTTATTTGAATACTAGGAGATTTTATACCTAAGAATGGATGTAAATCTTTGAATTGATGCTTTGTGTTTTCCTTAGGATCAGAATGGTTTCAATCCCAGAATACTATGAAGGCAAGAATGTTCTCCTTACTGGAGCTACCGGTTTCCTAGGGAAAGTACTTCTGGAAAAGTTGCTGAGGTCTTGTCCTAAAGTGAATTTAGTATATGTTTTGGTGAGGCAGAAAGCTGGACATACACCCCAAGAGCGAGTAGAAGAAGTCATTAGTGGCAAGGTAAGTGTGGAAAGTAATCATTTGGAGGAGAGAAAAAAGTGTGGTCTTTATGTGTACTCTGTCTTCAGTATGCTGAAAAAAATTTATAAAAGATACCCTACAAAATGATAGTAAACTAGATATGACTTGTGATCAGTAGGAGAAAAATAAATTTCTCTGTGATGGGAAAAATTTTATAACAAGTTCTAAATTGCTTTTATGGTAGATATTTAATGTTTTCTTAGAAAATTTGAGGGAGGTTATTTGTGATTTCTAGGTATTTCAAGTAGACTTCAGAATATAATAATAATTAAGAGGTAGTTTCTAACGAACTCGTGTGTTAAGAGACCCTATGCTTTTATAACTTAAAAATTTGTAAGCACTGATTGCTCTACGACAGTATTAGAGGGTAGTAAAGTCACCTATTCTCACTGAACAAATAAGAACGATGACAGAGGGGTCAAATATAATACAAGAATATGTCATACATTTTGAAACTAGAAAAATACAGGGTGGGCAAAAGTAGGTTTACAGTAGTGAATACAGTACGTGAAACACAGAGTTTATTCTTGTATTATTATTTATTAAGTGTATTATTTTCCATGCAAATAACTGCAAACCTACTTTTGCTTACCCCTATATTGCTAAGAAAATATGGAAATGAGCTAGAGTAAAATTATTTTATAATCATAAGCTTTTGAATTCTCTCAAAATGAATTAATTTATCTGACATTGACTCATAGTAAGTTTAATGTAGTTAACTATGCAATATTTTAGTTTTTGGGTAGGTATGTGGTACCTTTTAACCTTCTATGACTTGTGTTTAAAAGTAAAAACAATACCAGAGACCTCTGAATCACTGAGTTAAAGATTACTGAAAAGTGTAAAAAGATATGATGATTAATTATAGATTAACAGCTTTCTAGAATTAATAAATAAATAATTTATTAGACAAGATTTGTTTTCCAGTATGTTTTAGTCTTTTAGTTGAAATTTATAAAGTAGTTAATAATGACTAACATTTGTTGAATACTTGCGTTAGGAACTGTGTGCAAAGCACTTCGTATGTATTTAATTATCACAATAACTTGTTAAGGTAAGTGTGGTGTTATTCCCATTTATAAGATCATATAGTGAGCTTTTGAGCCAATGTTGAACTCTGGCAGATGTTGATAGATTCCATTTTACAAATATGGACAGTGAGTCTCAGAGGTTATAATTTTATCTGAAGTTATGTAGCTTGTAGATGTTAGAGATAACACAGATGACTTGATGACAAATCCCTATTATTTTTCCACTTTATAATATTACTTCCCCAAAGGATAAGGAAGGAAGAGGGGCAAAGGTGTTGGAAGGCTTGTGGTACAATGGGAGAATTAGTCTTTAGAGTTGCTCAGCTTACTAGTTGTGAGAGTTGTGGCTGGTGCCCTGAGTGAAAGGAATTTCCCGAAGCTAATGGCAGTTGATGCCCAAGTTGACAAAAATTAGAAAAGAAGATGACAACAAGCAGAAAAGAAGAGTGTGAAGGGCAGAGAATAATAGAGGTGACACACAGCAGGAAGAAGAGTCAGGTTATGGGTTCGGGCAATAATGGGAAGCATTATCTCCTAGGAATGATAAAGTATAATAATGGAAGAACAGGTGTGAGAAAAAGAGAAAAAAATACTCAGACCTGTATAGAAGTTGGGGGTGTTTAAATATAACTTTTTAATTGTCTTAATATCACAGCATTATGATAAAGTATAATAAATTATAATAAAATATAAAAAAAATATTAACATGGTGACTTAGAATGAATAAAAAGGGTAGATTACATTTAGAATGTTTACTGAGGTATCTATTATTTGGAAATGGTTTTCATTCAAATGTAACTTCAGTTTAGAAAGATAAACTTCAATTATGTTTAGAGCATCCATGTTTTTCTTATTTATATTTTCCCCCCTCATAAACAGGTCATCTTAGATTCATACGGTTTTAATAGTGAAATATAAAAATAAAATTTTTGATATTATTAATATGGAGTTAAAAAATGAAAAGTATTTACCTTTGTCTCCACTCTTTACTTTAGTAATTCAGTTTGTCCCCACATGAAAATTTTAAGTCTTCTGGAAAAACTAATTTTCTCTGAATTATTATTTTTTAAATGACCTACTTTTTTGAGAGTTACTCAGTAGTATAACTCAAATAGCTACTAACACTTTTTTAAAAAAAATGATTTTATCTATTTATTTTCAGAGAGAGGGGAAGTGAGGGAGGAAGAGGAAGAGAAACATTGATGTGCGAGAGACAGATCGATCAGCTGCCTCTTGCACGCCCCCAAATGGGGACCTGGCCTGCATCCCAGGCATGTGCTCTGACTGGGAATTGCACTGATGACCCTTTGATTCACAGACTGGTATGCAGTCCACTGAGTTACATCAGCCAGGGTGCTACTAACACTTTTGTAACGTTGTTCCCCATTGCCTCAAACTCCCATGCAATTGTGTCCCTCCCTTGCACCACAATGATATATTAAGTCCTGCTATATACCAGGGGCTGTTCAGGTTACCAGAGATACAGCGGTGAACAAAATATAAGGTCCCAGCATTCAGGGAATTTACATTCTAGTTAGGGAGGCAAGTTAACAAATACATAACATGTTAAAAAGTGATGTGCACTATGCAGAAAAGGAAAGGAGATAAAGGGTATTGAAGGTGATAGAGGTGCTACTTTAGATTCGATGATGAGAAAAGTTCTCTGATGTGACATTTGGGCAGAGAGAGACCTGAATGAAGTGAGGAAGAACCCTTGTGGGAATATGGAGGAAGATTGTTCAAGACAGAGGAAATGGCAAGGGCTGCAGCTCTGAGATGAGAACTGCTTGGTAGGTGGAAAGAGCATCAGGACAAGCTCTGATTTTTAGTTTACTGGGAGCGATGTAAAGCATGTAAAGTAACTATTAAGTGCTAGGGTATTCCCTACCAATACTCTTATGCAGGTGAGCTTTTTGCATCCTAAAATACAATAAAATCGTTAAGTTTATTATTCTTTTAAATGTTTGCTTGTTTGACTTGAGAAAGAGGGCTTCAGAGACATATTTATACTTACACATGAGAAAAGTATAGCTGGTACTGACTTTAAACTCAAATAATTATCAAATGAAGTTTCTAGGTACTTATTTTTAAAAGTAAGATGGGAGTTAATATTTCAGTATTTACCAACAAACAAAATAACTGTGTTTGAAGAATTTGCTATCTTTAGGTATGCTATTGCAAAGTTCATTTTCAGTTTTTTTTTCCCCAATAAGTGAGAAGATGGACTGAGCTCTGTTCCCCATGATTTTAAAGTGAAAACTATTTTGTAAGGTAGTATAAGGACATGTTTTAAAAACATGATATAGTTTCTAGCTTATTTTCCAGGGACTTTTTAATTATAACTCTTGAAAATTATTTGAATTGGTAGATTGACTACAGTGTAATGCAGATTGGTATCATTACCTTATGGCTACTTTTTCATACCTGCCAAATAGGTTCAGAGATTCTGTTTATTAAAGACAGTGTGATTCTCAGACTTGAGTTTTCTGAACCCCTTTACAGTCTTAAAAGTTATTGGGGACTTCAAAGAGGTTCTATGAGGTTTTGCTTCATATTTATCACAGTAGAAATTAAAACAGGCATTTTTAAAGTAAAGAATATACAAGCACATATTCCATTAGCCATCAGAGTGATGTTGTGATCACACATGTAGCCTTTGGAAAATTCCTCTACACTTGTGAGACAGTGAAAGTGAAAAATGCAAATAACATCTTAGTGTTAGTGTGAAAATAGGTTTGACTTTGTGAACTACCTAAAATTGTCTTGGGGACTCAAAGGATCCTTAGAGCACACTTGAGAACTGCTACTGAGTAAGATTGTACAGAGTTGTGTAGACCGTTTGGGGACAACCTGCTGGTACATTTATGGATATACCTAATAGGGATAAATGTTCATATTTTAATGAAAGAGTTGACTTTTACAGACATCCAAAATTAATTTGAACCTAAGCTTCGCAATAAAGATTCAGAGAATAAAGTTGGGGGTCAGAAACAGAAGTTATTAGAATACTATAAGCTCAAATTTGGTACATGTAAGGAATCTGACTGTAGGCATATTCCCAAAAGGAATTTTGATTATAGTATTTATTCTTATTCATTTTTTATTTTTCAGAAAGCATTTATGTGCCTTAGTGCTGGGCACTTGACTTGATACAGGGGGTTGACTTTGGGATAAATAGGATAAGAGTCCCTACCTTAATGGAGCCTACAGTCCAGAGAGTTTTTAAGACGAAGGAAGAAAGGTAAAGGTGTCAGCGAGCTTGGATAGGAGCAGTTATTGAGGCTGATGTCTTGGTTGAAATTGAGAGCCTGAGTATAATGCGAAAGATTTGGGCCTCTCCTCTGGGGTCTCCAGGGCAGTGCTTCTAAAACTTTTTCTCTACAGTAGTTTGTAAAGAAAATGAGTATCTTCTATGTAAAGCTTGAAATTTCATTGAACTTTTTTGGTTTAGCCTTAATATATGACCAGTATATTCAATATAAAAATTCACTGTTCCAAAATATTTGTCTAAATATTAAACAGTACTTAAACAATAAAAATTTCACTAGATGGGTGGAGGGGAACAAAGGGAAAAGAAATTGGGACAACTGAAACAGCATAATCAATAAAGCATATTAAAAAAATTCACTAGAATACTCCATGAATAATATTATTTTTCTTATGTGTTTAATTCTTGTCTAGTACATCCTGCCGCTTAATCCTAGGGCCACTCATTCTTCATTATGCATTGCATTGCTGATGAATCAGTAAAATGAGTCTCTTTTATATCAAGTAGCAGTGAATGTACACTTAAAGTTAGTAAGAAACTTTTACGTAAGCCTACAGTGATTTTGACACTGGAATAAAGAGTATAGGCAAAGAGTATATACCATAGTGGCACATCGTCTTATGGTAGAGTTTCTCAATTTCAGCACTATTGACATTTTGGGCCAGATAATTTTTTGTTATGGGAAGCTGTCCTGTGCTTTGTAGGGTGAGAGCAGCATTCCAGGCATCTATCTATCCATTAGATGCCAGCTATTTCCTTCCCTTGCCCTCCCAGTTGTGACAACCAAAAAATGTCTCCATATATCACCAAATGTTCCCTGAAAGCCAAAATTGCACCAAGTTCAGAACCACTGATTTATAGGAATGTTTCTGGGAAAAGAAACTCTATTGGATGACAAGGGTTAAATTAAAATGATTGACCATGAAATACATTCTGGATAGCGAATAAAGTGTATTAAAAGAAGGCATCAGTGAACTTAATAAAGTAGGAACTAATTGAGGTACCAGTGGGGGAAAATGATATTGAACAAAGATGGTGGCTAGAAAAGGAAAGAGCATCAAGTTTGTGATGTAACTTGTGAAGCAGCATGCTCATGTCTGGGTAGAGATACCTGATGGGAAGGGGAATTAAAGGTCATTGACAATCTGGGTGAATGAAAAAAATGAAATTAAAAAAATGTGTATTCAAGGTGTTAGAGGTACTTTTCTGGTCATCCCTCAGTTTCTTTTTTCTCTTCTTGCCCCTTAAATATCGATATTCTTCAAAGTTTGGTTCTAGGCCTTGATCTTTTCAAACTAGGTCTGGTTAGGTGATTACTGAGCACCTTCTGTTTTATGTTAGATGAATGGGTGTGTTTTAAATTAGATTTGGAAAAAGCTTTATGTAGTCTGGACTTGGGTACCCATCACTGCTGTTCCCAGAGCTACCTGTGTGTGGTTAGTAAAATCCATATCAGTCTGGCTTTCTCTTCCCTGAACTCCAGATGGACAGAGCTAGTTATCTCTACTGGACCTGTCTTCTGGGGTGTGACATAGGTGCTTTACAAACTCAACATTTCACAAAACAGGTGTTTTTAATTTTTGAAAAGAAGGGAAGGAGAAAGAGAGGGAGAGAAACATCAATATGCAAGAGAAACATGGATCAGTTGTCTTTCACATGCCCCTAACTGGGGACCCAGCCTGCAACCCAGGCACGTGCCCTGACTGGGGAATCAAACCAGTGACGTTCTGGTTCGCAAGCTGGCGCATAGCTGACCAAGACACACCAGCCAGGGCCACAAAAGAGTTTTTGAAATACCTTCAAAGACTTGAATCTTTGTAACGGTACTTCTTTTACTTCCAGTGTTTCCTACCTAATGAATTTATTTCCTTAACTAATATCTATATCTTGCCAAGCACTCCGCTGTTCAGGGCCTGCATACTAAGGGAATAGATATTGTCCCTGTCCTCATGGAGTTTACATTCCTTATCCCTCATATCCAGTCATTGGCCAAGTCTACTGAATTATTTTTAACTTCCCAAATATATGAATCCTCTCTCACTTCTAAGTGGTCCTCTCCCAGGAACACTAATCTACTGTACTTTACAATCTCAGGTCTTTCCCAAGCTGGCTTAGTTGTTTCTCCTGAGTAGTCCCATAGCACTATAATATTACCCCTATCTTATTACTTATAAACTGTATTTTAGTTGTCCATTTACTTGTCTAGTTTTTTCTTGTAAGTTAAAGTCTAGATTTTAGAAATCTGAATGAGCATTTTAGACATTGACCTAATGTTTGTACTGGGTAAGTCTGTTCTGAGGGATAATATAATCCAGTCAACAAAGGCATGGACAGTTCAAATTTATCTCTGCAAACTACCAGCTCTATATCTTGAGTAAGTTGCTTAGCCTCCCTGATTCCTCAGATTCCTCATCTATGGAATGGGGATACTAAGGTGGGCCTCATAGGGTGTTTTCTATACAGAATGATAACAGTTAAGAATAACAACCTTAGGGTTTGCATAGTCGAAGTTTTAAAACTAGTGATACTCAGTGGGAAAAGGCAGATGATAATTGGTTTAGAAAGTTGAAAAATGCTGCTCTAAACTATTTTTTCCCTTTGAAAGCTCTTTGACAGATTGAGAGATGAAAATCCAGATTTTAGGGAGAAAATTATAGCAATCAACAGTGAACTTACCCAACCTAAACTGGCTCTTAGTGAAGAAGATAAAGAGGTCATCATAGAGTCTACCAATATTATCTTCCACTGTGCAGCTACAGTAAGGTTTAATGAAAATTTAAGGTAAGTAAAGCTATTTCTCTGATATTTGAACTTCAGTGTGGTTAAAAGATCTAATTTGAATTCTACTTCTCAGTCGAGTTGTTTTGATAGTGATTTGAAACTGTCATTTGTAGCTTTCAGTGTTCACATAGTGTGAACAGAATTTCCTTTCTCTTGTTATCAGTTTAAGAACATTGGATAGCTAGTGTGTATTTATTAGAAAAAGTTGCCATGCATGTAATTATAGGACAGGGGAAAGGCACAAAATGGGAGTTACGGAGTAGAAGAAAGAAGAGTTCACCTTGGGTAGGAATGCTAGTCTTTACAACTAATAATGTTTGTTTCCTCTTCCCTCCATTCTTTCAGCAGCTTTATTTTTCTACTCCACATATACCCATCTGAAAATTTTAAACAATTGGGCTCAGGTTTGCAGAGTAAGATAAAGTGGCTTATAAATTTAAGTAATACCTTGTTTTTGTTTTAAAACTTTGTTAGCAGTGTTAGGGGCAAGGTACATTGGACATAATTTTAATTAAAAAAGAATTTGAACTTCCTTCAAGATACCTGTTTCAAGAAAAAAACATTTTAATTGTTGACGGTTTTGAAAAAAATCTAACATATGCATTTCAAATAATGGTATTTAATTCAGAGTATTCTTTTTGAATGTATGTTCAAAAATACAGTGTTAAAATGTTAATTTAATTGTATGATCTTATGACAGTTAAGTTGGTGCAGACTTCTTTAGGTTTCACAATTACCTGAAGGCTTTTTTGTTAAAATGCTTTTAAATTAAATTCTTTAATTAAATTGAGATTATCCCTTATATTGCCTTATATAGAAATATAAACCTTAATTTATATTATATAACATGACAGTTCAAGTGCCAAAGCATTGCAATGTATTTTGCCTATATTCCAGGTGAGGGTACTATAAAATAGTCTCTTACATTTCTCTAATAGTGCTTTATAGTTTTTAGGGTATTTAGTATTTTCTTATTTGTTATTTTATTCCATGCTTATGTTACCCACTATAATAGTATAGGCAAATCTATTTCATACTTGAGGAAGCTGAAGCAGCATTGTGAAGTGGAAAGGTAGTGAGCGTTGGAATCCCATACCTTAATTCTGATCATAACTTCATTTTTATTATCTAGTGATAATTATTTATTATTTACTTTTTAGTTCCTTTTATGCAGCAATTATGTGTTCATGATTAAAAAATGACAAAATTTTATTAGAACTGTTGTATAACCACATTTTCATAAAATGTGTGTATATGTATATGTGTATTTATAGACATGTCTTTTAATATTTGCCCATTATCTTTGGGTAGTGTAATTACAGTTAGGTTTTTAGTATGAAATAGTCAATCTAACAGGTTTTTTTCCCCTGTAGTTCTAGCTTTTATGATTTTTTTAATTACTTTTTTTTCATACCAAAAGAAAGAGTTCACACAGCCTTTTAGAAACTTTTCAAGAAAAAAGTATATAGCTACTAGGTAATTGTGTTATGTATAGTCTTCATTGGAACAGACAATGTTAATTAGGGTGAAAATAATCGAACTAGCCTTTGTGAGGAGGACCAAAGTACAGTACTTATAGGGTACCTTTGTTCTTTTTTTCTGTTCCCCTGGGGTACGCAAGGGTACCATTAATGAAAGGGAAATCTTTTTCAAGATTATTGTTTCTTATTTTACTAGAGATACCGTAGAGGATGGGGTAGACAAGTGAACAAGAAAATTTATTTTTCTTTTCTTCCTTGTCAAGGCATGTATGTTTGCTGACCAAAGCCTCATTACTGAAATTATTGTTTTCTATGAAGCAATTTTAATGATACTACAGCATTAGATTTGGGCTAGACATTCTAAAATACTGTAGATTGGCATATAATAACTACTTATAAAACAGTTACTCTTTATAACCACTTTTTAGGTTAACCCACAAATAAGAAATGGCACACTATACCCAATATAAATTTCCCGCAGATTCTATATACAAAGTCCATACAGTATAATAGAGGAAATAGAATATGTTTAAATAACCATAATGTAGGATAGAAAATAAGGAGTTACTGAAAAGTAACATTTTTAGCAAGAGCCTTGGGTATGGTTTAAATTACAGGTGTGTGAGTCACCTACCCTAAGATTAATTCGTCCTTACACATTTCTGTCTATATCTTCATTAAGTTTTTAAAAATCAGCAATATTGACGAAGTCTCATCTAGGTAGTATTTTCTCAGAGGTGGGAAAGAGGGGAAGGAGAGATCAGAATGGCCTGGGGAGCTTATTTAAAATGTAGTTTCAGAGGCTTCACCTCAGACATTAAGAAGTGTCTGAGGATGAGGTCCAGCAATAGGCATTTTTAATAAGCTCTCAGGTGTCCTGTCATATGAAGTGTGAGGTCTCTGCTTTAAAAGTCTTAGAAGTATCAGTGTAGATTTTGAACAACCCAGCATATCTGTAGAAGACAGGTGAGCAAGAAAATATTACCTGCAGCTCAAGCAAGTTTTCCTTCCTTCCTTCCTTCCTTCCTTCCTTCCTTCCTTCCTTCCTTCCTTCCTTCCTTCCTTCCGTCTTTCCTTCCTTCCTTTCTCCCTCCCTTCCCCCCATTTCTAAAAGTTTCCATGTTAATGATGGATTATAATTACAAAAATTTGTTCATTTATCCCCACCCCTACCCCAAGGCCACTGTCACTTAGTATGCATTTATGACTCCAGTTAACATAATGAAAACATTGTTTTTGTTTAGTACTAAATACTTTCTGATATAACATTTTAGGGTCTCAGCCTGAATTTCAGTCGTTGAAAGTGGATGGTGATAAAATGAGTGAGGTTTCTGGCCTGGCAGGGATACTAAGAGTTACTTATGTTGGCACAAAATGCCTTCAGGTTTGGGCTCTCAGGTACAGGTGGGTGGGGAAGGGGTAGAAAGGCACCGGAGAGTTTCCTTTCTCAAGTTATTCCTTATTTCAGTGACCCAGAAACTCTGTCACCATCCTCAGGAACAGAATATCCTTTGTGTTCTGCTCCTAAAACATTACTGTCCTTACCCCTATTGTTTTGCAAATGAAAAAGAAAATAGCACATTGCCTTGAAGTCTAGTGGATAGTATCCTCTCTGTCAAATGTCTCTCCTGGTGGAGTTCCATTTCAACAGATTTCCCCCCTCCCTCAGTTGAGATAAGGCAGAAAAAGGATGCATTCAAGATTATAAGACCCCAACCCACTTTATTTTTTTAAAATCTTTTTCTGGTATGTTTTCATAGGCTCTTGGATACTGTTAAATTAAGAGAAAAATAAGACACATGAATTTTTCCTTTTGTGAATTATTTCTTGTTCCTGGTGACCCAGAACTTGTTGTCCCGTCCTTAGGAACCTGTAACAGAATATTCTCTGTATACCTCTTCCAAAACATTGTTTTGCAAATGTGATAGACTTCAAAGCACTGCTTTATAATCAAGTGGACCAGATTCTATCTGTGACATATCCTGGCCGCTTAAAAGAATGGCTGGTTTTTTTGGTTAAGTAAATGTAAGAATTTTAGAAAGTACTCAAAAGTGTTTTAGTTAAAGAAATTTTTTTCTTGTTATTTATTTTTGAACATATATGGTTTTACATAAAATGTAAACATAGAATTTCAATTTTACTTAGAGAAACAATCTCCCTATTTCAATTATTTTTTTCTGCATATTTACTTTTGTATTTGGAAGTATTTCTAATACATTTCAAAAAGGGACTATATAGATCATTTTGGGGTCTTGCATGTAACTCTTAACACATGTAGCAGTTTTATTATAATACCCCTTTTGTAATAGTGTTAAAAAATATTTGGATTAATTGCTATGAAGAAGGAAATAAACATGTTCTTACTTAGTTTTATATTATTATAATTTAATGTTTCTGAATTTTGACTGTTTTACGCAGCATTAGCGTTTTAAAATTACTTAACCATTCTAATTTCTTCTCCTGATATATCCCTATCATGAAATAAAGATTCAAAAGAAGTCTAATATAACTTCTAAACAAAGAAAAGCCAAAGACACAGAAATGATCTGTATTTATTTCTGGATAATTAAAACTTATTGATTTGTACTTTTATTTTTAAAATTCTAATGAGATTTATTTTATAATCAGAAAATATTTCTTTTTAAACATGACTGATAGAATGGATGTACTTCATATTGAAATAAAATACATGAAATTGAAACTAAGGAATCTGTTGTAAAGAAACAGTCTCTGTCTCTATCTCTCTAATGGAAATAAGATTTTTTTTTAAAGCAGGTGAAAACAATGACATAGCCTCACAATTTTTTGTTGTCACTTTTTCTTTTACAGAGATGCTGTTCAGTTAAATGTGATTGCTACACAACAGCTTATTCTCCTTGCACAACAAATGAAGAATCTGGAAGTATTCATGCATGTGTCAACAGCATATGCCTACTGCAATCGAAAGCATATTGATGAAGTAGTCTACCCACCTCCTGTGGATCCCAAGAAACTGATTGATTCTTTAGAGTATGTTTGTTTGAAATTCACATACATTTGTTTTGATCCTAAAACTTTGGGTCCAAGTTTATATAGATATGTATCTCTTGGTCAATTTCAGTTTCTCCCTCTTCACCCCTTTCCATATGTATGTTTATGTATGTATATACATGTATATACACACACATATATACACACATATATACACACACATATACACACACCTGCATGCATTTATCTCTTGTTTATTCAACAAACTATTCTATATCTACCATGTTTTTTTTCTTTTTTGTATATATTTATATCCAAGTGACTATTGGTGACGTCAATGTGGAGCTTTCACTTTGACTAGGTGTGATGGTTGGAAGAAGGCCTTTGAACAAGCATCCACGATATTAGGGACTCTGTTTGCCAGGCAATCAATCCTAGTGACTAAATACCTTATACCTATGGGGACTAATGACTACCTATTCATTAGAAAGGTTCTAATTTATTAAAAGATTATCCTTTTTACTTTGCCCAAGTATATCAATAGAGGTACCTTTAATTATTAGGAAATCAGAGGAGTCATGATCCTTTAATTGATACTGGGAGTGTTAATGTTTGTCATCTTTCTGAGGACTTGGATACTATCAACAATTATTGCGTGAAAAATATTTGGATATGGCGTAAGTAAAGTATGCTTATACCATGGCCAAGTTTTCATTTGCTTCATTCAGCCTGTGCTTTCTCGTCAAGTGAAACAACACAGGATCAGAGCAAAAGCAAAAATCTTTTTACTTTTATAGCCTGTAATTATAAAAACCTTTCAGTGTCCATCCTATCTTCGTATTTGTTAGTCCTTATAATATTCCTGTAGTTTCCCCTCAAGTCTTCTTTCTTCCCAGAGATTCTGTCCACTTTAAGCTCCTCAGTTATCATCACCTGCTCTTTTAGTCCAATGCTTTTCTTAGTGTCTTTTCCAAGTTCCCCCATAAAATAAGACTAGATCCTTTTCTTTAAGGTTTTCCTGCTAATCACTATGAGAAAGCAGACAGATTATGATAATAAAACTTAAAATTATATGTCTTTACTAAGATATTCTTAGGATAAGAATATCCTAAGATATTAGGACCATTTCTAAGATGGTCCTAAATATCTACCTCATTTTCCTCACAGGCCAGTAGGCAGAAGTTTTTAATACCTTTAGGAAAAGTTGAGTGGAAGTAATGAAGCTTTTTACTTTTTCTCTTATTAGTAGTTGGTATATCCAAATATTTAAGTTGCTGAGAAAGAGCATGTAACCTTATAATTTTATTTCTTCTTTCCTTACTTTCCAAGAAATCTAGCTAACAAATAATTTTAGGATAGCTCATGAATTGGGCCTGTAAACACACTCTAATGATGAGGCTTACTGGCTAAAGTCTTTCCTTCATTTAGCTAGTTTGTTGTTTTTTTCTTTAATGTAGCAACGTCTCTTCCATTTCTCCAAGTCATGTCCATTATGGACTTTTTCCTTAGTTGATAAGCACTACCCTTCAGTTTTTGTTAGTATTCTTTTCCTTTTACACACAAAAAGTATTTCCACATACAGAAGAAAATTTATCTTGATAATCTCTATTCTATGCTTCCTCATCAGTTAGTATGGCTCTCATTGGAGTGTGTCAATATACCAAGTATACAATTATGTATACATAGCCTTATAGACAGTAAGGGAAAAGTATCTGAACACAAGTACATAACATATTGGAATCAGATATTTAGACTGGGAAAGACCATAGATATCACCGTCCTTTTACAGATTTCCAGAGTAGTCCTTTTCTTTAGAGGCACTGAGAAAATTGGAGGAATTTTATGATTTCATAGGAGGTTGCTAGTTGAATTTTTTCACTGCTTAAATACCTTCTTTATTAAAAAAAAAAAAAATTTGGATATTGATAGCTCTGCAAAATACTTCTGTCCCAAATCCTCAAACCCTTTCCACATGTCCTTCCTAAAGAAACAAAATAATTTGTTCTTTGTGCCCATTCGCATCTAATTTTTAAAAACATGTAAGACTCAAAATCAAATGTTTCTCTTTCATTAGTAATTTTAAACTTAAAATTTTAAATACTTAGTGGCACTTCTTTTTTAAAATTAGCTTATCAGACTATTTTATCAGGGGAAAAGTCAATTCAAGGCCTTAGAATAGAAATTCCCTGTTTCTAAAAGCAAATGACATTGAAAAGCCCTTTTTCTCTCCTGGAGTTTGTAATTACTAACAGAACCAGCTCACAGGTGGACTTTCTACTTGATGTTAGGTATTGCTGAGGTACTTTTGGACTGCCACTGTGAAGTGTAAAGGGAGGGGTGAGTGGGATGGGATAATACCAGCACAAAAGAGTGAAGAGGCTGGGACCACAGAATGGAAGCTTTCTGAGCAGTGGAATGAAAACAGCCAAATCCTGAGAACCCGCTTCTTGTCAGGCTTGTTTGGGGTAGTCGAAGATGACTACAAGTGTCAAGCAAAATACTGCACATAATACCAGAGGCATGGAAACTACTGAGCAGGTTCCAGAAAAAATAACTACAGATGGAGATGATCCTCTAATTGAATTTTTATAGCATAGTTCAATTTATTTTTATTGTTTACCCTAGTTTTGGTAGTCTCGCCAGTGAGAGCGTACAGTTTTCAGTGCTTTGCCTTCAATAGGTTACTAGACCTTTCCTATTAATTTATGTATGTTCTTTGCGAAAGTATATAATTAATATGGTGTTCGGTGGGTATATACAGAACTATAATTCCTAATCTGAAGCCCATGGGTCCAGATGTATTTTGGAATTTTTTGGACTTTAGGAAAGAATAGAATCTATGTACTATATAATAAGTTCAATTAGGTTTGAGGTCACAACCCTGATCAAGCACATGATGTATATGAATATTCACATGAAGTATTAAAAATTATCATAAATCAGCTCAAATCACCTTTGCTTCCTTCCATATGATTTCTGAAAAAACTAGTTTTTCAGACCTTTTTGGTTATAGAAACTGGGCATAAGAGATGTGGACTTAAAATTGATGTATAATGAAAGGAAGACTAGCTTTGTATTTTTAGTAAAAGTTGCTAGATCGTTTGAGCCAGAGCAACAGATATGTTTGACTATGTAAAGTAAGTGTTTTTTTTATTTTATAGTAAACTATCTGAAATATTTTTGCATGCAATTTCTTTGTTTACTAGGTGGATGGATGATGGCTTAGTAAATGATATCACGCCCAAATTAATAGGCGACAGACCCAATACATACATATACACGAAAGCATTGGCAGAATATATTGTACAACAAGAAGGAGCAAAGCTAAATGTGGCAATTATAAGGCCATCAATTGTTGGTGCCAGTTGGAAAGAACCTTTTCCAGTAAGTTGTTAGAAATCTTTTAAATAATTGGAACTGAAATTTTTAAGTCATAATTCCGTATTTAAAGAGGTGGCAGTTTGATTTAAGAGCAGATGTTATTCACTGAATATGGTGTAAGGTCACAAAGCTGTTTCCATTAACAGAATGAAGCACTTTTATTGGTACTTTTATTTCTAATTTAATGCTGTGTGTTTAGGAATGCAGATCAACATTCAAAAGATTTTAATTGAAAGTTAAAGACTATGATGTCTTGATCAACATCATAGTTGTGATGTGATTGATAGTTTTCTTTGTGCTTGCTAAGCTTGGACTTTTGACACATAAACATTTGTTGGCTTTTAAAATTATTTGCTGATTAGCTTCCCTTGCAGAAGTGGAGAGAGTGGAGATAAGAATATTCAGGATCTTATTTCATTTGCTTTTTACTACCAAAAAGGGGCAAGTCTTCCAAATTGTCTACTCCTCCCTGTGTAGATAACAAGCTAAGAAAGATATAAGAGATATCTATGATAATTTTCTCTAGAAAAGGAAGGCAACGTGGTATTTGTGAGTCCCTGGAGTAAGAAAAAGTATAGACATAAACTAACAGGTAAATTGATTAGCTTTCTATAATGGTAGTAAATGATAGCATGCCCTTTGTAGCTTTGACAATTCTGTTTTCCTCTATTTTATTCAGTAATTTTGAGGATAATTTACCATTTCCTCCAGTCAGGATACTGCATCAAGAAATCACATAAAATCAAACTTGAACAGACTAAATTTAGCAGAAATATTTGATAGGTATAAACTCCTTTTTATAAAATTCTCCTTGCAGAGTTAATGGAAGAGTAAGGTAACCCCTTGAAAATGGTTTTACTAAGTCACTTGCAATCCCAGAGAAACAGTGCTTCTATTTGGGAAGAGGAGAAATAGTCTGGCTGGAATCTAGTCTAATTTTTAGTTTATAAAATAAAATTACCAAGTATATATTTGGAGTTGTAGATGTCACATAATAAATCTCTAAGTTACATAATATTTATAAACTACCTACCTTTTTTTATTTTTGGTATTAGGGATGGATTGATAACTTCAATGGACCAAGTGGTCTTTTTATTGCGGTAAGTAAACCTTTAGGTTTATTTAATTTTTTTTTTCTGTTTTCTGTATATCTTTATATTATGTATGTACTCTGGCTATATACATTAAGGTGTTGTTTTTAATTTTAACAAAGGCAGGGAAAGGAATTCTTCGAACAATGCGTGCCTCCAACAGTGCCCTTGCAGATCTTGTTCCTGTAGATGTAGTTGTCAACACAAGTCTTGCGGCAGCCTGGTATTCCGGAGTTAATAGGTACATGAGGTCGCTTGTTAAATATGTAGTAACTGAGAAGGGAAAAAAGAACTACTGACTAAAGTTAATCCCTCAGTCTTGATATTCCCATACATATCTACACACATATATATATATATATGCATTATCACTTTCAACTGTAAGAGTTGGCTTATTACAGGCAATAATAGCAAGTGGTTCCATCAGCAGTAATTAAGACTTAACATTAATTTCATGTACTACCTACAGGATAGACAGGCTTATTAGGCAGTAAAAATGAACCCCCACTGCCGATGTATTTTTTAGTCCAAACTAAAGCTTGTTATGAACTTGGCATAAAGAGCTAAAAATTCACAGAGATTGACTTATATATATCAGATGTCACACTAGAGCAGCTTTCATCAACTCATGGGCCTCCTTTTAAAAGGAAGTAGTAACATTTACAGATAACATCTAAACTTTAAGCTTCTCAGGAATTTTTGTTTTCTAATTAATAAACTGCCCTCATTTTTGAAGTCAGTATTTTTTATATTTAAAAAAAGGAGGAATATAATTATATGACTATAGTTTGTGGTGAAGGGGGTTCAGTCCATAATATTTTCAGCTAGAGCCTCTGAAACTGGGGAGATAGGAAGAGCCGAGAGTATTGGTTGCTTTTCTTACATTTAAAAACTGACAGTTCCATACAAGGAAGAAAAATATGAAAAGAGAGAAAGTCTGTACTTTTTAAATAAATAAATTGTTGGTGGGGGGAAGAAGGGGTATAAATAGTCATTTAGATGCAAAAATTAATCTTTTAAGGATAATTTAAAAAATAATGTAGCAAAGGTACCCATCCGCATTTTTCCCCTGCTTGAATATCATATAAGATTTAGATTGGACAAGTTTGGCCTTGTTTTACGTTTCATTGCCTTGATCTTTTTTTTTTTTTTCAGACCAAGGAACATCATGGTTTATAATTGCACAACAGGCAGCACTAATCCTTTCCACTGGGGTGAAGTTGGTATGAATTTACCTGTGTTTTTGACTGTTAGAATAAGTCTTAAAGAACTTAAAATATTCTCTGAGTTTTTATGTCAGAAGAATCCATGAGACATTAAGGCCACTGAGTCACCAATTTATTCTTATTTTAATTGCCATCTTAAGAATATCTACCAAATATTGCCTTCTTCTTAACATTGTTTTACAAATTTAAAAATACCCTGCTCTTTATTCCCTCCCCAACCCACCCTCGTCTGACCCTTACTATTTTTCTGCTGCCATTTGTAGCAGCCCTCATGAACACCTGTGGCACGGAAACAGTGCTGTTTTTCTGTGGTTGGGCACTTTCAGTGCTGATGTTGCCTATCCATAGGCAATAGCACTTCCAACTACAAGAGTTGGTATATTATAGGAAATAGCTAGTGTTCCAAAGAGTAATAAATGAAGCAGCTAGCAAGTAGGATACATGTTGCTAGGATATTTTCTATTAATTAATCTATTTAAATTTACAAATTCACAGCAGGTAGTGTGTATGCTGTGTTGCTTGCTCTAAAATGGGAATAGTATAACTTAAAGCCTACTGAAATTCTTTTTTAAGATGGTTTATGTTTTCAAATTTAAAGTAAAATGTATTTATGGCATTGATTTAGTAATAGGTCTTATTTTACCTCTACCTGAACAATTTTTGTTAGTCTTGTAGATCAATTTTGACTTTAAAGTAAGTCTTTTATGTTCTTTATTCTAAGGTTTTTCTGAGGCATTTTTTATTTTGACTTAAGGATTGGCCTTTAGAGTATATAAGGGAAAAAAATCTAGGGAAATTTTACTTTTATGATAATTACAATATTTAAAAGTCTTCTTTTAATAATCTTAACACACTTTAAGTGAGAGGGGCTTTTTTTGTACTCTTTCATTGTGATATAAAGCTTAGTAAAAATTAAGTTGAACATTATTTTTTAGTGAATATCTCAATATACATTTCCATTAAAGTATTAACATAGATGATTATAGATTTGATTGTGTTGACATCGCATAACCTAAATAAATTACAGCAGAAGTTAATTTGGGTTGTTTTAAGTTGTTGATGTATGTTAATTTGAGCAACTTAAGGATGATGATTTTCCTTTTCTTTTTTAAGTAAGTATAATAATAAGAATCTGGAAAGAGGAACAGAAAGAAAGAAGCTATCGTGAGAGGTGAAATAGAAAGTGACATTGTAAACTGACATAGGTAAAACATTAAAAGGATTTTTAAGAGTGAATTTTCACAAAAATTTATTCATCTAAATAAAATTCATAAATAGTGGCAGTTCTAAAACCACTTGAGTTCAGCAGTCTAATACCCATATTCTCTTAGATACTATAGAGAGTAGAAAAGTTTTTTTAAATGAGCAAACTGACATCTTTGGTAAAATATTTTGCTTTGTAAAAACATGATTTTTTTTTTCAAAACTTTATTACATGGTTATTATCAAAGCTGTTGCACAACTTTTCTTCCTCAGAATACCATGTAATTTCCACTTTCAAGAGGAACCCTCTCGAACAGGCCTTCAGACGGCCCAATGTAAATCTAACCTCCAATCACCTTTTATATCAGTACTGGATTGCTGTGAGCCATAAGGCCCCAGCATTCCTGTATGATATCTACCTCAGGATGACTGGAAGAAGCCCAAGGTAATGGTGACTAGCTCTGTCTTATCTGTTCCTCTGACTGTTCAACAACCCATGCTTACACTAAAATGCATATTAACTCTGTATTTGTTTATGCTTATGATAAGGCTTAATGGCCTTTTATGAATGAGAAGACTCTTGAATTTAAGACTTTGTCAGAAAAGCAAAGGTAGTGTTGTAATTCACTCTAATTCTAAAATTTGGATGATAAATTATTGTCATGTGCTGAATTCTAGGTCTAACTTTAGGTATTTTTTTCTGAATAACAAATAACATTCAAAATGCTTTGATGCTTATTTTTCCTACAGGATATTATCTAACTCATTCCTTCAAGATGAATCCTTTAAATCAAGTATTCAGGCGCCCCCAAATTAAGTTTTATTCCAACAACTTATTGCTTCATTATTGGAAGGGTGTCAGACATACAGTACCTGCATTATTGCTCGATCTTGCACTCAGGTTGACAGGTCAGGAACCGTGGTAAGAAGAATAGAAATAAATACACTATGTATTGGTAAGGTGGTGGAAGCTTGCTGGAGAGACAAAAAGTCGCTAGCATGAGCTTTACCTTTAGAATTACTAACCTGATTAATCACAATCAGGATGCTAGGACATTTCTTAGAAATTGGGGATATTTGAGGAGACTAACTGGATCTCAGCTTACTGATCCTCCAAAATCCCATAATATAGGAAATGTCCAACATCAAGATTGTCATTGTTATTATAAGCTGAAATTGAGCCCTTCTCCTCTTTCCTTTAAAAACGTAGGGGTAGTTTTATAGGGGATTATGGGTAAAATGTTTTGCTTTAAGTAGACTGCAGTTTTATATGAAAAACATAGGATGCTTCTAGAAAATTAATTGCTTGAACTATCTCAGCTGCCCATTCAGCTTATAATATGTTACAATTTTTGACTAATTTCCAAGTTGGGAATATCATTTTTTTTTTTAAGTTGACGATTGAAAAACTTTCTATTTTCTTATAGTTGTTATAGCCTTTCTTTTTGCTTTCTTTTATTTTTTATTGAAACCCCACAATTTTTTTAAAAGTCCTCCTGTTTTTACCACAATTATAATGAAATGTACCATTAAATATTTATTTTTTAACTACATTGGCATTATAGTGGAGTCTTTGATTGGAGAGTTCAGGATTTGAATATTTATGTATAATAAAGAAGATGCTGATTCCAGAATTTCATTAACTGCTCAAAAAATAAAAGTGAGATATCTACCAGTTACAGTGTATCAGGACCTGAGTTACTTGTAGGGATTTTCTATGGATTCAGTTATCCATTATGTTTCTTAACTCTGTATGTTTAATATAGAATTATTGAGGGGTGTTGAACAACTTTAGGTAAACACATGCTTAATGGAAAAGAAAGATCCGCAATATATCCAAGTTAACTAGAATTATCTGAAAAGTACAGTATTTGTTACTAGCAGTGTTCTTTGTGGCAGAAAAGCAGATGTAAATTTATAAGTGATGGCAGTGCATGCTTTCTTGATATTAATGAAATTGTTGCAATTTAGAACAGAAAAGTTAAAACTAGGTCAAAAAAGTAAAACAGGTTAAATGTATCACAATGCCTTACAGAAAAAAAAGGGGGGGGGAGGCTTAGTAAACTTGAAAAATGGGTAACAAAGTTTATTAAATAATTTATATAAGATGTTGCCTCATAGCAAATCATCTCAAATTTAGTGGCTTAAAACAGCAGCAGTGATTTTATTTTAATTTATTATTTCCTCTCAATGTTCATTGGTACCTAAGTAGCCTTCTTAACCTAATTCCTGCCCATAAAAGGCTGGGAGTCTAGTCTCTAGGGCACAGGGATCAGCTTCTGTAAAGGGCTGTCTGGTTACTGTTGCAACTACTTAACTCTCCTCTTAATTGTAGCCTCCATTTTGCAATTACTCAGCGTGATATCCCTAGACGATATGTACTTGAATAAGCATGGCTGTCTTCCAATAGAACTTTATTTACACAAACAGGTAGATTTGGCTCTAAGGCTCTGGTTTGCTAATTCTTGATCCAGAGGCCTCTTCTCATTTTGTACTCTCTCTGTCTCTTTTAAGTGTAAACTGATATGATCCCCTTTAAAACTGTGGGTTTCCCAGTATTTATTTTAAAACAGTTTCCATTAGACCAAAGCTATACCCGTAGATATCTTTGAGACATATCCTTCTCTGTCTTGCGTTCTTTATGAGGTTACTATGGGACAACACCCTTAGATCTTAGATTCTTGTCTCTTAGATTCTTAAACTAGCCTCTTAGATCCTTCCTCTTTAACGGTAGGGTTTCTATGAGACATTCCTTTAGGATCTGGAATATGCCTTTTCTTTGAAAGGTTTTATGAGATTCTTTTTGAAAGAATTAAAAATGTCTGGTGGCTTTGGCTAGAAATAAACGATAAAGATTTATTCAAGGGTCTTAGGGTTTGCAAACTAGAAATACTAGGCAATACTAAAAATACTCTGAGGAAGAAAGAAAAGGTAAGAGACTTTATAATAATAGGTACATTCTTGATAAGAATCAGTCCTGCATTCTTAGCATTGAATTGGTCCAGGGCAGTTATTTGTCAGATGTCAGTTGGTCTAGAATCTGGAAGATGGGTGTCAGGAGGTCTGGTCACATCTGGTTATATGGATAATGGAGGTCAGGTGGATGTCATGTGGTCTGGATAGGTGAGTCCTTCAGGGGCTAATCAGAGGGTTGTCTGGAGGTCTGGTGTATATTCAGGTATTGACACACAACAAATTAATGTATATTCAGTCATTGACACAGGACTGAAAAGTTCAAAGTTTAAATTCCCAGACTAGTTAAAGCCAAGAACAGTATTGTTTCCTCATGCATCAACCTAGTTCATTTTAGTAATTTAGCAGCTTGACTATAGTGACTCCATTTTATTTCTTCACTCTGTTTTCCTCAGGTACTATCTTGGGTCTTTTTGAGGTCTTAACCGAATATCTTACATCTGCATTCTGGATTTGACCTATGCACAGAAGCCATTTTTTAAATGAATTCCCAGCTGGCGTTTTACATTGCCTCTAAATTCCACTCAAACAGATAGTTCAGTTTTTAAAGATCATCTTTGTCCTCTTTGAGGAAGTCTTGGCTAGATCATTGGGTTAGTGCAATTTCTATTTTTCATGTTACCACAGGTGATGGTTTTGTTCTTCCAACTCCCAACAATATTTTTGTCACTTTCCTTTAAGGCCTCACCAGCAGGTTCATTAAAGCCCTTTAAGACTTCCACTAAAATTCTTTTCTTGGTCCTTCCAGGTTTCACCAGTGGTCTCCTCAAGAGCCTTTTAGATTCTGTCTATCACTTGATTCTAAAGTCAATACTACATGTTTTAGATTTTTATTATAGCAGCTACACATACCCAGTTCTAAGATTGTTCCTTTTATCTGTGCTGCATGGCAAATCGCCTCAAACTTGGTATCTTAAAACAACAACCATTTTATTTATCTCTTATGATTTCTGTGGGTCAGGAATTCTAGAAGGATTTGGCTGTGCAGTTCTGTCCCAGAGTCTTTCAAGTATTTATAGTCAGATAGGAACTGGAGAAGGTACACTGGAGGGAGTGGAGGAGGAGAGGAAGGGAGCAGCTGGGATGGCCCAGTATCTTTTCTCTTCATGTACTCTCAGAGCCTCTCTGTGTGGCCTCTCCACATGGACTAGTTTGGGCTTCTTCACAGCATCACAGCCTCTAGGGGAGTTGGACAGCAATACGTGGCAACGGAAGGCTTCAAGGGTGAGTATTCCAGCAAGCCAGGCAGAAAGTTCTTTCACCTTCTTACCTACCCTTGGAAATCATGCTGTGGCATTTCCACCTCATGCTATTGGGTATAATTTACCTTCATTTCTTGATGGGAAGATAGTCAAGGTGATATTATAGGTGAGCATGTAGGATGGGAGATAATATTGCAGCTACCTTTGGAAATTAAACTATGCTTGAAATAGGAAACATCAAATAAAGAATCCTCTTATCTGAGGTTTGCCCTGTGTGAGGCTTTCCAATCAGGAATTATCCTTGACCTCTGGGAGCTTATAGTTTAAAACCAAAAAGAGACATGAAGGTTTCTTATTTAGGCAGTTTTATACATGTTAAATACAAAGTCGTATAATATATATTATCTAATTTGTTCAGATACTGAGCAAGATACTGGGCTTTATACCTTATATTGGGGCCTTAGTATAATGCCTACTTCTATATTAAACTAATGTCAGTGAGTGTCCATTTTACTCATTTGCATTATTCTGAGTGTCAGCTAGATAAAAATCTGACTTGCTTTATATCTTGACATAATAAATTTGTAAGTACAACTTAGATATGCATTATATGAATTCCTGGTTAATACTCTTAGAGGACTAGGATATGATACTACTTGTAGAAGCAGTTAACTTATTCACTCCAGCTCTTGAAATATGGTAGATATTTCATCACTGTTAAAAATGACATTTAAAAAAATTGTTCCATGGTCTTTTTTTCTTTTTGTTTTGGGTATTTAGCTTAACTCTTTCTAGTTTAAATTCTATGGCCCTAATATTTTTACTTTTTAAAGATTTTATTTATTTTTAGAGAGAGGGGAAGGGAGGGAGAAAGAGAGGGAAAGAAACATCGATGTGAAAGCGATACATCGATCAGTTGCCTCTTGCACACCCCCAACTGGGAACCTGACCCACAACCCAGGTATGTGCCCTGACTGGGAATCAAACCGCAGCTTTTCGGCTCGCAGGCCAGCACTCCATCCACTGAGCCACATCAGCCAGGGTGGCTCTAATATTTTTTAATCTGTGTAGTTCTCAACAGAGGACAGTTTTGCAGCCCTCAGGGGACATTTGACAATATTTAGAGATATTTTTAGTTAGCACAACTTGGGGATGTGCTACTGGCATCAAGCTGGTAAGACCAAGGATGATGCCAAGTATCTTAGAATGCATATAGACTAAATGTCTATGTTACTGAGGCTGAGAAACCTTGGAGTAGATGGCCATTAAGATCTTGCCCTACTCTAAAGGATTGTGATTGATTATTTTTGTGGGTCACCTTAATAAAAGAATAAATAAATAGTTAGAATATTCAAATATATAGCAATAACATCTTAGGCATTTGCTCTTAGGCTGTGTTTAACCAAAGAGTGATGATGCACAGTTTTGTTTCCCATTATCTCCCATAGGTTTGATAGTCTGTGAACTTTACACATATATGGCCTTTCAAATTTCCTTTTCCCAGTCCAATTTTTTATTGTAATTATTTTTGAATGACTGAAACAGTGATTGGTTTTAGGGTAATTCTGTCACGTGAGTGAATCTGAAGACTAGGTGAGAATTACCAGTGAAAAAGGAATTGGAAAGAAAAACTTAAATAAGATATATGTTGGAAAGCCATGTTAACCAAATATGTGTATATGTGTGATTCACTTCTATACTGGCTGTGACAGTTGACACTGATTTAATTACAAACTTTTTGTATTTTTTGTTGTTTTAGAAAAAATTGTTTGATCTCTTTTCTAAAAGTAGCATGTCTTATACTTTTCTACCAGTGCTTTCTTTCTATATGAACTATTTTTGTTTAAATATAGTCTTTTGAGGCCCAATAATTTTTTTGTATTTAATGGAGGTTTTATTTTCTACTGGCTGTTTTGCATGAACTACAGTTTTTCTTTACATAGTCTATGTTACCTCAGTTTTCTCAATATTCTGGATTCAGGGTATCTTTCTAAATGTATTGAATGTGTCATCAGAATTGCTCAGCTAACTGTGGTACTGTTTTGATCCCTCCCCCGCCCCCCCTTATTTCTGATGAATTTTTCCCCATTTCTAAAGTTCTTGATTTTGGGACTCTCTAAATTACATATAATACTAATCCATATTGTGGGACCATAAATTAAGGGTTTTTTGGGGGGTACTTCTTCACAAATTATTTTTCTGTTTATCAGAAGTTAGGAATTTTTGGTGTGTGTTTTGTTCTCAAAAAATTCTTTCTCCCCTTTCCCTACATACCATAGGTAATTATTCTATAGATGTTACCGCTCAAGTTAGTGTTATGATATCAATGACTTACAGTGAGCCATGATACATAAAATGATAGATTTAAATATTAAGGCCCTTTGCCCTTTCAAAAAGAAGCAAAACAGTATCGAACACCCTTATTTCTATAAGGATGGATATTGGGGATTTAGGAAAATGAGTAAATATCTATTTTAGTAAGTTTTCAGCATGAGTCATTGATTTCATGACACAGAGGATCAAGAATGGTATTTGTCAGTGTTAAAGACAAACTTACTTTATATATATATGGGGGGGAGAGAATGAATATTTCTGTATAATGTAATACAGCATGTATAAATTCACAGGAAATCTTATTATAATGTGGTTTAAGAAAATTTGATATAAAGCATTGTATTTCCTTTGAAAATTAATTTTATGTATCAAAAGACCTTTATTTAGATGGTATTAAATTCATTTACTGCTGCTTAAAAACTTTTATATTTTGGATTCATGAAATATTCTTCCAAATGCAGAAATATTCTTATTACCTGCTAGTTTGGTACATTCGTTGAATTATGTATTATGATTTTACTGTTAATGTCCCAGTTTAGAAACTGGTGCCGTGGGAGGTGATGAGTTTTCTTTTTCTAATCTATGCAAAATATGAATCTGTCATTTTCTTATAATACAGGATGATGAAAACAATAACTCGTCTTCACAAAGCTATGGTGTTTCTTGAATATTTCACAAGTAATTCTTGGGTTTGGAATACTGACAATGTCATTATGTTAATGAATCAACTAAACCCTGAAGATAAAAAGGCAAGTATTTTCTGCTTTATATTAGAAAATAAGTAACTTACTAATTAGACAACCATCAGCAACCTGAGAAGTAATTGCATGTATTTCACAACCACTATGCAACAAGAAAGTCATTGCTCTATTTATAGTCTTCCATTAAAAGCTTCAATCATAATTATTAGTGATGAAATAAAATTGTTTTACCTTAGAATTTAAGAGGTAAGTGTTTAGCTGTGGCAGAGATGTTTTTATTCTTTTATGTTTTTTAAGGATTTTATTTATTTACTTTTTAGAGAAAGGGGAAGGGAGAGGGAAATAGGAAGAGAAACATCAATGTTCAGGAGTACATTGATTGGTTGCCCTGACTGGGAATTGAACCAGTGACCTTTTGGTTTGCAGGCCATTGCTCAGTCCACTGAGCCACACGAACCAGGGTTGAGATGTTTTCAAAGTGTGATTGAAATACTCATTCTTTTTTATTTTAATGTCAGGTTGAAAGATAATTTTAGCTTCTTTATGTGTTTCCCCCCAAATGCTTTGTTTTCTTTGAGTTGAAAAAAACCTTTTCTCAGAAATTGTTTTTTATATATTCCTTTACTTTTTATCATTCCACATTTCTCCTTCTGTTAATTTGAAACTTGAACTTTTTGTATGTATTCTTTTTGAGGCTACCTTAGATATTTTAATGTGCATACCAAACAAAATCTAAATTAAGCAATTTCTGTAACCTCTTCTTCAGTGATATTCAGGACCTTAGAATGTTTTAGCTGTGACTACAAGCTCCATCAGGTTATATGGTTATACATTAGTTTTCTCTTTAAACCCCCTATGTAGAAATGATTAGTTTTGTTCAGTTTTATTTAGATTTAAGTATATGTTTACCAATCTTTGCTATCAAATATTCTGTTTCGGATCATTTTTTTCTTTCTGCCTTAATAATATACCCAGAGTACAAGAATATGATTTAGCAGGGTGTCTGTTAATAGTGGACTCCAGGTTTTTGATTGTATGACATCTTGTTTTTGTAGCATGATTTAGCACATTAAAGGTACTTTTCATATTTTCTCTTATGTTGTCGCTGTTGAAAAGTCAGTCTAAATTGCTGCTGCCTTTCAGGGGATCTGTTTTACCTGGCTCTTTTTCAAGAGTTTTTTTCTGTGCTTAATGTTCTGCAGTTTTACTATAAATGTGGGTGTAATTTTTAAAAATTTATCTTGTTTTGGTTGATGTTCCTGGATCTGAAGTTTGATGTTTTTTTTAGCAATTCAGGAAAATACATAACCATTGTTCTTCAAATACTGCCTCTTCATTATTCTTTACCTTGTGAAATTTTAGTGTAAGATAATTCCTGGGGGTCTTTTAACTTTTAATTTCATATTTCGTATCTTTTTGTTTCTGGCCAGAAATCTAATAGATTATCTATTGAAGCAGTCTTCTCAGCGGTGTCTAAACCACCCAATTGAATTTTTAGTTTCAGTTATTATATTTTTATTTTTAGAAGTTCAATTTATTTTTTAAATCTTAGAGATATTTTTAAAACAATCTTTAGAATTATTTCCTTGAAACATCTTAAACATTTTTTTAAATGGGATTTCAGATCATTCAGACTTCTACAGGCTGTGTAGTATCTGATTTGCTATCTGTTTAAACTGGGTCTTACTCATGGGACCTTGTTTCTTTGTTTTTTATTGGTGTTTGACTGTAAATTCATATTCCTTAAGTATTTCTTAAAGCCTACATTGAAATTGCTGTTTTCCAATAAGAATTTACCTTTGCTTCCACCAATAGACTAGTGACTGTTAGCATTAACTAGCTAGGTGGCATTAACCAGCCAAGACCATTTTAAAATATCTATTAGATTTTTAGCATAACTCAGGTAAATACAAGCCTTAAATGGACTCTAGGGCTGGTTTTGATTACAGTTTCTCAAACGAGATTTTATTTTTATCTTTCCAATACCAGCTTCCTTTCTCTTTCCACTTAAAATTAAAAAAAAAAAAAGTCATATTTAACCCAGTATATCCAAAACAGTATATAATTTGAACAAAAAAATGTAAAAGTTACTTAAAATTTTAAAAATAATTTAAAGGATATTTTACTTTGTATTTTTCATGCTGAACCTTTGAAAGCCAGTGTGCATTTTACACTTCACAGCAATATCAGTTCGGGCTAGCTATATTCCAAGTGTCCATGAGGCGGCGTGGCTTCTTGGGGCAAACATATTGGATAGTGCAGAATTTAGTCCATTCTACCAGTTCTGTGTAACAGAAATTCTCAAGTGTAGTGTTCCTCTGCCTACTTCTCTGTGTGGTCGGTTTACTTCTTTTTCACCTTTGCTTGGAGGATATAACTTTTTGGATTCTTACCTTTTTGCAGGAATATTCAGTATGACTCCTTAATTTATGGGGCCATATTCTTTATAGCCAGTCTTCTTCCCTGCCTGCAGCCTTCAAAGCAGAAGGTCTAAGTTACCAGGGTCCTGCAGCTCATCTCAGGTTGAAAGATTTATGGTGTCTGCTGATTCCATACTTTGCTCCACCACCCCTTTGCCCTCCCATCCTACATTTTAATGCACAATGTACACTGCTCAAAGGAGTTATTAGAAAATTAACACCCAGGTGAAGAAATAGAAATTAGCTGTAGAAAAGATAACCCTATCACCCCTCCAATTGCTGCCTCCTCTCTTTTAATCTGTTTTGAATTCTAATGCTGTTAGTTTAACCCATTTTTTACTTTACACAAATGATATCATACAGTATTTTTTTATTCTTTTGTTGATAGACATTTGAGTTATTTTCAATTTTTGGTTATTGGGAGTTATTCTTCTATGAACCATGTGCACACATTTGTGTAGGATATATATCTAGAAATGGAATAGCTGAACCAAAGGGTATTTGTATGTTCAGTTTAGAAGATAATGTCAAACAGTTTTCAAAAGTGGTTGTGTCAGTTTACCTTCCAAGTGGCAGTATGTGAGAGTTCCTGTTACTCTGTATCCTCCCCAACATTTGGCACTTTAATTTTTAATTTTAGCCATTGGTAGTGTGTCATGGTATCTCAATGCATTTACTATTATATAAAAAACTCCTATAGAAAAGGCCAAAATGTTAATAATCCTGTTTAAAATGGGCTAAAGAGATGAACGGTTTACAGAAAAATAATTCTTACATGATTCTTAACCATGTGAAAAGATATCAACCTCACTCATAAAAATGGAACTACCAATTAAAACTAGAGAAATATTTACTCCTTAGCAGATTTGCAAAAAATGCAAACTGTCAACATACTCTGGTGTGGCCTTGGGCAAATGGGCATTTTCATACAATGCTGTTAGAAATATATATCTTTCCCCGTCCTGTATTCTTATCTTTTAATTATTCCTCTTAGAAATAGCATATGGATTTTTTTCAGTCTGACAATTTTTTACCTTAATTGGAGGATTTAATCCATAACATACAGTAAATCCTGATAATTTTGGTTTTTAAATCTGATTCAATCCATGCTATTTGTCCCTCCTGTTTTAAGTTCTCTTTTGTTATTTTTAGTTTCATATTTTCCCATCTCTATTAGTTACAGAGGAATACATTCCTTTTCTGTTGTTTTAGTAGGTTACTCTAGAGGTTACAGCATCTTTCCGTAATTTATCAACATTGAATATATTGATAATTCCACCTTTTCTTGGAAAGTACATGACTAATACCTATCTGCTATTGTTTTTACATATTTAATTCTATATGTGTTCTATGCCTCATAACTATTACTCTTACTGCAGTCTATGCAGTAAGTATTCATATAGATTTACCCACATAATTGTCCTTTTAATTTTTCTTTCTCCATCTCAGACTTCAAACTGGAATCATTTTCATTATGCCTAAAGAATGCCCTTTAGTGTAATTTATCTAGTGCAGCCTTTCCACTGATGTCAGATTGTCTCCGTTTGCATTCTTCTGGAGACATCATTATATTTCAAAGATATTTGTGCTGATGTAGAATTCTTTGTCGGCAGTTTTCTTGGAGTACTTGGAAGACATCTTCTCGTAGTCTTTGGCTTCCTATTGCTTCTTTGGAGAAGTCAGCTGTCAGTTGTTTCTTTGGAAGTAATCTATATGGTGTTTATCTGATGACTTAAAATTTTTTCCCTTTGACTTTCAACAGTTTTACTCTGATATGCCTAGATGTGTGTGTGTGCGCATATAGTATATGTGAGTTTGAATTTGTACCTTGGTGTCTCATTATTTTTGTAAATTTTCCAGCTAGTCTTCTCAGATATTGCTTCTGTTCCATTCCCATTCTTCTGTGGGACTCCAATTACACGATATATATCCTTATAACTTCTATCTTAAGTTTCCACTTTAAGGTGATATTACTTTAATGATTTCTTTATGATAACTTTTTTGGGATCTAGAATTTATTGTGTTTAAGTAAGTGATGGTATATAGTGAATAATCTGTTTATCCACATGTATGGAGGAGCACTGAATAGTGCATGGCCATCTTATTTTGTCACAAAACAGTATTTTTTAAGGCGTTTTTTTTTTTTTTAGATTTGTCTGCCCTTTCCATCAGATGTCCTAGTTACTGTTGTCTAAACATCTAAGCTAGCTTTCATAACATTCTTTCTCTTGATGTGAGTGCCATTCTCTAGAATAATTCATCTATAAGGTATGCAGGGTGTTCCAGAAGAGAGGAGATACTGTAGATACAAACTGGAAATAAATGCATTGATTTATATGTGTATAAAGTAGTCAGGAATACATAGATCTATTTGGGTAATGGGATTTTGTATTTTGTTTTTTTGTGTTTTTTTTTTTTTTTTTTTTGGATGGTGCAAGCTTTTTTCTCCCCATACTTCATATACTCTTTAAATGCTAACATGAGTTTTCAGATTATACTCTCAGATATTTCTGTTTTTAATGGAAGGTGTGGAGTAGAAATAACTTTTTTGTGAATAGTGGTAAGATTTTAAAAGTTAATACGGTAAATGTTTTTTTAATCATGTCCTTTGGAATTATCCTTTAGAAAGATATAAATGTTTGACTAGTTGTTAAAGAAATTAAGAAAGTAACCAATAATTTTTTTTTGTTCATTTAGACCTTTAATATTGATGTACGGCAGTTACATTGGGCCGAGTACATAGAGAACTACTGCATGGGAACTAAGAAATATGTTTTGAATGAAGAAATGTCTGGCCTCCCTGCAGCTAGAAAACATCTGAACAAGTAAGTTTTACGTGGTTTGATTTCCTCTTGTCTTCCTTATGAAATATTACAGTTTTTTTCGGTAAGCTGGTATAATGAATGAATGATATTGCTAATAATCTGTTGCTTTTAGGAAAAGTGCTTTCCTTTAGACTGGAACTTTGGTAGTATTGACTTAGCCTAATGTTGTTTAAACTTGATATCTTTGTTGACTTATACTCTTCCTTGGCACCATGTACAGGTATAATTCAGTTTTAAAAATCACTATTATCTTCCGTTATATTGCTACTAAGTAAAGACATTAGGAGAAAATAAAAATATATTTAAACTGGAGGTAGTTTATTAAAGTTCATTTTTACCCTATTCTGATATATCTTTGAAAGAGGAAAAGAGATTTAATAATATATCATTTAACATGGACTTTTTCTTTGTTTATAAAAGAGTTATAATTATTTCCCTTAGTATCTTGTAAAAGTAATAAATATGGATTGTTTAAAAATAGCACAGAAAATAGAAGAGGAACACTCACTGTTAACCCCTCATTTAGAAATGCAGTTAAAATTTTAATACTACTATATTTTATTTGTAGTTTAGTTAATATAATTTTTATAACAGTTGTCAAGACTTACACATTATTTTTCTCATGCTTCCAATTCTTATGAGGTTTAGTAGGGTAGTTAGTTGTATAGATGAAGAATTGAGCTTTAGGGAAGTTGTGTTTGCCTAGGTCATATTGTGTTAAGTGGCAAAATAAACCAGAACAGGGACCTTTGACATGTAATTCTAAGCTCTTTTTGTCTACACCAATTGTTCATATACTGTAGTCCTGTCTTACATTGACTGTTGAAGTTAATGACTGTATGTAACATTACTGCACATCTGAAGGTTTGCATCCTTTCTAACACCATTAAAAAACATATAAAGTGTTTTGATACATGAGTGAAGAAGGTACATGTTAGAGAACGGAAGTGTCCTATCTAGAGCTAGTGCCATGTTTCATTCATGAATATATTATTGTCCACTTGGTCTTTGATCATGTGACCATCAGCTATAATAAGAGTAAGTTCACTTGTTTGACAACTTGTAAGCCACTAAAGATGTCACAGAAATGTTTTATTTTGTCTGTAGGATGATGTATAATATGTAATGAACAAACCTTTTTAGATTAGGAAGGAAAAAGCTCCAAACATGTAAGGGACATGTCTTTTTACCTACAGTGTGCTTGCTGCCTAGTACAGTACTGGGCACATAAAAGGATGCTCAGTTCTTGCTGATGAATAAATTTGCATCCCAGATACATTATTATAAAAAAGCTTTGTGTTATTCATTGTTAATAGAGGTACTATATCGTTTAATGGACTGCAGTCCAGAGTATGCAGTTAGGTGTGACTTTTGCTAACTTTATAACTTAAAGACTTATAGTTTTTAAATAAATTTCAAATTAACGTGAATTTGAACTTTGATTATGTTAAAAATGGAGCATTAATTATGTGCCATTTAACAATATAAAATATTGTCTAGAAAATGCTGTCTAATACGTCTCTTGGTTTGCTTTCAGGTTGAGAAACATACGTTATGGTTTCAATACTGTCCTTGTGATCCTGATCTGGCGCATTTTTATTGCAAGATCACAAATGGCAAGAAATATCTGGTACTTTGTGGTTAGTCTGTGTTACAAGTTTCTGTCATACTTCCGAGCATCCAGCACTATGAGATACTGAAGAAAAGAATTTAGCTTTAGAACATCTATGCATATGTGGTGGTCTAAATGCACAAAATGTAAAATGTACTTAAGTCATCTCACCTTTTGTCAAGACATTAAACCATCTTAGATCAGACTGTGGAGTAAATTATGGTACATTTTATGTAACATTTTAATGTTTATGCTCATAAAAATCTAGTGAACACACTGTGGTATGCCAGCTCAAATCTGCAATAGCCACCAAAACCATGACTTAATATTTTGATCCCTTTGGAAAAGGGGTGGGGTGAAGGTATGAGTGGGGATATGGGAACACTGACCAGTATAACTGTGCAATTCTGGAACACGTTAATTAAAATATGCCTTAACATATAGTGAATTTCTAATTTTAATATTTAGTGTAATGGAAAGCATTTATTTGGACAGGAATACTAGCTAAGTTGGTAGTTCTTCGAGTCTTCAGTGTTTGATTTTTTTCATCAGTTGAAGTTTTGTTAAAATTATAGCCAAATTATTTTTACATCATCTGTAAGTTATTGAGTGGTCTCAGACATGAAAGACATGTTCTAGTATTTCTTTCTCTGATTAGAGGTCTGATGCATATCATTTTTTTCTATAAGCAATCAGTTGCTTTTATAATCAGAAGGCTATATATTATTCTAAATATCCTAGTGGATCTAAATGGGTTTGAAAATCCATAACAACATATGCTATGTGTTTTTTGAAGGAAATTAAAATGAATTAAATAAGATTATTAGCATCAAAAAATAAGAATACATTTTTCTTGTCCATGTTATAACCAAATAGAAATCAATTCTGTGGGAGATGTTCATGTTTTGGAGCTGGAGGATTTCTTGAGACTTTGTCAAATGGGGGGTTGGGGAGGGATTTACCATACTTGTACTCTCCTCCCTTATAAATTATATTAATTAATAAGACTAAAAAGGCTTATGCTATCTTTCCAATGAAAACAAACTGCATTATTTGCAGATAGACATAGCATTAAGAAAATGTTCTCACATGTGTGTAAACACATACTAACGTTTGACTGGAGAGCTGACTTCATTCAAGAAAAATAAAATGCATAAAATAATGTGTATAAAATTAAATAAAGGATTTTATTTACATACCACATAAAGTAGCAAAACTGTTGAATGAGTTTGAAGATAATCATTTATTTTTTCTGCATGTGGTTTTAGCTTTAAAAGAGATACATTATAGAAACAAGTAATAGGAAGAAAATTAATGTATATTTTAATGATACATTATAATTCCCTTTACACCTTAATAGTTAACTCTCCTTACTGTTTTAACATATAGTTGGTTTATCAGATTGATCAGCATAATATGTTTTAATTTAGCTGATCAAGTTCTATATTTAAATCATCAACAGTGTATTTTGAATATGTTTCATGAGGTCAGTTCACAATTCAAAAATTTATATAGAAATTTACATCTAATTTTCTTTGTCAATTTAAATGCAATGTAGAAGAAGTTAATTTTGTTATTGTGAGAAAACTAAGTGTAAAGGAAATCACCTTCTTCCATGCAGGTGTGTAGTCGTGAAAAGAGAAGATGCTTCCATGTTGAAGCCAGATTTTCTGTAATAAAACTTTTAAACATTATTTTAAAAGAATTATATATATGTAATTCTTTGGAATGACACTAAAGTCTCTGGTCTAGGACCATACCTTTTATAAGGTGTGAGAGACCATGACAGTGTTTAAGGATGGAATAAATGGCGATGCCTTTGATTTAAAGTGGCCCACATAATTAACTATAGATGCTCTGTACATTGAGTGCTTCATTTCCCCAAATATATTTCTGTAGTGTGTTGAAAACATACATTTGTATGATTTTTATACTCCTGTCAAATATACTGAGAATCGGATGAATTGTCTTTGTATTTTGAAAAAAATCAGGCACAGCTTTGGCAGGCATGTGAAACACATTTTGGGTGTTTGTCTTCTGAACTTTATCATGGTTCTTACACTCTAATGCTGTCTGGGAAGGTGCTGAGGCCACTGCATTAATTTTTTGTATTTGTTTAACAGAATTCTGTTGTCAAAAGAAAGCTAATGAATAAATTAACATGTCATTCCAGAACTTAAAGTTCAAAAATTAGTATAAAGCACACAAAGATTGTTAACCCCCACTATCTAGACTTCAAGCTTAACTTGAACTTAAAAAGATTTTGGGACTCATTTACATTTGTCATTTGCTAGAAATTGTTTTTAGTTCTGTTTGATTATATTTTCTACACAAACTCCATTTTTAACAGGATAGCCTATTAAGTTAAATAAATTCAATATTTCATTTAACTTACTTGATAAAACTGTATTGTAAAATATTTGTTTTTTCCCCCATTCACTTTGAGTCTTATAATTCTGTCACATGCATTTGTCAGTTGTGACGTCATTGTGGCTGTATTTAAATTTGACTTGGCAACATTAATATGTCCTAAAACTCAATACAAAGAAGCATGGCAGTGAATTCTTTGACTTAAAGATGGTATAAAATAAACATTTTTTGAATCGGTATAAGGTTGGAAGTAGGGAGGAAAAATATCTTATTTCTCCCCCACTTTTGTTTGTCTATAGGAACTGGTTCAGGGTTTTTTTGCTTTTTGTTTTAAATGTAAATTGGTTCTATAAGAAGTAAATAGAAGCATTATTGGGTGCCTTTGTTTGTAAACCAAAACGTAATAAATGAATCCCTATATTTCCATTATAGTACTTATTGTATTTTTACAATAATTATCTTGAAAATTACCAGTGAGATAACACGGTTAAGATTATAGGAAGCAGTCCTCACTTATACTTCTTACCTCTTTTCGGGTGTACTCATTACTTCTTGTATCCTGATATTATTTAATCTGAAGTTTCTTACACAGCATTTTAGGGGAAGCAGATAGTTAGGATGAATACTTTTGGTTAAAGTATTATTTTTATGTATTTGCTGAGGTGAGGATATTGCTAGGGTGTTATTAGGCTTCAGCTACTCTCCTCCACATTGACTATCATTTTAATTTTTAGATATACTTAATAGCAATTTATCTATTGAGTAGGTATAAGGATCATTTATTAGTAATAGAGATTGACCGTATAAAAGGAGAAAGCATCAGGCTGAGGTTCAGGTGAGTGTAAATGGTCAAGCTTGCTCTTCTCGGCTGACTCCAAGCCCTGACTCAAAACCATTAGCACTGACTTGCTCTATTTTGAGAAAAACTCTAACTTTTTGCATGGGAAACTAGAGGCAGGAATGTGTGTTGTATACATAATTTGAAATAGAAATTGGTTAATTAGATTGATAGTCTGATAAAAGAAATATGAAATATTTTCTTATTGAATTCGTATTTTTATCTTTAAGCATTTTCTAGTCTTAGAATGAATTTGTCTTTTTAAAAAATACATCTCTGCTACCCTTAAGATTCTTAAACATCATTTTTGTTGATTGAGCATAGTTGTACAAAATTGTTAACTAATTTCTTTGATTTTTTCTTAATTAAAGTAAAATTTGGGTAACATTAGTTAAGTTTGACGTGATCCTTTGCAAGTTGATGACTCAAATACATTTATTTAGATAAATATGAGTTTAGTATCTTTACTATAGGCTTGAACTCAAACGAATAAGGCTGTAAGTGTCTCCGTCCCTTCCTTTTTTTGGGTCACAGATCACAGACAATACCTATAATTTTATGTGACAGAAGAGAGGGGTGGAGATTCCCCTCTCCTCCCCTCCCTTCCTCTCCTCTCTTTCTTTACCATAGATCTGTGGAGAGCTTACCTTCAGTTTTTGTGAGCAAGGTATGATTAGAAAATGCTGGGTTTGAACTAAATAAAAATGCTAATATTTGATAGTCTTTGACCTATACAGATAATTCCATATGACTCAGCATGGTATTAGAGTTGCTTTTTTGTTTTGTATTTTTTATCCTCACCTGAGGATTTCTTTTTTTTTCATTGGTTTTAGAGAGGGGAAAGGGGGTTGGGGGAGAGAAAGTTAGATGGGAGAGAGAAACACCAATTGGTTGCCTTCTCCTACGCGCCCTAATGGGGGATCAAACCCACGACCTGCGTAATGTGCCCTGACTAGCAATTGAACCTAAAGCCTTTCTGTCTATAGGATGACATTCCAACCAACTGAGCCACACCAGCCAGGGCTAAAGCTGCTATTTTGGTTTTATTTTTTGAACAAACACATGAACCTAAACATACAAATGAATGTACTTTTATTTAAAATAGTTTCCTGGAAGATTGTGTATTTATTTCATCAGTATTTAGTTGTTTGACATTTAATACCTAATTTTCTCCTGTAACATCTTTCACAGATTTCTGTCACTTTTCCCCACTTGGTTGTGGATTTCTTAAGAGGAAAACCAGCCTTGTACCTCGTACATTGTAGAAATAACACTGGTGAATATTTGTTTAGCACTTACTATGTGCCAGGCACCATCTAAGCTTTTTATATGTATTGACTCATGCATTACCGCAATCCTTTGAAGAGGACACTTCTGTTACCCATGTTTAATAGGTTGGTAACTGGCAGATGACATAAATAACTTACCTCATGTTACACTGCTAGTGGCAGAGTCAAGATTTGAACTCGGTCTAGCTCCAAAGCTTACTACACTTGTCCGCCACACTATACTGCTTCTCACTTGGAAACACAAGGGTTTCTTTCTGGACTATTCAGAGACATTCTCTGACATGTTGTTATGCTAAAATGTCTTTATTTGGTTCCCTCATTTCTAAAACCCAGCATTCATCCATTCAACAAATACTGAGTACCTTATTATGGGTTAGGCACTATGTTTTATAGTGCAATGATCGGTTTGTTATATCACTGAACACACTAAGCTTCTCAGTGGTCCAGAACTGAATATGAAACTGCCTACCTGCTAGGATTTTATGATTTAACATAGGTAGGAAAACATAATTTTAATAAAACATTTTTTAACAAAGAACGAAATACTGAAGGCAGAGGAATGATTTACTGGTTAGCGTTTCAGGGAAGGGCTCATGCAAACAGGACATTGGAGTTGTGGTTTTAAGTCTGACTGGGAGAAGTGATGGGACAGGGAAGTGCTCCAGGCAGAGAGGATGTGTGAAGGCTGAGAAGTGTGAGGAACACCGAGGAAGGCAAGTGTTTGATGCTAAAAGCTACAATGACTAAGGAAAGGTGAGGCTGAGGCCTGGGGGCAGTTGGGCCTCTGCATGCTCAGAATGCACCATAGGCTGTGGAATGACTTGTCAAAAACTAAAAATGCCCCTAATTCTTATTAAATTTGAGTAGATTTTGAACTTGAAATGACTTGACCTCTTACATTTTTTCCTAAATGAAATGAATTTAAGAGAAAAAAGTCACGATGCAGCGATATGTATAGGAAATATTGTCTAATATGTCTTGCTTGGTTTTCCTTTTGTATGCCAGATAATTCAACAAATAAAAGTGGCTACGAGAGAAAGAATATTGGGGGAAGGGGAGCCGTCCCTGAAATGTGAATAATGTTAAAAAAGTAATGTTTGACAATTTCTTCCTGATTTCTCCCCAGTTGTTCTAATGATAAGCGAGGTTTGCCTTTCCCTCCCCTAAGTTAGCAGTATGCAGCAGGATCATCTGAGCTCTATACACACAGACAGGCCTGGGCCCCACCCAGTGGCCTTTAAATTATAGCAGAGATCTGGGGTGAGAACCAGGCACATGTATTTATAACAAGCCTTATGAGTGATTTGACATACTCAGGGCAACTCTTGGAAGAAAATATCCCAGAGTTTTTACCCAATAAGACTAAAGTAGATGACAAAAATGTGCAAAATTGCAATTCTTTAGCAATTTTCAGCAAATTCCACTGCCACTTCAGTACAAGCATATTCTGATTGTTTTTGTCAATGTGTCTCTGACATACTATTCCATGGAAACTGTGGCCCACAATGACCTGATCACTTCTAAAATTTAAAAAATACTAATTTAACAAAACTTCCACAAGAACAGAGAAGCAGGATTGGATAGTGGAAAGAACATTAGTTTTTTTTTTTTTTTTATGAGACTAGATATGAATCGACCGCCACTTAACCAGCTATGTGACCACGAGTGAGTCAGTTAACCCCTCAGCTTCAGATTCCATATCTGTAAAATGCCTACCTATGAGGGTGGTTGTAAGGATCAAATAATAAAATGAATATAAAGTGTGTGGCACATAGTAAATGTTCAGTAACTATGCCCTCAAAATCACCAACATGTCCCAAACTGCAATGAATTATACTAGAATTAGTTAATGTGACTCAATTTATATTCTGCTTTTACACTGATTTTCCCATTTCTAGTATTTCTATCACTAAGAGATATGAATTCTGAGTATTTTGAATAAAACTACTGAAGAATCAGTTCTCTTTTGCCCTTGCAATGCTAATCTTGATCACTTTAATTGGGCACCCATCTCCACTGTGGCGCTTCTGCAATCAACAGCTCTTGCTCACTGGAATAGAATGAGGACTCTTCAAAACTTCCCCACCCAAGGACAAAATTCCCACTTTCTCACTTCATCCATGGGCAAAAGAATTCTTTAGAGATGGTCAGTTCCCAAATCATCCATCCAGCCACACCTTGAGACAACTCATCCTCTGTACCCTAATGATCTCTCTCTATTCAGTCAGTTAAGCAAACTCGACTTTGTCTTTCTGGGGCTGAGAGATCATAGCATTTGACCAGGGTCCCATTTGTGTTTCCAAGAACATTTTGGGAGTCTCCCTCCTCTTTTATTTAAAAGAGATAAGCATTAAACTGTTGGTTTTATATATAACTTGACTCCTAGAACATTTCACATTCCATTAGCCCTATACTGTAGTTCTCAGCCCTGACAAATTGAAGGCACAAGGACGATCAGTGGCCTATAATTAGAGCTTTAAACTGTCAGGAAACAAACTCCCATTTAACTGAAATGGAAGGGAAACCATTCCACCCTCATATGTAATACATTTAAGATCTTCCTATTTAAACATGGCTCCTGCAATAAAAAATCAGAAGAGTCTCACCGCAGAGTACTAATACATGTGTTTGGAAATTGTTAAATCACAGGTTCTTAGCTCTAGATTTGGGTCTTTGCAGCTCCAGGCATTCCATCCAGCTTCCTCCCCCTTCTTTTCAAAGGAGAATGTACAATGTTTCCACATTCAGTTGCCAGTTTTTTCTCTAGGCTTAAATTATATTTCCCATTACAGTTTAAGCCAATACATTCACAAAATAAATCTTTTTTTTTTAACCTTTTTCCCTTGGCTAGAACTTTTCTAGTGTCATTTGAATTGAGTTTCTAATTCTGATTCACAGCCCTTAATTTTGGAGGTGCCCCCACTCCCCTAGAATGTCTCCCCTTTCCCCCGTGCTGAATGTGCTTCCTTTGCCCCTGCAGACCTGTTTCCCTCTTCTCCACACTGCCCTTTGCCGCAGCAAGCTGACCTTTGTGAATGACACATTTGGTACCGTTGTGCTCTGGCTTCCAGGTGGGTTCAGCCCATGAGAGGCACTGGCAGGTGCCAAGGACAGGAGAAGAGAGCATGAAGACTGGAGCACTCACCTCTCAATCAATCCCAGGCTCTGGTTTGGCAGTGGTTGTGTCCCTCTACCACATGCCACTGCTTCTGTAGGTGGCTTCCCTGTGACAGCTCCATGTTTCTCAGTCCTCGTGTCTGCCTCCTCCCCAACCTGCAGCTCTCTACTGTTGCTTATGTGTGGGCTTCACTGTCCCTTGTTGGCTGCTTCAGCCCTGCTAATGCTTTTGTAGTCCCTTCCTGACACTGTCTAGACTTGGATACAGCTCCTTGTCTACAGCTTGGCAGGCTGGTACCGTCCAAGGGTAGAGTTTAGGACCCCAAGTGCGGTGTAATAATGCCTACTGATGTGTCCTGGAAAAAATGTGCGTGCATTTCTGTTTTAAGTTAGCTGCTACTTGCATTGGTACCTGATGTGGACACACCATTACTCCGTCGGAATCATTCCCACCTTTTCACATGTATCACTATGGAGCAGATGGCTCAATTCATGGGTTTGGTCAGCTCACCAACATCTAGAAGGCAAAGTCTTTGTCTCCCAAAACTTGTTTCCACTCATTTTTACCCATTCTGTCTTCCTCTATTTGTACATTCCACCCCCCAAACTCATAATAGTTCTGTTGTATGTCCAACAATAGAATACAGTTATGGTACTTTAATATAATGCATCCATTCCCTGAGACAAGCTCAGCTCTGGAGGAGAATGTTCAACACTGTCCAAAATTGAAATTGTCTTATACCCATCCCCCCTTTTCTCAACACCCCCCCCCGATTTTCTTCCTTTGTCCCATCAGTAATGGGGATGTACTAAATTCTGTCTTCGTTGCTACCACTGTAGTCCAAAGACCAACACTTCCCTGGATTATGATGAGATCTTTCTAATTTATTTCCATGCTTCTAGTTGGTTAATCTTGCTTTTTGCAGCAGCCAGAGTGACTTTTCTAAATCACACATCTGACAACCCTTTAGTGACTTCCCACTTGTACACTGCCTCCAGGATCAAGTCCATACTTAATAACGCAATTTCTAAGGCTCACTGAGGTGTGGACAACAGCTTCTCATCCGTCACATTTTTCCTACTCCCCGTGCCCCAACCACTTGCTGTTCTACCAACATTCTAATCTCTCTTGTCTTTATCATGCTGTCCCTCTACCTGCAAAATTCTGTCTGCTGTCACCCATCTTGCACATTTCAATTTAGGTGTCAGGTCTGTGTCTGGAATGTTTTAAACTTGCAGATATCCAAAACCCAGGTTGCAGCTAATTTTTCTTACATAAGAAGTCTGGAAACACTCGCTGGCAGTGACCCATCCACAAGCATAAGTCCACCTGTAATGATCCCAAACCTATATCCCCAGTTCAGACACCTCTCCTGAGCTTCAGATCCGTATTTCAAGAGGACACCTGTTACTCCTCAAGGATTTGCATAAAGACCTTCCTAAACTCCTTCTAGTTAGAAATTATGGAGCCAAACTTGACTCATCTTTTGAAATGACCAGGAGTTACGAGGACCAGACTGTCATGGAGCCTCACTGGAATACGGTCAGGCAGGGGTCAACTGGAAGACTCCAGGAGTCAGGAAGGGCATTGATCCATATAGCCATCCAGTTGACCCTTTCTCCTTGCGTCTACCCACAAATGTTCCTTGTGCCAGGCTCTTGGTCAGGTTCTGGGAAGGTAACTGTGGCTCCAGCACCCTCTCTTGTCCTCCAGGACCTCTGAGTCAGTGGAGGTGACATCATGGGGAGCACAGAAGCCCTCCATGTGACTCAGGCAGGTGATTGGACCCACAGCAAGAGCGCAGTCACTCCCACTGCTTCTGGGCCCAGAGCCAGTGTCAGGGAAGTGGGAGGCATTGAGAAGTCACCCCACGGGGGATGTGCCAGCCTTGAGGCCATGAGCAAAGCTGGGCTGGTAATAGCTGCCAAAGGAAGAGTCCAGGCCTAGGTCTGGGTGCCTGGCATGGGCACAGGAGAATGAGGCTGGGGGCAAAGGTAGTCCTGTTGGTCCAAAGCCCTGAGGTGTCAGGGCATAGGCTACAGCAGAGCTTTGAGAGACTGACTGGAGAAAATGCATTGAGTCTAGAAATGGGGGCAGGGGTGAGTAAACAGGCTGGACAGAGGTAGGAGTGGAGTGGGGTGAGGGTGTCTTGACAGGTCAGGAGCGGCCCCTGCTCAGACAGTGGAGAGGGAAGGTCAACTTCCTCCTGGGGTGTGAGGGTACAGTTTCTAAATGTTCTTTCTCAGGTGAGCTTACTTCATGGTCCCTTACTCCCTTGCGCTCCTATGGTCTCCACCTCAACCCCAGGCCCACAACTCCGCAAGGGCTAACTGGGGGCCTTGCCCATCAGGATCTTCAAAGAGAAAAAGTCACAGTGAATGAGAAAGAGGGAGATCAACCATAAATGGGCATCTGCCCTGGAGGCTCTCACTTGGTCAACTCTGACCTTCAGCTGAGGGGTCTGGCCAACAGGGGGGAGGCTGACAGAGCCAGCCACCGGCTCCCAATGGAGGGAGGTGCCCCAGACCTTCCCTGCGGCCGCAGCCATGGTTTTCCAGGCCTCTGCTGGTTTGGGAGCATGAGGCCAGCCCCAAACTTTCTACAGAACTCTTCAACCTGAGAATACTTTCCCTGCTTGTTGCAGAGACATTTCCCATCTCTGAAACGTATCTGCTGATGTCACCTCCTCAGGCAAGCAGATGTAGTCATGCTGTGAGGAAAGACAGTCTTTGGAAAGCCTGGTGTCCCCAGCCAATATTCCAGGAGGTATTGCCTGACTGGGGCTTAAGAAGGTGGAGCAGAGAAAAGCCTAAAGAGGCCTTTTGGAAGCCTCAGCAGCAGTATTGCTTCAGGCTAATTGCAGGTTTTCCATTAAAGCCCTGGCACTTGCTAAATACTGGCATGAGAAAGGCAGCTACTTACTTGCCTTTTGGCGAAAAGCGAAAGGAAAAAGAAAGGTGTAGTAGGATTGCTCGGGCTGTTGTTTTTCTGCCGGAGCAAGTTTTCTTGCCCTTACGCTACAGGGAAAAATAAAGAACAAAGCACAACTCTTCGGAGCATCCCGGGTGAACTGCTTTGCCCACTCCTGCTGTGGTTGCTTAGTGCCTTCTCCTCCCTCCGCATGTTCCTAAGTCAGTCAGATTCCTTCCCCCCGAATAATGGGGAGCCCCAGGCAGGAAGCCCTCCACTTACAGATTCCTCCTCAGTGCTGCCCCCGTTCCCTGAGTCCCAGGAGCTACATATCTCCACCTGTGCAAGAACCTCTCCTCCTCACCTGCCTTCTCCCCTTGTCTGTTCCAGATCGCCTATTTACCAACAATTCTCTAACTTCTTGCTCTGTCTGCCTCCTTCCCTTTCCCCCTAGCCACCTGCTCAAATGTACCCCACCCAGAGATGGGCACTCCCTTCATCGACACCTCCTCACATGAATGCCTTCTTGTTTCTCTCCCGTTGCCTCCAGTCTGGAAAGAGTAGTCTTCTCGTCTCTCTGAATGACTTCCCTTGTTACCCACGCTTCAGCATGTTGTCCTCTAGCTAGTCACCACCAATGGATTCTTGTCAGCAAGTCCTTATGGCATTTAACCTCTGCACCAGTTGGCACTGTTGACTGCTCCATTCTCCCTAACTCTCCCTCCCTCGGCTTTCCCTAACACAATCACATCCTGGGTTTTCCTAATCTCCTTTACTGATGGTGCTGTTTTTGGTTTGTTTTAAAGGTTTTATTTATTTAGAGAGAGGGGAAGGGCGGGAGAAAGAGAGGGAGAAAAACATCAATTGGTGCCTCTCTTATATCCCCAACTGGGACCTGGCCTGCAACCCAGGCACATGCCCTGACTAGGAATCGAACCAGCAACCCTCTGGTTTGCAGGCTGGCACTCAATCTATTGTGCCACACCAGCCAGGGTGACTGTGCTGTTTTTCCTTCTCTTTATATAAGCTGTTTCAGCACACTTCTCGCCTTCAGATGCTCTCCGGCAGTGACCCATCCACAAGTGTAGGTTCCCCTCTGCTGATTCCAAATCTACATCCTCAGCTCAGACACCTCTCCTGAGCTTCAGGTCCCTATCTTCAGGCCTGCCTCTCAACCCTCAAAGATGTACATAGACAGGTTCAAAAACAGGAGCTGGTCATCTTCCCAATTTCCAGTTTTCCCTTCTGGGAGGAGAATTATCTGTCTTAGCTAATGGTCTTGGTACATGAGGTTGCCCAAGTCAGAAGTCTGGGAGTCATCCTGCTTCTCTACTTGTGAAATTGTTTCGGGCCTCTTCCTCCTCAGTTCCCTCTCACCTCTGCCCTCTCCTCCTCCTTTTCCTTTTCCACTGCCCATCTCTGGTACTTATCCTTTACCCCAATCACCCCAACATTTGCTCAAGTAGATTTACTCCTTTCTTTCTGGATTCTTCAAATTCATCCTATGTGACCCAGATGACCGTCTCACTCCTCAGCTAGATACACTTACCGGCTCCTCATTGCCTTAAAATAAAGTAAGTCTCGGCATAGTCTATAAAACCACCCTTGATCTGGTTCCTCTTGACTCCTCTGGTTCCCCCTCTCCATCCTTGCCTTGCATTTTCTACTCCAGCAGCATCAAGCTGATACCTCTGAAACGTTGGTCATGCTGTTTCTTCTGTCTAGAATGTCATCCCATTCTTTAATTTTCCCTGCTCACTGTTTAAGGCTCAATTCTGATGCTCCTTCTCCAAGACACACTTGACTGGTTTACATGCCCCTCCTCTGTGCTTGCAACGATGGGGGCTTTTTCACCATTGCACAGTAGTTACTTATGCAAGAGAGAGTTCTAGCTGAGCCTAGAATGCGAGTCAGAATTGGTGGGCTGGGCACCCTCTTGGATTCTATTTGCATGAGCTGGTAGTTGGGGGAGAACTATTGAGTGTGACATTAGAAGATAGAAAAATATGAGATGGGGACTTCCGGCCAAGATGGAGGCTTAGACAGACACGCTAGGTCTCCCTCTACAACTAGAGAGGAATACAACTACTTCAAAACAAAGGATAACTAGAAATTCCAGAAAATAAAACTGCACGGAAGCCCAACATATGAAGTTATAAACCAGCGGTGCCATTTGGGCAGGTAAGAGTTAAAGAGGGCAGTGCTGTTTGCGGTCGCACCTGGACAGCGGCGGGCGGCGAGGAATCCCGCCTGCAGTCAAGCCCCTGGCGGTGCGCGACCCTGGCGAGGAATCCCGGCTGCGGGCAAGCCCCTGGCGGTGCGCGACTCCGGCGCTGGGGAGAGCGGCCGCCGCATCGCCTTGAACAGTGAGGCCCAGGGGGGCGGGAGGACGGATCCCGGTCTCCTAGCTGAATAACTGTGTGAATCCATCTTGGACCCCCGCCCCCAAAGAAAGCACCACAGGGCTGCGAAATAGGTCGCGGACAGGCAGGCGCCGGTCGCTGATTTGTGACGCATACACAGGCACTGCCCCCTACAGTCGGCCCAAGAAAACAAAACGCATCTGTCAAAATGAGGCAGACAACTATAGAAATCCCGGTGACACAACTCACCAGGCAGCAGATAGAGAACCTGACAGATGAACAGATAAGAAACCTGTCAGAGGCTCAGTTCTGGGCCATTGTTATCAGGTGGCTTACAGAATTCACAAAAGAGCAGGAAAAAGATAAGAAAGAAGCGAAAAACTTTCATAACGAAAGGAACAAAACCGCAAACGAGATAGATGGTGAGAAAAAAAAATCCAGAGTTCATTTCAACAAACTGGAATATGGAGAAGGAACAAGCAGTCAACCAATGCAGCGAGAGGAAATGGGAAGCAACAATGAGAGGATCAGAAACCTCTGGGACAGCTATAAAAGGCCCAACATAAGAATCATTGGTTTGCCAGAGAATGAGGAAGATGAACTAGAACTTGAAAAATTGAGTGAAAATATAATAAAGGAGAACTTCCCAGACTTGGGGAAGGGAATAGACTTGCAGGTCCAGGAAGCAAGGAGAGTTCCCAAGAGACTGGACCCAGGGAGAACCACCCCAAGACACATTATAATCAAAATGTCAAAAATTAAAGATAAAGAGAGAATCTTAAAAGCAGCAAGAGAGAAGAAAAGAATTATGTACAAAGGGGTTCCAATTAGACTATCAGCTGACTTCTCAAGGGAAACCCTACAGGCAAGAAGAGACTGGCAAGAAATATTCAAAGTAATGAAAATCCAAAACCTACAACCACGAATACTCTATCCAGCGAAATTGTCATTCAGAATAGAAGGACAGAGAAAGTGTTTCCAGGACAAAATAAAACTGAAAGAGTTCATTAGATCCAAACCACTGTTATATGAGATGTTAAAGGGACTGGTTTAAAAAAACAGAAGCTAGGGAGATGAAACAAAGGCAAACTAAATAGGCAACGAGAGTGGAAAAGGAACTGTGGGTACGGGAAGCATATTGGGGGGAGGTCAACAGGGAGGGGGAATGGGGAAAGGGAGGGAGATGATATAGGAATTGGGGATCAAGGTAGGAGGGAATGGAATAGACGGAGAGAGGTTGGGAGGAACTGTATGCACAACTAATGGACATAATCTAAAAGGGGGGGACAACTGGAGGGAGGGGGGCCACCGGGTGGAGGGGAGCAGAGGGAAGGGAAATTGGCACAAATGTAATATTTTAATCAATAAAACACATTAAATCTGAAAAAAAAATATATGAGATGGGAGGACACTTTGGCTGTTCATAGGAGGCAACCATGTCTGGTTGCACAGATTGTGACCTACACATGGAGACCAGGACAGAGGGCTGCGAGGGGGACTCAAATCCACCCAAAGCAAGGCAGAGTTTTTCTCTGTTTTTCACAGAAGGCTTATGGTCTTGTGGCAGCCCTATTTGAGTAGCCATGGCTTTTTCAGAAAGGCCACTGTCCTTTCTGGGTATGTGGAGGCTCCCTCATTCAGTTATGAGGACAGAACACGTGACAAGGGACAACCAAGGCAAGCTGTAGGGTAGAGGTCAAGGATGGTTAAACTGATGAATTGGTTCATGATTATATGTCAAACACTCCTTGGGAACTTCAAGAAATACTTGAGGAACACTGCAGGCCCTGCAGTACAGGGATTTACAAATATCACATAACACTCTTAAATGGACTTCCCCTGTCTCAGAGTTTGATCCAAGCCCTGAAGCCACGTGCCCGTACATTATCACGCAGCGCTGTCCAATAGAACTGTAATATGAGTTACACGTGTAATTTAAATGTTCCAGTAGTCACATTTTAAAGCAAGGAAAAAGAGGTAAAATCACTATTAATGAGATACTTTACATTCTTTTACTCATGCTAAGACGCTGAAAGCTGGTGTGTAGGTTACACTTACAGCGCACCTCAGCTTAGACCAGCCACACTTCATGTGCTCAACAGCCACACGTGGCCAGTGGCTGCCATATTGGATGGTGAGGTTCTAAAGAAAGTAATTTGACCATGCAGGTAGGTCTTGCTAACTGCAAATCTCCAACTGGCTTGAGAATCTTAGCCCACTCTCAGTGTCTAGAGCATTTTTAGGAGGAGGTAGGGTTTGGAGGAAGAGAACTGGGGATGGGAATTTCTTAGAAAAGAGTTATTCAAGTGCTGTGTGATTCTTTCTCTATCTATGGAGGAGAGGAGGGTAGTCTCCTTCCTCCAATTTGAACCAAAGTAAGGGAAGTTTCTGATGCCTGACTAGTGCTTGGAGAAGCTCAGGAGTGAGCCTGGTGTCAGAGGCAGGAGAGACCTTTTTTTTCCTTCTGTCCTTTCTCCTCTGGTGGAAGATGTCATAATGGGGGCTGGGGCAGGCAGGAACTGAAATTGCTAGAGCAGGACACAGGACCAAGTAGCCCCAGCTGGGCCCTGCGCTGCCTTTGACAAGGCTTTCATTCACTTTGGCAACATTCATCCATCTCAGGAACATTTACTGAGCACTCAACAATAGTCGTTGGTATTATCACTCTACTAGCCTTTATTAATCAGACTGAAATGTATTGTAATAAATAACTCTTGATAACACTATGGATTAATGTTGGAAGTGCTATAGTACAGGTAGATTAATCAGAGATCTCTGTTGTAAGCAAAACAAATCTAGTTCTAACTAGCAAATGTGAAAAAGGTAATGGAGTGGATCATGTAAGTGAGACATTTAGAGGTGATTGACCTCAGGAACAGTTTAATCTGGAAGCTCAGACAATATTATCCAGTCTTTCTTCATCTTTTAGATTTCCCTTTGTTCTGCTCCCCTCTGCATGAGCAACACAACCTCTCTTACTGTAAAAAGCTTCTTCCGCTGAGCTGGGGGAGATGGCTGTCCATTACTCCAAACTTGCATCTTTCAGCACTTTAAACCAAAGGCAAAATAACATCTTTTCACTAGTTTCAGTAAGAATGTTCCCAGGGCTCTGGTCTGACTAACTCAGGTGCCCACCCTTCGGAGTTGGCAATTAGAGGAAGACAAAGTATGGCAATTGACCACATCCCAAACACCAGGATGGGGGCAAGTTTCTTGCAGAATATAAGGGTGCTATTTCCAGAAGCAAGATGGAGAAGGCGCTGAGAAAACTACATTGACCACGATCCACTGCAGGGCATCTGTGCAAGGGGCTGTGGGAGCACAGAAGAGGGCATGACCTATATTGCTCCCTTAAGAAAGTCCTAACAATCTTTGTCAAATACCTCACCCAAGTCCAGGTACATCATGTATATTTAATTTCCTTAATAATCCTCAACTGGATATTTATTTCCCAACCTCCTTTAATACAAGATTCCTTCCAGCTGGCCCAGTTGCCCCACCAAAGATGGTGTGGTTTGCCCATAGCCACTCTGTCTCCAGATTTGCATTCTCACCACTTCAAGCTTAGGGATGGTAGCATCCCCACTCCTCTGACCCAGGCTACTCTCCAATTCCTTGTGGTTTTCCTATATCCTGTGCACAGGCTTTGTGCATAGTCCCTTCATAAAGCTCTCTTGGAAGGACACTGTGATTTGAGTACACTGTTACCTGCCAACACCCTGACTGATATAAAACCTGCCTGCAGAGCAAATGAAAATTAGTTGGTTGCAATTGTCAGTGAACCACATTGACTCCTTATGGTCTCATCTTTCTTTTTTAAGTGTTCACAGACCATTCCCTTTCGCTATTCTTTTTAGACTCTTTTTTTTTTTTTTTTTTTTTTTTTATTTTGGTTTTTCAATTACAGTTATCCCCTTTTCCCCCAATTTCTCTCCCCCACCCAGCCCACCCCCTCTCCCGCAATCATATCCCTCCCCGTTGTCTATGTCCATGAGTCTTTTATACAGGCTCTTTAATTAAACCCTTCCCTTACTTATCCCCCTTCTCTCCCTCTCCCCTCCCCCCTATTGACTTCTATTCTGCTCTTTGTTCTATTTAGTTCCTTTGTTTGTGTTGTTCTTTAGTTTCCTGTATTAGGTGATATCATATGGTATTTTTCTTTCTTTGCCTGGCTTATTTCACTAAGCATAATTCTCTCTAGTTCCATCCATGTTGTTGCAAATGGTAGGAGTTCCTTCTTTCTTTCTGCTACATAGTATTCCATTGTGTAAATGTACCACAGTTTTTTGATCCACTCATCTACAGATGGGCACTTAGGTTGTTTCCAGCACTTAGCTATTGTAAACAGTGCTGCTATGAACATAGGAGTGCATAAGTTCTTTTGAATTGGTGTTTCAAGATTCTTCGGGTATAATCCTAGTAGTGGAGTTGCTGGTTCAAAAGGCAGTTCCATTTTTAATCTTTTGAGGTAATTCCATACTGTTCTCCATATTTAGACTCTTATAGAGAGCCAACGTCAGGCTTGGAAGAGCATAGTTTTGGAAATACTGTTAAAAAAAGAACAAACACTGCATTTATTAGTCTCAGTTCTTTAATACACTCCCCGATGCTCTAAAGTGCTCCAGAGGTTGGACCATTCCATCCTTTTAATGTTTCAGTGAGAATAGCCCAGGTTAGGCTGCGGTAAGAAACACCTCCAACACTCAATGGCTTAAAATAAACACAGTTTATTTCTCATTCCTACTACGTGTCCATGATGGGTTGGCAGGGGGCTCTGCTCATGGTGACCACTCAGGGACCCAAAATGATGGAGCTGCCACAACTCAAATAGTGCTGGTCATTGTGCCAAAGAGCAAGAGAGCTCTGGAAGGTCTTGCATGGACAATTAGGTGGTTGGCCTGAAGTGACACGAAACTTATCACAAGGTCCCATCTCTCCACAAGGGGGCCAGAAAGGTAGTCCTGCTGAGTGCCTGGGAGGGGCCTGTCTCTTCAGGGGAAATGTAATTATTTTAGGTATGCCTCTTACCTTTCCAGCTGGGGTAAAGCTCTTTTGGGACAGAGTTATTTTTGTACCACTTCATTCTACCATTATGTCTGAACCCAGATCATGCTCCTCAGTTACCCACATGAGGGACAGCTTGTCCAACCACAATTTTAAGAGTGACATTTGAAAGTAAGAAAGCATGCTATTAAGATGTTCAGCCAGCAGTGGCTGAGGCTTTGGGGTGTGTGTGTGTGCATGCTTTGATGTCAATGGTAAAAATTAGTTATTCCAATAGTAAAATCTCATATGTGTGCCAGTTCTACTATTAGGTTTATTTTGAAATAAATATACCATTTAATTTGGGACCAACACAATGCCTGGCACATGTTTGACAAGTATTTGCTCAATGGATGAACACACATCATCATCTCTGCTTCTTCACTCAGCCTCACATATCATCTTTTTTGCATGTTGCCAGGCAACAGAGAACATATGCGCACATTATGCATCATGTAACATTGAGGAGCTACAGGCAAGATAATGTCAATTGGCAAAATAATGAAGGTTCTTACTGAAGCACAAAAACTGTAGAATCTGGGCTAGAGGGGCTTTTATTGTAAAAAGGACAAAGGAATGGGTGGGGAACCACATAGGCCATACTTACCATTTGCTGGCCACTCAAATGTTCTGGTTGTGCCAGTCTGAGAGTGTAAAATACAAGTGAATTAGCATTGAACTTCACACTTGATTGCTGTGAGTCCCATCTGTTCACCAAGGAGTTCCAGATGGTCTCAAAGTCACCCTAGGTATTTCTGCTCACCTGTGCTCAGGACGAGTCCATTCATGATTTTCTAATCCCTGATACAGTTTGGTGCCTGCTAACCATCCTGTCCCTGCTGATGGTGCCCTTGGTTTAAGACACAGCTCTGTCAAGTGCAGCTGTCTGTCCTCTGTTGGTGGTGCCCTAAGCCCTCAGTGGAGGTTCAGGTGTGGTGTGAATGTCCCCCTCCCCAACACCGAGTCATGTGGGGTCACCTGGCTCCTGAAGTAGCAAACAGGTCTTTAAGAACAGAGTGCCCTCAAGTTCTTCTCCCATCCTCTCTCTCTCCCCACCCTCACCCCACGACTCACCCAAGGCAACTCTATTGCCCCTTCCCCACCCTACCACATCCTACCCACCACCCCTGACCCCTGGTTGGGGATGACTCAAAAATCATCCCTCAAACTGACCGGGGACCTGCCAGCATTTTCTTCTCTCACCTTGGTCCTCATTTTCCCTTCCCTCTCCCCCGACCCCTACCTACACGCTCTCATCCTCTCAGGATTATTGATTCCAGCAAACAGATCCTGGGATAGAGTGTTAGCTTATTTCACTCATTAAGTGCTGGCTGTGGCCCCAGCCAAGAAATCCTGTTCACTTTCCTTATTTCACTTAACCCTGCAAATGAAGCAGCTGTTACACCAAGGGGCTGCTAACTTTGCCCAAGGTCAACAAGTAGTGGGTGTTAGAGCCTGAATTTAAATTCCTGCCTGCCTTTGTACTTTCCTCTAACAGCGCACACTGTGACCATGGGCAGAGAAAAATCCAATACAGAAATCAGCTGTTTCCAGTCAATACTCTTGTCCTCCTTCTCACCCAGATTTGTTCTCTGCATTCCTTATCCAAGCAAACGGCCCCACTCCCCGCTCCGCGTGCTCACCGTGGAAATCAGGGGATCCATCTCCACCCTACTCCACGAGTCTCGTCAGTGTTACTTGCAAAATATAGCCCAGATCCATCCAACCAGCAGTGTGACCCCTCTTCTGTTCTCCCAGTTATGACCTAACTGGTCCTCTCGCTTTCAGGCTTGGCCCACTTAGCCCCTCTTCACTCTCCATGAATAAGTCTCCCATAACTGGGTCTCCTACACCATGCTGCCTCCCTCGTGTTCGTTGATCACATTTCAAAATGCTCCTGAGCGTGTTCCCCCCAACCCCATTCGGCGCTCACTGACTTCCTCCACTGGACCCTGGGGGCCTCTTCCCTGCGGGGTCTGACGCGCTAGATAGAAGTCCCTCGCTGTGGAACTGGGGATAAAGCCTGCAGATATTCAACTGTAAGTAAAGAAGAAAATGGTGCTGGTCTAAGCACAGACTGAATATCTCAGTGCAAACTTGCAGAGCGAGTGTTTTCTTCCTTTTCAAGAGATTAATTCAAAAGAGGTTTTGCTGTTTGACTCAGCAGTGTTGGACACACATAGGTGCTGGATACATACCTGTTGAATGAATGAATGAACAAATTATATGCATCTATACACATGCATGTGGGTGCATATTTACATACACACATGTAACATACACGTGTATGTGCACATGCATGTGCGCATGTGTTGATATGCACAAGGTTGAGGCTTTAGTTGACCAGTGTCCACACTTGCTTTTCCAGTGTAATATTAGCCGGTAGAATTTTACTGAAGTATATAAAGGACTTTAAAAGGTGTTAAACCCATAAAACCTCTGTGTGCACTGATGTGAAGTCTGTGCTTTTTCCGCCTAGCTAGGAGATGCTTCAAAGCAGCACAGGGGGCTGGCATGTACCCCCAACCCACTGGCTCAGAATCTTTCTGGGGAGAGTGTGATATAAAAGTATCCATTCTTTAATTTTTGTCAAAACATTTGGTTTAAAATTTCAAACTAACTTAGAGTAAGAGGGCATGGGATTTGGGGATTTAGAAAAAAAGGACAGAGGTTAAAAATGGTTTAAAAATACTCTTCTCAAGTGCCACACGCAGAGTTTGTCATATTTTTTTTATTATCATATTAAACTTATCTGATTGGAGATAGTGTTGGTTAGGGGGCCAACATGAATGAACATAATTCTTTCTAACCTAAATAAACAAGCTTTTTGAATAGATCTCCTTCAACTTTGTAGGTTAGGATTAGATTGTAGATCAGCCAGGACTGCATGGGGTACGAGCTTTAATGCTGGCAGAACAAAGAGAGGTATAGCCAGTGAAATGTAGTGCCTGGTGATGAAGGAGCCCTGGAGAGAGCTGACTTGGAGCAGATGAAAGAAGTCAGAGGAGACTGTAATGGAATACAGTTGCCATTAAGAAACTACAGGAAGGAGACAGTAGGTCAAAGGCAAAAAGTTCGTATGACAAAAATGAATCAACTATGGTTATTTGGGTGTTACAAACATCGTTTTCCCAAACAAAGAGATTTAGCTTAGTTCTTTATCTGCAAAAAATACTAAGAAAAGCAAAGACTATCAATGTGTGTACCTACGTGCTACACACATGTGTGCATGTGTAGATGCCTACATGCACCCCTTTCCTGCTTAGTGACTGTGCAAGACAGGCCCCATGAAGGCTCTTTGCAGGTGGATGAAGCTCTTGGCATGCCTTGTCCATGTTCTGTTGAACCCATTCTGAAGCAGCGGACCCCAGGCATGTTATAACAAGCTCAGACACAGAGACCTCTGCCAAGATTCCTAAGCCCTGGCTCCTGGTGCCCAGTGTCCTTGGAGTGTCTGGTAGGTTTTTGTCACTCAGCATGTATGCCCCCTTCTTTTAGCTATAGCGCCTGATTCTCCCCATTTCAGGGAAGCATGCAACTGGCTAATTAGAGTTCTGTGTCTTGTGGCTTCAGTGACTGGCTCGGGAACTGACATACAAGGGTGGAGCAAATGTAGGTTTACAGTTGTGAGTGTGAAACAGAGTTTATTTTTGTATTATTTATTAATTAATTATTGTATTATTTTTCCATACGAAAAACTGTAAACCTATTTTTGCCCCACCCTGTGTACCCTATTGAGAAGCCATGAGGTTTTGGTTGTTGTCTGAGGCAGCTGCTAAGGGAAGAGCACACAGAGCTGACAATGAAAATAACAGAGAGAGGGAAATGCAATGTGAAAAGTGGGTAGACATGGCCCCCGTGATATATTTTAGATCCCTGAACCAAACCATGCCCGAAGTTAATAACTAACCAATAAATTACTCAACTTCCTTCACCTTTTTTCACCACCTTAAGCCTGTTTGGCTGTGTCCTCTGTCCTTTGCAGTAGAAGGAATCCTAACAGATACTGAACTCTGCTCCTCTTGGGGGAATTTAAGTGAGGTGAAGGTCAAAGTCATTTATGAACCTGGCTTCTCTACTTTATCCTCAAGTCTCAAAGAATGTAATTATTTTCTGATTTGACCATTTACCCTTTTTGCAGCCCTTGGAATAATTTCTGGAACAATCCAGCTCTAGGTTCTATGTGAGAGGCCCTTGAAAACAAAAGCCTGTTAGTTCTGCCACAAGCAAAGGTCACTTAGACCTCTTGGAAACAAATGCTTGGCTGTTCTTCCAGGAATAGGAGAGAGAAAAATTTACTTTTCCATTTGTCTACAGCTGGGGGAATATCTAGAATAAATATCTCAATAAATTATCTGCTAGTTAACGTAACAGATCACCTGATCATTGACTCACTCTCAAGCATTTTAGACGCACCATAATGGTAGGACAGCATAGCAAGACACAAGGCACCTCACCCGGCTCTTCCTGACTAGGGAACTCTTGCCAAGTGCTATCGCAGAAGCTTGGTGGCCAGAGCTAAACTTATATGGCAGATTGCAAATTCAGATGGCTACAGGGGTCAGGTGGGTGACAAAAGATTAAACTGGGGGTGGATGGAAGAGCACAGGCAATAGTGGGGACTATTGTGAACAGCAGAGGACCATTCAATAAAGGGGAAGCCCCTATTCAGCTCAGCCTATTGTCACCACATGGGAAAATGGACACAGTGTGGCTCCAATTTAAGAGAAGCCCTAAATTTTGCAAGTTCTAAGCTGTTGGCAGCCAATTAAAAAACAAAACAAAACAGCACTGTCAAGCCAAACAAAATATATAACCAGGCCAGATCAATCCTTTTCTGTTCCTTTAAGTCCAGGATAAATAGTGTTGTTCAGATGTTCATCAGAAACCAGATTCTCTAAACCTCACAAGCTACTAGATGAGTGCCTGGCTTGGACCACCATGGGAGATGGGTGTCAGGTACCAGACCGGTATCTCCTTTGGGGACTTTTCTCTCTCCATTTACATGCATTAGGCTTGGGCAGCCTCAACCCCTGAATCCAAAGGTCAGTCCACAACCCTGGCCTAGCCAGTCCGAGACTTCATCCTCCAACCACAGTGGAAGAGGGCGAGGTTGGGGAGCAGGTGCATCAAGCCATGCCAATGAGACAATTCCTGGGTTATTGTTTTTTTATTTTGTTCCATTGTTTTTTGCAAAAAGTATTGGGGAAGAAAATCTCTTTTGTCTGGGATTTCTAGCTAGCTACACAGATTATGAACTGAGAGGAATTCAGGTGCCATCAATGGGAGAGGGCCTACTACAGAACTACATTACTGCCAAGGAAAGCAGAGAATGGGGAGAGTGAAGGTGGGAAAGACAGAGAGGGACCCAATTTGAGACCCTCACTCCAGCAAAGTCTGAAGTCACATCTACATCTGGACTTTTTATTACGTTAGCAAAAGACTTTTTTTTCTTAAGACAGTTTTAATTTGGATTCACTCACTAGTAACCAAAATAAGCTTGTCAAATATACTGTCTTACTAACTACCTGACCGCACCTTGGATGTAATTGAAGCCTGGGAGCCCAGAGCCTTGACTGGGAGGTGGGGGCATCTGTGAATCCAACATCAAGGCCATAGGGGGGCAGGCCAGAGGGAGCAGCAGGACTGACAGATCCATCCTTCAGCAGTGGTTAGTGTTAAATGTGTGCCAGGGAAGCATCCCACATTCAGGCTGTCTTGCTCTAACACTTGTGTGTTTGTGAGTGATTTTTAACATAAATTAGCTCAGATGCGGTTGATAAATGGTGGAATGATGTCAGTGAAATGTGGACATTGTATTGGTTCATATGTGTTGCTCCCAGCCTGTCAGAAGGTGAAGGTGAAGTGCAGGGACCCAGCACGCTGAGGAGGGAGTGTCTCCATGCTCACCTGCCTCGGCTCCCTGTCACCTTAGCTGAGCCATAAACTCTGCCTTAGGAGTGCTTCCTGCTCAGGCTCTCAAACCTGCTCACAGGTTCCTTATCTCCATGAGTCAAGACAACAGCTTCTCTTACATTGCCTCTCATCACATGACCTTTTCCTTCTCTTTTCTTCTTAAAGCAAAGCTTTTGTTTTCTGCAGAATTTTTATTTATTAGGAAACTGCGCTGGTATTCTTAAATTAAGATGGTCATTCCTTTTGTTAGTGCTCTGGTCACAAAGTTGCAATGCTTTGAATTGTCTGTCTAAATCTTTTTTTCTCCATAAGTCTTATTATTTTTAGTTTCTCATTTTGCAGAAAGTGTTTTTCCCCAATCCGCCAGGAACATATACATCTCATTATTGCAGAAACACTGGCATTAAAAAAAAAGAGCAGAGTGATAGATAGCCACAGATGTGCTGACCGCATTGCTTCCGTTTTCATTCGTTTTCTTGCTTTTACATAGTATCATCAAAGTTAAACCTGTCTTCTTATGATTTGGGGGTGGTGGTGGTTAGTATTGAAATAAGAACATACTTGTACCTGATTCCTGGGTCCTAATAGGCTGGACCCAGAAGATTTCCGAGATCCCTGAATCCAATTTTCAAACCCAGGAGACTTAGCTCCTGCCATACCCCTCGGTATCCAGGAGGGGTCTGGAAGCAAAACCATAAGCCCCAGCAACACAGTAAAAGCAGATGCTACACACTGTAAAGGACGCAGGATGCAGGCATCTGGAAAATTGTGCTACAAAAATAAACACCCTGTTTCTGCAAATTGGGCGACTCTCATTAGCCTTGGGAAGCTCGTTTTCATGGTTAAGTAGTTAAGCCCCTGATTAAAGGCACAAGACCATTTAGGCACCTGCTGATTCTTTCCTTTTCTTTTCATTTTCAACGTTGGCCAGGAGATGGCGTCCTTGAATGTAATTTGGCGGAGCTACCAGAACAAATTTAGCACTTGCAAATACTTCCTTCTTAAACTGGGAAAAGGACTTGGATTTTCTGAGGGGGAGAGGAATGCAATTTTAAAACCAGCTAGAAGTCGCGTGGTTAAGAACATAACACCAACTGTTTTTGTTGTTGTTGTTGTTTTGTTTTTTTAATTTGGATTTCAAAATCCAATTAATGCTGATTAGCGGTGGGGACAGGTAGTAATAATATTTTGAAGTTAAAAAAAAAAATGAAGGGAGGTTAAGGAGGAACTAGTTTGGAAGCCTACCATATCAGAAAAAAGACAGCTTGGAGCACTGGAGTGTGGTAGACCTGGACTTAAACCTTGTACACAAAGGCCACATAAAATGGCTTATACCTTCAAGCATGCCTTTGTGCCTTTTCAGGTTATCAGAGGCCTTCAAAGTCATTACACACAGGACTGAGTAAATCAGGAGGTTTTGGAGGCAAAGAATTTCTGTATCTTCAAATACTTCTTTTTAGTAAGCTTTCACCGGTATTTGAAGAGCTGGTTCTAGATTGTGGCTGCTTGAGGTCTGAATCTGACATTGAGATGTGGGTCCAAGAGACGGATATTCTAGAATAGAATCATAACAAACACTTGCTGATGGCTTGCCTTGTCCCAGGGACCCTGTGTGCAGTGTTCTGAATGCAGTATCTATTTAAATCCTCACTACAACTTCAAGAAGTGGTTACTCTTCTTAGCCTTGGTCTACAGATGAGGAAACAGAGACTTTAAATTTTTTTCTACTGTCATTCTATCACAGTTGTCCCAATTTGTCCCCCTATGCCCTCCTCCATCCAGCACACTCCTCTGCACCAGCTCCTACAGTCAATCCTCACAACCATTGTTCATGTCCGTGGGTCATCCATACATGTTCTTTGACGGGTCCCTTCCCCTTCTTTCCACCAGTATCCCCCCCCCCTCCCTTCTGGTAAACAGAGGCTTAACGAGGCCAAATAAAGGTTAAACACATATTACAGCTAGAAAGTGATTCAGCTGGTTGCTCCAGAATCCACACAAATTACTGTTCTGTTAATCTCCCCCCGGAATTGCTACAATCCCTTTTCTACTTAAAACCTTCTGAGAGCCTTCACAACCCACAGGAGAGAAGCCAAATTCTCATAAGGTCTTTTATGAACCAGTTTCAAGCAAGAGCAGATGAGAGGAACAGCAGCGATGTTATCTAAGGCCACGTCTAAGGCAGTGACCACCCACTGCCTCCACTGATAGTTTTTAAAACATGAACCCATGATACATGAAAATGACTGACAGGTTTCCTCATCAATTCATTCATGAAGTATTCTTAGACCTTAATTTACTTGTAATTTTAAAAAGTTCTAAATAATGTCTAACATTTCCTTCCTTCATTGCAATGGATGTCTTGTTCACTCCTTGCTGTGCACAATCTGCGTACACTGGAAACCACCATCCTAGGGTGAGGCCAGCTGAGTTTGCCTCTCTGCTCTGAGATGGAGATCCCCACTTGTCAGTCAATGCTCAGGAGACATGGGGGCTGGCACAGTTGTGCTGAACATCAGTCCATTTTTTCCTGGGGTTGGGGAGGGAGTAACCACCATAATTATTATAATTTGGTAAGCCTGGCAACAGAATTACGGAAATATAGGGACTGAATGATGCTCATGGGGGCCCAGGGCGTGCAAAGTCCCATAAACAGTGCTGAGAGGCTGTATCAGTTTGCTAGGGCTGCCACAATAAAGAACTGCATGCTTGGCAGCGTAGACAACAGAGATTTGTTATCTCGCAGTTCTGGAGGCTAGAAGTCTGATGTCAAGGTGTCAGTTCCTTCTGAAGATATGAGAAAATCCTGTTCCATGGGCTCTTGTCTAGCTGGTGGTGGCTTGCTGCCAATCTTCAGCATTCCTTGGCTCTTCAATGCATTGCCCTGATATTTACTGTCATCTTTACATGGCATCCTCCTTTGTGGATGTCTCTTCACAGGATTTTTTTTTTTTTTTTTTAATGAGGACACAGGTCTTGTTGGATCAGGGGCCCACCTTACTTGAGTGTGACCTGATCATAATTAAATACATTTGCAATGATGCTATTTATGAATTAGATTATATTCTGAGGGATTAGGGATTAGGATTTCAATATATCTTGTTGGGGGGGGGGCACTATCCAACCCATAATGAATGGACTCTCTGAAGTTGGCTTCTGTGATTATCTCTTTTCTATGGCTTTTCTATGGCTGACCAGTGCTCACTTTATTAGATCAGGGTTTCTAGAGCTCTTAACACTATGGACATTTCGGACCAGATAATTTGTTTTTGTTGGGAGGTTGTCCTGTGCCTTGTCACTACCTGGCAGTAGCACTCTGCCCCTCCCTCCCCCTGGAGTTGTGACCATCAAAAATATCCTCAGACATGGCCAAATGAGCCCTGGGGAGCAAATTTCACTCTCTTGAAGTCTCTGCTGTGGATATGGCGATACATTGAAATGAGCTCCAGCTAAGGCCTGGGGTTGTGCTGACGTGGTAGTCTATTTCCGGTTTCAGCCCCTGAGGCGACCTTACATTCCTCACTCCAAACTCTCAGGGTCAGGTATGCCTTTCCCAGGAGCTCCTATGGCCTCATGCACCCTCTGCCCCACCAAGTACAAATCTTCTCACAGTCCCCTCAACTCCCCTTGCACTCTGGCGAGACTGTGACCAACCAGAGGGCAGAAGTGGCATCCGATTCATTTCTGTGTCACCCAGCAGAGCCCCTGGAGCCCCTTAGTGCATTTACTGAGTGAAGGCATTCCCAGTGGTTGTGTCATCTCCCAGTTGCTCTCTTCTACTTGTCACCAGCATTTCTTTTTTAAAATGACACCTTGGTTGAGAAATAATTCACAAACCTTACTATGCACCTTACTATGTATAATTTAATGGTCTTTGGTATATACACAGAGTTGGACAATCATCACCACAATTAATTTTAGAACATTTTCATTACGGCAGCAAGAGTCACTGTACTTAGTTTCTCTCCAATCCTTCTGACAGTCTCCAACTCTTGCAACCGTTAATTTGCTTTCCATCTCTATGGATTCGCCTCTCTTGTTCATCTCATAGAAAATGGAATTATACAATATGCATGACCGGTTTCTTTTACTTAGCATAAGGTTTTCAAATTCCATCCATGCTGTAGTGTGTATCAGTACTTCATTTCTTTTTATTGCCAAATAATATTCCATTTTATGGACGAAACACGTTTTATTTATTCAAGAGTTGATGGAAATTTACATTGTTTCTACTTTTTGGCTCTATGAAGATTAACATATAAATATGAATGTTCATATGCTACTCACATTTATGTTTAAGTTTTTCTGTACCTGAAAACCAGATCATATGGCAACTCCGAGTTTAATCTTCTGAGAAACTGCCAAATTGTTTTCCAAAGCAGTGGCACCATTTTGCTTTCCTGCCAGCAGTGTATGAGGGTTCCAATTTCCTAACATCCTCACAATCACCTGTTATCTGTTTTTCTTAAAGATTTTATTTATTTATTTTGAGAGAGAGAGAGAGAGGGGAAGAGAGGCAGAATAGCACTGATGTGAGAGAGAAACATCAATCAGCTGCTTCTTGCATGTGCCCAGACAGGAACCAAAGCTGCATCCCAGGCCTGTGCCCTGACCAGGAATTGAACCAACAACCTTTCAATTTTCAGGCTGATGCCCAACTGGCTGAAACAGACTTGTTAGGGCTATCTGTCTTTTTTATTATAGCCATCCTAGTGGGTGTGAAGTGGTATCTCATTGGGGTTTTGTTTATAGTTCCTTCATGGCTAATGATGGTTAGCTTCTTTTCATGTGCTTATTTTGCCATTTGTGTGCCTTCTTGGGAGAAATGCCTAATCAGCTACTTTGCTCAGGTTGTCTTGTTATCATTTGATATATGATTTTAATCATTAGGCTCTATGAACTGTATGTATAAAGAGTCCTTCCTATAATCTAGATATCAGTTCCAAATATATGATTTGCAATATTTTCTCCCATTCCATGGATAGTCTTTTTGACTTTCCTGATGGTGTCCTTTGATGTAGTCCAATTGGTGGATTTTTTTCTCTTGTTGGGCTTTTGGTGTCACTCATGTATCTTGAACAACCAGACAGTATTGAAATATTACCGCCTTGATTCTTGCTGATGGTACCCTGAGCTCCCTGGCAGGAGTCGGAGGAAATGGTTGACCTCATGCCAGCAAAGTTGTTAAAAACATGGGCTCTCCAGGTGGGTACCTGGGTAAAATTCTCTCTGCCACTGTCACTGTGACCTTGAGCAAATTACATAGACTGATCAGGTTTCAGGGACCTCATCTGTAAAATGGGGACAATGGTAACCAATCAGCATAGTCCTGAGGATTAACTGGATAATGTAAGGTGTGGGCACAGGGCCTTGCACTTAATGAGCATGTTAGCTGGGCCATAATTATCTCAGCACCTGGCACAGAGCAGCTGTTCAGTGAGTGCTTGTTGAATCAATGACTGACAGAAGTATCATTAAGAAGAGCAACCCGATCTCTCTATAGAATCACAATCTGGGTGCCCAGGAGGGGCAAACAGAAACATCTACTCTCTAAGAGAGGGGGTTCTAAACAGTCTCTGCCTAGTGGGGGTGGGGTCCCCTTTGAAAGAAACTCCCTATGGGACTTCTCTTGACCCCATTTCTTCCATCTTGAGGCCTCTGAGGACAGGATCCTCTGCTGCTCTTGCTTAATTGTCTCCTAAAAATCCAAAGAAAGTAGATAATTTTTCTAGGAGGAAATACTGCTGGGCTTCAATTCCTACAGCTGGCATTAAGGCAGTGTCAGCACCTCCCACAAAGTCTCCAAACACACTCTGCACAAGCGCTCCATGCCTAGGGTCATTATTTTGTGACAGCTGCTAAGAAATATGCTTTCTTTTTCACAGCCAGAAGCTTCTTTCCCCGTGTGTTTCTCTTTTTGGTTTGCTTTGGTCTGACTTGCTGGAATGGAGGCTGGGTTCACTGGGCATTGAATTCACGTCAATTCTTAATTAATCGCTGCTCCAGAGTAGAGCAGTTCTGGTTGTGGGGAAGCTGCCAGTGTGAAAAAGGCAAGGCATTTGAAAATCTAAGATAAGTTAAAGGGTAATCACAATAAAGAACAAATATAAATGAACTTAGTTATTTTACAAAAAAATATATAGAGTAAGATTATTTTGCCTTCAGTTTGCCTAATTCTTTGGGAAGTTCAAAGGTCATTGCCTACCACTCCCCGAATGAGACAAACAGGATGGCTGGTTTTTTGGAGCAGCTCTTATTGGGCTGTTGTTTGTACCATGAATGTGAGCCATACCTCCCAAATCTGTCTCTTCACCAATCTGAAGGTACTAGGGAGTTAGCATCCACAGAAAATCCAGGGTTGAGGTCCTGGGGCTCACTTGCATGACTAGGTGGTGTGGCCCAAGGGCAGAAGAGAAATGGTGGCTTAGAGATTAGGATCCTTGAAATGAAAGGGTCTGGGGTCAAAGCAGCGAGGATGAGCCTGTGCATATTGACAGATACTGTCAGGAGCCCAGTTGTGGTGGGGAGGAGGCATAGAGAACAGAGGCATAAAAGGGTACAATTTCTAAGTTAAGAAAAAAAAAAAGTAATGTCAGAAAACAGGATGGTGGTTTCTCAAAAAATTAAACATAGACTTATCATGTGATCAAGCAATTCCACTTCTGGAATTGAATTGAAAGCAGGAATCTGAACAGATATTTGTCCACAGCAGCACTATTCACAACAGCCAAGAGGAGAAAGCACCCCAGGTGTCCAGGGATGGGTGATGGGATAAACAAAAGGTGGCGCATGCATACAACAGAGCGCTCTCCCGCCTTAGAAAAGAAGGGCGTTCTGACGCGAGCTACAGCCCGGATGAACCTTGAGGACACTGTGCTGAGAGAAATAAGCCAGTCCCAAAAGGACAAATCCCACATGTGATTCCATTTATGTGAGGTACCCAGCGACAGAAAGTAGAATGTGGTCGCCAGGGCCCAGGGAGCAGGAGGGAATGGGGAGTTGCCGTTTAATGGGTACAATTTCAGGACGGGAAGAAGAAGAGAGCTGTGGAGGCCGAGGGCGGTGCTGGTGGCACAACAGTGTGAATACACTTAATGCCACTGCATCATTGGCTTAAATGGTAAATTTTGTGTTGGATATATTTTACCGCAGTTAAAACAAACACAAAATGAGCGCCAACCCACCTCAGGGCAGATGCCTTGCTAAAGATGTACATTACATCGGGAAGCCCATTCAGAAATGCCTCACAGGTTTTCTACACACAATGAGGTGGCCTGAGCAGCAGCTCTTCTCAGAAGGTGGGGGCAGCAGGTGGGCGAGCTCCTAGGATGGGAGTGCTAGGTGGATAGTGCTGCTCACCATCTCTGACTCAAGGGGAGGCTGGCTTCTCAGGGGGTCGAGGGGTGGAGGAGCTGCTGTGCGGCTCAACTGTACTTCCTTCCTCATCAGTGTTCTCTGCTGCAATGGAGTTAACTCCTCGGGCAGGAGTGGAGGACTGAGGGGACGTCCAGCCCTCCTGAACCACAGCACAGGACAAATCAGCTGCAGGTGGAAATTCATCCAGATCCTCTGAAGCAATGACATCCAGTGTTAGTATGAGGAAAGTCACACCTGGGCAGAGGAGACTGAGGGCCGAGCAAATGAGTCATGGAAGGCTGGGGGATGTTCGCAGTGTGGTGTACTGGTTTTAATGTTATTTAATTTCAGCTGCCATGTGCCATGTGCATGTTACGCAATTTCACATATAAAATAGCATGCCATTGTCATAATAACTACAAGTAGTTGATAGTATTAATACCCCTATTCTAGAGATGAGAAAACTAACTCGGAGTGTAAAGTAACTTGCCCAAGATCACACAGCTAGTAAGTAGCATTGTCAAGATTTGGGTCTAGGTCTGCCCGTTCTCCATTCCATGTCTTTTTTAAAAATTTTTTTAGTATATTTTATTGATTATGCTGTTACAGTAGTCCCGATTTTTTTCCCCTTTTCTCCCCTCCGCCCAGTACTCCCCTTCTCTCCAGCAATTCTACCTCCCTTAGTTCATGTCCATGGGTCGTGCATATAAGTTCTTTGGCCTCACCCTTTCCTATATTATTCTTAACTTCCCACTGTCTATTTTGTACCAACCAATTATGCTTCTTAACCCCTGCACTATTTCCCCATTTATTCCATTCCATGTCTTACCAGCAGCCCACCCGAGGCCCACAGAGAAAGCTGAAGTTCCCAGAGGCAATGGCTGAGCTAAGCTGCCTGAAAGGGCCCCAGGTAGAGACAGCTAGCCTCACTCTGCCTGCTTTGTGAGAAGTCCTCTCTGGTTCATATTTCATAAGTGCAGTTGCCCTTTCAGAATCACTGTGAGAGACACCTTTGCACCCTGGCCTGAGGCATCACTAGGCCTTCACTGCCAGGGAGGGAGTAGCTTTACACTGGGTGTGTCTTTTAACTAAAGATACTGCTGGGCTGATTAAATTCGCTAAGAGAGATCAGTTGGAAGATCTCTGATCTGCTGCGGAGAGGCCCCTGTTTCCAAACAGCTTCCCTCTCAGGGACCCCTGACACATACGCATTTCTGGTTCATCACAAATCTGGTCTTTTCACTGAAGGAGGACCCTTAACACCCTGTGCTAGGGAATGGGTTCAGCTTTATTCTAGTTGACAGCTGATGTTTGCTCAAATGCATATTCTTTCTTTGATTTTACCTGAATTGTGCATGTGTATGTGTGTGTTGCACAGGGACTGGGAAGGATGGGGATACAGGTGAGGAGAGATCTGAGGAGACCTGGGGCCCCCCGCCTATGGAAAGGATGACAGTCATCCCGGTATGCTGAAGGGAACCCCCCACTACCAGCTCTTCACTCCCTAACACCAATCCTGTGAGCAGAAAACATCTCTGCTCTCCCCTCAGAGTCCTTCCTAAAACAGGTAGGCACAACCATTCCTCAGCCGTCACATCTGCTTCAGTATCAGAGCTAGACAATATGATACAGTGGAAGAGCAAAGACCTAGGATGTGAATCCCCACTCTGCTGCTGAGTGATCTTGGGGAAGTTGCTTCATCTCTCTGAGCCTCGGTGCTCTGAACTGGACCGTGAAAGGGCATAGTGTCTGGTCTGGCCTACAGTAAATAGTTAATAAGTGTTTGAGAAATCAAATACAGTATTTGCAACCTGTTTATCTTAAGGCACAGTCTAAACATTCACAGATTTCTTTTTGCAGCATTCAGATGTGTATCATCCTGGTTTGGAAGAAGAGAAACATTTAAATGGCCTAGAAGACTTCAAGTCAGTAGAAAATCCAGTGACTTAGCTCTATGAGGCTTCAGAGAGAAGCCAGAATTAGGCTATGCAAAGAGAGGACAGTAGAGTCAGGCCTAGAGATAGAATTGTTGGCATGCATTCTGTGCACTTTTTCTTGGTCCGGACTTTGCACTGGACCCTGGAGATGTGAAAATGAACGAGGCAGACTCGCTCCCCAAGGGCCTCACATTCCAGTAGAGGGGAGGGGAGGAAGGGAATTAACCTACAGTGTGATTAGGGCTCTAACAGGGATTAGTAAAGAGCTGCAGAGAGCTTCATTGATTTTTTTTGAAATCTCCTTCTCAGAGGAGATGACATTTGAGTTGGGGCTTCAAAGAAGGGTAGGCATGCTCCAGATAGATAAATGTCATTAAAAATCATTCCAGGCAGAAGAAACATGTATAAAGGCACAGAAGCAGATTTGAGAATTTTTCATCATTTTCCTGCAGCTAGAATAAGTTGTCAAGCACTGAAAACAGCTAACATTTATTGAGCACTTACCACATACTAAGCATTGTGCAAACGGCACATTGCACATGCTCTAATTTAATCCCCTTCATACTATTATCCCCATTTTACAGAGGTGAAAACTGAACTTAGTTTAAGTAATGTGTCTGGAATCATCCAATATGGTGATGGGAGAGACAGGAGTCACATCTGGGTCTAATGGAGTCTAAAACCAGAGCTCAAAAGATAGGCTCAGCCTCCCACGAAGAGCCCTGACTGATGTGCTAAGATGTTTGGATGCTGTTGGAAAGGTATATCAACATCAGTTGTAATATGGTTATGATCCCTAGCTCCCAGGCCACACAGCTAAGGAACTTAAGATGGGCATGAGCACATGGACGACAGTTGTGAGTCACACTTGCCATCTGCAGGAGCCCTGAGAGCCCTCCCGCCGAGTGCACATGTGTGGTTCTGGCAGTGGCGCTGCTGCTGGTGTCTTGCTTCTCAGTACGCTGTGGGAACAACAGGTGGGCAGCATGGAGGGGGGAGTTCAGCTTTTATTTCTCTTGTACTGCAGCACTCTACCTGAGGATTCTGCAGGGACAAGTTACACAACAGACCCCCTGCTATGGACAGACCTCTGCTCACCCCTCCACTGGTTCACTGGCTCTGAACCAGACCTGTGCTCTTTACCTTCAGGGTGGATTTCTTCCCAGAAGACTTCTGGGCTCCTCATGCAAATAAGTTCTCAGTAGACCATCTGTCCCTCTAAGTCTAGCCATGTCTTCTTAGGGTAACCAGAGCTTGGCCTGAAGCTGGACTCCTTCAGCCATGTGTTTCTTCATGTCCAGGTATGCCCTCTGAGAAGTAGGTTCATTTCTCATGTTGAATGCATTTTCCATCTGCTTTATTGTGAAGACCAACTAGATGTTTTATTATATGAATCGCCGTAAGGTCATTTTCAACAGGGGCAATGTCACCCCAAGGGGATGAAACTTAGTTCTTGGTTATGTGCTTTCCAGTACACCTGTGGTATTAAAATTGCATGGGGGTATTAAAAATTGACTAAAAGGATACTTTTTAGGCTACTTTTTTCAATAATAAAACAAGGTTGAAAAATACTCTTACAACCTTAAGATAAAACAAATATATCAATTATAAATATACTTTCTATGTGATTATCTTTCTGTCTATGTTTATTAATAGATTTACATGAAACAGAAATATTAGTAAAATTAAATTACCGGTAATGTTCAAGATTCCTCCTTTTGAATATGTCTACAGTTATTAAACATTTCAAGGAAGTCTCTAAAAGAAGCTATATTTGGGGTATTTAATATATTTGGAACTCTATGGGTTTTTAAAAAATATAAACATTGAAACTCTCCAAATGGTTTTATTGGCACTGGTTGCCAACGTTGAATTTGAACTGAGAGCCCTTTAGACATCTGTGATCAATTAGCTTTTGATTATTGCCTAATTATATGCATTCAAAATATATCCAAGAGATAGGTATTATAGTTAAGTATAATAATTAAACTAATATTATGATTGAAAATATTTTAATCTTTTTATCAGTCCAAGGCATCATTGAGGAAATATTGATTATTTTGTTTTATAAGCACAATTTAAAAAGAGCATTCAAATCAGCTCCATTTGCTAATTATGTAGCTTATTTGAAGGTGGGATTATTATTATTTTACTGCTTTCCTTTCAGAGATAAGGAATCTGAGGCTCACTCATCTTAAATGATTTGTTCAAGACTTAGTTGCAAAAGGTGTGTAATAGCTCAGGTGGCCAGAACAAATTATTATAGACTGGGTGGTGTTGGGAAGGAAGAATTATTTTTCTCCTTACTTTCCTAGGTTCTCCACCCTGGGGACTAATTAGGTTGATAAAGACAGGTAAACAGGAGAAAAACAGAAGCTTATCATCATGTGCATTGCACTTACACATGGAAGCACTCAGAAACAAATAACTCAAAGTGTTGATTAGAACTTGGGCTTATATGCATTTTAGCAAAAGAAAAACAACACATTTTTAGAGAAATGGCAAGACAAAGGAAAAAAACTTGAGTCTCTAGGGGCAGCATTAATTAGGAAGGCAAGTATATGGGAAACTAATAGTAGATGAAGGCTAGCTAGCCAAGTTTGTTTTGGTGTCATTTCCAGGCTGATGGGGTCTAAAGTTGTCTCCAGTGATTAATTTTTGTTCTTCCTTGTAGAGAGGGGAGAAAATTTATGTCCTATTTTTAGGCAAATAAGGGTAGCATATAGATCTTTTCTTGTATCTGCTTCTTCTCAATTGCCTTCAGCTCAAAATCATCCTTATGACAAAGTGGCATATTTTGGGGTGACATATCCTGCCACCTTACAGTGGCTTAAACAACATAAATTTATTTTCTCACAGTTCTGAAGGCTTGAAATCCAAGAGCAAAGTGCCATCAGGTTGGTATCTGGTAAGGCCACTCTTCCTCGCTGGCAGATGGCTGCCTTCTCACTGTGTCCTTATATGGCCTTTCTTTTATGCATTTATGAGGAAAGAAAAAGATCTTTGGTAACTCTTCCTCTTCTTATAGGGTCACTAATCCTATCAGACTAGGGCCCCACCCTTATGACTTCATTTAATTTTTTTTTAATATTCCCTTTTCTTTTCTCTTTCTATGCAATTCTTTATTGAATAAACACAACTGTCCTTCAATGTCCCCTTCCTTTTCAAAGCACTTCATTTAACTTTAATTATTTCCTTACAAATAGAGTCACATTGGTGATTAGGGTTTCAACATATGAATTTGAGGGTGACACAATGCAGTCCATAACATTGTAGCCCTGGGATTTGAATTCCTTTCCTCTTATTCCCAAGCCTGTCTCTCTTGGTCTCATCACATGGCCGCTCCATGTGTCGGCATCCATCTCCTGAACCAGGGCCAGAGCACTGGCAGCAAGCCCAGAGCAGGCAGGCAGGCATCTGATCCTGGGTGACTGCTAGAGTTGGGAGGAAGGTATGAATCATCTGCATCAGGGGAAGAAGGTCAGGGGGGAAGGCAAATTTTCCCTTGCCTTGACCTTTGTCTAATCCGGGTGCTCCTTATCTCTTGTCTTGACTGTTGAAAGAACCCCCTAGTTACTTTTTCTGCCTCTAGCTTTGTCCCACTCTATTCCATCCTACAAACAGACAGCACAGTCGTTTTCCTAAAATGCAAGTCTAATGACCTCTTTACTCTCTTGAAACTAGTCAGTGTTTCTCAACATCTAGATAAAGTCTAAAATCTTAACTCTGCATTTAAGAGCCTTCATGACCTTGGCCAGGACCACATCTCTGACATCATCTCCCTTTTTACTATCCTCATATTTAACATTTCAGCTACACAAACCTTCAATACACTGATTAAGAAAATATCTATTCTTATTTTAAAATTCAGCTCAGATGGTACCTCTTCTAGGAATGTTCCCCAAAAATCCCTGCTAAAAAAATTAGCCTTTCTTTTCTTTCTGAAGCCATGATAAGTTGATTATAAAAAGAAGTCACCCTCCATTGGAATTGTCTCCATTTTTACTCCTCTAATGGAATGCGGGCCTCAGAGAGAACAGGGGTTTAGCAAATACTTGCTGAACAAATGAGTGTTTTTTGTGGCAGTTCTCTCACTCAGTTGAGTCTCTCCATCTTCTAAATCCTTCAGCAATCAAGAAAGCCAGCCTATTCCTATGGGGACTTCCAGCACAGATTATTCTCCTTCTGTAAAGGCTGATGGATAATCTCAATGAACAAACTGACTTTCATAGATTTTCTGCGGTAATAGCAAACATCACCAGGAAAACTGCATTTCTCTCCATACTTGGAAACCAGCTCTTCAACCCTTCCTCTATCTGCAATAACTCTTTTTTATACCTTATATAGCTGCTCAGCTCCACATAGCTTTTACAACTCTGGGAGTATCTAAGGCTCACAGGAAGTCAGTCCTCTAAACCTTTCTACAACAAGCCAAGGCTCCTGGAAGGTCAAGCACCAAGCCCTGGCAAAATTCCTTTGGGCAGAGGCCAGTCTTGGCTCTTAACTTACCACCTGCAGCCAATTATCTTTTGAACTAATTGGTTGGCCACTGGTACAGCTTCTTCTCACTGACCAGCTGTTTGTTTAACTCAGTGGTCTATCTCTTCCTTCCCTAGTTGAGATCTACCGAATCTTCTACAGATGCCTTTTCTGTCTGGTTCACCTTCTGCCCTTGATTTTTTTTCCTTCCTCCTTCTCCTGGAGCAAAATCACCCTCAGTGCCGATCTTAAAACTCTGTTGTTTTACTATAGAATGGAGGAATTGCAGACTGTAACAAAATTGTCTAATCTTTAGTTAAACATACATGCAATCCTGAGGATTATTAAAATGGTTCTTCATTTTAGGATCAAGATATCTATTCTAGTCCAGAATCCTCAGGGTGGTGAAGGCTCATGCATGGCTTCTTTACCCTGTCTTTTTTGCCCAACCATCTCTCACTGACACTGTGCTGGTGTGAGACTCTCACAGTGCTCCATATGCTCATCCCTTTGGTAACAAAAGTAACATTACTGAACTTCTTTCTTCTACTCTCTTCTATAGTCTCCTCTACATTATATATTCTGATTTTATTTCAGTTACTGTCACACTACAAAAATCTTTCATGGTTTCTTTTACATGATCTTCACAACTGTTATAACAATATTTCGACAAGTGAATATAAATACATTTTAATTATTCTCTTTTTATATGATGCTATTTTCACTCTTGTATATAACACCTCAATGAATATTTTCACAGAGATAGATTTTTAAAAAATTCTTTTGACTTACTTCCTTAGGATTAATATTCAATAATGGAACGACTGGGTCAAAGGAGAGGAATATCACTATGACTCTTTCAAGCTATTATTATCTTGCTTTCTATACTTTGCAGCAACTATATGTAGGTGCCTATTTGGGAGCAACATCACCCACACTGAGGGCTATGATTTCTAATTTATCTTTACTAATTAAATAAAATACTATTTTCAATTCCATTTCAATTTGTAGTTAAGTCATGGCCAACACCATCAAAGTACAACTTCTTATTAAAGCATGGTCTACTCAGATATTTTTAAGCACCAAGAACTAAACTGCTTTTTCCAAGTCCTTTAAAATCCCATTAATTTCAACTGTGGTTTGAGAACTCTTTGACCTCTGGACATGTGACTTCCCGCCTGCTTCATGGGGGCACTTCCTTGTCTCCCTCCTCTCCTTCACTACACTGCTGTGTCTACACAGGTGGCAACTCTCTATACTGAGCATCAGCTCTGCCACGAGTCATGTCTGACTGCATTTCTTTCCCTAGAAACATCTTTTAATTCTTTGTTTCAAATGCTCAAGATTATTGTTTTATTCCAATAAGGCTCTCAGGGTCCAAAATAGTTTGGAAATTTTTCTTTGGAAATTGTTTTCTAAGTCATTGACATATTCTTTTGAATCTCCTTATTGGTGGCAAAACTTATTATTTAGTAGGTAGATTTTTATTTTGTTTTGGAAGGAAACCAGTATCTTTTACATACTTTTCATATCAGACAGGATCCTGTCAAGAACCAGAAACCATGCTATTACTTTAGCAGAGAGAATTTAATGTAAAGAGAACTGTTTCTCAAATAGAACTGAACAGGCAAAAGGGGGTGACAAAGTATCACAAAAGTATTAGCTGCAGGGAGCAGCTGCCTCCCCTAGGGATGGGGGAACAGAGGGAAGATGTCAGGGTTATTAAAATTTAGAAGCAGGGAGAAGGGGCCTGCAGAGCTGGGACTCAGCCCTCTCAGGAGGAGGAATTGCTCAGATGGAACCTGTGCTGGGGGCTTGGAGCCTGGAGATGAGGCTCCTGGGAGCAGACTCTGAGCTCTCAGGAGGAGTACCAGAGGCTGGTACTGTGTGTCTGGAGGGCTCAATGAGATTGGTGCTAAGATTGTGGAAGGACAGCAAACAAGAACCACCTGCACTGCTGGAACCAGCAGCAGCTGCCAAGGTGAAGAGTATTGCTGGCACAATGCTGATAAAACAGAAAGCAAACAAAGGAGAAAGTCTCTCTCCCCTCCTCCAACCCTTAAGCTCCCTGTGGCATCCCTGATAGGCAGAGCCTAACAAGGCGCCATCTGGCAAAAGAAAATTGCTGTTTGCAGAGGCTCAGCCCCAGCATCAGAAAGTAAGAGTGGGGAAGAGGGGAAAATTGGAGCCAAGAAACAATGGCTTAATAATAATCAGCACTCTATTTTCAAATATGATATCTCCTACAGTTCTTGTGCCACCCCTGTGATTAAAGAATTCTTGAAATATTTTACGGATAAGGAATAGAGGCCCAGAGAGTAAACAGAACCTATGGTACTGGGATGAGAATACATCTCCTCACTTCATGTTCACTGCTGTTCCACTACAGCTGCTGAAGCTAAGCTTTCTTCTGGGTGACAAGACGGGGCCTTTTCTTATTCCTGAGGGGGGCAGTGATGAGGGGAGAGAAGAAGGAAGAAAGGGAAAAACCAGGAGGGGGCATAAGGCTATGCTGTATGTAATATGTCTCTTGCCTGTGACCCACACCCCCAGTCTTTAGAAAATTCCATCCAACTCACAGGACATATGGAATAAATTGATTTCTTGGGGAGACTGCTAAAGGGTTCAAACTTTGCTCCAGGAGAGACTTGGAGAGGAACAAGGACAGCCTCTGTAAACACTTGTCAGCACAAGTGTTAAGAGAAGGGAAGCCCTTTGGTAGCAGAAATCTCGGGAAGTTTTATGACTTCTCTAGGCTGTGCAGTTTGGTCCATATCTTAAGACTTGGGAGGCTCTAGTTGACACTTATATTATACCCATCTTACAGAGAATTTGAGGCTGAGAAAGTTAGGTAACATGACCCAGATCACATAGCTATTCAGTTGTAAAACTTGGATTTGTACTCAGTTTTGATTCCAAAATACTTCCTCTCCAAAATGAAATGGACAGGAGGCAGCCATGATAGTACTGTTACCTATCATTTTTCAACATATATTACATACATAGAAATATGTGTACATACTCTGAAATCTCTTCCCTTTCAAAGGTGGTTTTAGTTTTTGGAAAAGCCAGAAGTCTGGGCTGTAGGGCAGCTGAGTCAACTGAGTATTTTGGCTTCACCAAAAAACTCTGCATGAGACATGGTGCATGAGTGGTGTGTTGTCATGATGAAGCTGCCAGTTACCAGTTGCCCATAGCTGTGGCCTTCTGAATCATCTGAATAGCTTCCGTGGAGGAATGTTCAAGCTTAACGCAAAATTTGACACAGATTTGTTGCTCTACTTGCTCAGTCACTTTGAACGCAACAGCCACACAGTACGCATGCTCACTCAACAGTGTCTACCGCCCCCACTGACTAGGACAGTGAAGTCGTCATTGTTCACGCATGCGCATTCTCGTTCACTCGCCTTAGCTGCCAGATTACTCTGCAAACCATTCTCATTATATTAACAATGGCTGGATTTTTCCTGGACAGACCTCACATGCTAATTGCTTATTTTGTTTAATCTCCACAATTTTATGAGGTAGATACCATTACATCTATTTTACAAATGAAAAATTGAAGCTGAGACAGGCTAAATAATATGTCCTATTCACAGACAGCAGTAAGTGCAGTTGGAATCCTCACGTAAGTTCAGTGGACTCCAAATCTTGTGCTCCCAACAAGTGCTTCTCAAGCTCCAATGTGCCTGAGGATCACCCAGGGATCCTGTAAAATGCTGATTCCTATTCAGTAAAACTGAGTGGGGCCTGAGATGCTGCATTTCTAATAAGTTTCCCAGTGATGCTGATGCTATTGGTCCAAGGACCTCACTTTGAGAAGCAAGGCTCCTAACAATGGCACCATACTGCTTCCCTATCCTGCCAAGCTCACCTCATCATTTTCACATTGGCTCACCATCAAGACCCCAGAAAGCCTCTTGGTCAAGCTCAGTTGTGAAATGACACTCCTTCCTCTGAAATTTGTCAGACTAAAGTACATAACACCCCAAAATCCATCCTCTGGCAGGTCATTAAGAAGAACATGATTTTGCCCCCATGTGACTCCATTCAATTAATGAAGCTGTCATTAAAGCCCATGGATGTCAAGAAAAATTAGTTTCGGGTGTTAGACTGTTTTGGTTCTAGAATAATTTCCATATTTTTAATGAGAACTATTTGAAATATCAACCTTCTTTCTCATCAGGGCCTTACAGCTTAGGATGCCTAAGAAGTCTGACATATTCAGGGTCAGCGGGATGTTTACAGGAAGCAATTAACAACACCTCATTGTTGTCTCTTTCTATTACCTTGAAGCTGCCCACTGAGAATATTTCCAGAGCCATAGCATTTCTTGGGGGAAAGAGAAGCAAATGTAGCTAATGGAAAGTGCTGACAATGTTGTGTAGGGGCCGAAAGAGTGCTAGTCAGGGCTTCCCCACTGACGTCTGGCCGTAAAATGGAAAGCATTTAGAAAGATATTTCCTTTCTAACATAGAATATTTACTTCGTAAACTCCTGTTAAAAGAAACATTTTATTCCAAGAAGTAAATGGGGCGCGTTAATATTTTAAAATAAGTAACACCCCCACCCCCCGAAATCCCATCCCCTTTTATTTCCTAACTTATCTCAAATTAGAGCTTAACATTCCCAGCTCTCAATGTTGGGTTGTTGCAGCAGAAATACAAAAAAGAATACAAATAAACCAGACTTGTTTTTGGCTTTAGAGCTTTAAAGCTGAGTTTGCACTTCAATAATAAGTTTGGAAGAATACTTATACAGTAAGTTTGCTTCAGTTCCACACAGCGGAGCTAGAAGTGACTGGGCTGAAGTGTTGAGGAAGCAACTCAGGGAGGAAACAAAGTTCATTGCTGGTGGTGGTGGGTGGGTGGGGGAATCTGAAAAGGGACCTTGTTTTGTACCTTCCCAGTCCATGGATTGACACCTGAGGATAGGAGAGGGAAATAGTAACTGAGATAATGGCCCTCCTGGACATTCAGTGTTTTCTACCCTGGGAGAAGTTTCTGGAGATTTCTGATATATCTTTTCAAATGTCACTTTCTATTCTCCATGTTTTATGTGTCAGTAGTTTGGTCATTTTTATTGTGGAATATCATGCTATCATATGAATATGCCATAATTTGTTTATCTAATTCATTTGTTGATGGACCTTTGGGTTGTTTCCAGTTTTTGCTATTATGAGTAAAGCTGAGATGCACATTCAGGTACAGCTTCTTTTTAAAATAAACTTTTTATTTGAGAAGAGTTTTAGATATACAGAAAAATTGCACAGATAATACAGAGAGTTCCTATATTCACACATTCAGTTTCCTCTGATTTCCTCTGTTATTAACATCTTATATTAGTATTATCATTAGTATTTGTCACAATTAATGGACCAATACTGACACATTATTATCAACTGGGGTCCCTGCTTTATTCAGATTTCCTTCATTGTTGCCTGGTGTGCTTTTACTGTTCCAGCATTCCGTCCAGGATACTCCATACATTAAATCATCATGTCTCTCAGCTCTGCGTGGCTGCAATAGTTTCTGCAACTTACCTTGTTTTTCGTGACTTTGACAGTTTTGAGGAGAAGTGGTCAGATATTTTGTGGAATGTACCTTTATTGGATGTGACTAATGTTAGGGTTATGGTTTTGGAGAGGAAGATCATACAGATAAATGCTATTCTCATTACACTATATCAAATGTACATTCTGCCAAAGTGTTGGATTTTTTCAATATTTTTTCTGCACCTTCTGAGATCATCATAGTTTCTCCCATATACTTGGTTAATGTGGTGGGTTATATTAATTGATTTTCAAATGTTGAATCACTTTGAATTCCTGGGGTAAACTCTACTTAGTCATAATGTATTACCCTTTTATATATTCCTGAATATAATTTGCTAATATATAGTTGAAGAATTTGTATGTCTGTGTTTACGGGTTATATTGTTATTTTCTCTTCTTACAATATCTTTGTTGGTTTTGTTATCAGAATAATGCTGCCTCATAAAATGAGTTGAAGTGTTCTCTTCTATTTTCTGGAAGAATTTGTGTAAGATTGATATTACATACATCTTCCTTAAGTGTTTGATAGAATCCCCTAATGAAATCTCTGGGCTTGGAATTTTCTTTGTTAAAAGATTTTAAATTATAAATTCTATTTCCTTATAAGGTATATGGCCATTCAATTTTTTATTTCTACTTGAGTCATTTTTAGTATGTTGTGTTTTGTAAGTAATTTGTCCATGTCATCTAGGCTACTAAATTTATTGTCATAAATGTGTTCATAATATTTCCTTATTATATTTTAAATGTTTGTAGGATTTCTACTGATATCCCATTTCATTTTTCATATTGGCAATTTGAATTATTTCTCTTTCCATTTTACTCTTACCATCAATTTTTATAATATTGTGAAGAATCAACTCTTGGCTTTTTAAATATTTCCAAATGTTTGTCTATTTTCTATTTCACTTATTTATGCTTTTATCTTTATTATTTCTTTCCTCCTTCTTTTTTGGGTTTATTTTGTTTTTTCCCCTAGTTTCTTAAGTGAAAATTCTGATATTTTATTTTAAGCCCCCCCTTACTCTTTTACTTTAGTTATCAAAGTTATAAATTTTACTCTGGGCATCATTTTTGTAGCATTCCACACATTTTACTGTGTTGTGTTTTCATTATCATTCATTTGAAATATTTTCCAATTTCTCTTGTGATTTCTGTGACCCATGTATTATTCAGAAGTGTGTTATTTAATTTCCAAATATTTGGGGAAATTTTCTGGATATATTATTTTTATTGATTTCTATTCAGTTTTGTTGTTTGTTGTGGCCAGAGACCATACTCTGTAAGATTCCAGTCTTTTGATATTTATTACTAATTATTTTTTGGTCTTTCCATGTGACTCTGCCATTTCTCCCGCAAAGGAGACTTCCACTTGACTCGTGAGTTGACTACATGACTTGCTGTGTCCAATAAAATGAGGTGGAAATGATGGTATGTTAGTTTCAAGGCAGTAGGGCAAGAAGCCTTATATATTCCTAATTGCTTTCTGGGGATTTTATCATTCCTGTGAAAAGAACATGCCAGTGATAGACTCATGACTCAGGGGGCAGATGAGAAACACAAGGAGTAGAGCTTAGCCTTAATTAGCAAAAGTCTAGTCAACCTCCAGATCTATGATCAAAAATAAATAATTGTTTTAAGTCTCTGATAGTGTTGAACAATTTGTTATATAACGTGGACTAAGTGATACAGCCACTTTCTGTGACAGGTGATTGAATGGATGCTCAAGGCCTAGCCAGCTGGTCTGTATGTATTCCAATAGGCTTCCTTGATGTTTTGGGCTGAAGTGGCACCTGGCCTATGTCCCCTCACTTCCAGCTGCTGCCATTACTTTTCCTCCCTTGGCACAATGATAGTGGACATCAGCTAGGGCATCAGACTGGTAAGTGTGCTCATGGAGTTGTCCTGACACAATCCGTACACAAAAAGTTTAGACATCCTGGGTGCCACATCTGCCCAGAGACTGCATAGATGTTTGAGGAGAGGCAGCAAAACTGGGGTGGTGGGTCAGAACCTGAGCAGTCTCAGTTTTCTGAGAGGATTGCCCAGGGGAATGTGGACTAGAATGTGCAATCAAAAACCTCTGCTAGTGTGCACCACCTTTATATTGGCCCCCAACGTTCATCAATGCTTTTGAACCAAACTAACTTCAAGATATCATTCCCTTCCTGTGTTAAAATTTGACTTCCTCCAATCTTGCATGAATGAGATTTAGGGGACTGGCTCTGTATTTGGTCAGTCTCCTTATATATTTTCTGGCATTTCCAGTCTGGTAGGGAGGAAGGGGACAGCAGCACTTCTTAGTTTTCTATCTTGCCTGGAACTGGATGTTTCAACTTTTCCCATGTTTATGTTCGGGTGTGTGTGTGTGTGCAGTGTGTAAACATTTGTGTGTCTGTGCACACACAGACATACATACACATTCTCTCTGCCTCTCAATAAACAGATGTATTATATATACACATGTATACACATGTATGTATGCACACAGGTATATAGACACATACATACTATAATCCACTAACATTTATTCGTGCTGTATTTATTAGTCTGATATTGCTTTTTCACCTGTGCCAAATATGAAAGAGGTAGTCTGGCTAATACTTAGCTTTGTGGGGCCTGAAGCAAGAGTAAAAATAAAGGCTTACTTACCATATGACTAAATCTTTAAAAGCTGTAAGTCAAACTAATCATCTGTTTTAAAAACTCTGTCCTATCCTCTAACCTTGATGATTATATCTCCATAATAACCTGGGAGGATAGGTTCAAATTTAGAACTTTTATATCCCTCAGAGTCCTGTACTACAAATGGTGGTATGGGAAGAGCTAGTCCCTGGCCCACGGCGTGCTCCCCTTATCTTCCGCCTGACTGGTGCACATTATAGCTCATGCACTCAGGCATCATTTATACCCTTGGCAAAAAGCCATCCTTGGCCACACTCTGGGCCTAGGCATGACATTTTGAAAACACAGTCTACCCTTGGGAGATTGGACAGAGGAATAGGCTTGTGCAGGCCAGGTAGGATATTTTGAGGACATTTGGCAGAAACTCCAAATATGCACATCTCCTTGGTTCTACAAACATTTCAACTTGGTGGGAAAAAGCATAGCCATCAGAGAAATGTGTATGTGTCTCTCTCTATATGTGGTATTACTAACATATATGTATACGTAACATTACTAACAATACTATAATGCTAGCAGTGCTTCATTGAAGTATAAATTCTCATTTATCATGCATATCATTCTTTTAATATGCCAGTTGCAATTATTTACTTTAGAATTTTTGTATAGACATTCATAAGAATGGCTTATTTTCTCTTGGATGTTGTTTATTAGGTTTTGTTATTAAGCTTATGCTAGATTTATAATATGACTTGGAAAATTTTCCACTTATATATTCTGGAACAAGTTGAATAATTTAGGTAGAATAATATGTTCCTTGATGAGTAGTTTGGTTAGATCTTCCCTTTAAAATAACCAAGGTCTAATGCTCTTTTGTATTTTTACTTTTTAAAGTGGTAGATCTATAAAAAATCTTGGTAGTGTATTATGCGGTGGTTAATGTATTCAGACAGTCTACTTTTTCTTAAACCAATTTTGGTAATTTATGTTGTGCTAGAAAAATCATCTATTTCATCTAGACTTAAAAATTTATTGATAACATTTTACATAATATTTCATGATTATATTGACTATTTTTTACAACTATGGTTTTATCTTCTTTCTGATTCCTACTATATATATTTTCCTTGCATTTTTTTGTAATCAAACTTAATAGAGTATTGGGCTTGTCTATCATTTTTGCTGGCATTTTGTTTTGTGATTCATTATTTTCAGCATTTTATCTTTATTAATTCCCCCATATTTCTTTTAGTGTATTTTGTTTTGTTTTAATCTCTTAAATTGAATACATAGCTCATTCATGTTCAAATTTTCAAAGGCAGATACCAAGGAAAAAACAGGTACAGGATTCTAAATAGGAAATGAAGCCATGGCTCAGAAGGAGAATGGGATGTAAGGTGGAGTTTGGGAGATTGGGAACCACGTGAGGAGGGACTTGGAGTGTTAGTCCAAGCAGCACAGCATGTGTGAGGCATTGTTGTCAGGGTGACCTGTTATAAAACATTGCCATCAGGACACCCTGCCCCTGCGGGCTCTGCATCCAATTCCCATATCCATTTGGCCATGAGTGCATCATGAAAAGCCTGCCAAACACCCAACAGAAAGCCAGACTCACAATGTCTACTACATTTTTGATCCAATCAAAAAAAAAAAAAAAACCAATAGAAACATAGGGTTGCCAATTTTTACTTTGTCAAGTAAGGATATTAAATATACACATCCACTCACTTATTAACACAGTGATCACACCAGATTTAGGCTATTTTAATAAGCAAACAAAAAAATAAGGTCAAAATCACAGGATAACAGTTTTATTCAGTTTGCCATGTTGTCTGCAGAATTCCAGCCCTAGCATCAGAAAGCAGAGTTCAAAAGGGTGGGTTTGAAGCTGAGTAACAATAACTTAATAACCAGCTCACTTGCTGGGCATGAGCATGAGAGAAACTTAGTGAGCCCTGCTTGCTCTAGGCTTAGGTTTCCAAACTTTGTACTTTAGGAATAAGTGTGAAATGCAGTTTGAAAACATATCACAGGGACTGTAACTCAGCTTTGCTTTATTACAAGCCTTCAAAATGAAAGAACCCTCAGTGCCAAGCACCTGGCAGTAACAAATGTCAATCCTCTCAGAATAAGATATGATCATGTATATCATAAATTATTTCCTCATGCAATTTAGTAAAGATGACATCCTGGACTGGATCAAATAACCAGGAACACAAGTTATAAAAATAATAAGAATGAAAGCCATCAGAGGCAGAACCAATATGGTTTCATTATTGCTCAGATATAGACTTTAAAATAAGGATCATGATAGTATCCAAGGGGATGAAATACAGTGTCTAGAATTTTAGCAGAGAACTGAAAGTTATTATTAAAAGCAATTGGATACCTAGATATAAAAAGTAAATTAAAGATTCAGCGAATGGGTTTAACAACAAATGAGAAAATGACTACATTAGAAGACTCATTGAAAGAAAGCATCGAGACTGAAGCACAGGCAGGCAGAAGTAGGAGAAACACAGGACACAAGAAAAGAGACAAAAGGGTACAAGAATACTCTACAGAGTTCTAATACCTGTTTTATTGATATTTCAGTAGGCAGAGGAGGGCGGGAGGAAGGGAAGGAGAGACAGAGACAAAAACAGAGACAGAGACAATATTTTAAGAGATAGAGGCTGAGAACTTTCAAAACTGATGAGAAATATGAATCTAGTGTTTTAAGATTCCCTACACACTTCTTGCAGGATCAGTTCCACATCTAAGCACCCCATCGTGGAGATGCTAAAAGCAAAGGACAAGGAACTAATCTTAAAATCAGCAAGAGAAGAAAGATATATTACCTTCAAAGGCACAACAATTAGACATGGAACAAGAACTTCAAAGTGATAAAAGAAAATAACCAAACCTTAGAATTCTATACCTATCAAAAACATCCTTCAAAAGTAAATATGAAATAAAGACATTTACAGACTAATCCTAATGGAGGAAATTCATAACTAGTAAACATGATATGGAGGAGATACTGAATTATACAAATACAGTTGGAAGGAATAAAAAACAATAAAGGCCAGTAACTATAAATAATCTTTACAAAACTGTTTAAAATATTTACTGTGTAAAACCATTTAAAATATTTATTGTATAGCAATGTTTAAATTAAATTTATAAATAAAATACCTGACAAAGCACACATAAATCAGAAGGTAGAGTCAAAATGTTGTAAGATCCTTTATATTATCTGAGAATAAGGTAAAAATACCAATTAATATTGGATTTGATAAATTGATAAACTGTATTATAATCTCTAGGGTAACCATTAAAGGAATTACAAAGCAGCATTTAGGTTCCCAGATAATAGAAAAGAAAAATTGAGCAATTAAAAAAATTTCAAGAGAAAGTAGGAAAAGAGGAAAAAGATGTGGAATATGAAGGACAAAGAGAAAACAAATATTAAAACAGTAAATTAAAATCCCCAAACAAAGGTAATTGTAATAAAAACAAATAGACTAAACACAAAGTTCACTAGACTTGCTTAAAAACTTAATTCATGCTTTAGATGAGATGTACATAAAATATAAGGATACAGAAAAAAAGAAAGGATTGAAAAAATATATATCATGCAAATATTGAATACTTAAGAAAGCCGGTGTGTATTCTGAATAGAAGCCCTTTACCCATTATGTGTATTTTAACTATATTTTTCATGACAGTTTTCTATTTCTTGACCTGGATGCTGCTTACGAAGTGTTTACTTTGCGATAAATTATTCAGTCCTATACCCCTATTTTGTTTACTTTTCTGAATGTGTGTTTATTTCTTGTGTGTGCACACATAATTTTTTTTTTTTTAGGTAAAAGAATAGAGCAAATCCAGAAGGCTAGTGGATTTGCGGCCATCTGGGTTACGTTTCCAAGCAAATGAGCCAAACCAAAGCAAGAATAATTAGGTTGATTAGGAATAACATACTGTTCTCAGTCGTGTTTACTAACCTGAAAGGGTGTGGCCCTGCTTGCAAATCTCCTAAAACATTTTTGAAAATGTTAATTTATTCAATAGTATGTTTGGAGGAACCCACAATGTGCCGGACTCTGCGATGTGCTTTTCCTCTGAGGTGTGCTTTTACAGAGTTCTGAGGAAATACAGACAATTTTGGTTTGAATAGCTACTAATCTCAAATATCTGCATGGTGAGAATCTCTCCTCACACCACCCCCACCTTTGCCCACGCTCTAGCTGGAATGATTAAAACTTGCACAATATTCTGTATTAAAGTAGACAGGATGCAAATATTCAAAAAAAAATATCATGGCCATCTGAGATCAGGGTGAGAAAGACTGTTGAAAATGTGTGGCAGCTTGAGTTGGGGAGTTGCTGTACATGTTCTCCGAATATTTGTTTTGATAGATTCTAAATCTTATTGCTTGAAAGCTATCCAAAACCCCAATGTGGTAGTTCCACTCTCCCGCCTTTCTTTAGGAACATAGCTGTCATCAGATCTCAATAATGACAGTTATTAGCATAGCACATGAGACTAAAGAGAAACTTAAGCATACATTTATTGTTTCTTAAATTTTTCTTTTATGATCTTCCTGACTTGAAAGTCATTGCATATGATGTTGCTATTTTACTTAATTGTGTGTCTGGGACTAATGCCTCTGTAGAATATGCCAAAAGTAAATTTCCAGCGGTCTGGCTTGGCCAGATAAAAGTAAATCCATGTTCAGGTAGTCATGTGCTAAGACTCCAATCAACCTGTCTTCATAGCCTTTCTCTCTTTTGGGAAGCCATGAACTTCAGGAGGGCAGGGACCATCTTGTTTCCTTACCAATGTGTATGCAGTACCTAACACAGTGTTAGGTATGCATTAAGCACCAAATACAATTGATTGGCTGATCAGAAAAAGGAATGAGCAAACACCTGGCAAAACACACACTTCTCTAGAATAAACAATATTCGGGAATGGTTTCATCCAAGGTTGTACTTAAACCAAAGGAAAAAAAAAAAAGCTCCTTAATTTAGGACTTTCATTCAGTCAACTAATTTTCAGTGACCTTCTTCTGTAGAGCTTAGGAATAAGACAGATGGTTCCCAATTTATGATTCTTTTACTTTATGATGGTGGGAAAGTGATACATATTCTGTGGAAACTGTACTTTGAATTTTAATCTTTTCCCAGGTTAGCTATATGCAGTAGAATACTCTTTTGTAATGCTGGGCAGCCACACAATTATAAGGGAAAACAACCAACACTCTGAAGTGTATTTATTGTGTTAGATGATCTTGCCCAGCTATAGGCTAATAATATGTGTTCTGAACATGTTTAAGGTAAGCCAGGTTCAGCTGGTTAGGTCTATTAAATGTATTTTTGACTTGCAATATTTTCAACTTATGATGGGTTTTTATAGATGTAACCTAATTTCAAGTGAAAGAACATCTGTATAGTACCTTTAATGATAAGAGCTAGGGAAAAACAAAGACAAGTGGTAGTAAGTATTAGGGACAATTATACATAGACTGATTAAGGAAGGTCTCACTGAGGTGATGTTTGAATAAAGATCTAATGGAGATGACGGAGTGAGGTGTGGGTATAGCTGACAGAAGAGCATTTTAGGAAAAGAGGATAACATGTACAATGATCCTGAGGCAGAGAATCCTGGGAGAATTCAAGGAAAAGCAGAGTCTGGGTAGCTGGAGCAAAGAGAAAAGGGGAGAACAAGAGAGATGAGGTCAGAGAGGTAACTGGTCCAGACTGTATAGGGCCTTAAAAGCTGTTGCTTTTTTGGAAATAGACATAAGGATCAAGAGCAGAAACATATGGAGTGAGAGCTAGTCTATGGAATGTTGTAGTCATCAAATACATACAATTGTAAGCAGAGGATTCAGTGTTCACTGATGCCAAGTCAAGATAGAACTATAATTACACAATAGATATTTTCTTCTTTTTCGATGAAAAAATATATTTGGTGATATATGAATATGCTACTGTAACAATAATTTTGAAAGATGCTTTGGAGTTTAAATAAAGTGGGTGAGAAATTACAGACTGGTTTCAAATGTTTTTGAAGGGTACCATGTGTCATATTTAAATGTATTCTTAAAGAACTGAGGGAAGAGTTAGATAAAATTCAATGGAACATGAACAATAAACATGGACAATAAAATCAATAGAAATGATTTTGATATTGAGAAGTGAATTGTAGCACATTTTCCAGATTACACTAAATGTAGTAATTCATTGAGAGAGATGAGTGTAAAATAGAAGCTATAAACCTGATAGTTCAGTAAGTTTGATAAACAGAAGTTATTTAATAAACATTTTCCCAAGTTGAAAAAAGATGGACATTAATGAAGGTACGTAATATGAAACTCAAAATATGCCAACACAATAAGATATCAACAAAACCTGGTTAAAGAGTGTTCTGAATTCTGAAAGTATTTGTGTTCAGTCACTGAACAGAAAAGCTTAAAATCTTCTGAAATTTCACAGCTTATGTATGAAACAAAAGAGGGGTTCACAAATTTGAAAACAATCCTGAAAACTTACATGACATTACCAATAACAGGTTTTGAAACTGACAGCAACTTTTCTAAAATATCACTATTAAAAAATCTACTTTTCACCAACAAGGCTAGAGGAAAGACCTAATTGTCTTTTTTTATTCTTGGTCTCGAAAGCAAAGAGTTGATAAAAGAATATACGCACTCTGCAAAATGGTAGGAAAAGGGTGTGTCATGTAGTTAATTCAAATATTACATTTATTACTGGATTTTGTAATGTTCATGGTGCTTTTTGGGAGGGAGGAGCTTTAAGAAAACTGGATCTAGTTGTAACTTTTTCTTATTTTTGTTAATTAAACAAAAAGGTCATTAGACTGAGATGACTCTAATGTCATGATGTCCTAAGTAAGCAAGCCAAGATCCAAACCTGTAAATGCCTCAAGATGGAAACTCCAGAAGAACCTATCACAGTCAACTTGACTTTCAGCTCTAGTCAATCAAGTACTCTCCTTTCTTTGCTTGCACCTCTACTCTGTATAAGATTTTCCTCTAGCTCCTGTCAGTGGAGTGTTTCTAATCATTTCCAGATTGATAATGACCAATTCCAATGGATTTTTTGCTCAAATAAAGTCAAAAATTTTAATTTGCCTCAGTTTATCTTTTAACATTCTAAAGAAAGATTTACTTTATACCTAATTTTAATGCAATTAAATTTCAGGCCCCCCAAATTTGGATTCACTAATCAATCTTTTACCAGAGAAAACAGGTTATTGTGGTGCTGTGGGAAAAGCATTTGTGGGATACTTGTGAAGGAGGATTTGAGTGATAGTGGCAAGATTTATTAGAGCGTAAATGTACAAGCCCAGAGAAGAAAGGGCACAGAGGACACAGGTGCCCTTGAAAAGGCTGCCCTGCTGATTAAAGTAACCAGATTAGGCCCAAGATGGAGTCACTTATGCTAAGCCCCATGTCAGCAAACCAAAACTTTACTAAGTTTCTGTGCTTGGTTCTCCTAGAAAAGGAAGGCTTAGGCCAACCAATCAGCACTGGCTTGCTCAATACAAGTTATTGTCAGAACATGGAGGAAGCTGGACTTCCCACCTAGACTTTTGATGTATGCAAATGAGCCATATGCAAATTAACCTGAACCTAGCCCCTCCCATAGGAAATGAAAATAGACTTTGCTGGTTCCCAGAAGAAATTTTAATAGACCTAGCATGATATATTGACTGGCCCGGTGGGGGAAAAACAGAGAGATGTAAATGACCTACTGGGTGTGTTGTGTAGGCTCACCCTCACTGCAATGTGTGTTTGGCAAAGTGTGGAGATGGCGCCTGCCAATGCTCATGCAGGCAATGCCTAGTCTCCACTCCCCCTCCCTTCCCCCTGCCCCCATCCTCTACCCTCTTTCCCCATTCCCTTTTCCCCTTACTCTTTAGTCCTTACTCCTTACTCCTATGGGCAAGGTGGACCAGAAGTCACCCCCCCCCGCACCCCACCCCCGCTTCCCTTGCTCCTATGGCCCTGAAGTCAGTCCAGGAGTTTCCTCTTTCCTCCACTCCCTCCTCGCTTTTCTCCTCAATAAACCCATTGTTTAATCCTAGAATGGTCTCTGGGTGATTTCTCAGAGCAAGGCTACCTGACAGTTACCTTACCAGGCTTCAAGACATCTCTTTGCTCCATATAAGGAAAGTAACACTGCTTTAACCAATCAGCAAATGCCAGTGTAACTTTCTTGTTCCTATTTACTTCGGTCTGTGAAAACCTCTTGTCTTGTGCAGCTCTTCAGGGATCCTTTCTATCTGCTGAATTTGCTGCTGCTCAAATCGAGGAATAAAAGCTTACTAAGTCAGTAAATTGCCTATGAGAATTTTTCTTTTAACATATCCAATTTCGTGTATCCTTTCCAAATCAATTGCACATGATGGCCTGCTTCTAGTTAGCCCGCCTCCAGCTTCCCGTGCCAGCAACCTCAGTCAGGACGTACCTGAAGCCTCCCATTCTTTTCTCTATAAAGCTTTCTCACTCCTCTGCCTGCCTTTGACATACTGGCTAATGCCCTTGCTCTATGGGAATAACAAGCTCAAGCTCTTCATTCATTTCTACAGGGACAAAACCATTTGAGGGGAGGAGGTCAAGAAACTAGAGATCAGGATAGTGGAAGGATCAAATACGTGGATGTTAAAGTCACCTAGCGTTATGGCAGGAGTAATGCTGGAGGACTCATGGGGAAGTCAAAGGAGGACTCAGCTCCGTGATAGTGTCCAGGTTCTTGTCACCATGAAGGAAAGAATTGAAGAGAGAGATGGAGAGATTCAGTAAAGCACAGCAGATCTTTTGAAGTGATAGTTCGCACTCAAGAAGGAAGGGAGTACAGCTCAAAGAGTGAATTATGCTGAGGGAGCCTGGGTGGAAGTTTCTAGTAGTTATGAGTAAGGGGAGAGTATAGGGGGGATCATGGTCTCTAATAATGAGGGATATGGTGTTGTCAGTGTAGCCCACCTCAGTCCCTCCTCTCTGGGCGGTGGCTCTTTTTTTGGTGTTCTGAGAACTGTCATGGTGATCTGGAAGGTGGAGAGGCTTCAAAACTGTAACGTAGGTAAACATGGCTGCCAGCTCTGCTGAGGGTGGATTTTGTTTGTCTTTACTGTTTCTTACCCCAGGAAATTGGGAGGGGGATAACAGGGACAGGTATCTAGCCACAAGTCCCTTTTGCAGTATTCTAACTTAGAAAGGGAAGGAAGGGGTAGAATCTGGGGCCTCTGTTCCCTGTGCTTACTTTTCCACATCAGGAGGAGGGCGGTAGGAAGGGACATTGATGGACATTGGTTATTTTAAAGGGAACCCCAACTATTGAAGAAGCAAGTAAGAATGACCAAGGGTTCATAGATGGTGGCAAGAGTGAGGGACAGTGGGTGATAAAGTCCGAGAACATGAAAGTCAAAGCTATGGCTTTTTAGGGAGATGAGAGGAGAATGTCTAGGAAGCAAAAAACATGGAGGACCTCGTCTCCATCAGTTCCAGTGACAAGAGAGATGTGGGGAGATCTAAGAGATACTGCAAGAAGAGCAGTGTCCCCAGGGGAAAACCAGAGGTGAAGGCAGCCTATAGAGAAGGCTTGAGGGCCAATGAGACATTGCTTATTATGGTCACAAATTCCAGAGTCAAGGGGTCAGAACATACAGCATATTTGGGAGATTACTTATTGCAGATGAGGGTTTAATGGGGGGACCTGGGCTTCTTGCAATAACTTAAAAATGGAGACAAAGGACATATGACAAATGGTTGTGGTGAAGTTGTAGGTGTTGAGGGGGACAGAGAGGTGGGTATCTAGACAAGGATGATTCTGAGCTCTGGTGCTTCTTCCAGAAACTCCCCTTGGTGGTGTGGAGGCCTGCAGAGGATCAGTTGTCTACTGAGCCTGTGGTGCTCAGTTTTGACTCCAAAGATGGAGGTGTAGAGGGTTCAAGAGGGCAGTCTCACAAATGCGAAGGTTTCCAAAGTTGGCATAAAGACTGCGTTAGCTGCCTCAAAAGTTCTACCAAGCCCTCAACACGAGCCTGATATGCAGGCACTTATGTATTTGTTGAATGAATAATAAGTGACTGAATTTCCTTTACTAAACCGCACACTTAGCTTCCGAAGCCTAAATCATCTGCATTAGAGTGACTTCTTGGGTAGATACCAGCCAGACTTCTGCACAATTAAAAGATAACAAAACAAGAGGGAAAGTGTGCCCAAAGAGCTAATTCCAGAATAAAGAAAATTCTTACAAATCCTAAAATCACTATTTTCTAGGTGTAATAATTTAAAGATCCAGACTGCATAGGACATAGGACAGGCACTAATCGTCGTCGTCGTCGGCAGCCATCCGTCTCGAGAGACGATGGTGTAGCTTCTTAAGAGTCTATCTGCACCGCCGAGAATGGTTGTGCAGTCCGACTCGGGAGTGACACGGTATCTGTCTCCTCCCGTGTTGAATCAACATCTTGTGATGACGCTGGAGTGTCCTCTCCAGTGAAGCTGAAGCTACAGAGCCTGGGCAGGGTGATATGGAGGGTCTGCTGTTGCCCATGCAGCAGACCCCCCCTCTCTTCGCAGCTGAAGGGTCCAAGGGAAAGACAGAGTCAATACAGCTTGGCTTCAGGTGCGCCGCAGGAGTTGCCGGTGTTGACTACAACGTCAAACCGCCTTAGGGACTCCGGCTCCGGATTTTCTGTCGGGGTTTACTCCCTTAGCCTTTCCCCTGAAGAGGTATGCCGCAAGGCAGTGGAGGTTTTTTGGAGTTAGAGTTTTCCTTCTCTGATGTGCCCTGACTGGAAGATCGAACCAGCGACACTTAGCTCGCAGGCCGACGCTCAATCCACTGAGCCAAACCAGCCAGGAGGACAGGCACTAATAGAAATGGGAAAAGTAGGAAAGAGGGAGGTAAATAAACTTTACTGGTGTTAGGGGAGGGTGAAGAAAGGATATGCTAAGTTTTTAACATCAATTTGAAGTAAGAGCAAGCACTGAGGAAGGGGAGCAAGTGTAACGGGTATTTCCTCTAAGTCGTACCAACCTGCGGTAAAGTTGGGGTGTTGGCACCAAAATACCAAAAAGAAAATAAAATGAGGGATTGCCCAATGTTGTCAGGGTCTCACTTTGCAGTGGCAGCTGGGAGCAGCTCTCTGGGACATGAGTAACTGCCCTGGGAAAGCCATCAAGTGCCTCTTGGTTTCTGATTCTAGGCTTGCTCTAAGTGTACAGCCCTGCAGCAGTTTCTAGAAGAATCATATTATGCTTCCCAGTTAAAGTGTAGTCCTCTCAAGACCATACTGATAAATGACAGATTAAAGGGACTTCATAGCATTTTTAATCTAATTCCCTATCTGATGCAGAGGCCCTTCAGAAAATGGCATTCCACTTCAAAGTGACACAGCATTTACCAGCCCAGAGTCAGGACATTCCGTTTTGGTCTTTTTCAATGAATAGAATCTTAAGGCTCATTGCACTGAAATCCCCATAGCTTCTTCAGTAGCATTCTTGTCGGAATTTGTAATCAGTTCAATAAGATCAGTGGCTGCCAGTTATATGCCACATGGTGTCTCTCTGGTGACCAGAATTCAGAGCCTCTTACAGAAACAGCTGATTCAACCCTGGTGCAGTCTTACTAATCAATTTCTTCTTCTGTATGCATTATTTATAAATGTTCTTCTATGTCATTATTAATTAATTAATTTTTTATTCAGTCCAACAAGCATTAAAGTAATTATGGAATGCCTACAATGCATCAGGAATGAGGGTTATTGTCACGTTGGTAAATGAATCAGATGAAGTCCCACTCTCTAAGACTATTGTAGAGGAAGATAGAGCCAAGGAAACAAGCTGTAATTCCAAAGTGAGTCAAATGCTGCATTATGGGAGTTCATAGCTGTGTCACCTAATATTATTTGAATTATAATACCAGAGATCAAGTTGCTGGGTTCTTTTTTTTTTTTCAGCTATATACTAGACCTAAATGTAAGCTCCACTCACCTTGGATAAATTTGAATAGGTTCTATTTTTTTTTTTTTTAATCAGTTTTTCATTTACAGATCATCCCTAGTGGTGAAGCATGTGGGTGGGGCAAACCCAGTCTTGAGCAGCCCTGGAGGGAATAAGTGGATGGTGGGGTGGGGATGGGGGTGGAGAAGGAAGGTGGGTCTTGACCCTGGGTACATTTCACTGTTGTCAAGTTCCAAACTCACTGGTCTTTCTCTAGTGGGTAAGTTTACTTCTCAGCATGACACAGTTCCTGGGCCTCTGCTGATAAAATAGAAACACTTATTGTCTATTAATTATTCAATGAAGGAGCAAGGTCAGAAACATTAAGAACAAATATTTCAAATATATATACAGGGATTTATCAATTTTTTCCTCCCTCCTTTCCTCCCTTCTCTCCTCCCTCCCTCCCTCCCTCCCTCCCTCCCTCCCTCCCTTCCTTCCTTCCTTCCTTCCTTCCTTCCTTCCTTCCTTCCTTCCTTCCTTCCTTCCTTCCTTCCTTCCTCTCTTCTTTCCTTTGTGTGTGTGCACAGATCTAGTAAGCCTGGGTGAAGAGGAAGGCAATCAGTAGGAAGATATTTTCTTAGGACACTGTTGCATATTTCAAGACAAAGTGATTACTAAATACATTTCCCAAATGTAAAATCACATAAGTTAAGAGGCTCATTTTAGTGATAGCATTCCTAGCCTCAGGCCATCTTCATAATTTTTACATTTTCTTTAACTTAATGAAATCTGCCCTGATTAAAAGAACAAGATCTTCGTAATTAGGCTCCAAGTTATGGCTGAGGGAAGAGGATGGCTCTAATTATAGCCTTTTCCTGTGGGGAAGACTGTAGGTTTGGCTTTAATCCCAGCTCCTAACTCTCTTGCTGTGTGCTCTCCAGTAAGTTCTTGAACCATCCCACAAATGGGTGTAAAAAGAGGCTCACATGTGTGAGCATCAGCCAGCCCCTCATTTACTCAGCAAATACTTACTGAACACCTACTCTGTGTCCCAGATCTGTAGGACTATTCTAGTGCTTGGGATACAGCAGTGAGAAAGACATACAAAGATCCCTGCTTTTGTAGGGCATACATGGAGGAGAGGATTATGGTAAACAATAAGCATAATTATTAAGTAAATTATATAGAAGATGACAAGTGCTAGGAAAAAAATGAAAATATCATAGGGCATGGGGGACTTGGGAGGGCAGGAAGGGGCTCTACAGTCCTCACTTTAAACAGAGTTGTGTAAGTAGGCCTTATTGAGAAGGTGAAATTTAAGCCAAGACTTAAAGGCATTACCTAAGTGGGTGTCTAGAAGGCCTTCACAGGCAGAAGAAACACAGTGCAAAGGCCCCACTGTGGGAAGTTTTCTGTCATGTTAGAGGGCAAAGGAGGCCAAGGAGTCTAGAACAAAGTAAAGAAGATCTGGGGGTGGTGGGAGTCTGGGTGTCAGAAGATGGTGTAAGACCTTGTAGGTTTTTACTCAGGGGAACTACACAGTAGACAGAAAATCCTCCTAAAAGCATAGGAGGATTTTCTGTCTACTGTGTTGAAAATAGACTTTAGGAAGTAAGGAAGACTGGATTGGAGGGTTTGGGGGAGATACTCTTCTCTTGAGCTAAATCATTCCTTCTGGCCCCTTAAGGAAGACAAATTCCTATATTCATTGCTTCTAATGCATTCATCCATCGAGCCAGTCAACCATCTAACAACTAATTATTGAGGACCTATTATGGGAAACCGGAGATGCTTAAGACAGGGTCCTTGTCTTTGAGGACTTGAAAAGAAGATTGAACGGTCAGCAAATCAACACTTGAAAAGTGTACACAAAAATACCTAGATAGCACAGAGGTGATGATGACTTACTGTGGACTAAGATGGGGTTCCAGTTTTCTATTGCTATGTAACAAGCCATCCCAAAACTTAGTGGCTTGAAACAAAAATAATTTATAATACCTCATGATTCTATAATCTGATCTTGGCTTAGCTGGGAAACTGTCCTGCATTATGTGTTGTCTGCTGGGACAGAAGGTCTACGATGGCTTCTTCACTTGTATATCTGTTTATTCATCTGGGATGACTGAAAGAACCGGGTGCTGGCAGACATCTCTCACCCTCCACGTGCCATTTCCACCTGGCTTGCTTGGACTTCCTCGTAGTATGGCTGCCTCAAGTTAGCTGGCCTTCTATAGGCAGGTAGCTTCTAAGAAGAGGGACATAGAAGCTGCTAGTTCTCCTTAGGCCTGGGCTTAAAAATCCAAGAATGTCATGTTCACCACATTCTTTTGTCAAAACACATCACAAGACTAGAACCAACCCATGAGGAAGAGACAGAGAACTCACTTCTTGATAACTGGAGTGCCATGAAGGTACATGGATGGGAAACATTTATGGTAGCCAATTTTGGAGATTTCAAAGGAGAATAGATCAGGTAAAGCATTGTAAGGAAGTGATTAAATTGGCCAAGAAAAAAATTGTTCAAGCATAAATCACTTATTCTTCTGGCTTCTATGAATAAAGATTCCACATTCCCACCAATTCTTACCATCACCCAGAGAACCAAGCATAGTTCACTTCTGGCATAAAGATAAGACATGCAGAGTAGCTATTTCTGATGTGATAGTCAATTGTCAATACTAACCCTTTTTTTTAGAAAAAAAAATTTGTATCTTTACCTAAGGACATATTTTCATTACTTTTAGAGAGAGATGAAGGGAGAGAGAGAAACATCAATGTGAGAGAGAAGTATTGATTGGTTGCCTCCCATATGTGTCCAGATGGGGCATCGTACACTCCCAGACCAGGGCTTAGGGATCGAGGATCCAACCCATAACCTGAGTATGTTCCCTGAATGGGAATTGAACTTCCAACCTTTCATGGTGGGATGATGCTCCAACCAACTGAGCCACACCAGGGTATTATCAATACTAATCTTCTAATTAGCCTGATCCACAATTTGTCTCTCTATGTGTTCAGCATTTTCTTTTTTTCCCATTGTGACATATCCCAGTCAATACCAAACTTGTCAATACCTAAAAAAGAAGTACATCCCTCAGGAACATATTGAGGGAAGGATTCCTATGAGCTCATGAAGAACGATGAAGACTTGGCCTCTTTTAGTCCCACCTAGATAGGAAACTGGAGAGAATGCAGAATATATCAGGAACCCATGTTACATGAGAGAAAACGAAATGGTGCGTGTTGAAGGAGCCAGGCTGGGAGTGGGGCAAGAAGTGATGTGGCCGTGGCTGGCAAGGTCTGCCAGCTCTCCAGAGTTTCCTGCTTCCTTTATGGAGACATGAACTCCAGAAACCTGGCTGTCTCTGTTCTTATGGGACTAACAGAACCACTGTATAGAGGTAGTTGGTGGCAGGAAAAATGTTCCAAGTGGGAAATTAGAGACTTTGAAAGGGGCTCCTCGGCCAGCCTGCTTTACTTGCCAGAGTCTCCTCCTCCCCTCTTTTCACACTTGGGAGGTTCTGCATTTTACTTTCATTTTATTACAGGAGACCATGGCCAAAGTCCTGGTGGGAGGTGGAGGGTCTGAACGAAGCTCATGTGTTGGGAAGGAATGGCCCGGTGTCTGTGCATGCTCACCTTCACCTCATGCACACACTCTTGTACCCCCTTCCTGGGCAACGAAGCTCAGTTTCTGCTTTGTGAGCACAACAGGTTGTTTTCCCATCCTGCCAGGTCCCTGCACTTTTTCAAGGCACTGTCACCTCTGCCTGGGAGCTGCCTTCTTTCATTATCACCATAGAAAACAGTCCTTCCCTCCTAAGTCAGATGGGGGCGTGTCTGGGAACACATGGCTTCTTCAGAATCCAGATGCCACTGTATCCAGTCTAAAGACAAAAGACACAGTTTGTTGCTTTTAATGAAACAGGTTAAATTGGAAATTAATAGCATGAACTATGAGCCCCCAAAGACCCCTCCCTGTCAGGGGTCCAAGCTTGGCAGGATGTCACTGTTGCTCTTGGAACAGGCTGTTCAGAGAGGGGACAGGACCAAGCTGACTCTCCATCTCTAGGTGCTCCAAATGCTTTTTGTTTTTATACTTTCCCCAAATGAGTTTTGAGAACTAAAACATTCTGAGAAGTTTTGGTATCAAAACTTAGGGGAAAATGGAGATAAAGAATCACCATAACATTAAGAGGTCGAAGTTACTATCATGCCCACTTTACAAAGGCATGGGGAAATAAAGACACTGGTCCATATGCACACAGCCAACAGCGGCAGAGACGTGAATCCTGGACTCTTTGGCATGAGATGGCCTCCCCTCTCTAATGAGGAGTCTGCCAGCCATGAAAGAGCTATCAGGAGCTCTAGGCTGGGCATATCAACCGCTCCGCCCAGGGTGCTTCCCCAGGTCTGGTCAGCTGCCCACTCTCTCCTGATGCAAACCCTAGCGACTTGGCTTGGCTTCTTTTTATTTTATTTTTTAACCTCTGGAGGTTCCATCACTCCCTCCCCCAGTCTTCTGCCCCCAGTCCTGGATGCCCAATGAGCTGCAGTTTATTCAGTTCCCTGCTTCCTCCCTGCTCAAGAGAAGCACTTAGACTTTGTGTTTTAAGGATTTCACTGCAGGTCTCTACAGGGATGCAGATAGGGAGTGACAGAAATAAGAGCTCTGCAGTCTGTACAGTCCTTGCCTCAGGTCTATGGTTTTTGACCCCTGGTGAGATGGATAAGGAAAACCCTGGTGGCTATCAAACATCCATTTTTTTAATCTCAGAAAGTAGAGCTCACTAGCTCCCTTCTCTTCCCACAGTTCCCCAGCTTAGGGATGAAAATGGAGGTGCTTCTCTCCTTTCGGAAGCTTCTCTCCAGCCAAAAGACTCTAGCCCAGCTGGGTATTGAAGATTTCTTGACTCACCTGGAATTCCTTTCCCGACTTCTGCCATTTCAAACTTGTCCTCTGGGGGCGCTGTCTCACTATGACTTGGCCCCAATCCTTCCAGGTCAGAGAGACTGACAGACTGAAGTGATTGGGCAGCTGCCCCTCGCTGATTATTAGGATACTGATCTCGAAAGGCCTCAAAGGACACCGAAGATTAAAGAAGTTCCACCAGCCAGGTCACTCACCAGGGGATCACATATTTTCTCGAAATTTAAAGCGTTTAATTTCTTATTGCCTAGGAAAGATCTCATAAGGGAATCTGAGTCATGAATGAAGAGAGAAACTGCTGTGGATTTATTTTCTTTTTTTCAGTGGAGAGTTGATACAGTAGGTTGGACTAGAATAGGTGATTGTTTTACCAGGTCATTCTTAGGGGATAGCAGAGAAATGGTCTAGCTTGGAAATAGTTTAGTATCAGCCACAGCTGTGAAATGGGAGGGAAAGTGAACATTCTCAGGGGGCAATGAAAGTCAGTTATTCATTACCACCAAGACTTGACAGTACACTGAACACTCGACATTGTATTTATGCTACATAAAATAACGTGATATAATTTTTATGACCCAATTTAATCCAGTAGAGGGTATCGGTTTAATAAAAAGAAGGACGATAGAACTAAAATTTTCTATAGATCTACATAACAGAAGGCTAGTAAAAAAAGGTATTGTGCTAATTTGACAGGAAATAGATGGCATTGTGATGAATTTGTAAAATGGAGAGGAAATGTCTCGCTTGCATATCACTCTGTGTTGGTACCTTGCTTACCTTCTAGATATCCATGGCAACTGGCTGGACATGACTAATACAAGTATAGAAGTACCACCACTAGCTGCTCCTTGGACCCAAGGGGAGATGTGGGCTCAAAGCTAAGTATGTTTACATCCAGGAAGGAAAATGCACATGACATGTGGACGGATTTCAATTTTATGCCACCCATCAAGTGTTTATGGAGCTTCCTCCAAGAGTTTGCCTCAGAGCTGTGTCGGTGCGGACACAGAAAAGTCTATCACCAGGTCCTTGCCCTCAAAGAGTTCACAGCCTGTAGCAGTACAAGTTACTCTGATATGTATTCTTTCCTTTAATGGTTTGGGGTGGAGGGTAAATCCTAATGCTTTTTGTTCATTCTACCTGAAGTTTTTTTTTTTTTTTTTAATTAATTGATTTATTTTTTAACAAGGTTACTTTTTTATTTTATTTTATTTTCTGTTTTTAGAGAGAGGGAGAGAAACATCAATGTGCAGTTGCCTCTCATGCGCTCCCAACTGGGGACCTGGCATGCAATCTAGTCATGTGCCCTGACTGGGAATCAACACCAGTGACACTTGGTTCCCAGGCCGATGCTCAATCCACTGAGCCACAGCAGCCAGGGTGAAGGCATTTTTAACCCATGCTCCTGGTACCAAGTGTGTGGTGGTATCAGTCCCTGAAGTCTCTTTTTCCTTTGTCCATCAATCAACTCCCTTGAACTACCCACCTTCCCTTCCAACCAGAGCCCAACTCTAGATCAATCCAACCACTGGCTTCCTTTTACTCTTCAGGATTACAGGGGTGGATGTGGGGCTGTCAAGTGTCTATCCCTGTCAGACCGTTGTCAAATCCGGAGTTTTTTTCTTTCTAGGGTGGCACTCAGTCTCTGACCCTCAGAACTCTGGGGCTTCCCTGCAGGAGGGGGAAGAATAAAGGGAAGCTGAGAAGCGGTCAGCCCCACCCCCCTGCTACAATCAGGGTAGTTTCACTTCCATCTATTTTACACATAAACTCTACATAAACACTATAAAATCCATATAAGACTCGGCAAAGATGGGAGCTGAGTGGCCTGGGTGGTTTGGTTTATGGGTCAACTTGACCAGGCCACAGAGTGCCAGATATCTGGTTAAACATTATTTTGGATGTATCTGTGAGATTGTTTCTGAATGAGATTAGCACTTGAATTGGTAGACTGAGTAAAGCATCTTGCCCTTCTGATGTGGGCGAACATCACCCAATTTGTTGCAGGCCTGAACAGACTAAAAAGGAGAGGAAAGAAGAATTTGGTTTTTGCCTGACTGCTAAGCTGGGCCGTCAGTCCTATTATTTCTATTGCCCTGGAGAATCTTGACTGATACATGGCCTCAGTTTCATTTCAGAGGGGTGGTGGGGTCAGAAGCCAGGCCAAAATGAATTGATGAGAGGTGAGCAAGGGAAGGCGGTATTTTGTCTAGAATTAATATAAGGAAATAACTCAATCACATCCGGCCTGGTACACAGGTGCAGTCTCTCCTTCCTTCCCTCCTGAAGGGGAGGAGGGGAATAAGTTTTAGAGAGCATTTTCTTTGAGACTTTGTGATTCGAGAGCAGAGAGGAAGTGGCCCGCAAGTTGAGAAAGAGTGACTGAAAGTGGGTGCAGGTAGGGCAGTTGGTCCCCAGGGGAGGGTTAGGGAAAGAGTCAAGAGCATGGCTGGGTTGCGTGAACTCAGACATTATTCCCCCTCTTGAAAACTGCCCTGCCTTTATTTGTAAGCTGGACATTACAGAGCCCACTCCACTAGATTGTAAGGGTTAAATGAGATGGACCTGATGCACAGCGGGCAGTCACTCCTTCCTTCCCTCCTTCTCACTCAGCCTCCTGACATCACTGTCCACTGTCTGCTGTTTCCATGTCTCTGTCTGTACCTGTGAGGGGGGCCAGGCAGGTCAGGATTTAAACCATGGCTAGACCATGCACTGACTTTAGGCAGGTTATCCAATCTACCTAAGCCTCTGTATTGACATCTATAAACTGGGAATAATATTTCTACTTTAAGGGTTGCTTGTGAAGGTTAAACAGAATTGTATATATAAAGCACCCAATGAAGCACCTAACTTACATAAGATATGGTCAAGGAAAAAGATAGTTTAAGTGACTCAGTAGAGGTTAAAGGCTTTATTCAGCTGATGTGCATCAGGGAGCACCCGAAGGCCAGGTGACTCTCTGAGTCAAAGCAGGATTGTAGTTTATGGGGTGAAAAGAAGAAAGGGGTATGTGTCCTTTTGGTTTGGCTTAGAGAGTAATTTTCATCACTAATCGCCATGAAACTTGGACTTGGAACTGTGCCTCTTGTTCAGGATCACTGGTGAAACCCTAGAACGGTTCTCTCAAGAGCTGTTTTTTGTTTTGTTTTGTTTTTTTAAATTTTCAGCTTGTCTGCTAGTCAAGGTTCTGGGAGGAGAAGGTAACAAAAATTTAAATTTAAATTTAGAAAAAGAAGAAAGAGGGAAAAAGAGGAAAGGCAAGAAAAGGTGAAAGGGGACAAGGGTTGAAGCAAGGAAATCTGTGGGCCTCTATCATGTCTGTTTTGATTTTTTGTAATATTAAATACATATGCTGAATGAGTAAGTAAATACAGTCATGTCTTGTCTAGGAGCTCAACTGAGATACAGAGTTATCCACATTAAAATCCTTCTCATTCATGCTTGTTTTTATTTATTTTTTAATTAAACAGGCATTTTTACCGTATTTTTTCTATTTTATCCCCCTTATATCTTCTTCCACCTCCACCCTCTCCCCCCTGCCCCCCGCAATCATCACTCTGTTGTCTGTGTCCATGATTCCTTTTTCTTTTTTGCTCATGCTTGTTTTTAAAAACAAGACTTTAAATATATACAGGGTGAGGCAAAAGTAGGTTTATAGTTGTTCCTATAGAAAATAATTCAATAACTGATAAATAATAATACAAGAAGAAACTCCGTGTTTTGTATATTCACAACTGTAAACCTATAATTCCCCACCCTGTATTTTTAAATAATATACATTAAGTTATTAAATAACACACACACACATATATGTATCTGTGTGTGTGTCCCAGGTTCCCCAAACTCTATCCTACAGAGTTGCCTTTCTTTAAATATTGAGCCAAAATGGTTCAATATTCCTTCCTTGGTGGTTATAGGAATTCTTGTCTTTCACGGGGTTTTTCTCAAGAAGTATTTTTGAAATTTCACAAGAATGTTTGTGTTAGTCAGAAATGGGTCCTGACTATTGCTTGTCACCTCACCCAGCCATCTTGCTCCAAAAGGCTACCCCTGACTTCTGGGTCAGCTTTTGCTACCTCATAACCTTTCTACAGGTTTTTCAGATTCTTGTTCTTCTGCCTCCACACAGGCCCTTTCCTCTTTGTCTAGGACACAGCTAAACTCAACTCATAAATTTCAACAAAACTTAATTTAATGTTTACTGGTGACAGCTTCAACATATAGAAAATAAAGCATAACGGAATCACAGACATTTAGCCCCTAAGCACCAGAAAATGTAGTTCTTCCACAGAGGCCAACCCTCCTCTTGGCTTCCTGCAGCCACCTGTTCCAGGCCTAGGGGCTGTCATCCTACCTACACAGACATGCCTATGGCCATCCCTTCTGTTCAAATTCAAGCCTCTGACATCCCTTGAGCCCACTAGGAGGGTGTGTGGGAAAGCCTGCACCTGCTTTACTTTTGTTTCCTCCCTGTCCCCATCAGTGTCCCCTCTCCCGATAAAGGCAGCTCTTCCTAAATAAACAGTGGTTTAATGTCTCCATGTGTCAATATTCAAAAACGGTAGAAGTGGCTTTATCTTTGCCTAATAAAATTGCTGTTGTGAAGTGTTTTTCCCTACCAAGCAAAAATTTTGTCTTGCCCTAAAGATGATGTATTAGTTTCCTATGGCTGCTATAATAAATTGCCACAAACTTGGTGGCTTAAAACAACATACATTGATTATCTTCCAGTTCTAGAGGTCAGAAGTCTGAAATGGGTCTCACAGGGCTAACATTAAGGTGTTAGCAGAGCTGTATTCTTTTCTGGAGGCTTTAGGATGACATCTAATTTTGCCTTTTCCAGTTTCTAGAGGCCTCCAGCTTTCATTCCTTGGCTTGATGTCTCTTTCCATCTTCAAAGCCAGCAATGTCCAGTTGAGTCTCTCCCACTTCTGTCACTTACTCTCCTGTCTCCTTTTCATTGTTAAGGACTCATGACTACAGTGCGTCCACCCAGGCAAACCAGGATGATCTCCCATCTCAACATCCTTAAGCACATTGACAAAGTTGCTTTTGCCATGTAAGGTAACATCCACAGCTTCTGGGGATTGGGACGTGGACATCTTTGTGGGGGTGGAAGATGGGGGAGCATTATTCTGCCTATTAGAGATGAGTTGTCCTTCACTAATTAAGAATCGGGAAACACCTTTTGAAGACTTTAAAATAGTGTTTTGTTCTGAGTATACATATAAATAATTCATAATAAAATAGGGATATTTTGTTGCTGGTATTCTTCATGGGAAGAGTTATATTTGTTTGGACGAAATACGGCAATAAGGATGTGGGGGAATAAGGGAATTGGGGGATATGGGATGTGGGAGGGGGTTGGATGGAGAAGAGAGACCCTTAGAACATTTTAATGTAACAAAAGATGGTCACTGTAGTGTGTTATAGAGGGATGAAGCCTATTAATTGGAGCACCAGTTTTTTTGAGGACAGGGTAATGAAGTCAGTATGTAAACCTTGTAATAAAAATGGAGCAAAGCTACTTAATAAAAGAGATAGAAAACTGAGATTCTGATAGAATCCAGGAACTGAGTGGGGAAGAGAGAGGAAGAGAGAAAGAAAATGATCAAATTAAATCAAATAGAAGAAACAGACCAAAGACAAAACTTCCAGCCAGAATGGACAGTGAAAATAAAGGCTGTGAGAACTCCCTCCTTCTTTTTTGGGGATCTTCATTCAAGATTGCTCACCAATGCCCTGTGGGGAATGAGTTTGGAGGAAATGAGAAAAGATGCCGAGTTCCACACCAGAGATGATAGGTAGTAAAAGCAGGATTTAAAGACAAGAGAACCATGAGACCCCTCAACCATGTGATCTAGTTTCCCCTCAGCCCACACAGACACTTGGCATTTTCTGCATTTCATTAAGAGTGTCAGTGCTCTTGTTCCATCTCCCTCTTTAGGTCTTAAGCTCTTGAAGACAATGCCTGAATAGTCTTTATGTTAGCGACCTCTGCAGGAGGTGATAGAGAACTGAGGCTGTGACTTGTAACCATGCTCAAAGTATTTAATAATCATTTGTTGAATTTAACCGAAATGACCAAAACAACCTTATCCCATTGTCATTCTGAGAAATATCAGTTCTAAGAGCCACAACAGTCCCAGGCTACCATGCAATATCCAAGCAGGACTCACCGCCAATGCTCTGCTGTCTTGGTCCACTTGCACAAGAAGAGGCAAGGCAGGGTCATGGGCTGGACACGTTTAATTTCAGAAGATCTGATCTCTCTCCGCACCAACCCCACAGAGGGTGGTTTAACATTGCCAAGCAATAAACCAAAGCTCATGTCATTTTTTCTTACAGTAGTTCTGACAGGGATATTGGCCTTTCAATGCACCTCTACTTCAAATATATTATTTATTCTTTTCACATCTTTAGTATTTCAAAAAATCAAAACTCTAGCACTAAGTGTGGACCCAGAGGATAGAAATTGTTTAGTAAAAGGAGATATACATTTGGCATTAAAAAAATGGTTGGGGGAAGGAGGTGTAGACAACCAGGATGTGGAAGCAGCTGGACCCTCCAGGAGAAGACACATGTAGAATCTTCCTTTGCTTTTATTTCATCACTTGGTAAAAGGTTGGCGGTTCATGCTGTCATAGAGGAGGTATGCCAGTGATATTTATGTAGCTAATTTCGTGTAATTTGTCAACTGGATGACAATTTTGACAGTTAAAAATCCATCTTCCACCTCTTATCCCACTAGGATGTTGATGTGTTGGTGTGTTCTGGGTGCATCCTGAAGCTACACTTTGAGAACTAAGGACTTTCAGAGTCCTTTTTAGAACTTAAAATATACTTATTTTGGATTGTCTTACTTAAAAAATAACACATTTCTGAATGGACTAAACAATCAAGTAGAGATCATTTCAAGTTGAATTGTAGGAAAACCCAGTCTCTTTCCTCACACATATTATTCTTGCCAAATTCCTAGCAGGCCCTCCCTAGTCCAGCCAAGATATCTTTGCAGATGCTGTTCCCTTTGCTTAGAAAGCTTCCCATCCATGTACTAATGGGGGTAAAGGTCATCTTCAGCTAAGATCAAATGTCATCTTCCTCAACCCCAGGCACAGTGAATTGCTCCCTTTTTTGTTCCCCCATGATATTATACACCTTTCTAGTGTGGCTTTTATGTTGCTATAATTATTTGTTTATATGCCTGTCTCTTTTTCTAGATTGTGAATCCTTAGTGACAGAGATTTTTTTTTTTTGAGCTATTTTCCTGCTTCTCTTTGTATCCCATGACCTGCATGAGAATTAAAACAAAACAAAATCCCCCAAGTCATTATCAAGGAATTGGCAGTTATGAATACAAATAGAGCAGCTTAAAATTCTCTCTACAATGATTAGGATCATAGAAAACTGTAAAAAAAAGAAAAGAAAAAATGGGTACTAGAGAATATTATAATGGGTACAAGGTACACACAATACAAATATACATAGTACCCAAAAACAAGGTGCACAGAGAGATGTCGAGGATGCTTTTGACTTTCCACCCCTCCCCGATGGGCTTGGTGTTAAGCCACACCTTCCTCATTCACTCCTTTATCATGTACTCTTGGTTCTGTTAGAAACCACCCTTTTTTCCTATGTTATTTTTACTCATCTTCAAAATAAGTGGTTAAAATAACAGTTATATTTATGTGTGGAATAATTGGTTTTATTGCTCATGATTTATGTATTTTTATAGCCCAAATTTCCCCTTTTAGTATTTATTATTCTAGATAAGACCCTCCAATGATTTCAACAAATAACTAGTTGAGCTGTATAGGTTTCTGAAAAATTTCAGGTCTTAGAATATCTTTCATGAAAAAATAATAGGTCAAATGGCCATTGCTATCTTGTATCCCTCTTCTTTTCTTGAAAAATTCTTAAAATAGAATACATCGTCCTCTGGCACTGTAAGTTCTAGTAGAAAAATGTGAAATTATCTTAATTTGGACCCATTGGAATTTTTTATAGGTAATGCATTTTGAAGAGATAAATGCATAGCTGAGAGATGGTAGATAAATATTGTGGAATATCTGTGTCTCCTTATTCTTTTCCCGTCCACGTGGTTTTCACCCTAACCTTTTCACAGATTATGACTATTACTATATCTGGCTAATAGATATAACCACTGAAAGAAGTTTCTTATGCATCAATAAGGAAACACAAATATATTCTATTTCCTCCCTTTACAAAACAAGTAGGAGGGGAGGGAGTAAAGATAATTATTTTAATTTGTTTGGAATAAAAGCAGGGTACAGAAGACACAAAAAGAGGTATATTAGCTCTTAGATTAAGCTACTGACTAATGAGAAAGCATAAAGAAAGTAAGAATACTTCAAAAGGACAAAGCTCCTTATCTGCGATGAAAGAAAGCCTAAACTTATGCTGGAATAGATAGATATAAATTGATGGTCATAATACACAAAATATTTATGAAAGGTCTGAAGTTGATGAGTATTGTTAAGAGTATTTACCTCCTAAATCATACTAGAATAAGAGAAACTAATGCAGCTCTTACATCAAAAATATATAATAAAAAGGGACCTCAAGGAAAAATAATGTTTAAAACATAAACTAGGATGACAGACCTAGTATTGCAATGATCACTATGCTATCCAATTTGAAATAGTGGTTCAATAAATTGTAGTTTATTGACCCTTTGGAAGGTGGTGAAGATAAGGGAAAAAATCTTTGTAAGGAATGAGGGAGGATGAGAAAAAGCATTTAGGATGTGAAGAGAAAGGCTATGTGCATTGGGATGGCAGCTGTGAAATAAACCTGGACAGGTGGAGGGCCATGAGGCAGGTGAAGTGTTGCAATGACAGGGTTTATTTTTGTTATTGTTTTGATTATTTAAATTTTCTTTTAGTTTTGTTTTTGTATTAGATTTTCCTTTATTAAATTGTAGTATTAATTATTATAATCTATGACCATCCTAAGATATATTTTTAGGTTAAAAATCTCTTCCCCCTGCCTCTTATCCTAATCCCTCTGAGATTATCAACATTAACGACCTGTTGTATATCTTTCCACAAACACAAACACATATATTTAGGACTTATTGGGTTGTTGGCGGTGTTTGTTTTCATAGAAATAGAATCACGCTATAAATGTAACTCTGTAAATTGCTTTTCTGATTTAACAAAACACCATGGACAATAATAGATCTAGTTTGGTCTTTTTAATAGCTGCCTAATAGTTCATGGCATACTGTAATTGACTCAAGAACATTTCTTATTCTGAAACATTTCAGTCCTTCCCCAATTTTTGCTTCTATAAACAATGATATGACAAATATTCTGGTATAATTGTATAAATTGGAGTTTTTATTTTTGTTAGATAGATTTTGCAAAGTGGGATTTCTAGATGGTTGTATTGTCTATTATAAAAAAAGAACTTGGAGAAATAAGAGAGGTTTTTTTGTTTTGCAAATTCATGCATATTTACATTTGCCCTAGTTTTCTGAGTTATTTGTTACTATAGCATGATTTAGCCCATTCTGACTGATACAGTCACCTAGAAAAAAGGTTCACTTGAGAGATACTGAAGTCTGATCTCAAGGGGGTAAGGAGTAACCAGATTGTCTATAGCTCAGGGGGTTAAGGAGTGGGTGCGTAGTGAGAAAGTCTAAGTAGCAAGTGTTGAATTTCTTTCAAGGTTGCTTAAGGGCTGTCAGAACCCAGTTCTGCCAATTAGTTAAATAAATGCTCTTTGGGAAAATCTAGGAATAATTCTACAACACTTTTTAAATAACCCTAGAAACATTAACTGCATAAATAATGATAAAACCAAGGCATATACTGTAGAATTCTTTATAGATAAAGATTCCAGCAGCTTGTATGTATCTCAATATGTACTGAAGATATAAGAATATCTCATAATAAATTCCTCTGTGTCTACTTCTAGGAAAAAAAATTGTTTCTCCACATGAAATACATTTCCTTTTATTAGTTAATGAGAATTATATCAGCATTCCTACAAAACCCTTGTTCCCTGTCCTCATCTTTTCTTGAATGCCAGGGGTTAAAAGGTTTTTTCGTTACATAGATGGTCTGGTACAGCTTTCTTCTCTTAGGATCTGGCTCAAGGACAGGGGATTAGGCCTGGGGTGATGCTCAGACCTGGAGAACTCAGACAACTCAGGGTGGCTGAGGCAGCAAAGCTTTGTTCGGATTACATCCAAGACAACTTGGGATATTTTATAACTGGAAAGGACCCATCAGAAAAGTTATAGGAGCAAAAGAATAGAGGAAGGGACTGTGTGTGTGTGTGTGTGTGTGTGTGTGTATTTGAAAATGGATGACCCTAAACCCAGTAGTCATGTAACTAGCAAAATGCATCAACATCTTGAGAATCATTCAGCTACAGTTGGACAGTCTAAAGGGAGAAAACAATGTCAGTAAGGGCCTTGTTCCTAGCAGATAAGACCTAAACTGTTTACCATCACGCAAGATCAGAGCTTTTGGAACTGTGGGCCACATGTTTTTTAGTGGATTGTGAAGTTGACTTATATTTAAAATAAAATGGAATAGAAAACATCAACATGCATCCCATGTAGTAAAGGTAAGGTTTTGAGGTTTTGTTTTGTTTAGTTAATGAGACTTTTTGTTTCTGGGGGGTGTGTGTGACCTAGGTTGTGATGAATAATGTATTTCTTACTGAAGATTCTGAATCAAAACTATTTGAAAGCTGCTGAGGGTCTAGAGCCAATGGGAGCTGGAATTCATTCTGAGGACAGGACAGACCAGCAACACTGAGAGACCCAAAGTGGGTGATACCAAAAGATGGGCAAACACTGGACAAGGCTGAGGAAAGGATGCCTCAGGAAGCTAACGCCAGCGGTAGCACCTGACTTTGGAGTGAGCTGGAGACAAGCATGCAGACAAGCATGCGTGCAGCGCTGCGGCACTGACATGGCTCCACGTAGTTTGTTAGAGTCAATAAATGTTTCAATTGGTATACCATGTCAGTAGCAATTTGTATTAAATCTCTCTCCTTGATCTTGGATCAATTTCCTCCTGCATAATAAGCCAGAGGGATAATCTGAGAGGGAAACTGAAGGTCAAACCAAAGGAGTAGTGCTGCATAGAAGGGGCTGAGGCGCGGTGAGTGTGAAGCGAAGGAGGAGGATGGTGAGGTCAGAAGCCAGGGGAGTCAGAAGCAGGTCAGGGGTTGGGACTTCAGGCAAAGACCTTGAAGGTGTTGCAGATTGTTTTTAGGTGGTTCTGCTGTTCAGTGGAAGGGCAAACAGGAGAGATTAATGTACCCATAAAGGACCAAACATCTTTCCCTTTGTTGCCTGGCTTTTTGGCTTTCTTATTTTATTTTAGGATGATAATGCCTTTGAATCTTTCATTAAAACTTACTTTAAATTCTTTTCCTAAGTCAGTAGTATGTGAGTGATAAAGAAATAAATAGAAATTGGTCAGACTTAGCTCAGGGTATTTTGTCTTATCCTCTTGTTTATACTAGCCTTGGCAAGTGTGTCTGCTGTGCCTTTTTCCCTAACAATAAAAGATTTAGAGAGCATCCGACATATCCAAAATGATGACTATACTTGGGATCCACAGATACTTTAAACAATTGCGATAGTAACTAAATTGTTACCTTCTATCTTTCTAATTTAACTTGCAGGCATAATTTTCTGACCTCTGAAAACTGTTCCAGCCACAGAACCAGAATGATCACAGTACTGAGATATTCTTTTTTCCTTCTAGCATCCAGAGTAGAATTGTAATTCTGGGTGTGTACAGTGTCACCACAGTTAAATTGCTGATACAGAAGAATTCTGTTTAGGTGATTGTCAGTGACAGAGGGTGAAACATGTGCTTGTTAGAACATTCATCTTTCTCTCTTTGTTTTCAGGAAGGTTATAAGAATGAAAAAACCTTCATTAGGATAGTAGCATTATTTTGTTTACCCTAACAGTGTTTAATAAATAAGAACACAACAGACAACAAGATTTGTTTGTTAAAAAATGAACATAAATCTTTACTAAAAAATGAACTTTTGTCATAATGTTAATTGCCTTCGGTCACTACTTACACTTATTTATTTCATTTTTAAATTAATCTATTTATTTACTATTTTCAGGTAAAACTGGTCTATTAAGATTTGCCTTTGGCCCATTAAAGCCTCTAACAATCGGCTTCTAGCTTCAGATGTCAGTTTGCATCCATCGATCACTTGGCCTTGTGCATTTTTAGCTCTGATTAATGCTAAAACTCAGATTTTCCCCACTATACCACATTACTAATTTCTTAAAGGACCCATGCTCTGAATTGCCTTATGACCCTTTAAAACCTGTAGGAAAAATCAAAGCAAAATAAAATTTAAAACCCAAACAGATTCTTTTCATAATCTTAAGTACTATTTCCCCCTTTTATATATCTTCCATATATATTTTGATAAAAAAATACAAAATATCTAAAGAAAGTATAGCTGTATGCCTCTCTTGTCCATCCCTTTTTATTTATATTCAAATAGATATTTTGATAAAAACATACAAAATGTCCACAAAAAAATGTATGCCTCCTCCCCATGAAGAGCCAACACAAATTTTCTTAAAAAGAGGTTTGGTCTGAACTTGGAGACTGCAGAAGTGGACTTTAAAGATAACATGGTTTACATGTGTGCTGGGATCCCTAATTGCCTCTTCTTTGCCTGGCTTGAGAAATTAAACACACCGTGTCCTGAGTACGACCTGATGTGCGTGGCTCCTCATTGCTTTGAGCAGTTCCAGATCCTTAGTAATTTGAATTTGTCTCAAAAATTACTGAACTGCATGGCAAGAAATTAGAGTAAAAATTACGTTCATCCATCACCTTTTATGAGCCATGAAAAACTACATGGGAAATAAATCTTTGCAAGCAAGACAGTGGTTCTTCTCACTTTAAATGCATTAATATGCAAACCCATAACCTGTCCTGTGCTCAGCTTTGTGTGAGAAGGGGAACAAATCAATCCCCTCCTTCTGTTTACCACGTTAACCCTGCTCTTGTCTGAGCCTGGGGTGTGGGAAATAGTGTTGCTTCTCCCTTAAAGGGGTAGGCACTCAGAAAACCCCCCAAGGAGGGAGTCAGAACTTACTTTGAGCCTGCCATGGGCGTGCAAACCCCTCAATAATTCTGAGAGGGTTTTGTTATCTCCACTCTCCAGTGGAGGAATATAAAGCCCAGGGAGCCTATGTCTGAATCCAGCTGTTTCGCTCCAGACACTTCTTGATTCCTCCAAGATGCTCCTCAAAAAGCAGTCAAAGGAAGTAAGGAAATGATGCCCCAAGCAACTAGAGTCCTTCAAGCGTCTGCACAATAGAGAATGGAGAATTCTGCCTGTCACTGGCTTCTAAAGATGGCACCCCTACTGCACTCAGTTTGCCCAGAAGTCATGGCAGCTGTTCATTCTCTGTGATCATCTGAGTTGTGAGTGGGAAGGTGCCAGGAGTGAGTCATGCCAGGGGCTCCCACGCAGCCCTCAGGAAGGTGTGGGAGGTTCCCACCTCCACACGTGCTGAAGTAATTCATTCCTGCCTGGGTGACATGGTTGTTCCCTAGGTGTCTGGCAGTCAGTCCCCCCAACCCCCCGCCCCACCTTCAAATAGTTAATAGTTATCAAAGTCAGAACAATTGCCTTTCAAGGAGAAACCCACTCTTTCTACCCTTTTCAGAAAGTCAAGTTTCAGTCTTCCTGGTTGGCAGCTGCTCACAGGGCACTGTGGTCTTGCTAGCTCTTTTCTGCTCTCTGCGCAGACCCTTGCTGCTAGCTGGTGCTATGGGAAGACACCAAAGAGCAACTCCTCCCTGCAGGTGTCCTGAATTCAAGGCTGTTTAAGCAGCAGCTTCAGTTGGTAACTGTTTCACTGCAGAGAAAAATCCCAAGCCTTTTACACAATTAAGATGCTCTCTTTGTAAACAACCCAAATTATATCTGTTTTCCTGGCTCATCACAGAGAGAGTAGGATGCCCGGTCACCCGTTCCCTCCACAGAACAGCAGGTCCCCATCATGTAATACCCTGCCACAGCTTCTGTAGAAAGTGTAATTCGGTGAACGACATTCTTATCTCTGTCCACAGCCCACTGTTGGACTCACAGTGCCCCCTCTGTAGCTTCCCAAAGAAACAGACCAGAAGAATTGCCCAGCTGACCCCCTGAATCGTGAACAAAAAAATGGTTGTTGTCTTAAACTGCTAAGTTTGGGGATGGTTGGTTACACAAAAATAAATAACCGAAAGAGTAAGCAGATACTAAATACAGAATGAAGGGAGGCAAAGGTGTCTGCATGTTGGCCGAGGAGAAAAGCCAGCACTGGAAGCCAGAAGTTAGCAATGAGTCGGGTGATGGAACCATGGAAACCCAGTAGGAGAGACACGATACCAGCCCCCAATGAAAGGAAACTCATCTCTTTCTGCTTATGAAATTGTGTGTCTTCTACACCATTTTTCTGACTCTTTAAACACATCTGCCCACACATACATGCCAGGCAGTCCTTGGCCACAAAAGCCAGCTGCAGATAATGATACCTGATCCGGCTGGTTGTCTTAGACCCCTCCTGGTTGCTTTAGATCTTCTAGCAATTGCATAGTTATACTCTGTTCTTTGCCACTTCTGGTTCAGTTGGTTCTGGAAACACTTCTACGAGACTCTTCTTATAGTTTTGGACTCAATAGTCTGTTCTAAGCTCTGTTTGCTCCTTGGTTTCTGCATTCCCAGAGGCTTTAGGCTGCTTCTGAGGGAAATTCTCTAGCCAGCATTAAAGAATTCAGACATTTTGGCCCTGGCTGCTGTAGCTCAGTGGATTGAGTGTTGGCCTGTGAGCCAAGTGTCGCTGGTTCGATTCCCAGTCAGGACACATGACTAGGTTGCACATCAGGTCCCCAGTTGGGGGTGCGAGTGAGAGGCAACCACACAGTGACGTTTCTCTCCCTGTCTTCCCTCTTTCCCCTCTGTCTACAAATAAATAAACAAACAAATAAATAAATAAATTATTTTTTTAAAAAAAGAATTCAGACATTTTGGAAGGGAACTATAATTCCTGAGGCCTCCTTTCACCTGGGGTCTGGGGTGTGTGTTTCTCTGTACACCTGACACATGGTGTGTGCACTGCAGAAGTACAAACCAACGGGCTATATGACAATTTTATCCATCCCACTGGGAAGGTGAGAATGAAGATGTTTTCCACATGCTCCCAGGCAACATGAATTAAGCTGCTGCTCCTGCCGCTGTTTTTCATAAGACATTCCAAGAGGTGAGATTGGAAATGGCACCAGAATGCATATCTGGAGAAGCTTCAGGACCACCCACATAAGTAAAGAGGACAGAAGGAGTGCAGAGATGTCCCCTTAACTTGGCTGGCCCACCATGTACCACACTAGATCTGGCAAGTCAAGTCCACTTGTTCTAAGCAACTGCCTCAGACCACAGTCAAGTATTCAAACACAGTGATCTTATGTTTATTTTCCTGACTTCCGTGCCACGGCTTTGGCTGCTTCTTATCTCTTAGGTTTAGACAAACCATTTAGACTCCCTCTTTGGCTCACAGGACTCAGCTTTCCACTCATAATTTGAACACATCTTTCTTTGGATTTAGGTGTCCCCTTCAAAACCCTACATAGGAGGAAGGTGACCAACTCATCTCAATTTGCCAATTTTAGAGTGGAAAGCCCTGATTCCCAGGAAACCCTTCACTCCTGGACAAACAAGGATGATTGGTCACCCTAAAGAGGAGATCCCCAGAAATCCCAGGTGGACTGGCTAATCCCCCAACACCTACATGCATCTAGGGAATCCCACATTGATGAGGCATCTCATCTATAAAGTGAGATAACTATAGTATATATAACTTAGGGTGGTTGTGAGAATTCAGCGAGACAGAACATGAAAAGTGCTTACTGTTGTGTTGTAAGTTGCCAGTAAATATTTATTATTGTTATTGTTGTCATTATTGTCATTGTTAATATTATTACTTAGGAATATATTCTAAAAGAGCTAAATTAGTGTAACCCTAGAAGAGAGTTTAGGACATGCTGAAGAATCAATGAAAACCAATATAATACTAGATAAAATGAGTAAGATCAGAACTTTAGGGCCATGGAGATGCCTATTGACTACAGCAATAATCAACTAATAGTATTTGATGTGAATTATACATTGTTCACATAACTTTTGGAAAGGGTGCTTGACTTCTATTTAAGATCTTCCCAGGGTGGCTCAAGAGAGGGGGCTGGTGCCAACCATACACTATTAGGTGAATGAAGCAAACTACCTGAGGAAATTTATGAAGAATGTGATACATATGTTTTGTCTTTGGCAACTAACATCTATGGAGCACCAGCTGATTCCGAATCCCTGTGAACAGGTCCCAGAAACCCACACTTTTGACACATTCCCCAGGCAATTCTTCACACACTGAAGTTTGAGACCCCCCCCACCACCACAAGACCTTGGCTCCTGGCAGAGGGAAGTTGTACCTTTTTCACTACTGTACCCCCTCCCAGTCCCAGCACGGGACCCGTGCCCTGTAGGTACTCCCCAAATGAGTGTTTATTTATCAGTCTGTTCTTTTGTTTCTGATGCTAAGGATTTGGTTTGCCCAGGAAGTATTTCTCTGGACCGAGATGCCAACACATGTTCTAGTCACTGAGGCGTTTCCTTAAACTAGTTTTTCGCCTTGGTGGTAATGATTAGGGCTGAAAATGCTTTGAAAATGAACAAATTTTATGAGGAAAGGAAAAAATTAAGTCTGTGCAGGCAAGAGGCTGTGATTACACGGAAACTACACTTGAAAACAATCACCCAGCCTGCTACAAAAGGTAGTGTTCAATTAATGCCATCTGCTTATCCACTGTGCGAAGGGGCCCCTCCCAAGCAACAGCAGGCACCAGAATGAGGACAAGTAATCTAATTCTCCATGACACTTCCATCTCCATTTTAATATGGAAAAATCTTGATGAAATGGATTCTGTAAGAACAGATTTTCATTATTGAGAAGCCATGCCAGAATAAATTAGCATGAAGAAGAAGCAGGAAAACACTAGATTAGATTATTCAGAACAATTTGATTATCTACCTATTGGCAAAGTTGTTTCATGCACGTTTAGTAGGCGTTAGAGACACTAAGTATTGTTCTTTCTGCTAGCGAAAAAAATTGAATTATCAGTCCTGTCTAGATGGTTAATTTGAACACTTTCCCTGTTATTTCCATGTCGTTGGGTTATTTTGCATCTTGGGTTAATAACAATAGTAGCAGAGCACTGATTGGAAGAGGGATATATCATAGGTAGGTTCAGCTCAGCCTCAGAGACATCACACCTGAGCAGACAATATCTGTCCAGAAAAAGTCCAGCCATTATTAATATAAAGAGAATGGCTTGCACAGCACCAGTGTAACCTGGCAGCCAAGGGGAGTGGACTAGAATGCACATACGTGAACAAGATGACTTCACTGTACTAGAGGGGTTGGTAGACGCCCTTAGGTGAGCATGTGTACTATCTGGCCATCACATTCAAAATGACTGAGTGAGTAGAGTGAGTAGAATCCGCATCAAATTTTTTGTTAAGCTTGAACATTCTTCCATGGAGACTATTTGGATGATTCAGAAGGCTTTCCAGGGTGACGCAATGAGTGCGGCACAAATAAAAGTGTGGCACGAATGCTTCAAAGATGGTTGAGAATCTGTTGAAAGTGGCCCATGTTCTAGAAGGCCTGCAACAAGCAGAACACCTGAGAATGTCGAACGTGTATGGGCTGCAATCAACAAAGATCGGTGTGAGGTCCCAAGATGCCTACTTTGAAGGGAACTGAGGCATCATTGTCCTATCTACAATGTTTCCTATATCTTGTATCTTCTGTAAGAAATGTCTTTATTTTTCATGTTACATGGATGGATACTTTCTGGACAGACCTCATACACCTAGGAGAAATCTACCTGGAGAATACCAAGGTTCCCCCTTATCCATGGCTCAGTCAACCATGATCCAAAATATTGAGTGGATAATTTCAGAAATAAATAATTCATAAGTTTTAAATTGTACACCATTCTCAGTAGTGTGATGAAATCTCTCGCCATCCTGCTCCATTCTACCCAGAATGTGAATCATCCCATTGTGCAGTGTATCTACACGACACTTGACCCTTAGTCACTAGAAGCTGTCTCAGTTATAAGATGGGCTGTCTCGGTATCGCAGTGTTGTGTTCAAGTAACCTTTATTTTACTTAATAATGCTACATTCACAGAACTTGTATTCTAGTAAATTCTTATATTTTTTCTGTTTTATTATTGGTTATTGTTGTTAATCTCTTTTTGTGCCTAATTTATAAATTAATCTGTGTCATAAGTAACATGTATAGAGAAAATAGAGTATATATAGGGTTTCGTATTATCCACCATTTCAGGTATCTGCTGGGGGTCTTGGAATGTATCCCCCAGGGATAAAAGAGAAGGAAGAGCAAAATGGATACAGACTGGCAAATTCAGGGTTGTGGGCAAGACCTGAACTGTTCCTTTTGTGGGTGATTGGGGTGGGGTGTCTGTAAACACCTGAACTGCTGAGGTCTTGAGGAGACTGCTAGGGATGGGGAGGACTGCTTATAAGTTAACGTTAGTATGGGTGAGACTCATAGACAAACATGAGGTCCCAAAGACTTTCCCCAAAGGCAGCATTGGCAAAGTAGCCCCCCCACCCAACTCCACGCCTCCTTTGGGCTGCCCTTGTCAGATTCAGAGTCATCCACTATTTCTCAAATGCCTACTGTGTTCCAGGTTCGGCGTTAGTCTCCTTTTAGTAATTGGATATTAGAAAACATACACTTCAAGTGGAAAAAAAGCCAAGTATTTCCTCTGCTTTATGACTTTCTGTTTTTGTGCCTAAACCTGACTAAAGGATAGAGACTGTGTCTTGTTGGTCAGAAATTATCTTAGGACTTGACATTTGGCTGGCACATAAGAAATGAACAATGCATGACTAAAAAAGTGAACAGGAACCCTATGGCTGATTGCCCCTAGGATCTGCGACTCTAAACTCCTGGACCTCCAGCATCTTCAGTGTGCCACCCAGGCCTTTGCCCTGGTCTCAGAAGGGGTGGAGCTCCAAGGGTTCCTGACACAGATTTTCTGTCTGCCCAAGACTGTTCGGAGAACCATGTTGGGTTTATAAAGAGATGGGGGTAACGTGAGACACAATGCCAAAGAAGCTACTAGGACCATATCATAAAGGATTTCATGTGTCATGTTAAGTTATTTTCCTGTCTCTGAAGGCAACTAACTCATTGGGTATTATCCCCAAATTTTCTAACTCAACAGCCATGGATGGGGGCAAAGCTTCTTCTCCAAACTGAATCACGCTATTATGATTGATAATCAGTCATGGTACCTTTTCCTCCATGGAGTTTAGAGAACTGAAATCTTTTCAGTAGTCTTCCAGGCACTAAATTGTCACCTGAGACAAAATCTGTTTGCCAACTTCATTCTAGGCATGCTCCCTCTTTCCATAAGTGGAGAAAGATCCTGTCATCCAGGCACTCCCCCACCCCCTAACCCTCCTTCCCCCTCCCCTCCCTTCCTTGCTCCAGAGATCTATATACAAATAACCCTCTGAATTAGTCGTGTATCCCATCCCCTTCCACCCCCCCAGTCTTACCCTAAAGGATGAACTCTCATTCACTCTAAAAACAACAAGCATCTGTGGCTTTCTCAGAGGCCCTAGGTAAGGGCACACCTCTGAGTTGAAGGCGGGCTTTCCTGTTAAGCTCTCTCAGATTGCCACCAATCGGGGTCTCATTTTTCATTCTCCACCTATGTATGGTAGTAGTGCCCCATTTTCTAAGGTTGTAAAAAGGCAGCATGAAGTCCATGGGCAGTATGCAGCCATTAACCAGAACAACGCTTCATTAAATGAAAGCTTACAATTCTGCCCAAAAGTTCTGTCTGAGCTTTCTGGTAGTTTCCAGCTTCCTTTGTTGAGAGAGAGAGCTCACCGCCCCGAGCTTCTCCCAGGGGCGTGGAGCTGAGCCTCCGATGACTGACAGCTCGGAAAGGCACGCGGGGTTCCCACTGCTGCTTTCTATTTTGGGCACGGGGCTGCGGGACTAGGATTCTGTTACAGATCAGAGCAAATGCAGACTGTTGTCACCCGTGAGCAGAGGCCGCTGTGTGAGGAATTTTAAAGTGAAGTTTATTCAGCCCCAATTAAATCCCATTTTACAAATTCCACCTGACTCCCCGACAGGAGAAATCTCATTAAATCGTTTCACACTAAGCCAGGCTAGGTGGCACTGCCGGGCCGTACTGGCGCAGCGGAGGCTCTCAGGAAAGGCGGCCAGAGCAGCGCTGGGGGTTCTTAGAAATGGCAAAAGGATTTATGTGGTATCACTGAGTACCAGAAAGACAAGGTTATTTCTAAGCAGGCATTAGAAAATAAAAACGACGGGCATGAAATGGGAAAAACAATCCTTGAAGACAAGCTTTGGAGCAACCTGGGGCTCACAAATCAAAAGAGAAGAGATTTTTTTCTTTGTCTTGGCTTCTTTAAAGAAGGCCAATTCTCTCCCGTCAGGGATACCTAGTCAGCATTATGGGCTTTATAATGGCTGGTAATTAAAGTAATTTTTAAAAGAGCTTCACAGATAAAGCCTTCTGTGTGGTCTTTCAGCTATTGAATGGGCCAGCACTAGAGGATCAGTCCATTATTCACTCATCACCCTCCCAGGAAATGGAAATCATTACGATAGCCTAATGTTAGGATGTCCTCCTCTCCATTCACCTTTGTATCCTCATAGTGGTCCAGGAAGCCCAGTATACCGGGCACAGAACCAAATTCTCACTCTATTCCTGATGTGGAGTCAGCCTCAACTGCACCCTCTGCTGCCACCCCTGCTTTCCTGCCCTTTTCCTGTAGTGTGGCTGCATCACAAGCCTCCCTTCCCACCCCTGGGGAAGCCAGCTCCTACCCCTCCTCCGTGGGCACTGCAGGACCTCTGTTAGCTCCATGGGACCTCTTATGCATGAGGCATCCCCAGACTCAAGTCCAACAGAAGCACCATAAAGGGGGAGGGAGAGGAAGAGTGGAAAACGTGTGGGGAGACTATTACCATGTTCTCACTCCTGCACCTGAGCTTTGTCTATGACAGACCTGGAGGGTCACAGAGGATGAGTACAGCTCATGGTGGGGGCAGAAGGAAGAAGAAGGTTGGTTGTCTCCTTTTTTCCTTCCTTCCTCCCTTCTTTCTTTCCTTCCTGCCTGCCTGCCACTTCATAAAGTCTAATTAGCTGAGAGTAAAATACATGGAAGAGCCCAGGGCTTCCCACCATTTTAGGAACAACCTTTCTTTGATTAGTCTTTCAGTTCCCATAGATTTACAATTGGCAAAAGGACACTTCAATTATGAAGAAAGGAAATAGAAAAACTGGCTTTTCTGCAATGCTTTCTGTTTGAAACAACAAAGAAGCCCTGCGTAGAATTCTGGGAGAGTTGAATGAGAACAGAGTGTAGCGCCATTTAATCCTTATGCTGATTTAAAAGACAAAGGAATGAAAAGTGCATCTAGAGGAAAGCTGCCTTCTCCATTTTGTTTTTGTGCTCAAACGAGAGATCTGGGGGTCTCTCAGCTGGCAGACTTCCCAGAGACCTTCCAGCCCAGGAACAGCCATGTGCCGCATCACAACGTTTGGTCAGCAATGGACCTCACATTCAGCGGTGGTCCCATAAGATCATAATGGAGCTGAAAAATTCTTATCACTTTGTGACAATGTAGCACAATGCATTACTCACATGGCTGTGGTGATGCTGGTGTAAATAAACCTACTGCACTGCCAGCCAAATACAAAATAGCACATATGATTTTGTACAGTACATGCTACTTGATAATAATAATAAATATTACTGTTTAATATATTTACTATATTATAGTTTTTATCATTTTATTTTATTTTTAAATATATTTTATTGATTATGCTATTACAGTTGTCCCATTTTTTCCCCTTTGCCCTCCTCTGCCCAGTACCCCCCCTTTCCTCCAGCAACCCCCTCCTTAGTTCATGTCTATTGGTCATGAATATAAGTTCTTTGACTTCTTCATTTCCTATACTATTCTTAACATCCCCCTGTTTATTTTGTACCTACCCATTATGCTTCTTAATCCCTGTATATTTTCCCCCATTCTCCCTCCCAGCTGATATCCCTCCAAATGATCCTCATATCTATGATTCTGTTCTTGTTCTGGTTGTTTGCTTAGTTTGTTTTTTAGATTCAGTTGATAGTTGTAAATTTGTTGCCCTTTTAATGTTCATAGTTTTGATCTTCTTCATCTTAAATAAGTTCCTTTAATGTTTCATGTAATAATGGCTTGGTGATGATGAACTTCTTCAGCTTTCATTGTCTGGGAAGCACTTTATCTGACTTTCAATGCTAATGATAGCTTTTCTTGATAGAGTAATCTAGGTTGTAGGTCCTTGCTTTTCATCACTTTGAATATTTCTTGCCAGCCCCTTCTTTCCTGCTAAGATTGTTTTGAGAAATCAACTGATTGTCTCATGGGAACTCCTTTGTAGGTAACTTTCTTCTTTCCTCTTGCTGCTTTTAAGATTCTCTCTTTATCTTTAACCTTTGGCATTTTATTTATTATGTGTCTTAGCCTGTTCATCATTGGGTCCAACTTGTTTGGGACTCTCTGTGCTTCCCGGACTTGTATGTCTATTTCCTTCATCAAATTAGGAAAGCTTTCCTTCATTATTTTTTCAAAAAAGCTTTCCATTTCTTGCTCTTCTTCTTCTCCTTCTGACATCCCTATGATTTAGATGTTGGTATGTTCAGAGATGCCCCAGAGGGTCATTATACTATCATCATTTTTTTGAATTTTTTCTTCTTCTTGCTGTTCTGGTTAAATGCTTATTTCTTCCTTATATTCGAAATTATTGTTTTGAATCTTGGCTTTTCCCCCTCCATTGATGGTTCCATGCAGATTTTTCTTTATCTCACTTAGTGTAACCTTCATTTCTTCCTTTATGTTGTTGCCATACTGACTGAGTTCTTTGAGCATCCTGATCACCAGTGTTTTGAACTCTTCATTTGATAGGTTGGCTTTCTCTATTTTGTTTAGCTCTTTTTCTGGGGTTCTGTTCTGTTCTTTTGTTTGGGTCATATTTCTTTGTCTCCTCAATGTGGTAGCCTCCCTGTGTTTGTTTCTGTGTATTAGGTAGAGCTGCCTGTCTTAATAGCATGGCCTACTGTAGAAAAAGCACCTGTAAATTGTGTAGGGCAGAGCCTTAGGTGATTGCCAGGGTGGGTCATCCTGCTTCACCATTTTGTGGCTCTGTGGTGGGAAGGGCTTGGAGAGGAGACATTGCCATTGCCTGGCTTCTGGAGAGTTGCCCAGCATTCACCCCATTTCTAATCATTTTATCTACTTCCCATATGTGACTGGCACTCTTCCAGCTTTTGCCTGCTGCTGAATCCCAGAGTGGGTGGGTTTATGTACATTCTAAGTCCATGCAGGCCCTTTAAAGTGAGTCTCCTGAAAATCTGGCAGTTTCTCCTACTGCCCCAATCCACATTGGTTTTTATAGCTAGAAGTTACGGGTATTCATCTTCTTGGTATTGGAACCCAGGGCTGAGGTTGCTCACTCCCAGGGTACCCCTACCAATTTCTATCCATCATACATGAATGTGGGACCTTCCATTCCAATGCTGTCACCACTTCTCTGTGCCACACTGCATCTCCACACCTCTCTGTCTGTCTCCACAACTCTACCCATCCTACCCATCTGGATTAATGTGGCTTCTATAAATCCTTGGTTATCAGATAGCCAGACAGCTCAATTTTCTGATAGTTCTGGGTGTTATTTGTTTTGAGATCTAGTTGTAATTCTTTCTGTGCTTGCAGAAAGAGGCCTTCATCTTGACTGGAAGTTTATTATTATTTTAGTGTGTACTCTTTCTACTTATAAAGAGGTTTGCTATCAACAGTATGCCTCATATATCTCATACTCACCATGTTTTTTTGATTACATCATTTTCTCTTGTATTTGATTTAATCTTGTGTGGTTTTGTATAGTAACTTGCTGTACAGATTTGTAGCCTAGGATCAATAGGCTATGCTATATAGCTTAGATATGTGGTAGTCTATACCATCTAGGTTTGCGTAAGTCTATAATATTTGGACAATGAGAAAATTTTCAATGACGCACTTCATAGAATGTATCCCTGTCATTAAGTGGCACATGACTATACTTGTACACAGAGAGTCTCAACAGGACTGAGCCAGTAAAAATGAGTTGGAGGGCAAAGCTGAGAATGGCTGGAAGCCAGGAGCTGGCTCAAGTTGAGGCAGGCAGGTTAAGGCATTCCAGGGCCAATGGCAGAAATAAACTATCGAAGGAGAGAAAGGAAGTCAGGGAGCTCTCAGAAGAGGGGTGGGGGCATTGGTAAGTCATAGAGCAAGGTTATACAGTTCAATGCCTATAAAAGTCCAGCTACAATTGAAATAAGGGCAGAGGGCAGGGTGTAACAATAGGGAGCAGTGGGGACTGTGTCAAACTGAAAGCCAAGTGCCTCTGGCTGAAGGATGCTGACTCTCCTCAGATCAAGTGGGTTGTAGTGATGAAAGAATGCAGGCCCAGTATTACAAAATCTTCCCATTTTTAACGAAAAGCATGAAATCTTTTTATTTGAAACATCCCAGTTTTAAAACAATGGGCAAGTCAACAAAATATAGGTGGGTTTTGTCACATGACACAAACTATGGCTTGTACAAAATTTAAATGTCTAGGCAAAACTTAAATAAAAAAATGAGAGAAGCAGGCCCAAAGCTGAAGGCAACACAGATGGACCTAGATAGGAAGCAGTGAGGTTGGAGGGGAAAAGGCCAACTTTATGAGGCGCAGACAGAACACGGCTACACCAAGTCTTTCCACATAACCCTTCTGCACTGCCATGGGGTCTCTACACCACCAGCCCCACCTCTGCTTCTGAGGGACAAAGGAACTCGTTGGCACCCTATTTTCTTTTCCCAAATCACTTATCACCTTCAAAATACTATGCAATCTACTTATTGTTTATTGTTTTTCTTATGCAGCTAGAATGTAAGGTCCTCTAAGGTGAAGATTTCCATTTTGTTCACCAACTTATTGCTGGAACAAAGTTTTTTCCACATAAAAAGTATTCAATAAATACTGAAAGAAAGTATGAATTCATATTTCTTCTTACTGTCGTGTAGCTCTAGAGACAAGATTTTGAGGAGCTTCTTCCCTTCTGTATTTCCTTTCTTCTTTGTCTTTCCCAGAATTCAGTCCAAGTCAGCAAATATTTATTGAACATCTAAGCTGTACCAATCCTCAGACTGAGTTCTGAGATGCAGGGACAAAAGAGAAACAGTGACTAGCCTCGCTGAGCTTCTAATCTAAGAGGTGTTGTAGACACATTCATTCATAACCATGAAGCACATGATAAGTGTTATTACAGATCTATGCTACCAAAAACAGAGGAGGGACCACTTGTGCTAGGGCTTCAAAGATGTGCAGTTTACCAGAAGAAAGAGACCTCATGGGCATCCAGAGGGTAGGAGTAGGGAGTGGGTAGGAGTAAGTCAACAGAATGATGCAATGAACTTAATTTTGTGGGGTATTTAAATTAAGTTACTTATGTGACATTGGCTTATGTCCCTGTGGATATATGTCCATCGATATTTTGATGCTTTCCATGATGTTATAGTTAGTTTGCTAATTAAATATTTAATAGGCTGTTCTTTGTTCTTCCTCCTTATCTTCTGCCTTGAAAACTTTTCCTGCAATTTAGACCTCTGACTCCTGGTTTGTAATAGGTTCTTGGACTGAAACTGCAAGACATGTACTTTATCTCATATTTTGATTTATTTTATAGAAACAAGGAAACAGCTGATGTGAACAAAGCACTATCTCTATGGGTTACTGCTTGTGTCAGTTAAAAAAAAACTCCTCATACTCCAAGCACCTTTTCTTTTTGCTGCAATTATCAGGCATTCTAACTTCACTGCATCAAAGCCCTGAAGGTCTTTCTTTTCTCTGAAATTGGTTTAACTATTCGACAGGTGTACTTAGACCTATACACTGGAATGTATGAGTTTGCCTTCCTATAGTTTCCTGGGTTGTTTTTCCTACACAGCAGGAATGAAAAATTTAACTGTGTTGAATTAGGATGCCTCTGGAAGTAGGAGGAACCCTCTGACATTCCAATATCTCCAACTCCCTGTCCAAAGGGGCTGATTATCCCCTTGACTCCTGCCGGAGAGTGAAGCATGCTTGCAAGAGGTATTTTAAATGTTCTAAATGTGACTTGAACCAGTATGAGAACAGTACTCCCCGAGAATAACTTGAGTTCCTAAATTGGCATCTTCTAAAAGCCCACCTGTACAAACTCAGACTTATGCTGAGTATAGACTTTTAACAAAAACAAACAAACAAACAAACAAAAAAAACCTTAAATACAGAACTGGAAATAAATTTTTTTCAGCTATAATGAGCAAATATTTACTGAGTGTCTCATTATATAGACATTCTACTAGGTGCTGAAGATACAGAATGAATAAGATGTAGTTCTTTTTAAAAAATGCGTTCAGTTCATTATTCAGGTAGCTACAGATTCACATATAATGTATGTTTCTATATATATAATATATACCAAATCAAAACAGTTACATTGCAAATGTAAAGAAAATCACGTGGCCATAGATGAATGTATAAGCCTTAAAAACAGACTATTTTTTTTCTGATTAAAACAGGAAATTCATCATATATACAGAAACTTCTGAGAGAATCATACTTTTGTTCCTTTGTGGGGTAAATATAAAGAATTTTTTAAGCCCATATCCTACTGAGAGATATTTGAACGGAGGACATAGAGAGTGAATATAAATGGAAAAGGGCTTGTAAGCAATGGCAAGAAACTCACCCTAGTTATAATTAACACAGAAATTATTTTTCCTCCTCAGTTCAATCAATGCTAAAGCCAACAGTGATAGTACTATGGGAAGGAAAAATATTTTATGGTAGATGCTTTTATATAAGCTAGTCACATAGTATACACAGATGGCTAAAATAGCCAAGGGATACCTCAAAAACTAGAAATCAATGGTAGTCAGTGGCAACTTTATTCTTTGAAGACTAAACTTTGAGCAATGGAAGAGAGAGAGAGAGAGAAAGAGAGAAAGAAGACATTGAGTCTGATACAGGATGTGACTTGTGTCATATAAACAGGTATAGATCAGTATGGGGGTCAGTGAACATGACAGAGGCAGGGATGACAAAGAAAAGGGATCTGGACCCCCCCACCCCCCAAATATCAGATTTCCAAGATCCTAAGACACCTTCAATTATAAAATGCCATTAATTTACAAACAACTCAGGGAAAACAAACACTATATTTTTAATTTTCTGTGAACACTACAAATTTTAAATTTTTACTCATATTTGTATAATTATACAGTGCTTTCTTTTTTTAGTAATACAATCAAGTCTCAAGTCTAAGATTTTTTAGAACATTGAATTGAAAAGTTTTTCTGAATTATTTTTGGCCAATAGCAGCTATGCTTACCATCACATGATATATTGACTTTTCACAAATCATGCTTTTCACTTCTTTGACCTCTTTAGTACCTTTAATATTGGAAATATAGTTTTGAGTCATATAAAAACCCTTGTATGCATTTGCTACATGGCTACTGTAGTCTCCCCACCACTGCCACAAAATTACTAGAAATTAAACTGGTAGAGAGACTTAAACTAGGTTCACCAAAAAGATCTTTCCTGTATCCAAGATACATAGCTCAAATAAACACCCTCATGGCCGAGCAGGAACTGAAAAACCCTTTTCTGGTGTCTATATGGGATACCACTAACGATGCTCAAATATACACTGTTCTTTATTCAAAACAAAGCAGGATCTTGGCATCTGATTTCTATAAGCCCCTTTACTGTGCCCTCCTTTCTAGAGTAAAAAGCAACTATTATGCACTTACTGTGCACCAGGCATTGGGCTGACACCTTTTAACCACCAGCTTCACCTATTTTTTAAAATGGCCCTGAAGGGTACTATTATACTCTCTCTATAGTTGAAGAAATGAAAGGTCAAGAAGTTATATAATTTGTTTGAAGTCACATAGACAGCAAGAGTTCAAACATAATTTGGCTGATTCCGAAGTCCAAGAGGTCAAAGAGTAAGTCTCAGCTGTGGTTATTTTTCTCTGCAATCAAATGTAGAATGGGTCCTTGGAACTCTCCAGATTAGAACCACACCACTAAGAACCATTCTATACTCTACTGCCCCATTTATCCTAATCTGCCTTGATCAGTTCACACCACCTTGTGTCCTGATACAGGAACCTTCTGACCCAATGCCTCTTTCTATATTTCTCTTTGACTTCAGGGGTGAATATTCCATCCTTTAGAGCCCTTGAAGTCTTTCCTGATTGTACCCTTTGCCCAATAATTTATTATTTCTTTTTTTTTATAACCACATATACTTTGATCCTCTCTCATGGTACTTATATTCTCTATTGTATTGTGTAATTGTCTTATTTTTTTCCCCATGGTTTATTGGGAGCCATGAGATCAGCATTTGATGACATCAGTGCCCATGGTTTTATAGACACTTCAAACAGCACTTGTCAGAAAGTACCAGCAACAGGACTGGTCTTTCTTCCCAGACACAGAAAAATCCAGGTCATGTGAGCGATTGGCTGCCTAGTCAAGCCACACATTCTTTCAAGCTGCTATGGTTTGTTACTTGCTATACTTCCAGCCCATCACTACCCCACTCAACTCCAGAAGAACTATGGGCCATTCAAAACAATTTTAGTGCATCTGTCAGTGTAACAAAACAACTGTGTGTGTGTGTAACATAAATATGATATATGTATATGTGTAACATAATTTTGTAGCGCCAAGTTGGTGCTTAACCCTGCCTCTCTGAACATCTTTGTTTTAGAATTACTTGAAAGGAAAGAGAAAGGATTTTTTTCTACCTAAATTTATACTAATCAAAAGAGAAGTAGTAATAAGCTTCAAACCAAAATAGAATGCAAAAAATGACTCCAGACCTTAGATAAGGAAATGCTGTGTCAGAAATGGCTTCTAGCCAAATGAGTTTAAGGGAGTAGAGGTTGGTTGGCTTAGCTAGCATGAAATCTGCTTAAAATCCCAACACTTTCTACACTTCCACCTCCAGCATTGCAGCCTGTGCCCTTCAGGGTAGTAGATCATCAAAGCTATGTCTTTGCTGTTCACCCTCCCTCTTCTACATATATCGACCCATCTTTTAACACTTTCACAACCCATCACTCAGTCCTGATGCTCCAACATGTCAAAACCAAATTTATCATCAAATAATTTTACAACTACCATCGATACTGTGAGCTATGTTAGTGGCTGTTTCTTGGTAAGTGTTGAGGCCAATTAAATCAATATGATGTGTCACCTCAAAGTTTAGGAACATCTCTAAATGCAAACAAGTCCTGAAGTAAAGAAGCTTGTTTAAATTAGTTTTAACACCTACAGATTTATTCTGACAGAATTATTCTGAGCAGATTTATTTTGACAAAACACAACCCTATGGCTCTAGCCTTTCTCAAGGTCTCAACTTTCTGGGAAGACTTACTCAGATCTCACACAACTGTTCCCCTCTATGAAGTTCTATTTTAGGCAATACTGTTTTATAACAAAAATATAGTCAGGATATGGACTTTGACAGTCTCTGCCAAGTTCATCATCTCATTAAGCCTTGTTAGTATCTGAGGTGGCACTGTAAAATTTCCATTTAAAATTAAAACTCCAGAAGTATTTTAGGTAAAAGTAGGTGGTTTTTGTTCTGTGCAATAGTTTATTTCAGAAATCTATTTGTAGGTTAACCATTGTTTGCCATATTTTCTTTAAATAGAGTTTTTGTTTGGAAATTTATCTTTCAATATACTTTCTTTCATCAGTCAACTTTGGTGTTTTGGAGATGTTATATGATATGTAAAACAATTTACATCACAGAAAAATACCTTGTTTGAGGGCCATCTCTGAATGACTTCTCCCTTCAAAATATGTCAGCCTGTCTATTCCTAAAAACTCAAAGGAATCTGGCCACAGCTGTATCCAGAGCCTACAGAGGAGGTCTGTAAATATTCATGGAGCACCTACTTTGTGCCAGATTCTGTTCCTGATGCTTGGAGATAATGGGTGACCAAAGACAGAAAAGGTCTATGACCTCTTGGACCTTACACTCTGGTGGAAAAGAATAGAAAATAAATAAATGAAAGCATTTCAGAGGGCAATAAATGCTCTGAAGGAAATAGAGCAGGTAAAGAGAAAGAACGTGGCTCCTGGGGGTAGGAGAAGAAAGGTGTCTCTGAGGAGGTACTGCTTGAACTGAAATCCAAGTAAACTGAAGGAGCCAGCCAAAGAAACACCAGGTGCAAAAGCCCTAAGATGAGAGCAAGCTTTGGATTTCCCAGATACAGAAAGAATGTTTATGTGCTTGTATGGGGAACACAGGAGGAGTGCCTGGGTATGAAACTAGAGAGGCAGTCAGGGGCCAGGTCAGGTGCGGTCTTGAAAGCTAGGGTAAGGAACTGCAATTTATTCCAGGAACAATGGGGAATCCTCAAAGAGTCCCATCAGGGGAGTGATATTATCTGATTTATATATCACCACCCTATACCAGCACTGGAACAACTTTAGGCAGCTTTTTATTTAGAACCTCGAGATCACTTATCTCCACCACACCCACATCCCTATCAATCTTGGGTGAGCCTCCAAGTTCAAGCCCCTCCAGTCACCATTTTTCTTCTGGGGCTTTATCTCCCTATACCCCACTCCTTTCCCTCAAAATGGTTCTATTTTGTCTCTAAGAACTCCCACTCCAAAGTAAATAAACCCCTCTTCTCGATATCTTCATATTTATCCCCTTCACCTTCTTGTCTTAACTGAAAGACAAGACCATCCTTGAGGTAGGTGCTACTGAGCTGCATTTCTCCTGAGCATTTCCAGTGTGTTCTCCTAAGGGCACGAGGTGGAAGGTGGGCATTCTCTGTTCTCCACACAGCTGCTTGCTTGCACTGCTTGAGAATGCTCTATTCTGGGTTACAACATAGCTTTCTGGTAGTCTCTTCAAAGTCGTTTTTGTTGGTTCCTTTTCCTCTGTCTGCCCCTTAAGTTTTGGGGTTCTTGGGACTCTTTGTTAGACTCCTTTGCCTCCTTACTTTACATACTGTTCTTGGGTTATCTCATTTCCCCCTCCCCCATAGATTCAATCTTTATAACCTGAAGACTCTCAAATCCATGTTTCCAGTTCAGATTTCTTTCTTGAATTCCAGACTCTTAAATCTAACTCTGTCCTGGAAACCTCCACTTGAATATGCCATGGGTGCCTCAAACTTAATATGTCAAAGCTACAATAAATTTATTAATGTTACACTTATTCATCTCAACCGCTACCCAAACCACTTCTCTTCCAATAGTTTCTCTCTCTGTTGAATCACTCTATTGTCTAAGATAGAAACCTGGAAGTCACCTGGACTCCTTATTTCCCCAACTCCCAGCCACCCTTCATTTTCTGTTGCTTTTACCTAAAAGTTTCTCATATTCCATTGCTTTTGTTCAGGCTTTCATCACCTCTTATCTAATACTAAGTGACTAGCAAATATCCTTGCTTCTTGGCTTCCCTGTCAAATCCATTTTCTATATGGTTATCAAAAGTGATCTTTATTAAAACTGGAGCACATACTTGTTGTTCTTACCTGCTCAATATCCGTTCACCTTTATTCGGCTGATAGTATCCTTTTGCGGAGGAACCACCTTCTCATTTGCCTCTAGGGAGTTTGAATGGGGTAGAGTGTGAAAGCAGCCTAGCCAATCAACACACCACCCCTGCCACAGTGACTGGTTCAGAGAGGACATGTGACCAAACTAGTCTAATCAGAAAGAAGTACTAGGAAGAAAAGCTGTCTTTCTACTGGCTTTAACTCTGGGTAGACATAGACCCAGAACCATCACCTCAAAGAAATGGGAGAATGAAAAAAAAAAAAAACAGTTTAAGAGAGCAGAACCAAAAGATGAAAAAGAACCATCCTGATGGTTTAAGCCCTATATCAAGATTTGATTGAAGCCACCTTTAACCCTCACACTTTTTAGTAATGTTACTGGTAAATTCATATTTTTGCATAAGCTCATTTGAGTTTTTTGTTTATTTTCGTCATTTGCTACTAATAATCCAGACTCATGCCATTATTCTACTTCATGGTTTCCCAGTATTCTTCAGGATGAAGTTTAAAGTCCCTAGCCTGTCATAAAATTTTTTATGATTTAGTACTACTTACCTTTCCAGCTTCATCTACCCCCCCGTCCCCCCCCCCCCCCGCAACACACACACCTCCCCTTGGGCTCCTATCACTCAGAGCTTTTTGTAGGTCTCTTATTTTTTTAAAAAAAATTGAAATCAGGCATATTCTCTTCCAGGAAACCTTCAGTGATTCTTTTCTAAGTTTATATTAGGAAACTTCCTTGTGCCCCTTTGACAACATATGTAAACTTCAATATAAGCATTTGTTCAGTTGAGTTATAATTTTCTATGTTGTTTGTCTCTCCTCCTATTATGAAAAACACCCTGAAGGCAAGATCTATGAGTCTATCCTTAAAGGCCTACCATTATGCTTGGCAGAGACTAAGATCATCCATAACACTTGAATCAATAAATGTCTTTCAATGTTACTCACATTTATAGGCAGTAAATTATAAATTCCTTAAAAGAGGGACAATATTTTACTCTTCTTTGTATCACTCATAGCATGAATTTGGCTTCATATATAGTATACACTTTGTAAATGTTTGTTTAAAAATGGATGGAGAAAACATATGCCATCAGACTATGCCACCTGGTCGTTGTCAGCCACTGATTTCCCTGTCTCCCCATCATTCACCGAAGTCTTCAGCTCTTCATACTGTAACTCCTGACATTAGCAATCAGTTTGTTAATGCCAACATCTGTGGAGAAGATGCAGCCAATTACTGGCCTCAGACGTTTGTTCCACTCCTCACCTCTCATGATGAATTTCCCCATCCCACTCCAGCTACCAATGCCTATGTCCAGGTCTTGTCATCACCAACACCTACACCTCCTCTTAAAGTCTCAATTCTTTGCCTCTTATAACCTCCTGCCAACCTTTTAGAACCCACATTGGAATAATTCTTTATCCTCATTTGAACCTTCCATTTATACTTGCCACCATTTTTTACTCTTTATCACTCCCTCATGTCCTCATCTTCCTCCCTGTCTCTTACAGTCCATCATTCTCATCAGTCCCTTTCAATTAGAATATGTCCCAGGCAAGTGCTAAGGGATAGAACAGGAAAGAAAAGACAGCCTGTTTCTGCACTCCCAGAATTTACAGTCTAGTGGGAGAACAGATATTAAATACGCGGGGAAACATACAGATGTGTGGTTAAAAATTACAAGAAGTGCTTAAAAGGGAAAGTACGGGAGGTGAGGGGTTTGCATAATAAGGTGATCTAATCTAGTCTCTGGGGAAAAGGAAGGCTTCCCTGAAGAAAGAATTTTCTTTCTTTCTTTCTTTTTAAACGGGGAAAGTATTTCTGCAGTTTACAGGTTAATCTTTAATTGTCTTAAAAATCTATTCAACTTTTACCAACAAAAAGCACTGATGATTGCCTTGTAATGGATCTCAATGCTTCTGGTCTCAACACACTCCTGGGCATATCACCTTTCCTATGTATCTCCTGTTGTCTATATTTTCTGTCTCTCTCTCTCTCCCGCTGCTTTGGGGTGCTGTAAAAGCAGATAAGTCCATCGGAAACCCTGAAAATAATTCTTACCTTTCCTGTCATGTGCAATACATGGGCACAGTGTTTCGTATTTGTCAATTTAAATAAAAATCAACACCTTGGATTTTGTAATTAAAAGAGGCTTACTGGCTCCTTGGCTCTCTCCCCACAAGGCTTTCTGGAAACTGTTTTACTTATCCTTCACCAGTAGGTGGCTCAAGTCTTCCCCAGAATCTGGGAGCCTGGCTCTATGCAAGGGTCATCTTCATTTGACCTGTCCAGCCATACTCTGACAGCTTAATGTCTGAGTCACTGAACTTTCCTGCCACCGTCTGCTGGGTTGATTACAAAATGCTGTGTTTCTCTTACATGCCTATAAAGCCCGTTCAACTGCTCCAGGGAATAAATCATCCCCTTGTAGCTGGTTGAAACAACTTACAACTGCTCTCTGCCAGCCAGGGCAGACCCTCTGCCGAGGGCTGGCTCTCCAAGAAAAGAATTCCCTGAGCCCCAGGAGTTACCATGTCTTGCTTTCCATTCATTGGGCAGCAGTAACCCATAATTTGCCTCAAGCTTTCCTCTGGGCGCCTGATTCCTCTGGAGGCAGGAGTAAAATGAGCAGAACAGATAATGAGGCTATTGGGAGAACAAGAGAATTATTAGCTTTTTTAGACTTCAAAGCTTGAAGAATAAATATTTTTGAATTGGTTATTGCATATACTCAAGTAAGGATGCTTTGGAAGGCGTTTAGGAAATCAGTTAACAAGGCAAATGGAGACAGAAATGAGATAGAAAGAGAGAGAGAGAGAGAGAGAGAGAGAGAGAGAGAGAGAGAGAGAGAGAGAGAGAGAGAGAGAGAGAGCGCAGCCAGTGCAAGGAGCAAGGGAAAGAGAACCACGCTGAATGTTAGCCACTGGGAACCCAAGAAGTTATGACTTGCCTGGAGCCATCTCAAATGAGTCTTTCACCTTTTGAAGAGTTCCTCCTCTCCATGTTGAAGTCTTATAGCCTCTAACTCTTGACATAAACTTTCCTAGTGGCCCTGGCCAAGTATCTCCATTGGTTAGATCATTGTCCCGATATACCACAGTTGTAGGTTCAATCCCCAGTCAGAACACACATAACAATCAACCAAAGAATACATAAATCAGCAGAACAGCAAAACAGTGTTTTTCACTTTCTGTCTCTGTCTCTCTCAAATGAATAAATTAAAAAAAATTTTCCTAGGATCACTCTTGTGATGGGTATGATGGGCAGGTGCTGAACTAGATGGGAAGAGGTCAAAGTCAGATACACCTGTTGGAAGGGTGAGCTCATCAAGGTGAGAGATGAGCTGAGACAAAGGCTATGTGAATGGGGAAGAGGGGAGGATGGATTAAAAAGATCTTGAGAAAGTAGAACTGGAAAGGTTTGTAGATTACCCATAGCTGGAAGAAAAGGAAATGGAATGACTTGTGACAAGATCTAGGTTTCTGGCTTGAGTCACCATGTACATTTTCACTGGTGGATGAAGGAGATAGAGGTGGATAGAGGTGGATGAAGGGGGACTGTAGCAAGCCCTGGGAAGCGTCTGTGAAAGGAGTAAGTCTGATGGCCGTTAGAAGGCAGAGGGGGGCACACATCTGACAGTCCTGACTCTTCACAACTGGGCATAATCAGTTGTGCTACTTGTTCCCACTGAGCTGGAACCTGGCGTCAGAGTGCTTTGCGATAGATATTGTGGTTCCTAGAAGTCATTATCAGTTAATTAAATTTAGTTCTGATGATTAAAGTTGTTTGCCTCCTCTTCTAATCCCAGAGGTTTAGGAGTATAGTTTATGGATAAGAAAGCTGTGGCCCTGACTTAGTGTCTGCTTAGCAAACTCACTACCACCCCGGCCAGCTCCCTCACTCCCACATTGAGACTGCCTTTTCTCTGCAACCCCTAGGGCTCTGGGCAACAGGTCTCAGCAGCCAAGATCTAACAGGGGGGCATTTCACCACCCTGAGCTGGGCTCTGTCCGCGTCCACAGTCTTCATACAAGCCATGCAGCACCAAGCTTCCACCAACCAAAGTGAAGTGTCTCTTTGGCCTCCCCCTTTCAAAAGCTGTGTGGACAGCAGCCCTTGCTCATCCGGAAACCTAGAGTGTGAATCTTGGGAGGCTGAGTGACAATCACCTCCCGGGGAAGGGAGACAATAGCAGCATTGACCTGCTGGTGGGAGGCAGGCCTTGTCCGCATGCTCCATGGACAGCTCACAGACAGGCTTTTCCTTCCACACAATTGCTGGCTGTTTCCCATGTCCCACAAGAGAAGGGGTGCACATTCCAGACAAGGGACTATTGATTTTCCCACAGAAGGTGACACGTGGCATCCAGAGGTCGAGCCCAGGCCGGAGCCATGTTTGCAGGACTAAACCTTGCCTTTTTCCAGAGGCTTGGATTGTTCTGACAGTCTCCCCAGCTGTGTCCTCTGTGCTGGGAATGTTTCCTCAAATGCTCTATACAAACACCCATACTGGCTACTCAGTCTCCCGGGTTTATTTATCGAACAAATTCAAGGACTGAGTACCTACTCCAGAGGGTGGTAGGCTCCAGATGACTCTGCCACAAATAGGTGGGGGAGGGCAATGGTGGGACCTCCAGGCTACTCTTTCTCCATACAGTCTGGGCAAGAAAAGCAGAATTTAGACAATAAAGATGTTTTCAAGCCACAACTCGGCCCCTTCAAGAAAAACTCTACATGGCTGTGCTTCTATCTAGAAAGATAGAAGATGTAGACAGCTCTCCTCCCTCCTTACCTTTACCAATGACATGAGAATTCTTTAGCAATAACAATAACAATAATGATGAATTTTATTGGAAAAACACCTAACACCTAACAAGGAATGTTCATGAAATGCTCAGTACAATCTGGAGAGGTGAGTACAAATGTGTTCAAAGCAAGTGCTGGGTTGGGCACTGTGCTGGGTAGGAGTGTCAGGGAGGTAGGAAGAGGGATGACGGTCTCTGCCCTGTGGGAACCCACTGTTGTGTGTGTATATCAGGAGGGGGAAGACAGCAGGGTATTTTGACTTTGTCTCCAGTCCAAAGGGGTTCTCAAAATTTGGCTGCCCTTTAAGGGGAAAGTTGTGCAGGGGAGTAGGGAAAAAATCTTTGCACAAATATTGATCCTCGCCCAAGTCCAGTCCCAAGTAGCAGCCAGACCTGAAGAGATTTGATTCAAAAGCTACCTATACCTCTCTTGAAGGGTGTGCTTATAGTCTAAAGCACAGACAGCAACCAGATTAATCCTGAGTGACTATTCTGATGGGAATCTCAGCTCTGCTACTTTAATAGCTGTGCAACCGGATAAGGTGCTCAAGGAAGTGAGCAAGTGCATGTGAGCTTCCTGATCTTGAAAATGAAGTTACTGTTATCATTTACTTTATATATGAGGTAGTGAGGGATAAATGAATTAATATTCGTGAAGCACTTTGAATTGTACCTGTCACATATGTAATACATGATTAATGCATGCTAGTAGTAGTTGTTGCTGTTATTCCAGTGACCACATGGATGGTGAATTGGACAGAAATAAGGTTAAAAGTAGCAATACCAGTTCAGGTATTAGTGAAAGAGTCCAGAGTAGAGTCAGGAGAGCCTCACTGAAGCTGTTTATTCTTCCTTGCTTTCCTCCCACCTGCCCTTATTCTTTCCTCTTTCTCTTTTTCGGTAGGATGAGTGTGAATAGGAAATGGGAAGAGTTAAGGCAGATTGGGTGGCCTTTGGTTGGAGCTAGGGCAGGATCAGAGCCCAAGTCCTGGGAAGAAATAAGGAGCCATCCAAGCCCAAGAGGGAGCATCCACAAGTCAAACATGGGAAACCAAATGCATAATTCATGTTCCAAGGGTAAGGCAAGATTGGAATCAGAAGGCTGGATGCAGAGACCAGAGATTACAGCTGGGGAATGGGGTGAGAGCGAAAGCAGGGTGGTAACAGAAAGGTCCAGAAGAACTGCCAGGAGCCCTGCTTGGTGTGGCTCAGTGGACTGAGCACCAGACTGAGAACCAAAGGGTCACCAGTTTGATTCCCACTTAGGGCACATGCCTGAGTCGCGGGCCAGGCCTCCAGTTGGGGGCATGTGAGAGGCAACCAATTGATGTTTTGCTCTCACATTGATGTTTCTCTCCTTCTCTTTCTCCCTCCCTTCCCCTCTCTCTAAAAAACAAATAAACAGAAGAATTGCCACAAATAGGCCTGGGAGGTTGGGTAGCTATGTTGGATGGTCCTAAAGGGTCAGGGATAGAAAAGATACAATCACTCATCACCAATAATAATAATAATGGCTAACATCTACTTAGTACTTCCTCTGTTATGGCAATATGCTAATCCCTTTATGTGCATTTCTCATGTAATATTGAGTGGGTACTATTATCCTCCCCATTTTGAATGCTAAGGTTCAGAAAGTTGAGCTTCTTACTCAAGGTCATAGAGCTGGATATGATGGAGTAGAATCAGACTTGGGACTAAATTAGACTATGGAGCTCATACTCTATACTCTGCTGTTACCCTTTACTCAGAAACATGAGCGAAATATCCCTAGTGCCATAGCCTCTGGATAAAGCCTCCTGAAGGTTACACAGATGAGCTGGACTTGGCCCCTGTTCTCCTAGCAAACAGTGCAACAGTAGAGGCAGCTATAGAATCAAAGTGAAATTTGTTAAGCAGCATGATACATTTAAATTATTTTAAATCTAAGTAATAAATTTTTAAGGACCATACTATGTCTTCTTGTAGAAAGTGATCAAGGTTGTCCACAGCAACATCAGGAATATGAAAGCAACTTGACCTAACAGATTCTGAATTAAGGAATAGGACCAACAGAGACAGCCAGCAAGCAGGGCTTTATGGAAACACTAAAGGGAATAAAGACAGACAACTGGCCAAATGAACTTGGCCAAGTGAGAGGTAGCCCAGGAGAGTAGAAAGATTAGGGACTTTGGAAACAAAGACAACTGCTGCTTTTTATCCCTGGGGCCTTGAACAAGTCTCTTAACTTATATAAAAAGAAAATACTTCACCCATCTCAGATGGCGATGGTGAAGATTAATCAAGATAAGTTATTTACAGAGCCTACTACAGTGCCTGACATTGTAGCAAATACAAATAAATGGTGAATTGATGGGGGAGTGGAAGCAGGGTAGGAAGAGAGGAAGATGATGGAGAAGAGAAGGCAAAAGGGAGGAATGCTTCTAAGCATCTCTCAGAAGGAACAGCTTATGACTTAAAAGACAGCTATGTCATCCACTGAGGTGCATGGCTTTCTGGTCCCTCAGTCCATGCAAAGATATAGAGTAAGCTAATAGCACTTGTGAGGTTTCCACAACACATTGAAAGACCCCACAGTTCTCCCACGTTGGCAAAATTTTACTTGTACACTTAAATGAGTGTGAAACTGGAGGGGACATGCTTTAATAAAGAAAAAGAATGACCATAGGAATCAAAGAGTGAGTGTGTGCACGCAAGTGAGTAGTGTGGGGGGTGAGTCCAAAGGTTGGCTCTTGATGGGAAACCATTTGCTTAATAAGCACTGATAGAGCATCTGCTGGCATGTGCCCAACCCCTGAAGGGAAGTCTGAGGACAAACCTGATGAAATGATAGCAGATCAGGCTTTGTGACAACAGGCCTGTGAGGAATAAGCAAAGAAAGAAGCATTAAAGGAAAAGGAGAAAATGTGCTGTTTGGAAGTAGAATTTGAAGATCTCAACTCCTAACTGAGGGCAGGGAGTGAGGTGCATTGTTACCTGGGCTTCCACTAGTACCAGTTCTGCGAGGAACTGAACTTTGCCAGAATCTGGGGGTTCCAGCGATATAGAACAATCAAGTAGAGTTCATTGGGTTTTTTTTCCATCAGCTGGATTGGAGCAAAGTGAAATGCAAGCTGGTTCAGCCCCCAAAACAGATGCAGAAGCTGGTACGCATGTCCAGCATGTCTTTCTCCGCCCCGCCCTCCTTTGGCACCTCTGGCACATTCATCCCAGCTAAATACTTTGTGTCCCACTTTCTTAACCCAGACACAGAGCTGTCTTCCTTCACTTGTCTCCTATCCATCTATAGCCTTGCAGTGTTGGCTGCTTTCTCTGGCTGGGTCTCTGGGAACCTCCTCTCTTCTCTATTTTTCCCAAGGCTTGTTCAAGCCAATGTCAGTAACAGCTACTGCCCCATGCCCTCCTGTAGCCACTGATGCCTAATTTTGAAAAATCTCCTCCAGGCCTAACTTCCTTCTAGTACTCTCTGCTTCAGACCTTCCTGTCCCGGCCAGTAACCTGATGCAGATGTTAGCCACTGGGCTGACTCCCGTCCTGCAGTCTGCTAGGCCATTTCCATCCTTTAATGGACTCCAATTGCATCTCATATATGGGGAAGCACAGCACCCCTCTATTCTCTTACCTGTCCTGGTTCCTTGGTCCCCACTCTGTAACTTACTTCCTCTGACACTTCCTTGCTCCATTTCATGCATCACTCCAATTTTCTTCATCTCTCCCTAGGTCACTTTTAACATGAGGTCTTGTTACTGAACAGCAATTGGGGGCCTGTTGCCTGCCACCACCCTCTAGGCAAAATTCCAGAGGCAAAGGTTTGGTGATAAAGGAAAGGAGTCTTTATTCAAAAGCTTCACAATTTTGGAATGACAGCTTTCCACATGCACTAGTCACTTAAGCCTGTCAATTAAGGCTAAGCTCTTTAACACCTGAGTTCTCCTATCATTTCCCCCTGTCGGTTTTAATTACCTTATTTCTATAGGGTTAGTTTACAGGCTAAAACAACATAAGGTATAAAAGCTACACAATTTTGGAAGAATGGCAGGTTTCTGCCTCAGAGGTCATCCCCTCTAGAACACCCAAAGAATAACCCTGCCACCCTCTGGTAGGCTAGCCCAATCCTAGGCTGTGCTTGGGGTTTCTTCCCATCTAAAATACAGTCTGCTGGGAAATGCAGGCAGCTGCAGTATGATCATCCAGGCATCTTTGAGAAAGAAAGCCCGGGAGCCAGAGAGCCAGCACACCTCCAAGAGCCCGAGAGTGCTTCTTTTACTTCAAATCTTCTCACCCATGATTCCATGCACTCTAGAGGCATTCAGTTTCTCACCCAATCCCATCCTACCACCACTCCCTACTTCTCTCTAGTGATCTGATCATATCCCTGTATCAGCCTCTTATAGAGTAGACTTTCCTGGAGACTTGAGGATAACAGGTAGATTTGGACACATCACATGAGAGATCACAGCCTACAGTCATGTCTTCCTAGTTGGTGTTTAACTAACTAACAGGTTTCCTGTGTTGAAAAATCTCTTGCTGGCCCCTTTCTCATTAGGCCTGCTGTCATCTTCTCTGTGCTCAGCCTTGAAAATTTTCTCCCCGCCCCCCACCCCCACCAGCTCCCTACGGGAGCCATCAAATTCCTATTAATTTCATTTTCAGAGCACTGCAGCTAACCACCCTCAACCCACAAACCTTGGACCCCCTTGGCATTCCCCAAAGTCATTAAGGGGCTCTGCTGAACTTGGCCATCTTTTCACAAACTCTATCCAAAGGTACCCCAAGAAGCACTGAAATGAGTTTTCCCTTTAGCATGCCACTTTCACTAGAAAGACCTTCCTCCTTTGTCAGAGTAACTTCCCTCCCCACCCCCCACCGTAGGGGTGATGGACTCTTGTTTTTCTTGCTCTGTCTGCTTCCCAGCTTCCTTCTCCTTACCTTAGTTGGATTTCTCTATTCCACTTAACCCCTGGCTTGACCAAGAGGCTGCCTAGATCTGGTTTCATTTCCTTGCCTCACTGCCCTTGACCACACAGGTCACAGCCCAGGCCGGCACCACAGTCCAGTGTGGCCTTGTGTCACACACTTGTTCTCTGGAAGGGATCCATGACAGTTTTCTGGAAGGTTCCAGGCAGGGAGGCCATTTGTTCAGTGAGGAGTCCTATGTGATCCTATGCAGTAGGGCGGGGGGCAGGGGACCTGCACCCACTGTCTCATATTAGGATGTCAGCATCAGAGGGGACACAGGGAGGACCTGGAAACTCATAACACAAAGGCAGAATCTAGGGGCTGCTTGGCTTAGGGGCTGGCTTGCTGAAGGGGACATTAATGGGAACAAAATAAAGCAGATTTGGGGAGGAAAATTCCCTGTGAGGCATGTGAAGGTTGAGGAGCCGATGGAGCAACCAAGGGTGAGAGGCCTTCAGGTAAACTGCTAGAAATGCAGGTCTGTGTGTGTGTGTGGGGGGGGGGGGGGGCAGGGAAAAATGGTGTGTTGCAGGGAGGAGGGGCTGAGAGGGGCGACTAAAGGACAAGAAAGTAGTGTTATCGCCAGAAAAGCTGATTACCTGATGGCTTTGCTCTTCCCAAGCTCCTGGGAGACCAGCGGCTGCTCAGAATCTAAGATCTCCCCCACAGACGGCCCTGCTGAGCCCCGGAGCTGCAGTCACTGCAGCTCGCACTCAGGGCGGGCAGATAATGCGCTCGGTGTTCAAGGACAATCACACTCAGCAAAGCGTGAAATCAGTTTTTTTCAACTAAGTCATTCTGGGCTAAAGGAATAGTTTCTTCCCTCAGAGAGAGAGGAGTAACCTGCCATTCCCTGAACCAATTTACCTCTTTCAGGGGAAGCAGACGTTCTTTTAAAGATCGGGGGCATCTGCCAAACCAGGAACTGCCCGTGTGTCCAGGCGGGGTCCCCGGAACACAGCCAGGAAGCAGGCTGCCTCTCTTTTCCGCCTCCAGGCTCCAGTCGGAGGGCTTGGGATGGTGGTGGCCTGTTAGAAAAGCAGATGTTACACATTCAGTTTGTATTTATTAAGCACTTTCTATGACCGAGGCCCTGAGTTCCATTGTTTTGTAAGAGAGACAGAAAAATAAAGGACAGTATTGGATGTGTAGACTCAGATTGCCTGGGTGTAAGTCTTGGCTCCACCACTTACTTACAAGCTGTTAACCTTGAAAAGCTTGCCTTTCTTCTTTATGCCTTGATTTCCTTATTTGTAAAATGGGAATATAAAGATGATGTCTACTTCATGAAACTATTTTAAGGCCTATTATGATACATGCAAATACTTTTAGATATATCCTGGCACATTGCCAGGATCCGTAAATATTAGTATACGCTATACCCTGAATGTGTGTGCCCCTTCAAAATTCATCTGTTGAAAACCTGATGCCCACCCTAATAGTATTAGGAGGTGGGACTTTTGGGAGGGGATTGGGTCTTGAGGGGAGAGCCATCATGAGTGGAATTAGGGCCCGTATAAAAGAGACCCAAGAAAGCTCTCTTGGTCCTTCTGTCTTGTTCAGTTGTAACAAAAAGATAGCTGTCTAGAAGGAAGTGGGCCCTCACCAGACATCCAATCTGCTGGTACATGATCTCAGACTTCCCAGCGTCCAGGAATGTGAGAACTAAATGTTATTATAAGCCACCCCGTCTATGGTATTTTTGTTATAGCAACCTGAACAGACTAAGAGAGTACAGAGACACAAAACCATTTGATTAATGCAGTTCACGTATGTATCGATGGAATGATGTACCCGGTTCCATGAGGGCACTGAGGCAGAAGTGTCTGGAAGAGCTCTTGGGTATGGTAGTGGCTGCACCAAGTCTTGAGGAATGATTGCAAAAGTGTGCCACAGGAAGTGGCTCGTCACTGCTGGAGCCAAGGCTCACGCAGGGAAGGGGCAGGTAGTGCGGGAGGGAAGATTGTCGGGGGCAGATCGCGGGGGGCCTTGAATGCCATGCCAGGACATCCGGTATTAGGTAATGTGTTGTAAAGATGAAACCAAAATGCCATGCCATTATTCATTTGCCTTGGAAATGTTCTCTCGTCAGGAAGGTAGAATTATAGTTTGTTTATTTTTAACAAAATTGATTTTTTTCAAACCTCCCATCTCTTTGCCAATAAACTATTATGTCATTGATGCTGCTTCATAGGCCAGTGCCTGTGCTAGCTGGAGTGTGATAATTGCTTTTCCTCACGGACTGACTGAAGCATTGGTCTGTGAGGCAGGAGCTGGGGTTCAAATTAAATGGCATTTGTCCTTATTTAGGTCCACCTGTTCTGAATACTTACAAAGCTGGAAAAAAGAAACAAGTGACCAAGTGGACAATCTGAGGTGGTCTTAGGTTGGGGAACAATCCTCCTGGTAAATGTAAGCACAGGTCTACATATGTACCCTTTCCAGATGCCTTTCTAGGCTTAGAGGTGCCTTGAAGGAACTTTTAAGTGTCCTTATCAGGCTCCTTTTCATTTTCACCTGGCAGTGATCTTGCCTCCTTGCCCAGGAAGCGTGCTCCAAGAACAATGTAACTTGGAGAGTCACGTGCAGCGCATTAGGCTTTAGTGGCAAAAGACCTGGGCTGGTCCCAACTCTAAGCCTTTGTCTTCTCATTCCTAAAAGGGGCTTCCAGACACTGCTTATCTCATAGGGTGGCTGAGAGAAGGAAGTGAGGTCACCATTGAGAACTGCTGGCCCAACAGAGGGTGGACAATTATTATTGTCATTCATTCTGATCCCTCTATCCTGCAACTTTCGCCCCTTCCAAGTACATTCACCAAGTCACCCTCACAGAATTCATATTGGCGCAAAACAGCAGTACAGCACCAGGGGCACTTGATTCATTAGAAATGTGGGATCATGCTGCCCATTGAAGGTAAGAGCTCAGGTTTGGGTCTGAACCTGACCCTGGGTGGTGGGGAGCAGGTTCGTATGGCGATTAAAGGAGATGGTGCACATGAAGTGTTTGTCTTGGATCTCCGTATAGTGAACACCCAATAAATGGCAGGTCCTGGCTCAGCAATGAGGATGTTTAAGAGAGGAGCACAGTGATGGTGGTGTTGGTGGGGCTGATACAGATGTGGAACGGTTGGACTTCAGAAAAAAATGAAGACAAAAGCACAGGGTTAATGTCAGGGGAGCCAGAATGAGAGAAAATGAGAGACTCACTGTAGACTAGAAATGCAGAGACAATGGCAGGCAAGGAGAAAGTGAGGGAAAAGAAAGGCAAACAGGAATTAAAGGGAGGGTGGGTGGCAGGCCTGTAACACAGGGGTGGTGGCACTGGAAAACTGGACAGGGATAATCACTGCAAGCAAGGTGTGTCAGCTCACTGAGCCTCAGTTTCTTTATGGGTAAAATGGTGGGGAAGAGTGGCTGGGAGAGGCCTTGGTGCAGTCAATGCCTTATGAGACAGAGGCATCCGCTTTCTGGTTTCAGACAACATGGACTGATGTCCAGGTACCACACCTGGCACACAGAAGGCCATATCACTTATCATCCAAACCAGGTCATTTCTGAGAGGGGAAGGAAGAATTATTATGTATTATATAATTGCACCAGGACAGTAGGGTAAATTGGGACTCTCCAGGTCCCACACACTGTAATTTCTCAGATAAACATTGGCTTTCCTTAGGATTCATTAATGGGAATCACACAGAAAAGGCACTCCCCTAGTTCTTCTTTCTGAAAAAAAGGTGGGTTTTGGGAAAACAAATAGCCGATGCCTGTAAACAGAATATGTCAATAAATTAGAAGGTAATGGTCAGGATGTAGCATTGCCAGAGAAAATACAGGAAGTTTAGTTAAGTTTGAATTTCAGATAAGCAACAAATAATTTTCATGTTAACTATGCAGTAAACATACTTACTGTAAAAACTGACCACTATTTGTTGACATTCAAACATAACTAGACATCCTGTATTTTTATTCGCTGAATCTGACAATCCAATAAGATGGAACACATGATTCTATGAATTCAGTTATTAAATTAAATTAAGAACTATTCAGTGTATACTTTCTATGTGCTAGGCAAAGTGCTGGATGCCAAGATGGCATCCCGAGAGAACAAGACACCATTTCTGTCACCAATTCACAGGCCAGTGAAGGAGGGAGTGGAAAGGAATCAGGTTGACATTTATGGAGCCCCTGTTAGGATCTGGGCCCAGTCACTGATGTTTCATATGTTGTTTTGGTAAATCTTCACACTCAGGGTAATGTCCATTTTACAAGTGAGAGAATTAAGGCCCAAAGAGAAATCATTTGCCTAAGGTTTTAGAGTTCTTAAGTCAAAGCTAAAACCCATATCTGACTCTGGAGCTATGCTCTTTCCAGTGAAAACACATTTTATGTAAACACATACTACTACACAAATTGCAACATCTATAAGCTGTGAAAACACATAGGAGAGAGAGGTGAATTCTGCTTTGGGTAATAAGGGAAGTTGTTATTACCATCTTTTTTCAGTTTCAAGTCAAATGAGTTCATTATACAATAAGCAGGGGTTACTATAAGGAAAACCCATGAACTGAGATTTATGATTGGAAAACTATTGGGAATTGAGGAGCCTCTATGCTCCTCTCTCCGTCTCTCCCTGAGTCGTGTGGTCTCTGTCTTGGCGTCTCCCCTTGTCTCCTAGTCTGATTCATTCTCTTTTCACTACCAGCTGTCTTCTTCTGCACAGTCTCAGATTCTGCCCCATCAGAACTTTGACCTGTGGAAGGTCAGCATGATTTCTCAGGCCCCAAACCACTTTGAGGCTTTTAGCTTCAATTTTCACCAGTAGATGCCCCATTAGTATTTCAAAATTCCCAGTTTAATTTTAAATAATAGTTTTATTGAGGTATAATTGACATGCCTCAATTCATCAGAGAAGGAAAACTCTGACTCCAAAAAATCTCCGCTGCCTTGCGGCATACCTCTTCAGGGGAAAGGCTAAGGGAGTAAACCCCGACAGAAAATCCGGAGCCGGAGTCCCTAAGGCGGTTTGACGTTGTAGTCAACACCAGCAACTCCTGCGGCGCACCTGAAGCCAAGCTGTATTGACTCCGTCTTTCCCTTGGATCCTTCAGCTGCGAAGAGAGGGGAGGTCTGCTGCATGGGCAACAGCAGACCCTCCATATCACCCTGCCCAGGCTCTGTAGCTTCAGCTTCACTGACACTCCAGCGTCATCGCAAGATGTCGATTCAACACGGGAGGAGACAGATACCGTGTCACTCCCGAGTCGGACTGCACAGCCATTCTCGGCGGTGCAGATAGACTCTTAAGAAGCTACACCATCGTCTCTCGAGACGGACGGCTGCCGACGAATTGACATGCCACAAAATTTACCTATCTCTCAATTTAAAATTTGCCACAGATTATGAGCAAGTTTATGAATGAGTTGCCCTTGGCCAGTGCTCATCCTCATATCACGTACCCACCCAGGATTCAATAGTGTGACCAGAAGACAGGTCACACAACTGTCCTTTGAGCAGGTGCAGAAGGTTGAGCAGTTTCACTTAGGATTGTGGACCTTCAGCACTGTGATTGACGTGTCTACTATAAGAAGGTTTTGAGAGGCGATGATATTTGATATGGATCTTGTAGGACAGCTTAGTATTCACCAGGAAGAACAAAAGAGAAAAAAGACAGTCCAGCCAAGGAACATCACGGGCAAATGCAAAGGTGCACAAAGCAGGAATGAGCAGAGAACAGAGTGCAGTTTGGAGAGCCTGGGACACGGGGGTCCTAGACAGGAAGGTGGGATGGTATAAGGTGAAAGTAGGCTTCTAGGTTTCTAGATTGGCTACTTGGGTGGATGCGCATCAGAAATACAATGAGATTGTGCCTCTATGAGAGGTCTAACTTTAGGAGGGAAGACAGATGTGCTGGTTTGGGCATGCTGAGTTTGAGGGGCCTATAGAACACCTGAATGGGGACGGTCCAGTAGGTAGTAAGACATACAATTAGGGACCCATAATAAACTTCACCATAAACTTTTTAAAATGTAGCCCTTGGAAGACCTTGATGCTGAGCTATAGGACTGCACAGCAGGAAAGGAAAGCCACCTCCCCAAAGATACCTGCTCAAAGTGTCCTGAAGGTGGGCCACACCAAGTTCCACATTGTTGACTCAGCCCAAATCCAGCCACCTGTGTAACTTGCGAGGAAGTAGAGGGCAGCAGAAATCTGGCATGCTTTATGTGAAATCTATGCTTTGCCAGCACATTTAGATATTAAATGTTGAAGAGAAAAATATGACCTGCCATAAATTCTCATTACACACATTATTGCCTTAATAGTACAAGCACAGATAGGCCCCTAGAGAATTTTCTGATTTGTCATCAGTATCTAGTTTTAGCTTTTGATTTATTAATTTGTTCTTTTTTCACATAGGCTTATGTAAACATTTTTTAAAAATGGATAATTCTTTTAAAAGTTTAGAAAAGAAAAATCACCATCAATTCCACCACTCAAGATAAACCTATGTTAAGCATCTGCTTCAAGCTTTCTTTTTTCCTTAAAATTAAATTTTAATTTCTATCTAAGTACTATACACAGAAAGTTACACATCAATTGGTACAGAAAAGTTTACGATAAAAAGCAACTTGGCTCCATCTCAACCTCTTCACACTGTCCCACTTCCCCGAGAGAACATAGTTTAGCGGACTCTGCTTCCCATGGTGGTTGCCTCCAGAGCTCATATCTGTGCTATCCAACTTGCTGGCCACTAGTCACATGGGGCTCTTTAAATTAAAATTAATTAAAACTCAGTAAGAATAAAAATTCAGTTTCTCAGTCTCACCAGCTACATTCAAATGCTCAATAGCCATATGTGGCTAGATGCTACCATATTGGACAAAGCAAATGTAAAAAATTTCCACCATCACAGAATCTTTTATTGGACAGCGCTACTCAAGACAAAAATAGACTTTTACCTTTATCTCTTGATTTATCAACTTTAGACAGTATCAATGGCCTTCATGCTGTCCCTATTCAGATGTGTTTTATAGACTTTTAGAACAATTAAAATACAGTGTGCATACAGAAAAGCATATCTGTCATAAATGTAAATGTTAGTGACTTATCACAAAGTGAATAACCTATGTAACTGCCCCCTAGAGCAATAAATAGAACATTACAAGGAACCTAAATGTCATCTCATGCTTATCCCCAGTTACTAACTACTCTCTCAATATCCCCACTTCTAGCACCATGAGTTGTTTTTGCCTCTTTTTGCCAGTCTTTAGTATCTGGCTTTTTTCATACAAATTATGAATGTGGGATTCATCCCTATTGTATGAAGGAGAATTCATTCATTGGAGTAGTACTGCTGCATAGTTTGCATATATGAATATACTACTGTTTATTCATTCTACTATTTAGAGACATTTCAGTTGTTTCTAATTTGATGCTATTATGAATAATGTAGCTCTGAACATTCTTGTACATGTCTTTTGGTATGCAGGCATATATATTTCTCTTGGGTATAAACTTAGGAGTGGACTTTCTCGATCATAGGGAGTTGTTATCATCACTCAGCTTTATTAGATCTTCCAAAAGAAACTGTACCAGTTACACCTGGCAGTGTTTGAGAGTATCAGCGGCTGCTCCACATCCTCACTCACTCTTGATATTCTAAAATTATATCATTATGTTTTAAATTTGCACTTCCCTGAAAACTGATGAAGTTTAACATCTTTTCAGATATCTATTGACTATTTAGATGTTCTCTTTTTGTTCAGTGTCTGAGTCTCTTGTCTATTTTATTACTGGATTTTTCTCTTTTTAAAAATATTGATTTGTAGTTATTTTAAATGTTTTACAGATATAAGTACCCTTTCACTTGTATGTGTTGCAAATATCTTCTCTCAGACTGTACCTTTCAAATACCTTTTGATGAAGAAAAAGTTTATAATTTAAACACAGTCTCTTGTACTAGTCTTTTCCTCTATGGTTAATGCTTTTCTGTCTTATCTAAGAAATCTGTCTCTACCATAAGGTTATGAATATATTCCCCTATCTTATTTTCTAGAAGCTTTGTCATTTTATTTTTCACATTTATGTCTATAATTGAAATACAATTTGTTTTTGTGAATGATGTGAGGTGGGAGTCAATATGGGAGCTAATTGAATCTGTACCACTTATTTTAAAAAACATCTTTTCCTATTTTGTTTCAGTACCACCTTTATTACAAGCCACACGCACACTGGCGCACACACACATGGATGTTTCTGAATTCTCTGTCCCAGAGATAGGTAATAAACTAAGACCAGCTGACCCTTTCTGTGAATGAATTTGTATTGTAGCACAACCGTGCCGATTAGTCTGTGTATGGTCTTGGTTGCATTTACGCTACAACAGCAGGGTTGACATTGTGACAGATCATGCGAAGCCTAAACAGTTCTTACTGTCTGGCTCTTTTCAGAAAAAAACAAAACAAAGCTGACTCCTACATTCTGTTCCTTTTTTTTTTTTTTTTAAATTCTTGCATTAATATTATACTGTCTTAATTATGGTAGCTTTACCATCTTGATTTTTTTTGTAGAGTGAGCCTTCCAATGCTGTTCTTCTTCAAGATTGTCTCGGCTATTCCTAGGCCTTGGTATTCTCATATAAATTCTATTAAGATATATTTTGATTATAATAATGTTCTTATACAAATTACATAGAAAGTTTTGTAGCTTGTCTTATAAATGACTTAATACGTAGTGTAAATCTTTCCATGATATTAAATGTTCTTCTGCAACATTAATTTTAATGACTTCCTGGCATTCAATTATACAGATAAACTATCATTTATGTAACCAAATGCATTGCTTGGCTATATGTCTTATTTACCTATCATTAAATTATAAAGTGATTCTTTACTTTTTTTATACTCTTTTATTAATTAATTTCATTTATGGGAATTGAACAAAAATAAGTTATCTTCAATAAAAAAATGCATGAAGGTGTTCATCACAACTACTTATAATTATGAAAAATTAGAAATGACCAATTCACTGACACTTGGGAAATGACTAATCATGGTGCTTCCACTTATCAGAATATTATGCAACTCTTTAAAACAATGCTAAAGGAGACTGGAAAATTATCATGGACTATTTATGCAATAAAGTGGGTGTACTCTTTAATTATGAGTATTAAAATATAGCACCTAGGAAAAGGTCTGTAAGAATATACAGGTATACCTCTCATTTTATTGTGTTTCCCTTAACTGTGCTGCACAGATACTTCATTCTTTACAAATTAAAGGCAAGACTCTCCACCAGCAAAATAATTATGACTCACTTGTGATACTCATGTTATTGCTGTGGTCTGGAACCAAATCTGCGATACCTCTGAGGTGTGCCCACACACCAAATCAGAGTTAGTTAATACCAGGGAATGGCATTTGTGAGGTGAGGGCAAGAGAAAGTACTGTATTCACTTTTGTCTTGCTTGAATATTTTATAGAACTTATGTCACAGTAAAAACATTTGCAAATCATTTTTGAAATAGATTGCATGATGCATGAAATGATAAAAAGGCAATGCCCTAAGGAAAAGACAAGCCTTCTGTAAAAATCAATACTAAAGACTTTGTTTCAAGCATAAAAAGCTTCAGATTTAAAGGGAAGTCTAAAACACCCCAGCTTGGCAAATGAATATAGCACAAGAGCATGGAGCCCACAGAGGAAGACCCAGTCAGACCAGAATTATTTCCTTAGCCACACTGGACACCCTCATTACCAGCTCCTCAGTGAACAGGACCTGGAGTCTGTGGGTCCTTAAGAGACTGGTCAAGACAATCAGAGCCAACTGCATGTGCTTCTCATTTCAGAGTGTGGGCTCAAGGTGATCCCGGGAGAGATTGAATGTCACGTTGAAGAATCCATTACATGGGACTCTCCTGTGAATATCTTGTGAAGACCATAAGAGCAGACCACAATCTGGTGGGGGGGTGGGATTTTTCTCTGAAGAGGGAAATATCTCAGTAGCTAATCACCTTGGAAAATGCCCATGAGGTGGGGCTTTGGACTAGCCAGGGAGCAACTGATCCCAGACACTGGGAGGGAGGTCCAGAGGAAGTTTGGTGGTGGATGTGACCCAACTCTGGCCATGAGAAGGCAGGTAGGATGGAGACACAATGTGATATAGTTAACGGCAGCAGCAGCAACAAAAGAACAGAAAGGCTGCTCCTACAGCAGCAGACATCCACATCTGGAGGCAATGTTTACAGAACAAGACCTCTCACTTTAGAGGGCCCGTGTCTGATTGCCAGCACCACTATCAAAAATACTGACGCCCAGGCCTCACGCCAAGTCAGCTCAGTCAGAAGGTCTAGAGGTGTAGCCCGGGCATCTGTTCATTTCAAAGCTCCCCAGGGGTTTCAAATACACAGTCTGGCTTGAGGACCACTGCTTTAGAATAACATATCCCCACACCCTTGGGTGTTGGACTCTCATCATTGCACTTCATTTGGATCGTGCTGCCCTGAAGAGTAATGATGGGTAATAGTTTCATTCATCAACAACAAGCCACAGAGTCCTACGATGCAACTCCATTAGCCCTGGCAAGCTGCCCGCCCTTCTCTTCCCTTTTTGCCAGAAAATTAATGAGATCATTTATTGAAAGGTAGAAAACTAAACACTGCATTTCATAGTGTTGTAGGTCAAACTGTACACATTCTGCTATGCTTATGCTTCCATCAGAAGGAGTAAAGGGGAAGGACCCTGGTTACATACCATGCCGTCTTTCCATACATTATTTCTCTTAATCTTCATGAAAAATCCTGGAAAGCAGGTATTACTATCCACTCCTTTTTACAGAGAAAGAAACTAACACATAAAATGGTTAAGAAACTTGACCCAAATTACATATAGTGTAAGTAGCATAGTGGGGATTTGAACAAGGTTTGTTGAACTCCAAAGTTTATCTCTTGCTTTTTCTTCATTTTAATGCCTGCCCCCCCCCCCACTTGGTCACTGTTGCACGTGAAGCACTTAAAATAATGTCTGGCAAATAGCAAGTGCTCTGTAAATACCACCAATTTCTCCTGGAATTTTACGGAGAGGATGGGCTAGGCACCAAATCCTAAACCCAAATTGTAGAAATTCAGCTGTGTTGGAGAAAAATATCAAAGCCTAGAAATTTTAACTGGGTGAAGAAAATTTCCCAGCCTATGGCTGAACTCTTTATTCTGAGGGTGTAGCACCTCATCAATCCATTTACACAAAATACAAGATGAAGATTCAACCTTTCTAAAACAGAATGTATATGATAGGTGAAGTGCTTTTAAAATGAAAAGCAGGTTCTAGAACTTATTGAACTCTTTTCTTAATTAAGCAAATCTTTTATCCAGCAAAGGATAGTTAAAGGTTCATGAGTCAGTGATTTCCATGGTGGCTGGGTAAGGAAGCAAAAGGACCACTTTCTGGAGGCATGTGGGTTCCTCTGATGTTCTGGAAAGGGCAGAAACAGCAGGTAAGCGCAAGTGTAAAATACGGCAGGGAATGACAAGTCTACATGACAGTCACCTCAGGAGTGGCCTCTTGTCAAAGCACAGCTCCTCCTAGGGTAGGGCAGCAACGGTCTCTAGTGAGTGAGCATCCCTCTCATCACTCCTAAATATGGTTTTCTTTAAAGGTGCTCCCACTATCTCATCTCCTGGGAATGTCACTCACTGTCTTTGAAAACTGGCTTTGCAGAAATGGAAATACCTTTTAAGACAGTCTGACTTCCCAAAGAAATTTTAGAACAACAAGGGGAAAATGAGAGAAAGTCGGCAGCCGTCCGTCTCGAGAGACGATGGTGTAGCTTCTTAAGAGTCTATCTGCACCGCCGAGAATGGTTGTGCAGTCCGACTCGGGAGTGACACGGTATCTGTCTCCTCCCGTGTTGAATCGACATCTTGCGATGACGCTGGAGTGTCCTCTCCAGTGGAGCTGAAGCTACAGAGCCTGGGCAGGGTGATATGGAGGGTCTGCTGTTGCCCATGCAGCAGACCCCCCCTCTCTTCGCAGCTGAAGGGTCCAAGGGAAAGACGGAGTCAATACAGCTTGGTTTCAGGTGCACCGCAGGAGTTGCCGGTGTTGACTACAACGTCAAACCGCCTTAGGGACTCCGGCTCCGGATTTTCTGTCGGGGTTTACTCCCTTAGCCTTTCCCCTGAAGAGGTATGCCGCAAGGCAGCGGAGGTTTTTTGGAGTCAGAGTTTTCCTTCTCTGATGTGCCCTGACTGGAAGATTGAACCAGCGACACTTAGCTCGCAGGCCGACGCTCAATCCACTGAGCCAAACCAGCCAGTGAGAGAAAGTACAAGTAGCATAAAGTATGAAAATGATATGTTATGTTTCTTTTATTCTATCCAAACTGGTTTCTGACTCCAAAGGGTCATTTTGTGTTACATGTTCTGTATGTCTTCCCTCCTTTGCCTGTGCCAGGCCATCCCCAACATACCCAAAATTGTCTTCTAGGCATTCTTGAAGCTTCAGAGAAAATGACCTGCTTCCTCTCCCCTACTCCCTTCAGTCTAGTCTGTGGTGTAACGGATGGCCTTGCTCTCACCAAGCTGATGAGCAGACCTATGGTGGTCGATACACAAACAAAAGAAACTCACTCCTCAGATGAGAATCCTGTTTTTTCTCACAAAGCTAAGCTTTGTCCATGTAGTTTCCAATGGAATAATATCTCAAATGCTAAACAATACCCCCTCTATTAGACACAGAGTCACAGAAATATCATTTTTTAATAACGGCATCATGAACATAGCAAATATTTTTTTCCTGATTCTATTCCTGGTGATGTACAATCACACTCTCATTTCCTAGAAAGTACCTTCAAATAATAAGGTCTCATCGCCAATGGGCCTTGTTACAACATCATAGTGTCATCCCGTAGCTAGGCAGAGTGGGTCCTTTCTTTGTGATTTACACATTAATTAGAAGATACAAGTTTTCAGGGATTTTGATCAGGAATTCCAAACTCGCAGTAAATGCAATCTCCACAAGCAAATATCACAGATAGCTCTGGAGACATGATGAGTTCTATATTTGTTCATGCTATGAGTGTATTTTCATGTGCCCCATAAGTTCAGAAATCAAAGGACCCGTCTTGAAGGGTAATTAGAGACAGTACTCACTTATGTCTTACAAAGTCACACTAAAATATAATTAGCCATGGCTTCTGTGAAACAACAGTATAAAGTGACAGTTGAAGGTAGTCTGTGATTAAAATACAGCTGGAGCAGAGGTAAACAAAAATGACTGAGATAACAATAAAGTACAAAGAAACTAAAAATGCAGTAGCAGAATTAATATTTACACTCAAGGACTTACAAGCAGAAGCAGTATTGCTGAAAATCAGATTAGTGCTGTGGAGAATGAATTGCAGAAAGTCTTCCAGAATGGGGAGAAAATGAAACAAAGAGATGAAAACAATAAGAGATAATATGATAGCCATGAAAAGTAGGGAAAAGAGATCCAATAGAACAACTATAGATTATTTTTAATTAAAAGACAATTAGAATGGAAATAATAATCAAAGACACATTGAAGAAAACTTTTCTGGGCTTAACAACAAATAGACCTTTGCATTTCTTAAATGAACTTTTTTTTTGAATAATTTTAGATTTATAGAAAAGTTGCAAGCATGTAGTTCCTCCTGTGTACCCTTTACACCATACCCCCTAAATGTTTACATCTTCCATAAAATTTGTCAAAACTAAAAAATAAGCACTTGTACATGATAATAAACTAAAAAAACAATTCACCAGTCTTTTCACTGATGTTCTTTTACTATTTCAGGATCCTATCCAGGATATCACATTACATTTATCCTTTACATTTTTTAAAATAAAAATGGAATTGCAGTGGTAGACCGTAACACTGAGTTATCCCCTTGAACTGCTCAGAACTTACTCCTTAAGCCTCACCCTGTCTCATTTCCAACTCCTCTGGTTTTTAATTTTTCAGTTCCTTCTGAGTTCTCTCCTTGCCCCTTAGATTGTGCACACTAGGACCCTAGAACTTCTATTATAATAACTTTATTCTCCACACGCACTGTACTGCCTTAAGGGTAAAGACCCTCTTGGTTCCCCTGCTCTGTTCCAAGCACTCTCTCAGCCTGTGCTGCCTCCTTGGGGCCCCATCACCTCTGCCCCTGTGACATGTGATCAGAATCCAGTCATGATGAATTTCTCTGCTACCGTGTATTCTAGCTGAAAAGACAATTTAGGTTTAGAGAAGTCAAAGGAAAAAATGAAAAAGTCAAAGCCATTTCTTTTTGTACACAACTCAGTATGCCTCCCTCTCTCCCTCGATAAACGTGAGACCTTTTGAGAATGCGGTGATTTCAGTTTCACAAAAGAAGAAACTTTCATGGCTGGGCTTGGTTTGGGGGAGGTGTTCTCTGTTGGGTATTATTACCCTGTGAGATCACTGCAGTCTAGGCTTGGACCCTCAACCTTGCAGGCTTAGGAACCTACACTCGCTCATCGGCCTCCTGGAAGACCACATGGAGGCATACCCAGCCAGGCTAACAAAACCTCTAATAGGTGGGAATAAAATCAGAACACTCTCTCATTCATTTGTAATGGGCAATACACCTGACAGGCAAATCTGTCATTGTGTGAACTTGACCAGCCAGCTCTACAGAGCCAAATTATGAGATGGGAGCTTGGGGACTATTAAAGCAGAACAAGGGAGTTAGGGGACTCAAAAATTTAATATCATTGGCCCATGAAAAACTGATTTCCTTTGTAACGACAGGCCTGCTCTGGTATTTGGGCACTTCCCCAGGCTGGATGGGCACTTTCTCTTCTGGGCACTATTTGAACATTACGTCTTTTCTCTGGGCTTCCACAGCTGACCAGTCCTTTGGCTCACACACACATTCTTTCGATGTGACCATATGTTTTTCAGATTCTTGTTCAAGTCTGGGAATCATTTTGGCTCTTTAAGCTGATGAATATGATCAACTATAGTGGGTCTTTATTTTAATTTCCTAAGACTCACTTATTTCCAAGTCCTGTGTGTGTATGTGTACTTACTGTCATGTGTATGCTGTCTATGTTCCCTTGACTTTAGCTCCCTGATCCCAGCAAAGTGGGGAGGACCTCAAACAGAACAGCAAGGCAGGAAGTACATAGCACAGTGACCCAAACAAACTCAGTCCCTGTCCTCATGGAGCTTGTGATCTGGTGGGGATACTGTTATTAATAAAATAAGCACACAGATCACAGTTAGAAATTTCAAGAACGCTCTGAAGGCGAGGATGGGTTGCCTAGTGAATACCTGTTCTAGTTCCTGAGACTGGGTAGGGTTTTCTTGAAAGAGTCACACTTGAGGTGGTATTGAAAGCTTGAATGAAAGTTAATTAGAGAAAATGGGGAGGACAGAGAGCTGGACATCTTCCAGGCCCCCTGCCCCTGGAGGCTGACCACCGGGTAGTATATCACCAGCTCCCCTAACCACTCCACCTTTCTGTTGGGGAAACCTAGCTGCATAGGAATCAAAGGGAGGGAGGACTGTGAGGTCAAGGTATGTGTCCCCTGTCTTCCTGTGGAGTTGCCTGTGGTTAGCTGGGTCCTTTAACATCAGGTTGCTCTTCCTGCACCCTCTCTCCTGCAGTGCTGCCCTTTGACCCATGAGAGAGGGCCGTTGCCATGCACCCCATGTTTTAGGACTCTGGTCCTCCTCCAGCAACATCACTGCTCATGGTGTAAGAGGCCCTGCCCCAAATGCCTGTACCTGCTGCTCCATTTTGTGTGCCTGTGTTTTTATCCCTAGGCCTGAGAGTTGGCCAGAGGTTAGTGGTGTATGTGTGGTGGGTCCTGGGCATAGCATGGGCATGAGTGCTGGGGTGTCCACCTGTATGAGTGAGGTCCCTTGCAACTGCAAGCAAAGGTAGAGGTGGGAAGAGAAGAGATGGGCTGTGAGCCAGGCGCTCAGGCCCAGGCGTTTCTCTTCAGCCCTGTTTCTGCACAGAACTCTGAGCAGTCTGAAACTTCTATACGCAAACTTAGTCTCCTGGGCTGTTATAAAGGTATATTTGCCAAGATCAGCAGATAAAATATATTTCATGTAGCAGTTTGCTTGTTTGAGTTACAACTTACAAGCATTTAGATGAGTGGCTTGGGAGGTCTCCAATTTTTCCTCTGTCCTGGCCCACAAATGTGTGAAATGAGCCTTCCTTCCAGCAGTCACCCCTCCCTCGTCCCTTGTCCCACTGGGCCTGGGGGTGGGATGCCTCAGGCTACAGCACAATCAGTCCGTGTGCTTCCCCCATACCCACACTTGTGTAAAGGCCCTCTGCTAATCGATTCTCCTTGAACACTACTATTGTGAGTGGACCATCTGTTTCCTGTTGGGACCCTGACTGGTACAGCAGGTGTTTCAGGCAAAGGGAACAGCATGGGAACAGCATATCACACACACACACACACACACACACACACACACACACACACTTAACTTGTACCTTTCAATTCTTCTGCAAGCCATTTATTGTAGGAAGCAAGGTAGAGAAATGATAAAAGAGGCAGAAGGGCTATGGGTTATGTGGCTCTTGAGCCAAAGAGAGAGAGAGAGAGCAAAAGAGCGAGCACATGGGAGGGGGTGTGGTATCCCAGCTACCACCATGCCTTTCCTCCTGTCCCCTACCAAAAGTAAGTGCACCCCAAGCTCTCTATGCGGGACCTGGCTGACATGAGCTAGCCCTTGCTGTCTTCAGATGCTTCCGTGACCCAGGCCGGCTCTCACTGCAAGAGCGGGGAGAAAGCAGTGCCATCCCTCAATCTCGGAACCCCTTCCCTGCAAAGAAACTGGATTCCTGTCCTTTCTTACCCATCTCCTCAGGGACACTATTTCCCAGTTTTGCTCACTTGGCCTCCCACACTTTCCTAGTTTCCTAGCAATTATGCAAATGTACCTCCATAAGCAGGTGTGTAAAGCCAGCTCAGGTGAGGTCACATATACAAATGTAACTGGATGTTGAACAAGCACCATACATGGTATAATCAAAATACAATGTTATTTTTGTCTCCCAAAACCCTTTTGCAAGTTATTCAGTAGGTAAAAATCTCCCCCTGCCCTGGATGAAACCGCTAGCAAGCTTGCAATTATGCTGCTCACTCTCAGGCAGAAGATATTCCCAGGTCACTTTAAATTGCAAACGCAGTCTAATTTAGTATTTAGAATGTTCAGTCCCAAAGTTTAAACTTGATTTAGCTTGGGCTGACTTTAGGGTGGGAGACAGCAATGAGAAATAGAGCAGTGCTGTGGCTAGTATCCCCATTTCTCTCCCTCAGCAACCCCCTGCCATCCAGTTCCCCCAGGGGGGTGGGCAGGTGGAGTTGGTGGGGGTAGAAAAGGCCTTACTTGCAACATGTGTGGTAATGTGAGGAGTCTGACACCATGTTCTCTTAGTTTGGTAGGTTCTCGAGCTGAATCTTTCTTCCCTGGGCTTCTCTCTCAGACTCCCTGGAGTTTCCTCTAACCTGAACTTCTCTTCACCCAAGGATCTGCATTTTTTTTAATAGGTGGTAAACTCCCCCACCTCCCCATCAGATATTAGAACCTCAGGCTGCCCTTCTTGAATGTAGCCACATATGTCTCTTGTCTGGGCAATCTCTACAAGTGCAAGAAATCTGAAGGTGATGGCCTCCCTGGTCCATCTAGAAAGCAGGTAATCAGCCTCCTTGTCTTCCCACTTCCTCTGCATTGCCCAGGTACCACATGTGTGCACATAAGACTGTCGCTGGGTCCTTGGTCCTATTTCCATCATGTGTCCATCTTCTCTTTGGCTGTTGAAAGCTCAGAGGCAAGTTGGCAGTTCCCCTTTAATAATCCTGTAGCAGTCCTGCGGCTTCTACATCTGTGTCTTAATTTTTCCACTGAATCATGTCTAAGAGACTGTTGTAGACCAAGTTCTCTGAGGTGAAGATCGGTGCAGGAAATGTATTGGGGCATACTCTCGGTAGTGAGACCCGTTGGGGAGGGAAAGAAGCAGGACTGGGCAGATCTAGAAAGTGAACTGCAATATAATCACAACAAAAGGTCTCAGCCAATTCTTGGAGAGCTCTGTAGCTTGGATGACCCTTTAAAGTTGTCTTGAATTGAGGCAAGGGGCCAGGCCTTTATACTCCCTTACACTCCTACATTGACTGGCCATTGGATGGGTGGTATAACTTCGGTTATGTGCCCCTCAGCTGGGGAAATGAGTGTTTCAGCCCTGCATGTGCAGATTCTGGGCAGCAGCATACCACAGCTTCCACTACAAGGAGGAACTTGCCTCCTGGTAAAGCACTTATATCCTGGACTCACACTCCCTGAGTTTGAATGTTGGCTCAACCACCTATTGGCTGAATGATTTTGGGGCAATTTCTGTAACTTCCTCATCTACAAAATAAATCCTGATAATATCTACCTCATAAGCATCTGTAAGGGCCCATTGAGTAATCCATGTAAAGCATTTAGATCAGCAGCAGGCACGTAGTAAGCACTCAATAAATGTTAACTATTAACATTATGGTAGCTCCTACATTTTCTGGCCCAAACTTTAAATTCATTATTTATGTGCCTTTGTTGTATATAATGGGCTCAGGTTTTTCAATATTTCTGAACATTGAGGGGATTGATTCTAGATCCTGGATGTGATCTGCAGTGAAAACAGCATGGGGATCAGCACAAGCAGTCAGCAGTTACAGCCCTACTACCTACCTCCTTTGAGACCCATCCAGCAGAGAGCTAAGGTTGGTTATTGACAACCTGTCTGTGCTGGGACTAGAGTAGGGCAAAGCCTAAGGGTGGCACAGAAACAAGACAAGACTGATAGGTACTGTTTAACAAATGATATTAAGATACTTACAAACCTTGCTTCCAAAATATGGCTTCTGAGCAAGGCCAAGAATATTATGTTATCTATCATAAGATTTTATTTTTCCCATGTAGAACCCTGCCAGGAGGTTAAATGATATAGAAAACATGGTGACAGCTCGCTGTGTTCCTGACCTCATTATGTAGCCAGTGCATGAAATATGTCTCCTTTGTAAACAAACAGTTATTCATCACGTTTTCTCTCACTGGCATGATTCCCTACAAAAACAGCATGATGTAAAGATGGGTTTCAGTGGCATCAGTTTGTTCCTAAGGAAAGGCTGGGCCTGCTTCTCCCTGGGCTATTTTGCCACTTGATACTCATGTCTCAAACTAACTGATTTCATGATGTTCATGACAGAGATCAGAGCCACTAAATGCTATGAAGTTTGCTTATATTCTCTTCCTCCTCCTCCTTCTTATTCATTTTTTATTATTATTGTTATTATTTTTATCCACCTGGGTCTGTGGTCACCTTCTCATGTTTTTCCACTCCAAGGCTTAGTAGGTCCCACCTTAAGGCCCCAACTTTCAGGAGGTTGGAATGGATCAAAGGGATACGAGGCCAAATAAAAGGCCAGAAATGACTAAGGATGTGGACATTGTCCATGGAGAGGAGACAATGCAGCAGTGAGAAGCTGGGTGCTAACTTTGAGTGCAGGAGAAGTGGTAGCCTGGCCTTGTAATATGTTACTGAAAACCAGAGATTCCTTCCTTCAGTCTATATAATCATTCATGACTAAAGTCAACAGGAGCAAAACATATTGGCTATATTTAGTACTTCCGCCTTAGACTTTATTAGTGTTCTAGAGTTTTACATAATGGGAGTACCTGTGCTGATGACCATTTTTTAAATCTAATCCTCTTTCACACACAGTCAGTGGGAAACCTTCTTATTCCCTGAGAAATGAAGCAACTAAGCTTGACACTCTCTGAGCCTCTCCTCTCCACTGACACCATGGTGTGTCTGCTCATCCCTTCTTCTTACCCTCTTGTCACACAGGAACAGGTGTCCCTACTCTTGTTTAGAATGCATCCTCTTCACCTGGTTTTCTTTCCCCATGTTTTTAATTCCCTCCTATCTCCATAGCACTTTTGCTTCATCATCTATCCTATAATTATGCAAATACAATGTTTTGCATAGTGCTTGACATAAGAATTCAACTCACTTCCAGCCAGACAGGCACGCCCTCCACAACTAAGAAGGAATAGTACAACTACCTCAAAACTAGAAACAACCAGAAGTTCCAGAAAATCCAGCTGCATGGAAGTCCAACAAACAAAGATATAAAGAAGAAATACTCATCCAGACAGGTAGAAGGGGCGGAGCCAGGGCAGAGAGGACGTGGTGTGGTGGTGGCAGCAGTGGCGGCAGTGGCAGGCTGGTAGAAGGCAGAGTTACACATCTTAAAAAGTCAGGAGGGACACCTGGGGAGCGTCCCCAGCTCCTCACCAGGCTGCGCAGCTCATGGTACCAGCCCCAGGAAAAATCAAGCCTCATTGCTTCTGACTGTGCAAACCAGTGGGGGTTGGGGCTGAGGCAGAAACTGCCAGTCTCTCAGCAGAGTGCACTTGTTTAAAGGGCGCCCACAGTCCTAGAACATCCACAGACCCACCCACTCTGGGAATAATGGCCAGGGCAACAGCTAGAGGGGTGCCAGTCCCATAAGAGGTGAGAGAAGTGCCTGGAAAAAAAGACGAGTGCTGGGAAAGTGGCATTGTTCCCTCTCAGACCCCTCCCCCACATACAGCACCACAACGTGGTGAAACAGGTCACCCTATACTGACGAATACCTAAGGCTCCTCTCCTTACAATGTAACAGGTACGACAGCTCTACCTAAGAAACAGAGGCAAACAAACACAGGAGCCTGTCACGATGAGGAGACAGAGAAGTATGGCCCAAAAGAGGAAATGGATCATGGTTCCAGTGGGAGAACTAAGTGATGAGGAGATAGCCAACCTTACAGATGAGGAGATAGCCAGCCTAACAGATGTAGAGTTCAAAACACTGGTGATAAAGATGCTCACAGGCTTGGCAGATATGCTTGAGTATGGCAAACGCATAAGGCAAGAAGTGAAGGCTATGCTAAATGAAACAAAGGAAAATCCACACAAAACCAATGGTGAAGGGAAGGAAACTGGAGTTCAAATCAATGATTTGGAACATAAGGAAGGAAAAAACGTCAACCAGTGCAGAATGAGGAAACAAGAATTGAAAAAAATGAGGAGAGGCTTGGGAACCTCTGGGACAACTTTAAAGGTGCCAACATCCAAATCATAAGCATGTCAGAAGGAGAAGAGGAAGAGAAAGAAATTGAAGACTTATGTGAAAAAATAATGGAGGAAAACTTCCCAAATTCTGCGAAGGAAATAGACATACAAGTCCAGGAAGCACGGAAAGTCCTGGGCGAGCTGGACCCAGAGGGGACCACACCAAGACACATCATGATTAAAATGCCAAAGGTGAAAATAAATAAATAAATAAATAAAATGCCAAAGGTGAAAGATAAAGAGAGAATCCTAAAAGCAGCAAGAGGGAAGCTTATAGGCCTACAAAGGGTTGCCTATAAGACTATCAGCTGATTTCTCAAAAGAAACTGTGCAGGTAAGAAGGGACTGGCAAGAAGTATTCAAGGTGATGAAAAGCAAGGACCTACAACCAAGATTACTCTATCCAGCAAAGCTATCATTTAGAATGGAAGGGCAGATGAAGTGTTTCCCAGACAAGGTAAAGCTAAAAGAGTTCATCATCACCAAGCCATTATTATATGAAATGTCAAAGGGACTTACTTAAGAAAAAGAAGATCAAAACTATGAATACTAAAATGACAAAAAATTATCACAACTATCAACAACTGAATCTAAAAAATAAGAACAAAATCCAACTAAGGAAACCAGAATAGGAACAGAATCATAGGTATGGGGATCATTTGGAGGGTTATCAGCTAGGAGGGGGAAGGGAGAGAGATGGGAATATGGTGCAGGGACTAAGAAGCATAATCAGTTGGTACAAAATAGACAGGGGGAAGTTAAGGATAATATAGGAAAGAGTGAAGCCAAAGAACTTATATGCACGACCCATGGACATGAACTAAGGAGGGTGGGATTGCTGGAGGGAAGGGGGGTACTGGGCTGAGGGCAGCAAAGGGAAAAAAAATTGGAACTATTGTAACAACATAATCAATAAAACATACTTAAAAAAAATTCAACTCATGTTGGCGTCTACTACTATTATTATTATCACCAAGAGGATACCAGTAAGCTATTTTCACACATGAGTTAGTCCATACCTCCCACAATTTAGACAAGTGTGGCCACTAAGTGCTATTACGTTTGCTTATATCAGCCTTCTTCTCCTTCTTCCCCTCCTCCTCCTCCTCCTTCTTCTTCATCTTCTTCTTCTTACTATTATCATTATTATTATTTTTATCCACCTGGATAAAATTTCTACCAAGGATTGTCTAAGGAGACTAATAGAGTGACATATGAACAATGAGCCTGTTAGTTTTAATTGTGAGGAATTAAAAAACATTAACAAAATCATTTCACAGGACATTATAAACTCTGATGAGATGCAGTTTCTAAGACAGTTCAGCTTCAGAGCTTTATTTTATTTTTATTATTTTTAATCCTCACCTGATAATAATGTTCATTGATTTGAGAGAGAGAGACATCGATGTGAGAAACATTGATCGATTGCCTACCACACGCACCCTGACCAGGGACCAAACCCACAACATAGGAATGCGCCCTGACAGGGAATTGAACCTGCATCCTTTTGGTGCATGGAATGATGTTCCAATCAACTGAGCTACCTGGCCAGGGCAATATAACTACTGTTGTCCTCTCTGGTAGTGGGCATGGTAGGGGTCATGATGCAGAGAGAACATACTTGTGTGAGTTGTAACCCAGCCTAACGTAACAACTGCAAAAATATTATTTCATCACATCTTCAACCCCTTTCCACTGTCTTCTCCACCTTCACTGAAAGACAGGCTCATGTGGCCTCTATTACCCCAAATTCAGCCATAACCCAGTATTTCCTCCAACTTGTCACCCTATGGTCCTTTGCAGCACAAGTATATTTCTGGAAGGCAAACTTATACTCATCATTTCTTTCCCTTTTTAATCTACTGTCTCCTGCTCCCACCATTCCAATCAAACTGCCCTCCCCAAGGCACCTTCTTTTAGGATTCTTTTCTTACTCCTCTGACTTTCCTTTTTCTGCAACTTTTGTTGGCTCTTCCTTTTCTATTTCAACTTCAAATTCCAAAGTTCTGTCCCCAACTGAGTTGCCATATTTAGCAAATAAATAAATATTTTTATCTGGCCAGCTCTCCTCTCATCCATCTATTCTCCCTGGGAAAGCTGGCCATGGCTTCACCATTTCCTCAGCAGACATGTCTCAGAATCCATGTCTCCAACTCTTGTTTCCTGAGACTCATGCTGAGAAGTCTAGTCACCTCTTGGATGTCCCCCAAGCACCTCAAATGAAATGTGCCATCTCCTCAAAACCTGCTGCTCCTCCTGAGTCCCTATCACAATACACAGTAGCCTCACTCCTCTTTCCAAGCTCATCCTTGCCTCTTTCAGAAAGAAAAAACTGGTATGAGTGGGTCATATTTAAAATATATAATCAGGCCCTACTTACTTCCTGTTTACTCAGGTGATATTGTTATGCTTGAGAGCAGGAACTGGCAAATATTTTCAGTAAAGGGCGGGATAGAAACTATTTTATGTTTTGTAGGCTATACCTTCTCTGTTAAAACTAAAAGCAGGCATGAACAATAGGTAAATGATGGACCCAGCTGTGTTCCAATAAAATTTTAAGTATGAACTTTGAAATTCAAATTGTATATAATTTTCACTTCTCATGAAATATAACTTTTAATTTCTCCCAATTATTTAAAATGTAAAAATTATTCTTAACTTGTGGGTCATATGAAAATAAGCAATGAGCCATATTTGGCCCATGTGCTGTAGTTTGCCAGCCTTTATTTTAACTCACTATATTGGTTGGACTTTCTCTATTGTTTTTCTCCCTCCATATGGCAAGAGTAATTTGCTGACCCAGGGTCTTCTCTAATTAGGTAGGTCTGAACATCTGTCTAAATCAGGACCAGCTGTCTTGTATTCTGTCTCTTTTTGGCTTCTTCCATCCATATGATCAATGTGGCAAGAACTGAAATTTGAGTTTGGGCTTTGAGCAAAGAAGGAGCAGCAAAATTGGACAACTTCTTTATCTGCTTCAGCCTATTCTTTCACAGTATTTGCCTTGTGTGCATGTGCACATGCATGTATGTGTCTTTGCTCTTGGTAACTTCACAGTGGGTGGCTATCGTTTGGGAAAGGATTATGACAGACCCTGGTTTTCTGGCCAAATACTAAATAATAGCACCTCAAACCACAGTACAGGGATACTTTGAAGATACTGTGGATTTAGTTCTAGGTCACCGCAATAAAGCAAATATTTCAATAAAGTGAATCATGCAAATTTTTTGGTTTCTCAATGCATATAGAACTTATGTTTACAATATGCTCTAGTCTTATAAGTGTGGAATAAAATAGCACTATGTCTAAAAAAATAAATGTGCATACCTTAGTTAAAAATACTTTATTGCTAAAATTGCTAAGCATCATCTGAGTCTTCAGCAAGTTATCTTTTTGCTGTTGAGGGTCTTGTTTTGATGTTGATAAAAATGCAGTATCTGCAAAGCACAATAAAGCAAAGCACACCATAACAAGGTATATCTGTACAATTTCTAACCAATAATATCACCATCCTTGCAAGACTCAAGCTAAGGAATATAAGTTATTTTTGACTGTTTCCTGATCTGTTATCTCCATAACCAAGCAGTCTCAAATTGCTATAGGCACTATTGCTATTTTGTGTCTTAATGTCAACCCCCTCCTATCCTCCAGTCCTGATGCTTTAGTCACATACATTCGAATGGGCATAAAATAATTTTTAAAATTGCAGTGGGAGTTGGGGGAAATTGCATGGTAATGACATGATACTAGAATTAACCAGAGATTTAAATTTGTGTAGAGCAATGGTAAATAAAAAATAATTGTGGAGGAAACAAGATGGCAGCAATGAGCAGATAGAGGATGAGGGCCAGGTGCTTCAAGAGAGGTTGGCAACAGAAAATAACAGAGATGCTTTATTGTTTGGAATTCTGCATGTCCTAGGAATGTATTAGAGAATGTTGAAGAATTAATAATATGAGCCCCTGGTAGGAAAATGACAACTCTGCAGAGAGCAATGGAGAGGCTCCCAGGATCTGAAAAGTACTTTTCTCCTCCCTTTTCTTTTCTCGGACTTTGGATTTATGAATATACTCACCCTACCCACCTTAATTAGAAGAGACTTGTAAGCCTTGATTAGAAGATTTAACACCTATGATATGTTTTCTATGTTTATTAACATCCTCTCTATGACCTGTATAAGAAGTAGTTACCAGAGCAGGGGAGATACAACCCTATTTCATATGACAAATATTCCCAGGTTCATTGGGAGCAGAAGTGCCACTTGTGGCAACATTTCCTTGAGAAGGTGGCCTCAAAGACTTATGGAAGGGGGATGTTCGCCTGTGTGTTCTGCCATCCTTGTCTCCTGCCTGCTGTCCTTGTCTCCAGTCTCTGCCTACCCTGCCTAATCCACCCTCATCAGGGACATCTTTTTAAAGGACACATCTGAGCAAGCCTCAGAAACTCTCAGTGGTAGATTTCCCCTGCTACCTACAAATAAAATCAAACTCCTGAACAAGATGTTTAGTTCTCTTCCTTTAAGCTGGCTTCCACAAGCTTCCCAGCCCCATTTCTGACTATGCCCTCTCTGGCCTCCCTGAAGGTTCAGCCACCACCTCTGGGGGTCAGGCGCTGAACCTCTATGATGCTGATGGTTTAAATGACTTCTCTACACCAAACAAACCATATGCTCTTATGTGAAATGGTTTTGTTTCTAGTCTCTACCTATTAAAATCCTACTCAGCTTCCAAGAGCAAATCCTATCTTCTCCACGAAAATTTCCCTTTTGTCAATACCCCACAGCACATTGCCACTGCTTTGTTAAACAGTAGTTCCTTCTGAGCTCTGTTATGTTAGTTTAATCATTTGTTCATTCCATAAATATTTACAAATGACCTGCCATGTGCCTGGCACTACATCAAGTACAGGAGATAAAATGGGGAGCAAGACTGACATCTAGACGTTCTTTCTGACCACATGGGGTGACAAGGAGCACTGCTCCTAGACCCCTACAAGTGTGCATGGTGGGATGAAACTGATGTTCCTGGGAAGTGTAAATTAAAGAAGAATAACAGTCAGTCTGGTTGTCTCTCCTGGGTTTTACTAAAGGGATGTGTGACTTGATGGGAAAACTGGATTTCTAGGGAATTTGGGGGGCCTTGACAAAAAGATGACAGAAGAAAGAGACTCCCCCGAAAGTAGTTCTTTCTCTAAAGGGAAGAGGGTCTACAGAAAAAAATAAAATACCCAGAGAAAGTTGGTATAGTGTTGTTGTATTGTATGGAATTAAATACGATCATCCATAGGAAGTATTCTTCACCGTGTCTAAAATATATTCAGAATCAAAAGTTAGTTGTTATTATTATTTTACCCCTTCCTCTGAAGATCCATGAAACCTTCATTAATATCAACATTACTTGTTAATCTTTTGGAGCTGGATCTTAATGGGGAGAATGGAGGCTATCAGAAGGATGGGGCAAACTATAATACTAAGGCTGTTTAAAGAGAATCGGCCCTACTGAGGTACAGACATTTTATTGGGTGCTTAGCAATCAGGCTAAGAGCTTGATATATATTATTTTATTTATTCCTCAAAGCACCCTATGACATAGGTACTATTATCATCTCCCATTTTACAGGAGAAAACTGAGGTACCAAGAACACAAATAATTTGCTCCAACTTACACAGTTAATAAGTAGGTGGAGTTGACATTCAAATCTCAAATCTCCAAAATTCACTCACTCTAGCACTTTGCCTTACTGTCTCTCCTGCACTAACCATGAGCTTCCTGGGGTATTATTCTCATTTTTATAAAGAAGAGAACTGAGAGTCTGGACAGTTACATGACATAATCTATACATTTTGAAATCAGGACTACACTCCTGTCTTCTGACTCCCACTCAAGTACTCTTTCCATTATAGGAAGCTGACTTTTATGTGAGAACAATTCCCATATCATGCATGATTGCTGTCTTCACTCCTGGGCTGACAGAATCACCAAACCCCAGCCAGGATTAGAGTCTTCTTCCATTTATGACCTATTCTTCTCTGGTCAGGGTAATTCAAAGGTCAGTTGGGTTAATGGATGAGGGCTGCTTTGCAGTCTATATCCAGTTTAGAGGCATGATGCCTGTCAGACTATTGTTTTTAAAAAGGAGCTCTCATTGGAGCAGGGAGGCTATTTTAGGGACAATTCTGTGATTGATTTTACAGAGCAGATCAGATATGATTCAGAAGGATAGTGCTGAAATTCATGATGTGTGAAAAAAAGGAGCCCACGTTCTCAAATGAACTCTTGATAAGAACAAAAAGATTCTCTGAAATATTTCACCAGTCTTTTGAGGCCATTAAAAAAAAGTACCCAGCCATAACTAAAAAGTGCATTAATGGTTATTTCTTTATGGCAATTGAATTATAGCCTCAATCTTCACCTAACTTGAATCACATTGAAGCAGGTTATTTTAAAAATTAGATACAAGTGTTCTGGTTTCAAAGGTGGTTGGCTAGTAACCCTTGACATAACCTCTTCCAACCTTCCAATAAAAATCTATGAAGACAGAGAAGATGTCAAAACTACATTTAAAAAAACTGCAGACTATGACTGCTAGAATCTGGGACTAATTAACACCAACTTTAATGCCAATAGAATTGGCCTGAGAATGCAGATTCTTTCCCACCCTTGCTCTGACATTAGAAACAGAGTAAGTCTGCTGGACTGAAGATAATAATATTTATAAAAGTAGTTAACACTGTTAAAAGATAAACTGAAGCATATTAAACATGTAAGACTTTATTTAAGCAAAACTTGGCTGGAATTGGGCAGTGCCAAACCAGAAGCTGTTAGGAGTGATTAACTGACAGAAGCTAGTGGCAAGGGTTTTATGGAGAAGATGCAGACGCCAAACAAGGAAATCATTTGATTGACTAGAGCTTAAGCAGTTGCATTATTTGGGAAAGACTCAGTTGTATGTGACTGGTTGTACTTACCCTTAAGGCGTTTATAGGAATTGACTCTGGCTTAAGTTTTAGTTTTCTTACCTTGGCTACTAAGGCATTAGGGTCCTCAGTCTAACGGCCTTCTTCTTTGATTACTTTAACAACCTTTGCTGAATACTGACTATGTATAAGGCATTTTGCATGAAATAAATCATTTCACCTTCCCAACCACTCTACGAAGTAGGAACTATTATTTCTCCCATTTTACAGGTGAGGAAATCGAGGCACAGAGAGGCTAAGAATCTTTTTCAATGCTGCAAAGCTAGTTAGTAACAAAGCCGAGTTTAAAATGCACACACTTTATCTAGTCCCTCTATCATTGTGTGCCCAGTTCAGAAATATAAGATCTTCTTGTCAGAAATCCAGGCAGCCATAACTCTACAATGTCCAGCAATAACAAAGTGTATTGTCCTAAAATCTAAGTGCTAAATTACAAAGCATCAGACCAGATAAAAAAATGATTACAAATGTAAGAAGAAACTAATACTTGTACCATTATTTCTGCAAAAAAATTAGGATTGAAACTCATCCCAACCCCACAAAACCAGGGTTATGGAGAATTTGAACAATACATACATATTATAATAAATAATATTATAAATAAAATATACGTTTTATTAAAGGGTTTGAGAAACATTTACAAAACAGATCTTATACTAGGCCACAAAGAAAGCTTCAATAAATCTCAGAAAGTAGAGAATGTGATGACTACATTCTCTGCTTAAAATGCAGTAAATCTAGAAATTAAGAAAAAGGGCTTTTTAAAAAAAAATAAAGCCCTCAACCTCATGGAGATGAAAAACACCCTCATAAAAAACTGTCATTAAGAGAGGAAATCAATGCTGTAAGTATAGATTATTTAGAAAATTACAGTGCATCAAAATTCACAGAATGTTGTAAATCTATCCAAAGGCAAATTTATAGCATAAAGTGATCTCGTTATTTAACAACAAAATAAAATAAACTTCCTTATTTGACTCAATAACTTAGAAGATGAACAGCAATATAAACAAAAAAGAGGCAGAAACAAACACCGTGGAACTGATAGATATAGTGAAGACTGTAGGATGATTTTCTTAATATTTCCAAGACTAACTTCATTTTCTCTTATCTGCTTCTGTGGATGGTGGAAAGTGAAATAATTAACTTCCCAGGACCCTTTGAAATTAGAAGTGCCCATGTGAAATAAATCTTATCACTGAGATATCCATAGAAGATGACTAAGGGGCATTCCTTGGACCACTCTTGCTTTAATGGTATAAGAGGGTACAGAGCTGACTCAGTGCTTTTCTTCTCCCCCTTCTCTGGCCACATTTTCTGCCTTGAATGTATCTCTGATGTCTGACATCATAATAACCATCTTGTGACCAGAAAGCCACAAACATGAGGAGGGGAGCCAATGGGCTCGGGATAGTGAAGTTGAGAAACAGAATGACTGAATCTGATGGCACTGTTGAGTAACTGTGCTATGTTAGAAAAACCAATGTCTATTTGTTGAAGCCAGTGTCAGTTTCATTTTCTGATGCATGTAGCTTCTGACTTACATGGTATACAAATCAAAGAACTAATCCTAAAAATAAAAACGAAACTCCTGGCAAAACTAATTTTTAAAAAGAGTGAAAAAGCAAATAAATAAAATTAAGATATATATATATATCATAAATACAGAGAGAATTTTAAAAATTTTAGAGAATGTTATATTAATAAAATTGGTGGTCTCAAAATAGATCTTTTGCTATTGAAAAAATTCAAATAATCATTGTATTAGGCTTTTTATTTTCTTCTAATTATGGTATTAGTCAAGAGTTGGTCAGAAATTTAAAGTACTCTGGGTATTTCAGGTAGAACATGATGTAGGACTGGGAACCTTATGCTTAAAAAAACATTGGGAAAAACAAACAGAAACACACACACACACACACACCATGGGAAGAGGCAGAGAAGCAGAGGTCAGAGAAGAGGGCTGACGGTGCTCAGCTTCCTGCTAGTTCTCAGGAAATCAGGAAGTTACTGCTCTTCCCAATCTGCAACTGAAAGCAACCAACCACTGCCAATGGATCAAGGTGGGTGTCTTTGGGAAAGAAGGTCTTGAGGCTACTGTACTACAGGAAGAGGAATAATAGCTATGTTTCCCTTGTGCCTTTTAAACTCACCTTGAGTGACTCTCTTAATGGACTGTAAACTTGCTTGCAAAGAATTTGGGGAAATATAGTTCTTAGATTTCCAGCCCCTGCAATGTAGAGACAGCACAGAAGGGGTGGTGAGAGACAAATGGCACTAAATATCAGCAGCCGCTCTGGCATATTTATTTATTTATTTATTTTTGAATATTTTGTTTAGAAAAGAACAAAAAGCCCATATTCGCTGTCTCTGTCTCCCTATAACATATATAAATGATTATGTATAACATATAAATTATATTCTTATATTTAATATTTGTGTTGTATATACATATATAATAATTATATATAAGTAAATACATTAATATACCCCATGAAAATCTTATGCTATATAATGACAAATCTTATGCTATATTCCCCCAAAATATATTGTATTAAAATCCTTGAAGCAGAATTACATTCAAGTGGGTTTAACTACAGAGAATGTAATGAAGGGATTATGTATAGAGATGTGGGTGAGGGTATGAGATATTCATGTATATTGAGATATTCAAGACCAGCATCAATGGGAAGCCATTACCATTCCAGTCCTGAAAGGAGCAAAAGGAGTGTAGAAGTTTTAAAATATGTTCTTAAATTTTTGCTACTCTGCCCTTGAAGAGGTGGAGCTTAATTCTCCTACTCTTGAGTGAGGGCTGGACTTAGCGACTCCCTTCTAATGGACAGAATGTGGCAGAAGTGATGGTGTGTGATCCTGAGGCTAAAAGGAGGAATGTGATGTCTTCCTTGTTTTCTGTTTTGGGAGAAGCCAGCTGCCATTTTGTAGGACACTCAAGAAACATCTTGGAGAGGCCCACGATGTAAGAACCTGAAGCCTTCTGCCACAAGCGAGTGAGAGCTTGGAATCAGATCTTCCAGCCCCAGGCAAGCCTCCCCGTGACCACAGCCCCAACTGACACCTTAACTGCAACCTCAGGAAAGACCCTGAGCCAGAGCCACCAGCTAAGCCACTCCTGGATGTCCGACTCTCAGAAACTGTGTGAGATAATACCTATAATGTTGTTAATTTGAGGGGTAACTTATTATACTGCAACTGAGAGCTAATACTGGGAGAAAATAATGTCCCTAAAGATGGTGGACATTTGAATTACAGAGGAGGAGTTTCTGGCCTTTGCCAGAACCACTGGGCCCAGGTGGGGGGGAGAAAATCCTCTCTCCTTCCACCCTCAACCTTCAACCAGTGCATAGACTGACCAAACCCAGCAAAAGCCAGAGGGCAAGAGAGCCTGTCTGTAAAGATTAGACCTGGGGCACACAGCCAAACTGAGCAGGTCAGAGGAGTCAACAAAGAATAATCGGAACACAGTTAGACCAATCTCACTGATGAACAGTGTTTTATCAGGAGTTGGTTAGAGAAGGAGAACCACCGGGAGATATATAACAAGGAATATCTCATATGGATTGGACCTTATGCAATTGTGGCAGCTGCATAAAGTTTCTATATAGCTCTTGCTTCTACATCTGGGGCTGGAGGCTGAAGTCAGCAAAGCAGGCAGTGAGGAAAGAGATATAAGGGGGAGCAGCAAGAACTAGTTTCCAAAGACAGATTGGAACCTACATGGGCCTCTTCTTCTCAAAGTCTCCAATTTTGATGATGGGGCAGGATCTGCAGGAGAAATTGGTACTCTTCTCATGGAGCTGAAATGTATCAAGCCCAGGAGTCAGTGAAGGTGAAGGTGTTGGCCCAGCTGCTGTCACACCTCAACCAGGCAAGGCAGCAGAGCAGTGACAACATCAACTCCTTGTGCCCTGTACCAACCTGTGGGTGCAACAAGAGCGTGGCTTCTGCTTCACCTCTGCCTTCCCAGTCTCACACAATTGTCTCCTATGACCTGGATAACCCAAAACTGTGCGGGGAAGGGAATTCTGGACACAGTTCCAGCTAAACTAAGTTGATGCAATACACATACATCACAGGGTTGCAAAAGGACACTGTATACAATAATAAGAGCAAAACGAAGTATTAAGAGGATTATCTACCACAGCTGAATCAGGTTTACTCCAGGGAAGCAAGGATAGTTTCATGTTAGAAAAGTCTATTAATGCAATGACATCAGTTCAACAATCTCAATAAGAAAAATTATATGATAATCTCAATATGAGACAAAAAGATATTCAGATAAAATTCAACATTTTTGTCTGATTAAAAAGTAATTTTTATAGAAATATAGGAATAGGAAGATACACCCTGTAACATATAATGTCTTATATTGACAGCCTATATCATCCTTAATGTTGAAATATCAGAAATATCCCCATTTAATTAGGAAGAGGCAGAGATGTTAGATGTCTACATTATTATGTAGTACTCTTCTGGAAATTCTATCTGATGCAGTAAGACATCAGGCAGAAATAAAAGGTAAAATTATTGAAAAGGAAGAGTCAAAATCACTGTTAAGTGCAGACGATATAATTATATATCTTCAAAAAATTTCAAGAGAATCAACTGAAAGCTCAGTATTAATTCATAATAAGTAAAATGGTGGCATACAAGAAAAATGTACAAAATCCAGTAGCTTTCCTTTAAGCCACCAATGCCACACAGATAATAGTATAATGGTATAATGGTGAGTGGAGGCCAACCACAACGGAAACCAGGGAATATTAAAAGCCCCATGACATTGACATTTTTGAAGAATACAAATCATTCATTTGTTGACTCTCTCAATTTGGGTTTGTCTGATGTTTCCCCATGATTAGATTCAAGTTATACGTTTTTGGTAGGAATATCTCAGAGGTGATATTGTATCCTTGATGTATCCTATTATGAGGAACATGATGTCAATTTGTCCCACTATTAATGATTCTAACTTCGATCTCTGTTAACGTGGTGTCTTCACTTTCTCTTCTATGAAGTTATTATTTTTCTCTTTGCAGTTATTAAGCACCTTGTGGGAATTTATTTTGAGACCATGTAAATATCCTGTTTCTCATCAAACTTTCACCTATTGTCAACTATTTTATATGATAACACTGGCAAGGATGTAGTGAGACATATATTCACACAAAGTGCTAGGTCACATTCTCTGAAAGGCAATTCAGTGACCCTTATGAGGAACACTAAAAATTGCAATAGTCTGTGATCTGATAATTTCCCTTCTAGGAATCTATTCTAGGAAGGATAAAAATGTAGCCAAAGAGTTATTATTTTTATTTTAGAAGTATTTATAATGCTTATAATTTAGTAAAGATAAAAGTCCAACAATATATGGGTTGATAAATTATAATAGTTCTATATGAAAAAATAATCTATAATCTATTATATTATTCTTAAAGAATTCTATACCATTCTCAAAGAGTACTATATGGAAAAATATCACTAAATAATGTTGTTTGAAGGTATGAAATTTTTAATATATTTTATTGATTATACTATTACAGTTATCCCAATTTTTCCTCCTTAGTCCCCATCCACCCAGTACTCCCCATTCTCTCCAGCAATCTGCCCCACTTAGTTCATATCCATGGATCATGTATATAAGTTCTTTGGCTTCTCCATTTTCTATACTGTTCTTAACATCCTCCTGTCTATTCGACACCTACCAATTATGCTTCTTAATACCTGTACCTTTTCTCTCATTCTCTCCCTTCCCCCTCCCAGTTGATAACCCTCCAAATTATTTCCATATCTATGATTCTGTTCTTGTTCTACTTGTTTGCTTAGTTTGTTTTTTAGATTCAGTTGTTGATAGTTGTAAATGTATTTCCATTTTAATGTTCATAGTTCTTATCTTCTTTTTCTTAAATAAGTCCCTTTAACATTTTATATAATAATGGCTTGGTGATGATGAATTCCTTTAGCTTTATTTTGTCTGGGAAGCAATTTATCTGCCCTTCAATTCTAAGTGACAGCTTTGCTGGATAGAGGAATCTAGGTTGCAGGTCCTTGCTTTTCATCCCTTTGAATACTTCTTGCCCATGCCTTTTGCCTGCAAAGTTTCTTTTGAGAAATCAGCTGACAGTCTTAAGGGAACACCTTTGTAGGTAACTCTTTGCCTTTCTCTTGCTAGTTTTAAGATTCTCTCTTTATCTTTAGCCTTTGGCATTTTAATTATGATGTGTCTTGGTGTGTTCCTCTTTGTGTCCATATTGTTTGAGACCTCTGTACTTCCTAGACTTATATGCCTATTTCCTTCGCCCAAATACATTTCCAATTTCTCACTCTTTCTCTTCTTCTGCCATCTCTATGATGTGAATGCTGGACCCATTGAAGTTGTCCCATAGGCTACTTACACTATCCTCATTTTTTTTATTCTTTATTCTTCTTGTTGTTCTGATTGGCTGCTTTTTGCTTCCTTATGTTCCACATTGTTGATTTGATTCTCGTCTTCACTATTGGTTCTCTGTAAATTTTTCTTTGTTTCACTTAGTGTAACCTTCATTTCTGCCTGGGTCTTTTTATGCTGTTGAAGTACCCAATGAATTTCTTGAGCACCCTAATAATCAGTGCTTTGAACTCTGCATCTGATAGATCACTTATCTCCATTTTGTTTAGGTCTTTCTCTGGGGTTTTGTTCTGTTCTTTTATTTGGGCCTTATTTCTTCATCTCCTCATTTGGCAACCTCCCTGTGTTTGTTTCTATGCATTAGGTAGAGCTGCTTTGACTCCCTGTCTTAGTAGCATGGCCTATTGTAGAAAAGTGCACAGGTAAGTTGGATGGGGTAGAACCTTACATAATCTCCAGAGTGGGGCAACCCTTGTGAACCAGGTTGATGATGTCTCTCAATATGGTGTCACTGCTTTGTGGCTCTGTGTGGAGGAAGGCTCAGAGAGGGGACAATGGTGCTACCTAGCCTCTGGAGTTTTGTTCAGAAAGAAGTTGTTGCCTGGCATGTGCCCTGATGCCAGACACTTCAGCTTCTCCCTGTATGCCATTGGTGCTTTTCCAGCGGCTAGAGCCCAGAGGGAACGAGTCTACATAAAACCTAAGTCTGTTGTGGGCCCTTTAAGAGGATATACCTGAGTATCTTGCAGTTTCTTCTACTGCCCCAACCCCCACTGGTTTTTACAGGCAGAGTTATGGGGACTTACCTTCCAGGCACTGAAACTCTGGGCTGGGTGGTCTGGTGTGAGGATGGTCTCCCTCGCTCTCAAGGTATCGCTTCTGATTTTTATTCACCACATGTAGGTGTGGGGATGCTTGTTCTGCATCTCCTTGTCTCCACACATCTCTGCATCTCCACCCTGCCTACCCATCTGGATGAATGTGGCTTCTTTAATTCTTGGTTGTTGGACTTCCATACAGTTCAATTTTCTGACCATTCTGAGTATTAGTTGTTTTGTAGTTTAGTTGTAATTTTTGCTGTGGTTGTGCAAGGAGGCAAGCCATGTTTAGTTACACCTCCATCTTGACCCTGAAGATATAAATTTTAAACTGCATATATAGTATGTGCTTACCAGATATTATAGTCTTTTAGAAAAACTACACCAACATTTAAAAAATTTTTATTTTTCACAGTTTTATGAGATATAATTCACATATCATACAACTCACTCACAGTATATAATTCAATGATTTTTAGTATATTCAGTTATGCAACTATTACTACAATCAATTTTAGAACACTTTAATCATCCCCCTAGCTCCATAGCCTTTATTTTTTTAATTATATTTTATTGATTATGCTATTATAGTTGTACCAATTTTTCCCCTTTGCCCCTCTCCACCCAGCACCCCCACTCCTTCAAGCAATCCCCACACCATTGTTCATGTCCATGGGTCATACATATAAGTTCTTTGGCCACTCCATTCCCTATACTGTACTTTATATCCCCATGGTTATTCTGTATCTACCTATTTGTGCTTCTTAATCCCCTCACCTCTTCACCCATTCCCCCACACCTCCCTCCCATCTGGCAATCATCAAAACCCTCTTCATATCCATGATTCTGTCTCTGTTTTTGTTTGCTCAGTTTGTTTTTTAGATTCAAATGTTGATAGATATGTATTTATTGCCATTTTACTGTTCATAGTTTTGATTTTCTTTTTCTTAAATAAGTCCCTTTAACATTTTATGTAATAATGGTTTGGTGATGATGAACTCCTTTAATTTTTTCTTGTCTGGGAAGCACTTTAACTCCCCTTTGGTTTTAAATGATATCTTCTCTGGGTAGAGAAATCTTGGCTGTTTTTCATGATTTTGAATATTTCTTGTCAATCCCTTTTAGCCTGTAAAGTTTCTTTTGAGAAATCAACTGACAGTCTTATGGGAACTCCCCTGTGGGTAATTAATTGCTGTTTTCTTAATAGTATTTGTTTCCAGGAGTAGATTTGCAGGTAATTTTCATTGTTTCATTTATATTTTGCTGTATTTTCCCAGAGTTTTACAATAATATACTTATGCATTCCTCTGAAAAAAGTTATAATAAAAAATATCATGTACAAATTAATTTTTCTTCTTATTTTTCTTGTACAAATCTGTAATCAATGTGTTACCTATTCTGGAGTCAGTAACAGTCAATGGAACAGCTGACAAAGCAGGTGAAATCACTTTGATGTGCTTGGTCACCATTAAAATGTGACAGGTAATAATACTATATGATTATATCCATCTGGTCAGACCATTTCATTTATTAACCTCACAAATTTAATTAGCAATTCACCTAATAGTTAGGCTATACTTTATAATTTACAATGTACTTTCTTATACATTCCGTCATTTGTTAAAGGCTGACCTGTTTATGTCATTTTAGTTTTACTGTGCAGAAAACCTTAAAAATTTCATTAAAATTTTTAACGAACATCACTTCACCTCTTTAGACCTCTCTTTCCTTACTCAAAGCACACTGAGGTAGAAAGGGCTGTGTCCTGAAACTCCCAAGGCCAGAATTTCAGTGCTGTTTCTGCTCCTTATCATCAGTATTACCCTTTTTCAGTCACTTCATCTCTGTGCTTCATTTTCCTGGCCTTCAAAACAAAGGTTTCCTAAGGTTTCATTTAGCTGTGTTAGCCTGTGATTCTCATGCAATGTGTCAGTTCCTTCTATGTTAAATATGCTCAGTTCCTGTGAGTCACTGCAATGTCAACAAACATCAGTGCCCTTGCAGTGTGTCTGCAAACATCATCCCTCAAATGCATCTTAGCAAGTTCACAGCAGAACAGGACTGTATTTTATTTTGTCCTGACAATCATAAGCACTGGGCAGTTTCATTCATTTTTCCAGAAACTTTAAACCTTTCCCAGTTCTTCAGTGTCGACTCTCTTCCTACTCTAACCCCTTGACAGACTGTTGGCCACATTGCAGCAAAAGAACTTTATAAATAAATGCACAGCTATTAAGCATTCTGCAAGAGGGCAACCTGCAGAACTCCAAGTTCAATAAACAGTGTCTCAAATAAACACTTCCCAGTGAGTGTGGAGAAATAGGGGGCAAGAGGAGTTGAAGTCCCCAATTCCCTTCAAGGAGACCATTCCTTGAACAATTATTTAAAAAAATATGTTTTTCATTTGACCCTCACACTAAACCCTGTTCTTCTTAGTAAGAGCTATAGTGCTTTTAATAAAATGAGTTCTTCATAGAACACAGTTTGGTTAATTCCTGGGTTGCTTCATCTGAGGTCTGCTTTGGATCAGGCTTGCTAACCTTGCCAAGTTTTTAGGGCTTCCAGTAGTCTTTGTCAAACCAGGAGTTAGGAAAAGAATAATATTTATTGAGGAACAGCCATGGTGTGATTAAAGCCAATTATATCAAGTAGCCTACAGCAACCTTATAAGCTCTCTCATCTTTATTGTACCAAATGAGAAGAGTGTCTTGAAGAGATTAAATGAGTTACCCTAGGTCACACAACTAGACAGATCTGCCTGACAAAAATCTATGCTCTTTCTACTGTACCATGGCTGTCCAGATCTGGGGAATTCTGGGTAAGTTTCAGTCTACCTTCATTCTGTTGCTATAGAGTCATATATTCATTCAACAAACATTTATTGAATGTCCATTATATGTCAATGTATTAGTCTGTTCTGGCTGCTATAACAAGACACTGCTATAACTTGGTGGTTTATAAACAAAGGAAATTTACTTCTCACAGTCTGGAGGCTAGAAGTCTGGCACCCTGGTGCCAGAACCAAATCTTTGTATGCTCACATAGCAGAGAACAGAGCAGAAGAAGAAAGCTCTTTTGAGACTCCTGCAGGGGCACTGATTCCATTCATGGGAACTTCACCCTTAGGACCTCATTTAATCTTAATTATATCTCAAAGTCCTCACCTCCTAGTAACATCACATTGTGGACGTTGGGTTTTAACACTGGCAGATGGACACTAACATTCAGTTCATAACAGTCAAGAACAATACTATGTTTTGAAAATTCATCATTGAGTGAAAAAGAAAAAGTTACTCCATCTGTTGGAGCTTCACTTCCAGTGGGTGAGACAGATAATAACAAAATAAGTAAAATATCTAGTGTGGGAGTGGTGATACAAGTTAAGAACTGTGGGATAAATTGACAAAGGAGCTCGGTTTGAGACATGGTTAATTTTAAAATGTCTTTTTAACAACCAAATGAAGGATGAACTGGAGGACAGCTGGCTATAAGGTTCCGGAGTTCAAGGGAGAGGTGAATGAAAATGTTTCATTATCAAAAAGAAAGTCAGAGGAGAAATTCTAGGATTTTTTTATTTGTATTTCAATAGCCTCCAGTGCTGACCCTGCCAACAAAGTCTGAGCAAGTGCAAAGACTCGAGGGCAAGAGAAACTATGTGTTTGAGGAACTAAAATATGCTAAATATAGCTGGAGTGTGGGATATGAGGGGGAAATAGAAAAAGAAGAGACTGGAGAAGTAAACAGAGACAGGATGGAAAGGATCATAAGGAGCTTAGACTTTATTCAGAGAAGAATGGGATGTCCAGGGAAGAGTTTAAAGGAGAGATGGCATACACTTTAGAGGCAGGATTCTGGCTGCAGTGAAGACTGAATTGAGGGTGAGACTGAAGGTGGGAGGCCCACCCAGAATCTGCTGCAGGAGTCCAAGTGAGATCCATGGCCTTAACCAGGCAATGGCAAAAGACGGAGGAAAGTGAGTGGGGTCCAGTCAGGTTTGGCTGTAGAATCAGCAGGGTTTGGTGGTTGATTAGGAAGGACTGGTGGACAAGAGTAGGAAGGGAATTGAGGAGGCCCAGGTTTGGGGCCTGGACTTTGGAGTGCATGGCAGTGCCACTTACCAATATGGAGAGTCAGGAAGAGAAGCCGATTTGGAAAAGCTGAAGGTGAGTTTCGTTTTGCATAGAGTTGTCAACATAAAAAGTGTCCTAAAAGAACTTTTTTAAAGAATTTATTTGAGCCAAACTGATAACATACAAGGGGAGGTCTCCCCCAAAATGGAACTTACTTATGAAAAATTGTGTATTTACTCTTATATGTTTAAACCTCAGTCACTTTCAAAGTACTCTTCATTTGATGCAATACACCTATCGAGACTTTTTTTCACTGCTTAAAACTTTTTTTTTTGCTTAAAACATTTTTGAACTCATTGATTTTGATGCCTTTTAGTGCTTCTGTCGCTTGTTTGTTTGTTTAACCTCTTCCACATTGGCAAAACATTTCCTTTGAGGCCTTTTTCATCCAGGGAAACAAACAAAAAGTCATTTGGGGGGAGATCACTGAATAAGGAGGGTGGGAGACAGGGGTCATGCTGTTTTGGGTCAAAATTTGCTGAATACTCAGCGAGGTGTGGTCAGGTGCACTTGTAAATCCCTCATCATGAAACAGACAAACACATTGAAAGCGTCTCCAAAAAAATTCACTGAAGCCGAATGCAGCCTCTCACAGTAACGCCAGCTGGCACACTGATACAGATGAGTTTCTAGAACACTCACCTAGTGGGGAAAGCCTGTACTACAAGGGGCCCACCCTCCAGAAGATAATTCCTGTTTTGGGGGGCATCTCCCGTCATATGCTAAGGAGTAAGATCTCAAATGCTCTGGACAATAATAGTTTTGCAGCTTATTCTATGCATTTGAAATTAAGGAGAGGACATAAAGATCACACAAAGGTGGGAGAAAGCAAGGGAGAGATTGGATAACGGGACAGTTAATGAGTTTTTGAGCTCTCCTGAGGGTCATTACCTTTTAGAAGGAGGGGTTTGAAAAGAGCTATTTTAAAGAGACATTAACCTAAATGCACAGAAGTAATGAACAGGGCTTGCTTAAGACAAAGATAAACCTCTTACTAAAAAGTTATATGCCTGAGGTGTGACTACCCACCATGACCTGCCCAGTCCATATGATCAGATCACCCTGTGAGATTACTTTCCATAGAACCCCTTTTTCATCCACACAGTTGACCCTTAAACAACATAGGGATTAGAAGCACTGACCCCCACCCCCAGCAGTCAAAAATTTGTGTCTATAACATTTAACTTCCCCAAAACTTAACTATAGTTGTTTCTTCACATCCGCAGATTCAGCCAACCATATATGAAAAACAGTATTTTCAATCTTTGGTTGAGAATCTGTGCTTGGCCATCAGTGGTTGGGAAACTGCTGTTGGGAAGGCAAAAATACTGTCTTCCATCCTGATCTGTTGACTCCGCAGATGGGCACCCATGATAGGAAGGGCTGCCTGTATTTATTTTAAAATTCTGGTATAAGTGGACTTCCTCAGTTCAAACCGTGTTTTTCAAAGGTCAAATGTATGTGTTCCAGGTGGCTGCTCCAAAAAAAAAATCCAGATAAGCAGTTGAGTGTGTGGATCTGAAATTTAAAGGCAAAATCTGAACTGCACATATTTGGAATACACCCCCCAGAAAATGGATGGTGTCATGCAGGGCTAGTGTAGAACATACAAAGTTAAGAGCCCAGAACCTTAAGGAGCCTTGCATGATTCACTTGCAATACCTAATTGATTATTTTAACAACTCCTGAGCTGTATTAGCGTTTCTGTTTTCTCCAGAGTCAATGGATTAAACAGGCATTGGCATTTTCCAGCTCCCAGCCTTGGGAGCATCATTTGTGTAGCATTTGGGACCCTTTGTCAAGACCACTGACATGGAGTTATAGATTTATCACACAAGGAACACCCGCTGCTTGAAGGCACGTGGAGTAAGTTTGAGTCCTGTCACGATGCCTTTCCTTAATGCCAGAATTATGCAATCTCTACACAGATTAAAATAAGAAAGTCCCCGATTTTAACAATTTTTGAGGCAAGGATATTTGGACTGTCACTGCAGTTTAGACTGAGAACCAGAAAAGTTATGAACGTGGTAGAAGTCAAGCTATAGAACCTCAGAGATCAGTCAAAATGTGGAGGTTTTAATACACAAAAAACAGTCTTTTGGTTTATTAGGGTGAAAAAAGTAATAAAATTTCCACATGTTTCTCCCAGTAAAGTAATTGGTCAGGAGAAAAGGTGGTCAGACAATAATTCTACAAGAAATATCATCAAATACAAACTATTCTGTTATTACTTTTTAGTACCATTTTATTGTAGGAGTTCATAAGAAGAAAGGGAAAATATTTCTATAGAGTCTTAAGAGAATCTTTCCATGTGGGCTGATCTCAAATACATAAAAGAATAGAGGCTTTTGAAAGGAACATTTTAAAATAATGGGTATTTTTTTCCTTTTGAAAAATTGTTATACAGTGTGATTTAAAAACATTTTAAATCCCTAAACAGAAATTCACTGAAATACAATAATTTTATTGTAGGATATACTGAATATAATATTTAACCCAGTGACTGCACATCAAAGAGAGGAAGATTATATGCTAGAATGGCACATGGCGTGCCTTCCATGATCTGCATGGCTGGCTGCCACAGAGTGCCTTCAGGAACAAGCTTGACACTTTCCAAGTCATTGTGAAAATATTCATATTCAGCTTAGCCATGAGATATCACCCCTACATTTATATAAGGGAGAAAAGAATGTCATTTTCCAAGTTTGTTTCCACAGCAACAATATTCCATGTTATTTTGTTGTTGTTGTTGTTGTTGTTTTTCTGTGTCTAAACATGAACAAGATTCTACTAGAGGGGGGATGGAATAAAATTTTTGCAAAATGCCAGTTAGGACCAGCTATAAGTGTGAAAGCTCCCATGATCATAGTCAACAAGTGTTTATTAGAAGCCTACCCTAGACCAGGAACTGTGCTAGACCCTGAAGATACAGGAATAAAGAAAACTCAGGTCTGCCCTCTAGATTACTGTACACTGGTAAGAGATAGCCAGGTTAAAAGATGAATATAATGCATTGTAATAGTATTATATGTGCTATAATAGAGCTGTACTTGATGTTTTAGGAGGGAGCAATTAACAGCCCAAAGAATTCATGGTTTTTGACATAGATTTTGCATAACTGGTGAGCTTTTGCCAAAAGACAGAGAGAAAGACAAAGAGAGACAGGAGACAATTAAGGCAATGAGAACTGTATGTGCAAAAACATACAAATAGAGGTATGAGAGCAATGTCATTGAGAAAAACACTTTGTGATGGCTGGAAGAGATACAGGGTGGAGGTTAGAAATGCAGGCTGGGGCTGCTGGGAAGGACCATATGTACCTGACCAAAATGTGAGGATTTGATCTTGTAGATGATGAGGATCCATAAAACCCACCAACGCAGAGACATGATCAGATCTATGCTATTAGAATATTCACATGAGCTACAGAGTAAACAATGGAGATAATTGGAATTACCAATGTTGGGGTTGGGGATGGAGGTAGAGACACTGATGTATATAAACTTCGGTTTCTGACAGATTACTCAGCAAAAGTTGGTTCCCTTTCTTTCACCTCCTCTTCCTTCTATTCCCAATCTTGTTTAACCCCACAGTGGGTAGTTGAGCTGGAGATAATCCTTTACTGGGATTTTGTAGATGAGGAATTCAGGCATTACAAGAAAAATAACTAGTCCAAGGCTCCAGTGGCAGGGCTAGAATTTGAACCTAGGTATTCCCACTCCAGAGGTCGGGTGTGTAATCATCACACTGTGCCACCTTGAGCTGCATGGGAGTTTTGTTGTAAGGATTAAATGAGAGGATGTGTGTCTCTTGCTGAAATGATGATACAGTTAAAACATTAAGTGATTCCTTATTCATCCCCCAATGTCTGTCCTCCTGTCATGACCTTAACCTGGTCACTTGCCATTTTTTGAGTCTCACATGGATCCTTGTACTTCGCAATGTACCTTCATCCCAAAGCTAAAATTACTTCCTACAGTCTTCAGGTTTTCTAATCCCAGGTCCAACACACACTCTCGCATGCCATAGCTGAACCTCTTCATACAGCCCCTAGTACCCTTTCCCCATTAAGTAAGTACCAAAAGTGGGATGCCACCTGGCTCCTGTTGAGCAGAGATCTTGCATGTTACAGAGGCACTAATCAATGTTGCTGAGATGCCATTCTACTTAAGTTGTCCCATCCAAAATTCTGAAACACTTAACCTCTAGTCTACTGGCTGTTCAGTGACTGCTTCAATTCTCCTTTACTTACTGGCTCAAATTTAAACTAAGAGACTCCTAGAGACTGAGTTAGTCTGTCTGAGCTGCTAGAATTTGGCAGTCAGCTGGAGCAGGAGCTCTGGCTCTGCTCTTGGGCCCACTAAAGCTGAAGTACACAGGGGAAGAGTTGAGAGATTGACTGTGCTGCCCTTAAACTTGGGTCCTGACTTTTATTCAGATTGGCCCTCAGGCTACACTTTCTGCCTTGGGATCTGAGAGCTATCCCCTGTCTGCTTCTAATAAGCTCTCCTTTTGAATTTATGTCATTTTCAATGAATTTCTGTTTCTTACAATCAGTTGATGACTCTGCTCTGCAACCATGGATGGTATTCTCGTGTATGAGTTTTATGTGTACTTGGTTGTAAATCCCATCAGAGCTAGGTTTTAAAAAATGTTAAGGAGAGAGATCAAATCCCTACTGAGATTCAGTATTGAAAGTGGATTTGTTTGCTCATAGCTTATAATAATGCTGTAAAAGAAGCTGTTTCTGTTGCCTCCTTTTTTTTTTTTCTTAACCCCCCAGGAAGTTCATGTCAAAGGTCTCTACTGAGCACGTGTCCATTTCTAGTTGGCTTATAGTATTTGGCCAGCCTTAGTCTAACCATTTTGCTGACTATGAGAACTAATGGTAATAACTAATTTTATAAGTCCTAAGAACAATGGCACTGGAGAACATAAATGTAGAGTAGGAGCCACCAATAAATTTTAAGATTTAGATAGTACATCTGTTTGTAATTGTCATAAGTCTGCATGAGTGCGTGCGTGCACACACACTCACACACACACATACAAATCAGGATTCCACAACACAAAATATACCACTTAACTTGAAAATATGTCCTTTTTGATTTTGACAGTGAGCTATGCCAGGTGGTCAATTTGAATGAGCATTTATCAGTGCAATGGGGTGTCAAAGAAGGCAGGAATCATTAGAAAGGTACTGTCTCTGGGAGGTTTTGCAATTTTCCAAATTTATTTTTATCTACAGAGACTCATGGGGCTTCACAATGACATATGTGTCCTATTTACTCCATCAGAACCAGGGTGGCCTGGCACAGATGCACCGAGAAGGGATGAGCTAAATCAGGCTAGAGGTGACTGCATTCTGAGGGGTCAGGACAGACTGTAACAAAGGGTCAGCACAAGGACATCATCTCATCCAAGGGGTGCAGATGAGGTAGGGGTGCCTGAACAGGGTGAAGTCCCTGAGTATTGCGAGGTCTCTGGAAATTGGCATCAACAAGGGACAACTCTGTCCTGCGCAGCCTGGCCAGGTCACATAAAGGTACAAGATTGGCAGGGGGATGGGTGTTCATCCTCAACAAGGGGAGGCTTTCTGTCAAGGATAAGTACCCAATTTTTAAGGGACATACCTTGGCTAGTTGCCCTCAGATATGTGAACATTGTGATTAAACTGAAAAGCTGTCATAAAGGGAAGTGGGAAGATTAACAGAGAATGCCCTTTAGCACTTTAATTTTGTAGAATTCAAAATATAAGAAAATGAATTTTCTGGCTGCTTGCCAAAGCAGATATAAATAAGTAGCTATTGAGGCTCTAATTTCCTGAGAATTTTAATAAAGTGAAATATTTATGGTTTAAAATTACCTCCGAAATTATACAGTGAAGAATAGTTTATGACTTCGGAGAACAAGAAGGAACTTGCAAATACTTGATGTTGGCAGATCAATTAAGTGGTAATATAGGCTACATTATAATTTTAATTACTATGAAATTAAAATATGGTAATGAGTATTAACATGACTTTATCCTTTCCAACTATCATTTAATTTATGGAACTTTTCTTGACTATTTTCTTAGTTCCTTGGTTATTTTTCTTACTCTGTGTGCTACTTTCAATTATACAATTTCCAGTGCATATTATTCAAGATGGCCACCAATTAAACGACTTCCTCTTCCCTTATCAATTAAGGATCTTGTAGGCTATTCTTGCTCATTTTAATCTAGTTTTTTTTCTGTCTCCCTGCATAAAATATATAGAGAATCAGAATAACTCTTTTTTTTAAGGTCTCTTTTTGGTTTTCAAGTGTCCATTTTTCCCAGTGATACAAAGACAACCCAAAGGTCAGCTCACCTTTTTCCAGGGCAGCCCTCCTCTAACATAACTGAGGAAAGGAGGGCATTTGTTCTTGGCCTCCATGTAGCAGCTCTTTGGACCAGCTGCCCCTCTCCTGCCTCTCCCATCTGTTGCTGCTTCAGGTCCTTTCCTTCCTCTCTTGCGATGCCACTACCCCACCCTGGCCTCAGTGGATGGATCACATTGCAAAGACTGTGTTCCCCCTTTCTACTCAAACCTCTCATTTCCAGCACCTCACTTTCAGAGCTCCACACTGGGATGGACAAAAATTACCTCAGTAAAGGAGAAGGAAATGTTTAATCGTGTGCCCAAAGTGACTCAGATTGTTATCCCTTCCCAGAGGTACCAGGTTACTCCTTTTATCTTGAGGTCAGCACTCCTCTCTGACCACCCAGATGACCCCTCTTTTTATGCAACTCCCTACCTGTAAAACTGTACCCGTTCCCTACAAGGTGGAGAGCTTTACCCTCTATCCGTAGCTGTTGATCTATCTCTAGAACCCATTTATTCCACCCAATGAGGTAGTTCCTGGGACATTTCCAAAATGCATTTTTTAAATAAAATCTGATTTATTCATCCAGAAACATCATAAAGACAGCAGGCAGGGTGGGTTGAGAGCAGGGTGCTGAAGCAATGGTTTCTGTACTGAAACTAACATCATTTCTTGCCCCGGCATGAAACAATGCCAGGACCAGGCACACATTCCTGTGTCTACAATAATCAATACTGAGATCAAGCAAACATAACTTAGTTGCTTCTTTCGGGAAATAACTCCTGCAAGGCAAGGGTGAGAATCAGCTAAACAGTTAAATTATCAAAACTAAGAGCATGTTTATTATAACTTACTTGAAAATCCTAACCTCATTGCACTCACCAGTCTAAAGCTATTGTGCCAAAAACAATACTCAGTCCTCACTAGTTCCTTGCCTTGTAAAATCACCCTATTCAGGCCTTGTTACATGCTTCAGTGGCTCCCTGTCAGCTACAGGATAAAGTAAAAGCTTTTATAAAGTAATCCTGGTTTATCTGTCCAGCCTCGATTCCATCACTTTCAACATTGCGCTTTATTCCAGAACCCTGAAGACTCTGTAACCAACCCCAATATACACAACCATACCAAGATGATTCACATCCCCATGTCTTCATTCATTTGTCCCATGTTTTGCACATCCTCCTTCTCTCCCTCTTGTTGTCTCAGTTAAGTTCTCCTCAACTGTTATTAGTCCGAGGCCCCTCTGGACCTCAGGTTGCATTAGATGCCCACCCTTCCGCTTTTCTCAGAGCTGCTCATGCTTACATTGGTACAGTCAGCTTATGCGTCCTGCCTTCTCAGCAGAGCTCTGGAGTGCTCGTACCTCACAGTTTAGTTACATGGGAATGTTCAGTTGATGTGTGTTGAACTGCACTGGATTTTGCCATCACAGTAATGGTGAATATTTTTCTCAGTGTATTGTTTGGCTTTTATTTAGGTTGTGTGGGTTTTTGACATTGAGTAGTTGTTATTTTTTATGGAGTCAAATTTATTGATCTTTGTGTGGTTTCTTTTATTGATTTTGAACTGAAAAAGTGACTGACTGGTTTTTAAGAGACCCTTCATGACTTGGCTGAGAAATTCTGCAACCTCGTTCTCCTCTCTGGGAATAGGAAACTCAGGTAAGGCAGAGAAACAGAGGAGATATCGTACCCATCTAGTCTCAGAAATTTATGGCTCTTTTCCTTTCCTTCTCAGGGAGGGATGGTAGATGGGTCAAAGGCACAAGTTATATTTTGTATCTTGGCTTTTATCATTTTCCTCAATATATGAAGACAGCTGCCTTCAAGTTAAGCTATTCCATTTGTCTTTAATCACCCCACTCCCAAAGAAAAAACAGTGTATACTGAAATGTTTTCAAATGAAAGAAGAACAACATTTGTTGTTTTACTCTTTTCTTACTTTATTTTCTAAACAAGTATAATACTCCATGGGCTGTGCTGGCCTGGCTCTGTTTTGCTTTTGACTTTTCTCAGTCTGAAATGTTGGCTCATACTCCAAGGGCCAGCTCAACTAGTATGGCCTTGATAAGCCCTTTTCTGACGAGTTCCTTCTCCTACTAAATCCCTCTTCTCCTCGTAGGTCTGTGCTTGTCTATGACATTACTTGAATGTAAGCAGCACAGGGTATTCCTTTGTTATTCAAATGTGAAGCACAGCAGATTCTCTGCCAGGCACAGGAGAAACAGTAGTGAGCACCGTAGGCCCCTGCTCTGCCCTCTTGGAACTTGTACTCTAGTAGAGGAGACAGACATTTAATAACAAATCACATATTTGATTACCATCGTGGAGAGTGCTACAGAGGAAAAATCTAGGAGGATAAAAGGATATATAATAGCAGAGTGAATTAAGGGGAGGTCAAGTAAAGCTTGTCTGGAAAATGATATTTTAAGTTGATACCTGAAGATTGAGGAGGTGTTAGCTAGGTAACGTGGAGGAGGGGGAGAGCAGGGCATGCCAGGCCAAGGAGTAGCATATGCAAAGTCCCTGAGGCATATCACCATATGGCTGGCTAAGAACATCACCTTGAGTAAGTAAAGAAAATACTATGCATTAGATAAAGAAAATATTGTATATAATAATATTTCTCTCCAACATTCTAACATGTTCAGCTCTTGAAAGTGGAAGCATCAAGAGTAAAATTAACTGTCAATTTACTAGGGAAGCAGAATATGATAATGATTAACAACATGGAATCCGACAGGGTTTAAATCTCAGCTTAACATTTACACTAGGTTTGTGACCCTGGGCAAGGTACTTGACCTCTCTGCATCTTACTTTCTTCATCTGCAAAACTGAATAATAATAATAATAATAAATAGTACTCACCTCATGGGGTAGTTGCAGGAATTAAATGAAATAAAATGTGAGAAGAAAAACGAAAACAGAAGACGTCTGAGGGCAGTCAAGGAAGGTCAGCGCTCATCATTTAGTGAAACCAGCATCTCATCTGTACATCTCGTCACTATCACGACATAAATAAATATGTATTTGAGTGTGAATTAACAGTACTAACAGCTATCAGGAACAGGGAAAGTATAGTTTTTCTTTTCTGCCTTCTGCCTAAGGAATTTTCCTCATGAGTATGTCTATATACAGCATCGTTGATGAAAAGTAGAGGAATGAAGATTTCCAAGTGGTAAAATCATATTTCAGTTTCACTTGTAATTACATACCTTCGTAGCTACTCTCATGAATTTCAAGCATCATTGCTCCTCTGTTTTCACTTTTAAATACCTATCGGTTTTGGAATCCTTTTGGCAATCTTCTACAACTTTTCAAACTGGGAAGCTTAATTAGAATCTGACTTCTTTCTATCAGCAATTTGCTTAAGTTTTGAAAAACATCATTAAAACAAAGGATGCAGTGAGTCTGCGAGAACATCAGGCTTTTGTTTCTCAGACAAGACCATGAGGAGGGAAGTGACTTGCAAATGATTAATAGACTTGATATTTAGACTTTCCTAGCTTTGGAACTTGCATCTAGTTTGGAGAAAGATTAGACTATTGCTGCAAGTTTTCTTTTTTCCACCTCACATTTCTGCACTGGATTGACTAGCCCACCAGCCTTTCATCTCATCCACAGATCTAGGCAGGAGGCAAACTTACATAGAAATACTTGAGGGTGATCCTGGTTAGAATACAAGAGTAATCATTAATTCATTTTTTCCCATTTCACCTCGAACAAAGACAGGCACTTGGGCTATCCATCCCCCAGGTCAGCCATGGTAAGGATGTGTGTGGAGCAGGTGGCTGAGGCTGCCTGAATCAGGGAGGTAGGCAGGAAGGAAAATGTGGTTAAATCACCAAACCTACTGGTGTTGAGCTTCTGATTTGGAGAGTTATTATTTTATTGACTTTATGGGTTTTTTTGGTAACAGCTTTGTTTATTGAGATAGAATTCACATACTATACAATTCACCCAATTACTAATAATTTTTACATTTAGAGTTATGCAGCCATCACCATAATCAATTTTACAACATTTTTATTATTCCCCAAAGAAATCCTGTACCCTGTTGTTATCAGCACCACTCCAACACCCTCATCCTCCTAGCCTAGGTAATGATGAATATACTTTCAGTCTCTACAGATTTGCCTAGTCTACCCATTTCATATAAATTAAGTCATACAATATGTGGATTTTTGTGACTGGCTTCTTTCACTTAGCATAATGTTTTCGGGGTTCATCCATGTTGTATCATGTATCAGTACTTCATTCCTTTTTATCGCTGAATGATATTCTATTGTATGGACATACCATATTTGTTTATTCATCTTTTCATTGGTGGACAGTTGGATTGTTTCCACTGTTTGGCTATTATGAATAATGCTGCTATGAATGATCATGTACCAGTTTTTGTGTGTTTTCATTTCTCTTGGCCACATAATTAGGAGTTGAATTGCTGGGTCAAATTTTCTTGATGTTTTAACTTAAATACCTTATACCAAATTAAGCTAAATGACAGCATTTAGTAAATAATAAAGCACTTATAAAAATAAGGCTTAATTATAACTGTCTTCTAGAATATTTAATCTCCTAATTTATTCCAGTAATGTTGAATCAGTTTCATTATGCACTTTGCACTGTGCTATGTACTGGGGATAAAAATTCAAAGAGAACTAAGACAAGGCCCCTAATGTAGAGGGACTTACTCTTTATAAAAATAACTAACATGTTTTGCATCCTTATCCTGTGCCAATGATGATACTAAATGTCTTGTGTAGGCTAAATCCTTGTCTACTACTATCACCCTATGAGATAGGTGCTATTATTGTCCTCATTTTGTAGAGAACTTTCATTACCTGCCCAAAGTCTTGCAGCTGGTAAGTGGCAAAGTTGGGCGATCTTTTTTTTCTTTTAATTGTTGTTCTATAACAGTTGTCCTTTATTTTGGGCGGTGGGGGGAGGGATCATTATCACTTTACCACTCTCCCAGGCTGCTTCTCTAGCAACAGCATAGCACAAGAGTTAAGAGTGTGTCATTTGAAGTTAGACGTCCTGGGTTTGACTGCTGCCTCCCATACTCTACATGAACCACATTTTCCATGACTCCAATGTCTAATCTGTAAAGAGGGGTTAAATCCAGGGACCTATATCATAGAGTTGTTGCAAGCATTAAATGAAGCAAACATATATCAGGTGCTTGACATGTAGTTAGTGCTCAGTAAATATTAGCTATTGTTATTATCCACTGTAAACTCTACAAGCAAAACATTACAAGGACATGTGATATGTAAAGGCTGTCAAGTGCGATTTAGCTCTGCTGGAAAGGGAAAGAGTCAGGCTAAACTGCAGAGAAGCTAAGCCTTGTTTCTCCTTTTACCTGAATTCTATTTGTTGATATTAACAACTGACATCTTAACAGGTGATTTCTGTTTATCTCCTCTCCATCTCCAGCACTGCTGGGGAGCCTAATGCAGGAACTCGATCTGTATTCTCTAAGTGTCTCATGTCTCATCACGAAAGGGACTGGTCCAGCGTTGTTTTGAGGGGGTTTGGAAGCAGACACCCAGGAGATGGGGGAAGCAGCAAAGGGTTCAACCCAGGCATCCACAGAGGTGTCAGCCAGGCAAGATCTGCTCCTCTGCAGGCTCTGGCAGGGAGGGGAAAAGGCAAAATGGTTATGCAAGGGACAATCTCATAGAAATGAGTGAGACAGTTAAACATAGATGTTTTCTGTCCTCAATAACTTGGGGGAGTTGCTGTTGCCTTTGGGTCAGCTTGACATGGGATTGGGGAGGCTGAGGGTTCAATGTGACTTGTCACACTAAGTACACTTGTCTCCCACAGCAACGGGTTACTGGGCAGCGGGAGACGGCAGAGCTGGGAAAGCATTCAGGGGAACGGTCAACAGGGAGCACTTCTTTGCATATTTATCCGGCCGAGATTTGACTGATGGTTTGAGAATGTCTTGAGTGGTCATCAGCATTCCTGGCTGCTCTTGGAGATGAGGTTGCTCCCGAGTGAAGAAGAATCAAGATTAGCTTCTTGCTACTTGTTACAGAAAAGTCAGACATCCAGGGGACCCAACCATGGAGAAGGCAAAGTCCAAAATGAGTATGAGTTTATGGATACACATATTCAAATACACACCATAGTGACTCTGCTGTGAGTTCCTCATAGTTAATACTTAATACATATTTATTCCCTCTCTCCGTACTGTCCCTAAAGAACTTCTCTTAAAGATCTGTATGTATCATAACTACTTGCTCACATCTGTCTCTACCCACCAGTTTGTTGATTTGCAGGATAACAGGTACCATGTGTTATTCTCTTAGTATTCCCAAAGTGATGTAGCACAGAATCTGGGCAATGGTACAGGCTGCAAAAAAAAAACTGAATAGAATGTTAAGGGTGTATATAACCTTTAGTCTGGAATTCTATTTAATTTAATTATCACATCAAACCTGTGTGGTGGGTTTTATTATTTCTATTTTAACAGATGAGGAAACTGAGGTTCAGGAAGGTTAAGCAAACTGTCCAAGGTCATATGGTTGGTGGAGCTAGAATTGAAATTCATGTTAAACATCTGATGGGTGACTAAGACTTACATAAAAATCAATCTCCCTATTATCACATTAGGACACTAACTAGAATGACTGAAAAAAAAAGATGCCTGAAGCTTCCAAGAAGTTCAATATCACCAAGGAGCTTATGTTAATTGCCTTCAGGCCCATGGCACTGAGCTTAGTGCTGTGAAAGGTAATCCACACAGATGGTACAGCTCTCAAGTTGATTATTAAAAATAAAAACTTATATGTAAAATATAATTAAGTATAAGAGGAAGATTAGCGCCAGAGTGAACTTGAACCAACCTGGATATGGACCAAATGGATGAGCTTCCTAAGAACAAGGACTGAGTCTTTTTAATCATTATCATCCCAGAATCCTGCACAGGCTGGGCACAAAGCTGGTACCCAATAAGTGCTGCTGAGATGAATTCCATTTTAAGTATAAAGACTATGTAACCATCAAATCTTAAATACAAAATATCCATCAATAGGATTAGAGTCAAAATGCATGCATCCTTCCTAGCTGGCTTCCCACTTCTGCATCAGGATTCCTCTGCAGGACTTGCAGGGTGTTCACTTCATGGGGATTGAGATACAAGTCATGGATAAGTCATCTCAACTGGTGTATCCTTGGGGTTAGAGTTGCAGCTCTGGCTGCAGGCACAGGATGGGCATGTCAAGGGCCAGAAGGGTCAAAGTAATTTATCATAGCATTAAAACCATCTCTTCCCTTCTATCCTGGAAGCAGTCTGGGGGTGCGGAGAGAGCACCAGAGAGATGAGTAGAAGACAGGGATGGAGGCAGACACTATTAGCAGAGCCCAGGGGGTGCCTCAGAGTCCATGGAGCAGCCATGGGAGGTTGATGCTGAGACCCAGAACTTGGGGCTACAACCAGACTAAGTGCTACTGCAGATGGGATTGGTTGTGGGTACAAGATGGGAGCAGACATGCTGGAGGGGAGCCTGAGGCCTAGCTGTGCAGAGGAGGACTGGTACAGAGATGGGGCAGTGGGCTGGGAAAGGCATGCATGTACATTCAGCAAGGCACCATGGCTTGAGGGTAGGCTGTGTGGGTGGCATGCTAGGGAGTATGAGAGAGTATGATGGGAACAGAGACAAGAATGAGCTCCAGGATTCAGTCTAAAGGGGAACACAGACAGATATAGCCAACAGTCATTCTCTGTGACAAGTGGGAAAAATAAAAATGGAATAAAGATTTACAGTGATTTTTAAAAGGGCAGATAAAAAGGTTTACTGAAAGTTAGTATGTGCCAACTGTTGAGAAGTTGTGGGTTCAAATTCTAATTGCCCTTTATAAGGCATATAACATAGCATAAGTCATGGAGTCCTATCTAAGCTTCAGTTGCCTCATCTATAAAATGGGTGTAACACCTACTTTCCAAAATTTTATACTGATTGAAATGAGATGTACTCAAAGTGTTTAGCACATGGCCTAGCACAGTAACACTCACTGAATATTAGTTGCTATTACAGCTCCTACTATTTCAGCTCCTATTTGCCAGGCACTGTGCTAAGAGCTTTGGTCTATGCTATTTAATTATTACATACATTTTGCTAGCCAGTTGTTTTTATCTTGAAAATTTAATAAATGAACAAATGGAATCTCTGAATGTTTAAATAATGCAGTTAGCATATAGCAGCTCTAGGACTCATCTCCAGGCATGACCAGTTTTAGACATTCTACTCATTATCCTGCTGCTTCATTATTCTAAATATATATAATTGGTACATATGGCAACTGCCTGGGTTAGTGCTTCGGTAATAATAATTATAACAAGAGCAATTATAAATATATTATTGTATATAATAATACATACATTTATAATTATTATTATATTTATAGCAATTATTATTAATAATCTTTATTATCATAGTATTTGTATGTCAGGCACTAAACTAGGTGCTTTTTATACACTAGCTCACTTAATCTGTATAATAATCCTATGAATCCAGAGAAGGAAAACTCTGACTCCAAAAAACCTCCGCTGCCTTGCGGCATACCTCTTCAGGGGAAAGGCTAAGGGAGTAAACCCCGACAGAAAATCCGGAGCCGGGGTCCCTAAGGCGGTTTGACGTTATAGTCAACACCGGCAACTCCTGCGGCGCACCTGAAGCCAAGCTGTATTGACTCCGTCTTTCCCTTGGACCCTTCAGCTGCGAAGAGAGGGGGGGTCTGCTGCATGGGCAACAGCAGACCCTCCATATCACCCTGCCCAGGCTCTGTAGCTTCAGCTTCACTGGAGAGGACACTCCAGCGTCATCGCAAGATGTCGATTCAACATGGGAGGAGACAGATACCGTGTCACTCCCGAGTCGGACTGCACAGCCATTCTCGGCGGTGCAGATAGACTCTTAAGAAGCTACACCATCGTCTCTCGAGACGGACGGCTGCCGACGAATCCTATGAATCAGAAACTATTGATGTCTCCATTTTACAGATGACATTAAGCGACTGCCCAGGATTATATGCCTACTAAGTGGTAGATTTATGCTTTAAACTGGAGAGAGGGGGGTGAGGTGGTGGGGCTTGACTTCAGATGCTGTGCATTTTGTACTACTCAAAGTTAGTGGAGGAGTTTTTTCATCTTATTCTCTCATTTTTTCCCTCTTCCTCACCCTTTTTTTTCTCCTTTCTTCTCATTGGTGTCTCAAGGTCACTTATTCCCCATTTTCATAATCAAGTTATAGTCACCCAAAGGGAACACAAATTTGGGAAAATAGCATTTAATCTCACTAGTAATCAAAGAAATGCAAATGCAAATGAAAATGGCATTAAGTGAGGCAAAATTTTTTAAATGAGAAAATCCAAGTCCCCAGGGAAGCAGGTCCCATTTCCATTGACAATGTCAGCTGGCACCATCCTTTTTGACTGGAATTTGCTCTATGTAGTAACAGCCACAGGGGCAATTCTATTAACAGTCATTTACTCATTTAACACACAGCGATGTATAGAGCGGCTTGGGAATTTATCATAATGCCACGATGGAAATTAGTTTCTTCTCATGGGAATTCCACTTAAGAAGGGGTTGCGTGTTGCTATTTATTCTTCCCTGAACCAGCTGTCGGTTCACATGACTCCCCTAGGGCTAGCTGGCAGAGGCCAGCTCTGCTTCAGGCTGTACGCATTACCCCAGCCCACAGGACACTGTGTCTGGGGCTCAGAGGAACCATGGGCTCATTTGTCTACCAGGATGCTACTTAGGTGAAACGTAGGCCCTTCCTGATGTGGCAAACAACATAAGGAAACTCCAGCTTCTCATTTTTTTTAAATTGAGCTATAATTTTTTAAGATTCTAATTGTCAGCTTTACTGAGGTATAATTGACATAACATTGTGTATGTTTAAGGTGTCAGTGTGTTGATTTGACATACTTATATATTGCAAAGTGGTTGCCACTCACTACCTTATTAACAGGCCTCCTACCTCTCTGCAGTTGAACATCTTGACTTTGTCATAATGATTCTGTGGACAAAAAAGGGGCCACATACTGAAACTGACAAGCTCAGGGGAGGCCTTCGTGGAGGCCTCACAAACTCAAAGACTGAAAGTACCCACATAGGATGGTCTGAACATAAAAATTCCTAACTAAAAGCAAGTCATAGCAGGTAGCCATGTCCTAGGCTGGTACCTTCTTTGAAAAGGGTCAATCTTTACCTTAACTGAGTCTGTGTGTTGTCTTTTTGCATCATTGATAATGTACGTAGGAAATGTCAGAGTAACCCCTCTTTCCCAGGCCCCTCAGGGCACAATCCCCATCAGAGCATAAGACCACAGAACCCCTCTTTGTTATCCTGTCCCCCCACACTATCTCTATGTGCTGTAAACGTTAATTGTTAACTACCCTATACTCACCAATGTAAAGGAAGTATTTGTCTCTTCATTTACTTTATCCAGTCTCAGAGATTTCTCTGCTTTGCTTTCTCCTGCCTCCCTGATCTACCACCAATGAATTTTATGTAACCTTCCTTATGCCTCTTCCTTTTATTTTAACATATAAAATAAGGTGTAAAACTGCCATTCACCAGAGCATTTTCTCAATCTGTTGAAATTTTGCTTCCTGGCAATTGTTGTCAGTTTGGCTCAAATAAACTCATGAAAATTCTTACAGGTTTGCACGTTTATTACATCGACAGTTCATATCTCTTCATTCCCCTGCCTATCCCCAACGCTCCTGCCTCCAGGACACTGGTTTCTCCTTAACATCCTGCGCCAGCACTCTGCCAACCATTTAATTCCAAAGACTCTCATCACCCCAGCCAGGATCCCATCCCCTTCCGGCAGCTGGGGGTCCCGAGCAATGAATCTGTGGTCATGATCTTTCCGGGTAGCCTCCCTGACTCTGGTCAGCTCCACTCCTGGTGCCCTCCAGGTCTTGGGCAGCGCACGTTTAAATCTGAGGACTGTTAGCTCTGGCTGGTGTGGGGGCGGGGGTGTGAAGGCGGTCAGGAAGCACAGCACGGAGTATTCTTCTGCACCCTCCATTGCCTGCTATTGATTGTCTCCTGCCCTCGCTCTTCCACTGCCCCATAAAGCAGCCACAGTAGTAAAGCTGTCAGGACGTCTTCGAAAAGAAAGATGTGCGGAAGGGAAATGCTATTAGTGCCTCTTAAACAAAGAGGGACAGGGTGGCTCTGAGTGGAGGATGGATTTGTAGTGAGATCCATCCAGGGTGTGGCTGCTGATGTTCCCAGAGATGAGGCAAGCGCCGTGGGCTAATTCTTTCCCCCAGCTAGGAGCACAACTCACGTGGGAGCCGCTGGGCTGCTTCAGTGTCCCAAGGGGAGGCTAAGCACTTACCTGGCAGGGAGTCCCACAGGTCAACGTATCTCAAAGTTTCTGCCCCTCCTTGCATTTCACCCTGCAATATTTATAAGAAATATATAATTGGCCACTGAGATGACCAAAATACGTTTTTACATACATACATTTGGATCTTTGTCCCCATGTCCTGGCTCATAGCTCCCCCACACTTTTGGAATTTCCTAAGTATTAGGAGAGCTAAGGTGTATTGTTAGCATTAAGGGAGAGACTGTGGAAAGCATCTGAGGGTAAGGGCTGGTTGCCGGTGGGATCAACCCCGTGTGATTAGAGGCTTTGAACTTCCACTCCTACCTCCAGGAAGGGGAGGGGTGCTGAAGATTGAGTTCAATCGCCGATGGTCAATAATTTAATCAATCGTGCTTATGTAATAAAGCCTTCATGAAAAACTCAGAAGGACTGAGTTCAGAGAGCTTCTGGGTTGGTGAACACTTGGAGGTGCTGGGAAGGGGGCCCCTGGAGAACACGGAAGCTCCACACCCTTTCCCACACATTGCTCTTCCATCTCTTCCATCTGGCTCTTCAAGTTACCTCCTTTTCTAATAAACTGGTAATCTAGTAAGTAAAATGTTTCTCTGAGTTCTGTGAGCTGTTCTAGCAAATTAATCAAACCCAAGGAGGGGGTTGAGGAAACCTCTGATTTATAGCCAGTGGTTAGAAGCACAGGTAACAACCTGGACTTGCAACACGCATCTGCAGGGGGCAAGGGGCCAGTCTGGTAGGACTGAGCCCTTGACCTGTAGAATCTGATACTACCTCCAGGTAGACAGTGTCCAAATTGAGTTGAATTATTTTACACCAGCAAGGTGTTTGTTGCTGTGGGGTACAACACCCTCCACCTCCTACCGCCACTATGTTGAAAATTGAGTCTCAGAACACCAATTTATTTACATCCCCAGGCCAGAAAAGAGAGAAGCTCCAAGAAGTGAAGGTTTGCCTAACTCACAGATAGATTCTGTGCGTCATGAAAAACACTACTGTCCACTGGCAGTAGTTGCAGGATGTTGCAAAGATGTTTGCTCTGATCAAGATCCAGCTCAGTCACATGCTGGCTCTGTGGCTTCAGAAAAATTACACAAGCATTCTGAGCCTCAGTTTCTTTATTCTTCAAAATAGAGACACCAGTGTCTACTTGCAGGGCAACCGTAAATATAAAAGTTGAATCCTATAAAAGAATGTAGTCTAATGTCTTGTACATATGTGTTCAATAATGTTTCCTTTGCCTATTCTTCAATCATTGGCCAGAGCCCTTAACCCAACCTGTGCATGGCTTTCATATTCAAACAAGGGCTTATGGATCTGTTCTAGGATCCTCCTGGTTTAACAAAGCCCCTCTTATGGCTAAAAAACCATTCTTATACCTGAGTGTAAGTCAGAACACCATAGTGATTAAATCAGGAGGCCGATGGCCATTAGTAACGATGACCTCAGATAAGTGATATAATTTAGTTGTTCATCTTCATAACAATGTAGGATTTATAACAGTGCTGAGCATAGTGCCTGGCCTAGAGCAAGCATGTATGAGTGTGTGGTAGGCAGAATTCTTAAGATGGTCCCCAAGATTTCAATCCCCTGATTTGCTGGTCCTGTATAATTTCCTCCCCCAGAATGTGGTTGGGGCTTGTGAATAGGGTGGATTTCACACTAGTAAGTTACATGGCAAAGCTAAAGGGATTTTGCAGATGAAATTAAGGTCCCAAATGAGTTGATTTTGAGTTATTCATAAGGGACATTATTCTGGATGGGTCTGCCTCAATTAAGTAAAAACCTTTACAAGAGAGACTGGGTCCTTACTAAATGAAGAGATCCTTCTACTGGCATTTTATCTATTTATGTTTTATCTTCTCTCAAGGATGTTTTTTTTTCCCCCTTTGCTTTTAGAGAGAGAGAGAAAGTGAGAGAGAGAAACATTGATGTGAAAGAGCAACATCGATTGCTTGCTTCTCATTCACGCCCAGACCAGGGCTTATCGATCTGTTTAAGTCCCCTTTCCTTTCTTGTGCCTGGACCGGAGATCAGACATACAGCCTATGTATGCGCCCTGACTGGGAATCAAACCCCCTACCCTTTGAACATGGGAGGACGCTCCAACCAATTGAGCCACACTGGCCAGGAATCCTACTGGCATTTTAAAGAACACTGCTGGGTAGAAAAAGTGCAGGCTTGTTGCTGGACCTTTTGATTGGAAACAGAAAGAAAATGTACTGAGATATTAATCTGAAATATAAACATTTCCCTTCCCTCCATTTCTAAGAGTGGACCTTCTCCTGCTCAAACTAAACCTTTCTGATTCCTTGTCTCAGGGATGGAATGAACCCCAGAAGGGGAGAAAACAGAAGTTTTCTGCTCTTGGTCTAGGAGACAACCAGATAAGTAAAAGCCAGGCTACCCTCACCTCTGACTAGAGAGAGTCTCTGGGGTGGGGGAAAGGGAGCCAGAAGATAAAGAATAAATTCATCAACATTGTGGATCTCAGAAGAAGGAGCTTGTTTATCCTTCAATCAGGCAAGCTTGGGGCAGGGCAGATACTTGAGAAATGTTGGGGAAAATTGAGAGATGAAGATCCTTGTATTGTTTCCTGTGTGGAACCCAAAAAGCAGCAAGACCTCAGAAATGAAATGGCTTCATTGGGAATGGAGAGAATCTTAACAGCCCCACAGAGATTCCTTCAGCCCAGTGGAGACTTACAGCAGTAGAATAATTGAGTGCACTACAGAGGGACAAAAAATGTAGCTGAGAGGTGGTCAGACCCCAAGGGGACTGCATGGACCCTCCATAGAAGAGCCAGCACATTCCACAAATACTCTCATGGATAGAAAATCCAGAGAAGATAATGCTTCCCCAACCCCAGAATCTTGATGGAACTTTCAGGAAGCAGGGAAAGGGAGGCAACTAAAATTTAAATTTGAATTTCTACCATTCAACAAGAAGGGGTGGAGGGTTTTCAAAAAAAATTGCGCTGAGTTCAGCCAAACTGAGTTTTGTCACTGAGGTTTATATCCATTGAACAGCTAGCCTCCTTCTGGGAGACCCAGCAAGAAGTGAAAGATAGGTGTGCAGGAGGAAGGGAACTGGTAGCTCATTACTGCGTTATAGGAAGGGTCCCAGAAAATTGTGCTCCTCTGACACCTCCCCTTCTTTTACACCCTCTCCATTGCCGCTGCATGACTTGCTTACACCAAGGGGTGTTAACAAACATGAGACCAGCTGAGGCATGAGCTTGCACATTGGCACTTGTCCTCTCTCTTGCTGCTTTTGGAACCAAGTGAAGAAGCCCGGGCTAGCCTTCTGGAGATATGTGCGTCGCCCAGCCAACAGCCAGCACCATGTGAGTGAATCCATTTCGGACCATTCAGTCACAGAATGTTGCTGCCAGATGACTTTAGCTGCACAAGTCATCTTTACCAATTTTCTTTCCCATGGAATCATGAGTAGTTAAAGTGGTTGTTGTCGTAGACTGCCATATTATGCAGTGGTTTGTTACACAGCAAAAAATCACCAACACGAGGGGCACACAGGGAAAATATCTCTGAGATCTGGGAAATTGAGCTCCCCGGCAGGAGAGCTCAGCACACATGAATTAGCCAATGACCTGTCATAACTGTGCATTTTGAACCAGAAACTTATACTTCATTTGATTTCCCACAGTGACCCTGTAAAGTGAGATTTATTAGCGGTAACTCAGGCCAAAAGATTGTGTTAAAGCTCCTAGATTTTTCACTGAGTCCAACTTGCGTTTTAATAATGTGCCCGAACTCTGATACTCCACAGTAGCACTTACTTTGAGGGTGGAACACAGCATGTTCAATAGTTAAGGCCCCTTTCCCTTCCTGTTCTCTTTCATATCCAGTCCCAAACCTGCAGCCTACCTACCACAAGTCCCCTTCTTCTCCCAAAACAAACAGGAGAGTTGGAGGGAAGAGAGAGGGAGGGGAGCAAGCCTTTGTAACACCCCTGAGTGAGAGCTGAAAATCACCATGGAGCTCAGTGGTCCCATATGAGACAAAAGCATTCAATTCCCCTCTGTTTGGACAGCTGAGACTGGCCCCTTCTCTCCCCAGCATGCATGCCAGGAGACCCAGGCTGAATTCTAATTCCAGGCAGTAAAAAGGAGCTTCTCAGGAAAGGTTTTCAACAGCAAATAGGTGAACATTCTCTAATCATCCCATATTGTCTTGAAGGAATACTTCAGAAAATTTTTGGCTCTATTTTCTGTCACTCCTAATTTTTTATCCCATCATATTGAGAAAGCAGAGAGATATAAAAGCTGAGTACGTGTAAACAAGGAAGGGAAGAAAAAGACTTTAAAGAAATTATTTAATTCACCAAGTTTTAGTTGGGAACATTCTCTTGGGTCTTTAAGCCACACAAAAGGTAGATCTCTGTTAAGAAGTCCTTTCTCCGGAGCAGTTCTGACCCAGCCTTTTGCCCTTAGAAGATGCTGCAGCATTTAAGGCATCGGAGACCATGAGACAGCACATGGCAACCTCTGTCGCTATGCTTCCCCCAGAAATGCTGGATCTTCTGCCCTATCCTAAACTCAGAGAAATGATTGCATGTGCAGATTTGATGGAGAATTCTAGCTCTCTGACTCACAGAGGATAGCCATGGGCCTGTGCTCCCGCCTCCGTAAAACACAGATAATATCACATACCTTGCTGTGTAGTTGTAAGGTTGAAATGCAATTCTATACAGGGGTGAGAAAAAGTAGGTTTACACTTGTGAGTAGGCAAAACAGAGTTTATTCTTATTTGCTTTTCCATACCAACAACTGTAAACCTACTTTTGCCCACCCTGTATATAAGTTTCTGGCATGGTTTCTGCACATCTTAGGTGCTCCTGGCACTGGCCCTCATAGTAGGTGTTCGGTGAGCACCAATTCTTAATCTTTCCACGTGTGTATTTATTGGAGGGCTGAATGGACAATAAGTTATCATTTTTATTTTGTCCAAAAAGGCAGGAGCTCTTTATTTTGCTAACAGAGGCAAAACCTCTTCGTTCTTCATTTTTAAAAAAGAAATCCTGGCCAGTGTGGCTCAGTTGGTTGGAGCATCATCCCATACACGAAAAGATTTTGAAGCGATCCTTGGTCAGGGCTCATACCTAAGTTGTAGGTTCATTTCCCCCTTCTCCACCCCTCATCGGGCACCTAGGAGAGGCAACCAATCAATGTTCCTATCTTTCTCTTTCTTTCTCCCTTCCTCTCTCTCTCTCTCTAAAAAGCAATGAAAAATAATGTCCTCAGGTGAGAATTAAAAAACAAAACAAAACATCTTTCCTAAGGCTCCTTTGCTAAATTGGAAAATCTGATCAACCCCTCTAGGGTGGATCAGTTGATTGCCTACCCAGCATCCTTTCTCCCCCCCACCTCCCCCACTCCTTTTTATTTCCTTCTGCTTTATAGACTCCTGACTGACTGCATACAGATACTCATGCTCCTCCCTGGCCATGGGCTTCAAGGAAAGTATCCCCTGCCCCAGCTCCAAGGAAAGATTCTAATTTGTCCAAGCCAGGGTTTCTCAACCTCAGAGCTACTGATGTTCTGAATCAGATACTTCTTTCCTGTGGTAGGAGCTGTCCTATTTATTGTAGGACAGTTTAGCAGCATCCCTGGCCTCTACCTACTAGATGCCCTTTTCAGTCATGACAATCAAATGTATCTCTAGACATTGCCAATATCCCCTGGTGGGAGGGTACAAAAATCACGCCCTATGGAGAACCATCAATCTAAGCAAATCATAGTGACCCTATTACAACCCTGCTGGTGATTAATTTAGATGTTGGCGTGTGATGCATTTCTGGCCAATAGAGCTGAGGAAAAGCTTGCTGAGGCTTCTGTAAAAGGTTTCCTCACTCTTAAGAAGAGACTCCAGGAGTAGACAGATCCCTTTCCTTCCATTGGACATTTTAGGATCTGATTATAATGACCAGAATTGTAAGCACTGTCTTGCAACCATGGAAAACTAGCCTGAAGACAAAGTCAATTCATCAAAAGATAGACTGAACCTCAACCTTTGATGTTGTCATTGTGCCCCTGGGTTAGCCAAGCCTGGAGCTCACTTTCTGCTGTGAGAGATCATTCATTTATACATTCAAACATTAGTTACTGGATGCTTACTATGCACCAGCTACTGTCCTAGAAACTGGGGCCAGATTGGGAGCAAAATAGCCATATTTCCTGTAATTATGATACTTGCATTTCAGTAAACTTAGTGCTTAAACCACTTTGAGAAGATTTTCTGTTACTTGTTGTCAAAAGCAACTAAACAATGCAACTACCAAATGCTAAAAAGCTCTCCGCATCAATTGGGCCTTAACTGATATCTAGGAGATTTGTTCTTTCTTCTGTCTGATTTCTATCCCAGTCTCTACATACCATTCCAAACCTTCTACACTTTCTCCACACCTCTGACCACCAACTACCTTCCCCAACTTGGCCCTTACTCTTGAGTTGCAGACTTCCTGTTGTTGCTGCTGACACTTTGTGCATACCAGTTTCATTGCACTTATCTATTGACTTATCTGTGGAGGCTCTGAGTGCAGAGGGGTCACTGACTGGACCTAGAGAAGGAGTTGAAGTACTTAACGATAAAGAGAAATCATGAGGGAGACCGCATGTGGTATAGAAGAGGTCCTAATAACAGATTTCTGTTTTCCTTGTCCAGTTTCCACAAGTTCTTGCTATAGCTTTACAGAATGAAACCCTTTCCTTACACCAGCCCTAAGGACATCTTTGTTTCAAGGATTAGCAAACTATGACTTATGGGTCTAACTCAACCTCAGAATCTAAGAATGGTTTCGCATCTCTAAATAGTTGAAAAAAAAAAAAACAAAAAAGAATAACATTTCATGAACCATAAAAATTAGATAAAATTAAAATTTCATCCCAGCTGATGCGGCTCAGCTGGTTGGGCATCCTGCAAACCAAAAGGTCATTAGTTTGATTCCCAGTCAGGGCACATGCCTGGGTTGCAGTTTCGGTCCCCAGTTAGGGTGCATACAGAAGGCAGCCAATCAATGTTTCTCTCTCACATTGATGTTTTTCTCCCTCTCCTTCTCCCCCACTTCCCCTCTCTCTAAAGTAAAAAATAAAATTAAAGTAGGTTCACTTTAATGATCTTCAAAAAAAATTTTAGCATCCATCAGTAAGATTTTACTGGAACACAGCCACGCTCACATGCTTCTGTATTGTCTATGGCTGCTTTCATGCAACAATGGCAGAGGTGTATAGTTGCTACAAAGACCATATGACCCATAAATCCTAAAATATTTACCTGAATGTTTGCTGATTCTGGCTCTGGTTCACATAACAAAAAGAGCCCTGCCTAATACAAGTACTTTCTGAAGTTATAGATTATCAGAACCTTTAAAATAGATCATTTAGTTTATTTCTGATTGTGTTTGATGGGCTCATTTTCTGCTCCTAGAAAAACAGAGAAGAAACTTGGGCTTAGCTGGCAGAAAGATGGCTGGTCCAAAAAATAACAATTCCAGGCACTTCCGTTTCAGAAAAATTTTATTTTTCAATTACAGTTGGCATTCAACATTATTTTATATTAGTTTCAAGTATACAACATAGTGGTTAGATAATTATATAATTTATTAAGTGATCCTCCTTATAACTCAAGCACCCACCTGGCACCGTACATAGTTATTACAATATTATTGACTATATTCTTCATGTTGTATTTTACATCCCAGAGCTATTTTGTAACTACTAATTAGTATTTCTTAATTCCTTTACCTTTTCACCCATTCCCCAAATCCCCTTCCCCTGTGGCAACCATCAGTCTGTTCTCAGTATCTATGAGTCTGTTTTAATTTTGTTAGTTTATTTTGTTTTTCAACTTCTACATAGTATAAGCAAGGTCATATGATATTTGTCTTTCTCTGACTGACTTATTTCACTAAACATAATACCCTCTAGGTCCATCCATGCTGTCGCAAATAGCAAGATTTCATTTCTTTATGGCCACTAGGTAATATTTCATTGTATATATGTATCACTATTTTTTCATCCACTCACCTGTTGATGGACACTTAGGTTGCTTCCATATCTTCACCATTGTAAATAATGCTACGATGATCATATGGGTGAATATATCCTTTCGAATTAGTGTTTTGGGTCTCTTTAGATGTAGACCCAGAAGTGGAATCACTAGGTCATAAGGCAGTTCCATTTTTAATTTTTTGAGGAACATCCATACTGTTTTCCACAGTGGCTGCACCAGTCTACATTCCCACCAACAGTGCAGAAGGGTTCCCTTTTCTCCACATCCTCGCCAGCATTTGTTGTTTGTTGATTTATTGATGATGGCCGTTCTGGCAAGTGTGAGGTGGTATCTCATTGTGGCTTTAATTTGCAATTCTCTGATGATTAGTGACATTAAGCATTTTCATTTGTCTGTTGATCTTCTGTATGTGCTCTTTGGAGAAGCAGGCCCCTACTTCTTTTGTTTCCCAAGTATGTTCTGCTAATGTTCCCTGGCGGTTTTGAATAACGAATGTCGTCACACAAATATCATCAAGAAATGCCACAGCCTACGTTACATGTAGCAGAAACAAAACACTAAGCCATACCTGCCCTCTGAATGACTGAGCATTCCCTGTTGTATTTCTATGGTTGATTGAATTCATTAGTCTGTTCATATCTTAGATACATTTATTCAGTCTGCAAGCATATATTGCAAATTGTGTAAGGAAAGTTGGAGACCAAACTGAGCAGAGACATGTAACAAATGTCAAGATCAATAAAACAGACTCTTTTTTTTTTTTCCTGTTTGGAAGGATAAGTGCAAGACCCAGTGTTTGTGGCTTTAAGGAAGGACTGTGAGGATAGTAGATGACAGAGAAAAAACAGAGCTGTTTCCCTACTCAGCTTCCATCCTTGTTAATTTGAATGTTCATTGGACTGGTGAGGATGAAAATCTATATTGGCAAGAGAGACCTGAAGCCCACTAAAAGTTATTGGAAAACCAACCCGCTCCAAGTAATGCCAAGTTTCTCAAACTAAAGGAATTACCTACCTGGGCATGAAGATAAGTAGCCAACAAGCTCACTGGCATGTAGACAGTGAAGTTGTAGGGAACTCAGTGATATTGGAAATCAGAAAATAGTCAAATAGCATCTTGATTCTATATTACAGAAGAAGATGAAGTCTTCAAACTACAGAGCAGTGGTATCGATCCTGGTCAGAATTCCAGGACAGATGTATCACTTCAGGGTCATATTTGTCTGTTAGTAATTGGAACATCAAGGAGTAGCTTCACCAGTTTGGAGACTTATTTTTCTTATTATGTGAGTAGTCCTAAGGCAGGCATTGGTTAGCTGCTCAAGGATATCAGGACTCAGTTCTATGAGTTTTTCTTGCCCTTTCCCTCATTGTCACCTTATGGTGCCAAGATGGCTCCTCCATTGCCAGCATAAATTTCTGTGTGCCAGGCAGAAAGAAGGGGCAGGATAACAGTAAGTTGATTCTGTCCATTCCTCCCTACCTTCTTTTAAGGAGCTTTTCCCAAAGCTCTACCCAGTGACTTCTTCATATATCTCATTTGTCAGAATATGTCAGATGGTCCACTAGTACCTGAAACAAGTGGGGAATACAGTTTGTTAGCTGGAGTTTATTAGTAAGGAAGGAAAGAATGGTGCTAGTGACATACCTAGCAGTTTCTCTAACAACAAATTTTCCAAGAAACAGGTTTTAAGCATTTTTTTAAAGTGTTGATCACTAGGACTTTCCATGAGTTTGCAAAGAAACTGTCAATCAGATTAGCCTACTTTTCTTTAATGAAAATGTTACTAGGCTGTCAGAAAAAGAAAATATGGGAGATGCAGTAAATGCATTTATCATCAGTAAGGCATTTAAAGCCACTTATAATGTCCTTATAGACAAGATGGAGAAATGTGGAAAATATGACAGCAGAGTAAGGTAGATTTATCACTGGTTAAAAGACTCAAAAGACTGTTGATGAATAGTCAATGTCAGCTCTATAAGCAAAGCTATTAGTATTGACTTGTATTATTTTAATTAATGTCAGACTTGTGAACAATAACAATATTTATAACTGACAGGAGATTCAGTCCTTATTCCATTCAAGCTTCACTTCAGCTTCTGGGATGAGGATTTGGCAGAATTTATAGGCTTGAAGATGATGTAAATTTGGAATAACAGATTCAGAAACCAAAATTATCTAGATGGGCTGGAAAGGTGGAACAAATAAGATTAACTATCATTTATTGAGCATCTACTACATGCCAGATAGTATGCTAAATGTTTTGCATGTATAATCTCTTATCCTCTAAATAGCCCTGCATTGTAGCTCTTCTTATCATCCTCATTTCACAGATAAAAAAGCCAAGACTCCATGAGGTTGAGTCACTTGCCTAATATAGCTGGAAGTGAAAAAACTAGTTGCCTACCCAGGTCTCAGCTTTAAAACCTTTTCTACCCTCCCCACCCTCCTCCCACTCATGCCATTCTGATTTTCTATTCTAATAAATGTAAACAAGTCCTATATTTCAGAGCCAAGCATAGAATGTGGAAAAAAATAGGTTGGGGGAGGGAGCAACTAAGGAAAGGACTCAGTGATTTTGGTGGAAAGGTCAAGGGGAATGACTCCAACTTACTTTGAGATGCATTAAACAAAAAAGAAGGACTAATGGAATGATGGAGTAGTAGATCGATTTGCGATAAAGCAAATCTAGTAAAATGTTCATTGTGGAATCTAGGTAGTGGATACTCAGGTGTTAACTGTAAAATTTTTTCAACTTTCTGTGTATTTGAAAATGTTCATAATAAAAGGAGGAACAAAGTCAATGTCAATTGACAGCATAATGTGGCCATGTTAGGATGGGGGCCTCTCTCTTTGGGGATAATATAATCATACCTTAAATTCTGTTTTCAGTTCTGCGTGCCAGCCTTTTTCAGGGTTGATGATGAGTTGCAAAATGCCATTGGGAGAGAGAGAAGGAGGATGAGGGATTCAGAAACCATGTCTAAGCTGGAAAAGAGAAGAAAATAGGGCAACATGGTAATTCTCAGCAAATACTTAAAGAGCTATGCATCAGTTATCTGTTGCTGTGTAATAGATCAAAACCAAAACTTGCTGGCTTAAAACATCATTGATTCTATATGGTTTCTGTAGGTTGGAAATTCAGAAGTGGCTTATCTGGGTGGCTCTTTTTTGGGGTCTCTCATGAGGTTTCAGGCAGAACGTTGGCAGGGCTGCTGTGCTTTTACGTGGTCTCGCAATAGGGTTGCGTGAATGTCCTCAGGACATGGCAGCTAACATCCTCCAGAGCGAACTACCTAAGAGAGGAAGGAATCACAGTGCCTTCCATGACTTCATCTCCAAAGCCACACCCCGTAACTTCTATATTATTCTAGTATTAGAAGCTCACCACTGAGTCCAGCTCACCCTCAAGCGGAGGGGTAGTAAGCGCTACCTCTTGAGAAGAGGAGTCTCAAAGAATTTGTAAACATTTAAAAGCTACTAGAGTCTGCTTCTTAGTAAGAGAATTAGGCTTGTTCTGTAGGGATCTTAAGAAAGTAGTTTTTATTTCAAGAGAAAAAATAATCCTAATAATTAGTCATCTAAAAGAACAAGAATGAGTTTCCCTTCACTTGAAGGATCCAAAAAGAATATGAACAGTTAACTGGAGATGTGATATTCATTCTTTTACTCAACAAATATCTGCAGAGCATTTACTACTAGCCATGCACTGTGTGAGGAGCTGTAGATGCAACCATGAGCAAGACAGATGGGGCACCCGCTCTCATGGAGTTTACTGGCCTAAGAGAGTGAACCAGCACATCAGATAATTATAGGTTGTGATGAGTGTCATGAAGGCAATAAATAAATAGGCTAGTGGAATAGCAACTAAGGGCTAAGGAGCTGCTTTGGTTCTATAGAGAGAGTTCAAAAAAGAAATAAATGTTTGGACCAGATAATCCTTTAGATTCCTTTCAATATAGTAGTGGTCACTCATTCATGCCTCATTCATTCATTCGGCAGACACTAGCCTCTATCATGTGCCAGGCACTGGGCAAATTACTAGGGATACAAAGTAAACAGTTCTGCCTTTTAAAGACCCTGGGGTCTTATGATAAGGGCTTCAGGCTTATGCATAAGGAGCCTGATGCACACAAGAGTGACCACCCTGCCTGGGGCATTAGTGAAGGCTTCCTGGAGGTGCCATTTGAGCTGTATCTTCAAGGATAAGGAAGGGAACTGACGATCAGCATAAGAATCTCTCTAAAAGGTCAGCATCTGAGATGCCACGACTGGTTAAGGAGAACGACTGAACAGAGACAGAAGTGAAATGTTAAGTTTAGGGAGTTAATGGAGCCTGATGAGGGCACGCACTCAGAATACTGGCTCTGGTACTCTCCATTAAGAGGCACTGGGCCGAGAACTAACAGCTCGTTTCACATTTTAAACTTCTCAGAAGAAACTCCAAGACCACACAATCTCATCACAATTTGGCTTCTGTCACAGCAGCGCCCCCTGTGCTTCCCTGTTCCAGGCCCGGTGGCCCAATCACTACTCCGCCACTGTTTCATGCTCCCAGTCTGTGCCACTCGAGAGGCCTTTCCTCCAAATTCTACCCTTCCATCAAGTCCTGCTGCTTCCCTGAGAAGGTTGGGCCCCTCCAGCCTGCAGTACTCCTCCCTTTGGGAACTCTTCAAGGAACACTGAGGCCATTTGTCTCGGTTCCGCATTGACGCTGAAATGTCTCTTGTAGATCTGTGTGGGTTCTCAAAAAAGTTGTGACTCTGGGCAACCAAGTCACTTAACTTCTCCATGCCTCAGTTCACTCATTTGCAAAATGAGGATTAGATGAGTTTATAAATATGAAGCATTTAAACCACCACTGCCTGGCTGATAGTAGGCATGATAACTGGCTGCCTTAATTATTGCAAGCCCTTTGTAGACAGGAGGCATGCCCTTCTGTCCTCAGCAGCTCAGTAAAGAGCTCAGCACTGTCAATGTGACTGCTATCTAATGAATAAATAAAATGTGTTTTATTCTTGCTTTCTCTTAATGCCCAGACCAACACACTTGGTTGCAATTTTCTGAGAAAAATGAATCTAGGCCTGATTATGTTCTGGGGACTTTTTAAAAAAGGTCCTGGCTCTTTGGGCTGTGTATTTGAAGTAACAGTTGGATGCAGCTTATTTAAAGCCACAATCCAATCCGTAAACCTGACACTTGAGCAATTATATTTTTTCAGATTGGGAGAGGTGCAAAACTGGAGCCACAGATAATTGGAAGGCAAAGGAGACCTTTTTTATTTTCAGCACATGGACACTTAATCATGGTAGTAGGAGGAAGGGAGCATCTTTTCCTCTGTCCTTTCTTTGTTACTCTTTTAAGCCATTTCTGTCTTCTTCCCTTATCTTCAGTTTCTGGGTCTCTGTCCTTCCTTTCTGTCTCTTCCAATTGCCATCAGGCTGAAAGGCTGTGGGTCCATTTTCTCCTCCAGTTCTAGTCGTACATATGAGCAGAGCCGCTGTCAGCCAACAAACCCTGAAAGTGGCCCAAGACCACCGGTACCTGCGCCCTACCTCTCTGGCCTACCTTAGGATACCACTGTAAACAATCACATGTCACCTGGTGAGCTAGGTAAGGAACACAGAGATTAATTCTTTCTATTAACCTGCTAGCAAGAGTACATTTATCACCAAACTGAGAGGAAGCAACATAGGACTTTGAGAGTGCCTTAAACGGTGGTGCTGGGGCCCCGTGTGTTACCAGCTTCCAGGTGCCTGTCCCCAGCACCCACCTGTGTTCTGAGCTGGAGAGCTATTGTCTTTGACACAGTCCACCATACCTTCCCCTTAAATGGGATGCACCCACAATAGAATGTATGTAATCTCGCCCTACCCACTACCCCCATTCCCACATGCCTCATAGCTGCTCTTCTTAAATTCATTATCTCAGGTAATTACATAACCACTGACACTCCCTGCCCCACGGCCCCCAAGAGAACCCTCAGAGCCATCCCTGGCTCCTTTCTCTCCTCCTACACATCACCATGCACAGCATCCTCTTCACCCCACTTCCTAAGCAACCCTCGATGCCATCCCTTCCTCTCTAGCCTTAGCCCACAGCCCTCCTCCAGACTGTTGGGAAAGGTTTTCAGCCTACGTCCCTGCCCCAGACTCCCCTGACAATCCATCTTCATACAGTGCCACTGCAAAGGTCATTCCATCACCCCAAGGACACATCCTGCCTTTTCACACCTCTCTGTCTTTGTACTATCTGCTTCCTCTTCCCAGAATACCTGTGCCCTTTTCTAATTAGCAGGTTGTTACCTATCTTACAAGAAGGTGTTCAGTGCCTTTTCAAATGTTACCTTTCCCTGGGCCCTCACTTCAGACAGAATGAGTCTCTCCTTTCTCTCTTCTCTCATTGATAGTTAGTAGATATGACTCTTCATTTTACAAATTTCTGTTTTATCTGTCTCTGCAGCTTCTTGGAGGTAAGAATTATGTCTTCCTTTTGTATCACCCTCCTCCTAGTTAATCAATAAATATTTGTTGAATGAAAGGCTTAAATTTCACAAAAATTCATCAAGTAGCTAATTCATGCAGACATAACATTCTAAACACAGTGGAAAACTCAGTGACTCTGCACTCACAGAGCAAACAATCCAGTCTAAAATTGGCTCAAGGAGATGATCTTGGGAGTGCCTTCAGAATTTCTTACTTAATATTGCCGCATGTTCAGTTTGCTGTCACCAGATGGCAGTAGTGTGCCATGGTCAAGAGGCCCAAGCCAGGAAGTTCCAGAACTTCAAAAGATGGTTGGGGGTTGCTAGATTAACAGCGAGAAAACCGCAGGGGGAATGTGGGCTGGCACTAGGTCCTGTACATGGCTGGACTTTCAGGGGCTTACTCTTGGGAGCTACCCACAGCTGCACCTGACATGCTGTTTTGCATTCAGACACAGTGTTCTCCCTTATCCATAAACCCAAAGCGGGGAGACTGAGAGGTCCCCAGGTTGGGACCAGGTCTACACCTTAGGAGTCCTCCCGCTGTGCATTTCCATTTAATTTCTTCCAGTGGCGAGCTTCCATTCTGCTGGCCGTGTAATGACAGGGCCTTACTAAGAGCTTTTGCCTATTTTAATTCAGACCATAACTATGGCAATTAGGAGGTCTTAGGTGACCTCTGTTGGAACAGTTTCAATAAAGAGATACGAGCTAATGCCAAACTGCACTGCATGAAAGTGGAGGGAGCAGAGGTTACAAAGGAGGGTACCTCTTTCAGCAACTTTGACTCTGTAACATGGTTAAGAGAACAGCTGGAGAGGGAGAGAAAATTGGTGAAAAGTCCAGTGTCGTGCCTAGTGCTACCTCACCTCCCCACTCCCGCCTCCACCCACTCTTGCTACCCTCCAAGGATGGGGGAGACTTACCAGTGTCTGCAGGCTAAGGACACGGACAGGAGAGAAGACAAACAAACATAAGAGGGAGAGGGGATCACAGCCTGCTCAGTGTTTAGCAGAAGGCGGGAGGGGACGAGGAAGAATTGAAGAATCAAAACTCTTCCTCCTTTGAGGCAAGAAATGAACTCGGGTTTTGCCAGAGTTTGGTAGGAGGACAGAGGAGACAGAGATTTGAGAAAGTTCGTGTCTAATGTCCTTTATTTGAGGGTGAAATAAGTGGTATAGCAAGCTTGAAAAAAAAATGATGAGGACTAGAAGCAAGAGAGAAGATACTCTGAAGAATGGGAAAGGAAATTGATTAGAAATACATTTAAGAGCTACGGTTAAGAATAGAATTCATGGGTTTATAGCAAAGCTCTTGGTGGGGTTGCCAGGTTTTGTGCAGCAGAACTCAGAAGTCTGCAATAGTCCCATTGTTCTGCTTAGTTGGTCTAGGGATGGGGTCAGTTAGAGAAATTAAAGCGGTGACTTCATGAAGAGTGTTGGTGAGGATGCGGTTAAAATGGTTAAGCACGGTGTCCAGACAGGGTGGGGAAGGAACTGACAACAAGAAAGGTGGGAAAATCAGAAGCGAGTAAGCAGTTGTAGGTCTCAGCAGCACAGAGGAGTAGAGGCAAGGGGGTGAGGAAATGGGAGACCTGATGGGAGAAGGAGAGAGGGCTGTTGGGAATCATGATTTCCAAAGCTGAGAATGTGTCTGTGTGGGAGGCAGCAAGTGTGGAGCGAGCTGAGCCCATCGGAGCAGCAGAAGTTAGAGCGATGGCTGCACCCCAAGTCTGAGTTACAAACTTTGGGATCATGATTTTCAAAACTTCAGTTTGAATTTGTTCAAAGTACAAATTCCATAGGTCTGGGATGGAATTTGGAATCTGCATTTGGGGCAAACACCTGATGCTTGTGTTTCAATGACCATACCCATAAAGACACTAATCGAGAAACTCCTTCTTCTTTCCTTCTTTGTTAAAGAGAAGGTACAAGGGGGAGGCTGATCTTAACTTTTTCCAATCAAAAGGACTTCTTTCTTGGAGAAGTGAAGCCCCCAGCTCTTCTCTTCTGTGATTTTCCCATACACACTGATAAAGTTAATTATTTGCCCTGGCTAAATGACTTTCCCTAGCAACATCCTAGCAACTAACACTAGCTCTGCCTTGGGCTAGAAAACTGGAAAGAGATTTCTTGAAGTCCAGTGTATTTTACGACAGAACAAAACATCTAAACAGGAAATTAAACAGAAAATAAACTGGATTCATTGCTAGGAGATAGACTCAAACACAATAAGACACAATAATTCATGACAATCCATCAGAACACAATAGTCAAAATAAGAAACGTTCTCCTCAGAGATTCTACTAAAGCCCAGAGGAGAGAATGAGGGATCTCATTCCATGGAGAAGAGAATTTAACCAGGCAGGAGAAGGAAGGGCACCCTAGGTGATGGGAAAGCTATAAGCAAATGTGCAAAGTCAAGTCTGAAAGTAGGGAAAAATGGAACCCAGCTGGGTGGCACCGTGAGCTCAGTCTGGGATCTATGATCAGACTGTAGAGGGTTTGGGGTCACTTGAAGATATTGGGTTGAGTAACAAAGCCCTGGGAGACTGTTAAAGACTTTTTATCATAGAACAAATATTTGTGGAGCCAGGCACTATGATGTGCACGGAGAATACAGTGGTGAGCTCCAGAGACCATCCTGCCCTTACAGAGCTTAGAATCTAGTGATGGGGACAGATACCAGACAAATACAAAATGTAACTATCAAACATGTAAATGAATAAATAATTATAAATCTTGAGAACATTAAGAGAGAAGCTATCAGGTTCCAGGAGTGCATATAAAGAGGCAAGATCTGTTCTAGGAAATCAGGGAGGACTTCTCTGAGGAAGCAGTTTTGCATTGAGATCTAAAGGCTGCATAGGAGTTGGCTGGGAGAGGATGGTGGTGGGAGAGACTGAAGTGTTGGATTCCATTCAGAGAGAACCACAGCCATGGTGGCTGGAATCCATGAAAGAAAGGGTACATGGCCTGAGAGGCCATCAAGCAGGGCCTTGGAGGCCACGGTAAAGATCTGTCTTTGTTCTGAGCACCCAGAAAAGCCACTGAAAAAGGATTGTAACCTTGGGATTGCTATTCAAGCCTGCATGTTAAAAAGGATCATTTAGACTTCAATGCAAAAGACAGATTGGAGGGGAGCAAGAGTAGAAGCCAGCAGTCCAACCAGGAGGCTGAGAGATGAGGACAGCTCAGACTGGGTGGTGGTAGAGGAGACAGAGAGGAGGGGATTCAAGAGGTAGTTGGAAGGTGAAACTAATGACTTGGTGATGGCTTCGTTAGATGTGTGGAAAGAGCACAGGGGTCTGATGTGATGACAGAGCTGGGTACGGGAAATCTAGCCTGGGTTGTGGGGTTGAAGGGTGATGGGCTACTTAGAGCCTGCTGTCATTGCGCCAATCATGGGGTCGCTACGTATAATGGGAAGAACCTTATTTTGTTATTGGTGATGCCCGATTTGAATGCTGGTTCTTTTCCCCTTGTTAGCCATGGCACCTCGACAGGGAATTTTATAGGTTCCTAGTCTAGAAAATAGCAAGGGGGAGGGGAAATGGACCTGCTCCCTCACATGGTGTTTCTGTCCGTGTTCCATAAAAAATTAACTATTACATCCCAGCCTGCTCCATGCCACCCACCTCCATGTCAGATTTGAATGTGTTGATTTAGATAAAAAGACATTCAAGAGCACACATTTGGGCTACTGGACGTACAAGAAGCTTTGAGCTTTGTGAAACAGGAGCCACATTTTATGCATCTCTGCAGTTTCCTGTCCTCTAAGATAAAAATTGGGTATACTCTAATGAACCACTTAGTTTGTAGTGTATATCACAATTATAATTTGAAAAGATTCCTGTAACTGTATTTAATATTTGCCCTTCCCACAGGACTGTAAGTCAGAGCTGAGCACATGGAGGGCCTTCAACATGAATGAATAAATAAATGAATTTTTGTTTTCTGTGATGCCTGCTGCTCAGCCCAGACTTGGCCCCAAATTTATACTCAGTGCAAGCTTGCTGGATGACTGGGATTGTGTACCATGGAATCTAGTATGAACTCTGATCCAGTACAGCGATGCTGCAGACAATTCACTCAGGACACAGATGTGAACCTGAGTGTCACTTTTATAAAGGAAGGCTGTCCAGCTGGATCAGGTGCTATTGAGGGTCAAGAAGGGTCAGGGCTGAGAAAAGAGCATACAGTAATTGGCTTCAGCAAGTGGCTACTCTAGGATGACCTCTGCGGAAAGATGTCCAGTTAATAGTGGCAGCGGGAGTCAGAGCACAAGAACTGAGGGATTAGTGGACTGGTGAAGAAGAATGGAGACCTGCAATGCAGATGGCTCTTCCAGGCTGTTTTGTTAGTGATGTCAAAGAGAAAACCTGACCTGGAAAGCAAAGGAGATTGCTTTTTAAATGCAGGCCCTTGAGGTGTGTTGACTGCTCAGGGGAAGGGGGAGCTGGGTAATCAAATCTTCTGAGAGCACCTTGGGAGGCATGTGCTCAATGAGGGGAGGCAGAGGCCTAAGGCTTCTCCAAGGTAGGCTTGGTCTGCACTGCTGTGGTACTCAGGGTCATTAAAGGGATGGAGGGGTGGGGGACACTGGAGACCTGCCTAAATGTTTTATATGGATCATTTCATTTGGTTCTAGCACTTCCTAGAGGAGGAGTGTGTTGGCCCACAGGCACACACCACCTTCTCCAGAGCATGAAACTGCAGCTTGGTGAGGTGAAAGAACTCTTCCACGCCTCACAGTGGGTGAGGTGAGTGGCAGGATTAAGGTTTGATTCAGGTCTGTCCCCAGGGAAACATTGGGAGCAATTTCTGTACCTGGGCTTTCTCCTGTGGGGCTTTGAGGTTGATGCCTGAGGCTCTGCCCAGTGATGCCTCAGGCTCAGCTCCTCTCCAAACATCTCTCACTGGGGCCTGAGAACCTGAACTAAAATCTAAGCCAAGAAAACTCAGGCTTTTCTCTGAACCTTTCGAAACTCCTTTCCAAGGCTATATGAGGACTTTTGTGGACATTAGGCCCTTCTGTCTTTGGGAACTCCTTTCTTCATAAAACAGTAAACATATTTTATGACTGTATGGGTAAAAATACAAGTATATTGATATTATATAGTGAAACATTTTATCGGACCTAATTTTCTTTCCTCTGATTCTAAGGAAAATACTTCAGGAATCTCCAAAAGTATGACAAGTCATAGGCACTGTGCCTACTGAGCCCTATGGATGAGTTATTCTGTCCATTTCTCATCCTGCAGTCCGATTTGTTGCAACAGCTGCCATGGGAAGAACAACAGTCAGATACTCATGGTATCTGACCCTGCTTTAACTGTTTGGCTAAGGCCTCAGTTTACTCAACTGTACCATGAGTGAAAGTAATGTCATGTTCATTGTGTGCAGTGAGGGTGAAGGTGTGCAGATACCATAAGTAAACCTCCCAGCATATAGCTAGGCACAGAGTAGGTGTGCAAAAACTTAGTTCTGCCTTTCCCTCTTCCCAGTACCCTCCTCCACACAGTCCAGAGTATAGCGGGGTTTGGGGCAGCAGCCTCCTTGGTGGTGGGACAGAAGCCACAGTGTCCTTGTATCCTATGATTTTCTCGCCAGACCCTGGGAATCAGCATCGCAAAATAAACACGGCTGTGCCGCTAATCGGCAGCTCAGAAACAAAACAGCGCTGCACGCTCGGGGATCTGGGCAAAATCAGCCCTCCCTCCTCCTTCGCCACCGCCCTCCCTTCCTCGCACTGCTCTGCTCGCTCAGCTCTGCTCAGCGCAGCGCAGCGCAGCCGCCACGCCGAGGCAGGCACGGTCTCTCGGTTCCGAGCTCCCGCTGCTTCCCGCCTGGGCTCCACCAGGTCTCGCTTCCGCGAGGACCCCTTCGGGCAGGAGTCGCGTGCTGAGGGCTGGAGGCAGCTGCACAAAGTTGGGGGCCCGCGAGGATGAGGCTGTCCCCAGCGACCCTGAGGCTGAGCAGGAGTCCAGTGCTGCTGGCCCTGGCGCTGCCCCTGGCCGCGGCGCTGGCCTTCTCCGACGAGACCCTGGACAAAGTGCCGAAGTCGGAGGGCTACTGTAGCCGCATCCTGCGGGCTCAAGGCACGCGGCGCGAGGGCTACACCGAGTTCAGCCTCCGAGTGGAGGGCGACCCCGACTTCTACAAGCCGGGAACCAGCTACCGCGGTAAGTGGCCCGGGTGGCATTGGGGTCTCGGGACCCGGCCCCCCGGAGGGTGCTGACCGTGGGGTGCCGGAGGAGGGCGCACAGTGCCGGTGCAGCTGGGCAAGGGCCCTTCTACCCTTGCTGCCCTCAGTCCTTCTAGCTGCGAGCCAGTTCCCAAGTCAGTTCCGGGCCGTCGCGGGGCCAGCAGACAGGCTAGCAGCCCCCATCTCCCACTCGTGGTTCCGGGGCATGTGCTATAGCAAGGCGACTGGCCTTCCTGGGAGGGAACCGGCCGGATCCCAGAGAACAGGGGAGACCCGCTTCTCTCCAGATCCGTCTCCGGAGGGGAGGGGACCCTGGCTTCTCCCAGTTGGGTCCCAGGCAACGTGGTGAACTCCGGCTTTCCCCGCTCCCATTCCTGAAGGAGAAGATATCAGCTTCTCTCTGGCTGACCCCTGGCGGGACGGTCATTCCAGCTTCCCCGACAGATCCCTTCAGGAAAAGGGACTTTAAGCTTCCCTGTAACTAGGCACGAGCATAGGGAGAAGGGAGGGAAGAGCCTGAAGCTTTTCAGAAGGGTCTCTGGAAAGAACTCCCAGTCATATTCTTCTGGTTCCAGGCAAGGGAGAAGGAGAAGACCCTGGGGGTTTTAGGACAGGCTCCCAGGGGAACTGGAATTGGCCTTCAAAGATCTCTGGGTAGTTTCAGAGAGGAGAGGGGAACCCGAGACGGAAAGGGAAGCCTGAATTCCTGAGGCCTGCTCCTTGGAGGCCAGGGGACCTTGGCTCCAGAAGCCCCAAGGCTCCGTGCCCCAGCGACGTGGCGCGTAAGCTCCTCAGCTGCCAGCGGGTTTTAGGGAGCGCTGGGAGGGGATGTCCAAGCAGGTGAGCGCCTTCCCGGCAGGACCGGCAGCGCGATGGGCACGGACCTGACGACCCCTGACTCCATCCCCACGGCCCACCTCCTTCCTCCTCAGCTCGGCCATCATCCCAGACATCTTTTTTTACCCCATGCAGCAGCTGCCTTCTCCAATTGGGAGATAGGACCTGAGGCAAGGAAGGAAGCCTGCCTGGCTTCCTCTGGGGCCCCGCAGGCAGGGAATGACAGGGTGCATATCCCGTCACTCCCGCCAGCTCCTTCAGAGTCAACTCCAGTACCAAGCAGGGAAAAGTGGAATGTTGGGGCATCTGGTGGGGTAAATGGGTTCCCAGCCGCCACCCCTCCACCCTCGCCTTCGGTTCCTAGGGCATCACGGGAGGAAGCAGTGGGAGCAACAGTGGAGAAAGTTTGGGGCGGTGTCAGCGGGCACCGGGGAACACAGGCGACCAGAACCCACGGGTCACCATTCTCAGAACGCTTCTCCAGTTTCCCTGGTTCGTGTCCCCGACTTTCTCCACCTGGGGCTACTAAGAGCCAGCTTGCAAGGTGCCCTGGGCACGGGGAGGCGCTCAGCGCTTGGGCGCGCGAGTCCGCGGGATCGTCAGGGACTTCGCCGACAGAAGGAAGACTTTGGGCGGAGAACAAGCGACCCAGCGCGGGAGGGAGCTGGCGAGGTTTGCGAGGGACTGAAGGAGCCGAACCAACAACGGGTGGCCACAACCTCTGGAAACAGCCTCTGCTTTCGGCAGACCGGAGGAAAGTGGGCATAACCGCATTGGCCTCTTTAGCTCTCCCCAAAACGGAAGATCTGTGTTCTCTTGGGAAACCGCCCCAGCTCCACAGGGCAGGGAAAGATGTGGCTCTGGAGTTAGATGGACTTGCGTTTCGTAGCTGTATGACCATGTGCAAATCCTTAATTTCTCTGAGTCCATTTTCCAGTGTGAAAATACTAGCTGTTTATCCGACCTCTGTGTGGTTGTCAGGAGTGTGAGTTTACAAAGTAGAGTAAATGTCCAAGGTCTTTAATACATGTTAATTTGAGTCAGATATGCAGCCTTTATTAGTTTAATAATAGAGGGATGTACATGATCAGATTTGTTTTGTTTTTGAAGTGTGTGTGTATTTAAAAGACTTTCTCGGTACTCCACTTGTTCAATCGACCAGTGAATGGTGGTTTTCAGGTCCTCAAGAATTAACTGCGTAAATGAATGATTGATTTCTCCATGGTAGGAGGCTTGCCTAAGACTGTTCCTAATTTAAACCCAGGAGAATTTTTTAGGTAGTGTAGATCAGTACGGGGCCCCAGCCAAGGGTCCTACCTTGCATCTCTTCCCCTGCGGGCTCTCACTGGCTCGCTTGAATCCTCCAGCATGGCAGGGCACTGGCAGCAGCGGTGGCCCCAGCACTGGGAGGGAGGTCCATCAGGTATTCCTGTGACAGAGTGGTTCCATGGCTGCCCAGGTGTGGTGGCCTGGAAGTGGGAACTGGAGCTAGGGGAGCGCTAGACCTTCACCCTACAGTAATTCCAACCTAAAATGTTAGCCTTTTGGACTGTGAAGCCCCCACTCAAACTACTAGGTGGGCAATCAGTCTTTCTCCTTTCTGGTGGCTAAGAGATGTTGAAAGAACGATCTTGCAAGACCCATACTGAGGCCTTCTGTGGTTAGCAAACCTGATTCTGCCACTCAAAGTTAGGAAGAGGGGGTGCTGACCTAGTTTGACATTTTTCTGTTGGCTTATACTTTCTTAGAATACTTGTATGAAAAGTATTCTGCTTGGAGTATTGACTTAGGGCTGTGGAAATTAACATTCCTCTGGTGTTCTATTTGCCTTTTTTTTTTTTTTTTACTCTTTCCTGAATTAGAGCCCCTTACAATCCTTGGAATCAATCCTTGGCTTGTTTTCCTACCTCAAATCTTTGTCCCTAGTATTCCAGTTCATCTTCAAATAGCTTCTGCTCTCCATACTCCCCACCCCAGTATATCCTTTAGGCATACTGAACTAGAATAAAATTATATATATATACATGCACACACACACACACACACACACACACACAGCCAGGATCCAATTGAGATTATTATTCAGCCGTTTCCAAGTTGTTAGTACTATATTGACTTCCTTCTCTCTCCCACCACTTCTCTCTATTCTCCCTCCTTCCTCCCCCTATCCTTGTCCCTCTGCAATAATTGTGCTTTAGAGAGCTCTGAAAGGCCTGCTCTGTTTCTGACCATGGCCTCCTTTGAAAAGGAGATTACAGTGATTAAAAATAACAAGTTGAGGATCCTCAAGGGGCATTCCTTATGGGAGAACAATTTGCAGGACCAGCCATTCCCAGATCACAATTTCAAGCCAAACAGAAGAAAATCAGCTGAAATGTTCAAGAATTGATTGAAAATAAAAGAGGCTCTTTTGTCTGACTAAAGGTCTGTTTATTAGGAAAATAAAGCCAGACCCTGGCTAATGAGAGTGGCTTTTCCTAGATGCTCTTTAAAGGAAAATTTCAAGGAACTTGATGGGAAAAGAATGTCCAGATGAGATTTGAAAAGCTTCTCCAACTTCAAGCATAATTGGGGGGTTTATTCTAAACTGGAAGGTTTGGAGACCTTCAAAGCCTCTCTGCCTTCTCTTTCTTTGTCCCACTCTGGGGGCACACACTGCCAGAGGAGTGGGTGTCCCAGAGTATCCCACCTCAGCCTGGTAGAAAAAGCGTGGGCTCTGATATTGGCTGACTCTGTTTCAACTCCTGCTCAGTCACATGATTACTTTGCAACCTCAAATAGGCCACTTCACCTCTTTGACCCACAGTTTCTCCAACTGTAAAATGAGAGTGCTTTCCCCTACCCCCACCCCAGCATTGGTGTGAGAATTAGAAATAATCCATGTCAAAAGAAATTGTCACACAGTAGGTGCTAAAATAAATATATGTTATGAGATGATTATTTTAGAAATAGAAAAATACTTGGCAGCAAGCACTGGATGAGACATTGTGTTAAGTGCTTCCTACTCATCTCACATCTTATTCTTCATGGTACTTTGAGGTGGTTTATTATTCTTATTTTCAAGATGAGAACACTAAGTCTTAGAGGGTTTAGTAACTTGCCAAAGTTGAACAGCTAATAATCAGTGGAGTCAAGATAAAAACTCAGGGATGTCTTACTCCTAAATCTGTGTTCTTAACCAGTCTTCCATAGAGACTCAATAAAATGAATTGGGAATAGAATAAATTTACTCAGCTACCCTTAGCTTTCTGGATGGTGTCTTCATTGAAGGAAAACAGCAGCAACAAATCAAGATAATAATTGACATATCTTGGGACACAAAGGATGAAGTGATAAGTCCTTATTTACATTTGCTTTTTTCTTTCTTTTAATAGACTGCAGTATTGCATTTTCCCATAAACCAGAGGATTAATTTAGAAACATGAAGAACTTGTCAGTCTTTAGTGAATTCCTTTTGTTTGTGGGGAAACAGAAACAAATTGGATAGGAAAAAAACTAATTTGACTATCATTTTATTTTTAAACACGCAGATGTTATATGATCATGACTGTAAAATCATGTTTTAAAAGTATGTAGGTGTAATCTGAAAAATTTAAGCTGGATGGGGTCTTTTAAATAAACTCTTATCTATTATTTTTATTTTAGGTATTGCTGATGATATTGCAATTAATTGTAAGTCACTCCTCCCACCTCTCTTCTTATCTTGAACAATTACCTTCTTCTTTAAAAATAATTTTTGAGGTATAACTGACATATAACATTTTGTTATACAACATAAGATTTTATATTTGTATACACTGTAAAATGATCACCACAGTAAGTCACCATACATAGTTACAATCTTTTTCTCTTGATGAGAACTTTTAAGATTTAATCTCTTAGCAACTTTCAAATATATAATACAGTATAATTAACTATAGTCACCATGCTGTACATTACATCCTCAGGATTTATTTATTTTATAAGTTTGTACCTTTGCCCATTTCATCAACGCCACCCTCCACCCTCCTCTAGCATCTATAATCTGTTCTTTGTATCTTGATTTTGTTATTGTTGTTTGAAGAGTCCACATATGTGAGATTATACAATATTTGTCTTTCTCTGTCTGACTTATTTTACTTAGCATAATGCCCTCAATGTCCAGTCATGTTGTCATAAATGGCAAGATTCCATTCTTTTTTATGGCTGAGTAATATTCTATTGTACATATGTACCACATCTTCTTTATCCATTATCCATCAATGAACATGTAGGTCGTTTCCACAGCTTGACAGTGGTAAATAATGCTACAATAAACATGGATATCCAGATATCTTTTCAAATTATTTTCATTTTCCTCTTTTTTATTATTTAAATTTATTTTAAAATCTTTGCCCCCTTTAATAAATATTTAGTTCAAATTGATAATAAAAATTAAAAGATGCATTATGTGAGGTCTGTCTGGAAAAAGTCCAACCATTATTAATATAAAGAGAATAGTTCGCACAATGTCAATGTAACCTGGCTGCCGAGGAGAGTGGACTGGAACCTGCATGCGTGAACAATGAAGACTTCACTGTACTAGTAGTAGGGGTGGTAGATGCCATTGAGTGAACAGGTATATTGTGTCATCATCGCATTCAAAACGACTGAGCGATAAGAGCAAGGAATCTGCATCAATTTTTGTATTAAGTTTGAACATTCTTCCATGGAATCTATTCAGAAGGCCACAGCTATGGGCAACGAGTGATTGGCAGCTTCATCATGACAAAGAGACCGCTCGTGCATTACATCTTCTGCAGTTTTTTGGCTAAATATCAAATCACTGGGTGACTCAACCCCGGTACAGGCCAGATTTGGTGCCCTGTGACTTCTGGCTTTCCCCAAAACTAAAATCACTTCTGAAAAAGAAGAGATTTCAGACCATCAATGAGATTCAGGAAAAAAAGACAGGCAGCTGATGGTGATTGGGAAAACTGTGTAAGGTCCCAAGGTGCCTACTTTGAAGGAGACTGAGGTGTTATTGTCATATGCATAATGTTTTTTGTATCTTGTATCTTTTTCAATAAATGTCTTTTTCATAGCATGTGGCTGGATACTTTCTGGACAGACCATGTATTGAAATGTTTAATGGTTGTGGAGACTGTTTATTGCTTTCAGTTTCATGAAGTGCAAAATATCAAAACATACCAAAAAAGAAAGCATATCAAATTGTAATTTTTCAAGATTTAAAGCTTGAGTAATTCTTACATATTTATGTTGTTCTTTCTTCACCATTGTCTAGCACTCTTCTGTCCAATAGGTAGCCACAAGTCACAGTACCTGAAACATGGCTAATCCAAATTTAGATATGCTGTAAGTGTAAAATGCACACTTGTTGAATAATTAGTGTGAAGAAAGATTAAACTTCTCATTAATAATTTTATATTGATTATATGTTGAAGTGATAATTATATATATATATATATTAGGTTAAATAAAATATGTTGTTAAAATTAATTTTATTTTACATTTTTTCTCTAGCTGGATTCCTGTTAACAAAGAAAATTAATTTCAACTGACTTGGGCTTATTTCTGTTAGACAGCACTGTTTTAGGGTGTTCTTATCAGCATAGTTACAAGCCAGCTTGTTTACCACCACTTCTGAGTTCCATTCAACCTGCAGGTTGGAAAGGAAGTAGAGGACAAGCAGCTTTCTTTTCATGATGTGACCCAGAAATTGCACCCAACACTTTCAAGCACATTTCATTGATAAAAATTTAGTGATGTGGCTACCTCTAGCTGCAAGGGAGCCTGAGAAATCTAGCTTTTAGCTGGACAGTCACATTCTCAGCTAAAACTTAGAGGAAGAATTTATTTTTTCAAAAGGACAAAGACGAAAATGGAATTGGGGGGGTCAATTAAATGTCTCTGTCACATGTTTTAATGCACAGCCATGTGAAAACACCATATTTGATGTTCTTGCAGTGACAAGTCATCTAGATGGGTCTTCTCAACAGCATGTGAAGTTGATATAACTGCTGGCTGAATCAGTAGGGGAAGGACTCTGTGTGTGTGTGTGTGTGTGTGTGAAAGTGGGGGAGTTGATAGGTTTCATACTGAGAAGACAGAAAGAGGTCAATATGTCAGAGTTGACTGTTCTGTCTCACCTTCTCTTTCAATAACGGAGGAAGCTGTAGGGAAAGAAAGGGGTGAAAATACAACTGGATAAAGCAAGTAAATGCACATGTGTTTGGGGTGGGGGGACAAGAGAGATACAGAGAGAGAGAGAAAAAGAAGAAGGGAAAAGAAACTAAATTAAAAGAAAGGAAAAAGGAAAACACTGGATATACATTCAGAATGAAGACAAAAGAAATAATTTGAGTACAGTTGAGTCTCATCTTACTTGAGGGCTATATTCAAAAGACAATATGGAAAACCAAAATCACATAAGTCAAAATTTTATTCCTTAAAAATCCTTTGAAATTGTACATTAAATATAACATGGATACTAGATTCAATCTAGCCCTACTTACATACCCCTCCAGATAGTTTCATTAGAAGGGAATAGAAACAAACTGACATTTCTCAGTAAGTCCAGCACTTCTGGTTTTCCCCTCAGCACTGGAAGAGATTGTGTTTCCTAAGTTGAGTACCAAATAAAATAATTGGTTCGCTTGTTCTTAAACACTGACATGACAAATCTGAAAAACTATATGATGGAGTAAGGGAACTCATGCTCATTCAAGCACATAATGAAGTAGTAAGTGACCCAAATTATCTGAGCTTTTATTTCCTCTCTTTTTTCCCTAACAGTGTGTACTTGTACCTGAACATACATATATCAGGGAACCCACTGTCACATAAGGCATTCTATGAGGCTGAGCAGATCTTGCTAGTATAAAAATTGTACCGGGTATTTTGGCTGGGCTGGAGTTGAGGCTAAGTGACACCACCAGAAGTTCTTTGCAAGCTCTGCATAGACAAAGCTTCTAACTTTCACAGAATAATCGTAAGTTCTTTGAAAAGTTCAGGAAAACTTAAACAGGAGCCTACTTATACTCACATCTGCTGATTTGCTGAGGCACTGGAGAGCCAAGGGAAATAATTTAAATCCAATTTGCAGTTGTGGTTCAGATATTCACAAGTATGTATCATAGACTGTACTAAAGAAGGGCAGGGTAGGGAAGGGTTCCAAGGTAAAACCACTGTGTGTGTGTGGTGGTGGTGGTGGTGGGGAGGATAGGAGTGTGGGAAGGTGGGCAGACTCCAGAAGCAGGCCATAAAAACTAAATGTTGACTTTAGGTGCCAAAGGAAGCTCTTCTGATCTTTTCCCTCTTTCTTCCTTTTCTCCTCCTGTTCCTTCTTCTTTATTTTCTCCTCTTCCCTTTACTTCTCCTTCTCCTCAAAACAGCAATACTGCTCTTTGAATTTTCTAAATATACCAGGCTTATTCCCACCCCAGGGCCTTTGTATATGCTCTTATCCATGTCTAGGTTGCTCTTTGTATGGCTCACTCCTTGTCTTTTAAGTTTCAGCTCTGAGGTTATCTTTTTAAAGAGGCTCCTCTGACCACCAATTTATGTTTCCCATTATTTTGCCTGATTTTACTTTCTTGATAGCCCTTAACTATTCTCTGAAATGATCTTATCATCTGCCTCCTCAAGCTAGAGTACAAGCTTCATGAGATCAAGGACTGTGTCTTTCTTATTGTCATTGATGAAAGCTGGATCATTGATGGTTCAGAGGTGAAGAGCAGAGGCCAGAAGGCAAAAGAGCAAAGGAAAAGGACTGCCAGCTTCAGACAATGACTCTGATTAAATGGAGAATGGGGCAGAGGGGACTGTTGATGCATCAAACCTAGAAACCAGTTAATAAAGTGAATTTCCCTGAAATTGGCACTTTGTGGGATCTTTCGTGCTGTTCCCAAACCTAGCTATGCATCAGAATCACTTGGAAGTTCCTGAAAAAGTACATAGCTCTACTGGCCCCACCCCAACAAAGGGCTGAATTCCAGGATTCTATATACTTTATATTTTTTCTTTTGAAATGAGATGTTGAGACACACAGAGAAGGTGACCAAAGGTGGTCACTTTTCTATGAGCATGCTTTCCCATCACCACCTCTCCCAGCCCCCACCTCCAGACTCCCATGCCCCATGTACTTTAGCACCTGGTCATCTCACTGCCCTATCTTGTTGCTGTGGACACAGTACAGAGGCCAGTGGAATGTCCTCAGAGCCAGCACAATAGCAGCATCCCTTGCCTTGGTGGTGGAGGGATGAGAAGAGAAGAGTCTGAACTTCCTTTAGGTGACCGTTCAGACTGGTAGAGTCTGAGCTAGGGCTGCCTTAGTTGTACTTCTTTGCTGCCAGCATCTGCCTCCCATGTAATTTTCACTCATTGTTCAGGTTCTATCCTCAGGAGTGAAGCATATAAGGTTTCCCCTTGGCCACATGCCAGCCCTTGAGGTGTTGGTGGAGAAATAGTTACTACGCCTTCTGACTCAAATGTCCAATTGTCCAATTTCTTTAACCGTTCTTTATAGGATGCTGTTTCTTGTTTCCTTGCACTTTGTACTCCAGATGTGCTCTGATTAGGATGGAACAAGGCCGAATTATTATCTCGCTTGTCCTGGATACTGTGTTTGTATTCAGCTTGCCAGGTCTTGTGTTTGCCATTTTGGCAGTTGATCTGCCCTGGCTGGTTTAGCTCAGTGGATTGAGCGTCGGCCTGCGAGCCAAGTGTCGCTGGTTCGATCTTCCAGTCAGGGTACATCAGAGAAGGAAAACTCTGACTCCAAAAAACCTCCGCTGCCTTGCGGCATACCTCTTCAGGGGAAAGGCTAAGGGAGTAAACCCCGACAGAAAATCCGGAGCCGGAGTCCCTAAGGCGGTTTGACGTTGTAGTCAACACCGGCAACTCCTGCGGCGCACCTGAAGCCAAGCTGTATCGACTTCGTCTTTCCCTTGGACCCTTCAGCTGCGAAGAGAGGGGGGATCTGCTGCATGGGCAACAGCAGACCCTCCATATTACCCTGCCCAGGCTCTGTAGCTTCAGCGTCATCACAAGATGTCGATTCAACACGGGAGGAGACAGATACCATGTCACTCCCGAGTCGGACTGCACAACCATTCTCGGCGGTGCAGATGGACTCTTGAGAAGCTACACCATCGTCTCTCGAGACGGACGGCTGCCGACGACGACTCTGGGATCACACCAAGCTTGTAGCCAGCCAAAATTCCTATGATTTGGTGGGAGGCCTGCTGCCCTCCTCACACATAACACTTGACATAGCTCCCCATTATATTTATTCCAGTATGTCTGGGTCCACCCCTATAGATATCCACCATCCATGAATCTGGATTCTGTCACTGAGTGACTAATCTACATTATCTAATGTTGGATTATCCACAATTTTAATGAAGTTGTTATCAAAGAAGTTGATAAGAATGTGGACAGGAGCTCTCTGACATATGTTAGAGTCTTTCCCTAAAGGTGACCTCTATTTAGTAGTTTTGAAGTCAGCTGATCTGCTGTTATCTCAATGATGTTTAAATACCAAGTGCCACCCTCCTGGTCAGCTACTTCAGCTTAGTCATGAAAACTATTTCTTTAGCCTACTAATAAATCTTATAGTCTAGGCAGAATTATTTTCTTTCTTTACTTCAAAATTAGTCACAACTCCACTGCAAGTGAAAGAGATAAAGCCAAACTAGAGCAAAAAAAGAGAATTTGAGTCCCATATTTAGGAAGTCTAGGGGTGGATTTCGCTTCATGTGTACATGGATCTAGGGACTCAAATGCTCTCTCTCTCTCTCTCTCTCTCTCTCTTTCTCTCTCTCTGTCTCTCTCTCTGTCTCTCTCTGTCTCTCTCTCTCTCTGTCTCTCTCTCTCTCTGTCTCTCTCATTCTGTCTCCCTCTCTCTCCATCTCTTTTCCTCTCCCCCCTCCCCTCTCCTCTTCCCCCTCTACTTTTCCTTTCTATCTACTCTGTCTTGGTCCTTTCATCCTTTATCTCTGTCTGGATTTCTGTATGTTACTCTCACTTTACTTATTATAGATGGACTTTCTTCAAATGACAGGAAAGATAGCTGCCAATGACCTTAACTAAAAAGCTTTTCAGTTAACTTTGTAAAAAAAAAAAAAAAAAAAAAAATTCCTTTCCCTTTAACTCCAAACTGAAAAGAATCCCAGGGAAGGATTTTGATTGGTCCAGCTTGGGTCACACACCCAGGAGAATGGGGTATAGAGATAGGATGGTTCTGGGTCACTCATTTTTGTGACTTTATATGTCAAGGAGGAGAGAGGGACTGTCATGACATCCCTGAAGATCACATGGTCACAGCAGGGGAAGCAGTGAAGTACTAGACAGCATATGTCCTTTAGAACCTCCTGCCTTCATCCATATTTTCAGCTACAAGTATTGATAAATCTTTGCTAAATTAATAAAATGTTTTAAAACATAAGTCAGTCTCCTGTATAAAATAGGGATCATCACTGTCATCTCATATATTTGTCATAAGGATTAAAGTAGATAATGAATATGAAATGCATTACAACAGCTCAATATAAGTTCATTTTTTCTTCCATGTGCTACCTCAACATGGGATAGCTTGGAGCCAGATGAACAATATGTGGATAGAAAGAGGAATGGATGGCAAGAATGCAAGCATCCTGACTTATTTTTAATATATTTAATTAATTAATAATACACTTTATTAATTCAGCAAACATATACTTACTATTAAAATATTAATTCATTAACTGTCATAATGACAACATGATGCAAGTACTACTATGGCCATTTTATAGGTGATTGAAAACTGAGACAATGAGAGGTTATGCAACTTGCCTAAAGTTACACATAGTAAACAGGAGAATTTGAATGCAGGTCTGTTAGCTACATCCATTGTAGAAAGACAGTCCTTCCAATGTTAAGTATGCCTGATCTTTAATTTGGAATAGGATATGTTTCATGTCTGCCTGGGAATTCTAGGAGCATTCACTGGATGAAGATCATTCAGAAAAACAGCATAATTCAACCCCACTATATACATTTGCTCACCCTTGGACTTTTAGCTCTGCTTTCCATCTGCCAACCCATCACCAGCATCTTTTTCTGCCTCATCTGGTGGAGTGGGATGAGTTATTGTGCTACTTTCTAAGTGAAGCGTGTCAGTTGCAGCTCCCCAGAGCTCTGGAAGTTATGCAGAGTAGGGAGTAGACCACAGTGGCTTATGTAATGCTCCAGCTGTCTATATAATGTCATGTTACATGTTAAGGCAGAAGCTGAGTTCCTTGTAGTTGATGTGTTGGAATATAGCAGGTGGCTGGCAGGAGCAGGCTATGTGACGGAGTTGGGATCTGGTTCAGGACCTCCTCGTTGGGATTGGGGTTGGGGGTCTAAAACCCAGAGGCAGCCTGGGGCAGGTGATGGCACTGGACAAGATCCAATAAAGGCAATGGGCATAGCCAATGGACTGGATAACAGTCCATCAGAGTTTATGTTGGATGGTTGACATACAAACATTTGAAGGACCCAGAAAGCTACTTGAGAATTAGATGGAACTGAAGTTTTTGCATGGCAAATGTACCCAAAAGTGGGGAGAACTCAACCTTGGTTGGAGATTAGAGGTTAGGTTCTAATGTGAATTGTCAGTCCTCATATAAACAGGGCAAGAAAGGCCCTTGCCACTGAGCTGCTTTTTAGGGTAGGGCTGTAATCCAATACTCCTGTAACTTTCAGCCTGATATTCCTAAAACATAAATCTGAATATGACATTCCCTAACTCAAATTCATCATTGCTTCCTCATTGCCTCCAGAGTAGTATCCACAGTTCTTAGCAAAGCTCTGAAGCCTTTAATTCTTTACCTTCTGTGTTCCTTCCTCACCTAGCCTCTTATCACAGCCTCCATCCCAACTTGTCTCTTATGAAAAACAGAACTAGTTTTGGTTTCCAAGGCCTAGACTGGCCTACCGTACCTTTCTCTCTACCTGGGATGCTGTTGCTCATCTTGTCCACTGGGAGGACATTTACCTTGCTATTCAAGTGCCGCCTCTTCCTCAAAACCTCCTCTAAATCCCCCAGTGGACTCACATGTTCCCTCCTCTGGAATCCCAAACCATTTTTGTTCCTATCTTCATAATACCCATCACATGTTATAAAAAATATCTGCTAATGTGTCTTTTCCTCCCATCTGTTAGACTGTGTCTCTAGAGGACAAAGGCCATGCCTTTTCTCTCTGTGTCTCCAGGGGCATAACACTCAGATGGTATGGGAAGTGCTCGGTAAACAAAAGAATAAAGGAGGCTGAGACAGTATACTGATAACCCATAAAACCCATGAGAATTTTAGAGGAGAAACCAGAGCAGGAATAGCAAACTATGCACTAAAGAACTCCTTTTCGGTCATTCATTCAACAAGTATTTATTGAGGATTTTCTTTGTGTTAAGATGTATGCTAAAAGCTAAAGATATAGTTCAGTTCAAGAGAGACTTGGTCTCAGCTCTCATGGAGTTTGCAAGTTACTAAGGGGGACTGGCATTTAATAATTCACAAATAACTATTTTATTAAAATTGGGTAAGAGGTATTCAAGAAAAGGAAAGGGTATATTGACCAGGTATATTGTGTAGATGTGGAGGGGCTAAGGACCTCACATAGCACTCTGTCCTGGGTTTGATGAACTACAAGAAGACTCGATTCAGTATAAGGACTTCCTCAAATCCTGCCATAACCTGGCCCTGCAAAAGTCATCCCCCAAAACAATTATCTCCACTGCAGTCTTCTTAGTGGTCCTTCATTAGCACCATTAGAGTGTTTCTTTGGAGATTCAGTCATTTTCCCTGGGAACTAGCTCTTTGAAACTCATTGTCAGTTGATCTGCCTATTGGGCATCATGATCTTCATCATCATAGTCATCATTTTTCATGATCCTCTTCATCATCCCCAAAATCACCATCACCACCACCATCATCCTTTACAATTCTTGAATCCTTTATATGTGCCAGGAACTATGATAAATGCTTATTTAATCCTTACCACATTCTTATGAGAAATGCAATATCATTAATTTCTTTTTAAAAATGAAGAAGTAGGGAGGTTAAGGAACTTGCCAGGTTTCACATAATAAATATTAGCTCTAAGATTCTAATCCAAAATCTTTGCTTTAACCAGGTTCCTATATGTACTCAAAGGATGGCTCCAAATAGAGCTTTCTTCCTTCCTTTCTTTCTTTTTTTAAAAATCCTTCATAAGCATTTTTCTTGAATTTCTTAGGTCTTTTAATGGCCTCTCTTGGGAGGCACTTGGAAGAAGTCATTAGAGAGGAAATTCCATTATTTATTGCCAAGCAGTCATCTTTAGTCATTACTGGGACTTAGAACATGCTTGCATATTTGTTTCTTTCAGGAGAGAGTCATATAATGGGGTCCTTGGGAAAGAGAGGGTCTCCTCTCTTCCTTCAAATTATTCTGTGTGATACCATCATCACCGGTGATAATTAAAGACTGAAACACCACACTGAGTTCAGCATCCAGAGTCTCCACCTTGTGGGTTGTATTTAATAAGGTAGAATCAAACCATAGTTTTCTAGAACCTACAGGAATGCAGCATTCTGGGAAGCTGAGTGTCCTTTAAGGGCACTACTACACAGATGTACAAAAAGATAAACATTTATCATTCAAAAACATTTAATCAAAATGTAACTTATATACAGAAATGTTCACTAATTATGCAGCTTGGTGAATTATAGCATGTTGAATAAATACACTCACACAGTTGGCATCCAGATCAAGAAATAGAACATGAACCCTGACCAGTGTGACTCAGTTGGGTGTCATCGCACAAAGCGAAAGTTTGCAGGTTTGATTCCCGGTCAGGGCACATGCCTGGGATGCAGGTTCAATCTCTGGTCAGGGCATGAACCATGAACAGATGGCAGTCAAGACATTGATGTTTCTCTCCCTCTCTTTCTCCCTTTTTTCCCCACTCTCATAAACAGCAACAACAATAAAACATGACTAGCACTCCAGAAGCATCCCTGTGCCCCCTTCAAATCAGTACTCACTCTCCCTTCCCACATATATAACCACTGTCCAGACCTCTAGCATCATAGGTTCCTTTGCCTGTTTTTGATCTCTATATAAACATATATAAATGTAACCATAGCTTTTATATTCTTTTGTGTCTATCTTCTTTCACTCAAGATTATGTTTGTGAGACTTAGCCATGTCGTATGAAGCAGCAATCTGTTCAGTTTCATTATTATAAAGCATTTAAGTTCTGTGAATATGTCACAGTATATATGTCTATTCTACTGCTGGTGGGCATTTGAGTGTTTCCAATGAGTGCTGTTACATATAACATTACTATGAACATTTTTATACATGTGGTGTGGTTCCTACCTATGTATGCATTTCTGTTGATTTAGGAGTAACAATGCTGGGTCATAGGGTATATATATGTTTAGCTTCAGTAAATACTGCTAAAGAGTTTTCCAGTGAAAATTGCTCATTGTCAGTTTATCAGCACTGTGTGAGAATTCCAGTTAACAACATTTGAAATTGTTGAGCCTTTTAAATTTAGTCAATCTAGTGGTCGTGCAGTAGTATTTTATTGTGAATTTAATCTTTATTTCTCTGTGGACTAATGAGGTTGAGTGCCTTTTTATTTATTTATTGGCTTTGGATACCTTCTTTTGTGAAGTAGTAGCTCATGTGTTTTGCCTGTTTTTCTCTATTAGGTTGTTCATCTTTTTTTAAATTGATCTGAAAGAGTTCTTGATATATTTTAGATAAAAGTCAATTGTTGGTTATATGGATTGAAAATATCTTCTTCCACATGGTGACTTACTTTTTTCTGATAGTATCATTTGATAAGCAAAATTTTGATGTTATCTCCTTTATATATCTTCTCCTTTATTATCCATTCTTTTTTATGTCCAGTTTTAAAATTTTTTAGGTCATTCACATTTTATCCTATGCTATCTTCTACAAACTTTATTGTTTTACTTTTCACATTTATTTCTACAATCTATGTGAAATTGATTTTGTGTATGATATGACACAAAGGCCAAGATTCACCTTTTTCTATATGGTTATCCAGTTGTCCTAGCACCATTTATTGAAAATACTGTCTTTCTTCCACTGCTCTGAAGTACATCCTTATCATAAATCAAGTTTCCATATCTTTGTGAAACCTTTCCTGGACCCCACACTGTTCAACTGGCCTGTTCTTTTTTCCTTGCTTTAGTACCCTGACTTAATCTCTACAGATGTATACATCTTGATATCTGATAGTATAAGCCCTCCAACTTTGTCCTTCTTTCTGGATCACCTTAGATATTCTTAGCCCTTTGCATTTTCATATAACTTTTAGAATTGGCTTATCGATATCATAAAAACATCCTAGGATTTTAATTTAGATTGCACTAAATCTGTACATCAATTTGAGAAGATCTGACATCTTCATAATACTGAGTCTACCAATCCATGAAGTAAACTTAATTGCACATCAACTCTCTGCTAATCACTATGCTGAGCTCAGAAGTAGTTTTTGCAAATGGGTAAACAAACACTTATACCCAAAATATAAGTAATATAATAATCTCATCATTAATAATATTAAGAGCTAATATTTATTAAGTGCCTGTTATTTGCCAAGATGATTTTAAGGACTTTACATATATTAATTCATTTATGCATCACCCTGATACTATGAGGTAAGTGTTGTTGTTATGCCCATTGTATAGGTATTTGATTTTAATCTTAACAGGATCCAAGACAAAAAGAGCACCCAGGTCTTCATGGGGAAATCAGAGAACACATCACACAAAAGGTGAAAATTTAACCTGTGTTCTGCCCAGGGCCACCCAGCATGAGCTACAAAGCGATCTGCAGATGTCTGCTACTTGTGCTGGGCTTGGAGGTGCCCAGGTGAGGCCAAGCTGCAAGTGAAATCTGGCTGCTGCTAGTGCTGAGCATGGGGCCACTTAGCAAGAGGTACAGGGCAAGCTGAGGCCAGATGCTGCTTGTTTGAAAGACATAGAAATGTCTGAAGCATGAGCCAAGACAGGCCATTTGTAGCAATAAGCCACTGGAAACAGCTTGGGTGGGCCCACAAGTTGGGTGGGGTGGGGTCTCAGGGGATCATCAGGACTGGGCAAACAGTGTTAGCCTGGTTGATAGAGACAGATATGGGGCCCACCTGCCAGCTCTGTGTGAAGGTGGTGGGTCTCAGAAAAGGAACAATGGCTTCTGCCAGCACTTTTGTCTGGCAGAAAGATGCCCCTCAGCTCTCTCTCTGATGCTGGACAATTCAGTTCCTACTCATATGTCTCTGGTTTTTCAAGCTGCTGACCCAGCACTGGAGCTCAGAGGGAGTGAGTCTGAGTAAGTTTCTGCATGAGCCCTTTAAGCAGAACTGCCTCGGACTCCAGAAGCCCTCTGTCTCCCTCAGCCTCAATCCCCACTGGGTTTTATGGCCAGAAGTTATGGGGACTTCTCTTCCTAGCACTGGAACCCAAGGCTGGGGGGCCTGATGTGGGGCTGGGACCCCTCATCCTCAGGGGGGACCTCCACAGCTGAGATATCCCTCTGCCTCTCCTACCAGTCTCCAGGTGGCTTTTTCTTTAAATCCCTAGTTGTAAGACTTCCATTCAGCTAGATTTCAGGTGGTTCAGAATAATGGATGTTCTATAGTTTAGTTGTAATTTTGATGTGGTTGTGGGAGGATTCAAGTACCACATTTACCTATGCTGCCATCTTGCCCAAAAGTCCCTTATAAACATTATCACACTGTGGCTCCAGTGGGGCACAAACCCAGGACCATCTGTGTGTAATGCAGACATGCCAACTGCTACACTATGGAATCACACTATTTCAAAAAATTTTAAATATAATCAACACTTGTCGGATACCCATACTGTGACAAATATACTCAGTATGTACAACCATGGGTGGAGTATTAAACTTGGGAGAGGGTCTGGCCCTAAGTCTGCCTCTGGGTAGTCTTACTACCTTGATGGTGTCTGTTGACTTTTTGTACCTTTGATTCCTATCTGTGGAATTGGAAGGCTGGAATGGAGGATACCTGGGATAGCTTGAGGTTCTAGTAGCCTATAATTCTGTGTAAGGACCAGAATTTTAGCACTTTGATCATGCAGTAAAGTAATTTAAACCTCAATGTATATCAACTTCAAGGAACTTGAATGGAGAGTCTATTAGATGCCAGGCTCTGTGCTAAGTGCTGGGGATACAAAGATAATTAAAACCCAGTCCCTCTTCAGCATTAACTGACAGTCCAGTGGAAAAGACAGGTAAAAAGAGAATTACAGTTCAGTACAAATTTACAATAAAAGATTTTCACCTCAGGAGATTGGGGATACACAGGGACGAGTGATCATCGTTGCCGAGAAGGCATTTGAACTAAATTTCATTGAAAACATAGTTCTCTGGGTAAATGTAAGAAAGAGCATAATGTAAATTTGCAACCTCAGTTGCTATAACAAACCCCACAATATAAGTTTATTTCCAGTTTTCAAAGTACAATAGGGTTGTCTCTGTGATTCTTTGTGGTTACTCAGAAGCCCAGGTTCCTTCCATCTTGTGGCTCCTTCTCCTGGGACAGCAGAGTCCTCTGCTGGATACCCTGCATTTGGCAGGCAGAGGAGGGAGAGAAGAGTGGAGGATCGTGTGGAAAGTTTATGGGCCAGGTTGCAGGTGACCTGCATCGTGTCTGCCCATTTCCACCTAACTGCACGGGAGGTCGGCAGTGTGGTCCAGCTGAGTGCCCACAAGAGAAAGGAAATATGTTTTGCTAGATTTCCCTTGGGCAGATCTAATGGAAGTGTATCATTAGATAAATGTCAAGATTAGAGTTACTCACCAGGGACTATCTTTATCAAGTTGTGGTTGATGGGAAAGAACTCACCACAGCCTTCATTAGTTCAAGAATTCCCAAGTGAGACAGCAGTTCAGGTATTTAGCAGGTTCTGAAATGTAAGAGAGAACTGGCCAGAGAGAGTGAGATGAGAGTTCACCACTTAACTGGACGGGCCTTTTCCACTGCCTGCTGCCCCTCGAACCCACAGGTCTGGGATGCTGATGGAGAATTTACATCTATCCACTTGGCAAATAGAAAGCAGTTGATTCCCGTGCTTATAATCTGCTGTCTTCTCTCTCCACAGTGACACTTTCAGCTGCTCCTCCCTCCTACTTCAGAGGATTCACATTAATTGCCCTCAAAGAGAATAGAGAGGGTGATAAGGAAGAAGACCATGCTGGGACCTTTCAGGTAAGATCCTTTCTGGGCTTATCCAGTGGCCCTTATTGCTCAGGTAGGTAGAAGCCAAGTGAAAGATGGACAAACTGAGAAGCCTGAGTAAAATGAGAGGTACAGGTGTCTGAGGTGGGCTCTTGTGCAGTTCCCTTGACCATTGACCAGGTGGGCCATGTCTACATGAAAGACCCATAATGGAGAAGGCAGCAAATGCTTCAAATGTACCTTAACAGGTTGGCCACCAGGCAGGGCCTTTCTCTGGGCTCACAGTGCCTTTGGGCAGCACAGTCCAGCACGGTGAGAGAGTGCTAGGAACCCAGGTGAGGCTGTTTTTCCTGTACAGCCATTTCGTGATTGACTCACAATTCTCAAGTATAAAATGAGCAGGAGCTTCGGATGGCCAGACTAGAGGGAGTTCAAAGCACAAGAGAAGGACTATTAAGGGAATGAAGGGATTGATTTATGGGGGAAGATTAAAAGAATTAAATATGCTTTGCTTGGCTAAATGAACAGGACCGAGTTTAAGAGGTGGTAATGGTCTTTAAATGTCAGTCCTCACAGAGCAGTCTCCTCCAGGGAGAGGCTTCCTCTGACTTTGTACAAAAGAGCACAGCATGACAAAAATGGGTCAGGAGAAGAAAGGGAAACTCAAAGGCAAGGGCCCTGACAGTGAGTCATATTCCACCATCGAATATTCTTCCAAGGGAAGTGGCGGGAACATCATCCCCTTTCAGAGGTTTTAAAAAGAGGCCAGCAAGTTGTCAGAACATGTCCCAGAAGGACTGGAGTGATCCTAGGAGGGAGCCTGGCCAAATTTGCTGTAACCATTACTCATCTCAAATTTCCATTGTTCTGGAATCCATTTCTATCTGGCATTTGCAAACTCAGAAGAAAAAGAAAAACTCAGAGGAAGATGACTTATACCCATGGCTGACCACTGGGGAGCCTGATACAATTTGTGGGCTTCACAGAGGACCCTGCTCCACAATATCTTGCCCAGCCAAAGACATTTTCTAATCCTTTGTGGCCAGGTTGAATCCCGTGATTTTAAAAAATGTTCGTTTTTTAGGATTCTGGGCTTTGGCCTAGCAGGTCTGCTAATTTTATGCTCATTGTAATGTCCTTCTGTGGACCTAAGTGGCAGGAACTTTCCTGGCATGTATCTGAAGGAGTTACCCCATAGTAATACTAATGACAGTCAGGTATTTTTTGTTTTTGTTTTTTATTTTTTGGTACTTACTGTAAGCCAAGCCCTAGGTTTAGTGTTTTCCCCTATCTTGGTTTATCTTCATTTAATTAGCTTGCCTTATCTTAGTTGAATCCTCAAAACAATGAAGTAGATAGGAACTTTTATTTCTATTTTATTGAACAGGAAATTGAAACTAGAGAGATTGAATCATTTGCCTAAATGGTTAGTAAACAGTAAGGCCAGCTTCCTCTATCACGTGACTGATTCCAGAAACTAACTCATTTCCTTAGAGAACTGAATAAGCTCCAGGCACAGGTGTGTTTGGACAGTGCCTTTGTAAGCTTTTCATTATAGGGAAAGGAAGATTCATGCATGGATTTAGCCCAAAAAGCATTAAAATACACCCCCTGTACTTGTTGTGCTAATTTATCTGGAGGTGTGGATGATTTATCAGATTCGGGCAGCTGAGAGATCTGGGTACCTGAGTGTCAGAAGGGGTAAAGTTCTAAGAAAAGAAAAGGTTGGGGGTGGGATGGGGGAGTGTGATCTTAATCTTCACCCCAACAAAATTTATTTGCTTTAAAATGATGCTTTGTGGTATATACCCAAAAGAGTTAGAAGCAGGGACTTGAAAAGGTGTTTGTACACCCACATTCATTGCAGCATTATTCACAATTGTAAGAAATGCTCACAATAAAAACTGGGACACAGGACTTGAGCAGCAAAGTGAGCCATTTATTCATGAGTCTGCAGAGTCAGGTTCACCACCAGCCAGGAGAATGTGTACAAAGTAGACAAAGAAAACTGGTTTTACAGTAATGCGATTAGCTCCCCCTCCCCTTTCCTTCTCCCCCAATTCTCCATTACTGGTTAATCCAGGTTAAGTAAGGGTAATCTAGTTATAGGTCTATCTCCAACTTATTTGCAAAGTTATCTAGCTACATATTCCCATTTCTCGGTGTTTGGTGACAACAATCTTCCTCCTTTTGATCCCAGAGATATATGTGAGGAGTTGCGGAATGTCATTTCCTTGCCCCTTTTCCATGATTCATCTGTTAATTATCTCCTACTGGTTTGAGAGTCACTGGCTTGCTTCTTTTTTTAAAAAATAATTTATTTATTTATTTGTTTTGTTTATTTATTTATTTTTAGAGAGAGGGGAAAGGAGAAAGAGAGGGAGAGAAACATCACTGTGTGTGGTTGCCTCTCACTCGTGCCCCCAACTGGGGACCTGACGTGCAACCTAGTCATGTGCCCTGACTGCGAATCGAACCAGCGACACTTGGCTCTCAGGCCGACGCTTAATCCACTGAGCCACAGCAGCCAGGGCTTGGCTTGCTTCTTTATCCCAAACACAATAGCCAAAATAGTCCATGGTTGGATGAATGTGTAAGTAAAATGCGGTATATTCATACAGTAGAATACTATTCGTTCCTAAAAAGGAAGGACGTTCTGACACATGCTATAACATGGATGAACCTTGAAGACATTATGATAAGTGAAAGAAATCAGTCACAAAAGGAAAATATTATGATTCACTTATATAAGGTACCTAGAAGAATCAAATTCATAGGCAGAGAATAGAATTGTGGTTGCCAGGGTATGCAGGATCAGGGGAAATAGGGAATTATTGATGAATAGGTATGGAGTTTCAGTTTGAGAAGATAAAGTTCTGGATGGTGGTTTTAGTTGCACAACAATATGAATGTACTTAATGCCACCAAACTGTACACTTAAAAATAGTTTAAATGGTAAATTTTGTGGTATGTATATTCTACCACAATTTTAAAAAGTGATGCCTGAGTTAGCCCAGATGAGGATATGATGTAGAGTTAGGCCTGTGGGGACATGGCTTCTCTTTCTTTAATGGTGTTCTGGTTTAATTGTATTTGCTGGTAGTCCTCTCCAACTCACTGCTGTGTCTGCTCAGTTAAATCTTGGTCCTTAAAACTGATTGGTGACTACAGGGCCCTGCTCACAGTGGGCAGTGAGTAAATGTTTGTTGGTTGAATAAATGGCCAAATCACTCTTTCTACCAGTGTCCATAATTCAGTCCTATTTAGAATTGTTTTAGAACTTCTATCTTTTTTATACATACCTCTTTTTTCCTTCTCCTGGAGCTCCTGTTATCCTTTCTTATTTCATGTCAGTGGTTCTCAGAGTGTGGTCTCTGAACCACCAACGTCAGCATCATCTGAGAACTTGTTAGGAATACAAAATCTCAGGCTCCACCCAGACCTACTGAACCAGAAGCTCTGAGGGTAGGGCACCCACAACCTGTGTTTTAACAAGCTCCCTCAAGGTGAAACCAATGCTAGAGTTTGAGAGGCAGCATTGAAAGGAGACATAGATCCCCATCCAACATGAACTTCTCCACCATCACGTCAGCGTACCTGTCTGCTCCTGTCTATCCTTTCATTGCTTCCACCAGCCCTAGAAGTTTCAAAGTGGGAAACCAGTATGAAAAATGCTAACATACAATACTAATGCTGCATGCCAGACATGGTTCTAAGTGGTTTACATTGAGTAACTGATTTAAGCATTACTGTCCTACTTTTCACAAATGAGGAAGCTGTGGCACAGAGGAATTAAGAAACTTCCCTAAAACCACTCAGCTCTAAGGAATAAAGCTGGGATTCAAACCTAGGCAGTCCAGGTCCCTACTTCCAACCTTGGTGTACACTGCCTCTCAATGTGCATATGTTAAGTAAGAAAATGAGGGTGTACTATGACTTTTTTATGGTAGAAATTCCTATGCCAAGGGCTTTATGTACATTTTTCTACTTGATTCTTGTAGCAATCTTGTGAGGCCAGTATTGTTTTCCCCATTTCCAGGTGATGAAACTGAGTCTCTAAGAAGTTAAGTAAATCGACCAAAGTAATCCAACATCTATGGGAGGAGAAGGGAGCAAACACTGTGCCAAATGATTTTTCTCTCATTTCACTTCTCCCCACCCATCCTACCTTGTACCTTGTACCTTGAACACTCCACTTGGGTTCCCATCATCTCAGACGTTAGAGGGTAAGACATCATAGCTCATGTCTCTGTCTTACCTCGCCTGCTTCAGACCTGGTGGTTTGTATGCTTGCCCCCTCCCACTCCAGCTTAAAAGTCTTCGCTCTCTGTACCAAAGCAATCACCTTTGGAGTCACTCATTTATCCTCCAGCATTGATCGTCTCCTATGTGCCAAGCACTGAGGTTGGCACTGGGGATATGAGGGTGAGAAAAACAGACATAGTCTTGCCCTCATGGGGCATACAGTGTCCTCCTTGTCACTGGACCTTGTCACTGGACCTTCTCAGTGCCAACAGGTGTGGTCAACAGTCAGCAAGTCATCAGTTGGGACATGAGTAGATGATCAGAAATGACAAATGCCATTGTAATTTTAAAAATATATACATAGCAATTAACACATATTTAGATATACTTCTTTGTTAACACCCTCACTCTAAATCTGACATCTTTGAGGACTTAACATCAACAACAAAATTCTAATACTCTTTAAATCTGGTTCAAGTTTACAGTCCTAGTTCTGAAAGTGACTCTTAATGGTGGGTGACTTTGCTTCTAAATGAGTGATCCCTCACATGGAGAATCTAGACTTACCAGGTACAGAGACAATGAAAGAGAACTTGAATGCCCCTTTAGACTTGGTAGGGAGGGACTGGGGCTACTTGGTACAGGGAATTAAGGGTTACAACTCTCACCACTCCGGCAGAGAGCCCAAAAGAAGAGGTAAGGCTGCCTTCTCTACTTCCAGGGGAGGGCTCAGCGTGGCAGCGTTGGCACTGACTAGGGGATCTGTCTCTGGCTGCCAGATGGGAGAGACACAGGAATCTCTCTTTGATGAGCTGATTGGGTATACTCATGGTTAATTGAAAGTGACAAGGAATGCAGGGCCGGGATGCCTGTACAAAGTAACCCACCCGTCCTTTAAAATTCTATTGCTAAAGATGAATAGCTGCCTGGAATGCTGGTGGCCCAGCCAATAGCCTGACTCACTCTCCTGCCCCCTTCAGATCTCTGCTCTGAAGGCCCTTTTCCAGGGAGACCATCCTGATGACCCAATTTGAAAATTCATCCCTCCCCGCTTCCATCCCTGAGCTAGACTCCCTATCCTCCTTCCCCTCTTAATTTTTTTCCATTGCCTTTTAGGTCATCTGACACGCTATCTATTCTACTTGTTGACTTGAGTATTATTTGCCCTCTTCCACTAAATTATAAGCTCCATGAAGCATGGACTTTTATCTTTCCTGTTTGCTGCTGTATTCCAAGCACCTCAGACTGTACCTTTTACACAGTAGACACTATGGACAGAACTTTAAGCTGCTAATTTATAATACTATTGCTTTATTTAATTTTAGTTGAAAGCCTGTAGCATCAACTAGTTTAGGTAACAGTCTGCTAATCAAAGGAAGAAAGACTCATCATAAAGGGCTGTTTGCTGGAAGAGATCCCTTATTAATACCATACAAACAAATATTTTTTAAAATAGCTAATTATGTATTTCATATTCTTAATCACCTGTTTCTAAACTATTTTTATTACCTCTTCATTAACAATAAATACTTATCAGCATTTAATGTGTTCTGAACCATGTGAGAAGGTAAAAGTTTTTGACACATTTTTCAAAAAACAAAATGCTCTTGCAAGCCTGTTCTTAAAAATTCTTAGTTTATAAGAAAACTTTTTTTGTTACAGTCACCTATACTTAATCATGCACCTTATCAGATATTAGGATTTTTTTCATTTGCCTTTCAATGTTATAAATAATGAAGTATAATAAAAGCAGTTTCTTGCATAAAAGTTTTTTTCTTAGTCAGTATTTGCTGGAATAGATGCCCAGAAGTATATTGAAAAATGCAAAGGATATGAACATTTTTATGTTGTTTATGTGTACTGCAAAGGTGATTTTCACATACACCCCCATCCAAAAAATATTTTACTCAACACTCTTTTTAACAACTGGAACATGGACCTCCCTTTATGGTGGCCACATACACCGATGTGAAGAGGGACATGTATTTCCATATCAGGACTGGGCATCACAGGATTTGGGCAGGTCAACTTGATGGACCAAATCCAGCAAGAAGCTAATGGAGAAAACAAGACAGTCACCTACCTAGATCCAAACTTTAAATAGGGTGATCAGGATGGCCTCTTTGGGAGGTGATAAAGAGTACAAGAAGAGAGACATGGATTTGTGGACATGGATTTGTGGCAGCACATTAAACAAACAACAACAAAAATGCCCCAGAATTTTTAGTTGCCTGTAAGTAAGTTCAGAATGTGTCATCCATGACATAGGAACACAAAAACTGTTAAGGTCTTAGGATACATCATAGGAGCATTAACACAGCAGTCAGATTATAAGATTCTTAATCCATCCTGAGAGAGCCCATAACATTCTCTTTTTTTCCCTATAAAGTACACCTTTTTAGTGAACAAATACCACTGTCTAAAATATACGGTGTTTTCTTTTATTCATTCATTTGTTCATTTGTATATTTTCACAGCATTCATAGAACTCTGTACTTTTCCTTCAGAGTGAATATTGCAACTTACAATTGTGTATTTGTCTATAGGTTTATTTGTGTAATATTGCTTGGCCCCACCAAACGGTAGGGCAAAACCAAATCTATTTTGTTAACTAGTGTATTTCTCACAACTTAACACTATACGAAGCACATGGTGAACACTCAATAAATATTTGCTGAAATGAATTAATGAAAGCACTAGTTACCAGCTGTGTGAAAGGCAATGTACTAGGCTCTAAACATATGGATATGAATAATTAGGCATGGTCCCAGGTATTAGAACTTCCCAACCCTGGTATGCTACATATACTGGTGGATTACAAATAAATTACAGTGGTCCCTCTCTATATCACGGTTCACTTATCGCGGCCTCACTGTATTGCAGGATTTTTTAAAATATAATATTTAATTATTTATCGCAGGTTTTTCGCTACATCGTGGGATTTTGTGGTACTGTATACATATGTTGTTAAAGTTAGGTAGGTTTAAGAGTGTAGAATATGTTTAAGAACATAAGTTGTGTTTATAAAAGTGTGGAAAAGGTTAATAAGGGAGTGGGAAAGGTTAGTATTGGACTGGGAATGGTTTATAAGTGTGTGGGAATAGTTTATAAAGCCTTAAAATATATATAAATACTAAAATAAATGTAAGGTTCCTACTTCGCGGATTTTCACCTATCGCAGGGGGGTCTAGAACATAATACCCACGATAAGTGAGGGAATACTTTATAAGGGAGCCTAGGTATTTATTTCCTTAGATATTGGGGTGGTCTCATCTTTTTAAGGAAATTTTATCACTTCTTACATGTGACATAGAGTAAAGAGACCTGTATACAAAGAACTATATTGCAGCATGCTGGTGCTATAATTGTTGCACATGTGCACATGAGAACATTTGTAGGAAGTGAGGAGTGAGTGCTGATTTGGGGGAATACAAAGGACACTTACTGAGATAACTTTCATGTTGTCTCTTTGGGTGATTGAAGTTTGCAAGTGGACCAGAGATGAAGATGAAGGGTGTGTGTGAAGGCCGCTCCACTCTTTCATCATACCTCTATTTTAAAATGTGCCCTACTTCAGTGTTTCTCTGTATCTTCATTGACAAGGGAAGATAACCCATCCAGGGCCCAGTAAAAATTTCCTTAAATGAATGAGTGAATAAATGAAACAGGATGAATGACAGACCATGACTGCCCCTGCCCTTCAGAAACTCACTCAGTGTAACATGCCTCTGTGGAGTTGCGATCCTAAAAGAACCATCAAAAGAATATATTTAAAAAGCAATGTCAATACCTCTTTCTTGTTCAACACTTAATTTTCTTTTTTAAATTGCTATCTAAAACTTGTAAGAAGAATGAAAAGCAGCATGCCATGTGAGTGCCTAGGGGGGACATTGGGTCCTCTGGCTTCCACAGCCCTGGTCTCCAGTGTTTGCTAGCAGGAAAGATGAAAAACAGTTTCCTTCCAAGAAGACAAGCTCTGAGTCTGGGAATGAGACTCCTTATAAAGGCTTGAGCATCATTCCTCAGCAGAGCACACACTTGTTTTATATTGAAAAATACAGAAAAAGATAGAGAATGTTAAAAAAGAAATAAAAATTAATCATCTTTTAACCTAGAGATAATCACTATTAACAATTGGGTACATTTTCTTCCAGATTTTAAATATATATTCATATATATATATATAATTTCTCAACAAAATTTTGTAACCATACTATATATAGGATCTTATATCCTGTTTTATTTTTTGTGAACATTATCTTATTAGCATATTTCAATGCAATTAAATATTATTTCACAGCATGAATTTTAATGGCCTTATAACACTCCACTATATTATTGAATTATAATTTTTTCAGACATTTCTCTATGTTGGGCAAGATAGGGTTCCAGTTTTCCTTTTCTCTTTTTCTCTTTATTCTTATTTCTAAAAACACTGCAATGAATACGTTAGCTCATAACCTTTGTCAGCATGTACGAGAAAGGACCCCCCAAAAATAAGAATTTATTTATAAAAAATTGTTACATGTTTAAACTTCAGTCACCTTCAAAGTACTCTCCATTTGATGCAATACACCTATCAAGATGGTTTTTCTGCCGTTCAAAAAAAATTTGAACTAGTCGATTTTGAGGCCTTTTGGTGCTTCTGCTATTTTTTGTTTCACCTCTTCCACATCTGTGAAACATTTCCCTTTGAGGACTTTTTTCATCTGGGGACACAAAAAGTCAATCAGGGTGTGATCAGGTAAATAAGGAGGGTGGGACATGGAATCATGCTGTTTTTGGTCAAAACTGCTGAACACTCAGTGTGGTATGGGTATGTGTGCTCATAAACAATCCATCATGAAATGGGCAAATGCGCTGAAAGAGTCTTCAAAAAAATTCACTGAAGCTGAACTCAGCCTCTCACAACAACGCCAGCTGGTACACTGATACAGAAGGGTTCCTAAAACACCTAGTGGGGAAGCCTGTACTACAAGGGGCCTACCCTCCAGAAGATAATTCCAGTTCTTTTGGGTCCCCCCTCATATATTTTCTTATTATTAATTTCAATAATTAAATTATGGGGTTAAACTAAAGTCGGTCAGTCTCTCTTTCCCCCCCCCTTTCCCTGTGCGTGCACACACATGTATACAGGGATGGGCAAAAGCAGGTTTATAGTTGTTTGTATGGAAAAAGACATAAAGATTATAATCATTACAATAGTCATATTAACTCAAAAGAGTGTCACAATGCAACTGTGAACATACTTTTGCCCATCCCTGTATGTATATGCTCCCCTGTTTCTAGAGGTGGCCGTTTGGATTTGACAGTGTCAGCAGTGGGCACACAGGTTATTGTGAAAGTAGAAAACATCCCTATTTTAAGGCTGATCTTCCTCCTCAGAATTGCCCTGGCTGGTTTAGCTCAGTGGATTGAGCGTCGGCCTGCGAGCTAAGTGTCGCTGGTTCGATCTTCCAGTCAGGGTACATCAGAGAAGGAAAACTCTGACTCCAAAAAACCTCCGCTGCCTTGCGGCATACCTCTTCAGGGGAAAGGCTAAGGGAGTAAACCCCGACAGAAAATCCGGAGCCGGAGTCCCTAAGGCGGTTTGACGTTGTAGTCAACACCGGCAACTCCTGCGGTGCACCTGAACCCAAGCTGTATCGACTCCGTCTTTCCCTTGGACCCTTCAGCTGCGAAGAGAGGGGGGGTCTGCTGCATGGGCAACAGCAGACCCTCCATATTACCCTGCCCAGGCTCTGTAGCTTCAGCGTCATCGCAAGATGTCGATTCAACACGGGAGGAGACAGATACCATGTCACTCCCGAGTCGGACTGCACAGCCATTCTTGGCGGTGCAGATAGACTCTGAAGAAGCTACACCATCGTCTCTCGAGACGGACGGCTGCCGACGACGACGACCTCCTCAGAAAGAACCATGTATCTTATTATTCTTCCAATTCTAGCTATCTTTTCCATTCATAAAAGGGTGTGTGGAAAGAATGTAGATTTTGGAAACAGCAGAACTGGGCTCGAATCCTGCCTATGCAGCTAGGTGAGGAAGTTGCTTCATTTTGCGTATCAGATGAGATAGTTTATGTAAAATGCTCAGCAGAGTGCCTGGACATGATGGACTGTCAATCAGAGCCTCTTCCTCCTGAGCCAGCAGCCTAGGATACCCTCCCCACATCGTTGTGTCCTCTGACTCACAAACTGTCTCTTTCTGTGGACATGGGCAGACATCTCAGCTTGGGTATAACTGACCAGCTGCCTGTAGAGCTCTCCCACGTGAAGGGAAAGACAGGCTTCTCTCTTCACTGTAATATGACTGGGAGGGCTATAAAGTAAAATAAAAAATTTCATTGCTGCTGGGCAAATGATACCCAGTAAATAAAAACAAAGCCATTTAATGTGGGTCCTAGCTGTTTGGCTGGGCTCACTTGCTGCCTTTGTGACCTATTCCCACATAGCGGTTTCACTGAAAAAGGTGTTCAAACTATATCTTGACAGAAGTCTCACACCTGGGAATGAGCAGGTGCAGGAAACCACAAGAGTCACCTCCAGGCACTAACCAGTCCAATATTCTTCATTTATTTTAGTTCTCTTTCTCTCAGTTGTAAGTTCCAGAAGGACAGAGACTGTTTCTTTCACGACAACACACCTAGTGCTGGGTGCAGTGCCTGACACACAACACATGATCAGTAAATATTTGCCAAACCAATCAATCAATTTCCTGTCATTTTTCAGACCCATCCCTTGGGGTAGGCACTATTATTTCCCCATCTTATAGGCCAGGTAACACAGAGAGAATTAAAGATGTGACAAAGGACACAGAACCAGTCAATGGCAGTAATCAAGGCATAAAACACCCAAGGTCAGTGCCATTATCCTTACTGAGCATCTTACTGAGCATCTTTTGGAGCTGCAGGAGCAGGTGTGTGGGAGACACAGACAGACATCAACTATTTGGTCTCCTGAAATCCATTCTGGGTCACTCCTGGGATCACACCAGATTTGTCATCTCCCAAATCATTCATTTTCCAGGTCTCAGCTCTTCACATGCCATCTCCTCCATGCTTCTGAAGAGACTCATGTCTTAACTCATTTGATTTAGAATCTGAACCCCTTGCCCCATCTCTGAGCTCTCAAACACTAGACACATCCCTTTATCCTAGTTCTTCACTTACTGCGTGACCCTGAGGTGTTAAATCCCTATTGTTGTGCAAGGTTCTGCAAAGAGGCAGAAATCTGGGCCTCAGACATTTCTGTATTCCCACAGTCCCACCAAGGCTTGGCACACTGGCCAGTTGATAAATATTTTCTGAATTGATGGATGACTGCTGCTGGAATTTCTGGCCCTACCCACTTGTTCACTGGCATTAGTTCACCTCATGCATGGGAACTAGCATTGTTTCCACATCTATTTTTCTAAAGGTCTGGAAGTTACTTTCAAATATATTATTGAATTGTTTAGCAGACAATATATAACTTTCACTGCCCCAAAGCACTTTTATCACATACATATTAAGTAGCTTAAAAATGCCAAGAAGTCACTGTGTGGCCTTGCAATCCTTCATCTTTAAAATGAAAACAATGAGTCTCCAGTCCATATCTAACTATTTTGTGGGATGAATCTCAATTCTGGTTTTACTTAAGCCATCATGTTTGCTTTTTAAGATAGTTAAATCCAAAGAGTGAGTGGATCAGAGTTTACTTAAACAGAAGCCTATTGTAGGATATTTGGGTAAATTTTTAAATATTCTAAATAATTTAGCAATGTACATTTTTATAAAAAGAACTTATCCATTTATTTATTGATTAAACAAATGTTTATTAAGCCTACTATGTGCAAGACATGTTCTAGGCTGTGAGAATATAACTATGACAAACAAAAATCCCTTCCCTTATGGACATTGTGTTTCTACATTTTAGAACATTTTCATGGGATAGAGTCTCAAATTTCTGGATCAAATAGTATTTAGGCTCTTGATATATATTATTATATCACTTTCCATTGCACCTGACCCAGTAGGAGTTTGAGTAGGAGCCTGACTCAGAGCTTACCTTTAGAGGGAATGTATAGCCTTTGACAAGATGCTTTGTCTTGGTTTCTCCCCTGGACACAAAACTCTCACTTCAGTTGACCCCCGCCTGATACCTGATGTCCCATAGTCCTTTGCTTTGGGGGAGGCCAGAGTGTTGGTTGGAAGGAATTCCCATCTATCTACTATGTGGTTACTAAACCATAGCTTGCAAATTCCATTCTTGTGCAATTACCTTCTGGTAATAAAGCTCAAGACCTTAGATTTTTGCCCTGCTAAATTGATTATTCAACATAGTCCATCTCACCAGCATTTCATGCTTCTTCGAGATTTGACATCTTTTATCCAACATAGTTAATCATTGTCCTCAGAGCTTTATGTCATCTGCAGATTGAATGAGCCTCTAGCCTCAGTTGAGTCACTGATTCATGCTTCAGGGACTTTGTATTTCCTCTTTCCTTTACCCAGATGCTTTCCCCCAAGTACCCATAAGTCTCACTCCCTCATTTCTTTCAAGTTGCTGCTCAAGCATCATTTTTTATAAAATAACCCATTTCTGACCATATTTTAGAAAACAATACCCCCATCACTCTTAATCCCATTTATCTTGCTTTTGTTTTCTTCATCTGACTTATCATCACCTGACCTGGCATATGCTTACTGGTCTATCAGCCATTTGCCCTCATTGCAATGTCAACTGCATAAGAATATGGACGTCACTTTGGTCAGCACTATCACAGTGCTTGGTACATGGTAGGCATTTAATAAGTTGCTGTCTTTTTAAACTCAGCCTAAAACTGGTTGTTCTTTTTGACAATAAAATGACAAGGATTCTGGCCCCCACACTCAGCCCCTTGACCTCCCAAAGTCAGCCAACATCCAGGGCTTCTTCACATGTACCCGTATGAGGGGACACATGCTCACACACACCTCTGGGCCTCTCTCCAAAGCAGCCTGTACTTGTACAGCTATCATTCTGGATTGTAGTATAGGACTTTGCCCAAATACCCATTTAATGTTTTCATGTTAATGTCAATATAACCACTTTGTGCTTGTACCTGAACCCTGAACTTGGAGAAAATTGTGCTGCAGTGCAGATTGGTATATAGACATTGTCTTAGTTCTCTCCGGCTGCTATAACAAATGACCACAAACTTGGTGGCTTAATACAACAGAAATGTATTCTCTTATAGTTCTGGAGTCCAGAAGTCTAAAGTCAGTTTCACTTGGCCAAAATCAAGGTGTCAACAGGACCACACTCCCTCCAAGGGATGCTAAGGGGAAATCTGTTCCTTGCCTCTTCTGGTTTCTGTTGGCTGCCAGATGTCTTGGGCTTGTAGTCACATTGCTCCAGTCTCTCTGTCTTCACATAACTTCTCCTCTGTCTCTGTCTCTCAAAACTTCCTCTGCATCTCTCTTTTAAGGATATATGTGATTGCATTTAGCACCCCTCCTCCCTGCACCACAGATAATCCAGGATAAATGCCTCTTCTCAAGATCCTTAAATTAATCATACTTTACTATATAAGGTTATATTCACAAGTTCTAGGGATTAGAAAGTGAATATATTTGGGGGGAACATTTTCTGCCTCACACACATATCTATTTAGGAACATTAACTTTGGAGAGCCCTCACCTTGCCCGTCAATCTGACTAAATTATTCTAGAAGGTTCTCTTTCCCCCTTCCCTATTGCTGATTTTCTGTAATTTCTTACTTTTCTTTATCTTTTTCCACATCTCTCTCATCAAATGATCTTGTCTCTTTCTCTATAAGAAAAAAAAAAGGGGGGGAGGAATTCCTGAACTACTAAATGTGTTGGTATCAAGTCAATAAACTTCTACCACCCCTCCTACTAAAATAATGGAATATGAATAATCCTTCCTCCTAAGGTGACATCCTCTACTTAGGCTCTGGACACAACCTTCTCAGGAACTTTAAATGGCCACTAACCCCTTCTCCTTTTCATAGAGCCAGACTTTTCCTTTCAATTAGATCCTTCCCTTCAGTTCAAGGTGTATAACTCTTCCTTCATGAATTTCTCTTAAAACAACAACAACAACAAAATCCCACAATAAACAGAAACTCCATCCCCTGACCAATCCGTCACTAAGTCCTGTTGATTGTATCTTCTAAGGATCTTTCTAGTTCACCAGCTTCTTTCCATCTCAACCTGGTCTTAGTCCAGTCTCTTGTCATGTACCCCTGGACCATCACAGTGCACCCACTTTTGCTGAGCACCTTTTGTGCCCTGTATGGTCAGTATGTCAACTCCATGGAATCAGGACTTTGTTTCATTCTCTGCTGAATTCCCCATGTCCCTAGCATCTAGATAAGTGTTTGGTGCTTATTAAATGGTTGTTGAATATAATCAATTTATTACTAATTTCAGGAAGAAGACAAAATCCCTTACCGGCTTAAAGATCTGGCCCCCACTTATCTCATAGCATCTCCCCCTTACTCCCTGGGTTCTATACACACTGGTCTTCTGTGACTACTGCAAGTTCCCTACTGCCCCAGGGCCTTTGTAAATCAGTGTGTTTTCATTATTTGGAACACTCAACTCATCTTTCCTACCTAATCCTGACCTAATCTTTGGATTTTAGCATCCTATGTTGCAAGTTGCTGCCTTGCAAAAGCTTTCCTTAGAACCCTTATTTGCTCTTATATGCTTTCATTGCACACATAGATTTCCTTTGTAGAAAATGCCCCTATTATAATTGTGTTCTTATTTGATGACTGTCTGATAATGCCCATTTTTCCCAGCAGATGGGAATGTGGACCATTATATTTCTAGTGCTTAGCATATTGGCTGACAGAAATGCTCAGTTGTAGGAATAAATGAATAGATAATAGAATAACACTGGGGCTCAGATCAGAGACAGGAAGAGGAGAGAGCTGGAAATTTAGATTAGGAGCTCAAGACAGGCTGGTTATTTAGACTTAGAAAGTTGGTGAAACCATGGTAGACAAGAAAGATTGGAGATACAAGAGGATTAGCAGCTGGAGACGAGAGGGGAGTGAGTTAAGAGCAAACTGGGAGCTCATTTTAAAAGGAGCTCATATGTGAAAGATGGATGTGGATAGAGATGAGTGTAGAAACAGAGGGGAGGGAAGAGTTTGAGGGGGATGTGAGCAGAAGTTGAGACCAGGTGTAGAGGAAGGAGGAACTGGGGGAGAAGAGGGAAGGCTTAGATTTACTGGGGGGAAAAAAAGCTTCTATTTACATAGATGAAGCAAGTAACCTACATGAGCAAAGTGTGTGTGTGGGGGGGGAACATGATCACGCTAGTCTCAATATGAACCTGTTTCTCAGTAGATGACTGTGCATCTGTTCACAGGTATGCAAACTCACTGAGGCAGGTAAGTCAGGTGTGCGGTATTAAGTTGTATTCTTGTGCGGTGCTTGTGCTCTTTCCGCGAAGCCACACTGTCACTGCCTCCGCTGCTCTAGCCCACCTGTCTGGGCTTGAGCATATGTTTCTCTCATTTTTCAGAATTTCAGTCTACTGTAGCTGCAACTGGCCTCCAGCCACGGGAATAGAACATTCCTGATAAATGGCATTATAATAGGATCTTAGCTTTAAGAAATCCTGATGTTTCTTGTAACAAACCATTCTCTTTCTTTAATGGGGAGCCCTTAAGAATGAATTACATTCTCCTAATTGTGTGGGTGATTAGGATAGACCAGGGCCAAAATGTTTTGCACAGAATGCAAGGAGCTTGTGCAGCCCCAGGGCAGATACCAATCCTCTGGGCTCCTTTGCATGGGTTTGAATTCCGCTCAAGAAGCCCCAAAGAAAAAGTATTTGACTCTACTGAGAGTATGAGGTGTGTAATGCCTGGAAAGTGCTCAGCAGTCTGGCCAGTGTACAGTGGGTGAACGTAGGGTGGCGAGGTACCTCCAACTGACTCAGATGGTTGAGGGTCAGGTCATGGGGACCTAATAGGCCACAGGTAGGAGTTTGTCAATGCTTCTTCCCTTCCTTGCCTTGAGCCAGATTTGACCTTGAGTCAAATTCTCTGATTTATTGAATTAGGCTCAAGAGTTGCTGGACAGCCTTCCAGATGCTCAATATTCAGTGCTCCCAACTCCTGTGCCTGATAACACATTGCTGCAAATCCTCCTCATGCCAACAGTGATTGTAGCCCAAGAAGATCCAGCCTGCTGACTGGCACCTTCAATCCCAACACCCTCCCTGGCATGTCACCCAGTGCCACAGCACCCAAATGGGGGATTGACACCATGCCACAGCGGTGTGTCCGGAGATCCCATATATGGGTCAGCTCCTGACCCTACTGAGATACACCTGGGAACCAGACTAACACCTGCTCCCTCATAGAACAACTTAATGGTGCCAAGCATGTTCTCACTGTGGAGACTCCCAGGCCTCATTTATCCTGTGTGCAAGGGAAAGGGGCTTTTCCTTAAGTGCACCCCCACATGCTGCAGTCTTCTAAGTAGATACAAAGAACGCATTCAGTGGTTGGCCTGGCAAACGCTCACTCCTCTTTGAGACTCAGCTTGCTTCCTCTGTGAAGCCTCTCCTGTTCCCCATCCTGGCCATGCCCCCTGAGGCTTCCACTGTCCTTGGTTCAGGTGAACTTCCCTTTTCTTGCCACCTGTTTGCCTCAGTCTTCCAGACTGCAAGCCCCTTCAGGACAAAGCCTGTTTGAATCATCTTGGAATCCCCAGGGCCCAGCACCAATTTTAGTTCTTGATTGTTAATTAACATGTTTATTGAACAAAAGGATGGCTATATTTGATGTCCCTTTCCTTAGTTATTAAATGTTAAATATGCCTATTTCTGTATCCTGCCTTATTGGAGAGGTGAGGCTTGCCCTGCACAAAAGGGTCCCTGATGACTGAAGTCTGCTATTTCTTACATCTTTTCCCTGTGTGTCTGTCTCTAATAGCAACCTCATCATCCAAATGAAATTTCACACATGTTAATAAATCAGTTTGCTCCATCCTGAACCCAGGTTCCTGCTTCTCCTTCAGGATAAGTTGCAGGCTGGGAAGACAGATCCAGGCAGTCCCGAAAGGCCCATGCCAAGTGGATTGAGTGGCCCCAGCCCAGTGACTTATGTCCATGTCATGTCTTCTTAATAGTAAGTGACAGGTCAGCGAGCACAGAATGCCATGAGTAGGAAAAGAAAGGACAGGCTGCCACAGACCGAGGAGGGCAACAGCAGCATCCCACAGATTCTAAAATGCCCATTTTAAACCTTGGAGTCAGAAGTCAGAATGCACCCTACAACAGATATGCACGTGAAATGTGGGATTCCTTCGCCCCAGATAAACTGTTACTGTATCATCGATGCCTTTAGCCCTCAGTAGCATCTCATATTCAAGAAACTACGGCAGGTTTTGTCTTGCATGTCAGCTCTAGTCAATTGTTGGAGATTATTTGGAGTTTGGGAGGAGAGGGGTCAGATGCTGAGTCCTGTCACAGTGAAGATGAAGGATGAGCTGGGTCGATGGTGTGCATGAGAGATGGCAGGAATTCCCAACACCCGATATTTGCAACTTCATGCCATGTCTTTGGGATTAAAAGAGGAACACCTGCCATGTCTTTAATTGTAAACTGAAGGACACAAACACAGGGAACATTTCCTAGGGACCAGGTTAGAGGCTTGCCTCGACTCACATAGGTTTGTGACTTTGGTCTTTTTAAATAGCTTTTTAAAGTATTAATTTAATTATAAAAATAACACATGTCTGTTGTAAAACAAAGATATGTAAATATTTGAAATTTAAAAATTTTTATTTTATGAATGTTACTGTTAATAGCCATATCTGTACATTGTTTTTTTACCTTTTTTTCTATTACAAATCAAAATGCGTATTTACATGTATGTATGTGTGTGCATGCACATAGACTCACTTGTATAATAGAGTAAATTTTTTAAAGAGGCAGAATTCTAGGTAAACATCATTTTTACTTTTTAAAAAATATATATTTAAATATTTTATTTGTTTATTTTCAGAAAGAGGGGGAGGGAGGGAGAAAGAGAAGGAGAGAAACATCAATGTGTGAAAGAAACATCAGTCAGTTGCCGACTGCATGCCCTCACCTGGGGGCCTGGCCCACAACCCAGGCATATACCCTGACAGGGAATCGAACCTGTGACCTTTTGGTTCATAGGCCAGTGCTCAGTCCACTGAGCCACACCAGCCAGGGCTCATTTTTAATAAGAAAAAGAAATAGTCCACTTAACCTTTCCCTATTGAGGTGTAGCTCGAAGATTAATTCCTATTTTTCACTATTATAAATACTAGAAAAAAGAATCTTTGACCAGAAAAGCTTTTATATTTTTCTAAAGTTTTAGATTAATTTATTAAAATGGTTTCCCAGAAATGGAATTAGTATATTAAGGGGTATGAATATGCTTAACACTTTTTATAATTTGTGAATTGTTTCATAGACTTGCTTGATGGACACTTACAACAATGGATAAATTTAAGCTCAATAATAAAGCCTTTGTGTTTCTACTGCCAAAGAACAAAAGAATATCGGAAGTATCTCACTGTGTATCCATGGTGGCTGGTTAGCAACAGCTCTTGCTAGGAGTGGAGCAAGTGCAGTGAACCAGGGATACAGGGTCTTAGAGACACCTCTCAGGAAATATGCAAACTCTGGGTCACCATTGACTTTACTTGCCTTAAGTGAATTGTTCATAGCAGACTGGGGAAGTGTCCACACTGCCAGGACTCCAGGAGGGATCTCCAAAGTGTCAGAGGGCTGAGCAGTTGATGAGTTAGACCCTGAGGTCAAAAAATCTTGGAATTGATTTTTGTTAAATTTCCTTGAAGGGGAGGGGTAAGAAAAGAAGGTCGTGGGCTTTATTTAATAGCAGCTTCAGACAGTACTGTTCCTGTCTGTTGTGCAGTGTTCAGCATGAAGGCAAAAGTATATGCATCAAGGTAGACACTTAGATAAAAATAACAGTCAATTCAGTCATTCATTCATTTGGAAAAGGGCCCATGTAATTATGGCATTGGTTATGCTTTCTCTAAATTTGATTAGTAGTCAAATGAACATACTCTTCACTTATTGCTAATGGGTGCTTTAAAGTAAGTCCTCAGAGTAGTGGGATTATTTTTCTATTATATTTTTATATTCACATTAAAAGAGAAATATATACCCAATCTTGTTTAAAAAGAATTTAAGATAGCTCATATCTGGTTTAATCTAAAATTAATCCTTTTTAAATAGAATTTTTAAATGATCATTTTAGTAGTGACTTAAATTGGGAAAGAAAGGAAGCCTGGGTTGATTGATACAATTGCTCTAATCTCCACAAGGTAATGTGCCTTTTTTTTTTTCATTTCAATTCAGGCAACACTTTTTGATCACTCACTAAGTACTAAGCACAGCATTTAGCCAGTAAGACCTATGTGCATTGTATCAACTGACAGCAAGCAGATCAGCAGACTTTTGCTTCCAGAATGGACACATGGCATTGTAACCTTGCAAAGCAAGCTTTAGACCCCTTTCCCAGGGGCCCATGGATTGCTGGTGTTGAGGGAAACTTGTAGGTTTCGGTGCTGGTGTCAGGCCCATTTTCACTGGCAGTGGCCCTTCTCACACGTATTGCATTTCCCTATGCTCAGATGAGAGATTTAATTTTATTCTCCAGAAGTTATTTGTTGTTAATGAAAATATTACAAACCATTTTTAAAGTTGAGACTGAACAAATGGCCAAGTATAATTGGATCCAAGGCCCTGAAATAATATTATTTCTTTAAAATATTTTCATTGAGTTGAAAACCAATGAGGTCACAAATAAAAATAGTAAAACTTAACAAGATAATCTCACACTTTAGTGAATAGGGAGAGCCACATAATGAAATAAATTGATTTAAAAAATCAGTGTCAATGTGTTTTTTTAATATTATTGTTTCTAGACTAAGCATTAATTGAGGGAACTTAATTTTTGCTTAATTTGCATTAGTTTTGGTTACTCATCTGTAAATAAAGCCTCTCTTTTTTTATCACCCTGGGTTGAATACAGACTGGTCCTTTTCCAATACTGTATACATCTTATATTTCTAGAGAAATTAGCAGGCTGTAACTAGTGTTTATAATCACTCTCCTTTGAGCTCTATGATAGCCGGGTGATGGAGACAGAATTTGGTTCTTATCCAGATCTTACAGATAAAGAATCAGAGGTTGAGTAACTGGTCCCAAGCTAAACAGTGGCAGGGCCAAGCATATCTCACGGGGCCAAGCTGCCTTTCCACATATTTACAAAATTAGACACTTAAATGGAAGTGTGGGCGAGTAAAAAATAATTTTCTAAGTCCTTCTGGCTAGCCTAATAATCAAATTAACATAAGACAGGAGAAAATCTTCAAAATTTATTACAGGTGTACGTTCAGAGGTGCCATGAGAATATGAGAGCAAAGGTGACATTGGGCAGTGGAGGTTACCTGCCCATCTGGAGCTAACGAGAAAGGGGGGTGGGGTGGGAGGCTGCAGTTTGGAACTTCAAAGGGCAGGAGGACAATCTACAGAGATAGAAAAGCAAATGTTTGGTAAATAAATGTTTGCTGGGCCATCTTTAACAATGGGACAAAGGGAGAACTTTGGACAAATGAGCCCTGTCTATCACACACAAGTTTATATTAAACTATAGTAATCTGTGATGACCTCTCCCTTCCTGGAACAGGTCCTCTGGAAGGCCAGGCAGTTAGGGGGAAGGTCAAAGGTTTTCCTGAGTCTTTTGTTTCTTAGAAATAACCATCTTAAAATCAATATCCCAATTTGGGGGTAACAAACTCTTCTTTCTTTTAGAAGACCTTCACCAAAACTCTGCTTGCAGTAGGTCAGGCGAGTCCAGTGGGCTGGAAGGTTTCAGATGGTGAAAGGCCAGACAGCAGGAGCAGCTCAGTCAGGAAGAACCTGGTCATAGCAGCCAGCATTCCTTAGGCATTCACTGGAAGCAAGGACAGCGTAATAGTTCGGAATATGTTCAGAAGGTAGAATTGCCAGCAGGTGGTAGCTGATTGGTTGTGGGGGAGCAGAGAGAAGTGAAGGTCCAAGGAGCCATGATCAAGAGAGTCTGAAGGAGGAGCCCATTTATTAGAGAGAAAGAGGATGGGCCCCATTTGGGACATGTTAAATTCAAGGTCTCTTTAGTTATCCAGGGAGCTGAGAGGCAGTATGGCATCGTTTTGATCACAGGAACCATGAAACCTAGCTTGGCCACTTAGATTCATGACCTTAAGCAAGTTACTTAATTCCTCTGTGCCTCAGTTTCCTTATTAATAAAATGGGGATACTAATAGCTCTTTAGCATTAATCTTATAGAATTGTAGCGATGTTTAAATTATATATATATAAAATTTAGAACAGTTTTTAGCTCATAACAAGTACTTAATAAATCGTCGTCGTCGTCGTCGTCGGCAGCCGTCCGTCTCGAGAGACGATGGCGTAGCTTCCTGAGAGTCTATCTGCACCGCCGAGAATGGCTGTGCAGTCCGACTCGGGAGTGACAATCCCTGCCGCACTTGGTACAGGTGAAGGCAGATGGCTGTTGTTGCTGCTGTTGACGCTGCTTCCGCCTCGATCTTTTCTGGACCGCCTCCTCGTTGCGCGCAGCCTCTGCGCGTGACGTACCTTGCCTGACCGCGAGCCTCCAGGCTAGGCGGTCGTCTGCTTGAACTTCCCATGTGTTGAGATTGATGGAGCATTGTGTCATGTCCTTTTTGCAGATGTCTTTGAACCGCAGTTTTGGGCGCCCTGTCATCCTCTTGCCTTCTGCTAGCTCGCCGTAGAGGAGGTCTTTGGGGATACGGCCTGCATCCATTCTTTTGACATGGCCGAGCCACCTGAGGCGTCTCTCGCTAAGAACTGCATGCAAACTGCTCATATTGGCTCGCTTCAGCACCTCGGTGTTGGGGACCTTATCCTGCCAGGCGACATGCAGGACGCATCGCAGGCACCTCATGTGGAAGCTGTTGAGTTTCCTTTCGTGCCTTGCGTAGGTGGTCCACGTCTCGCTGCCATGGAGGAGAGTGCTGAGTACGCAGGCTTGGTAGATGCGCAGTCTGGTTTTCTCAGTGAGGCTGGAATTGTTCCACGCTCACCGGTTCAGTCTGGCCATAACTGTGGCCAGACTGAAGCTTCAGTTTCACTTAATAAATATTTATTGTTATTAACAATATTATTATCATTATAAATAATTCTGAGGCTCAAGAGACAATTGGATTGGTACCATCAAGGTAGAGTAGTAGGCTAAGCTGACCACTATGTATCTATTTGTTAGGAAATATTTGGCTATAAGGAACAGAAAACCCATCTGAGGCTCTTCTTAGAGAGTATTTCATTATTTAACAAGAAGTTTGGAGATGAGTGATTTCAGCATTCTTTTAGCAGTTCACCTGGACAGGTGGCACTGTGATGCACTTGGCCTTCTCCTGGCCCATAAAATAGTTTTTCTCACTCAAAGCATCTTATCCTCCCCAGCAGCATTCCAAATAAGAGAGAATGAGGCTTGGGAGAGGGGGGTGCTCCTCTCACAGATCTCTATTCTTCTCTTGTGCAAGAAAATCCCAGAAGCTCCAGGGCAGAGTTCCCCTTGTGTCTCACTGGCCACAACCAGATCACACCTGTAGCTCATGGAAGGGGAACAGGACAGCCACGATTGGCTTAGATCATTCATGATTCATATGATTCATCCTTTGGGACTGGACACTTTAAGCCTTGAACAAAATTGGGGACCTTTTAACAAGAAAGTAGGAGGGAATGGCTGATGGTCTGCAATTAAGAAAGTCTACCACACTAAGGAATGCAGGCATTTAAGCAAGATGAAAAGGGGAGAACCCAGGATTCCATGGATGCATGGCATTTATATAGGGAAGAGGGTGGTGAAGAGATTTCAAATGCCAAAGAAATAGGAGAGGATAGCCAGAGGGGAGAGCCAAGAAAAGCCCAGGAAAACTTTCCAGGAGGGCAGGTCTATAGCAGTTCATGTGGTGGAGCTTTGAGCAAGATGAGGCTGTAAAGACCTGTCAGATTTGGAAGTGAGGGGGCCACAGTGGCCATTGCTGGAGCAGATTCAGCAGTGCCAAGGGTTCAGAAGAGAATGGCATCTCTCCCACATGCAGTTGGTGGGAATGTAACTTAATTCAACATTTCTATCGGTTTGGTAATGTGTATCGAAATTTAAAATGCTCATACCACTTAACTCTGAGATTTCACTTCTAGGAATTAATCCAATAGGAAGAATTAGACAAATGTGTGCTGACATAGTAGGTACATAGGTGTTGACTGCAGCCTTGTTTATGATAGCAAAAATAAATAAATAAATAAAGAGGGATAATTGATCTAAATGCCTATCATGCAGGATTTATTAAAAACAAATGAGGGTACATCTTGGCAATGGAATACTTGGCACGGTGGCTAAGAGCTAAAGTTCTGGACTCTGACAGCCAGAGGCTCCTTGAACTATGCTCAGTTTTTTGGATTCTTTTTTATTTTTGCTGTCCCGATTGGGTGTTTTTTGTTTTCTTATATTCCAAATTGCTTATCTGATTCTTGGCTTCTTCTACTCTACTGTTGATTCCCTGTAAATTATTCTTCATTTCAGTATTGTGTCCTTCATTTCTGACTGGTTCCTTTTTATGGTTCTTATCTCTTTTTCATGCTCTTGAAGTTCTCTCTAAATTCATCTACTCTTCCCTTAAGTTCATTGAGCATTCTTATAGCTAGTATTTTGAACTCTGCATCTAATAGATTGCTTGTCTCCATTTTGTTTAGCTCTTTTTCTAGAAGTTTGTTCTGTTCTTTAATTTGGGACATATTTCTTTGTCTCCTCATTTGGCTGCCTTCCTGTGTTTGTTTGTATTTATTAGGTAGAGCTGCTATATCTCCCAGGGTTGGCAGAGTGGCTTAATATGGTAGGTGTCCTGTAGGGTCCAGTGGCACAGCCTCCCCGTTCACCTGAGCTGGGCACTCCAGGTACACCTACCATGTGAGCTGTGTATACTCTGCTACTGTAGTTGAGCCTTAACTGCTGTTGCAAGTCGGTGGAAGGGATTTACCTTCAGGCCAATCAGTTATAAGGACTGGCTGTGATAATCAACCAGCATGAAGGATCAGCTGTGCAGGGGCCCACCCCACAGAGCAGACTTACTTCAGCAGGGCTCTGGTGACTGCTGAGTTCACCTCTTGAGTGTGTTGCTTTGTGGAGGTGGTTGGGTTGTGCTTAGACGTGATAAGGAGCTGTCTACTGGTTGTACCAGCTCTGGGGCCTCCCAGGGGGTGCATGCCAAGGTCAGCTGTCACTGTGTTCTGCCTGGGGCCACCCAGCATGAGCTTCAGTGTGATCTGTAGGTGGCTGCTACTTGTGCTGGGCTTAAAGGTGTCCAGGTGAGGCCAAGCTGTTGCTAGTGCCAGACCTGGGGCCACTTAGAAGTAAGGGACACACTAAGGTCAGATGCTACTTGTTTGAGATATCTTAGGAAAATCTGAAACGTGAGCTACGACAAGACATTGTATGGAATAGCCACTGGAAACAGCTTGGGGGGGCCCTCAAGTTGGTGGGACAGGCCCTCAGGGAATCACCAGGGCAGGGGAACAGTGATACCCAGGTGGATGGAGACTCAGATATGGTACCTTTCTGCTCTCTCTGTATGGGAAGGGCTCAGAAAAGGAACTATGGCTTCTGCCAGCACTTTTGTCTGGGAGAAAGCTGCCCTTCAAGCTCTTGTTCTGATGCTGGACAATTCACTTCTTTCTCTATCTGTTCCTGTTCCCTTTCAAGCTGCTGCCACAGTGCTGGAACCCTGAGGAAATGAGTTCAAGTAAGTCCATGCATAAGCCCTTTAAGAGGAACTGTCTGAGACCCCAGAAGCCCTTCATCTCAGCCACAACACCCACTGTTTTGACAGCCCGAAATTATGGGGATTTCTCTTCCCAGAACCCCCAATTTTTATTCACCACACATAGGTGTGGGACCAGGAGGTTCCATGTCTCCTCCCATTCTACCAATCTTGATGTAATTTCTTCTTTATATCCTTAGTTGTAGGGCTTCCATTCAACTAGATTTCAGGTGGTTTTGAATGATGGTGGTTCTGTAGTTTAGTTGTAATTCTGATGTAATTTAAATTTGAGAGGATGCAAGTACTGCATTTACCTCACTGCCATCTTGACCAGAAGCCATAAGTCTTTTGTGAAAACATTGTTATTCCTATTGTTAAAGCAGGGTTGGTCTCTTGGCAATGCACAACCAGAAAGAAGACCCAACAGGGCACTCAGCCTGTGACACTGTTGTTTGATCTTATGGTTCAGATGAATAAAAGAATAAAGAAAAAAAAAAAAAAGAAGCACTAATTGAACAGAGAGTCATTTTGAATTGGTTACCAATCTAAACTATAGAATGCTTTGGGAGAGAAGACATTTGGTTATTTTCAAGTACATTTAGGGAATTCAGAATACTGGCCAACTGAGCTCTCAGTTACACACCCTTAGAGGATCCAATTTAATGAATATTTAAGAACAGCTTGTTGTTACAATATTACAATTAGCACAGGTAAATGCAGGCTTTGACTGTGCTCTTGGAAAGCAGCCCTTTCTCAGTTTTACATCTTAATCATTGATTACTCATATATTATTGTTTACTCTGAGGCTGCTTTTATTGGGAAGGAAGGATATACTTAGTGATGGAAGATGGTGTAGCAGAGGAGACAGCTGGGTAGAATATTGGCTCTGTCCATTAGGAAAGCTGTGTGTCCCTCAGGAAATATCTTAACTCTACTAAATTTCAGTTTCCTCCTCTACAACACAGGATCATAATATCTATTTCAGCAAGTTGCTCTGCTGATTCAATAAAATCATGTTTAAAAGTCCTGGCATATAGTTCAATAAATTCTTGCTTCCTTCTCCCAAAGCTGACCTTCTGTTCCCTGACCATCTAAAAAAAATCAAGTCATGAATTACTGCAATCTTTCAATAGGTTAAGAGGAGGCATTGTATTGGTTCCTTACCACAGTCTGCATACACTTTTGACTTTATGCATAGATTGTCTTGAGCGGCCTCGTCTACCTTTCCTGTAGCAGCACACTGAGAAAGCAAAGCTGAGGAACAAAGCTAAAAGCAAATTCATATTGGTTCACCTGAAAACCAGTTACCATGAAGTCTCACACATATCTAAATTTGTTCCCTACTCTTTTCCTTCTTAACTCTTTAAGATCTATGGGTGGGATCATGTAGGATGGCGACAACCAAAAGCAACCATCAAAGGCTCTGGAGTGGAGCATGTTTAAGAGACTGGAGAGTGATGGACAAGACTAAGAGAGGCAAGAGATGCTGTCCAAGAAGTTGTCAGGGACCAGATCAGGTGGGGAACTTAGCTATAGGGATCTATTCCAAGACCCCCGGTGGATGCCCAAAACCAAGGATAATACCAGATTCCTATATATACTGTTTTTTTTCCTAGACATACATCCCTATTATAAAGTTTAATTTATAAACTAGGCACAGTAAGAGATTAACAGTAACTAATAACAAAATAGAACAGTTGTAACTATTCCATAACAAAAGTTATGTGAATGGCTTTGAGGACATTATTAAGTAGAATAAGGGTTACTTGCACACAACACCAATACCATGACAATTGATCTGATAACTGAGATGGCTACTGACTAGTGGGTGGGTAGCATATACTCTGTTGATATGCTGGACAAAGGGATGATTCACAAACCGGGTGGGATGGATTGGGATGGCAGAAGACTTCATCATGCTACTTAGAACAGCGGGCAATTTAAAACTTATGAATTGCTTATTTCTGGAATTTTCCACTTAATATTTTCAGAACTGTGGTTGACTACAAGTAACTAAAACTACAGAAAGAGAAACCACGCATAAGAGGGCACTACTGTATAAAGTTTAGATTTTAAGTATTATACTATGGAAAGGCATTGGAAGTCTTTAAACAGGAAGTGGCATGACTTGATGTATTATTTTAAATGTGCGCTCTGAGTGTTGCAGGAAGATTGGATGGCAGGAGTTCAGTGTGGAAACAGACAGGGAAGTCAGGATGTTGCTGCGGTGGTTTATGGAGTTCGGGTGCTCTAGGGCACTGGAGAGAAATACTATAGAGGCACAACGGACAGGCAGTCGGGGTGAGGCTTAAATAAGATAACAGAAAGAAGTGCCCAGTGTGTAGTAGGCAGTTAACAAACACAAGTGTTCTTCCTCCATCAACAAAGTGATGGTATTCTCTGGAACTTGATTTAGAGGGGTGAGAAATTAATAACCACATTTTCTCAGGTATGGATTTACTCTTTGGAGCAAGGGCTGACCAGGAGATGAAGACCAGCTCTTGTGTCCACAGCCTGGCGACTAGGAATACTTGCCAAAGGAGGGAGAAAGGGAAGAGACAGGAAGCAAGGAAAAAGGGGAAAGACGCACGGGGAAAAGGCTGGACGGTGCAATTCAGGGACCTAACAAATCTGAGGATGTTGCTGTGTGCAGGAGGTGCTGGCATAATAGCTGGATGTGCATCCTTAAAGTGACAATATAGGGATGACAGGGCAGTCTGCTGCAATTAGAACTGCAAGGAATCTTCTAGAGGCCATTTCATCTGATATCCTCATTTTAGGAAACTCAGATCCAGAGAGCAGTGACTTGTGCACAGCCACAGAGATAATGGCAGAGGCAGAGCTGGTAGCAAGATAGAGTGGGAAGAAACTGACTTTCAAAGTAAGGACAAGGTGCAGACTTTATTCAATAAACATGTCCTGAGTCCTGTTCTAAGACCCAACTCTAGGCACTAGAAACTCAGAGCACAATAATATAGACAAGGTCTCTGTCCCATGGGGCTTATGGCAGCTTTGCCACCATAGGCGAGCTATTTTGCCTCCATGAATCAGTTTCCTGTTCTCTGAAAGGGTAGTAGTAGTAATTAATTTATTGATTGATTCTGCAAAAATTAATTAAGTGTATCTAATGTGCCAGGCACAGTGCTAGGTGCTGATAAGGCCCTGCTTTCAGATATGATTCAAGATGATGTCATCCTAAACGTCCATCTAAATCCCCGAGGGTCTTTTAAAAATTCATTACTACCCTGGCCCCACTCCCAGAACTTCCGATTCAACCGGTCCGGGGTGCGGCCCAGGCATCACTATTTTCACAAAGTTCCCAGGTGGTTCTAATATTCAGGTTGGCGGATGGGGTGGTGAAGAAGCCCTGGGGAGGTGAGAATAAAGGACACAGACAGACACAGGCTGATGAGGGAGGTGACAGGGTGGGTGCAGAGAACAGCACATATGGCTCAGGCCCTGGGTTTGGGAAGGGTTCCCAGAGGAAGCAAGGCCACTCATGGAAGCAAGTCTAGCAACAAGAAGAGGGAACAGTGTCTGGGAAGGTGGGAGGACCTCAGAGAATTGATGAGTAGCCAGTAGACGCCCTTACCACCAGCCAGGGCCTGTGATGAGCACTCAGTCAGGGTTCCTTTGTCTGTCTGTCTGTCTGTCTGTCTCTCTCTCTCTCTCTCTCTCTCTCTCCCTTTGTTCTTCCAGGCCCCACTCCCTTTCCATTAATGACCTTTCTCCTGCAATACACTGTGTTGACAGGACAACAACTGATTCTCCAGCTTCTAGTAATTATCAGGAAGAGATTCTTCTGTCATCCATCAGCTGGTGAACCGCTCATGTCTCCTGCTCCTCAGCCAGGCACGAGCCAGGCTCTCGGCTCCCTCCCGGCAGCAGGCAGCTCACAGGTCCCCTACAGCAGAGGGGAAGGCCCACACCCTTCCCTGCGTTATTTGATGAGTGTATCCCCCCCACCCCAAACCCTCCACCTTCAGGCACACAAAGACAAAATGCAATCTTCTCAGATATTTAATTTGTTTTGCACTCAGTAACCCCGGCTGGTGACCAACCACATTGGATGTGTTTCACAAATAGCCACTGAGAGTTACCATAAATCCACTTCGTTAGGAGAGACTTTAGTCTTAAAATATAGTTAGGTTAAAATTTGGCTTCTCCCTTGGGTGTGGAGAAGTTCACAAGCATGTACCATATTCGGTTAGATAATATAAGTCCATGCACAGTGTCTGCTGCTTTCATGCTGAAACGGGAGGGAAATTTGACACACTTCTATAGCCTGGAGAGTGAAGACAGTGAAGAACGTGTTTAAACCTCTTCTGAAATAACCCTCAGCAGAACCTTACCTCATTCTCAAGGCAAGGGGTGGGGGAGAGGGGAGCCTACTTTTGACCCTGTGCTGACTTAAGCAGAGTATACCCAAGCGTCAGGGTAAGAAGGAGACTGGGACGTTGAGGAGAAAAACCCATCTTCTGCTGGAAATATCATTGTCCTATGCCAGGGTGAGGGAGAGCTGGAGAGCCCACTTCTTCTATGTATAATCTTCTAAATGCAGTGTAAAAAAGGATTATATATATTTTTTCTGGCCTATAAGATAGCCCCATTTTTCCCTCCTCCCTCCCACTTTTCCTCATTTGGGGCCACTTTGACATATGGGGACGACCAAAAACAAAGGTGGTTGTTTCATCCAGGCAGCCATCTGTCCACACTGGCCAGTGAACTGAATTTGCCAAGAACTCCCACTTGGAGGGCTCACAGGAGAGGCAAGCTGATACGCTTGTGCCTTTGATAAAGCTCACAGCCTCAGATGATCTGAGCAGGGTGGGGAGGCTGAATCCATGGGAAACTGTGTCTCTTACAGAGATGGGTCTGGTTCCCTCTCCTCCTGGAGGTGCTGACATTGTAAGAATGAAGGAATGGGGGGGGGGGGTGAGGCTGGAGGATCCACTCAGATGTTTGAGGAGCCAGGGCTGCAAATAAAATCTGGCTGAGCTCAGTTTTCTTCTGCATCTGACCTTACTACAATCCTCTTTCCAAAAATCGAAGCCTTCTCTTTCCAGAGGCTGGTGACATCGTGGAAAGGCCACTGGTTGGGAACCAGACTGCCTGGTATGAGTTCACTATGAGCCTGGTGAGTCTGATTAAGTGACACCATTTCTTTGAGCCTCAGTTTCTTCAGTGGCATGGAAAGCATAGTCATCCCTCAGGACTGGTAGGGACTTTAAATGTGCTAACATAGTTAATGTATATAAACCCTAGCACAGTGACTGGGACATGAAGGGTTCTCAGCAAACTGAGTTTTCGCTCCTAATTTTATCCTTTGCTAAATGAAGTCAAACGGAAAGCCCCATTACTATACAAGTGACATTCATCTGTCCATCCCAGAAGGTGTCAGCACAATGTAAAAAGGCTTCCTGAACGACTTCAGGCAGAGCAGGATAGAGAGACATGCATTTTGCTGTGCTGATCATAAATCTGAATGAAATAATTATGTAAAGTAGTCAAGAGCAATTCAGTGAGAAGATGCCTCATCTACCTTGATGGGCTTTTCAATTACTCATTTTTAGTACTGCATCATACCATTCTCTGGCAATAATTATTAAACACTTTGACTGTATTGCAATATAAAATTTAAAAGGCTGATTTAGTTCCTCGGCATTAGACTACCTAGTATAGCACTTGCCAATTATATGGTTTTATTTGTTTAAACCTGTTTATCAGAATGATATTCTAGCACTGAGTCAAAACTGACGTCATCTCCCCAAGAGGAAGATAAGGTGACAATGAGTTAGGTCCAGTGATGACAAGCTTTGGAGTTATGGGGGACATAAGCCCAGGCTCCCCACTTCCTAGTCCCAGTTTCTAACTCTGTAAAATGGGGATAATTCCTGCTTCACAGGATTATTAAAATCGTTATGTGCAATAATGGATATGAAGTGTTAGCCAGAACACAGTAGACTCCATAATGCTAGATATTATTGTTGTGACTGCATTCTGGGATCTCCTAGAATTCCCAGTTCTTTACACATGCATGTCACCTTCTAGGTTCTGGGCACTGAAGGTGCTGTCAGGGTACATTTTCTGCTTGTCACTTTAACAACTCAAAGGAAGTCACACTTATGGGCCACCCAACTATTCCAACCACCCTGCTAGGCACTGTACACAGAGCATCTTTCATCAGCATGACCCAGCCAATTCACAGATAGGGACACTGAGGCACAGAGAGGTTATACTTCATTCAAGCTCATTCAGTGACTAAGGCAGAAATCGGACTCAGGCCTGCTCGGCCCCAAAGCCCGTACATCCAACTCTCGTCAGTACCCATGCTGGCTCTCAGGATCCCAGGAGGCGTATTTCACCTGGTTTGAAGGAGAATTCTTCCTTCTCTTCCTGATTCTTTTAAAGATGATAACTCGTTTCTTACTGAGAATTACCTACCCTGAAAAATGACCAGTTCCCCTGAAGTCCACCTCTACCTTTTAGGATCCCTCAATCATCACATGGAAAATGAGACACACTCTGTCTCTCCCACCCCCACCCCCGTCTCTTTTATTCTCTCTCTCTTTCTCATTTTAATCCTCACCCAGGGATATAGTTATTTACTTTAGAGAGAGAAGAAGAAGGAGAGAGAGAGAGAGAAGAACATGAATGTGAGAGAAAAACATTAATCCGTCACCTCCCATAAGAACCCTAACTGGGGATCAAAGCATCAATCTTTTGTTGTATGGGACGACACTCCAACCAATCTGAGCCACCCAGCCAGGGCAATGCTTTCTTTTTAACCAAGGGATAGAGCAATCAGGTAATGACCCGTGCGCACACACACACACACACACACACACACACGTTCCACTGGAGCCTGTCCATTGTGTTTGAGGCTCCCAAGCCAAGCTGGATTTAGGTGCCAGGCAGCTGGGCTATGCCAGGACACCTGTTTATAAAGAGTACTAAAACACTGATGAAAATGTAATGATTTGGGGAAAATCATCTTTACCAAATCACTGGAAGTAAGCATGACATGAGAATGATGATAATATTTATTATTACAAGTAATATACAGTGATTATAATATACACAGTGATAGTTTTGTGCCAGGAACTTTTCTAACTGCTTCCCATATATTAACTCATTTAAACTTTCCAGCCTATTGAGGTAGCCCTATTTTAAAGATAAGAAGACTCCTTCCAGAAAGGTTAAGGAATTTGCCAGTCACACCACTAGTAAATAGACTGTTGGCTCTCCCAAGATGTTCACTATCACCTCTTGGTGGGGCGAAAAACCTCTGGAAGCAGTTAAGTGACAAGAGATGGTGTCTAGCCTGCCTTCCAGGCCCAGGAGTTGCTAGGTTACCTGTGCAAGTTCATGGCTGGAACTGAACTGCTCAGGGCAGTAAAGAGCAAGTGAGTGCTGAGCCAGCAGTCTTCCCTGCCTCCTTCTCACTCAGAGCACTCAGCCTTTCCTCCCAATGGATGCTAGACATCTATTTAGAGAATATCATTTTGAAAGGAGATGCATTATTAGCCTCCTCAGAGTGCCCATGTGTTCTTGTCCAGCTCTGTTTCCAAGCCTGGCCTGCTGTGTTTGCTCTCAGTATGGGAAACAAACCATTTAACTTGGAGAATTAACCTGCTTTGAAGGGAGAACACAATCCATTAGCTCTTGGGACTCGACCTGGATTGGAGGCCATGTGCCCAGGGCCAGGTGTCAGAGGGGCCACCTCTAAAAGTTCTCAGGAGCTCCTCAGGGAGATGGAGGGCACACTCCTGAGAAAGAGGATATAAAGCAGAACGGGTAACAAAGATGAATACAGTGAAAATAAAAATCTGTTGGAAGAGATGCTAGAGCAGAAAGGGGTGCTGGTAAGCACCTTCAGTGAGGGGATATGAGTTGGGAGATGAGAGTCTTTGTAGGACTTTCTGGGAAAGAAGACAACCTTTGGGCTAAATCTTTACAGCCTAGAAGAAGGACTGCTGTCAAAAGCTACACTGGATAATGCAGCCAACCCAGACATTCAAATGATATTTCTGATACATTTCAAAAAACCTGGGAAAATGCAAAGGCTCCTAGCACAGACACCAGGCATAACCTGATACACACAATGTGGACACAACTGTTTACAAATTTCAAAGTATAATTAGGGAAAGGTCTAGAAGGAAACACACAAACCAAAATTATTGAAACAGTGGAGGATTTTTCCCCCTTTACTTCTGTCTTTGTAAAGTTTTCTATAATGAACTCACTCTTTAGTGCAATAAAGAAAAAAATCTTTATTTAATTTTTAAAAATCTGTATTGAAAGTTCTTTCATAAAAGACAAAACCATCTGTCTTTTTTTCCAAGATTTTTCAGACTGAGAAAATACACATAGGAAACCAGAAAGAGATGGTTTGATGGCTGAGATTATTTTCTTTGGCATCTCTCTCAGATATTACTGAAGTGGTTCAAAAACCTTTCCTGGACAGATCCAGCAATAATAATCTGCATTAATTTTACTTCCATAAAAATGAAAGATGTGAAATTTAGCCACGAGGGGTGATCTTAATAGCCCCAAATTATAATCAACAAGATGTTCAACACACTGAGGTTTGTTAGATAAAATGTGGATAATTCATACTGTGGCTATTATGGAGCCAATAGAAAATTTTATTGAGATATATATTGAGTAGAAAAGAAAGATGTTCATGATGTATTGTTGAGTGAGAAGCAGGTTCCAAGACAATATAGTATAATCTTATATTTTAGAATTGCATATATGTGCATGTATATGTATAATCTGAAAAGATATATACATCAGAATATTAATAACTATCTTGAGGGTAGTAGAGTTATGAGTAATGTTTGTTTTATAATTTTTGCTTTTCTGTTTTCTGATTTTCCTCCAATGAAAAAAGTATTCCTGCTTTTTCTCTTTAGAGTGTAGTTCTCTGTGTTAACACAATTAGACTAAGGTGTTGGGGAACCACTTTCCTCTAACTACAATATACTGAGGACCCATCATGGATACTGATGCTTTGTAAATACAATCTCATGTATTTCTTTTGTTGATTGAGCAAGGTGGGTACTATTATCTTTATTTTGCAGATGGGAAAACAAACTCAGAAAATGACAGAGCCAAGGTTTAACTCAAACCTACCTGACTCAAACATTCATGCACTTTCTATTCTATTACTATTCATAAACCTCTAGAGAAGAAACATATGTGAGATGATGCCATAGAACATATCTTCCCCCATTCTCCACCCCAGTTCCTATAAGTCCCCTACACTCTCCTACTTAACAATCCGAATCGTGACACTGATGACCTCTCCTTCAGACTCAGCCCACCCACTACCCAGACCAATAAGGACTTCAGCAGCCGCTGTCCCAACTTGAGGGTTATCACATCACTGTTTCTGATAAGTGTGGGGACATGAAAAATAATTTTCTTTCCACCTTTCTAAGTTCTTCGGACTGGGCTAATCATCAAATTAACATTAAGACAGATGAACAGGAGAAAATGTTCCAAGTTCATTATGAATGTACATTCAGAGGTGCCATAAGAATACAGGACCCAAGGAGGCATTGGGCAGTGGAGGTTTATATACTATCTGGAGTTAAGGAGAAAGGTGTGTGTGTGTGTGTGTGTTGGTGAGGGGGTGCAGTTGTGGTTCGGGGTTTCAAAGGGCAGGAAGGCAATCCACATGGAGATGGAAGAGCAAATGTTTGGTAAATAAATGTTTGCTGGGCCATCTTTAACAATGGGACACAGAGAGGACTTTGGACAAATGAATCTTGCTAGGCTCCTATCTGTCATTCGCACACTAGTTTATATTAAACTATAGTTATCTCTGGTGATCTCTCCTTTCTTGGAACAGGTCCTCTATCTAAATTCCTTTTAAGCAGTTAGGGGTAACATCAAAGGTTTTTCCTGAAACTTTTGTTTCTTAAAAATACTCCCCTTAGCCCTGGCAAGTGAGGCTCAGTTGGTTGGAGCTTCATCCTGCAACTGAAAGATTGCAGGTTTGATTCCCAGTCAGGGCACATGCCTCAGTAGCAGGATCAATCCCCATTCAGGGTGTGTTTGGAAAGCAACCAATCAATGTTTCTCACATCAATGTTTCCATCTCTCCCTTCTTCTCTCTCTGAAAAACAATGAAAAAATGTCTTCAGTTGAGGATTTTAAAAAACTAATAAATAACCATCTTAAAATCAGTGTCGCAAATAGCACACATTAGCATGGCAAAACTTTGGTCTCCCTCCTAGGTATCCTCGGTCATGGTGCCCTGCACTGACCCCTGAGCTCCCGAGTTGCTCTCTTCCTCACTTTGCACATCCCCTCAGTAGAAGTCCCTTCTTATCTCAAGACCCAAGTTTCCACACCTACCCTCTCCTGCCAACTCTGCTGCAAACCCATGCTCATGGGACCAGTTTCCTGTTGTGGATGCCATTTCAACTTCCTGTTACAATTATATGACTGATCCTCAATTTTCATGTGGGAACTGGAGCCCTGACCCCGATCACTAGTTCTGATCTCTATGTCTGGGGTTCTGTGTACTGAGAAAATGTCCAAGAGGCCACCTACATGGATTGGTGGCTGGTATTCTCCTACATGTCTGACTCTAACCATCCACTCACTTTTTAGGACACTTGCAGCTTCGTCTGGGAATGCTGTTTAGGTTCATCTCCTGAGGCTTAAGTCTGTGGGACCAGAATGGGTGAGACAGTTTATCAGGAGAGAAAATCAGGATCAGAGTTGAGGAGGGGAGCCAAGATTAGATTTAGGAAAGAAGTATTGTGTATTCAAATCTAAAGAAAGTGAGGCCATAGCTAGGATGAAGGGAGAATAGCACACCAGGGTCAAGGTAGGTCATGATGCAGCTTTCATAATAGGTTTGGTGTGTGATGCAGGACAAAGATTGTGACCAATGAAAAGTTTTGGAAGCCTTTATAGTCATGCTTCTGAGGTAGCTTAGAAAGTTCCCAATACTTGAAAAGGCTTGTTTGTGACCAGATGCCCAACCAGTTGCCTTAACTATAGGTTGCCAGGAATTCTGGAAATCAAGCCTTGTCCATCTATCTAAACCTGGGTCTTCCCTGGCTTACCTGGCTGGATGGGGACCAGTTACAGTTACAGGTCCTTAAATGATCTCTCTTGCAGGGAGTCAAGCAGCCTGCTTGACCAGCAAATCTCTCCCAACTGACTTTAAACTTAAATTTAACTTGAGAAAGTTTATTTTAGCCTATATTTTTAAAATGGAAATGTTACCCATGGACTGTTGTAATGAGGTTCTTTAAAAAGAAAGAAACTTTTTTTATTTAAAGTACTACATTATTATTGCAGAACATTCAGAAAATAAAATAAGTGTAGAGAGAACATAACAATCACCCATAATACTACTACTAGACACAAACCCCCTACTGTAATATGTTTTAGTTTTTTGGCCTCAGGCACTCAAAAAAGAAACCACAGATTGAAATGATTGGTGAAAGTTTTTGAAGGGAACTTCAGTTAGTTGGTGGCTAACATGATGAGTCTACTTTCGACTCTGACAAATGTGGAGATGTTTGGAGCTTGGGGAAAGGCACAGAACAGGTTCTGATAGGACCAAAGGTTGTGGAAAGAAGCTGGTATTTTCTGAAAAGCAAACCACTTTGGAAGCATTCCCTAAATCAGAGGAAACAACCCCTTCTGTTCAATACTTAATTACCATCTGGCATCTGAGGTTGTGGATAAACAACTGTATTTACCTGAGGAGGCTTTTATGGTTTAGAAAACATTCTTCTTGGTTTCACTTCTGGGCCAAGGGTCTCGCCCACTGGGATCTTTGCCAGAGGCAACTAGAAAGAGCACAGGCTTTGGCTTCCGACAGCCCTGGGTCAGAATCCAGACCAGATGACTTTGAGCTTCATTTTCTTACCTGTAAAATGGTAATAATTATTCCTTTGAAGAATTCAATGATGTGTTCATGTTAAGTACCTGGCACATAATAAGTGTTAATTAAATATTAGTAACCTTTAGTTTTCCCAGTGTAGTTACCCATAACCCTCCCAAGGATTTTAAAGATTTAGGATCAAAGTACCTGTGAAAGTTCTCTCTGACATCTGTGAAGAGAGTCCTCGCTGGAGGCCAGCTGTTTAAGTCCAGGAAAATCACATTGTTTGGAAACCTGCCCTCACTCCAACAAAGCTGCAGAAGGAAATCTAGATACTCTTCACAAAAATATGAAGCAAAAGTACTATTTAATTTACCAAATATGTGTGTGTGTCTCTTGGACGTGGGGTGTTTAGTTGTTGGGGACTGGTGGGTCCAGTGTACGTGGCTCTATGGGACTGAACCTGGCTAGATGGAAACTTCTTACCTAACATAAGGGGGATGACACTTTTAGGAGGGACTGTGGTACAAGGAAATGAACACAGGCATTAGAGTCACCTATGACTGAGGTTAACTCGTGGCTCTGCCACTGTGGGGCTTCGGCAGGTTATCTAACCCGTCTGCATCACGGTCGTTTCTTTAAGAATAGGCTTAATAATGTTTGAGGGGAGTGGAAATCATATACGTAAAGTACTTGACCAATAGATAACTGCTCAAAAATACTAGCTATTATTATTATCAAAGTTATTAACAACCATCTAGGAAAACAAAGTCCAAAGTCAGAAGGAAGTCCAGGAAGTTGTCTAATTAAGGGAGCAGGGGCAGATAGTGCAGTCAAGAACGAGCCAGGAATCTCACAACCAAAGTGAGGAAGCAAGCACACCTACTTCTTCAGGGCACACATATGTACCAGGCACTGTGCTGAGTGCTGAAGAAACAATGGGGGAAAACACCAAGAGACAGTGCTGTCCTCGTGTAGCTTATAGATTATTAGAGAAGTAGGTATCAATCAAGGAATCAAACAAATGCATATAAAATTAAGAGGGATTTTAAAAAGTCTGACAGGAGAGCAATGGGTCTATGAGGACATATAAGGAAGGGGAATTGCCACAGGGAAAGAAGACAGGGAAGGCTTTTCAGTGAAAAGTGAGCTACATGGAGGAAAGCAGTGAAGGAAGGGAAGAAGGAAAGGTGGGAGGGGAAGGAAGGGAGCAAAGAGGGGAATAGGAATTGACTGAGCTTTAGTAGAAGAAAACAAGACCAGCATAGCCAAGTGCAGAAAACGAGGGCAGTGGCACAATGAGACTAAGAGGTGGGAAGGCCGGGACTCAGCTCTGGCAAGGATTCAGCCTTGATTCTGGAAACAGTACAAAGCTGTGGAATTGTTCTAAAAATGGAGGTATTATCATTACATTTGTGCTTTTAAAAGATTGCTCCAGTTTGCAGTATAGAGAACAAACTGAGGAAAGGCAAGAGAGGATATACAAAGACTAGTTAGGGTAATTTCATATGGTTTTAGATTAAAGATGATGTAGCTTAGTCTAGGGTAACAGTAGGGATGGTAGTAGGAATTCAAGAGCTATTTGGAAAGTAGAATGGATAGCATTTGGCTACAAAATGTGGGAGAGAGGGATGAGCCAAGGATGACATCCAACATTTCTGATTTGTACAATTGGAATAGGACCAGGTTAGAGGGAGGATAGTTAAGCTGTTGACAAGGTGGGTTTGAGGTGTTTTTGATCCATGAGGAAATGCAAGTAGAATATAGAAGGTTGGTGCTACATGCCTGGAGCTCAGAGAAGCTGTCAAGACTGGAAGTATAATATAAATTTGTGAATTATCTACACAGAGGTAGTAATTAAAGCATGAGCTGAATGAGGTCACCTACGGAGAGATAATAAAGTCAGAGCAAGAGAGGACTTAGGACTGAGACTTGAGAAATTTCAAATTTAAAAGCCAGTAGAGCCCTGGCCAGGTGCTCAGTTGGTTGGAGCATCCTTTCCACGCAAGAAAAGAAGATTGTAGGTTCAATCCCTGCTGGAGTGCATGCGGAAGGCAATTGGGCAACTAATTGATCAATGTTTCTCTATCACATCAAGTTTCTCTCCCCTGCCCCACTTCCTCTCTCTCTAAAATCAGTAAGCAGGTCCTCGGGTGAGAATTTTTTTTTTTAAGTCACTAGAATAGATTGAGCAACCAAAGAAAGTCTGGAAACAGTGGACAGGAAAGTTGAAGTGGGAGAGGAGGGCAGCTAGGAGCTGTGGTACAGAAACCAAGGGAGGAGAGCCTTTCAATAAGGATTACATAGTATCTATTGGGTTAAGCATTGCAGAAGCCAACGACTGCCTGAGCTAGAGCGTTTCTGGTAGTGCAATGTGTCTCCAAACACCTGGGACTGGGTTGACAATGAGAGGGAGGTGAAGTGAAGACAGTAAGTATAACCAACTCCTTCAAATAATTTCATTGTGATGGAGAGAACAGAGCTACCACCATAACCAGAGGGGGTGAGGGTTAACTGTATCTTTTAATTTTTTAATGGAGAGATTCAAATGTACTTAAAAGGCTAATGGGAATGATTCAGATGGGGCAGAAGTTGAATCTGGAGGAGAGAAAAGGGGAAATGGTTAGTCAGGAAGAAGGGATGGGACCAAAGCAGAGATGTAAGAAAAGTAAGGTTCCTCTGTTATAACAGGAATGAAGGAGGTCAGGGTGGCTGCAGATAGGAAAATGAGGGACTCTGCATCTGATAACCTCTGTTTTTGTTTTTGTTTTTGTTTTTTTTTCTGTAAAGTAAGAGGCAAAGTAATACAATAAGAGGGTTGGGGAGATTTGGGAAGATTTGAAATCATCATTGTCATGAGTGGGAAAGTAACAGTTAGCCAGATGCATACAGCACTATCACAGGGCACACTTGAAGCTAGGAGTCTATTAATATCAACAATCAGCCTTATCACAGGGTTTGTCCAGCAATACAAGTGTGCTGTACAGGTGTGAGAAGTTCATCTAGGTTTGGGATTTTGTCACATCAGGAAGATAAAATGACAGAGAGGTAAGGGAGCTAAGGGAGCTTTTACAGTATTTATACCATAGATGAAAAATAAAGATCCACAAAGAGATAACATGACTGATAAAGGAGAGCAAGGAAGAGGGACTTGCCCTTCCAGATATTAACTGCCAGAAACAACATGAGTTTTTAGGAACCTGGTCTGTCGTTATGTTGAACGTATGTCTCATTTGCCTGGGAAAGTCTCAGTTTCGCCTGTTGTCCCAGAACAGTTATTAATAACAGCCTTTTCCATCCTTGTTGGACAGTAAATCATATCATCACTCCATATATGAGACAGCGAGCAGCACAAAAAAGCAAGGGAAAGACGGATTAAATAGTATTAAAAGTGCCTCACAGTATGGACTTCTGGTGTCCCATCTCGCATGTAAGGAGTTTGGAAATTGCGCCTCCGCCCTAACAACAAGCATAAAGCCAAACAGATTGGGGGGAAAAAAATCAACAACTCTTCTCCTATCCATCAAAGGGCAAACCACAGCCCTCAAAATCAGAGAGACAGACAGGAGGAAACAGAGAATCACAGCTTACCAGAACAGCAACCACCACATGCCAGGGTGGGAAAACCTAAACTGTAGCTGATAAGATCGCTAAAGACTCTGTGTTGACAATTGGAGAGCTAAAAACTGCAGGGGCACCCATCTGGTGAACTGGGGAGGGGAACAAAACTTTGGTGAGCTTTACCAGTTCCATCCTCAGAGTGACTATCGGAGAAAAATTCCCTTGTATATACTTCTGGCAGGGGGAGGAGAAAATCAACCATTTTAAAATATGCCAGAGCGTTCTGTTCTTAACAAGGCCTGCCCTCAGGACAAACTGTTTTACCAGGGCCTAACGTATGGGAAGGAGTGGGGCACACAGCTCCAGCCTCCTCCTGTCTAATCTGAGGAGGGGGAAAAACTAAGGAGCCCACGTGAAGTTCGCAGTCCAGGAGCACAAGTCACCAAGAGACAAAGACCTAACAGCAGGACAATAGAAGGGTCCCCGCCCCCCACACGTACACCTTAGCACCACATTACTAAATGCCTGTTTACCTCAGTTGCTTTTACCCAGTACATCAAGTCCACATTTCAACAAAAAATTGAAAGGCCTGCTACAAGGCAAAAAACACAATTAGAAGAGACAGAGAAAGCATCAGTGCCAGACATGGCAGGGATGTTGGAGTTATCAGACCAGGAATTTAAAACAGCTGTGATTAATATGCTAAGGGCTCTAGTGGATAAAGCAGACATCATTGCAAGAACAGATGGGTGATGTAAGCAGAGGGATGAAAATCCTAAGGGAAAAAAAAAAAGAAAGAAATGCTACAGATAAAAAACCATGTAACAGAAATGAAGAATGCCTTTGATGGGCTTATGAGTAGACTGGACACAGCTGAGGAATCTCTGAGCTTGAGGATATATCTACAGAAACCTCTAAGACTGTAAAGCAAAGAGAACAAAGACTGAAAAAAAAAAAAGAAAACTAGAGCAGGATATCTAAGGACTGTGGGACAGCTACAAAAGGCATAACATACACATAATGTGAGTAACAAGAAAGAAAAAGAGAATAGAACAGAAGAAATATTTGAAATAATGACAATTTTCTCAACTTAATATCAGACACCAAACCGTGGATCCAGGAAGCTCAGAGAACACCAAGAAAGGAAAGTGTCAAAAACACTACATCTAGGCATGTCATTTTTAAACTATAGAAAATCAGAGATAAGAAAAACCCTGAAAGAAGCCAGAGGGAAAAAACACCTTATCTTAGAGGAACAAAGATAAGAATTATATCCAACTTTATTCAGAAGTAATTCAAACAAAAAAGAGTTGAGTGAACAATTTATAGTACTGAGAAAACAGAACCACCAATTTAGAATTCTGTACCTTGAATAATTATCATTCAAAGTGAAGGAGAAATAAAGACTTATCCAAACAAAGAAGAATTGAGGGAATTTGTTGCCAGTGGACCTGCCTTGCAAGAAATGTTTAAAAGTTCTTTAGTTAGAAAGAAAATAATATAGGTCAGAAACTCAGATCTTCACAAAGAAAGGAAGAGCATCAAAGAAGGAATAAGTGAAGGTAAAATAAAATTTTTTATTTTTTCTTATTTTTAATTGATTGAACAGATAACGGTTTGTTCAAAATAACAATATATTCAGTTTTGTATACTTATAGCTATAAATATACACATGTATGCTCATGTGTAAATGAAATAAATGATGATACAATGGATGGGCTGGAAGAATTAAGAGTATTTTCATATTATAAAGTATTTGCACTATCTGTGAAGCAATAAAGTGTCATGAGCAAAATAGAACCAGAATCATGGGAACAAGGAACAGACCGACAGTGACAAGAGGGAAGGGGGAGAGGAAGAAAGGGGGAGAAAAGGGGAAGGGTCTAGTTAAGGAACATCTATAAATGACCCATGGACATGGGCAACAAAGTGGGCTGGGGGGTGGGGCAAGGGAGAGCAACAGAGGAAAAATTGGGACAACTGTAGAAGAACAAAAATTTTAAAAGAAAAAAAAAAAAGAAAGTAGGCTTTGGTTAGTTGTAAATGTGACATTGAAAAAGTTGGTGATCCTGCTGCCTGACGTCTACCAGACCCTACAAGCAAAGACAGGGATTGAATTTTAATGGGTGCTTTATTCAGATGGTCAGCGATCTGAGAAGACAGCAGGTTTGTACCCTAATAGACCATCTTCAATTCCATTATAAATGGACCCTTTTTATAAGGAGAAGAAAAGTGTAGGTAAAGGGTTTGGAATTCAGGGAAAAAGTTAATTGGATAAAAGCTGCAACGTTCTTTCATCTGTGTCCTGGGTAGTGGTCCTTGTGTCCTGGGCATTGGCCTTTGTGTCCTGGGCGGTGGTCTTTTCACACTGAAGTACAATGGCTCAGATACCATCTTAATTGCTTGCAGCCCTCCTGAGGCACAAAGGTGAAATTGCTTCTCGTTTCCTGGAGTCAAGGTGGGTCATACCCCCCAGTTTCCAAAACAACAGCTTTTTACATACATTGATTACTAAGCTTATTAGCTGTTACCTGAAACTAAAATTTCCCAACATTTGAGTCCTCCATCAAATGTACATTGAAAGGCAAATTCTAGGACAACCACTAAAAAAGCAAAAGAAAAGGTATGATTAATATGCTAAGAAAGGAAAGAAATAGAATCATATGAAATGCTCAGTTAAAACCACAGAAGGAAAACTTCCAGTCAAGATATTGGCATAGGTAAACACACCTTGTCTCCATGCAAAACTATAGCAAAATATACAGCTACACTACAAAATAGATATCACCCAGAATTGAGAGAAAATCGTGCTATATGGAAACCCGACAACCAAGCATTTAAAGAGGCCACATTCACCCAGATGGGTAGGGGGGTGGAGGCGTGGAGTGGTGCCGAGAGGTGAGGAGATGGGAATGGGCAGTCCCACATCCATGTGTGGTTAATAAAAAACATGAGGAATACCTTGGGCAAGGGATCCCAGCCTCAATCCAGACCACCCAGCCCAGCATCCCAGTGCCAGGAAGATAAGTCCCAATAAATCTGGCTGTAAAAACCAATGAGGGTTGGAACAGCAGAAGAAACTGCATTCCTTAAAGGGCCCTCAATGGACTTAGGACTTAGTCAGACCCATTCCCTCCAAAATCGAGCACCAGGGAAACAGCTGGAAGGGCACCAGTGATACATGGGGAGAAAATGAAGTACAAGTTGGGAGAGAGCTTCCTTCTGGGCAAAACTCCAGAGGCCAGGCAGCAGCATTGTCCCCTCGGCAAGCCCTCTCTCACACACCAACAGAGCAGTAACTCAGGTTGCCCCACCCTGGTGATCACCTAAGTCTCTGCTAAGATGGGGAGCCAAAGTAGTTCCACCTAATGCACAGAAACAAACACAGGGAGGCTTCCAAAATGAGGAGACAAAGAAATATGGCCCAAATGAAAGAACAGAACAAAACTCCAGAAAAAAGAGCTAAATGAAATGGAGATAAGTAACCTATCAGAAGCATAGTTCAAAACACTGGTTATCAGGATGCTCCAGGAACTCATTGGGTGCTTAAATGCCATTAAAAAGACCCAGGCAGAAATGAAAGTTGAATTAAGTGAAATAAAGAAAAACCCACCACTAACAATGAGTGGAGAAGATGAGGCTGAGAATCAAATCAATGATATGGAACACAAGAAAGGAAAAACTGTTCAATCAGAACAGCAGAAAAAAATAAGAATTTTTTTAAAAAATCAAGGATAGGCTTAGGAACCTCTGGAATATCTTTAAACATACCAACATACGAATCATAGGAGTGCCATAAGGAGAAGAGGAGGAGCAAGAAATTGAAAACTTATTTGAAAAAATAATGAAAGAAAGCTTCCCCTAATTTGGTGAAGGAGATAGACATACAAGTCCAGGAACCACAGAGAGTCCCAAACAAGATGGACCCAAAGTGGACCACACCAAGACACATCATAATTAAAATACAAAAAGTTAAAGATAAAGAGAGAATCTTAAAAGCAGCAAGAGAAAAGCAGACAATTACCTACAAAGGAGTTCCCATTAGATTGTCAGCTGACTTCTCAAAAGAAACTTTGCAGGCATAAAGGGACTGGCAGGAAGTATTCAAAGTGATGAAAAGCAAGGACCCGAAACTTAGATTTCTTTATCCTGCAAAGCTATCATTTAGAACGGGAGGGCAGATAAAGTGCTTCCCAGACAAGGTAAAACTAAAGGAGTTCGTCTTCACCAAGCCATTGTTATATGAAGTGCTAAAGGGACTTATATAAGAAAAAGAAGATCAAAGCTATGAACATTAAAAAGGCAATAAGTTCACAACTATCAATAATTGAATCCAAATAACAAACTAGGCAAATAAGCAGAACAGGAACAGAATCATAAATCATTTGGAGGGTTATCAGTTGTGAGGGGGAAGGGGGAAATGAGGGAAAAGTGCAGGGATTAAGAAGCACAAATTGGAAGGTACAAAATAGACAGAGGGGGTGTTAAGAGCAATATAGGAAATGGAGTAGCCAAAGAACATATATGCATGACCCATGGACATGAACTAAGGAGGGGATTGCTGCAGGAAATGGGAGTACCAGGCAGAGGGGGGAAAGGGGGAAAATTGGAACAACTATAATAGCATAATCAATAAAATATATATATTTTTTAAACCTCAGAAGGCAGAAAATGTGTGAAAGACAAATATTGGAACAAAGAACAAGGGCAACTAACAGAGAATAGTAATAAATATGACAAATATTATTCCAACTATAATCTGTAATCACCTTAAATGTCAATGGTCCCAATACACCAAATAAAAGTCAGATTTTCAGAGTGAATAAAAAACAAGACTCGATTACATGTTGTTTACAAGAAACTCACTCTACATATAAAGACACATATAGATTAAAAGTAGAATGATAGAGAAAAATATACAATGCTAACACTAATCAAAAGAAAATAGGAATAGCTATATTAATTTCAGACAGAGCAGACTTTAGAGCAAGGAAATTTAGCAGGGATAAAGAGGAGCATTACATAATGATAAAGGGCTTAATACTTGAAGAAGACAACAATACTTAATGTGTATGTGCCAAACAACAGGGTGTCAAAATACGAGAGGTGAAAATTAATATAAATACAATGACAAATAGATGAATCCACTTTTATAGTTGCAGACTTCAACACCTCCTATTAGAAATGGACAGATCCAGCTGGCAGAATATCAGTAAGGACATACTTGAACTCAACAGCATCATCAATCATCTGGATATAATTGACATCTATAGAATACTCCATCCAACAGCAGTAGATTACACATTCTTCTTAAGTTCACATAGAATATCCACCAACATAGATGATGTTCTGTTTCATAAAACAAATCTTAAGTTTAAAAGAATAGAAAGCATTCAATAACTGCTCTCAGATCACTATGAAATTAAACTAGAAATCAATAACAGAAAGATAGCTGGAAAATCTTCAAATATGTATTTGAAGATTAAGCAATATACTTCTGTAACACATGTCAATGAAGAAACTTCAAGCTAAATTTTAAAATATATTGAACTAAATGAAAATGAAAATACAGCTTATCAAAATTTGTGGGATGTAGCAAAAACAATTTTGAGAGGAAAATTTATAGCATTGAATGTACATATCAGAATAGAAGACAGACCTAAAATTAATCATCTAAGCTTCCTTCCACTTTAGGAAACTAGAGAAAGAAAATGAAATTACATTCAAAGTAAGCAAATGAAAAGAAATAATAAAAATTAGAGCAGAACTCAATGGAACTGAAAATAAGATAGCAACAACATATCAATGGGAGAAAATCAACAAAACCAAAAGCTGGCTCTTTAAAAAGATAAGTAAAACCCATAAGTCTCTAGTAAGAATAACTAAGAGAAAGTGAGAGAAGACACATACTACTAATATCAGAAGTGAAAGAAGAGACATCACTCCAAAATCCATGGACATTAAAAAAATAATAAAGGAGTATTATGAACAATTCTATGCCCACATATTTCATAACCTAGATAAAATTATTCAATTCCTTGAAAGACACAATTTGCCAAAACTCACACAAGAGGAAATAAACAATTTGAATAAGACTATATTTAATAAAGAAATTTAATCAATTATTAATAACCTTACAAAATGGAAAGCACCAGAGTTTACTAATGAATTACATCAAACATTTAAGGAAGAAATTATACCAATCCTCTACTTCCTAGCTCATTTTTTGAAGCCTGCATTACCCTAATACTAAAACCAAACAAAGACATTGCAAGAAAACTAGAGACCCATTCTCTCAGAACATAGATGCAAAAATATTCTCAAGAAAATATTAGCTAATTGAATCCAACAATATATAAGAAGAATTGTACGCCAAGTGGGATTTATCCCAGAATGCAAAGCTGTTTCAACATTTAAAAATCAACAAATGTAATCTATCACAGAAAATTACATGGTCATATCAATAGATGCAGAAAGAGCATTTGACAAAATCCAATATACATTCATGTTAAAAACTCTCAGGAATAGAAAGGAATGTCCTCAACTTGATAAAGAACATTTACAACAAAAATAACCTACAGCTAATTTCATACTTACTGGTAAGAAACTTGAAGCTTTCCTATTAAGATCAACAACATACTGGAAGTCCTAGCTAATTCAATAAGACAAAGGTAAATAAAAGGTATATGGGTTGGGAAGAAAGAAATAAAACTGTCTTTGTTCATAAATGTCTCCTGGAACATTTAATAAGTGATATTGTGAAAAGATTAATGGTTGCCAAGTTTGGTGGGTTAGGGGAATAGGCAGAGCACAGAGGATTTTCAAGGCAGTGGTATTCAGTACAATATGATAGATACATGCCATTATACATTTGGCAAAACCATTAAAATGTACAATGCCAAGAGTGAAGCCTAAAATAAACTGTGGGCTTTGAGTGGCAATGACATGTCAATAGAGGTTTCTGGTGCTAGCTGTTGAATATGTAGTAAGTTGTACATGTATGGGGGCAGGAAGTATGTGGGAACTCCGTGTAATTTCTTCTCAAATTTCCTGTAAACTTAAAACTGTTCTCTAAAAAAGTTTATCAATTTTTTTAAAGTAGCTCACTGTATGGAGAAAATGGAGTTGGATCTCTTCTCCATCACATCAAAAAATAAATTTCAAAAGGACTGAAGACTTAAATGTGAAACGTAACATTATAAATCTAATGGAAAAAATATTGGAGAACACCTTGGTGGTCTCAGTTTTTAGACAAAACCAAAAAGTGCAAACCATAGGAGAAAAATTGATGAATTTGGCTACATAAAAATTAATTGAGTTCTATTAAATAAAGAATTCTAAAGATAAGATGAACCTCCAAGGAACAGAAAGATTTTTTAAATGATGAAGCATTCATATCTAGAAAGTCCTATAAATCAGCAAGAAAAAGGCAGGAAAATCCACTGACAAAGTTTCTAAGTTGGCAGTTCACAGAACGACAAACCTGATAAATGTGTGAGAAGATGCTCAAATTTGCTAGTATTAAAACAAGATACTAATTTACGTGTATCAAATTGGAAACTATTAGAAAGTCCAACAATCACAGTACTAGTGAGGATGTGGGAAAATGAGAATACTCATGCAAAGCTAATATAAAAAAAGTAGGCATAGCCATTCTGCAGAACAATCTGACAGTAATTAGTAAAATTAATATGATTATACCAACAACTTAACAACCCAGTAATCCCACTACATGGTTTATATTGCTGAGAAACTCTCATGTGTGTTCACAAGAAGAGCTGCATGAGAATCTTCATTGCAGCAATGTTTCTGGAGGCAAAGAGCTGGAAGTCAGCTAAATGCTCCTCACTGGGAGAGTTGATAGATAGCATGTGACCTATTCATGCAATGCATACTCGGCAATAGAATCAATGAATTACATTCACACATAGTAACACAGACAGATCCTAAAAGCATAAGGTTAGGTGAAAGAAACATTGAAATACAAAATAATTCTATATAACTTCAAGGAAGTAATAGACACACACATACACACACACACTCAGAAGAACATATACCAAATATTTAGGAGTAAGTGTTCAATAGAAGAGGGTAATGGGAATAGGATAAAGAATACAGAGATAAACAAAATGTAATAAACAATTGCCTTTGCTTTATCCAGTGGTGAAAATATATGATGAACTAACGAGTTTGAGTGACTTAATTTTTTATACCTGCTGTGCTAAAAAATAAGAAGTTTTAAAAAATAAAATACATACAATAAGGGTATAATGATCTCAGGGTATATTTGAAGATTAAGTGAGTAATTCAGATAAGCACTTTGTTTGGTGCTTGGCATATATTAAACACTCAGTAAATATTATCCATTAATGTTATTAATAGTACTCATGACATAGCTACTCCCAATCAACTGGAGTTGGCACTTAAGACCAATTGGATTTAGAGGATTCCCCCAAAGACCCATAGTCTATGGTTCTAATAGATGGATAGACAAGTACTGGCAGCAGACCCGGAAGCAAGCAGCAGAAATGCTGAAAGCAGCCTTGGGGAATGGGAATGGTTACCAGCTTTTAATGCGTGTCATAGGAAACCTTGATGGTTAACTTGGGAGAACACTAACAGAATGCACAAATTAAGAAAGTAGAGATTGCACAAGTAAACTGTGCTACAAAACTGGGGAACTTTACGCACTCTGAGATACTCCTCCAAATAGGTGTTTTCTTCTAACATTTTAATTTCAAGTTGCAAAATTGTAGCTGAATTAAAGGTCTAGCTATATAGAGAGTGTTTGCTTTGGGTTTTCTGTTCCCCTTTCTCCTCTTCCTCCCCTGAAGTGGGACACATCTTATCCTAGTGAAATGAGCAAGATCATCACCTAGTGGTCTGTTCCTCACAGTGCTGAATTTATGCCAAACCCTGGCCGTCATGTTAATTCAACAAGCGTTGACTGGGACTCTCTCCCAGGCACTATTCTGGTGTCTGGGGAGGTAGAACTGCTAACACAAAATGACAGGTTTAAAAATAAAATTAAGGAAGTGTCAACTAGGAAACTTAAGAGCCTTCCCAAAGCGAAGCACATTTAATGTGTTTATGTTTCACTGGTTTTCCGTAGATCATAGATGAAGAAGAAACACAGTTTATGAGTAACTGCCCTGTCGCTGTCACGGAAAGCACCCCACGGAGGAGGACACGCATCCAGGTGTTCTGGATAGCGCCCCCAGCAGGAACGGGCTGTGTCATTCTAAAGTAAGTGAACATGGAATTCTTTTAACACTTCACTCCCCTTCCCTGCGGTCCATCAAAGACTTTCTCTCTGTCGTTGCAGAAAGAAAAGTGGCTTTGCTGGGCATCAGGCAAGTTGCATAATTTCTCTGCCCTCAGTTATCTCAACTCAAAAATGGGACTGTAGGCCATTATTGGTAAAGTGCTACAAAAGAATCATTTGCCTGAATCTCGACTTTCATCTAATACAGTGATTCTCCTGGACACTCTCTATCTTCCTAGAGATAATGATCCTACAGCTAGTTAAGAAAAACTATGAACCAGGCGAGGATAATCTTTGACTTTCTCCATCTGTAATTCGATACCTAGTATCCTTAATCTGTGCCAGGGTGACCTGAGACCCAGCTGTAACCTCCTTTTGCCTCCTGCTCTGCTTTATGATCCTGTCGTTTACCTTCTCCCATCAAAATTGACCTCTTGTGCCACTTCCTAGGGGGCCTCCTGATTTTGCTTTTGGTGAATTCCAGTAGAAGATAAGAGGTGTTAACCAGCTAATAGCTTTCCTCTGAAAGGTAGCATTATCTCAAAACTGTGTCTCCAAAATTGTAAGCCATAGAATTATGTTCAGGGAGTTAGATGTAAATGGGTGGGCAGGAAATCAACTCTGTGGTTAAACAAGTTTGGAAAATGCCATATACTGTATCCTCTTCTTGCAGATTCACAACGTATGTTAGCATATTAACGGTTTTACAAAGTCCTACTAATATGAAATGTTTAACTTGGTTTCACCCAGCATTTCCCAAACTTCTTTGACTACAAAGTTTTTTTTCTACTGAGATATCTATTGACATTCAAAAGTTTGGGTAATATAGGAATAAATTTTAAATAGATTACAGACTATATAGAGTGATGGTGAGAATTTTAGGATTTCAGACAGGCAAAGAGTCATGAGTAGGTGAGCTGAGCTGCAATCCCAATATTCAAGAAGTCATTTTCCCATGGAGGTAGGAGCTGGGAGCTTCTCAACCACCTTCTTCTTCTTTAAATCACCCAAGGCCTTATTCACATATTTGGTTCACTTGTCTGCACCTCTGGCAGGTGGACATTTCAACAGTTTCCAGCCCAGCCCTGAGGGAGAGGCTGATAAGGAAGCATTTTACCTGGAATTTCTGGACTCAGCTGTGCCTGACTTATGGAATAAAGCTCACAGAAATCTCTGGAAACCTGTTCCCTGACCAGATTCAGCCCTGTCTTTTGCTGCTATCTGTCTAGGCATCATTTGTTTCTTTTTTAGATCAGATTACTTGAGAACTTTAGCTCTTGGCAGTAATTTACATTGGAGATTTGTTTTAAAAAATTAGCAGTAGAACTTTTTAGATGAAATTTTGTATATAAACCCAATATATAACATGCATCTTGGACCTAGTTGAAATGTGGGAGAAGACAAAAACGCTGAAGCATTAGAACAAACAGGGACTATTTATTCATGCTTGCTATATATCAAGGGAGTCATCTGCCATCACTAGCACCTGGCAGAGACTCAAAGGCCAGCAGAGGGGTGGGAAACCTTTATAAAGGAGAAAAGGGAAGATTGCAGGTACATTCTGATTGAAGCTTGTTGGTGTGGGGAAACTGGAAGGTGGCCAAGTAGAAGTGAAGCACCTTATTTATGCAACTGCCTTGGAGAGTGTGTTTGGCTTTCTTTGGTTGGTCCTGAGTTAAAAATAAAGGAGGCAGTGTGAGCAAAAATTAGAGAAGTTGGCTGTCATTGACCAAGTCCTAAATGTTTGGGGCTGATAGCTTCAGAGGTTGTGGTTTGGCTTCCCAGGCCAGTTGCTGCAAAGGTTGAGGTCAGATGTCTATTGTCATATATGGCCTGGCCATTGTTCGATTGTGCATCCAATCTCTCGGCCTGAACATGGCATCTCGATTAGCTTTCTCATACCCATGGTGGCCCCGTCACTCCGCAGAACCTGGGGGTCTAAAGAAGAAAGTGGGAAAACACCAGACCTATGTGATGAGTCTTCCACTTCAAAAACGTCTAACTCTCTGGCCTAGTTCTCTGATTTTCTTTGATTTCTTGTTCTCACAAACTAGAAGCATTTGATCTCCCTGGCAGAAGCCAGAATGGCATCTCTTATTTACACATTAACATGAACACATGTGAGCATATGTTTATTTATTAACAGTTAACCAATGCGGCTTGTGCATTCACTTATTCTTTCAGCAAATGTAACTGAGCTTCTATCTGCACAGGCATCCAGGGTATAAAGGCAACTGAGGTTCTCATGGGCCAAATGGAGGACAGAGAAAAGGTCAACCAATACTTTCTATGTACCAGGAACTCAGCTACACCTCTCACAGGGTTTATCTAAATTAGTCTTTACAACAACTACCCCATTTTACAGAGGAAGAGTCAAGCCCCAGAGAATTAGACAAGTTTCTTGAAGTCACACATCCATGTAACTCTAAAACCCCATAGTTTTCCTTTCTTTTGTTCCTTTTGAAGGAATTAAACACAAGCTTCGACTATTCACTCAAGAAATAATAATTTTATAGGTAAGATGGAAATACATTAACATTGTAAAATTTCAAACAATATAGAAAATAGTGAAATACAAAATACAGAAAAAGTGAAAAAAAAAAACTCTGACATTGCCCCCAATAAATCTCAGAGTTTCCTACCCAATGGTAGCAAAGATATCAACTTGGTGTTTATTCTTTAGATTTGTCTGTATGTTTATATGCATTTAAGTAAACATAAAAGAACATAGTTTCATTCTTGTGGGAATTTAAATGTACACAAATGGTATCGTGGTCTTTGTGATGTACTGAACTTGAATGGGTTTTCACTAAATAAAATGTGTTTGAGGGATTTCCAGGTCAGGATATACAGATTAACCTCTTTTTAAAACTGTTGCATACAATCTATAAGGGAATGTGTTCATTATTCCATAGTTGATGGAGGACATTTATATTGTTTTCAGTTTTTTACTGTTACAAATAATATTATGATGAATATCCCTTGTACATGCCTCTTTGAGCAAATATGCAAGTTTTTATCTCCGGTAGATGCCAAGAAATGGAATCGTAAGGGACACACATTTATAATTTTAGTAGACATTGCCAGATTTTCCTCCAAAAAGTTTGCCACCTTAAACATTTTCCCTGAATATGAACAAGAAAGCTTATTTCCTTACTCATCCAAGAACTCGGTATTATCAACCACAGTTCTGCCCATCTGATAGTTAAAAACTGTATCAATTTGCATTTTCCTGATTACTAGTATTATTAAGAATCTTTTCATATATATTCAATTTGTTTCCTCTTCTGTGAAGGGCCTGTTCATATTCTTGTCCGTTTTCCAAATGATGTAGCTTTTCTAAATTGATTTTAAAATACTTAAATATGAAATTATATAAAAATATTTTATATGCAAAAAAATTTATATATAGCATTTAAAATTGATATTTATATATTTCAGAAAATAATACTTTGTTATACATTTTAAGTGTTTCTTTTTACCTTTCTCTTAACTTTGCCTATAGGTATCTAATCAGAAAATTAAAATTATGATTGATTTCAAGCACATGTATTCATACTTTCCTTTATGAAGTTTTATTTATATCTACTTTAAAGAGAATCTTCCTATGTCCAAGATTATAAATATAGTCCCATAGTTTTAATATTTTTATAAGTTTAAAAATAAATTTAGCTTTTAATTTTGTGAATGATATGCTTCAAATAAGTCTCAATAGAAAATAGAGGGCAAGCTCAAAATGAGGGTACCAAAGGGTCAGTTTAACAAAGGGTCTACTTACAATGGCATGATCACAACAACAGTGAGAGGAGCTTTCACTGCCCAGAACTGAAGAGCAAGAGGTGGGAAAAGAGAGGACAGAGCAGAGAAGACCATCACAGCTCAGGAGCTGAGATTTTTGGTTAAGGGAAACTACTACCCTGGGGTATAGAGACTCCTACCCTCCTCCTTTCCTCTGATTTCCTGCCACTTCTCCCCTTTGGCTTGGCCCCAACTTCCAGGATGATGAAGCCCAGTGATATTAATATAGTTCATATAGATTCCCCTCTCAGGAAAAGACTAGGGTGTCAAAGGATGGTGAAGGTATCTGAAGAAGCAAGCCAAAGACATCAGCACAGATGGGAAATCAAAATCTACCTCTTTTTTCCAACGTGACTAGTTAGGTGTCTCACATCCATTTATTGACTAGTTTGTCCTTTCCCTGATTGCTTGACATGCTACGTTATCTGATATAAAATTTTGATACAAATCTGTTCTGTTCTGTTGATCTTTTCATTCCTGAATGAGACTCACACGATTTAGTCGTACAATTTTATTTTATGTTTTGATAGAAAGTCATCACTATTAATCTTATGGTTCAAAATGTTCATGGCCATTCAAGCAGATTCATAATTCCAGACAAATCATAGAACAAGTTTGTTGTGTCCAATAAAAACTTACACTGGGATTTTGAATGGTATTGCATTGAATTAGTAGTTTAATATGAGAAGAGTCAGCATCCCTATAATATGTTTTCCAAGTCAGAAACATGGAATATTCCCTATTTATTTGGTGTTTTATGTCCTTCAGCAAAGTAATGTAATTTTTCTTCATATAAATCACACATTTTTATGAGGTTTTTTTCTCCCATAGGTATTTTACAGTTTTATTGCTATTTTGAATGGGCTCTTTTTTCCTATTATACTTTCTAATCATTGATTTCTTGTGTTTAGGAAACCTGTTGATTCATGTATGTACCTTTAATTTGAGCCTGGACATTGCCGAACTCTCTTGATAGTTCTAATGAGTTGTTCTTTCATTCTTTGGAGATATAATGAATACGTATACCTTTTACTTCTTTTTCATGAATTAGTTGCTTATTTGCCACCTTTAGAAGAATACTAAAAAGTGGTAGTCATGCTTATTATCTGATTGTAATAGAAATACCATTATATTTCACTTTTAAATATAACATGAAGTACAGATTTCAAATTGATGTCTGCAATCAAGTTGAGAAAGACCTTTTATCCAGCTGAGGAAGTTCCCGTCTTATTTCATGTGGAAGATGGTTGGGAAACCAACCAGTATTCCATGTGCACCTACCATGTGCCCAGAGTACACCAACACTGATCCTGACTTTCAAGACACTTTCAGTCTATTGTGATAAATAAAAATATGTATGCAAAAGTTAGCAAACCCAACACAGACATGAACAGGGGACAAATTAATCATGGTTAGTCAGAAAGGAGACAAGTGAGGAATGGAATAATGGGAGCACCAGAGATTCTTGGAAAGATTAGTTTATATCTTAAAAGCTGAAGTAGGGTTTGGATAAATGGAGAGAAGAGTAGAGGTTTGTCCAGGTGAAGCAGGTGGACAGAGGGAAAACTAAAGTGAGAGCTTAGAGGTGAGAATAAATATGGCAGCCTTGGAAGACACAAAAATACAGGCTTAGTGAGATTAAAAGGTCTTTGGGGGCCAAAATCCATTGCTCACCCAGGGAGGCCCTCCAATGTCAAGATGAAGAGATTGAAGTTGATTCAAGAGGACCCAGGGAGCCATTAGTGGTTATTAAACAGTGAACTGACATGCTGGGAGGAAGTTTCATTAAAAAGTTAGTAAGGACACTGAAATTTGGCAGCAAAGCTCAGGACAGATGAAAGGGGAGATGCCAACTTTGCTGCAGTCCTCATTTGCAAAAAGGAGTATTTGTTGTTGCAGCGTTTGGGTGATGTTTCTGGGAGATGACAGCCTGGTAGAATAAGCTGCAGAGTCTGCTAAATGTCTGTAGATGACAGCTCTGAAGCCAGTTAGTTGTGTTCCTTTGCCCAGGAGGCCTGGTAAGGGAAGCACATAGCAATTACAACTTTCCTTTTGGCTCAAACTTGACACCATTTCCATTTGGATGCAAAGACTTGAACATTTCTAAATTACAAGCTTTCCAGGCATCCTTTCTTATAGCCTTCTCCCTCCAAATGAATGACCCAGCACTTAAAGTTTCCTTGGCATGCTACAATGCCACAAGAACACTGAAAACCACTATAGCAAAGTCACAACTGATTGAAAGAAAAGCTGTCATGAATAGCATAGATATTTATAAGACCCCCACCAGATGGAAGTCCTGCCCCCTGAAGTAATCCATTCTTTCCTACATTTATTGTCTTTATTACATACTCTTATTACTAGATTTCTGATACTCATTTGTCACTTCCCAGGAGTGTCTGAGACATCATCCTGCTCTTAGGAGATCATTCACTTGGCAAATCATTTGGGGAATTCAACCTTATGAAACAATGGTCAGCTTCAGGTAGTAGTAATAGCCAAGAGCCAAGCCCTGTTCTAGGTGCATTAAAAATACTTATTTAATTTTCAAAGCAACTCTAGGAAGTCAATACTTAAGGGGAAGCTAAGGCAGAGTGGTTAGGTGGTTTGCCCCAGGTCCCAGGGTAAGTGACAGAGCTGGGATTTAAACAGAAACATCTGGGCTCTGGAGTCTGTGATCATAATACTGTACTCTGCTGTCTTCGACTGGTGCCACTGGGTCAGGTTCAACTCCGACTACTCCCTCGCCCCCAAATCATTAGCTGCCAGATCGGTCTCTTCTATCACCTGCTTAGCATTCACTGCCTTATTCACAGACACCTCTTGCCTCACTATGGCAGGAACATCCTCAGACCCTACCCTAGCACCTTGCTCACGCTGGTATAAGACTTGCTGCTCTCCTATGCTGTTGAGTTATTCCACTTACCTAACAACTTAAATGAGGGCTTCCATCAGCTTCAAGATTAAGACCAGAATACCAATCAGAGCATTTGAGTCTCCCCATGTCCTTTACCAGAGTCCCTGATCAGCCTCTTTTCCACTGAATCCCTCCTGGAACACTGTTCTCCAGCCATTCTTGTCTGCTCACTCTCTTGGAAACATTCATTGTGTGCCTACTGTGTGCAGGTACCCAGGTGCTGTCTTTGAGGACATCACAGTCTAGGGGTGAAATACAACAAAATAAATCAAGTCCAGAGTCTGCAGTTCTGAAATCCAAAAGCTTAAAATCCAAAATACTTTCTTTAACTCATTTAGGGCCCAAACATGCCCTGAACTGACTTGAAATCATTTATAGTCTTTCAGTGTAAATATTAATATATTTGATGCTGCCTCCGGCCCTAATGGAGATATTACAAAATATGTAGAATTTTCAAATTATTATCTTTCTGAAACCCAAAAATATTCTGAATTCTGAAACATCTGGCCTCAAGGATATCAGATTAGGGACCTTTGCTCCATTGATACAATAGGGTGGGGATGGGGGGATAGATATCACTCAGAGCACTGGAGGGGTGCAGAGGAGGCAACCCTTGGGCAGGACTGAGTTTTCCATAAATGTTAAAATGAAGCAATTCACTTCTTGCCAGCGTAATAACCTATTCCCAGATGCAGTCACTACAAGATACGAGAATTGATTTAATGTTTCTCATCGCCAAAGAAAACGTCAAAATTCCTTAGCATGGTGTCCAAGGTCGTTATGACTTATTCCAGCCACATTAGAGTCTCATTTCCAGGCAATTCATGAGACTATAAGCTTCATGGAGGAAGGGATCAATTTTATTCCTCTTTGTGGCACTAATGCAGGGGATTGCAAACCACAACCAATAGGCTAAATCCAGCTCACCAATTGTTTTTGTAAATAAAGTTTTGTTGGAACAGAGCCGTATCCATTTATGTATGTATTGTTTAGGACTCCTTTCACGCTGAAACATCACAATCAAGAAGTTGCAACAGAGACCTTATGGCCTACAAAGCATAAAATATTTCTTCTCTGGCTCTATAGAAAAAGCATACTGACCCCCGCTCTTATGCATCCCCCCAGTGCTAGGAACTCAGTAACTGCTGATTTCTGGCCCAGGTTCTTCCAAAAGCCCAGCTGAGACAAAGGTTTGTATTCAGGTAGCTTGTTTGGGAAGTGATCCCAGAGAGCAGGAGTTGGGGGATAAGGGCCTTTGTGTTGAGGGGCAGGGTGGCAAATATGATTTTGTCACTATTGGCTGTCACCGTAGGCAAGTGGTGCTTGATCCTGCTGGGACTATTTGAGAAAGCTTATGATGTGTGTCTCAGAATAGTGTTTCCAGAAATGCGGGAGGAAGACATTATCCATTGGCTTCCATCTTCCATTATCGAAAGGGGCAGGGCACAAGCATTACCTCCCGTGAGCTTCTGGGGTGCACATCTGTGAGCACTCATCAGGCTCTGAACACATACTACAGTATCAAAGAAGCTCTGGTACAGAAAGCAAGGGGTGCACCATGCAGGCAAGGTGTGCATCATCCAATTACAGTGGAGCAGAGCTGGTCACAGCACAACAGTGGCTGGGGTCAGAGGCGGATGACGGGATGTGAAGAGGCCTGTGGAGGTGCCCAGTGCATCGATGAGTATGAATAACATTTACTGCCAAGCACTCTGCATTGCATGCCTTATCTCAGTCCTCATAAAAGTGGATAGGTCTTCTCTACATTATTCCCATTTTGTTGATGATAACACTGAGGTTCAGGGTAATAAAGCAGTTACGTGGTAGAGCTGAGTCTTAAACCCACTTCTGCTTGACTTAAAACCCCTTGCTGTTAACTAGTCACCACTAAACTATACTGACTAAGCTTGACCATCCCCCTCACCCTCACCTTCTGCCTCAGTTGGCCCGTGAGGGCATAGCCCTTCCTATAAACCAAGGGGTAGAAGACTGCCTGTGGGGAGAGATCTTGTTCCCTGAGTGAGGAAACTAAATATCATTTATCATTTAGAAAATGGAAAACAAACCCACAGGTCTGGCAAGAGAAAGGCTTATTAGTGGGAAGAGAAGATGAGTACTGAGGAATTAGCTAGCACTCAGTACTTGGTAGCTTCATAGACCTCACCAACTCTTTTTATCTTAGAAGGAAATAACAGACAACCCACATGAGATGACTGTGTGTGATTTAGAGCAAGCTAGCAGGCTTAGGAGATCTGATGTGGCCGGGGTGCAGCTTACCCCACAAGTTTCCTGGCATTAGGTAATGAGAAGAACCACAGACTCCTTTGTTGTCAGTCAGGGTTGCTTTCCCTTGAGGTCGTCTGGAACCTCAGCAATGCTAACCAGGGGAGGAAGCAAGGAGTCTGCAGAAAAGGGAGTGAAAAAAACCCAGCCAGCCGAAGTGGCTGGCTCTTGGGAGAGCATTTGGAAAGACTGAGGCCATGGCTAAACGGGCAACATGTGCTTGATTCAGAAAGACTTCAATGCCCTAAGACCTACCATCCAACAGGTGGAATCCAGATGCCAGCGGTTCCTGAAAGGCTGGTTGTGGCACGGTTTCAGGGAAGCTGTCCAGTGGCAGCAGGGTTTCACTTAGCAGCAGGAGCCTCAGGTGCAGGATCCAGCCCCCAGGGGAGGAAGCTGTCCAGAATTCAACAGGAAGTATGGGCTGCAGAGGCACAGCAGTAAACAGCTGTAAACAGAAGCCCAAGTAGGAACACTGAAGCCCTGCTCTGTGGATGGTGCCAACATTGGAAGGGGCCAGGGGCTAATTACAACTTGGCGGGCATGCGTGAGTATATAACCCACCCCACTGTGTGTCGGGGCCCAGGGCCCTAGCACCAAAGCCAGTCTTGGTCCTCTCCTGCTGATGGAGCAGGAGTTGCCAATATATTCCCTGCCCCAGACACAGTGGGATCCAAACAAAATGTTTAGATTCTGCAGACATTTTTTAAAAATTGACATTAAATTCACATGACACATAATTAACCATTTAAAGTCATCAATCCAGGGGCATTTAGTACATTCACAGTGTTGTGCAACCACCGCCTCTATCTAGTTCCAAAACATTTCCATCGCCTCGACGTAAAACTTCACACAGTATGTGATCTTTTGCATCCAGCTTCTTTCATTTAGGTAATTTTTTTGAGGTTCAGCCATGTTGTCGCCTGTATGGTACCTCATTTCTTTATAGATCTGAATAATACTCCACTACATGTATATACCACAATTTATTTATCCCTGTGGACATTTCTGACATGAAATTGTCAAAGGATAAAAATGGAAACATTTGGGCAACAGTGGAAAAGTACCAGGTGGTGTCATTATCTACATTAACCTTCCAGTCCATGTATTTTTTTAATCAGAGAACATATCATACCACAGACATGTTGCTCCACTCCTGAGCCTTCCTCCATCCCCAGGAAGGACAGTGATGACTCTGGGACAAGGGTAGAAAAGGACAAAGAAATGGTTGCACACCTACTTTGTCTTTCAGGGTCATAAAGTAAGTGTGAAACATGTTAGCATATTCTATCCAGGCACCAAAATGGCTTGATTAGATTTTTACACCAGGTATGTGGCCACAGTGTCACAAAGTCATATACCTCAGCATGTGTTACTTCACCTAGAAGAAGCAGGGGCCAAAGCCAGGCAAAAATGCAAACGATGCTGGGAAGATGAGCCGAGGGTGCTCAGTGCTGTAGAAGAAGGTGTTCCTACACAGGTGCTCACGGCTCCATTGCCATTCAGTTTCAACCGGTAATCAAAGAATTATCTCTGAATTATTTGCCTCCCTTCAAGCCTGCTTTCTGCAGAGAATACCCAACCTAAAGCCAATGAATAAATGAGATTGCATGAGAAAAATGTCCCCCATGCTTTCCATGATTAATTATTACAGGTTGATTTCAGCTACATTTTTCCTTGGGCATTTCCCTAAGATTTCACATATAATAGCCCCTGAATGCTGAGAAACCAGGAGAAAAAGCTTCTCTATATCTTAGTTCTATTCTATTCATAAATGAAAATCATTGTTAATTTAGAATTTGACAGCTGTGGAGTATTTGTAAGTTCAGGGCAGCTGTCATCAACACTCTAGCTTATTTTTCAAACAGATGTTTAATTTGACTTTAGTGTTATTGCCAATTTTTGAGGAGAAAAGGGGAAGCAGAAACAGAAATAATCATTATATTCATCATTTGGTTTCCTTTCAAAACATAAATCGGCATGATTAACGATGACATCAGAATTGCTCTAATTGCCGTTTTGGGTGCAGGACTAGTTAGCTATCATCTCCTTACTTGATCCAAACTTTTTTTTTTTCCCTAGAGTCAGAGGCTGTTTTGTGATAATCACACCCAGACTCTGAACAACAGTCTCAGCTGACCAGAGTACAGGAAAAATCAGGGAGTGGTCAATGATGGGTGACTGGGTCCCAGCCCCAGATAAAAGTTGAAGAGCTAAGTCTTGTCTCGTGGCTGTGGAATCAGGAAACCAGTGAGAGCAAACAGAGCTCTGGGAATGGCAGCCAGGGCCTCCCACTCTCTTTTACGTATCAACCATGCTTATGTGGCTTAGTCAGCTGGGTTTGTGCATGCTCATAGTGTGCAAATCGGTCTCAATGTATAAAATTAAGCACATCTGTAGCTCCACGTAGAAATCTGATGAGTCAGAATGTACTTGAACAGGCCCTGCTGTTCCAGTCCACGTTGCTTGGAGGGGATCTTCCTTCACACCAGCTGTGTTGCTAGGTAAATCCACTTCCCGGATCTGATTTCTCTACCCTTGCCTTTTTGTGTTTGTATTTCAGTGGTTTCCCTTGGCTTTTATTTTTTACGATCTACCATGTGTTTGTGGCCCTCAGTACCTCTTTGACAATGACTCTGTAGTGGGAACACTAGATGCTGTAACACACTTATTGTATATCTTCGTACTTGTTTCTTTGTACATTGAGATGAAAGACTCACCTCGCCTTCTCCCTCAGTCAGCAACTATGACATGTGCTATGCTGAAGGAAAATCTACACCAAGGAAAAACTGGGCAGATATCTTGGATTCCAGTCTTAAGTCATGGTTTAATAGAGGAACAACCCACAGCCCGATCCAGCTAGTGCTAGAAATAACAGGGCTCTAAACAGAAGGAAGGATGTGCACTCTGAGGGCCAAGTCTGAGTCCTCAAACAGTGCCCCTCAATCTCTTTACATGGGAAGTATTATTTTCAGATTATTAACCCAGAACTAATTCTTCCTTAATGACAGAAAGACCAGGCTTCTGCCAGGTTGACCACTCAAGAATTTTGGGGAATCTTTAGGGAATTATTGCATGTATCAAAAACTCCTGGCTGTTGCTTTCCACCTCGGCCATCTGCCTGGGTCTAGACTATGTGCCTGTTCCTCTAGCAGCAGCTCTCCTACCTCTGCCCCATGCTCAGAACCCGTCCTTTAATATCTCACATCACAGCTAGGATCAAGCAATGAGGGTTAATAAGATGTTGAAAGCTTGGGGAGTGCCAGGTGGGAATTCTAACATGGAGAACCGATGTAACTGGCTTATAGGTATGGCCCCTCTTGGGGCCCAGAAACCTAAGCTCATCCTTGGGAGTTCCCTCCTCTCCCACTTGGTGGGTATTAGGCTTCCAGCCTAACTTCAGGAGCTGATTTATGTCCCCCGAAAAGAATGCCCCTATACAAGTCCCAGTTGCCCCAAATTTCAGACCCAGCTCCCCTCTAGATTAGTTTTTAGCATTATAGTTACAAAGGATCAGGTGGCCTGTGATTGACTTCTGGCTCCACCACCTGCTGGTGACACTAGGCAAGTCATTTCAAACTCCCAGCCACTCAGATGCTACCCCGGAAGATGAGGATAATGATAGTGTGGGCCTCACTGTGAGGTTGCTGTGAGGATGAGGGGAGTTAATATATGCGTGCAATGTGTTTACAAAGTGTCTGGTGCAGAATAAGCTCTATACAAGGCTGCTTATTATTACTGATTTGTTGTTGTTGTGACTGCTTTACATTTGCAATAAAATGAAGATCATTGTATAGATGCTTCCTAAGACAAAAGACATGATTCACCCCCAGGTGTGAATTCCAGTTACTGGTACTTAGGACAAAAACTGTATAATTTTAAAGTTAATTTTTTGAACTTCAGAAACTATTAAATTGCAGTCTCACTCAGTCAACTTTTGCTTGCTTGCTCATGGCCAATTAGCATAAGAAAAATATAAAACAAAATAGTCATGTTAAATTTAAAAAATCAAAACCAGGTAAAATAAAAATTTAAATATAACATCAAGACAAGAGGAAGACCCAGCACAAATATACATGGGCTCTAAATTCCCACAGAGTTGTAAGAGTAACAGATTCTGACCCATTAAATAAAATGAGGATATCTGATATAAATAAATACTTATGCCAATTAAAGACATGAGAGAATGAATGCAGGAAAGTTTGATAAAGAACAAAATGTTTAATCTCAAAATACCTGCACTCAAAATACTTATAAACTATAAAGAGAAAAACAGGAGCTTTAAAATGGAGAAGTCTGGCAGACCCCAGGAATGGGACAAATCTAAATTTATATCCTGTGCCACCTGATGGGATGCAATGAGAAAACACAGCATCACTTCTATGATATTCCTACTAAAGACACAGAACTTAAATCTAATCCTGAAGAAACATCAGACAAGCTCAAATATTTTACAGAGTTTCTGACATGTAATCTCCAAAAGTGTCAAAGTCATAAAAGTCAAGGGAAGACTGAGGAGCTATTTTAGATTAAAGGAGACTAAAGAAACATAAAATCTAGTGCAACACTGTGATTCTAAACTAGACCTTTTAGCTATAAAGGATCAATAGGGTTTGTGAATTAGATGTGTTAATGTTGATTTCCTAAATCTGACAGTTGTATCATGGTTCTATAGGATAATGCCCTTGTTTGTGGTAAATGTACAATAAAGTACTCAAGGCGATCATATGTGTCAACCACTTGCTCCCAAATGCTTCAGGGGGGAAAATTCTTTGTACTGTCTTCTAAGTTTTCTTTAAGGTGGAAATGTTTCCAAATTTAAAAGACTCAGCTCAAAGACACAGGGTGGAAGGGAAAAGAGAAGACCTGCATTTGCATCTTTGTCTCTCCTTTCTTGTTTCCGTTTCTTCCTGGCTTCTTCCTCTCAGCAGCTTGGGCTTTGATGTGGGAGAGAAGACATTGGGTTCAATGGAGGAGACAGGCAAGGACTCAGCAGGCCGGAGAGGCTGGGCTGAGTTCATTTGTCCTTTGATTCCCTCACCCAGCACCGCAGTTCCATACCAGGCTGATACAGAAGGGCCACGGAGCACACAGACGTTAGCAGACAGCAGGCAGCTGGGGAGAGAAAGCAGAAGAGGCAGTGTGTGTGAGAGTCCCTAGCCCAGAGAGAGCAAGGAATGTTTGAGGGCCTGCATGTGGATTCTGATGGTGGAGCAAGAAGGAGTGTGGTTGGGGCAGAGGTGACACTCAATAAATGTGACTTTTTTTTCCCTTCTATTCTTTAGCCTTTCCTTTGCCAAAACATTTCTTCTGTGAGCATTCAGCTGAGTATTCCTCTGTTTTTTTCTTTTTAATAACAGTAAAATAATAGCTAAAATAATCAGCCAACAGCCCTATAATGAGGATACTATCCCATTTTACAGAAGGGAAACTGAGGCACAACCAATGTAACATCGTAAGTAGTAGAGCTGGGATTTAAACCCCAGACAGACTAACTCCAGAGCCCAAGTTGTTGATTGGCCACAGTGCAGATCTTTAATGAGGCTGAATTCTTGCGAGGACTACCTTTCATGGGCCCTCAATAGTTCTCTAACGAGAGGGGTGAGTGGGGGAGATGCTTGTGAACAGCCTCTGTTGGTGCCTCTTACCCACTCAGGTCGCCTCCCCTCTCACCCCACTTCTCAGGCCTGCACCGTCAGCAGTCGCGGGAGCCCTGCCATGGGGCCAGGGGAGCTTGCAGCCTGGGCTGGTTGTACCCCGGGTGGCTGCAGACCCAGAGCAGCTCAGTGGACGAGGGCAACAGAGGGTCAGGTTAAAGAAGAAAGTCTAAGAATCAGGTCCAAAGCATCCTCAGTGGTGGGGAGACCATCACGAGGGAAGACATGGGGCACAAAGCTGGGTTAAGATGAGCGGTTTAGGATGGACACTGTGAATAAGGCAAAGGTATCAGTCCCATTTGTATGTGAGGCACTTGGCCTCAGTGGGAAGGAACATCAATACATGTTTCACCTCCCTCCACACCCCACTCCTCGACAGGACTCTATTGTTTATTTGACAAACATTTCGTGAGCACCTATTGTATGCCAGGTTTGTCCTAGTTATGGGGGAAAAGATGAGAGAACAAGCTTGAGGAACTAGCACATGAATATTCATCCGAGAACCTGAAACGCCAAGCTGTCTTTGGAATAAGGCTGTATTTTCATTTTCACTGTAGCCCCTGGAACAAAGCCAGGAAGCGACAGTTACCAGCTGGGGGTGGAGTGGGGACTGTGGGAGGGAAGAAGAGCAAGTTCCCTCCAGCAGCAGGACCATCTCTAAAACAGCTCTTCACAGAAAGCCCAGTCATTCCCTTATTCCTCCATAACAGGAAAAGCCTCCCTTCTCACACTTACCTGGCCTTCACTACAGATTCTATGGCTAATCACACTTTTCAGGATTGTTCTTGACTGCTTGCAAACATTGCCGTTCCAGAGTTTGCTCCTTGCAGACAAGCTTTGGTGTCAGACAGGTCACGATAGGAGTCCTGGCTCTACCTATTCTGAGCCTTAATTTTTCCCCTATAAAATGGGGATGAGGTGCTAAGATTTGAGAAGTGTACCTTGACATTTTTAGCTAATTTAGGGTTTACAGAGACCCTTCCCAATTCTCCTCCAAGTGGACGTCATTGGGTGAAATTGAGGCTCAGAGAAACAATGTGACTTGAACTGGATCACATAGACCATGCATATAAAAGTCAAGATAGAAACCTGGTCTCCACTTTTAAAACAAAAAGAATTTTCTGTACTTTGGCACTTTTTTTAATTTTTTTTTTATGATGATCAAAGTCACTGGGTAACACTGGGGGCTCCTAGATATTCTATTTTTGCCCAGTTTTTAGCTTGGGATTTCCTCATCACCTGGGAGTCAGGAGAGCAGTGGAGAAAGTGATGGGTTGTGGCATCAAACTCATTACCTAAACCTGGCTCTACCTCTTAAGAGTTATATAAACCTGGGCAAGATACTTGGTCCCTCTGTGCCTCAGCTTTATTCATCTGTAAAAGGAGATAATAATAGTAACTATCTCACAGGTGGGAGAATTAAACAAAATAATCTAACTCAGTGGCTCTTGGCTGCACATTAGAATCACCTGACCAGCTTTTAAAAATTACCAGTGTCTGGCCCCATCTCTGGAAATTCTGATCTCCTTGGTCTGGGATGGAATCAGGGTGTCAGTGCTTTTTAAAAGCTCCCCCAAATAATTCTAATAAGCAGCCAGGGCTGAGAACCCCTGAGGTATGTAAAACGCTCAGTACAGAGTGCCTGGAATATAGTAAGCACTCAATAATGTTAATTATTATTGTTGTACTAGCTGGTGATAAAGTAAGGCACGTGGGCTAACACTAGTGAATTGGTACAAACACCCAGTGGGCTCCACCTGCTGTGCAGTGCACTGTGGGTAGATGCAGAGATGAGCAAGGAGTTCCTGCTTCGTAAGAGTTTAATTAACTCCCTAGCTGGGTAGGAAACGCATAAATACACGAGACATGAAATAGCAACGTGAGGTTTAAAGTAGAAGGAAGAAAGGAAGATAACATTTTTTCAGGTGCCTACTTTGTGCTAGGATCTTTACAGACCAGCTTAGTTCATTAATGCTCACAAGGATCCCAAAAAGTTGGTATTAATCTCAAGTTGTAGGGCAGAAAACTGAGGCTGTGGAATGCAATTCATCTACTACACACTGAAGGCCTAGGTCAAGATCTGCCTGACTATTATACCATCTTTACCATGCTGGTTTCATGGTGATTATAAACAAAAGTAATGAAGTAGTTGGGATTAGAATTTAAAAGGTTTAAGTATCAGTCCTTATTTAAATATGTATATGTATGTATCCTTTATTCCATGTAACTATCATTCTATCCATTTATTCTTCTTTCCTTCCTTCCTTTTGTCTATCCAGTCATTTAATTTTGTTACCCAACAGGCTCTAAAATAAGACTTTCAGTTTAATCAGATATTTTGGTTAATAAGCCAATCTGTTGGATAAGTTTTAATTATTTTTTTATTTTTCTGCATAAAGTTAAAAAATGAGCATTAAGCTAAACAATATATCACTTCCAACAAATCACAGAGGACTGGGAATGCTCCGGTTGTGCTTTAAGGTATACTAATGTATCAGAGTTTTTAATGTAGATTAATTACCAGTCCTAAACAGTAATAGAAATAGAGGAAAACAAAATTAACATGATTAAATACACTCAGAGACTATTTAGTCTGTTAATTGTTAAAATTTAGGCAACAGTCAGATTGCAAGGAGGCTTGCAGCTGCAGCTCTGAATTAGCTGGTCCTCCCCTCAGCTGTTGCTAATTAATGTGATTTTCCTAATAACAGTTGCCTGAGAATAGAGAGAGGTAGCAAATCAAAACAACTTCATTTCAATGTTGATGAGCCCTGACAACAACCAAAAGAACCCAGTAAGATCCAAACGGAAATGTTGCGAACTGCAGACTTACACGTGGTGTTTCTTTCTTCCTTTCTTTTTTTTTAAGTATTTTATTTATTGATTTTAGAGAATTTGTTGTTCCATTTGGCGCATTGAGACGACACTCTATCCAATGAGCTGCCGGGCGAGAGCTATATGTGGTATTTCTCACGCACCGCTGATTTCCAGTGCCAGAAGTTTATCACACAAATACATGGGATATCTAAGATAGTATGGCAAGTAACATCATTACGTTAGCCACGGTCATACTGGGTCACAATGGGATTATGCTGCAGGCTCCAGAGAGGAGCAGAAAAGTACTTCGGACAATTGCCCATTGCTCTAGACCTTGGCATGTGTAATTGACCCATCTTTTCTTAATTTGTCTGACATTTTTGCCCCAAAAAACAGAATTCAAGAAGCCAGTCTGCACTGTATGATATGCAGAACCCTACTGGGAAGAGAGTTCAGGAGAGGAATCCAGAAGTAGCCAGCATGTCTCATATCCAACCCATCTATGATTGCCTTTGCCTCATGTTTTGATTCCCAGTCCAATCAGTTGTAACTAGTGGGTTTCACCAAAATACATTGCACAAATCATAACAATTTATAGATGAAGGAACTGGTTTGGTTTTCCTAAGGAATGTACCAGACATACAGAAGGCTAGCATTTATTAGCCTTTTCTACCAGCAATGTAGTATAACAGCAACACAAACTAGGCCAGTCAGTGACATTAGACCCCTGGCCATGAGGGGCTCCTGGACATCTCTAGGGCAGCTTGAACAGAGAAGACTCCAAGTTGGCAGGAGGCTGGATTATAGATTTCCAAGACCAGCTATGTCTACCCAAAGAAACACTAAGCATTTGGACAAAGAGGGGTTAAATACAGTACAAAGTGTCATAAACAGAGGTCATTACCAAATATCCTGCTAGGACAAGGATTCTGCCAGTTTACTTTCTTGAAATGTATCTTACTTGGTATCAAATACCATTGACATAGAGCCGTCCAAAACCTAGGGAAACGCACACCCCGATGTGATGGCACAAACTCGATCACTGCAAACACAGAACGAAGCAGTGTCTGTGACCAGGGCAATAGACACTGACAGTGTTCAATCTTTAGGTCCGCCACACTGTGAGGGTCCAGCTTTGAGGACATCTGTTGTGCTGCCCTCTGGAGCTGGTTCCCATGTGGCTTTACTCCTGTTCCCGTATGGAGATGAGGTAGTGGAAGCCTCCCCCTTCCCTCTCTTTCATCTCCATTTCTACTTCTAGCCCGACTGTGACATTTCCTTAGGAACACGTGCACTGAAGTTCAACTTCATCTCGCAGAGATATGTGACATGTAAATGGGGTGACACTGTCACCTTTAGGATAGAAATCTTTATTGATCTGTTAGGTTTTAATTTATTCCTTGCCTACTTGAAAAGAAAGATTTGCAGTACCTTGTTTAATATGGATAAGAGGCTCTAGATTCATTCCCAAGTCCCCAATCTCAAGCAGTAGTGAAATTTTGTAATTTACCATATTTTAAAAAAAGAATGAGTCACTTGTATTCTACTCTGTATCATAACAAGGTTCCATTAATTTATTTTCCACGTATTTTATTCAGAAAATTAGACCTCTTGACCTTCTTTCTTTCTTTTCCTCCCTGCCTCCTTCTCTCCCTCCCTTTCTCCCTTTCTTCCTTTCTTTCCTTTTCTTTTTCTTCTCTCTTGAAGTGTTTTCTATGAGAAAGACTAGAAAACAGAGCAGAACATACTCAAATTTTGTGGCTTACATGCGACTCATGTTGTTGTTCCAGAACTCTTTGGTGGTCAGATGTGATCATGGCTCACCTCTGATAAGCTTATGTGACATTAGAATGAGGTCAGATGCTACCAGAGGGGTGCAGATGTTGAAAAGAAGAAATGTGGGACAAATCTTGAATGAGTAAAAAATGTAAGGCCTGTGGGTATCTTTTTTTTTTTTAAGGGTCAACTCAAGAGATAAACAAAGTGGAATACATTGTGAAATCAACCAGTCTCTTTTCCATAAAGAAATTTCCATCCTTGGCTTACCCTCTTCCTAGCAGACACAGCAACATCCTGCTGATTCCCAAGATTGTGAAGAGATTCTGAATTCAACCCGAATGGTTCATTCTGAGAATAATGGTTGCCATCAGTCAAACAGCCTAGCTTGAACAAAGCAAAGCAGACTTAAGTGGCCTTTATGCAGTGGGGAATGTCGCGTGACTCACACCAGCCACTGCTTCTGCTCCCCAGCACTCCGAATGCCACTGCTAACACTGAGAAGCTTATGCTTCCTGCCAGATCACAGACATATGGTAGACACTTAACACTATGTGTTGACTATGAAAGAGTTGAATGATGAGCAGAATCAGTGTACAAGAATATATCAGATCAACACATCTTCAGTGCCTCCTACATGAAAGGCACTGTGCTGAGCTAGAGAGGCCCCAGAGGTACAGATGAGGCCCCTTCCCTGAAAGAGCTCAGAATTCAGTAAGAAGTACACAGTGTAAACACACATTAAATGGTAATACACGATATTAAAGTTCAAGGAAACATCAAGGGTAGCCAATGCCCAAATGTCAAATGGAAAGTAATGGCTAGCAGTGTTCTAGAAACCCAACGAGACTCTGAGGCGATGGTGAGGGGTAACAGATCAGCAGGGCCTGGTTAGGCACACAAGAGGTGGAAGTGCATTCCTGGTTTAGTGAACAGCGTGGGCAGAAGCAAGGAGGGGTCATGTGATCCATGTTCTACACATAGTGAAAAGGCAGGACTGAGTTCCGGTATTTGGGAAGTCAGGTGGTGCCAGTGGGGTGTCAGACCTGAAAGGTGGTATGTATCTGGGCATTTAGGATTGTGGTCATTTAGCCAAGGGTTTGGACTGCAATCAGTAAGTGAGAGAGGAACCTTTGGAGAGGACCTACTACAGGGAAGACCCTGTGCTGAGGTGGGCTGGGACAGGGCAGAAGTGGGTGACGGTATAGTAGTTAGGACTATGGTGCCATTGCTGCCTAATGGTCTATGAAAAGAAGTGCTAATGTGCTGGCAGTGACAATTAATCAGTGTGTGGCAGAGTGCAGGTAAATTGGATGGGTTTGCAAGGAGAGGAGATTCATTAGGAGGTTACCTTAATTTTTCTGTGCAGGTTCTTTTTCAGGGTGGGGTGGATAGGACTCAGGTGGATATGAACAGGTATAAAAATCATGACTCCTAGTTTCGAGCACTGGTTCTTGTAGAATCTCTCCCCAAAGCAATGCACATGCTTACCATTTTGCGTATGGTTTTTTCAGGGGTTCAAGAATCCTCTGAAATTCATTCAGCAATGTGAATCCCTAGCTACGAACCATAACCACCCTCCCCTCAGTCCCTAACCCAGCTTGGAGGAGGGAGCATTTCCCAACACACAGGTCTGCTACTGTACAAGAAACTCCTATTTCCACAGCAGAAACGCCGGGTGACAGGGAAGCTCTCTGAGGAATTGGAAGAATGGCAGGTGGCCTGTGCTTAAGGACATTGCTCTGTCACCTGGATTGTTTCCTTACTCCTGGGAGGGCAATGTAGCCAGCCCTGGCTTAAGAGAACCCACAGGAAGGGGAGGTGGCTGAGGTCACGGAGGAGTGGGGAGAACTGCAGAGAACGATGACTTGTGTAAACCAGCCGGGAAGGAGCTTGCGATGATCGTGAGAGTACACCCACGCCCTGCACAGAGCAGCAAGGACTCAGCAAGGAACGCTGAGAAACCCAGGAGCAATGCCCCGCTTTCTATTTCTTGTTTTCCAGCTGAGACAGGTTCTATTTCCGAACAGAGCACAGTCTGGAGAGAAATCAGTTGAAGTCTTAGGTGCTTGGGATAAAAATTTAACCTTCATCTTTAGAAAAGAAAAACCTATATCTTAGTTGAAGATTTTTATTAAATGGAATGACAGTCATACCATTTCATATCTCTCCTAGCATGCATTTCAGACCGAACAGTGGTTCTAAAGCTTTTCAAGGTCGGGAACCGCTTTGAGAAGCAGAAGAGAGCTGTGAACTCTTACCCAGGAATATGCATGTGTGCACATCACACAAAATTCCATCATCCTGAAACTCATCGTCAGACCCCAGATTATGAACCCTGGGTTCAATAAGCTTTAGCCAGATCTTCTGCTAGGTTCCAGGTGCCAAAGAGGAATAAGACAGTCCTGGAGCTCAAGAAGCTCCCAATCTGCTGAGGGTTTATAGACGTGGAGAAGTTGGAGGAGAAAGCAGGCAGGGGCTGCCCAGCAGCTTAACTGTGTGAGACGTTATACAGAACAATCATGGGTTCAACAACATTACAGAAAGAAACTAACCGTCAACTATTCTTGGATTAGTCATGCTCCAGGTACAATCAATCTGTTGCGAAATGCTGAATAATGTGCTAAGGTTGATTTTTTTTTAAAGTAACTCTTCAGGAATTTAAAACATCATGGTTTTGATTCCTAAGAGAAAAAGCTATCCTGGCCTCAAGATGCATTGTGAGGTATTGCTTTCCTTCCAGGCTCATCTCTCTTTGTGAAGTTAGGAAATGCCATGGATAATTGAAGCCAGAGAGAAGTACCCAGTAAGGGTCAAAAGAAGCTGGGGGAAAAAATTGAGTGGTTTAAAACAATTATAGGAAATGAGAAGTGGTCCTGTTCACTACCCAGAATTGCCTACCTGCCAGAGCTTCCACAACTGGGACTGCATCCCGCAGTCTATTTATTTTGTCCATGTGAGTTTATTTAATATTATTTTTCCAACAGATGACAAATTTCCAGCCAGTGATCTAGCAGGTACCCCTAAGGGTTTCCACTGTTTCCTCAGCCACAGCACACAGGCATGTGATCGCCTCCTTCAGAGAAAATTATTTCCCTCATCTGTGTTTTCCTGTCAAAATCCCACATACCCCCATTCCCCTTACAGCCAAGTCTCTCCTCACACTGGCGTGTACTTGCAGCCAGGCCTGCTCTCTTCCTAGTCACTGTAAACAAGAAGACAGGTGCCTGTCTTCTGCAGTTGTTGAAAAGTCTCAGCAAATGGCAGCATGCCCTCCCAACCATCAAGCCAAGCCCCTTTTTAAGGCCTCATTCATAATGTCCTGCTCCAAGACTCCTCTGACCAAACGATCCCGCCCCCACTCCCACCTAAGTCCTATAGCGGCTCCCCACTGCAATCTTTTGGCCTGATGCATAGAGGTTTATTCTTCTCATATAACAAGAAAGCCAATGGTAGGTGACTGCTGGTATTGTTTCAGTACCTAACAGATGTCAGGGCCAGGGCCTCTGTGATTTTTCTTGGCCCCTTTTCCTCATGGTCACAAAAAGGCTGCCTCACTTCACACGTTATGTTTGTAATCAAAGCCAGAAAAAGAAGGACAGGCCAGGGTGACTCACTAATTTCTCTTATGTGGAAAGCAAAACTTCCTCAGAAGGCCTCCCCTTTATCCTCCAAACCTACCCTTGTGTTACTGAGGCCACATGTGGGTCATCTACGCCCCCATTCCCCAGCTGCAAAGAAAGCTGGGAAACTGATAACGGGACATCGTGATTGGCTTACCTTGTACTACCCCCTGAGAAGAGGGTTCGGCAGGCATGGCAGATGGAAGACATGGGTCTTGGGTAGACTCTCGTACTCGTTATGCAGTATTTTGATTCATCAGATCACACATCTCTCTTTTTCATCAGACTGTCAACTACTTGCTGTCACACACACGCTGTCTTATTCATCGGTGTGCTCCCAATGCCTCACTCAGCTGTGAGACTGAAACATGAGTAAATGAATGTCTTCCTGGTTTTAACGCTTCTCACATCTAAATTCATTCTTTTAAAACATAATCCAGTTTTATTCTGTTTTTATGTCTCTCTCGTGATATGAAAATCAATTCCTCGTTGTTAACATTTTATTGGATTTTGCAAGGGAGGCAGTAAAATTTTAAATGCTAGAGTAACAGTATTGACAAGATATGATAAAGATGAGGTCTGAAATTGGACAATAACAAGAGAAAACAGGACCACAATAGACTTGTGGTCCTCAGGGTTATTCTAAGAAGAAATAAACTGTGTGCTAAAACTAATTTTCCTCTCATTTTTGTTAAAATTAGAACCGGGGTTTATAAATGAGTGATAATTAAGAGGAATAATCTATGGCAGCTACTAGAATTGCTTCTTTGCAGTAGTAATAGATGACTCTACTAATCTTTGAATCAATAGTTTTGTGACCTCAAGTAAGGATTGTGACCCCACTATTGAGCACACATGGCGTTCTCATGTGTCTGTTGTAGGCAGAGCCCTGTAGGTAAGCTTTCACTTTTTTCCTCCCATGGGCACATTATCATGGGCTACCAGGATGTCTGTTAACTCCTGGACACAGATCCATGTCCTGAGATCCCCCTAAAGCCATATAAAAGATTGATAAGGGTCTGGATCATGGAATGCACCCAGCCTCTATACATATGTTAATGAACATGAGGCCATGGTTAGGGTAACAGTTGGGGTCCTTATTAAATGAAATAAGGCAGATAGCCTCAGTTCCTGATGATATTACAATTGCTGTGACTTTAACATTTTATTCCTGGGGCTTCCCACAGAGTTGTTCTTTCATGGTAGAAGGAAGATGATACTGATTATAAATTGGATCACTTCTATGGGAAACATCCCTGAGATCATAGACAAATTTTGTAATGTTCAGTAATAGGGATTTTACTGGAATTGGGAAGAAGATTGGCAAAAATAGTCAGGAGCCCACAAACTCACACTTCATTTTGGCCACTCATTATCTCCGCCTAAAGCAGGTGGTCACAGTAGCACCCTCATTCCTCTCTCCATAGGGAAGGAGATAGACCTGGCATTGAGCATAACAATAGCTACTACTTATTAAGTACACTTATGTGCCGGGTATTTTGTTAAGGGCTGGTAACCTAAGAGCAGCAATAATGGCTATCATGTACAGAACATTTCCTTTTTGCGACGTGCACATAGTAAGGACCTTGCATTAATTATCTGTACACAGCAGTGACCCAACCATTGAAGATTCAAGTGCGTTTTTAAGTCATTTCACAGCCACGTCCTTTAGTTTCTGAGGTCTCCCTGTCCATTTTCAGAGACAACAGGGATCCCAGGCCCTTTCAGCACTAGACAGCAAACCCACACCCCAGCAAACTCTAACGTCACTCCAACAGGCAAACTCCCCAAGGGAAAAGAATAGCTGATAAATAAACCCTTCAGAAAGAAAAGGGCCAAGTGTCCAAGAGATTCAGGATGGCATTTCTGGAAACATTCCACTTTAGGTTTAAAAGAAAACTTTTGAAATGATTAAGTACTTTAGAATCTTAATATTCCAAAGTTTAAGAAGCTAACACACTGAGAAATTTAATTTAGATTTCCTCAACACACTCTCTCATGATAAGAGAGCATTCAGTAGATCAGGATATAAATGCTCTGCAACAGGACTGCCAAATTGCAACACAGAATGGAAGAAATTTGTCATTTTGAAATGCTAAGGGAATTCTTACTAACAGCTTTCTCATCTTGTAAAGCTATTATTCTCCTGAACGATAATATGATTTATAAATCTCAGCTGAGTTTTATACTTTGATGCAAACAGACTTAAAGTGAAATGCATTTTCTCAGAATATAAAAATCTCTCCGGAGTTGACCAAATGAGGAGTAAAAAGAAACATCTTCTGCAACCAAGCGTATCAAAGTCTTGGTCTCTGCCGGCGTATTGACAGGTAAACGTGGGTCTTCTTCAGAGTTCTGGGCTTAGCTTGACTTCTTCCTCTGTGCACTTTCCCCGCATGACCTCAACCACTCTGAAAGCTTCAACTTTTATTTCTGCCTCAGTGACCTCCATTTCCACACTCCCCACCCCTCACATCTCTCCTGAGTTGTCGTTCCCTATGTCAAACTGCCCACTAGACAGACCACCTTCGTATCCTATAGACAGAACAATTTCAAATTCTCTCCTTTTCCCCAAACCCTGTTTCTTCTCCCAGTACAACAGTGACATTAGTAATGTCTATAGAAATAAATAAGATACAGTTCCTGCTCTCAAAAATCTATTAATCTAGCACAGAAGATAGAAAAGTAAATAGGCAATTACAATATAGGTTAATCAGTGGTAGGAGAAACCCTAGAGGCGGTGGCTGTGGTTCCATAGGAAGAGCACCTGGTCAAGGAATCGCCTGAAGGAAATACCGTCTTAGTTCAGTATGGGTTAGGCAACTGGAGTACGCATGTGTGCATGTGTGTGTGTGTGTGTGTGTGTGTGTGTGTGTGTGTGATGTTGGGGTGTGTGTGCGTGTGTGTGTGGTGTTGAGGAGTCATGAGGAAGGACAGAAGTCCCATGGGCAGAGGCCCAGAGGTATTAGACCATGAGCACAGATATAAGACATGGCTTGGATAGAGTGCTCAAGAAGGATTGGTTAGGGGTGAGGCCAGATCGGAAAAAGCCTTGTATCCCACATTTGATCTGCACAGAGTTTGAAATCCAAAGGGCATGGCACAGAGGGCTGACCAAGCACATGGAGGTATCTGCTCAGGCTTTTCCTGGTGATCATGGCCCAGGCTCCAGGCAGACCCACCCAAATCTCCGTTCCCCACAGTGTGTCCCATGAGATGATCCAGAAAAATAGATCCAAGGAAAATTCACTGGGGTTATACTCCATAATAATGCTTACCTCACAGGGCAATTGTATTTTTTATATTTAATCTTTAATCCTTACCACCACTCTGAACATAAGACAAACCATAGATTTTGGAGCTAGACAAAGGAACTTCAAAACCTTAGGCATGTTACTTGAAACTTCCTGCATCTCAGTCATGCTCGTCTGGAAGATAAGCCCTCATCTTAATCCCTCTGAAAACAATAACATTTTTATAAGTTTGCCAAGCTTGATCTGAAGTGACATGAGGCTATTCATAGTTTTATTTACCCTCTTAGTATAAATATTCTCACATTTTGCTGCAGAATATCGATGTGTTTAATTTGTGGGATGTTAATGGTATCTGAAAAATTAATTCAAAAACACATCTAGCCCAAGGGTCTTGGATGAGGAATTTGAGCACCTGTAACATATGTAATGCATACGCTATATGAGATAATGTGCATAAAGGGCCTCCATAGCACAGGGACTAGCAGGCACAGTGTAAGGGCTCAGAAATTACAACTATTATCAGAACGAGAAAGTGAGCCGCCTTAGACTTTAGAAAAGAAGGGATGAGGGAAACTGCAACATCTCATAGGAAATACATGTTTTCCATCTCTGGCCTCCCAAATTTTTACAGTTATAATTTTGGAAAATGTAGAGATGATTCAATTTTCCAAAGTATGATCATAGTTTTAAATCATTGGCTTTGCCATTGTTCTCATATTTGCAGCAAGAGGGAGAAAATTCAAAACTCAAAATACTTGTTATAGATGCTAGCAAAGCTAGGGTTTGGGAGCTTGTGGGAGAGGAAACAGCGCAGACAAGGAAGAGGAGTTCAGGCAAGGGGCATAATCTTCTCAAAGTCTGCAATCCAGGGAGCAGGGCACCAAACGGCAATAAATGAAACCATAGTAAGTTTGTACTTCATTCTGTACATCAGGGGTTTTCAGACTATTTTGGCAAGACAATTTTGTTGCGACAAAAGTTGATTGGCGTGAGACCTCTGTATCCTGCAACCCCACACCAACCCGTTTTTACTCTATGGCCCAAGTAGTTTTTCAGAAGAGCAAATCTGATCATCTCACGCCTCAGGGCACACTCTTCAAAGCTATATCTCATCAAGCTTGGAGCACAAGGCCATCATCGCCTTGCAGGCTCTGGGTGATGTGGTTCTGCCTACTTTCCAGCTATCTCACACCACCTCCCTGGCTTACCATTTGTAGGTTCTCCAATGAGCCCTGACCCTTTACAAAAAAAGGCCCTCTCCCTTGCTTCTCCCTCCCACTTGCCTAGTTAGCTGCTTCTCTTTCAAATCTATGCTTAGCCATCTTTTCTGTGGGAAACCTTTCCCAGCTTGGTCAGGACCCCCTGGGTTATACTCTCTCACACCCTGCGGGCTTCTCCATTCAGCACGTACACATAATTGTGTTAACTGAGTAGGTGAGGATTTAGTTGTTTGATGCTTCCTCTTCCACTATACTGTAAACTTTGAGAATGGAAAGTGGCCCCACCTATCTTGTTCATGACAGTGTCCCTGGCCAGGGTCTGGCCACTAAGTAGACCTCCAACAGCTATTTGTTGAAAATGCACCACTAAATACAACAAGAAGGCAGATGGAGGAGGCTGCTTTGGCTGAAATGAGGATAGAGCCTTTGGATGAAGCAAGAATGCAGGGCCTGGAATGCTTCCCACTAGGCCTTTTCCTTGCCTTCCACAGGGGTCCCTGAGGCCCTTCTCGGTGGGAAACACTCTGAAAAGCACTATGGGATCATCTGACTAATAAAAGGCTTTGTTATCTGGCTTTGGGGTGAGAGTAAGTGTTCTCAAGAGTATTCTCTTGGCCTAAGGAAACTTTCTGCTTTATGGTCAACAGAATGTTCATCATAAATGATCAGAGTGGCTTTGTGTTGCCAGGAAGCATATTTCATTCATTTATTTCAACATGTCTTCTCCCTTGGGTGGGGAAAAGCTATAAAAGACATGTGTAGACTGGTCTGAATTTTATCCTTTTGTGCAAGACAGGGTGCAGAGTAGACATTTCTTTGGAAAGTCATCTTGGCCTAGACCCAGACCATTGAGAAAACTGTCTCTGGACTCGGCAAATGTGTGCACACTTGGCCCCATTCCTGCATGTGAGATCGTGTGACACAGGGCAAATTGTGTGACTCTATCACTCACTTGTTCAGTGTAGTCAGCTGGGATGGAGTCAAGGGCTCCCTTTATCTATTTAATAGGGTAAATCAAAGTAAAAATTACCTTTTGATTGAGTACCGTTGCTGAAGAAAATCAACAGAAACGGCTGGAGCTTCATTGGCACCATCTCAACGTTAAGTGTAGTAGACTTTTAAATTACTGGAACACTGGGTTTTGGGATTCAACTTCTGCACAGCCAGCTAAAAATAAGTAGCAGGGTGGGTTAAAGGAGGAGTAGAATGTCTGTGTGATCCTAATTAATGAGAAAATATGTGCTGGCTAGAAGTAAGTCATTTTTCAACCTCAAAATAGTCTTTTCAGATTCTAAGAACCTGTGTTTGACATGTTTAAGAGAGAGATATAACAGCTGAAGTTGTCTTTGTTCGGCGTACAGGAGACAGTTTTGTCTAGACTTTCAGGAAAGACATAGAATGACATTTTCAGAACAAATCAAAATATATTTTTAAATTCCTTTTTTTCCCTTTCAGGGAGAGGATTTGACATGCTTCTCTGATTTGAATTTGGTTAATCTACAAATGGCCTCAATAGTTTATATGAAACTAGAGTAAAATGAACCATTGAGAAAAGTTATTGAAAATGCTATTAGTTCACTTTCTTACCTTAATATTAGCACCATCACCACCAACACAATTATTATTTATTGAGTGGTTTCTAGGTTATTGCTCAGCTCTTCACATATTTTCTTATTTAGTTCTCATAGCAATCCCATGAGGTAGGTATTATTATTAATGTCTCTCTTCCAATGAAAAACTGAGGCACAGAGAGTTGACGTGACTCGCCCAAAGCCACACAACCATGGGTGGCCAGGCAAGAAACTGACATCCCCCAAATCTGCCTTCCTTATCACTGCATTTGTGTCTTCTTTCCCCACAGGGCCAGCATCGTACAGAAACGCATCATTTATTTTCAGGATGAGGGCTCTCTAACCAAGAAACTTTGTGAACAAGGTAAGAACATGCAGGTGGGAGAGGGCCAAATAAGTGGAAGGCAGCTCATTCAGTGCAAACATCTGGCCTCGGGAATAAAGATGATTGCGCTTTCTGAGTTCCTCCGTCCCTGCTTTCTCACATAGCTCCAATTTTTAATTTGGCTGTATGCTGTGGATAATTGGATCCGCCTTAAGCTCTAATTACCCAGCTTGATTCCCTGGGTAGGAGATAATGTGCCTTATATTGGTGTCGTCTTTTTATTTTTGTGAAACAGTGATTATTCTGAAGAGGTTCCGTGGAATAATTCACAGGACTTAATTAAGGAATGCATAAATGTGTACCTTTAAGAAGTTAGTAATGGTTTTCTAGAATAACCACCAAAAGAAACTTATGTGGCACCCAGACAATATGGAGGAATCTTCTCCAGGGAGATGGGGTTGCCAAGAGGGCACTGACCTTGGGATTTCAGCACATTCAAGGATCCGGTCCTTAGATTCGCAAGTTCATCATCACCCTCTCCATGGGTTGAAGGCATTCTAACAAAGCCCTTGCAGACCAAGTGCACTGGGGAGGTCAGAGCAGAGGCCTGGATTCAGATCTAAGCTGGGTGTAAAGCCTGCCTTTGCCCTTCCCAGCCATCTGACTTAATATATGTAAAATAGTACCACACTTTCTTGGCATGTAGTAAATGCTGTATATAAGTCTTAGTTATTGTTCTCTGTATCTGAAAGCTTGTTTTTTTATCTACTGTAAAAAAAAATTAAGACCTTAAACATCTGAATGTGTTTAGAAGTCATTAAAGAACTAAATAAAAACAGAAAATGTTCTATAATTATACATCTTTATTTTATCTCTATTCATTTTTGTAGGATTTTATTTGCATTTAAAGTAATTAGCATTTTGAGAAGAACTAATCCTTTCCAATTCTAGTAAATCATACACTACTAAGAAAAAGGTTGACAAAGGTCTTCTGGGAAAATTATAAGAGGTAATATTTTTTGAGTGCTTGCTACGTACGTATCAGGCACTACTCTAAGCACTCCACATCCTTAATCATGTAATCTGCACAACCCTATGTGGTAAAAACGATTAATTACATCGTCTATTTTATAGATGGCCCAAGGCTCGAAAAGTTTAAATGGCTTGCTCAGCATCATACTAGTGGTAGATGGCAGGGCTTGAATCTAAGAGCCAATGCCTTAACCACTTCCTTTCTATCAAAGGGACTACCTTCCAAGTCAGTAGCATGTACTGTTGCCATTCCTTTTGTAGATCAAAGCATAGGTTTCCCTATAGGTGAACCAGAACAGAAATTAGGTCCTATATGGGTGGGGGGGGGGGGTTGCATGGTGAGCAGAGAAAGAGCAAAAGGGAAGAGGTCAGATACCCTACATTAGGGCCATACCTGCCATAGGGGTCAGAGAGCTGGAACCTGTTGGTCAGGACCCTGGTCAGCTTCTAGGCAGGCATCTCCACACATGGCTCTTAGGGCTTTGCTTTCCTGTATTTCATTGTCCACCAGTTCACCTAGCTTTCCTCCAAACAGAGAACATCTCAACTGTTGAGGCTTTTGGTTTTTAAAGGGCAATTCCATTCCTGCCCTGACTCTGAGATGGCATTGAGGGCCCGTGGGTTAGAGTTGTGAGTTTTCTGGATCACACGTTTACAGGCCACTTCTTGGTTTACGCCTACTGGGTTATGATTTTGTTAGCCTGGCTATCAGAAAACAGCATCATTTCCCAGATTTGAGGCTTCTTAGGAGACACTTTGCTGACACTCCCATGTACTGATAGCTGTCCTTAACTACGTGCACTTTCCAAAGCCTCGATCCTTGTCTAAGTGATAAATATGCTAAAATTCTGCAGATACAGTGTCAATAAAATGGCATTGCAAACTCTATTGGTTATCACTTCCAAAGCAGAGATCCTATCAAAATGACTAAGCACACACCTGCATAAAAACACCACTTTCTAATGGCAAGGTTCTGGAGGAAAAAAAGCCCAGCAGGACCTGGACTATAGGATCATTAGATACAGCTGTAGATGAGCCCCAGATGCAGCAGACCCATGAGGAAATTCATCAATTAGCAAGCAGATCATGTTAAGAAAGTCTTTAATTTATGAGCATAGAGCAAAGAGATTTTTCTTAAATGTGTATGACTACTTAATTATCTCTAGCTCTTTCATTAAGGTCTTTACGTTCTTTGCTTCCATGGTGAGTCCAATCAAATCTATCAAAGAAGAGGAGAGAGAAATGAGTATCTATTTTTTTCCCCAGTTGAAGCTTTTAATACATAGGGAAAAATTAAGAACTACGCAGATAAAAAGCAATGACGGTCGTTACTTCAAAAAAAAAATAGAAAGAAACATAAAACATTAGGCTACTTACAGTTAAATGAGAAACATAAAATATTCAGAAAGATGACCTATAATAAACATACACATCCATACACTCACTTTAAAACCATGTCACAAACAGTTAAGGGTAAGAGACAAGGAGGGGGAAAGGTGAAGGGAAAGCAGAGAAGAGAGGAGGGTGTGGGAGAGAAGGGATAATGAGAAAAGGTGAAAAGAATGAAGCATGAGGATGAGAGCTGGAAAGGAAGCTGATGGATTGGGAGTAGAAATTGGGGAGAGGGCATCTGAAGAGATGCTGCACCGTCTGAGATTGCCTGTAGTTGGCAGGCCCTGCTGTGATTAGGGAAAGGGGGAAAGTGATCACTTGGTATCACTGAACTTTGAAGACCTGGTTCACTTTCAATAGGCTTTTCCTCACTAGGAAACAGCATGTCAGCCTCTAATTTCAAACTTAAACATTTATTTTTTTGTAAGTGGAAGCTTATTTTCTGTTGGCAGTCCGAGGGATTTATTATAAGTATATTCCTTTGAAGTCCTGGATATAGCTTAAGTTTACTACCTCTACCTGAGAGCCCTTTTGATAATGTAAATGCACCCATTTGCCTTAGTTTGGTTCCTTGGAGATTACAGCTGCCTCATTGATGCTGCCTGGTAGTTAACAATCAAAACCCCAGTATGTATCTCTGAGCTCTGAATCCCTTTTTCAAAACTGATTTAGCTTGTTCACAACATAGTTGATCATAATGGAAATGTGGAAAACAAAAAATCTTCAGGAGTTATTGATTTACCCTACCTTTCCTCAAATATATTCAACAGGGCTTGTCTCTTAACTATAAAAGTGGCTCACAAGGAATCAGATATAGGTTTCTTGTGCATAAGGCAGTGGGGGGCCTGTTCCTAAGCACAGACAATGCTCTGGCCTCTTCCTAGTGTACAAAGAGGAGCCACACAATGATTTCTATTTTGGGTGGTTTCATACCTCTTCTTTAGGGCTGGTTAGAAATCCTGGAGCTGTGCAGGGAGATAATTTTCTAAATGGATCATTCTTTATTTGAAAAAGCAAAAAGAGAAACATACAAAAAATTTCACTCATTGGCATTTCTGCAGACCTATCCAGCAAAAGGTCTTTCCTAGATAGGTATAATGCAGAGACTGAGAGCATGGGCCCCGAATGTAACAGCGGGACTTCTGGTCAAGACGGAGGTAACGTAGATGCACTTGGCATTCTCACACAACCACAAGAAGAATTACAACTAACCTCAAAACAAATAACACCCAGAACTTCCAGAAAATAAAACTATATGGAAGTCCAGCAACCAACGACTTAAAGTAGCCACATTCATCTAGGTGGGTAGAAGGGGCAGAGACTCAGAGTCAGGGAGGAGAGGCAAGGAGAGCAGTGTGGTGTGAAGAGGCGGCAGCAGAACAGGTGGTCTCACATTCATTTGTGGTGGATAAAAATTGGGAGGGACACCTCGGGAGCAAGCGATCCCAACCCCAGGTTGGATCACACAGCCCAGGGTTCCAGCACTGGGAAGATAAACCCTCATAACTTCTGGTTGTAAAAACCAGTGGGGGTTGGGGTGGTGGAAGAAACTGCCAGTTTCTCAGGAGAGTTCATTTAAAGGGCCCACACAGACTTAGAACATATGCAAACTCACCCACTATGGGATTTACTACCAGAGCAACAGCTAGAAGGGTTCCAGTTACATATGGGAAGTGGGTGAAGTGACTGAAAACTGGGAGAGTGCCAGACAAACCTCCAAATGCCAGGCAGTGGTATTGTCCCCTCTCCAAACCCTCCCCCCACACAGAGCCACAAAGCCATGAAGCAGGTTGCCCTGCCCTGGCAAGTACCTAAGGCTCTGCCCCATACAACTTAACAGATGCATTAAGACAGGGTGTCAAAGCAGCTCTACCTCATACACAGAAACAAACACAGGGAGGCTGCCAAACTTAGGAGACAAAGAAATATGTCCCAAATGAAAGAACAGAACAAAACCCAGAAAAAGAACTAAATGAAACGAAGATAGCCAACCTATCAGATGAAGAGTTCAAAACACTGGTGATCAGGATGCTCAGAGAACTCACTGAGTATGGCAACAAATTAAAGGAAGACATGAAGGTTACACTAAACAAAATAAAGAAAAATTCACAGGGCACTAACAGCAAAGGGAAGGAAGCCAAGAATCAAATCAACAATTTGGAATATAAGGAAGAAATAAACATTCAACCAGAACAGAAAGAAGGAACAAGAATTCAAAAAAACAAGGATAGTATAAGAAGACTCTGGGACATCTCTAAAAGTACCAACATCCAAATCATAGGGTTGCCAGAAGGAGAAGAGGAAAAGCAAGAAATTGTAAACTTATTTGAAAAAATAATGAAAGAAAACTTCTCTAATTTGGCAAAGGAAGTAACATAGAAGTCCAGAAAGCATAGAAAATCCCAAACAAGTTAGACCCAAAGAGGATCACACCAAGACACATCATAATTAAAATGCCAAAGGTGAAAGATAAAGAGAGAATCTTAAAAGCAGCGAGAGAAAAGCAGAGTTACCTACAAAGGAATTCCCATAAGACTATCAGCTGATTTCTCAAAAGAAACTTTGCAGGCAAGAAGGGACTGGCAAGAAGTAGTCAAAGTGATGAAAAGCAAGGACCTACAACCTAGATTACTCTACCCAGAAAAGCTGGAGGAAAGGGCAGAACCAAGCTGTGGGAGGCAAAGAGGGAAAAATTGGGACAACTGTAATAGCATAATCAATAAAATATACTTAAAAAAAAAAAAGAGCGTGGGCTCCAGACTCAAAAAGACTTGAGCTCCAGTTCTGCCTGCACCACTCACTAACCCTGTAACCTTGGGCTGGTTACCTAATCTGCCTCAGTTTTCTGATCTGTAAAATGAGGTTAACTAAAGTACTTACCTCCTAAAATTGCTAGGACAAACCTAGCAATATATGGAAAAGAATCATCACATACAAGGACTCTATACAGTGTAGTTATTATTATAATAACCCATCCTTTTTTCTCCATGCTATAACCCAGAATGCACTTCTTCTCCCTGTTACTGATTTTGCATATTCAAAGCAAATGAACCCAGTAAATTCCATATGGAACACTTGTAAAATGCTCTTCCTTACACTCAAAAGATTTTTGTAATCTTTGTTACTGTTCTCTATATAATATTTAAGAATAAATGTCCAACTTGAAAAAAAAAGAACATTTATGTTAATACAGCTAGAGGAACAGAAGATGAAGCAATTGAAGCATTTGCAGCTCTAGTCATTGTTTTCATCTTGCAGGAAGCAGACTACAAGCAACAATGCACAGTTAGGGACGTGGGCTTGACAATCAGAAATTCTGAATTTATTCATGTAATCTCTCTTTCCCCACTTATCAGCTATTCACAGCTAAAAATGGGGACAGAGAGGGGATCTTAAGCTTTTCCTGGCTACCACTGTGCTCAGAAGTAAATCTGAATTTAGGAACATAGTTTCAAACCTCTACCCATCCCATTAAAATTTCTGAAAGCTTGATAAGAAGTAATGTGACTACATATACATATCTTTAAAAAAAATAATTTTCAGCAGTCCTTTATCTCTCTGTCTCTGTCTTTCTGTTCTCACTGCTCTCCTTCAAAGCAGCTCCTTCTGGTCCTGGCAACTTGGCCCCAGGGGATGCAAGCATGCATGCATATTCCTCTTAAAATCTGGCGGAAAGCCCCGGCTCTGTGATTCAATTGGTTGGAGCATTGTCCCATACCCTGAAAGGTTACAGGTTCAATCCCTAGTCAGGACACATACCTGGGTTGCAAGTTCAATCTTCAGTAGGGGTGCTTGCAGGAGGCAACTAATTAATGTTTCTCTCTCACATCAATGTCTCCCCCCATCCCAACTTGTCTCTCTAAAATCAATAGAACATACCCTTGGGTGAGGATTTTTTTTTTAATTGGTGGGAAAATTGTGTTGTAGGAGGGGTAGGGAAAGAAACTGGGGCCCAGAATGAATAACTGAGTCAATTTTATTTCTGATTTCTCAAGATAAACTCCATCCCAAATATTCCGCCTTATTGGACCCACAGGTCTCCTCACTTAATTAAAGAAAAAGTTCTAATTGTGTGTGTGTGTGTGCGCGCGCGCAGGATATTATTACCATACTTAGAGGTATACAAATCCTTTATAGCTCGAGTGCTGACCTGGCTCTGTGTGTTATCAATCAATGAAAACTGTACCTCGTATTTTTTTCCCAAGCATTAAGGATGAGCTCAAGACCCACATTTGCTTCCTAATTTGGTGCCCTTCCTTCCTGTTTCAGATTCCACATTTGATGGGGTGACTGACAAACCAATCCTAGACTGCTGTGCCTGTGGAACTGCCAAGTACAGACTCACATTTTATGGGAATTGGTCTGAGAAGACACACCCAAAGGATTATCCTCGTGAGTAGAGTAGCTACTTTATGGTTGGGAAAGTGTATTTATTACAAAGTTCTGTCTGTCTAGTTGTGGGAGATACTAGCTAAATTATGTTAGGTCTGCTTACTCTTGCCAAATGATTCATGAAATGCACATTCCCCTCAAGTGAATTCATCAAGATAGTGGAATGCTTCTAGCTTCTTTATGTAGCATTGTTCTAAGTGTTTTCTTATTTGTGATTTAAAAAAATATTCCCGAGGTTGTGCTGCTTATCTTCAGGTCAGACATGTGGTAACCTCAGTCCTCCTCAAATGGCTCTATCCACAAATTATACAATAGACATCTTTGTGCTAGAAATAGCTGGCAAAAGGGACCTGTTCTTGATGCCATAGACCAAGGTCAACAACTATTCCACGTCCTTAACCACAACAGGCATTGGTAGTCTACCAGCACACCCTTTCCTTACTGACTCCAGATGTCCCTTTAGAATCCTTCATGACACCACGCTCCAGATAGCCAATGCCAATCCATGAGAGCTGTCAGAAGACCCCAAAATTGCTATTTTGGAGTAGATCCTTAATTGGAACTCTGCCAACTCACTTTTATCATACAATTGTCGCAACAAATGCCTAGCATGTGCCAGGCACTGTGCAAAATTCTAGAGATATAAAGAACAAAAAAGGGCACAGTTTGTGTTCACATAAAACTCAGAGATTAGTGGGGAGACAGACACTAATCAAATGATCACACAAAAGGATGTGAAAATTATGATGATGAATAGTGGACTTACTGTGTGCCATTTGTATGTATTTATATGTTATATCTTCTAATTCTAAAAAAAAAAAAAAAAGATCAGAACAATGTCATGATTTGCCCACAGTCAAATGGAAGTAGTGGATCCAAGATTCCAAAAGGGGTGTTCAGCCCCCTTGCACTGCCTTTCATTTGGACTGCTTTAAGACTCAGTGTCGCCCATTCTCTCTATCTGTGGGTGGCAGGATGTCCGTGTGTGGCATTGAGCACGCTTTTTCTGTTCATTGTTTTATTCTTGTTCATTTCACTTTGGAGTTGCCACAGCTGGGAAAGAACAGTGGGACTGGGAGAAAGAGATTTAAAAGAGGGATTTGAGTCAGCCCCAAAGGAAAGGGGAGCAAAGGATACATGGTTGGGACTTAAGAATACCCAGCTCAGACCAGAACTTCTGTGGTCCCCAAACAGCCCACCCAGAGGGCACTCCAACATTTCTTGGCAGATCAAGAGCCCTATTGTTTCATTTTACCCACATGTAATTAAGGCCTGGGATCTTAGAAGCCCCTTACTGGTTCATTCTTCTGACTCTGGGATTCAGCTTGATCTGCTTCAGCTGGTGTAGGAGACCTGTGTGAACAAACTTGGGCTCTTTGCCTGGGGTTGGAAACCGCTTGGAACAAGTATGAAGGAAAAAATTCCCTTCAGTGCCTCCCATCCAACAACCCAGAGGAAATAAAATGTTAGGGGTCTATTACTCATCTTTTGTAATCCTAATGAGCTTCTTGCTCTTTTCTGTTCTGACACTATTATTTGCCAGAATTAAAAAATAAATTTAAAAAGATACAGACCATTATTTCTGGGTCTTTGGGACAAATCAAGGACAAATCTGTACAGAATTTCTGTGGATTTGTTGGGAGTTTCTTAATAAATATAGCAGACATGTGTTTCAAATCCCTCAGGGTGGTTCCATTGTCAGCTGTCAGAGTGTGTCTTAATTTTTGGTTGGAAAAATTTGGTCACTATGTACAGAAGAACATTTATCACATCATACTGTGATTATTTCTTCAAGAGTCCTTCTTCTCCATCAAAGAAAGAAAGTCCTCAGGACAAAAGAGATGACATATTCATTTTTTATTTTCAGTGCCTGAAAGTGCCTGGTGCCTTCCCAAGTACTGTTTCCTGATCGTAGAACTCAAAGTGGCATTAGCTATGACCTGGGAGACAGATTTCTAGTGTACATCTGGTCACCATGGCCAATACTGAACAGGGACTGGGGGCCAGACCCTCCTTGGAGGGAAAGGGGTGGATTTGTACACTCAGAGGACTGGAGAGAGTTGGAAGGGCACAGAGAAGGTTAATCAGTACTTTAAAAATGTGATGTTCTCCAATCTTAGATCATAGATGACTTTCCTTTTGCTTCTCCAGGGATGATTTTGTCTTGATAACCAAAGCTTGCCATTAAGCCCAATTAAGCCTTGATGCCTCCCGACAACAATGCAAACTAGTAAGTGTGGAGTCGGCCTCCCCTTATTAATTACTCAACCAAAACACTACTTTCTCTGCAAGGATCTTGGAGCAGCGGTTCTCAAGCTTTTTAATTGCAAGACCCCTTTTACACACTTAAAAATTACTAAGAACTCTGGCATACTTTTGTTTATGTGGGTTGTATCTCTCAGTATTCACCATATCAAAAATTAAAACAGAAATCTAAAAATATTACTTAATTTTAAAAAGCAACATGCAACAAATTAGCAATAATAAACTCATTAATGTAAACATGTCTTATGAAAATAACTGTGTTGTCAAACACAAAGGAATTTTAGTGAAAAGAGCATCATTGTTTTACATTTTTTCAAATCTCTTTAATATCTGGCTTAATAGAAGACACGTGGATTCTCATATATGCCTCTGCATTCAACCTGTCATGACTTTTTAAAAAATTTTGGTTAAAGTATATATGAAGAAAATTCTATCTCACACAGGTAAGTAATTGGAAAAGGGAAGCATATTTTAATAACTTTTTCAGATAATCTTCTTGATACCAAATCTCTACAAACGGTACAGTAGTCCTCCCTTATGTGCTGGGAATCCATTCTAAGATCCCCCGTGGATGCCTGAAACTGCAGGGAGTACTAAACCCATCCATATACACTTAGGTTTTTTCCTCTCCATACATACCTATGCTAAAGTTTAATGCCTTTTCCAGCTTAACTAAGCATTAATCGCACACTGTGGACATAGCTTTGTAGTTTAAAGTGGGACAGCAAAACGAGCATGAATTTCTTTTTTCTTCTTCACGATTTCATTGACAGAAGAGTCATTCTTAGAGTAGATCTTAGCAACCTAATTGTGTTTTATTTTCCTTATTAAGTTGAAAACTTTCACCTTTTCTCTTAAAGGAAGCACTTTACATCTTCTGTTTGGTATATCCAAATCACCAGCATCACTACTCTTGTGCTTTGAGGCCATTATTCAGTCAAATAATAGTTACCTGAACACAAGCACTGTGCTACTGCGTCAGTCCACCTGATGACTGAGACAGCTACTAAGTGACTGACAGGCAGGTGATGTATACACGTGAAAACACTGGACAAAGGGATGATTCACTTCCAGGGCAAGCCAGTGGGGAATGTCATCACACTGCTCAGGATGGTGTGCAGTTCTAAAATTCAAGAATTGTTTTTTTCTGGAATTTTTCATTTAATATTTTCATATCGTGATTGACCTCAGGACACTGAAACCATGGAAAGCGAAAGCTCAGACAAGGGGGGACTACTCTACTTTCTTAAAGGATAATTACAACACAGAATATTAAACCATGTTAATGAACTTGTATTCTGTTACATTAAAATGCATTGCTTTCCTTGGCATTGTGACTGGATCTTTTACAAATGAATGATTTTGTAATATTATTTATTGGTCATTTGGAAAATATTGGTTTACTAAGTTATGCAGATGATCCAAATCTTGAGATAGCACATTCTGTAATATCAAAAATCACATTCATGAGTATCATTTCCAGGCCCATTAGGAAAGGGATTAAGTATTGGAAAGCTATAGGATTCATAGTGACAGATACAGGTTTTCTAAAATGCTAAGTTTTGCTGGAAAGCTTGAATTTTATCATTGGCAGCTAATGCTGTCAGTTGTGTTCCTTGAGGTGACCGGCTCACTTCATTTTTGAGAAAATGTCTGCCAGATTCTCGAGACTGAGTAACCACAGTTTGTCAGTCCAGCTTGCACCTTAAAAAATCGCACAAGTGCTTTTTTATTCAAGGTAATCATGGTACTTCAGTAGATTGCTTTATACATACTTCCCAATTAGTGACACAGTATAATAAAAAGATCTGCCCTGGCTGGTTTAGCTCAGTGGATTGAGCGTCGGCCTGCGAGCTAAGTGTCGCTGGTTCGATCTTCCAGTCAGGGTACATCAGAGAAGGAAAACTCTGACTCCAAAAAACCTCCGCTGCCTTGCGGCATACCTCTTCAGGGGAAAGGCTAAGGGAGTAAACCCCGACAGAAAATCCGGAGCCGGAGTCCCTAAGGCGGTTTGACGTTGTAGTCAACACCGGCAACTCCTGCGGCGCACCTGAACCCAAGCTGTATCGACTCCGTCTTTCCCTTGGACCCTTCAGCTGCGAAGAGAGGGGGGGTCTGCTGCATGGGCAACAGCAGACCCTCCATATTACCCTGCCCAGGCTCTGTAGCTTCAGCGTCATCACAAGATGTCGATTCAACACGGGAGGAGACAGATACCATGTCACTCCCGAGTCGGACTGCACAGCCATTCTCGGTGGTGCAGATAGACTCTTAAGAAGCTACACCATCGTCTCTCGAGACGGACGGCTGCCGACGATAATAAAAAGATGTGTACTCAAAGGTACAGAGATTTAATAAAATTAATCATTTTTATGGTTTTATCAATGACATTCTTAAGTGAAACTGACTCTTTTGGTTGTTTACTGCAAGTTCCTGGCAGTAAAGAATACATTGACTACTGATATACTTAAGGCCACTGCCTTCATCTGCGCTAAGTTCCAGTAGTTATACTCACCTTGTTTTCACACCATCAGTGTTAAGTGAACACATTGCAAAAGGCAAATAATGTCTTGTATTATGATGAGAATAGTTTTCACCTCACAGTCCCCCTAAAAAGGCCCCAGGGTCCCGACAGGGTCTCTGTAATACTCTCTCAAAGTAAGCCACAGTTTGAGAACCTCTGCAATAAGATAGCAACATAGGGTGTCAGTCCTTCTGTTCTCTTTTGGATACCGTGAGAATTCACATTGGACTCTACATGGAGAATTGGGCAGCACCCAGTCTTATGCTTTCGGCCATCTCTTAGGATGAGCCGCATCTGCCCATGGCTCTTCTCAACCATAATACAAAATGGTTTATTCCAAATGCTGATTTTGGAGTTCCCGCTCTTGGAGAACAGAGCACTCTCTGCATCCAACATACTCCTTCCTCTTTGAGGGGCTAGGTGTGGTAAGCTAAGGAAGATGGCATAACAGACTCCTGACATTCCCTCTCTATTGTAATGCCATGAATCCCTGCTGACCATCTGGAAATAGTGAAATCCTTTCAAAACACTCCCAATTGAGTAATTTTTTAGAAATCCATTTTAAGGCTGGATCATGCAAGCTTCACCTCCAAATTTTCTAAGTGGAAAAAACCTGAAGCACAAAGTAGTTAAGGGCTAAGATCTCATAGCCAGAGAATGTCAGAACCAAAATCAAAGCTCAGATCTGATTCATTTTTGTCTTTCTCTGGGGCTGTCATGAGGCAGTCTTCTCTCCTCTGTAGTAAAATTAAATGTCTTAAATACAAAGCATCTTTAATTTTTTTTTTAATTTATTGATTTTAGAGAGAGAGGAAGAGAGAGAGAAAAACACTGTTTTGTTGTTCCACTTATTTATGCATTCATTGGTTGCTTCTTGTATGTGCCCTGATTGGAGATTGAACCTGCAACCTTCGTGTATCGAAATGATGCTCCAACTGACTGAACTACCCGGTCATGGCTAAGCACCCTTTAATAAGGCCCTGCTGTACCATTATGAATTCAACAGATACCAAATTCTGGACAGCTTTGCCCCACTGTACAAAGAACTACTCTGCAGAAATCCTAACTTAGAAGGGAGAAAGAGAAGGTCTAGGTTCTCTGAGCCTAAACAGAGTTCCAGAACCCTGGGGAATTAGAGGTACAAGCCCTTCCCCCCTAACCCCCACAGGGTCCATCCTCAGCATTCTGAGTCTGTAGTGCTCAGCAGGAGTCCAGGAACACACGGTCTTCACAGGAACACGGTGACTACATAGGGATGTCCTGGGGGTTGGCGCACACCCCGTCTTTGCCAGGGGACTGGGAGATGCCTAACACATGCTGAGTCTCTTTACTCTTTTGTTCTGAACACAGCTCCTGGGTTTTTAACAAATGCTTCCACCCCGGAGAGACCCTGGAATCTCCCTTGATGATGTAAAATGCATAATGCCCTTCATTTTTCATATAGGTTTAACACCATTCAACAAACACATTGACAAAAAAACGTTTTTTCCAGGAGCCAATTGTTTTTTGCATTTGAGAACACTTTGACTCAAATATAAACATGGCTACTGAGAGGGGATGGCTACAGAATCAAAGTTAATTTTACAATAAAATTCAGCCATGTTTTTAATTGGGTTATTTAATTTTAAAAATTATTAATTCTTAAGTCCAATCACATGAAAGATCAGCATTCTGACACTTGGCAACTACTTTCATTTCTTTATATATTCATCTGTATATAGAATTTCTGTATCACATTTGAACACACTCTGTCGTATTTGTTTGCATTGGGTTTTGTTTCCATGGTCACAATTTATTACATCAGCCTGCTCTTTACTGCTTACCTAACTGTTCTTTTATTGAACATTTAGGTGATGTCAGGCCTTTTGTCAACATAAAAAGCACTGCAATACCAAAATTTTGTACGTAAAGTCTTCCTCCGCCCTTTCTACTTCCTTTGAATTATTGCTTTGAAATGATTTCCCAAGACTACTGGATCAAAGGATATGGATTTTTCCGGCTCTTGAGATTTTTTTGCCACATTCTCTACAAAACATTTCTATCAATTAACCATGTTACCAAGAATGAATAAATATATCTGTTTCTCCCAGCCTCCTCAGTGTTCAATTTAACCTTGTTTGTTTGGGTTTTGCCAAGTAATGGTAATAAAAAGTGAGTCTTATTATTTTAAATTGGGATTGGATCAATCACTAACACACTTGATTCCTTTTTTTCAGTTTCATCCTTTGCCATTAAACGCACTAGGGTGTTGGCAGGAATCAAGTCTGACTTTGCTCATTATTTCCCTAGGGCCTAACTTATTTTCTGGCACATTGAAAGCCTCTCAATAAGTAGTGTTGAATGAATGAATGAATAAATGAATGAATGAATAGCAGTTACCAAATGAGCAAGGGAGAAAGTAGAGGGAGGTGAGCAATGAAAAGCCACGAAGGGGTGAGGGCAGGAGAGAAATGGGACCTTACGTGTCTGCTGAGTGGAGAGCACATTGGCTGGAGCTGGTGGTACATGGGAAGATGGGTTAGGACGATGTCGCATTGATGGTGGTAGCTAGGACTAAGGCAAGTGATGTGGTGATGGAGACAAGGGATGGACTTGAGATCTTTTAGAGGTATATTCTACCATGGATTGGATGTGGAAGAGTGAGAGGGAGAAGCATCAAAGCTTATAAGCCAGGTTTCTGGCTCAGAAATGAAGGTACTCTTCCTTCTTAAAATATTTCTCAATATTATTGTCTGTCGATTTTTATAAATGATTGTGAAATCATTTTATCGAGTTCCATGAAGATCCTGTCAGAATTTTAAGTGGGATTGCACACTAAATCCCCAAATTACTGGGAAGAATTATTAGCTTTATAATATTTAGCTTGTTCAGTTTCTCCCCATTCATGAATAAGACTCTTTGTGAATTTCCTTAGGACAGTGGGTTGCCTAGGACAGTGATGAGCTACATATGGACCATAGGACTCTTCTCCTTATCTGACCTCAGAAACAAAATTAAACATTCAACAAACAATAATCCCACTCCTTTCTGTAATCACTGGGAAATTCTTTTCCAAGTTGAGTAATTGTGTCCATCAGAGCTTCCCAGTTGTGCCACCACCAGACTGAATCACAAACAGAGCATGTCACCAGGAAATAGAATTTGGTAGCAAGCACCTGTCATGATGTACCAGTTCAGTGATAGAAAGAGCAAAAGAGAAAGAATTAAATAGCTTCTTCCCCCTCTTTCTCCTCCCCTCCACTTTTCTGGGGAGGCTTATGGCAACAACTCACTACTTATGGAGTAGAGGAGGAAAGTCAGTAACCTGATCTTCCACTTAAACATGGCAGGTTGAACACACATAAATATCTGATCTTTCCTCAATGCTCATAAAGATAACACTAGATGAATAAAAAGATATAAACCCCAAAGACCTGCATGGGCAACAGCAGACCCTCCATATCACCCTGCCCAGGCTCTGTAGCTTCAGCTTCACTGGAGAGGACACTCCAGCGTCATCGCAAGATGTCGATTCAACACGGGAGGAGACAGATACCGTGTCACTCCCAAGTCGGACTGCACAGCCATTCTCGGCGGTGCAGATAGACTCTTAAGAAGCTACACCATCGTCTCTCGAGACGGACGGCTGCCAACGACGACGAAACCCCAAAGACAAAGGGAAAGAAGGCTACACCGAACAAGAGATATCACCAAAATCTGGGGAGATGAAAAACAAAGAGACAAGACACAAGTGTATAAGTAGAGCATGGAAAGGTGGATCCTAAAACCTGCAGAGAATACAGTGTGTAAGAACCAAACCAATTCATTGTACAAACATGGGACTAGCTGCAGGAACTGAAAGAAGGCCAAGTGATTAGCACAATGAACAAAAAGGGCATATTACCTTGAAATTTTAGAATGAATATAGGGACAACCCAAAAAGCATCCAGAAAAACAGGTAACAAACAAAGGATCAGGAACCAGGTGGCATCAGACCTCTTTCAAGCAACACAAAACTACAAAACAATAGCGCCAATGTCAAACTCCAAATCCACGGTTATAAATCCTCAAGGGAGACCATTTTTGTTCCGCCCAGAGTTCAGACAGAAACAGAGAACATTTCTTTCTTGACCACTTTTTCACTGGAAGTTTTTCACTCCCAGGGCCCTGCCTTCCTGCTTCCATTTAACCCTGCTGAGCCCTCATAAATTGTTCCTTCATCAAACTCTCTCTTGCCTCATTGATCACGCCATCAGTTTTCTGCAGGATTCTGACTGCTATGGCCACATTTTCAGAAATTGATTCTTAGACTCTGTACATGTATTGCCTTCATTTAAAAAAAAAAAAAAAACTAAATTAACAATACAATAAAATCAGTTACCACTATAGGATTTTGCCTATATTCCCACTACACCACGACCACCTTTGACTTAGAATCCCCCACCTCTCAAATGTCGCTTCCTTCCCATTGCTCCTAGGACCTGCAGACATCCAAATGGAACTGCCTTTCTGTATTTGTGGGTAAACTCAGATGCCGATTCAATTCCCATTTCTAAGGCTTCTAACTCCCTTCTCCCTTTACCATCACTAGGCTCTCATTTCACCCAAAGCATATTCAAAGCTGCAATGTTACAAGTAGACATGTCAGTGCTTGCGTGCTAGGTGATTTCTGCCATTTCAGCCCAGAAAACACCCTTTAATAATGAGGAGTACATTTGCACAACTCATGTTTCCTGGTGTAAACATACACATGATTTCTGTAAACACTCAGAAGAGCAAATTTTAATTTTTCCTAAATGATTTCCTTTCCCCTGTGAAAGCTTTCACATTTCTTTCTTACATAGCCTTCATAAATTCCTAGGATTATTTTTATTTTTCTTATTATTTTGAATGTGATTTCCAGTTTTCGTCATGTTTTCTGCCAGGTTATACTTGGTATACTAGAAAGCTATTGATCTCTTGGTCACTTTTATTGCATCTATATGCTTTTATTGCTAATAGTTTTAGTCACAATTCCTTGGATTACATAAGTAATCACTCATAATTTGCCTGCAACATGTTTTTTGTCTTTTTTTTTTTTCTGATTACTATCCTATGATTTTTATGGTCTCGTTGTTCACTAACAAGAACCACCACTACAATAAAATAATAATGGTAAAAATAGGTAGCTCTGTTTGGCTCCTATATGCATTTAAAAGGCCTATAATGTCTCAAGTACAATGTTGATTTTTGGCTTTAAGTATATATTTATATAAATGTCTACTTTTAATTTTTAAATAGTTATTGGATTTTTCAAGTGCTATTTTAGTACCTATGGATATGAATATATAATAGTTATGATTTAATCTCTTTTTTTAGAATATTATAATTAACAGTTTTCAGTTTGCTAGACTGTTTATTCTTCCATTCCGTGATGAACCTAACTTGATGATGGTGTATTTTTCCCTTTAGTGCACATGCATAATTCTTCTTCTGCTGCTATTATATACTGTTTGCAAAGCATTATATTAATTTTCCCACATATTTTCTCAATAACATTTGCCTTAGCCCCATAGGATGAGCATTGTGTTTCATATCTACAGAAGAAGAAACTGAACCCTAGGAAAGTTAGCAATTAGATGCAATTCATAGAGTCAGTGTGGGTAGTTAGGCTTTGAATTCAGGTTCATTTGACCTTAGAGTCCTTTGGCCATGACTTGCCTTTAAAATAATAATCAATCAGTATTGTCTTTAAATCATTCACAACTACATGCAAGAGTGAAATAAGTCTATACTTTCTGATTTTTAAATCTGCTGTTCATTTGACTTTAGTGTCAAGATCATATTAACTTTCAGGAGGAAATGGGTTAATTGCTAACTACTCATCTCTATTAGTCATTGATACTTTAAAAGAGTTAACCACAAACACTGAGAATTTTTTCTCTATCCTCGACTCCAAGTTCTCTTTCAATTTCTTCATCAGTTACTCAGGCTCTTTCTTGTGTTAGTTTTAGAAATTTATTCCTTTCCTTAAAAAATTATCTACTTAATTCAAATTTTCATAGTCCATAGCAAATCACTACAGAGTACAAAAGGGTAATTCTCCTTTATTTCCTGACTAAATCTACCTGTATTGACTTTATAAGTTTTGTTAGCTTAGTAAATAATGCTATTGTCATCTCTTTTGCACTTTACATATATCTAGTGTTGCATAAACTATTCTCTCATTTCTTTCGGATTGCCCTTTTGTTCCTTTGCTAAATTTTTATATTGTTTAGTTAATATTGCTTACTTAATATGCTGATTTTTTCATTTTTGGTTTTTTAAAATATTAATAATGAACTTTAAGCCTGTGAATTTTCTTCTTTAGTAGAGCTCTGAGCCCCTCCTAGAGATTTTAATATGTAGTTCTCATTTTCATGTTTTTTTAACATAGTGCTTTTGTACTTTATCTTCTTGACACACTTGTTAACTAGCAGAGTATTTTTAAATTTTTAAGTAGTCAAGGATTTGGGTTTATATTTTTGTTGTTAATTTTGTGTCTTTATTTTGTTTTGGTAAGAGAGTAGTGTTTAACTTCTGATTTTTTGTTTTAACAGTTTTTTTAATAACCTCATTTATGTTTAATTTAGAAAGCCTTTTTTTCTTATTCCACTTCAGGTGCTGAGGAATATGTTATTTATTTCATGATACATGAGCATCATTGGTCCATGGAAGGCCCTTATGGCTTTATTTGTTTTTTGTTTCCTCTCATTTACCCCACATGTTTTGTGATTACTGTCTTATTACAATTTTTTCTGCCATATTTTTTTATATTTTCTTATTATAAGTTTTTTATCACAATTTCTTCTCTTTCCATTGCCTAAATTAAGTTTTTTTCTACTGGTTTAAAAGTTACTTGATTCATTTTTGTTGCTGCTGTTGTTCTTAGGGTAGTTGCCTTTATTTTTTGTTGGTGGTGGTCTTTATTTCTTTAAAAAAGTTTGTGTTTTATTTTCTCTTTCTTCTTTACTTTCTTAAAATGTTTTTTGGGGGGAGTTGCCTTTAAGACACATGCTTATGTTTATTTCTCTCTATTGATTTCATAGACATTTTAAGATTTATGTCTTCACTGAACAAAACAAGAATGTTAGCACGCTCTCGGATTCCTTGGTCTCTACCATCACTCTACTCACATACATAATTAATATTGATTATTTTCTAGAATTTTATTTCTGGATTATTATGGATATTTTCTTTTTCTCTTCTTTAGTCAATGCTAATTTTTCTCTAAACTTCAGAGAACAAGTAGCAGACATCATGCTTGCTCTTTTACCCTTAAATACTTCAGTCATGTATTTTCTAAGAACAAGGACATTCTCTTACAAATCACAGTGCACATTATCAACACTGATAAAATACTATTATCTAATCTACATACTTTGTTCAAATGACATATATTGTACCTCCAATGTTCTCCATAGCAATACTATATGCTATTGGTATAATTCAACACATAAATATGAGCCACATACGAGGTCTGTCCAGAAAAAGTCCAGGCATTGTTAATATAACAAGAACAGTTTACGTGACATCAATATAACCTGGCAGCCAAGGAGAGTGGACTAGAATGCGTATGCATTAACAATGATGACTTCACTGTACTAGTCAGTAAGGGTGGTAGATGCCGTTGAGTGAGCATGTGTACTCTGTGGCCATCGCACTCAAAATGAGTGAGCAGAGCAGCAAATCTGCATCCAATTTTGTGTTAAGCTTGAACATTCTTTGCAGAAACTATTTGGATGATTCAGAAGGCCACGGCTATGGGCAACTGGTGACTGGCAGCTTCATCACGACAATGTGCCCACTCACGCATCACACCCGTTTATGCATCATGTATCATCTCATGCAGACTTTTTTTGGCAAAACATCAAATCACCAAGGGGACTCAGCCCCCTTAGAGCTCAGATTTGGCACCCTGTGACTCCTGGCCTTTCCCAATACTAAAATCCCCTTTGGAAGGGAAGAGATTTCAGATCATCGATGAGATTCAGGAAAATACAGCAGGGCAGTTGGTAGTGATTGAGAGATCTGTGTGAGGTCCCACGGTGCCTACTTTGAAGGGAACTGAGGCATCATTGTTTCTCGTATCTTGTATCTCCTTCAATAAATGTCTCTATTTTTCATATTACATGACTGGATACCTTCTGGACAGATCTTGTATATAATTTTAAATATTCTAGTAGCCACATTTTAAAAAAAGGGAAAAAAAGCAAGTAAGCCCTGGCGGGGTGGCTTAGTTTGTTGGAGCATTGCCCCATGCACCAAAGGGTCACAGGTTTGATACCCAATCGGGGCATGTACAAGGAGGTGACCAATGTTTCTCTCTCACATCGATGTTTCTCTCTCACATCAATGTTTCTCTCTCTCTCTCTCACTCTCTAACCCCCTTCCTCTCTCTCTAAAATCAATAACTATATCCTCAGGTGAGAACTTTTTAAAAAAAGAAGTGAAACTAATTTTAATAATTTATTTCATGTAAGCTAGTATATCCAAAATGATATCATTTCCACATGTAATTAATATGACAATTTATTACTGAGATATTTTACATTGTTTATTTATGCTAATACCCGGGGTAGATTTAACAATTAAAGCACATCTCAATTCAGGCTAGCCACATTTCATTTACTCAGTAGCCGCACAAAGCACGTGGCCACTATAGTACACAGCACAGCTCTGTAGCAAGTTAAAAATAAAAATTTTAGCCCAAGATCCAATCTAGAATCATGCTGCATTTCTTGACATGTCTCTTTAGCCTCCTTTAATCTGGAGTGGTTCCTTTATCTTTCTTGACTTTCATGAGAGTGACATTTTGAAGAGCACCAGGCAGTTATTTTGTAGTCTGTCTCTCAATTTGGAATGATCTGATGTTCCCTCTTGAGTAGGTTCAGGTTATGCATCTTTGGCAGAAAACCCACAGCCATCACAAATATTTGTTAACACTCAATTTACATTTGGTTCTTCTTCTTTACTCCCTCTTCTTCCTTTGTATTACTAACTTTCTTCCTATGTCTTCAAGGATATATATTTGCTCACACTAAATCTTCGATCCATCTGTTGAAAAAAAAAGGTACTTCATGTTTGGCTTGCTTTCCACTTTATTGGTTTTACCCCTTGGTATCTAGTTATCATGGCAGGCAGTCTTGTGTTTCTCTGGTGACATAACTTTAGGCCTTCAGTGCATGATGGGAAAGAACCAAGGCCTAAGTGGTATTTCTGCTAATGTATGTAAGAGACAGGAAGGGAAGGAGGCCGAGGGAGAGAAGCCAAGCACACATCATTCTATCAACTCCCCTATTTGCTCCCATTCTACTGGGTATCTTCTCCAGTCAGGGATTCATCTCAACACTCTTAGAACAAAACAGAAATACAAAAAGGTGATCTCTTTAGGTTCTATTTCCCAGCCCTGTGAGTTAGGAGAGGGGTGGGACTGAGAAGGATACACCCAAAGGTGCCTGGACCCTGTTCTTCTCCTCTTCCCTTGAGGAGAGCTTTTTGCTGCCCTCAGATTACTCTGCATAGAGACAGGAATAGGGCTGGCCTGCTGCTGCAGACATCTGGGTTGCAGGACAGGCAATGTCTCTCCCTTGGCGATCTCAGGGATGAGGAATAGTCCTCCCAAACCCATCCTCCCACCACTGGGTCAGAGGAAAGAGGAGGACTCATCAGTCCCCCTCCATCCACTCTATTATTCCAGGGTCAGGCGCCTTACATCCCATCCTGACCCTCCAGTCAAACAGCCTTTTTTTTTTCTTAATTTTTAAAAATCCTCACCCAAGGAAACGTTTATTGATTTTAGAGGGAGAGGAAGGGAGAGAGAGAGAAACATTGATGTGAAACGCAAACATGGATCGGTTGCCTCCCTTACATGCCCTGGCCAGGGATCAAACCTGCAGCCTAGAAATGTGCCCTGACTGAGAATTGAACCCACAACCTTTTGGTGCAAGGGACAACACTCCAACCAACTGAACCATCCCAGCCAGGGCAGGAGAGCCTTTGATCTCCCTTCAATGTCTGTTAGCTTCATGGGTCTGTGATTCCCTCTGTTTCTGAAGGTTTCTGTGGGTAAATTTAGAGTAAGGAGGATATGCTAATTCACCATCTCTTCAGGTACCAACAATAAATTTTCAGGGTTTTTTGCTGTTTCTATGCAATCCATTTAATTCTTGGCAATATCCATTCTTACTGCTATATTACATACAGTAAGTTTAATCATGTTTTCAGTCTCTCTATTCCTTTACCATTTTCTCATTGGTTTTTCTGTGATGGGCTATTAATGCCTTGATCTAAAATTATGTACTTATTATTTCTCATTGATTTTTAACAGTGATTGATTTCTATTTATCACTAACTTCTTTGAGCCCTATATATATAATAACATTATGCTCTCATTAACTCTGACTTTTATCATTACATAATTAACACAATTAGTTCCCTTTAATAACATTTACCTTAAATTCAATCACATCCAATATTGCACCTGCTTTTTCTTTACTTTATAATGTTTTAATTTTTAAATTTTATTTTCCATAAAACATTTCTGACTACTCCAGCTAACATGCTTATTTATTTTTTGAACTCCTAACTGGTATTATGTTTTGGCACCTAATCATGTACAGTCTTATGATCATCCTTGTCTCAGCCTGTCTGGAAATGTTAGTTAATATGTTAGACTTATAAGGAAAACCAATGGGATTTCCATCAGACCTGGGTCCTATCTCTTGCTAGCTGTGTGACCTTCGGCAGGTTATCTGACCTCTTTTACTCATGTGGACCTAAGAAACATCCAAACCTGTAGAGAATCTTTATAAGTTTATTTGAGTCAAACTGATAACATAGGCTAGAAAGTAAAATCTCAAATGCTCCCATAGACTAACAGTTCTGCGGCTTCTTTTATGCATTTGGGATTAAGGAGGAAAAGTAAGGAAGATTACACGAGGTGGGAGGAAGCAAGGCAAGTACTGGATCACAGGACAATTAAGATTATGTGCTTTCTTGAGGGCGGCTACAGTTTATTTCAAAGTGTGTTAATCTAGATGCACTGAAACAATGGGCAGGATTTTCTTAAAGATAAACCTCTTACTAACGAAGTTACATGCCTGGGGGGTGACTACCCACCATGACCCACCCACTTAGGAATTTATGATCAGATTACCCGGTGAGATTACTTTCCATATAATCCCTTTTTTGGTCCACATTCATTTTTCCTGGAGTTTCTTGTGATGATTTTGACTGCTACTCCTGAAACCTTTGCTTCAGACTATATTTATTGGCATTTAAATGAGACTTGAAATTGGAAGGTTCACCACCTCTCACTCTGTCTTTCTTTCTCTTGGAAGTCCACAAACTATATTTCTTGAATATATCTTTTCTTAAATAAATAAATAGATTGACCATTCAGCATTATATAAAGTAATACTTTCCTTGTACCTATCATGGTGAAGTTCCATTATCCCTGATAGACATAAATTAATTTATCAATAACTTGCCATTGACTTTTTTAAAAATAATTTATTTATCTGTTTGTTTGTTTATTTTATTTTTAGAGATAAGGGAAAGGAGAAAGCGAGGGAGAGAAACATCACTATGTGGTTGCCTCTCACTCATGCCCCCAAACTGGGGACCTGATGTGCAACCTAGTCATGTGCCCTGACTGGGAATCGAACCAGCGACACTTGGTTCACAGGCCGACGCTAAATCCACTGAGTCGCAGTACCCAGGCCCATTGACTCTTGTTGGTTGGCAGTTTAAATAGGACATGGTTTCTGCATCTCATCCATGTAACTAAATAATCACTTGTTTTGAACTGATTTGAGAAGGAAAAAAAATTGGAGTCATTGGCATGTTATGGATCAGTTATTATGTACGTTCTAACGCTACCAGTTTTCTTGGCAAAATGGATGTGATTAACATTTAAGTGTGAGACCAACCCATGCATTTTTCCTTTAATGTTTCCATCAAACCTGTTTGGCATTTCTTATGTTGTGATTCCAAGAAATGCATGCTTTAATAATAAAGACTTAATTTTCCCTTTTCATGAAAATATTCGAAACTCCAAAAAGCTTTATGAAATCATAGGAGAGGGAATATACAAAGTCCATTAAACAACAGCATTATGTATGGTCACCCAACAAATTTGCACACAAAACTCTACTAAAGCTAATGGCATTTATGTACTTAAGTTTTCCAAACAATGAGTTGAAAAACATACCCTCAAGAATTGTTTATGCCAAGAGGGGCCAACTATTTATAATAACAAGTAGAGTTTCTGCAAAGGTCTGTGCCAGGCACTACAGTCCTAGCAAACATTTCTCCCAGCTTGCAAGAACTCTACTGTTCTGGGCTGGAAGAGTAGCATGAGTACAAAGAAATATTCTCCACTTTGCCCTAGCCTCGGTGAAAGTCACAGTGAAAGAACAAACATAGAAAAAGACAAAGGGTATAGAAAATCACAGCACAGGCAGCCCTGCCTTGTATTGAGTAAGAAGGATTAGTTCAGGGGACCCTGCAGTAAAGCTCATGGCCTGTGATTAAGGAGTAGGTTCGTTGTAATCCCTTTACTCTACCACTAAGTTGATTGATTAAATTGAAAGTTACACATCAAATGCTCCAGAATATCTTGGAATCTTTCAGAGTCTGTGCATATTCATGTGATCCTGATGACCTTCCCTTGGAAGGGACAGTGTGCTCTACCTGCAGGGACCCCCTGAAGAAAGGCTTGGGCAGAATCTAAACTTTTCCACAACTGCCAGCAAGAGTTTAATTAAACTCTCTCTACGTAATAAGCTTAGTTCAATTTCAAAGGAAAATGGGCCCTTTCCCCCCACACATGGAGCTTCACAGGGTCTTGCAGCTCAAGTGGAAAGCAGAAGGCTTTCTCTTCACATCTGGCTTCTCAAAATGAGCTAAGAGGCTTTCTGTAGGGTTTTTCTGGCTGGGACAGTTAGTGTTTACAGATGTGAGTGGCTTTCAGTCATTGAATGCAAATTGCATTTGCTTTGTTGGGCGCACTCTGGGAAAACCAAGAGGAAGAAGAGGAATAATGTTCCTTTATCTGCCCACCCACATTGAGATTCAGGGCACAGTCTTTTCAGGTTGGGTCCCTAAGCAACCTTTGAAGAGAGCTGTACATCTGTCCAGCTGTCCCTACTGCAACATACATGGATTCTTTTGGCTTTGCTTTTCAACTTTCTGGTTCCATCTTTGGTCCATTGACTACATGTTTAGGTGAACATTTCTTGCCTGCAGACCTCAGTGGCTACCCAGCTCCTGGGCTAATTCTGCTTCCCTCTTAAACTTTGATCTGTATTCTGAAGGCAAACTCATCAGAAAAAAAGGAAGAAAGAGAGCTTTTAGTGAGGAGGCTTAAAGCCAGAAAGACCAACTAAAGCAGGAAAGTGGGAGAGAGCAGGTTCTTGCTGGAGTAATGACTCTGAACATCAAATATCAGGACAATGTGGGAGCTGAAAGAGCATTTGTGAAGTGAGAGAAACTGTAATCCAAGTTTCTCCTGCCCCAAGAAAGAGTGGCCGGTGGTCAGCACTCCTCTGAAAGGCACCATGTACTGTATACAGTCAGAAGCATCAAGGACCTGGAAGTCAGATCCAACTTGGAATCTTGTATCTGAGACTTATTATAGGGCTTCAGGACAATTGCGCATTTGTAAAGCAGGGATAATCAAAGCATCTACCTCCTACAGCTCTTTGGAAATTGGCCTGGGTTCAAAGCTAAGCTCCGCCATGGACTAACCTGTAGGACCTCAGAAAATAACACCAGCTGACCTCTCTGAGCTCTGATTTTTCACAAGAAAACAAAAGCTACATTATTGGGTTGTGGCAGGGTTAGATGAGTTAATATTCTTAGAGTCCTTAAAACAGGCTTGGCATATAGTGAGAACTCACGGTGTTAGTCATTGTTACTTTAAAATGAAATAATGCACAAATGGTTTTTTGAACTCAATGCCAGATGCACAGAAAGTGCTGTGTTATCACTGACTGTAATGCACTTATTTCTAGCCTTATCAGTAGATCCACCCAAATGCTCCATCTTTAAATAAGGATTTAGCTCTGATCTCATGATGATATCCTCAACAAATTCTCTCATCTGATTGGCCTCTATCATCCAGTGAGAATTTGCTGATGTTTTGATCTGGTTCCTGAATTTCCTCCATATCCCAAGTGGAAAGAGCCTGAGTTCCAGGTGTATTTTATCATCCTTAACTCTACAAATACCACTGAAACTGAAATGGCCCCAATTTAAAATTAAAATAAACTTGACTAAAAATCACATACTGCAGACAGGCTAACCAGCAATGAGGAAATAGAGCTTGTGCTTGTGACTCGCCAACCCCCCCCCCGAAAGGAATTTAATAACAAATACAACATATGTTTCACAATCAGCCAGCCAAACACATGGAACTAGTCAGCTAATTTTAATTACAAGTTAGTATTTACTGACTTGTATTTTTGTAAATAAGCTAAGACAAGTAAACAGAGTTAGGGATTTATGTGTTCTGTGATTTCTGTTGGCCAGGATCACTTTTACTTGACTTCCCTCCTCTCTTCCCCACTGTTCCCCTCCCACTCAAACACACATAAAAGCAATTCTTAGGTGGGATTTGCCTCAAGGCACACTAGTGCCTGAGCCACAACCAACTAGAGAAGACACAAAGTTAGGATGAGAAAGTGAAACGGACCTAAAGCATTACCCAGAGTCCTGTGTGCAACCCCTTTTGCTCTTCGCCAAGCCAGGCCTGGCTCAGCCTTCCTAAGGCAGATGAAACCATCACTTCTTCAAGGAGGTCTTCCCTGACACCCCACGCTGGGCCGACTCCAGTTCTCAAAGCCCCTTTATAACCTCGTGTCCCCTTTCTAAACCTTTTATTCTTCACTGTGACTGCCACAGGTTTCCCTTCGGTTATGTTCCTCAAGATAGCTATATAATTTAAAGCTTAGAGAATTCAAGATTAATCCTGAAGAGGATTAAGACTGCTTTTTTTCAAACCAGCTATGAAGTGGTACCTCTCTGAGCCAATAACAGCTTAAAATTCACTCCGGCTTTGAAATTACGATTCTTGACAATCCTTTTTAATTTGGGGCAAGGGTAACTTGCATTGTTTTACAGTTTGTGCATAGAGGAGCTTTAATATTTTATTATCTCTTTTTATATGTCTTTATTAATCTCTTTTTATATTGCTATGCCCTATGATTCACATCCATGTGAAATGAAGCTACTCTGTAATTATTTGTGTAATTTCCCAGCCCAGGACAGGCCCTCCTCAGGCTGTCAGCCTCTCCTTCTCTTTGCAGCAAAAGGAGGCAGAGAGCAGGGCCCACAGCAGGGCGCCCACTGCACAGTCACCTCCTTTCTCCCCTCCAGGATGTCACTGTTTGGGGGATGGGGGTTGCCTAGTGGTGGAAAGTGGATTGGCAGATGTGTTCCAAAGGCAGCCCAGCCCTGGAAGACCAGGGAAGCTGTCCTGCATCCACCACTTGGGACAAATGGGAGGGGCAGCAGAGGTAGGGCACTGAGCTACCCAGGGGTACGGGGTGGCCAGGGCGGGTGTGGGCAGGGGGTGCAGGTGAGCCCAAACTCCTTGCTGCACCATAAAGCAGATACAAGCTCAGCGTGACCACTGGACAAAGAACGCAGAGCCAAAACATGGCTGAATTATGGGTCAAAAGAGAATGAAGATAATGGGTCTATCCAGCACATAAACCAAACCCACTGTTAGGGGCTGAACTGAGTCCCCAAAAGATGTTGCAGTTCTAACCCTCAGGACCTGCGAGTGTGATCTTACTTGGAAATAGGGTCTTTGCTGATGATCTAGTTAAAATCCTTATCCATATGACTGGCATCCTTATGAGAAGAGGAGATTAAAACAGAGGGACACCAAGGAGGAAGATGTCAACAAGCCAAGAGGCACTTGAGGCCACCAGGGCCAGGAGAGAAGCCTGGAATAGGCCCCGCTCTGGAGAATTCAGAGGGAGCTCAGCCCTGCGCACACCTTGATCTCAGACTTCTGGTCCCAGAACTGAAAGAAAATAGATTTCTTTGTTTAAACCACCCTCCTCCTCCCCAAATTAACTGTCTCCCCTAAAGGATAACTTCCAGAAACTGTCACGCTAACCATTGTTCACCATACTACAAGAGTGTGCAGCAAAATAATGGCATATGGTAGACACTCAAGAAACCTGGAAGGGGCTGAGAAAGGTAGAAACTGACATCTTCTGAGAATCTAAAAGGAGACACAATTTTCTTTTCCCCATGGGCAGGAAGGATGGTCATGTCTTCCAGCTCAAAAACAGAGGAAAGATTTATCTCTTCCTCTGGGCTTTATCAGCATTTCGTCCACTCCTTCAGTGTGGCACAAATCTTGATTGGCACAAATGCTTTATCATTCTGTTCCCTGCACTAGACTACTAGTTCCCTGAGGGCAGAGGCCACGTCTTCTTCATGGCTGTATCACTATCTCACAGCCTGTGCAAAAACAGAGCAGACACTTATGAGCATCGGATGGATGAATAAACTGGGCTCCTGGGCCCACTCCATCCTCTGTAATGATACCAAGAAAATGTCACACAGAGTAGAATCTAAACCATCTCTAAAATCTACCTTAAATACATTCTGCTTCCTTTAATCTACAAGATCTGGAAAAATATTTCATATTATCTTCAGCCTTGGCCATGCAATTATACTGGTAATTAGCATCTTCAAGGTACTATGTATTTGAGTAATAATATGCGACAAACTTCGTTATGACCCTTTTCCTTACCCTCTATTCCCTGTGTCCTCACAGGAAGGGAGAATATGCACATTCTGGAAATCCTAATAAGGTTACTCAGAATTGTACACACAGAATTCTGCTGAAGCTAACAGCATGTATGTGCTTAAGCTTTCCAAACAATGAATTGAAAATATACCCTGAAGAACTGTTTATGCCAAATAAGGCTGACTATTCATGGTCATGACTAGAATTTCTGCATGTTTTGTGCCAGCCACTGCATTCCTGCCAATTTGCAAGGATTCTTGGGTTTCACTTTGGAAATAAAACAGGAAAATGCCTCTTCAACCCAACTTTATGGATCTTATTCTTCATTAGCACTTATTTAGGCTATACTGATTAGAGCAATGTTCTAACTCTGTTTTGAAATTCTTATTTTTGTTGACAAAGTGGCATGGATTTTCCGTCAAAAAGCATGGAAACAAGTTAATAGAATTGTCATGTCAGTTTGGGTCCTGTACACACAACACTTGGAAAATGGCTCACACTACTTCCGTGCCAGAGGCACCGAGAGGCTGTCACTCAGATATTTCTATCAGCCAAAGCAAAACATCAGCTCCCCATCCTGGTGGCTGATGGGCCAAAACTTGCAGAACAGAGGAAAAAGCAGAGTTGGCAGGCTGAGGTGGCTTAGATGTGCTAATCACAGCTACTAGAGATATGCTTGGAGAATAACTCACAGCAAATAGCACTTACAGGCAAACATGCTCCTGAAAAGTGAACCAGCTGAGGACCTTGAACCCCTGCCTCAGATTCAATCCAGCCCCCAGGTTTTGGAACCAGCAATTTTTTTCATTTGGAAGAATTTTGCAAGTGCTTAGTAATCCATCATTGTCCCAATCCTAACAAGGCCGTCATATCTACTGGTTAAGTGTGTGGACACTGGAGCCAGACTGAATCCTGCCTCTACCACCTAGTGCCTTTGAGATGAGAGGCAAGTCACTTAACTTCTCTGTGTTTCAGCTTCTCATCTATGAAGTGGGAGTAATAAATAACAATACTGACTTCACAGGACTATTGTGAGACTGAAATAAATTAAGGTATTAAAGAGCGCTTAGAAGAGTGCCTGATATAGAATCGTTAGCTATTATTATACCTCATTTTTTGTGAACCAGTTCTTGCCTTCGACCCAAGTTCTCATAATTAGTTCTCAATCTTCAGGTGCTTCTCAATTTCATAGGCATCTCAGGACTGCCTACTCTTCAGCTGACCTTGCCCTTGATGTCACCTTCTAGCTCAGTACCAGATGCGCAGAAATGCTAGTGAGACCATGGAGGAGCCTCATGTTTGTCCCTCCAAGGTGGTGAGGTCCCTCCCTGGCTCCTACCAATCCTTCCAAGCCCTGGAGTTCTGCCTCTTGGAGCTGTCAGACCTGCCTGATGTGGAGTGTCCCTGGTATTCATTTCCTAATACTGGGAGGTCCTTGGCCTGCCCACTCACCTCCACTACTAGCTTCTCTGTCCTGTCTTTAAGTCTGGTCTGGTCTTGATTCTGAAAGAAGCCTTGAAATTTGTTCATCCGATGAGTAAATTATTCAACCACTTATTTCCCTCCAAGAAAGAACTAGGAAGCCAGACCTCATCGAAGGAATTCCTGCTGCCCCCCACTGACTGTGATAATTTTAATCAGGTGCACAGATATGGGGGGAGGAGGTAAGGAGGTAGAGGGATCATGCTCAACAAAGTGGTTATAACAGGGATAAATGGTAATGGAAAAAATACAATAAAAAATAACTTTTTTGAAAAAAAAGTTTTTTAAAAAGGAAATATCCCTCTAATCATAAATTCTTCATCCAGAGAAAACAGACTTCTCCTGTCTAGAATTGCACAAACACAACTCTTCCATTTCACCAGAGCTCGGGGGAATAATAGGCCACCAGCTGCCACCTCGGGCTGCAGGTTTCAGGAACGGGGATTTTCCATCCTGACTGCTGCCTTTGCAGTGTTCTCAGCCACCAGCATATGGCGGTGGGCGTGAGTCCGGGCCAACTTCTGTGCTCCTAAGTAATACAACGGAGATGCCGTCCTCCTTTGCTATAAAGTTTTGGGCACCCGTCAATCACCCGGTTTCCTGCATGTACTTATTATGTGCAGGCCTTTAGAAAACGTGTCACCTCCTCATATATTTTTAAAACTATTGGCAGGAAAGTCAAAGTAAATGAGTACTCAAGGCAAAACTAATAAAGTTCTGATACTACCAAAGCAGAAGGAACTTAATCAAGGTCACAGACCCCAGAAGGGTAAATTCAGGATTTCATTACTTCTCCCTGGGTTAAAATACAAATTCTTCAACTGGGCTAAATTCACTAGGACCTGACCAGTACCACTATAATCTCTTGTACCACTATAATCAGCTTGTACTCTTGGCCCTGGCTGGTTTAGCTCAGTGGATTGAGCGTCGGCCTGCGAGCTAAGTGTCGCTGGTTCGATCTTCCAGTCAGGGTACATCAGAGAAGGAAAACTCTGACTCCAAAAAACCTCCGCTGCCTTGCGGCATACCTCTTCTGGGGAAAGGCTAAGGGAGTAAACCCCGACAGAAAATCCGGAGCCGGAGTCCCTAAGGCGGTTTGACGTTGTAGTCAACACCGGCAACTCCTGCGGCGCACCTGAAGCCAAGCTGTATCGACTCCGTCTTTCCCTTGGACCCTTCAGCTGCGAAGAGAGGGGGGGTCTGCTGCATGGGCAACAGCAGACCCTCCATATCACCCTGCCCAGGCTCTGTAGCTTCAGCTCCACTGGAGAGGACACTCCAGCGTCATCGCAAGATGTCAATTCAACACGGGAGGAGACAGATGCCGTGTCACTCCCGAGTCGGACTGCACAGCCATTCTCGGCGGTGCAGATAGACACTTAAGAAGCTACACCATCGTCTCTCGAGACGGACGGCTGCCGACGACTCTTGGCTCCATTGCCATCTTAGGTTCCCTGACAGCACCCCGCTCATTGTTCTCCGGATCTTTGCACCTGTCCTTTCTTGTGCTTGCAACATTCTTTCCAGCCACACCCCCTTCCCCTGGCCAATTGCTGGCCACCCTGTCATTCTTTGCATAAACCCCACTGCCCCAGAAAGCCTTTTCCAATTCTGCAATCTAGATTAGAAGCCCTTCTCTTTTCTGCTCAAGCCTTGTGGTTATCCTATCATGACAATTTCCATGCTGCATTGTAACTGCCCATTGGTGTGTTTGATCCCCCTCATATGCTGAGGAGCCCTTGCCTGTTTTGTCTCAGGACCTTCTGTAGGACTTAGAGTATAACACGTGACCAGTGAGTTGCATTAAGTTAAACGAATTAAGATAAACTGCCTTCCTGAGAGGTCAAATCCCAGAATAAAGACACCAGCTTTGTAATTCCCAGCTAAATGGCTCCATGCAGGCTGAGCTCCTGGCCCAGAGTACCTGACCTCTGATCTTTAGAATGTGCTAAAGTAACCTTTGACCTCCTACCTCTATCTCTGACAAGCTCACGGTTCATCTATGTCATTTCCCTGTCACATCCCCATTACATGAAAATTAAACTTTTGATTTCCATGCAATGCAGCTCAAGCCTTGGGTAGTCTAGAGTGAGACTGGAGACACAAGGAAAGAGAGGTAAGGCTGCTTTCACCTTCACGTTGTCTTTTTTCTTGAAGTGAACTTTTTATTAAAGCATAACACACATACAAACAGTAGGTAAATTGTAAGTGTACAGCTCACAGTTTGCCATTCATTTGAACACATTCAAGTTACCAGCACAAAAATCAGAAAATTACAAAATTACTCCAGAAGCCTCCTTTTGTTTCCTTCCAGTTTTGCAAAGGGCAACCACTCACAACCTTGACCTCTACCATTGAGTAATTTTGCTTGTTTTTCAACCTTTTATAGATGGAATTTTATAGCATGTACTCTTTAGTGTCTGGCTCATTTTCTCAACTTCATAGTTTGTCAGATTTATCCACATGGTTGCATATAATTTTGGTTTGTCCTTTTTATAGCTGTATAATACTCCACTATGTGAATATACCATATTTCATTTATCCGCCCTATTATTGATGAACATCTGCATAGTTTCCAGTTTGGTGCTATCATGAATATTGCTATATAACAAGCATTCATGTGCACATCTTCTGGTAAATATATGTATGTGTTTCTGTTGGTTATATACTAGAAATGGAATTGCTGGGTCATAATATATGTGACCTAGCTTTTAGATGCTGTTAGGTAATTTTGCACAAGAGAGATCTGGTGGCTCTACATCCTTGCCAGCACTTGATACTGTGGTCTTTTTTTTTAGCTACCTGCTGTATATGTAGTGATATCATACTGTGATTTTATTTTGAATTTCTTTGATTTTGACTACTATATTGACATTGGTCATTTGAATAATCTGAAGTGACTGTTCAGGTTTTTTAAACATTTTCTCTCTTGAGTTGTTTTTCTTTTTCTTACTGATATATAGGGTTCTTTATATATATTACACTATAGATATGAGTCCTTTGTCAAGTATATATATTTAAAATATCTTCTCCCATTCTGTGGCTTACTCCTAATCTTTGATAAACAAAAGGTTTTAATTTTAATGTAACCCATATGATCTTTTTCTTATGGTTAGCACTTTTTGTATCTCATTTAAAATTTTTTTGCCTACCTCCAACTCATGAAGACTTTGCTCTATATTCTCTTCTAAGCTTTATTGTCTTTATTTTTCATATCTAGGTTTTGAGTTGATCCGTAATTGTATTTTTGTATGGTTTGAGGTAGGGTTCAGGATTCTCTTTTTCCTCCCACACTTATTGATTGGAATGCCCATCCTTTCTTTTCTACCTTAGCATCACCTTTGTCATAGATCAAGTGACTGTGTATCTATAGGTCTATTTCTGGACTCCATATTCTGTCTTTCCGTTTCATTGGTTTATTTGTCTATTCTTCATATCTGGTAATGTTAGTTCTCCAACTCTGTTCTTCTTCAAGATTATTTTGGCTGTTCTTGGTTCTTTGCATTTCTGCATACATTTTAGAATTATGATTTCAGTTTTTCTTTTTTTAAAAACTTGCTAGTATTTTACTGGATTTTTGTTGAATTTATGGAAAAATTAGGGGAGATTTCATAACCTTACATCATTGATATTTTTAATCAACAAATATATTATATTGTCCCATTTATTTAGATTTACTCTAAGTTCACTTAGTCATCTTTTATAGCTTTTTATGAAGTCTTGTTCATTTTTCACAAAATTTATTATTTAAAATATGTATTTTATGCTATTGCAAATAATAGCTTTTTTACATATTAATTTGATATTTTTGTTACTGGTATATAGAAATTAAGTTAATTCTTGTATATTCACTTAGTATCCAGAGACCTTGCTTTTAAATGCACTTATTAATTCTATTTTTTTATATATAGATTATTTTGGAATTTCTCACAGACACAATTATATCTCACCAGCAATTCCTTTCCAATCCTTATGCTTTCTATTTCTCTTTCTTGCCTTGTTGCGCTGGCTAGAACCTGCAGGACAATGTTGAATAGAAATGATGATAGTGGACGTTCTTGCCTTGTTCCCAGGCTTGTGGGGAAAGCATTTTATTATAGCAGTAATTGTGGGAAAATGTTTAATATTTTATTATTAAGCATGATCTTGCTATAACATTTTTGTAGAATTTTTATCAGGTAAAGAAAATCCCCTTCTATTCTGAGTTTGTTTAGACTTTTTTTTTTAAAGATCTTGTTTATTTATTTTTAGCCAGAGGGTAAGGGAAGGAGAAAGAAGGAGAGAAACATCAATGTGCAAGAAATACATAGATCCGTTGCCTCCTGCACGCCCCGACTGGGGACCTGGCCTGCAACCCAGGCATGTGCCCTGACTGGGAATCGAACCAGCAACCTTTTGGTTTGTAGGCCAACACTCAATCCACTGAGCCACACCAGCCAGGGCTTGGTGAGATGTTTTTAAGTCATGAATGGATATTGAATATAATCAAATGCTTCTTCTGTATGTGTGAAGATATTCATATAATTTTTTCTGTTAATGGAATGGACTACACTGATTGAATGTAACACCACCCTTATATTTCTGGAATAAATGCTACATGGTTGTGATATGGTATACTTTTTCTAAATAACTGGATATAAGGTTTGCCAATATTTTGATTGAGGTTTCTGCATCTATGGTTATGAAAGAAACTGGGCTCCTATCTTCACTTTTACCTTCAGTTTTGAGGTGGAATTTTTTTTACCTCAGCCTGACTCCTTTTTCATCCTCTATATAGACTTGGTTCAATAGACTTGACATCTATTATTAGCTTAACAAACTTTCCCCAGAGCCTCTAGCTTCTCTCTCACTGGCAGAACAAAAAGTTTTCCCAAGACAAAGTAATCATGATCCAAATCCTGGTTCAACCATTCATGGACAATGTGCTCATTGGCAAGTTACAGATTTTCTTCCAGCCTCTGTTTCCTCATCAATGAAATTGGATTGAAAGTAAATTAGGGGATGCATGTGAAGCACCTGAAACAAATATGCATTCAGTAATTCCTATTTCTCACTACCTCTTCTCTCTGCTGCCTAAAAACGTTTTTAAATACAGAAGACTATTTTGGATATTTACAGGATATAGCTGACAGTTAAGATTAAAACCTGAAAAAATGAACTAATGGGGATGGGAGAAGTTCTTTTTTCTTTTTCTTTTTTATTTATTTTATTTTATTTTATTTTTTGTTATACTCTGAAAAAACAAAGCAAAGTTATTTACTGCTCCTGCTAAGTTTTTAAATACAAGCTCCTAGATATTTAAAATTAGATAAACATTACTAAAATTTATCATCCATAGTGCTACAGTTTCCTCCCTGGGGTTTCAAACTCAGATATTAATGATGTATTAAACATTTGGAAGGTGTCCAAGAGTATAGCCTCTCTCCCATATTTAACAATGTTTATGTGGAAAAGTCAGCTTGGAAGGACACTTAAATAAAGTTCCTCTTTCTAGAAATATAACCACAGTGTTATTTGTCAGTGCATAGTAAACTTTTACCCAGCCTCCACAATAGCAATAGACATGGGAGTCTGGAGCTGCCCTGAGATTATGTTCTTTGCCTCTAAAATGAGAATCACTTGGTTGACTAGGCTTTAGTGATGACAACAAATCACAGTCAGAAGTTCAGAAGAAATTGGGTTGGAAAGGTGAAGTTTGAAGAAGGCTAAAATTTGATGTCAAGAGCCAATATCTGCAATGTTGTCAGGGCTCTAGATAGGCATGCTACTGTTTATTCCTCTGGTATACCCACCCCCAAGAGCTGATTCTGGTGACAGCCATGGGTGATATCAGAATGATCTTCTAACTACCTGGACTTAGTTCAAGCTCTGGATCCCCAGCGGAGTAGAAAGGGCATGGCCTTGGCAGATCTGATTATAATCTCAACCCTGCTACTTACTAGCAGCTCAGTTTCCTCATCCATAACATGGGATGGTAACTGACTACCTAGAATAACCATTGTCAGAATGGAAGGATGCTAGCTAATCCCTGTGAAGTGCATGATGCAGGGAATGTGTTCAATAAATTGTAGTGGTTGTGATGATAATGATAACAATGGCAACAATGATGATGACAATGAAAATGACGACAACATCCATAGCTTTGGGTAAAGGGGTGCTAAAAGGTCATATGTATTCTGTAAGACTACTCTGCTTACAGAAACAGGAGGAGCAGACCCAGCTGCCGCTCATCTAATCTCCAGACTGTTATTTTATGGGTCCCTGGGCCCAAACACAGGATGTTACTTGAATGAGCCTGTTTCAATTTCCCCAAAAGCAGAGTCTGAGGCAAGGAATTTGGTGCACTTTATGTAGAAGATAATCCAGGAATCAGAAGGAAAGGAATTGGGGGAGAGTAGAAGGGGAGGAGGAGGAATCAACCTAAGAGTGCATTGGCATCAGTGCACTTCTGGAAAGCATACAGAATACCTTCGAGAAGTATCTGCCTTTCAGACTTGTCCACCAGCACCCACCCCTCTGTAGGCTGCAGATTGTTTCTAGGAGTACTAACTTCCCTGTACTCCTGGGCACTTGCTTGTAGGCCAACTGGGCTTCCAAGCTTCAGAGAAGGTCATGAGGCAATAAATGAAGCATAGTACACTTGAAGTGGACACTGACTGACAGCAGGAAAGTGTGCTCACACCTGCCTGGCATTGTTGTGGCTGAAGTGAGAGGTTGATGGAGGGTGTGTGATACAAAACACCAAATGCAGTTGCCGCGGGCCACATCTTAGTTCAAGTGTAGGCTCTTCCTACATGCTGTCTACCTGCCACATGTGATTCATCACTGGGAGACACCCCAGTTCCCAGTAGGGTCCGTCTTCTCCAATCTCCACTTCACAGGAGGGGTAACCTGCACAATTGGTCTTTACACTGAGCAGTACTCAGAACTATCCCAGATGCCAGAGTTATGCCGTCCAGTATGGTAGCCACTAGACACGTATGGCCATTTAAATTGAAGTTGATTAAAATTAAATAAAATTTAAAGTTAAGTTCCCCAGTCACTTCAAGTACTCAAGAGCCACATAAAGCAAGTGGCTCCCATATTGGACAGTGGAATATAGAACACCTCCATTTCCACAGGAAAATTCATTTAGAAAGAGCTTCTCACAAATGAGCCCGCCCGGGTTTGATTCCTGGCTCTGCCACTTACCAGCTGGGTAACTGGGCAAGTCATTTAAACTCTGTGCTTTAATTTTCTAATTTGCTAAGTGGCCTTATTTTGAGAATTAAATAAATAACAATATAAAAAAAACACACATATTAGAATCCCACTAGCTGTGATTAATTATTATCATTTCCCAGTTTCTAGGGCAATTCCTATGTGAGACAGACTGTTATTAAAGACCCTTCAGCCCTGACCCAGGCCCTGGGTCCTTTAGGGTTCATCTCTGGGCTCCTAAAGTATCTCCAGGCTCGAGATATCTCTGCCGTGTGCTCCAAGTCCCAGACAGAGAGGTTGGTTTGGCCACTGCTTCCCTTTCCGCCTCTTTTCAGTCTCTCACCCTGACTCCAAAAGGTAGAGTCTGAACGCTAACAGCAAGCTTGTGACAGGTGCCCTACTGACTGCTTCCATCTGTACACATGACTTATCCTGCTGCCATTCTCTCATCCCTTGCTCCATCTACCTGATGGGCTTCTACTACCCACCCCCACCACACACACACCCAGAGCTGACTGCCACCTGAACTACAAATAAGCTGACCACACCACTTGGAAAATCCAGCTGTCCTCCAAGATTCCACCTTACCCTAGTGGACAGGTCCTGTGCATGCTCTAGTTTGCTCCCAATCCTTGCCTTCCTTGGATAAATGGAATATGAATATTAAAAGTAACGTTTATTAAATACTTATTATATAACAGAAACTGTTCTGTTTTCTTTTGGATTTCTTTCTGTAATATCCATAATGACCCTAGAAGGTAGGTACTATTTTTGTTTTCTTTTCACAGATAAGAAAACCTACATGGCTTGTTCAAGGTCACACAGCTAGTAAATGGTAGAAACAGGAACATGGTGATGGCCTTAACTCAGGAGGTCTCCTTTTTCCTCTTTCAAGACATTTGAAAAAAGGATAAACTGATACATAAAAGAGCATGGGTGAATCTCAAATGTATTGTGTTAAGTTAAAGAAGCCAGATTCAAAAGGCTACACCCTGTGTGAGTCCATTTATACTATATTCCAGAAAATGCAAAACTATGGGGACAATAAACAGGTCAGAGGTCGCCAAGGGCTTGGGGTAGGAGAATGAGGGTGACTCCGAAGGGGCACAGGGCAATATTTTAGGTAACAGAACTATTCTATATCTTGATTGTGATAGTGGTTACATGACTGCATGCATTTGTCAAAACTCACTACACTGGACATTAAAAGGGATGAATTTTATTGAGTTTAAAATACACTTTTATTTTAAAGTGGAAATAAAGCACACAGTAATTTTCCTTTGGTTGCCCCAGCATTTGTCCAACTACAGGAATAAAGTGGAGAAAAATCAAAATTTCAAAAACTTGGTAGTATAAATGAGTTCAGGAATAAATAAGTGAGATCCAAGATGACTTTTATGAATAGAGCTGCCAGCTCCACAGATCAGGATCAGATGGCATGGATTTGAAGAAAGAATCAAGGAGAGGAAGTGAAAAAAAGTGAGCTTAGCTTTCCTGAAAAGCCTGGAGGTGTAGGAAAGAGAAAAGGTAGGCTTTCTGAGAAGAGAGCACTGATAGAAGATATTTTTTCACTCAGAATGAGAAAACTTGAACCTCTTCACTTCAAGGGAAAAGCTCTTCATTGAAAAAGAGATTAATGGTGGACTTCACCCATGTATTTACCATCTCTAGTATTCTTCATTCTTTCATGTAGATCCGAGGTCCCATCTGTTTTCACATCCCTTCAGCCTGAGGAACTTGAAATAAATTCACTCAGCGTTCATTTATCAAAAAAAGTGTTTTATTTCACCCTCATTTCTGAAAGGTATTTTTGCAAGATAGAGAACTTGAGGGTAACAGTGTTTTATTTATCTTAGAACTCTAGAGGTGTCATTTCATTGTCTCCTGGTTTGTCTTGTTTCTGAAGCCAGCAGTCATTTTTACCTTTGTTTTCCTGATTGTAATCTGTCTTTTGTTGCCTCTGACTAGTTTTAAGATTTTCTCTTTATCTCTGGTTATTAATTGGTTACAATGTGTCTAGGTATATATATATTTTCTTAATCTTCGCCCAAGGATATATCTTTTACTGATTTTAGAGAGAGGCAGAGAGAGAGAGAGAGAGAGAGAGAGAGAGAGAGAGAAACATTGGTCAGTTGCCTCCTGTACATACCCTGACCAGGGATCGAAACCACAACCTAAGTATGTGCCCTGACCGGGAATTGAAGTTGCGAACTTTTGGTGCATGGAACAATGCTCCAACCAACTGAGCCACCTGGCCAGGACTAGGTGTAATTTTTTAAATCCCGTTTAGAGTTTATTGAGCTTTTTGGATATGTAGATTGATATTTTTCATCAAATTTGGGGAAATTTCAGGCATTATTTCTTTAAATAGTTTTTTAATTCAGTTTCGCTATCCTCTCCTTCCGGAACTTCAATTACCCCTATGTTAAACTACTTATTGTTGTTCTAAAGACCACTGAAACTCCAATTAATATTTTCTTTTTTCTCTCTGTTTCATTTTGAATTGTTTCTGTCACCCTATATTTCAGTTTACCGATCTTTTCCTTTGCTATGTCCTAATATAGATATTATATTTGTCAGTTCTAGAATTTCAATTGGGTTTTTAAAAATAATTTCTGTTTTTCAGCTGAGAGTCCCCGTCTGTTCACTCATTAAGTTCATTTTTTAAAAATCCTTGAACGCATTGATAATAGGTATTTTAAAGTCCTGGTGTGCTAATTCCAAAGTTTCTGTTACCCCAGAAACTCTCTTTATTGACTTTTTATGGCCATAGACAATATTTTTGTGCTTATCCACATTAGCAAGTTTTAATTGTATGAGGGAGCTTGGAGATGCTACCTTGTTAAGTAACTGGATTTTTTTTGGTTTTTGACCTGGCAGATGGTTGATTCGCTTGCAAGGCTTATTTTCTAGACTTTGTGAGGGTAAATCTAGAGTCCCATTACCCTAGGGATAAAGTAGTTTTACTACATTGTGCCTTTTCTAGGGATTTGAGTCAATGCCCAAGGTTCAGCAAGATCTCTTTAATATGGATGGTTAGAAGTTCTACATCTCTATCATCGTGTGAATTTCAGAATCTCTTAGCTCCCCAGTAGCTGTTCTCTCCCAGGCCTTGTGGCTTCTCACCCTGCACATGTGTAACTTAGTGTTTGGTCAAAGACTTAAGGGGACGCCTGTGCATATTTATGAACTTCCTTCTCTGCGCAGCTCCCTCCTCTCTGGCATTCTTACCAGTAAATCCTATCTACCTCAGCAGCCTCAAGTTTCTACCTGTCCCTCCTCAGCACACTCAGATTGCCTCCTTCTGCTGGGCTACACCTTCTCACACCACAAACCAAAACATGTTCAGGACAAATCTAAGGCTCACCCCATGTTTCCCTCTTTCAGGGATCATAGTCCTTTGCTGTCTGGTTTCTAACATCTGAAAACCAGTGTTTCATATATTTTGTCCACTTTTATAATTACGTGCAGAGGGTAGTCCAGCGCCATTTACTACAGGAGAGTGAGAAGCAGAAGTTGTATGAGCACCTATAGATTTGGGAGTCATCTGTAGACAGGACTAACTTACTCTCTTCTCTGCTTTACACTGCCTTCAAGATAAAATAAAAACTTACTGTTAAGACATTTATATCTCAGCACACTACTTGACCTACTTGTTGTTTTCCATGTACCTCTGCTTTTTGTTATGCTCTGCGTTAGCACTTACTGGTCATTCTGCAAAGATACCCTTCTTCTTATCCCCTAATTGCCTCGCTAACTGCTACTTATCTTTCAGAAGGTAGCTCAACTACCATTACCTCCAGGGAGGCTTTTCTGGTTCAGTCAGGGTTAAGTGTCCCCTTATTCATGCTCTTATATCACTCTCTGTGCCTTTATCAAAGCTGCATTACACAGTCTTTTTTAATAGCCTATTATGACCTGTTATTCATGCCCTCCACCCCAACCGCCAGACCGAACATCTCAAGGACAGGGACTAACTCTGATTCTTCTCAGTCTCCCTGGAGTAGCACAGGTTCTAGTAAACTTTTTCTATAGAGGACCAGATAGTAAATATTTTAGGGTTTGCAGCCAGAGAATCTCTCTGTTGTAGCTACTCAACTCTGCCATTGCAGCATGAAAGCAGCCATAAACAGTAATAAATAATATGTAAAATAAAAAACTTCACTGGAACAAGAACAGGCAGTGAGCTGTGCCTTGTTGACCTCTGTGTTATCACACAGTATATGCCTAGTAAATGTTCATTCAATGAACTAATTAATAGAATAGAATATTATTATTGGAGGCCTCAGAGGAAATACAAAAGAATATAACCAATTGGGTAAGTGCCAGGGTTTGTCCTGGAATGGAAAAGTGAGACTTCTCTTGAGACCTTAAGGAAGGAAAAAATGGTAGTGGAGTGATAGAAAGTTGAGGAATTTCTCGCCTAATTGACATATTTCCCTACACTGGGCTTTTTTCAGGAGACCATACAGGGATGAGATCTTGAAAACGAGAATGGCTAGGTTAGAGTGAGTTTCTGAAGCAGCCAAGAGCAGGAAGAGCCACACAGCAAGTACAATCTGTGTCCTGGGGAACACCCAGGGGCAGACCCAGAGGAGCCAAATCCTGTAGCCAAATCCAAAGTGTCAAAAACCATGCAGATTCTGGAACTGAGCCTAGGATGAGAATAACAAAGGCAAGAGGGAAGTGAGCTCCAAGATGACTTTTATGAATAGAACTGGTAGATCCACAGCATTTTTCTGTTGGTCACTGGCCGCGTGGTGCATGGATGAGTTTGGAGGCAGGAGGTGACCTTGGTCTTCAAAAGAGTTAAGTAACAAGGTCATCTCATAAGAGATTAGAGGGAGGGAGGAGGACAGCACTTAGAGATTAGAGGAGTTCTGGTGTTGCCTATAGCAAAGTCCAGCCCTCCCCCCACCCCCAAAAAACAGATTTGCTGAGGCTGTGGTTGGATAAGAGAAGGCTGTAGCAAACCAGTTACCATGTTGTGGAATATTCTCCAGGGAAGTGCTATAAATGGATGTCAAGGAAATGAATGGGTGGCTTTCTTCAGGACTGGGACTGGCAGGGGAATACGGCCACTGTCAAAGCAGGAAATCTGGGCTGCCACTGAACACCTGCCATACAAAGAACACCTCAGATAACCCATCTACTATGCAGCATGCCTCCTCCCAAACCAGACCAAACGCCAGGCATGGTTCTTCTTTTATCAGTTATGTTCTTTTAGGCATCATTGTGAACACTGGTAATTTAACAACAGCAATGACAACAGAAAAAGTGTCATAAATAAGGTTACTACACATAGACTAGGAATATATGTCCCTGGAGTGGCTTTTTAGACAATGCGCCTGGTTGGCTCTCAGTACCTCAAACTCACATGTCTAATCATTTCTTCTTCCCAGGTTCCCACCTGCCTCTGTCCCATCTATGCCCCATCCAAGCTACTGGAGGTAAATGTCTGGACCCAGATATGTGTAGGCCAATTGAACACTGCCAGAACCAGAGAGAGGCATGCTAAAGCAAATAACTGTGACCATACCTGAGAGCAGAAGGGACTGGCAATAGTTTGGGTACCTCTGCCCCTGCCCCTAGTGTTTCACCAAAATCCACAGCAGTAGCCTCCCTGACTATTCCTTTAAGAAGGCCACACACATTTAGCTGGATCCCTATCCCCAGGCCTTCTAACACCTGGGGCTTCTCTCTCTCTCTCTCCCCTCCCTTATTTCCTGGAGGATCGTGGAACCCAGGTCTAAACCCTGTGTCTCAGTTTACTGGATTCTATTTAACCACTTCATTCTGCAGGGCCCAGATTACTGAGTCACATTTAGACAACTCTTTAGCATTTTTTCATCAGGTTCTTGCATCTGACATTTCATCTCCATATACCAGCTCTAATTCAAACAGCCACCCAATCACCCAATCAGATTCCTCTGGGTTCCCATGCCATCCAGAAACTTGTCTGGGGTTGCCTTGCCTTGTTCCAATTTAATTTTATGGCTAACATTTATTAGCATCAAGCCTGTTTTATGTGCCAGCCACTAGTCATTACATCAGCCTCGGAACAGCACCAGGAGGGTGGTCATGGCAACATTTCTACTTTACAGAAGAAGAAACTGAGGTTGAAAGTAATTAATTGACTTACTCAGTCTAGAAAGTCTGAGAACTGAGACTAGAATACATCTTAGTCTGATCCCAAAATCAGACTTTTAACTATTTCACCAAACTGCCCCCCAAAGACTGTCCCATCTTCCCTCTATTGGCTCATACGTCTGACCCATTGTTCTAAGTCAGCCGTTACACAACTCATGCAGAAATGTTGATGGTTTTGTATTTGGTCCCCTCCCCCTTGGGCCCTCAACAGTGTGTCCTGGCAGAGATGTGGTGCAGGTGGTGGAGAGTGGGCTCTGGCACCAGACAGACCCAACTCAATGCCAGTGTCTTTACTCACCTGCTTCTGTGATCGTGGATTAACTCAGCGTCTCTGAGTCTAGGTTTCCTCATTTGAAAAATAAGTTATGATAGCATCTGTATCAAAATTTTTGTTGTTGTTGTTGTTGTTTTTTAGTGTTTAATGCAATAATGTTGGTCAAGTCCTTGGCACAGCACCTGGCACATAGGATCAGCTCAGTGTGTAGCTATTGTCTTGTCATTCTTCTCAGAAGAAAACTCCCAAAATGTTTTCCCCTTTGCCAATGCCATTTACCACAACAGACACTCAGCACCCTCCACAACCTGGCTCTGACTTTCTTTTTTATCTTATTTATTTGCCTTCTAACTCTCCACTCACCAAATGATCTTCTCTGGTTCCTGACCTCTCAGTAGGATGTAGGGAAAAGTGTGTCTTCTGGGATGAGACGGACCTGGGTTTGAACCCAAGCTCTGCCCATCACTAGCTCTGAGGTTCCTTAATATCTCTGGGTCTCAGTGTCCTCATCCAGAAGATGAGAATGAGGTTGTAGCGAGGTTTACACCTAGGAAAGCATTACACCTACCACCAAATAAGTGTTTAATCCTCTTATCTATTTTTTAATAGATTAAATTTCCTACTGCTCAATTTTCCTAGCTACCCCACCTTCTTCCAGATTCCTTTTGTGGATTCCCAGAGTGATTTCTGTCTATAATCATTCAGAGACCTCTGTTTTGTACAGTTCTGTAAAGTTTTTATAGTTTTTTCCAAAACCTGTCCAATTACTTTGCACAACTCTGAGAGATAGTTAAGCCCAGTAATTATTCTCTATTTTTCCAGTACAAGTTGGTGGTTGCAGAATAGCCACAGAGATGTGGATTGCAGGATGAAGTATATAGCCAATAATGTCAGGCTACCTAGGTATGGGCCAGGTGGGTGCTTGGAGCAGCAGGGGACCACACTGTAGAGGGTATCGTTTTTTGGCCACTTTGCTATTATATATCTGAAATTGGTGTGGAATGGTACTGAATGTAAACTGTGGTTGAAAAATAAATTTTAAATAAAAGGTAAGCTGAGGCTCTGAGTGATTGAATGACTATTTCATGGTCACAAATGGAGGCCTAGAACCCAGATCTTCTGGCTCTTGGTCATCATGCTTTTCTCCCCTGTATCATTCTGCACCTGAATGACTGCTCCTCACCTGAAATCATTGCCCTTTCTAATGTTGCAAATTGTTTTTCCATGGGTGCCTGTCCTGTCCCACCAGGAAGGGTGCGGTTTGGTCCCCACACCAGCCTAGAGCCCTGAAGATATCTGTTATGCGGTACATGCTATTTAATGTGTTGAAATGTGAGATGATGTGGTATGTTGCAAGGCCATTGTTGAAAACTTACAACTGTACTGACTAGAAGATTGAACTGGTACAAAGATATTTATTCAAGGATAAGAAACCACAGAGGCATTCCACTCTTGAGGCACTTGCTTCTCTGCATATGCGCCTTTAGACTGAATGCTTGGATGTTCGGGGTATTTGGAGTTAGCCGCTCCATCCCCTGTGCTCTGTGTTCTTGTTTCTGTAATAACCCTGACCATGCTTAATTGTAAGTAATCTGCTTATCCATCTGCTTCCCCACCCCCTAGACTGTGAACCCCTCCAGAGCAAGCACCATATCTAATTCCTGCCGGTGTCCAGGGCCAGACACTGCACTTGGCACGTACTTAATGGAAGTTGAATGAATAAACCAGAAAGACCCATCTGGGCCCATCTCCTAATCCCCTATGATTGTGCTTGTTCTTATTCTGTTATCCTGTTCCCCATTGTCTATTTCTTATCTCCTATACTGAATTAAAGGCAGGTTTCACATTTTACTCATTTTTATAGTCTCCCTAACAACTAGGGAAGGAGTAAAGTATGATTATTGAGTGTCTATTGTGTTGCCAGTAGTGATTGCACATATATTATCTCATTTTTTCAAAAATTTAATTTAATTCTTATAATAGGCTGATAAGGTAAGCATTATCATCTTTGAGTTACAAAGAAGGAAGCTGAGACTCAGGGAGATAAAGTAATTGGAATTTAACCAAGTTTACACAGCTAGGAAGAGGCAATGGCAGGATTTGAATCACTCTCTGCTGGCTCTAAGGCCAATGCCTTTCTTTTTTGTTGTCAATCGGTGTTTGTTTCTTAACAGCATGCGAGATAGCTGACTGTGTTAGCCCAGTAGGTGTCAGGAACTCTGCTGAACTGAGACTTGAATTTAATCACATCGAATCCAATCTGCACAAGCCTGCTCCCAAATGCTCTGAGCACATATACTGCCGCTGTCCCAATGGATTGTTTAGATGAAATGCTTTAGGAAACGCACTAAGCATTCTCAATGCACCAGTCACGGTGCTATGTACCGGGGATACGGTGCTGCGGACAGGCTCCCTTAGGGAGCTTACAGTCTAGTGGGAGAACAGACATGTAACAGAAATGATAAAAGCGATCTGTGCTGCGGGGAGACTGAAGACAAAGCCTTAAGTCCATGTAGGGTGGGCCAGGCCAAGAGTAAGGAAGCACAGAAGGAACAGCATGTGCTAAGCCACTAAGATACAAAATTGCAGGTAGGATGGGTCTGCAACAAGGGGGCATTTTGGTGGAACAGAGCAGGGGCACCAAGAGATGCTGAAACTGGTCTCCCTGATTTCACATCATGAACCGAAGGGCAGCGCGAGTTCCTAGCTCTTGCTTACACAGCAGTGCTCTTGGCTGAGATGACAGGTAGGAAGTGAGTTAGAGAAATGGCTGGCAGCATCTCCATCTGTCTTCTCTAGGGACATGACAGATAAACACAAGTTTGCATTTCCCTGATGTGTGGGAAATAATGAACAAGCAGTTGGGCAGACCCACGTGGTGATATCATCTGCCTAGGGTGGGTAAGGGCTGCCCTCCGCAGGCCAGGAGGCTGGCTTGCTGCTCATGCTCTTAATGTGCCCCTGTGAGCAGGGACCATGGGGTAGCAGGTGACAAATATAAACAGAATCAGCCCCTGTTGAAAATCAGTTTCTTTTTTTTTTTTAATAATTTTATTTATTTGTTTGTTTTATTTTCTTGTTTAGAGAAAAGGAAAAGGAGAAAGAGAGGGAGAGAAACATCACTGTGTGGTTGCCTCTCACTCGCGCCCCTAACCGGGGACCTGATGTGCAACCTAGCCATGTGCCCTGACTGGGAATCGAACCAGCAACACTTGGCTCACAGACCGACGCTCAATCCACTGAGACACAGCGGCCAGGAAAATCATTTTCTTAAGTGGTGGGATGGAGTGCAGAGTTCTGCCCACTCTGGGCCACAGGGTGATGAACTGTAAATGTCAGTTGAGTCTGCCCAGTTCAAGTTTTCCTCTTTGTTATACCCGAAAATGTTCTTTAAGTTATGACATTATAAACCCAACCAAAGACTGGTGGAGAACTAAGCCAACCTCACGATGAATTGTATGTAACTTAGTAAGTAAGAAATATATGTGTGTTTATATTCATCACCTGCAAAACAAACTCAGTGTCACACTGGTGTTGACTCTGTTCCTCTCCTTCCTCTTCCTAGGACTTAAAAAAATCTTCAGGTTAAGATCTATCTTGGTCTCACTTAGACCTTATTCTGTTCTCCTCTTGTGTCAACCATAAATTCCTACCTGTATCCCATGACAGTCATCATCCTGCATGATCCTCACCAAATCACAGTGGACTGATCACTTTCTCATATCCCAGATGCCTTCCCATCCTTTAACATGGCTAGCCTGCCTGCTCTACCCCCACTCCGCCCCACCATTCCCCCAATCCTGGAAGGTACATAAAAGCCTGCTATAGAAAACAATGCTCATTTCCCAGAATTGCTAGCCCTATTTCACACTCAATCCCTTGACCTTTTGCTCCTTGCTGACTTCTCCAGCTCTGTGCTCCAATTTTGCTCCCTCTAATGCATTCTTTACACTGCTGCCTGGATGATTTATCTGAAATTCAAACACGATCATGTCATTCCCTTACTCAGAACCCTTCAGTGGTTTCAGACTCTTTCAAATGACATCCAAACTCCTGAAGTATTTCGAACAAGGCCATCCATGAGCAGGCTTTTACCTACCTCCCTAACATCATTTCCTATCTCTTCCCTTGACAGTCTGTGACACAGCAATATGAAATTACTTGTGGTTCCCCAAACACACAATGTTATTTAATGTTTCTTCATCTGCCAGAAATAGCTTGTTCTCTCTATTCTGTCTTACAATACTGAACAGTCTTTAAAATCCTCTCAGCTGTCCCCTTCTCTGAAAACCCTCCCAAGAGGAGGTCATCATTCTGGGCCACCTCTGTGACTTGTTCGGGGCTTTACTGTTGCCCTGTTTGCATACTCCTAAGACTTACTTGTTTATAAAGGCTGTCTTGTTCATCACTGAATAGCACAGGGCCTAACACTGAGCAGGTGCATAGCCAGATCTGGTTGAATCATTGTCCAATTACACCTTCTGCCCATTGTTTAAGGGATTTGAGCTTTAGCCACAGCCATACTGACACCTGCATCCTCATTGACTTTCCTAGGTCGAGCCAATCACTGGTCTGCAATCATTGGTGGATCCCACTCCAAGAATTACGTGCTGTGGGAGTATGGAGGATATGCAAGTGAAGGCGTCAAACAGGTTGCAGAATTGGGCTCACCAGTAAAAATGGAGGAAGAAATTCGACAACAGGTAAGGAAAACAATCACAGAACAATCCCAAACCAGAAATGCAATCAAAGCATTCTTTAGATTTCTTTCCCAGGAGCTTGAAATTTATAGTACAATATGCTGGAAAATTGGTACCATAGGAAGCAAAATCTATTTGCTGAGTCTGGAAGGTTTAGATTAGGTTGAGGACAGAGGCACCAATGTCCGTCTTGTTGTCATTCCTTGATTGCATTTGTGTTTTCTTCAGTATGTACTAGAAGCAGCTGCTGTGGCCACATTGTTGGGACTCCACGTCTCTAGTTTTCTGAGAATCAATGTGGTAGATTGTGGTTTGCTTACTATGATCTTTGAGAGGGTCAGGGAGTGGCATCCAAGTTGTCTAAGCCAAAATTGCTATTTCCAAAAATAAACATTTTATATCAGCACATGCTCTTGTAACTATGTCTTGAGGTATTTGATAAATTAGCCAGTCATAATCATTAGAGACTGAAGCATCTTTTAGGTAACATGTGCCATGTTATGTGGGCCCAGGAGCTGTACCATTATCTAGGTACCCACTCATACCACTGAGAGACAAAGGAGAAATACCCTGTCCTTCTGATGAGGGGTCTTGGAAGAAGAGCTGCGATGTTTCTCTGGCCATTCACAGGCCGCCACATGGAGAGGAGATAGTCCAGCTTTGGTCATCAGTACCCACAAGAACCCTTTGAGCCAGAGAGAGCTCAACGGGCAGCCACGTCTCACTGCCCACAGGCACCTAAGAAAAAATAAAGAGCGGACTGTGCTTGGAATGTGGTCATTTCACAACACAGGCCACTGTGAGGCTGCCCCATGTCTCCTGAGACACTGAGCCCATGACGCATGATGTACATGCGCCCAGAGTCCTGAGCAGCACAGGAGGGTGAGCATAGCTGACTGGGGTGCTTCCCCTTGAAGTCAAACACGTGGCCTCCCAGCCCCCCACAAGCCCTAAATTGAATGCAACAAAGGTCACCCTGCCTCCTATGATAATCCCCTGAGGAATTCTTTTGTGCCAAAGTCCAAAAATGCCCAGGAATTAGCTTATGTTTCTTATTAATTTTATTTAAAGTCTTTTCTCCATTCTTGGAAGAAAAAAATGTTTAACCAGATGTTTTCAGATTGCATGTTGTTCATCACAAGGCTATGTGACCAACTACTTAGTGTTTCTCTGATTCTGGCTGTTATGCCTCAGAACTGGCATCACTCATTCAGACTACAGCACAGCCACGTATACCTGCAAAGTCATGGGGGGCTCCATATTGGCCCTGGTCTCTTCGACTTGTCATGGGGGGTGGAAGGGAATCCCCTTGTTCGGGATCCTGGGGGTCCTTATTTCTAGTTCTCAAGCACGAAATTGTGATAGGCTTTCTTGTCAAGTTCTGTTGTGTGGTGGTAAAAACCCTTTGTTATAAATAATGATTGAAATACTAAAGTTTGCAAATAATTTAGGTCAAGGGCAAGGGCATCTTCATGATCATTCCAGTCTCACTTATTGGCTATCTTGAGAGGCTTCTGGAAAAGCAGGAAACATGTATGAACTGTGAGAAACTGAGACCTGTTGTGCTGGTGAACCTTCTCTGTCATGTGTCATAGCAGTAAAATGTTGATAACTGACGGATGGCACCCTCAGCCTGTGGAAGTTCCCCTCAGGAAAACATTCTTTGCTTGGTGTGTTCATTACCAGCACACTTGGGATTAGCTTCTGTACCACACAGGCAATGTCTGCATGTCCGGGGTGGCCAGTGTTCCTAACATTAGATTATAGTAATAAGTTAATTATGGATACTGTACATGTAGTTAAAAATCCCACTGAGCATATCTCAGGATCTGTCACCACCTTTTCAGGCCCACTGGGTACTGGACATGTACTTTTAGCTCTCACATCTAGTTTGAGAAGACAATATATTATCAGTTTTACAGATAAAGAAACTGCTAGGGAATACCCAAGTCTGTGTGGCTCCTAACCTGTACACAGTACAAGGTATAAAATTTCCAAGGTCTTGTGTAAATGTCAGTTGCCTTGTTCAAAACTTGTTAAGAATTTCAAGATGGTGATGCTGTGAATTTCACAGCATGGAGCCCTGAGAGTCTGCAGTCTCACACCCACGAAGCTGGCCCTGCCCATCCACCTTCCCTGCCCCACACAACTGCCCAACAGAGAAACTCCTCTCACCAGCCTCTGAAATAAGCCCCGTTTCCAGAGCTCCACTAACAACACATCGAACTCTCCAGCTCCTTGGGAAGTCAGTTGGGTAAAGTGATTTCAGAGCCCCTTCACTTCCAAACAATTCATGGTTATAACATTGAATTTATTATATTTTTATGTAAGTCAGGTAAGAAAACATAAAAAGGAACAGGAATGTGAATCCTCCTAGAATATAAAAGTGTCCTCTGAATAAATGGGAACTTGTTTGAACACATCTACAAACTAACACAGTGTTCTCAGCCTTTAATACTTTATATCCTACCAATCACTCTTAACAAAGAATCTGAGTCCAACCAGGATGAAAATAAAAAGCCCTCTATTCCCAAGAAAGACATTAATATGCTTACCAGCATTTTCTTATTGTAGACTTATCACTCACTGCAAGTTTCAAGGGCATTAAAAATCACAGTAGATATTGTTGGAGGTAAATCTTATGCTGACGGTTTTCTAACAGATAAACAAACTAATAATCCAATTAGTGATAGAAAATTGTAATAATATCATTGAGTATAAATTTCAATGTTAATATAATTACAAAACACCAAGAAAATTAATGAAAAATTACAGCAGTATTATTGCCAGTAATGACACTGGTGACTGGAGAGAGTGGGGAAAGGGCACAGTGCACACTTCTTAGCAGAGAGACAGAGGCAAATGTGCTCTGGTGGGGACCGTGGGTTAGCCTGGCAGGTCACAAAGGTGTAACGCAAGGCATGCAGAGGCAGTAGGCAATGGTAGATCACATTTGTAGGTACACCTGGGAACAGAAAGTGAGCTGTTATATATTTATTGTTATAAAAATGTTGCACTAAGATCATTTCTACTTCATCAAGTACACATTTATGGCATGTGTACTAGGTGTCCGGTTTTCTGCTCTCTTCTGGCCCAAAGATGGTGCCCCATTCACCATATTATTCTTACTAGAAACCTAGGCATCGTTTTCAATTCTACCCCCACCGTAACTTCTGCTTTCTCTCTTAAAGTCACCCAAGGAACTCCCTCATCAGCACTGCCCAGTCCCAGCCATCCTCATCTCTTGCCTAAATTGTTGCACTAGCCCTCTGATCCCCCTGCCTCCAGTTCTCTTCTTATCATTCACACTGGCCCAGGGCCACTCTATGGACATGAATCAGGTCACACTACACCCCCAATTAGTTGTACTAATCTATTTATTCAATAAATATATTGAACACCTACTAACTGCCAGTCATTAGAGATGATGCGGTCAGTTCATTTCCTGCCTTCATGAAGTCTACATCCTAACAGGCGAGAGAAAGAAAAAAATCAAATAATTATAAACTATAAGTGAAAAGAAACAGGGGGTAACATAGAGAACAGTGGTAGAGAGGGATCTTTTTAGATAAGGTGGTCAGGAGAGATTTTCCTGCGGAGTCACCATTAAGCTGAGACTCTAAAGAAAAGCATAAGGAAAAAATTATTCTAGATGGTGGCAACAGCATGTGCAAAGACCCTGAAGTAGAAATGAGTTTATTGTCCTTACAGAACTAAGAGAAGACTGGTGTGGCAAGAGGAGAGAGGGAGGGGCAGTGAGGCACATGAGACCAGAGAGTTGAATGTAGGACCACTTTATCTCTACGCTGCAGGTATTCACAGATCAGGTGGAGAAGCAGGTAGTTACTTAGGTGACTATTTGGAAATTAGTTTCTTCGCAGGCATGTCTGCATCAGCTAGGGAAATGCAGGCATTAGACTGTGACAGTTCTTGAAAGTGCCATTTTCTGAATTACCCTGGGCTTCACTACTGTTCCCCTCCCTCTCCCAAACAGGCTAGGTGTCCCTCGAAGGCAGGCATGCCCTTGTCAGCCTTCCTCACTGCCTCTGTTCATAGTCACTCTACTGTTTCATGATAGTTACTTTTACTTCTTCAATTTTAAACATGTTTAATTGCCCCTTCAGATTAATCTATCATCTCAGGGTCTTAAGGACTAATGTTCCTTTGAATTGAACTTGCTATCTCTCTCCCCATCACTAGTTTTCTCATTGGTTTTAGACTGTTTGCTTATTTCTAACGGCGTTTTTCTCCACCCCACCCCCACCCCGCCCAGAAAGAGTCTGTGCTCAAGTTGTGGTGTCTCCTTGGGGTAACATTGTATCTTCATTTTGTCCACCTGAGTTTTTATGTCATTTATCAGTTTGGAATTCCCCACTGCCTGATATGGACTGCATTCATCCATGGGCCAGAGCTTCCATTTCTTGAAGGTGAATTTTACTCAAAGGCCTGGACGGAGGTCACACTTCCTTGCCACCTTTCAGGTGATGGATGGAGAGTTTTCTCATGCCCTGTTCATAAACAGGGCAGCCCTCAAGTGTCCAGCTTGATGCAGTGCTGTCTTCTGTCATCTCACCTCCCACCAGCTCAAGACCTCCCCCTCTCTGCCCACATGACTTAAAAACCTCCACCTCTAGCCTCTGGGGCCCAGACCGGTCACCATGTACTGGGTCCTGCTCATTGGTCTGGTTAAGCTTTTTCTTCCCATTTTGGGCATCTAGGAATTTTCTAAACTCAAGTATCATTAAAAGTTTGTCATGTTATATTTTGTCTAGAATTTCTATGTTTGTAGCAAGAGGAGAACCTTCTGCATCAGCTCAGTCTTTTGTATTTCCAGATGTCCACTCAATATCTCCAGCACCTAATACAGTGTTTCCTACATAGTAGGCACTCCACAAATATCTGAATTGGTTAATTGACAAGCAAGCCACAGATGTCTCTTGCATAAAACCATGAGCTGTGAATGGCCACTCACTCATGAAAAAATGCACTAGAGAAAAGAACTCCAGCTTTTAGATTTCTCTGGACTCAAGGCTTCCCTGCTGGTGAGAGGTCAGATAATGGTAGGCCCTAAAATAATCATCGATTGTTTCATCTTCAGGAGGCCTTGCTTTGGCAGATCACTTAAGCCAGCCAGTAGGATGATCGTACCACCTATGGCACATGAATCAATAAATAAGCAGGTGTTCTTTTTCTTTTAAATTGAAGCAGTTTATAAGGTCCTGGGAACTGGCAGAAAAGGTTTGAGATTTTTTTTCTCATCTTCTTTAAATCTTTAGAGATGATATATGTCTACTAAACTTCTATTTTTCTTGATTGATCTCCTAAAATTTGATCACTTTCCTCTAATGAAAACCACTGCCTATTTCTGATGCTTTCCATGGATTATGGCAAGCTGTCCCAACTGGTTGAGAAAGTACACACACACACACACACTATAAAAATAAAGCTCCAGTGATTTTCAGTGCTTGTGAGAAGTAGTACTGTCTAATAGCTAAAGGCATTGGGTCTGAATCAAAATTTCCTAGGCTCCATAATTGTGTGACTGGGCAAGTTACTTAACCCTTCCGTGTCTCATTTTCCTCTCCTATGAGATGAGGATGGTAATAATGACAACTTCATAGTTACTGTGAGGACCGAGTGAGCTGATATGTATAAAGTGCTTGCAGCAGAGCCCACTCCATAGAAAGTGCCCACTAGATGTTACCGATAACTACCATGTTTTCATTCTTGGTTTTCCATTTCCTCATCAGTGACATAAGGGGTTTGTCCTAATACTAAAGAGCCCCTGCAGAACCTAGAAAAGTTAATGTTTCTAAAGATTCAAGTTCCTCACATGACTCCTCAGCCTGAGGTGGGATGCCCATAGGTTGAGGACACAATTTCTTTGCCATCCCCCAGGCTCTGCCTCTGCCTGCCCTTCTTCCCCTGCCCAACAAGGTCATCCCCCATACACCCTAACCCTGTGTCCCAAAGCTGACCTTAAACCATTTGAGGACAATAACCATAACCTCAAATAAAAAAAGGAGCCACAACAAAACTCCATGCCCATTCTAACTCTATTCCTGTGCTCCCACTCTTCCCATTCCTTGGAACAAACAACCTTGTCTGGATGCCCACAGGAGCTAGTTCAGTGCCACCTCCAGATGAAGGCCTAAAGATGGCCAAGAACAGATGTTCCCATAGGCCCTGGGATATCAGCCAGAGGGTAGAAATGTAGACAAGCCTCCCAACCTAAGGAAAGAAGTGGTCCTGTGAAGTCTCTGCAAGTAACAGCAATCCAGTGAAACTAACTCAAAGACAAAGGAAACTATTATAGGGAGAAAGTAGAACTCAGGAGAACACAAGCTAATATTGAGTGCAAAAAAGCCTCAAGACAGCTATAACTAGAAGGCATCACAAATTGTCACTCTTCCCTCCCTACCCCTCCTCCAACATCCCCAGAGCCACATGTTTTTTCCTAGGCTCTTCTCTGTGAGTCTCTTTCCCTATCCTTTCTCGAGAGACCTGCTGTCTCTGCTTATTTATGTTGCACATGGCCCCAAAGAGTGACTATACAACTTTCTTTCTTGGCTTCCCATAGCAAACTAAGCAGTTTGGATGACTCTTAGTTGAAATACTGGAAAGACAGATTGATCACTGGACAATCTGTGCATTGGTCCCCCCTGCATTAGGTAGCTACCCCTAGTCCAGCCAGTGGCTACTCCCATGTAAGAAGCACCTGGCCAATTATTCCATACAGGAGTTGTGGGTAGGAGAGTTGATACTAAAAAAGAAAATTGAGGTAAGTTGACTGACATTTCAGAGCAGGAGTGGATTGGCAAGAATTAGACCAAGTCATGGAACCCCAGCCAAAGGACCAGAATTCAGGGCAGGATGTCAAGCTTCAAGGAGGGAGGAGCACTAAACAGAACAGAGATTCAGCACAAATGAGAACAGCACCCCGAAATGCAGATCTAAGTCAATTAGGTGAGAAATACTGGCTCTAGAGACTGGTTCAGCAAATAAGGTGGGACCACAGGACATCACTAGACCTAAGCATAAAAATTTGGAAAGACAGAGATCAGAGAAAGGGTATGAGGGCTGAGAGCACTGTCAAAACCACTTATTAGCCTTTGTCACCTGCTGCCTTATTCCTTAAGAATCATGAAATTAGTACAGGACAAGTAGGTAAGCTTAATGTGGTTTCCTACGTCTTTGACCTTGAGAAGGTCACCTGAGCCCTAGATTCTTCACTTGCAAATGGTGATAATGAGAATATGAGCAGCATATGTTTATTATGAAATAATACACACACAGTGCTTGGCTTAAAGTATGAACTCATTATTTCTCTTTTTATGTAGAGAAAAAGTAAAATTCAAAGTATTTATAATGCCTTTGTTTCAGTGGGTGGGAATGCAACTTAAAGAAGAGGTAAACTGTGCTACATAAAATCTGCTTCAGAATGAAGACCAAAAGAAGTGAGGGAAGCAGTAAGGCCAGAAAGCTGAGACAGTATTAGAATTGTAAGGAGTGAGAAGAGACATATCTGAGCAGCTGCCATGTGGAGTGGAAATCATGGAGAGAAGAGGCCCAAAGAAGGATTTAGTAAGTTTGATTTCTAAAAGAAGAACCATCAGAATGGACCTTGAGAATATCATGCTAAGCAAAATGTCAGTCAGAAAAAGCTAAGAACCATATGATTTCACTCATAATGTGAGACATAAAACTGAAACTCATGGGCACAGACAGCAGTGTGGTGATTGCCAGGGGAGAGAGGGGTGGGGGGCAGAAAGGGTCTAATACACGGTGACAGAAGATGGTTTGACTTTGGGTGATGGGCACACAGTGTAATATACAGATCATTTATCATAGTCGGCGGCGGCGGCAGCCGTCCGTCTCGAGAGACGATGGTGTAGCTTCTTAAGAGTCTATCTGCACCGCCGAGAATGGCTGTGCAGTCCGACTCGGGAGTGACATGGTATCTGTCTCCTCCCGTGTTGAATCGACATCTTGTGATGACGCTGAAGCTACAGAGCCTGGGCAGGGTGATATGGAGGGTCTGCTGTTGCCCATGCAGCAGACCCCCCCCTCTCTTCGCAGCTGAAGGGTCCAAGGGAAAGATGGAGTCGATACAGCTTGGGTTCAGGTGCGCCGCAGGAGTTGCCGGTGTTGACTACAACGTCAAACCGCCTTAGGGACTCCGGCTCCGGATTTTCTGTCGGGGTTTACTCCCTTAGCCTTTCCCCTGAAGAGGTATGCCGCAAGGCAGCGGAGGTTTTTTGGAATCAGAGTTTTCCTTCTCTGATGTACCCTGACTGGAAGATCGAACCAGCGACACTTAGCTCACAGGCCGACGCTCAATCCACTGAGCTAAACCAGCCAGGGCGTTATCATAGTAATGTACACTCAAAACCTATATGACCCTATGAACCAATGTCACCTCAATACATTTAATAAAAATTTGAAGAAAAAAAGAGAATTTTTAGCAGTACAGTGGGCAGAACAGTGTGTGATGTAACTTGCCCTCGAGAAACACTCAGTAAAGACCTACAGGACTTTCCCAGGCCCCTGGGAGTGCCCAGTTTTATCTGTTTTACGTTAACGTCATTACCCATACGTCCTTTGTCCCTCCCCACCTCATTCAAGGTTGAACTCCATGGACTGCATGGAAGTGGGCACTCGTGTTTGATTACAATAAAGTGATGTAGGAAAGGAGTTAACGATTCTCAGTCACAGACACTTGATAGAGAAATTAGAACATCATTTGAAAGGTGTGATTTGAGTCACATGAATCTCTTGTTTGCTTTCAGTTGAGTCTTCAAACTAATCAAAATCACAGTAGGACAAGCAGCCAAAGTGACTCAGTGATGCCTGTCCTTTAATAAAACCGGTGCAGGCTGCCTTGGGTGGAAGGAGACAGACTTTAACTCTTAACAGCAATTTCTAACACCCCCTGTTTTTACACTAAGCATTACCAAATCCTGGAAATTTTTCAGAGAGCCTCTATGAGAGAAATATGGGACAATTTCATTCAAAATTTACAGATTATTTAAGTCACAAAAAAATGTATTCTTATAGCAAATGAGTCAAAATATTGCAAACCAATAGCAAATGTAAATGAGAAATAATTAATAAATTGCCTTAAGATTTAGAGGGCAGTTTGGCATTATCTATCAAAACTGTACATATTTTTATTGTGGCAAAACACATAACAATTTTTATCTTAATTTTAAAGTGTACATTTAAGTAGCATTGAATATATTTACATTACTATTTGTATATTTTATTTACATCACAACATAGTAATTCTCTATTTAGGAATTTGTCTTTTGAAAATATTCTCATGCAAAGGTATATGAGGAAGGATATTTATTACAACATTGTTTATAAAAATAAATGATAGAAAGAAGAAGTTTTTATCAACAGGGGACTGGCTGCCATGGAATGATTAAAAGGAATAAAGCAGATCTGTATGTACTGATACAGAAAGCCCCACAGTGAGTGCTATTAGGCAGGAAAAGCAGAACAGTGTCTCTAGCTTTCTGCTGTCTGAGAAAAAATAAAGGGGGTGGGTCAGAGTAAAATAGTTATATGCGCATATAGAATTTTATATGCATAGAATATTTCTATCATCACACACTAGAAACTCGTTCTCTCTAGAGAAAACTGGGAGACAAGAGGTTAGAAATGAAAGACGTGTTCATATTTCACCATATGCCCTTTTGTACTATTTGTACATGTACAGGAATGTTATTTAAATAAACAAAATTTTGATAAGGAACTGAATAGCACAAAAAGACCAGTACTCCAAACTTAATCTGTAAATTTAATGTGCTGCCCCCAAAAATATCAAATATTTTTTTAAATCATACAGACTAATTCTATGGAAGAACTAAATAGTCAAGAATAGTCAGAAAATGACTTAATAAGAATAATAATTTGGGGGGAGGAGGGGAGAGAAGACTAGCTAAACCGGATATTAAAACTACATTATCAAACTACATTAAATAAAACTGTGTGAAACTATAGCATGAATAGACAGAGTAATACTAGAAATTCCAGAAATAGACTCAAATTCATTTTAAATTAAATATATGAAAAAAATATAATTTCAGTCAGTTGGGGAAAGATAGATTATTTAATAAATAACAATGACACAACTGGAAACTGTGGGAAAAACACTTTGTTCCATACCTCAATCTTAAACCAAAATAAGCTCCAAATATATAAAAGATTTAAATATTTTCAAATAATGAAAACATGAGAGAATCATTTTTCTAATCTAGAGCAAAGTCCCTTCTAAGCATGTTACAAAACCCAGAGGTCATAAAATACTGATAGAGTAAACTAAAAACATTATTTAACTGTGAAAAAGATTCTTTAAAGAAGATGAAGGACAAAGTGGGAGAAAATATCTGTAGTTCATACAATAACCAAAGGACTAATTTCTTTAGTATATAAAGATTTCTTATGGGACAATTTTGAAAGACCAATAAACCAATAGAAAGGATGATTAAAATACATGGACATTCTCAAAAAAGGAAATTAGATGACTTTCAGATATTTTTTAAGATGCTCAACTGTACTTACAATTACAAAAATGCAAATTAATTTACAGAGCTACATTGACAGAGATACAGAAAAACAGACACTTTAATGTGCCAGTTGTGGCAGTGCAGATTGGTACAACTTTGTGGAGGGCACATTTCTCTGACTCAGTAGTTCCTATCCAGGAATTTATATGTGCAGATATGATACGCCTAAGCACATGCTGTTTATTGAACATTGTTTGTAATAGAAAGCGTGGTAAAACTTAAATATCCATTGATAGGAGGAATCACTTACCATATTTTTCGCTCCATAAGACATACTTTTTTTCCCCCAAAAGTGGGGGGAAGTGTCTGTACATCTTATGGAGCAAATATTGCATCACAGACCATGATGTGTATTACCTGACCTGTCAACGGTGGCGACAGCTGTTAGAAGAGAAAGCAGTGGGCTCACACAAAACCCGTGGGGATGCTTAAATGTCCCACTTTACTGCTTAATCTCGGGGCATCTGATCAGTTGCCATCTGCCTCTGCCCCTCACCTGAGACCTAGGAGAATGCAGAGAGCTGCCTGACACTTCCAGCTACAACCCCTGATTTGTCGAATCAGCTGAGGCTAATAAAGAGTATGAGGCACAGTGCCAATTGCCGATTGTCTTTGTCACTGGGTGGGGTCTGTGTCAGTAGAACCGCCTTCAATCACCAATCACTGTGTCTTAAGCTCTGCGAATCACAAGAAGCAGATGGGTGGAACTGAAGTAACATGTTCTCAGCTGGCTACTGGCTCCATTAGATGCTACAGCTGTCTCGTCTACCTCCATACTGTTTCCAGTGCACACCAGATTTCTGTGTGAGGACGCCAGCAGTAACTGGGTGAGCAGCCATAAATGCTGAAGTTTGTAGTATATGAAGGGAGTTATGGTGGGATCACTATTCTAGGAGTAACACAGGCACTGAGGGGATTAAGGGGTATCACTAGCCATAACAGGCACTGGAGGCAGTCCGCCAGAACCTGTAACTGGGATAGTGATACTCTCAGTGACTGTTACAACCAGTGATACCTCTTAACTCCCTCAATGCCTGTTATTAAAGGCCCCCATAAATTCTGACACTAGCGATGATGAGTTCTTGGGGTTCCCAGAAAACTAGAAGAGTACTTGAACCTTAAAATCTTTCCTTATTTGTTAATGACAGTGATGATGGTTCGTAATACCGCTGTTGACTGCTGTTCACTTTACCTGGTTGAAATATTATTCTGTTATATTTTATTAAATATTTTAGTACACCATTTAGTTCCGTTCTTCTTTTCATGTTTTCTTCCTCTAAACCTAGGTGCGTCTTATGGTCAGGTGAGTCTTATAGTGCAAAAAATATGGTAATTAAAACAGAAAGTGTGGCAGAGTATTTATAGAGTGTTCCGTTTGTGTTATGTCTTTGAAGATGTATGCGTACATCTCTTGAAGGATTTATTTATTTATTTGTCTTCTCTTGAAGGATTTATAAGAATATGAATGGTGGTTTTCTCTGAAGTGGGGACAGATTGTGAAATAGGAATAGAAGGTGAACCTTTTATTGTACTGCCTTCGATGCCTTTTGAATGTTGTTTCATTTCTTAAATGTATTGATTATGCTATTATGGTTGTCCCAACTTTTTCCCCTTCATCCCCCCTCCACCAGGTACCCCTTTTCCCTCCAGCAATCCCCGACCCTTAGTTCATGTCCATGGGTCTTGCATATAGGTTCTGTGGCTTCTATATTTTCTATACTATTCTTGATATACCCCGTCTATTTTATACCTACCAATTATGCTTCTTAATCCCTGTATTTTTTCCCCCATTCTCCCCCTTCCCTCTCCCTGATGATAACCCTCAAAATGATCTCTATACCTATGATTCTGTTCCTGTTCTGGTTGTTTGCTTAGTTTGTTTTTTTTTTTAGATTCAGTTGTTGATAGTTGTGAATTTCTTGCCATTTTAATGTACATAGTTTTTATCTTCTTTCTCTTAAATAAGTCCCTTTAACATTCCATGTAATAATGACTCGGTGACAATGAACTCCTTTAGCTTTACCTTGTCAGGAAAGGTCTTTATCTGCCTTTCCATTCTAAAGGATAGCTTTGCTGGATAGAGTAATCTGGGTTGTAGGTCCGTGCTTTTTATCACTTTGAATACTTCTTACCAGTCCCTTTTTACCTGCAAAGTTTCTTTTGAGAAATCACTGAGAGTCTTACAGGGATTCCTTTGTAGGTAACTCTCTGCTTTTCTCTTGCTGCTTTTAAGATTCTCTCTTTATCTTTCACCTTTGGCATTTTAATTATGATGTGTCTTGGTGTGTTCTTCTTTGGGTCTAGCTTGTTTGGGACTCTCTGTGCTTCCTGGGCTTGTATGTATATTTCTTTCATCAAATTAGGGAAGTTTTCTTTCATTGTTTTTTTCAAATACATTTTCAATTTCTTGCTCTTTCTCTTCTTCTCCTGGCATCCCTATGATTTGGATGTTGGTACATTTGGAGATGTCCCAAAGGACCCTTATACTATCCCCATTTTTTTAAATTCTTTTTTCCTCCTCTTGTTCCGATAGAATGTTTTTTCCTTTTTTGTGTTCCAAATCATTGATTTGATTCTCATCTTCATCCTCTCCTCTGTTGATGCCCTGTAGATTTTTCTTTATTTTTCTTAGTGTAAACTTCATTTATTCCTTTATGTTGTTGCTGTACTCAATGAGTTCTCTGAGCATCCTGATCACCAGTTTTTTGAACTCTGCATTTTATAGGTTAGTTACCTCCATTTCATTCTGTTCTTTTCTGGAGTTCTGTTCTGTTCTTTCATTTGGGCCATATTTCTTGGTCTCCTCAATGTGGCAGCCTCCCTGTGTTCGTTTCTGTGTATTAGGTAGAGCTTCTTTGACTCTCTGTCTTAGAAAAGGCACCTGTAAATTGTGTGGGGCAGAGCCTTAGGTAATCACCAGGGCAGGGCAACCTACTTCATCACTTTGTGACTCTGTGTGGGGGGAGGACTCAGAGAAGGGACAATACCTCTGCCTGGCTTCTAAAGGTTTGCCCCGCACTCTTCTCATTTCTAGTCATTTCACCCACTTCTTGTATACAACTGGTACCCTTCCATCTGTTGCCCTGATGGTGAATCCCAGAGTGAATGGTCTTGTGATTGTTCTATATCCCTGGGGGCCCTTTAAACAGACCCTCCAGAAAATCTAGCAGTTTGTTCCACCACCCCAACTCCCACTGGTATTTACAGCCAGAAACTATAGTCCTTTACCTTCCTAGTGCTGGAACCCTGGGCTGTGTGGTCTGGCTTGGGACTGGGATCACTCACCCCCAGGGTATCCCTCCTGATTTTTATCCACCACACATGAATGTGGGACTGCCTGTTCTGCCAGCACCGCTGCCTTTCCACACCACACCATGTCTCCACATCCTTGCACCCATCTCCATGACACTGCCCCTCCTACCTGTCTGGGTGAATGTGTCTTCTTTAAATCCTTGGTTGTTGGACTTCCATACAGCTCAATTCCCTATGGTTCTGGTTGCTATTTGTTTTGAGATATAGTTGTAATTCTCCCTGTGGTTGCTCGAGGAGGCAAAGTGTGTCTAGCTATGCCTCCATCTTGACTGGAAGTCCTATGGTTCCATGTTTTTGCAGTATCTATTTGAAAACTGATTATTCCTATGTTGAAATGAATATAAATAAACCAAACACCCAAGCTTGGGAATCTTTGAAAGATACCACATGAAGAGACACATTTTGTGTTCTTGGTGGGTTATTGTCATTCTGGTAACCAAAGAGCTTGTCTAGACTCTGCTCATGGAGTCAGGCCAATGTGGTGCCAGTATGCTCCCCCAAACCCCAATTAGGACCTGGTCTCAGGGATTAGGCTACTCAGAGTCAGAGATTTATAACCTATGTGGCCCAAAGAATTTACTCAGAGAAGAGTATGAATTATGGCCAAGGAGGAAAGCAAAGATAATTTGGTACCTGGGTTACGCCACAAACAGGAAGACCCAAGAAGCCCAGACAGCATGGGAAGGTCTGGGAGGTGCCCAAAGGCCCTGCTGGTATGTTGGCTGCCACTGGGCCTAAGGACGGCCTGATGTCTTTAAGGATCAGAAAGGACTGGCCAGAACTTTCTCCAGAAAAGCTCCAGCAGTGATCACAGCCACTCCCTCTTCACCTTTGAAACTACCAAACAGTATTTCGACATGCTTTAAGTGTTTACTACCCAGCAGAAGACAGAACCTTGTCTGTGGATTGTCCAACATTCATGGGATTCTGGTGTGAGCTGCTCTTCTGAGAGTGAGCTCCTAAGTTAGCATTGCCCAAAGTGCGGCCTGTGGGTGGTGCCTGTCCACGGGCCATCTGCAACCGGTGCACAATGCACTAAGCCCCAAAGTTAATTAAGAATAAGCACTCAGAAATGGCAATTTATGGCAATGTCCATGAATCTAATGATAAAAATATCAGAACCTGAGTTTTGTCTGCTTTTGCTTTTGCTTTTTTTACTATTACATTTTAATTATATTTTACCAAAATACAGTCTGCAACAGATTAGATATTTTTTTAAATGACAACAATGAACTAGTTTTTCACTACAGAGTTGGGAAACATTGTTTTGGAGGCAAGGAGTATTTCTTGGTCATGTCTTTACCTCCAGTACCTGCATCAGGGTCTGGGATACCATAGATATTAATGAATGTTTATCTGAGGTTACCACAATCCACTGTATTTTGTTTGTTTGTGTTTGTTTTTGTTTTAGATGAGAAAACTGAGGCTCAGAAAATTTATATGACTTGCCCAAATGCTAATGGCAGCAGAGATCTGCAGCCTGGATCCCTCACATCTATTCTGGTACTTGCTTTTCTCTCTGCTAATAGAGAAAAGGGATAGGCAGCCCTGAAAAATTGCTCCCTATATAGACTCATCCAGTTTACTGAAAAACTTATGTAGTTTTCACCAGACTGTTTCTGAGACAGTTTAGAGTTGGACCTTCTGATGAATATTTGCCATCTAGTGGTAAAATAAGTGTACGTACCTAGTATAGACATTCATTCATTCATTCATTCATTCATGTGTCAAATACCGTATTTGGGAAATCACTTGTCCCTAAGGGGCTCTTGATCTCTTGGGGAAAATTGACATAGAAATAGGTGATTATAACACAATGCAACTTGGACTAAGAAAGTCAAATACAGGGCTGACTACGAACACAGACAGAACTTTCTCCTGCCTCAGGACATTGAGGTTTCATGAGCATTATAATAAACTCAATATTTTGATGCTCAAAAAATATTAGCTCCTTTCTCATCTTGTTCTTTCTGGACCATGAGGACCAGGATAGCACTTTTTGTTGTCACCTTCCTTATGTGAAGATGGGCTCCCAAACTGAGCATGTTAGGATTACAGCCAGTACATGCCCTTTGGCTGAATTGGGTAGCTGGCCCAAAAGCTGTATCCCTCACCACTACTACATCTGGGCTTCAGATCAGTTTTGAGAATGAGTTGTTAATTTCCCACCTCTTGTCAGAGCATCTGTGGAATGTCCCTTCTATCCATGCAGTTCTTTATCTATCTCATCCTGGAATTCTCCCAACGGTAAAAATGGCATTCCCCAGGCAAACAAGTTCTTCCCGCCCATAGAAGACACCCTCCATGGAGCCAAGAACCATCCCCCCAGTAAGAGTGGGGCAGCCCCTGAGAATTTATGAGCAGGGAAGTACCCAGAGACCAGAGCACTTGTTCAGTCAGCAGATAATGATTGACATGTATTGAATGAGATCCAGTATGGGAGACACATGATGTCATCCCCCTGGGTCATAATGCACTCTTTACTCCCATGCAACAACTTAAAGTTCTTGTCTCAGAGAAGAAAAGAAATTAAATTGTCTTTGAAACTTCAGAGTATATAAAATTAGCTACAGAAATTATAAAGCCATAAGTCACACTTCCAATTGCTCTGTAATTGTGTAAACATAGCAGTTTTTCTTTAGGATAGAAATATATAAACAGAGGAAACAGGAGCCCTGCTTCATGGAGAGAGATTCTGCTGCCTTCTCAAGTTCTGCCCCCACGTTATAACTTGTCCCGTTGACACCATGTAGCCATAAAGCTTATAAGGCCTGGCTTTGAGGACTAAAGGAGATGGAGAAGCAATTTCAAGCCGATGAGCTGTGTGTCATGGTAGAGTTTTGTATAAGGTTTATGGGAGTACTAAGGAGAAAGAATCAGTTCTGTCTAATTCTGTCTTGAATGAAGAAGCCCACAAAATCATGAGCTGAATTTTAAAGGATGAAGAGAGTTTGTAGGTAGACAAAAGGGAAGGGCATGCCAGGCGGCATGGATGTGAGAAATACCTTCACGAAACTAAGGGTGGGAAAGCACTAGGAGATGGAGTAGGGTGGGACATACTCATTCACTCATTTTTCCCATGAACACTTGCTGTGCACCTATTATGGGCCATGGCCTGAGATAAGCCAGGAGACATAGGAAGGTGCATAAGACACAAACCTTACCTTGAAAGAGCTCAAGTACTCAGAGTTCATAAAGCCAGAAAACCCAGAAAAGCAGTACCCTGCCTTTGCTTCAGGAAAGGAAGGGAAAAGAAAGGCAAATGATTTTTTCCAAGTCTTGCTATCATTTTCATAGCTTCCACTATTGTCTGCCCTGTACCAGGCACTATGATAGATTCCTTACAGACTTACAGATTTCAATGAATCTTATCAACAATTTGGTAAAGGTGGTTATTACTGATTTCATTTACTCGATGAGAAAACCAAAGTCCAGACAACTTAGGTAACCAGCCCACGGTCACACAGCTAATAATTTCAGTAGCACTGGAACTTGAGTTCTTCCTTTTAGCTGGCCCTTTACTTCTCCTTGTGTTGCCTCTTCATCCCTAGAAGAGCTTTTCTTGCCCATCTGTATCTATCAGAATTCCACCCAGCCTCCCATATCCCACCTTGTCATGATGCCCTTCCTGGTCCTTCCAAATGCATGTTGTCTCTGTCTTCTTGGCTTTTCCAGAGTATCTTGTATCCCAGTTTGGCTCATTTTCTGTCCTGTATTATGGATGTCCACATCTGCTTCTGGAAGAGTCAGTCTGAGTTGGGCTGTGCCTTGGATCTATCCCTCCATTCCCCAGTGGGGCTTTGCACATGACTTATCATACATTGATAGGTGTCTGTTGAATTCAGTTGAACACATTAGCCCTCAGTTTGGTGACAGGACTGTCTTTGCATAGTCAGCCATTCCACCTCTGTGTCCATACCTACCACTGGTTCTCCAAACTACAATCTATTTCCCAGTGGGCTCCAGTTATAGTACTTCTTAATTTATCTTCTCATTGAAAGGCAAAACAACTGCTTCATTAATCAATGGGTAAAGAAAATCAAAAGTCTATTAACTGGCAAGCCAATATTATTCCAAAGGGCATTGATCCATCTACGTTATGAGCAGCCTGTTCATTGGTAGCTACTGTTCCTGAGATCAGCTCTCTAGGGCAGTATTGGGGGAACTGGAACCTCTTTTGAAATAGCCTTTAAACGAATAGAAACACATCAGATTCTTATTCAGATTATTTTAGAAAGATATGGGGAATAAGGGTAGACTATTTGCTTGTCAGTAATAAGTATGTCATAAGATTTATAGATGCATGCATTTAACCAATAAGCACTGGCAGATATGTATGTGTTATCTAAAGCAAAATTAATTTATTCTTTAAAATTTAATGAACTCCCTGTAGAATGTATTCAAGAATCAATGCAAATACGGAAGGTGTGCTCATCTAGCTGATGATCTGGGATCATGACTGCAAACATGGTTGGGTCTTTCAAAATTAGGTTTTTCTCTATACCAATATCCAAAGGTTTTTCTTTCTGAAATGGATTTGATGGTCATTTAAAACTCACCCCTACATTAAGATAAGTGATCCCCAAATTTGAGCAAATATATATATATATCAAGTACATGTAATATCCAAGCCTACCACAAAGAAGTGGGTCAGAGGTTAACTCCAAAGCCCTCCAAATTAAGGCCTAAGACAACAGCAGTGTTTGTTGCAGGGGAGGTATGTGGCCTGGGTTAGGGCTTTATTTAGTTACTTCAACCTCCATGAGCTTATTAGTTTTACATTCTTCTACTACATACATTCTTTTACAACATGCATCCTAACTTACTGAAGTCTGATAAATTAACATCTAAGAGACTTTTACTACATCCAGGACAGTGCAGGGATCTTAGAACACTTTAATTTTCCTCACCCCACTGACACCTTAAGTATTATTGTTGCCAAATAATTAACTTTTACAAATATTAGCCTACAAGGCATTATTAGTATTGTTTTGTACAGTCAATATTCCTTTACCATTATCCATATACTTACCCTTTCTGTTGCTCTTCCTTTCTTTCTGCACTTCCACTTCCCTTCAGGGGTCATTTCCTTCTACCTGAAGGACTCCTTTAGCACTGCTCCTGGTGAAAATTTGCAGGCCAAAATTCTCAGTCTTTTTCTGAAAACTGTCTTTATTTTGCCTTCAGTTCTGAAGGACTTAAAAAAATAAACTGGCAGTGATTTTCTCTCAGTATTTGAAACACATCATCATTACTCTGCCTCTGGCTTTCATCACTTCCATAGTGTCACATGCCAGTCACACTGCTGCTCTTTTGAAGATAGCATGTCTTTTTCTAGAGCTGCTTCATCTTTGGTTTTCAGCTGTTTTACTACATGCTTAGATGTGGTTGGTTTTTTTGTCTTTTTTTTATTCTTTGGAGGGGATTGTAGCACTTCTTGAACTCATGGCTTAATACCTTTTGTCATTTTGGAAAATTCTGGCCACTATTTCTTCAAAGATTAGTTCTGCGTCAATTTTCTCTCCTCTTCTATGACTCCATTTGCACATATGTTAAATTCTGCTATCATTTCTCCTGTTTCTTATGCTTCTTTTTTCTATATTCTCTGTCATTTTTCCCTCCGTACTTTAGTCTGGATATTCCCTAATTCTGTCTTCTGCTGGGGTTTAAACCTGTTAGTTCTTAATTCCAGTTCTCATATTTATTAGTTCTAGAATTTCCATTTGGTTCTTTTCTACAAATTCTGGTTTGTTGCTAAAATTCTCCATTTTGATTATATTTCCTTGAACATATTAATCAGTTTTGTTTAAATCCAGGTTTGATAACTATAATACCTGGACCATCTGTAAGTTTGCTTCTAGTATCTTTTTTCCTTGATCCAGTTTCCTGGTATGTCTCATAATTTTTTTATTGAATGCCAGACATTACATATGAAAAATTATGAAGGCTCTGGCTGACATTATCTTCATTCACAGAACATCTACTTCTAGTGGACAGTTAGAGTAAGGAAGATCACTTTAATTAAATCTTGGGTTGGGCTATTTTGAAGCTGAATGTCATTCTTTGTGGGAGCTGTTTGATTTATGGTTCACCCTTATTCCAAAGGTGTAGTTATTCCAGGGTTCTAACTGGAAGGCTGGGGAGCTTACCAGGGCCTTTCCTCCTTATGGTTTCTGCCTTCTGATTTTAACCTTCTCAAACTATGAGGCTGCTGAAAGCTCTGTTTGGACTCTTAGTCACTCATTTCTACTCAGGTTTGTGAACTCTCTATCCTGTAACTCTTAAAAATCAGCAACTACCTCAGAAGGAAAAGCAATGCCAAGTGTTGGACTTGCTTCTTGTCCTTCCTTTCTTTTCAGGATCTTGGCTCCAGTCATTTTTTTCTCCCCAGGCCTATGAAACCACCAAAAGCTATGCTCAGCTTCTAGCCTTCTATGGCTAACAGAAAAGCCAATGCCTAGAGTGGGAAAGCAACTCAGAATATCAGACTCACGTCTATACATTTCCCTTCTCTCCAGAATCTTCGCCTTACAGCCCTGGCTGCATTGAGAGCTCCCCAATGCTTTGAACCAAGTTGTTTTGTTTTCTTTTATCTATCTTTTTTTAGTTGTTCTTGGTAGGTTGTTGGTCTGATACAGCTAGTTTATCATTTTGGGGGGTGAAACTAGAATCTCTTCTTTAAATATTTGGGTTTTGTCTCTCCAACATTCAACTGTGTCTCTGACATCATTCTTATCTTTTGTCTTAAATCCAATCCCATTTACTGGTATCAGTACTAATCATGTGAAGAACTCTGTCTTTCTAACTGCAATTGTTCAAAGCTGCCCCATTAAGTACGTTGTCCTTATATTTGCTGTTTGTTTCCATTTCTAATTTATATTGGAAAATACATAACTGCACCAGGTGTGACGTTCTTCAATGTGAGTGTGCCTTGGCAAAACTCTGTGAAGGGGAAGGGGCTTATCATTTGGTACTTTCATTGGCAGGCTTACCTCTGCATTGAAGTCTCTCTCCTGCTAATCAAAGCATTCTTTTTCTGTATCTAGCTTCTCACTCACATAACCCCACTGCAGAGGGACCACCTGCCCCTGAGTCTGAACTCAACCTGTCTTGGAACTTGGCTGTCTGACTTATTGATACCAGTGCTTGTAAGTGACAGATTTGCTAAGTAGGTTATGAGAAGTGCTAATAAAATTGGGTTTTGGTTTTTTCAAACATTCAAACCTTTCAAATTTTTTAAACCTCTCTGGAGTTTTAAAATTATTAAAATTAATTAGTTAAAAATAAATAATTAACAGTGGTCAACTAGTAGGACTCTGATTCTAAGATATTGTTAAACTGCACCACTTTTTTAGTGTTTGAGGTATTAGTTGTGAATCAGAAATTATTAAGAAATTTCTTGATGCCTTTGAAAAGGAATTAAAATAATAAAGAATTTGTGAATATATAAAATGAACTATATTGGTTATATATTGAGCATGAACCAATGCAGACAGAAATGTCTAATGTGGTAAATGAGCTCCAATTCAACTCAACTGGGAGCAGTAGTGAGCACTGTAATCTAAAGTGGAATGTGCTAAAGCAGGGACTTATGAAAAGTAATACATGAATATGTCAAATATAAAACACTCCAAAGACTCATCATCCCTGATTTCCAGTTTAGGTTTCTTGAAAGTGGATCTAGTACTTAAAGATAGTAGCAAAGGAGTCTGAGTGTAGAAACATTAACTTTTTTATAACTTTGTCCAATCTTGACAGTTATCTGTTCTCACCTATTTACAATATGTTTAGCAACTTATCTTTATTGAGTCTTTTTAAAGCAGCCACCTTCTTTTTCTCACTCATTGCTCATTAATTTTAAAAAATTAAATTATGTAAACACAGTATAAGAATAGCTAACAGAAGGAAATTGGGAACATATACAACTAACTCTTAATAAAATTACAACTGTACTATAAGACCATTAATGTGCTGCTATAGTGAAGAACGGCCCACAATGGAGCATTCAGCATGGGGTGGGCTCTGGCAGCATTTACTAGAGAGGGATGACAGGCATTGGTTAGTCCTCCAGGGAGGTTAAGTGGCAGACAGCCAAGAAAGCTTCTACAGTAGTACTAATGAGCACAGTACATTTTTCTCACTTTGAAGTTGAATGTTGTCTATTTGAAATCACCTTCCTTGCCACCATTCCTCTTATCCTTCATATTCATCCACTGGCATGATTTCAGAATGATCAAAAACAGCTCCTTCCCTTATTGCCTAAGTTTACTAATAATAACAGTGAACTTTTAGTGTGTTACTAAGTGCCAGACTCTGCTAAACACTTTACATGAATCATCTCATTGAATCTTTAGAGCTCTATTAAGTAGTACTATTCTTACCTTTGTTTTATACTTGAAATCGAGACTCACAGGAGTGAAATGATTTGCCCAAAGACTTGCAGAATTCAAGCCAAGGTCACCAAAATCCAGAATTCACATTTTTACCAACACACTTAACTGCATTCCTTGTCATGGAACTTGGAAGTTGGTGGTGAGTCCTTACTGCTTCCAGTCTGGGGTTAACTCCCCACATTGCATTTTCCTTTTTTGGCTCTGGTCAGCATCTATAGACTCAGCCCACTTTTCTTTTCTTTAGGAGTTGATGTCTTTTCTCTCTGTAGTCCCCCAAATTCTCCCTGACCTCCCAAACCTGGCTAAGTGCAGGGTTCCAGCATCCTAAGTTCCTAAGTTATATGAAGTTAAACCTATTCTTAACTGGTAAAAAATTTCAAAAGTATTTCATAGACTGAAAGACTTGTTTCTTAAACCCTGACTGCTGTGGCTCAATGGATTGAGCATTGGTCTGCAAACCAAGTGTCACTGGTTCGATTCCCAGTCAGGGCACATGCCTGGATTGCACGCCAGGTCCCCAGTTGAGAGTGCATGAGAGGCAACCACACATTGATGTTTCTTTCCCTCCCTTTCTCCTTTCCCCTCTCTCTAAAAACAAATAAATAAAATCTTTTTTTAAAAAAAAAGACTTGTTTCTTGTTCCTTTTCAAGGTCATTGTCAGGTGAAGTATATTTACACCAAGGATTCTCTGGCTTTCTTTTTCTTTACTATACTGCCTTAAAACACACATACTTTGGTCTAAATTGACTGAGGAAGAGTCATTTATTCTAATAGGTTACATGCTACGCATAATTCTTCAATTAAATATGGGTTTAGAACTCAGAAAGAACTCAGAATCCTACACAAACTTGGTCTCATCTTACAACCAATCCCTACCTCCACCCCACTGGTGGGAAGAGAAATGAAATCAGCCTGCTTTGTTATTATTATTAATTATTATTAATTGAATTGAATGGTTACATACCCTTCAAGGAAATGTGAGTAGGTATTTCCAAGACTATACCATCAGTAATAAATACAATAAATGTCTAAATAAATCAAAGCTGGACTTGGTATATGGTTCCAATTAAAAAGCACTGAAGTGTCAGTCCACTTGATGCCCCCAGCCCTGTTTCAGGCTGTCTGTTAGTTACACATCCCTCTTTTATCCAGCACCTCTGCCAGTGTGGCCAGTGTCTGGTTCCTGTTGCCCCACCACATAATAGATTTGAATTGTAGCTGCTGCAGCAGACACCTTGAAATACATTTCATATAGAGACCCTTGTAGCCTGCTTGACTGGCCCAATGATGATTAATTTAAGTGACTTCAGTCACTGAGGAGGAGGGGAGCCACTTTCATTTTAATTACATCTATAAGAATGCAATACTCTGACCCCCGTTTATTGTCCTGAAACAAAAGTCTTCCTGAAAGGAAAATAAAATCCAGAGTGTGGTGGTCTCTACTTGGACAGATCTCCTTTTCCCTATTTGTTGCACCACAACTCAGCTCCATATTGGGAAATACTGGCAAGCCATTGGGATTTGCAAGAAGATTAGAACCCATGAAGAAAACACTATTCAGCTTATTTTTGTTTATTTTACTTGGGCAATTAAAATGCATTGAGCAGTTCAAGATAGGAGACAGCATCTCGCCATCATTGCAGATGTTCTGCATAAAAAGGTCCAGAGTAATTAACTCTGATATGCAGATATATTTATTTATTGTCCCACAGAGACAGAGACAGAGACATTCTTGGGGGTTTCCAGAACACTTCTTACTCATTTGTGCCCTTGGATGCTGGCACATGCCATTCTGTTCCCCCTCCTTTTCCATATGGATAAACAGCATCTTTCAGCAAAGCCCAGCTCAATTGCTGCTGCCTCTGCCCTGCTCTGCTCTGCAGTAGGGGTAGTGTAAGGGGTTGACATTGAAAGAGCAAAAGACCTTGGGTGAGACATATCTGACTGGGAATGCCAGTACTGTGTCGACCTTGGGTAAGTTACTTTGGCTGTCCTCACCTGTACACTGGAGGAGAATTAACATTCTCCTAGGCCATAGTTGTTATGCACATTAAATGAGATACTTTATATAAAGCACTCAGGATGATGTTTGCTTATATAGAAGGAGCATCATAGGTATAATTTACTTTCTTTTTAGCACTTCCAACAGTAGCACTTTTTTTAGTCTTATTTATGATGCTAATTAACAAGTCAGAAAACAAGGATTCAGATTATTCTTTATTCTTTTCTCCTCCCCCTACCCTAGTAAAAAACATGATCAAGTTTAATTGTCTCTACTTCCTGTTTTAGATATAGCCACTCCTCTTGGTCCTCACTGCTAAGTGCCTTGATTAATACATTGTTTTTTATGTCATCCCTCACCTGAATCAATGCAATAATCTCCTTACAGATTTGCCTGCCTCCCATCCTACCCACTCCATTGCATCACCCTGAGGCTTCCACAGTGACCTTTCCTGTCCATCCTCTGCAAGGTAATCAACCATCCCAGTTTACCCAGGACTGAAGGGGTTCCCCAGACTTGGGACTTGGAGTTTTAAAATCAGGACTGTCCTGGGCAAACCAGGATGAGTTGCTTACCCTGCTTACCCTGCTTAAAATCTCTCAGTGATTCCACAAAGATTCCAAGATATATTTATATTTTCAGCAGAATCCAACCCTGCCTCCCCCTCTACCTTTATCTTCACCACACCTTTCCTACTCCATATGCAAACACACACACCCTTTGCTTCAGCAACACTGGGCTCCTATAGCTTCTTCCACAGATGTTTCGTGCCCTTTCCCAGCCCCCTTTCTCTCCTTACCCCAGCAGTCCTTTCTACCTGCAATGTCCGTGTCCCTACTCATTTCATCTGGTGTCTCCTTCAGATCCTAACTCATCACCCCCATTGCACCTGCTTCATACATAGGCTCCTGCTCTGCGTTCCCACAGCACCCTGGTTTGGCTTCAATCTGACATTTGTAGTCTGTGTGCCCTAATAGACTGAGAGGTCCTGAGGATGGGAACCCCGTCTTCTCTTTGTAACTCCAGGCGCTGATACACTGTAAGTGCTCGCTGTTGAATGAACAAATGAGATGTACACACTGGCCTCCCCACCCCTGTGACTGTGTGAACTCTTCAAAGGCAAAGGACAAGTCTTGATTTTCTTTGATTTCTTGATTGTCTCCTCCAGCACCTGACATGCAGCAGGGTTCAGTTAATATTTTGAATCAATGAATAAATAAATAAATAAATAAATATTTCTTTAGTTATGAGCCAGACAATGAGCTCTCATGGTGAAATAAACTTCCCTTCAGTTTGTCCTCCCCACTAGCCATATGCCCTGGACAAGGTACCAGATGTCAGACTAAACACGGCCTCATGCTGTCTCCCAGGTAGCTCACAGCTGGAAATCACTGGAGTCATGACCTCTCCTGTAGATACAAACTCCAGAAGAAAAAGGTTTCTTTCCAAAGGCAGATTTCATATCTGAGAAAATTTTCAACTAGACTCCCTACACAATTGAGTATAAAGGCCACTAGCACATAGGGAAGAAAGCTACACCAGATGGATTTCCCACTACAAAGAGATGAAATATGTGTCATTTCCACTTCTGTAGTGGTTTAGTCTTTTGGGAACTCAGCGTTAAACAGCTGGGAGGCCTTTCTGACAATGCAGATTCCACTGCCTCATGGCAGGAAGTTGAGCAGCAGGCCAGTTCCATCCATTTCCTCCAACCACCTGTCCAGCCAGTGAGCGATAACTATCTCCCCTGTAAAAGTTTAATGGCAAGTTGAGTAGAGAGCCTAGCAAGGAATAAGACCTCAAGGTGTTTGGCAGCATGAAGAAAATGAGAGCAGATTGGAACACGAGTGACTGTTCTTGGAGTAAATGCGGACTGCAAAAGGTCCAAGGGCCTTGAGGTCTCATGGACGTGGAATCAAAACCTGCTGCATGACCTCTGTTTTCTAATTTCTGCAATGAGAAGAATAACAAACCCTACCTGGCACAGGGCATATTCACTACATGTTACCTCTCTTCCCTGCTCTTGACTCTCATTATATTTGCTGAAATGACACTTGAGGTCTGGCAAAGGATTTTTTTTCCCCTCATTTGTAGATTTATTTATAATGATAACTCTCATAAAGATTGTTTTCAATGAAATTGGATTTAGATGTATGCAGTTTTTAACTTACTTTTGAATAGTAGGACAATAGTCTGTTGAATAGGAAAAAAAATAGAACAGTCAAGGGGTGTCCAGGAAATGCAGTGATTCTATCCATGTGCCAGCCATGAAAGCTAAAAAATGGTGACTTGTAATTTGCTGTGAGTCTCTGGAAAGGTTTAGAAACACCTGTGCTCTGCTTTAACTTTCATACTTCTGCTCCTAAGTCTTCCAAATGTAGAGGAATCTCTAACAGCCTTAAACTCTCTTATATACCTGTTGGTATCTGTCCCTTAGACTCTTTATTTCCACAGAGGATTGTTTCTGACAGTTATTCATTCACCTTCCAAGATCACTAATCGTTTCAAATTGCAGTTGAATAGGCACTCATGATGGAAGCTTACTCACTGTCAAGCCAAAATCTTCCCACAAGGAGCTGTAGAAGACAGTCCACCAAGACTCAATGGGCAAGAGTTTCAGAATCAAAGGCTAAATTCTAATCCTGGCCTCTTCATCTTTACACAAGACCAACACTTTTGTCTGTCAGCCATTAGTTAAAATCTCCAAACACCCGTCACTTAGTCCAAGTTTTCATCCAGTGCTAGAAACCACTCCATCACAGTCCTAGCAGGTAACCACCCTACCTCTGCTTGAGTATCTTCAGTAACAGGCTCCTCATCTCTCTCAACTACACATGCAATTGTGCAGCTTGTGCACTGCACAAAAGCATCAGCTGAAAGCCAGTTTCTTTTCTGCTTGTCAAGCTGGGTGTCCCTAAAGGGATGCCTTTTTCTAATTTGATTATCCATAGTTTTCCTAGTTTCTTTTTCTAGTTTTCCCAAATGCATCCTATGGACTAGCAGTGACCTTATCAGGTCAGCGTACTCCAGCGCTCCTAGAAGGGATACTGCTTCCTGAAAAGTGGAAGGGACTTCAGTCTCCATCACGAAGGTGTCATTGGACATACCAAGTAAGCAGCCAACTTTGTATCTTTTGGCTCCTGTTGGTAAGGACCAAGCCCCTAAATGAGTCCAGATGTGGAGAGACCTGCGATTAGTTGGCATCCAAGTGAATGTTTCTGCAAGGAAAGAATATAACAAAATAAACAAGGACCTGTGGCAGCAAGTTCTGCTTGATCATTTCTCAAATTGTAAAATCTTATCCATGACTGTGAAATGGCTTTATGGTTAGGAAAATGTACTAATAATTTTATTAGGCAGCAATTAAACTTAAATTCCTTTTAACTGTATTTGATGTCATCCTTTTTCTGAGCCCATTAGAGTAACATTAAGGTGTTTGTGCAGATAGCTAAGTCATTTCAAATTACTTTCCTGTCTAACGTGGGAGCCTTTAATAGCACACTTTTAGGTTGAATTCAATTTCAGAGACACCAGGCATGCTAATTAGATCGTTTCAGTGTTCCTTGCAGAAAAAGCCAAAGAAGAGCTATTTTCTCCCTCTTCTGCTTAGTAATGTTGGTGGAACACAACTTTCCAAGCAATTAGAGGTAGGGGCCCTTTACTGCACAAAATCTCACTTGAACCATTAAGTACAGTACTGCTAGCAGACACAACATCTGGTTAATATGAACCATTGTTAAGCTATTTTTAAGACCTAATTAGAACCAGTAAGTTTTCTCTATTATTCTTAGTATCATGGCTAGTATTTGTTCTGGATCAGCCCTCTAACATTAGAGTTGAAAAAAAAGGCAGGGGAAAGGAATGAACATTTATTAGGTACTCGCTATCTCTTAAGTTCTGAAGAAGAGAGGCTGACAGTTTACATACCAACTCCACAACTTACCAACTGTGTGACTTTGGGGCTTTGCTTATCCTCTCTGAGCCAAAGTTTCTCCATCTGTAAGTGGAGATAATAAGCCACAGCTCACAGGGCTCTTCACACAGTAAGCATCTTATCCAGAACTTGGGAGATGGTAAGTGCCTAATAAGTGTTCATTTATGATCTATAAAACAGGGATGAGGCGTTGGAGTGGCAGCGGCGCCCTCCAGCGAGCGTAAAGCGCGCTGTGAATGGCGAGGCCCGACTGACAAAAGGGAGAGGGGAGGAGGATGGGCGGGGACAATAAACACTCGAGTCCCTAAAAAAAAAAAACAGATGATAATAATACTCACCCCTCTCACAGTTCATTGTGTGGATCAAATGCAGCAATAAATGTAAATAAATGGTCCTTACAGAAGATGAAGTATTATACAAATATGACAGGTATATCCCTCAGTTTTACCCATAAGGTATTGGGTGGAACCTGCCTTCTTTCTGTGGAGCCGAAACCACATATTCGATGCTACAAGTAGGAAGTCGGAAAGAGCACCAGTTAAACCACGTACTTGGGACCTCAGTAAATTAGACCAACGGAAAGAGAAGACAACAGCATGAGGAGGAGTTATTCATGGTTCCAAAGGTGATTGGATAGATTTGCCACTCTTAAGGTGCTTCGGTTTCCCCATCTGTAAATAGGTGGAGTGTGCAGGTTGATCTGTGGATTTGATGAGATGGTGTTATGTAGAGCAAACAGCACATTGCCCAGATCTGAAACACTCAGCAAAATAATAATTTCATTTCACAATCATCTCAACCAGCCTTAGTCCCTGGAAAACCTCCACCTATGCCATCCCTGCTTATGTATAGATTGGCTCTTTCATGGCTCTTTCCTCATTGATCTATTAACATAAATTCTTTCTCAAAGTAGTCATTGTACTTGACATCGATCTACTAACTTACAGCTATTACAATCATGATTGCAATTACCGTTTGTCCAGGCTTCTTACAATGCCATCATCACTTTCTCTCAGTTACCATGATAAATGGTACTAATAACTCCTACCTCAGATTCTTTGTGGAATGAGGAAAGAGATTAATTTATTAATTGATGGATTAATGACTCATAACTCTTACAATCATCATTAATTACTGTTACCTTTGAAGCATCAAATGGTTGAGGGGGTTGAGAGCTAGGCTGAAAGAATATTTCTTCCTGTCTTGGAAAAGATGAGAGATGTCACCAGCCAGGTAGAGAAAGTGAACATCACCTTGAAAGTACAAGTGTGTTAAGGCTGTCATGGCACAAACCACAGCTGCACTGACCCATCCCTTTGTGCTCCCTGGCTTTTCCCATAACCACTGTGATTCTCTCAACATTACACACCCAGCCCTGGGCTGCTGGCACTTCTCTTACCCCAAGACCATTCTCCACCCAGGAGTTCCTGACAGCCATTCAGGCAAGACAAGAACACAATAGACTGTCAGTCTACCATTTTCTGGGGACCCTGTAAGCTCTGGTCAATGCTTCACGTAGCTGCAATCTCATCACCTCAGCTTTGAGAGGACAGTCATCCCCCAGCACTCAGAGTCCATGGAAGGCAAGAGCTCCTGATGCTCAAGTCAACATGACACCAGAGAGAGCCCAAACCCTGCATCAGCCCACTCTGCTCCATCCCAATTCACACCTAGCTCTCATATGTGAGGAAGGTCACCCTTGAAGAATCACACAAACCTCTCTTGTAATTGCATTTCTGCTTAGACAGCAGAGTAATGCCAATGCAAAGCACATTGGCTTTTGGTGAGTTATTCCAGTCAAACAAATACAGTATCACACATTCTCCTCATCACAGGGTCTATCACCAGCAGGGCCAATCATATTCTCTTAAATACTAGTCATTGGTCCTTGCTCTACAATTTTGCCCATGGAATATACCCCATCCTTTACCATGAAGATCTGTATGAACTGTTTTCCTTCCCTTTACTCTGAGCCCTATAGTTGTTCAAATCCTGTGCCTCCCCCCATTTCTCCTGCAGAGCCTGTCTCAGCCAGGCTTGGCTGATCTCATAACTCATCTTTGGACTCTTGTAACTATGTTCCTGAAAAGAAATGATGGGAACATACCACAGGCTGGGTTCTGAATTCAGCTCTGGGTTTGAATCTAGCAATCCACTACTTTTAATTTAGCTCTTCATAGCACTTAGAGCTTTGGTTTTTGTGAATTCTATTTATTCTTCCTTGAGTGGTATTCTCCCTGGAGATGGTGTCATGGCAGCCGGGCTGGTAGGAACTGCCTTCCTAGAACAATGTCTGTTGGAGTCTACGTGTGTTTCAGTGGTGAGCCCTATAAACAGAAGCAATGCTCAGTACAGATTCATCTGTAAGGAGATGTGTTTTCCAGCCTGCCCTTCACAGACATCAGGATGCTGACCAATCAGTGAGGGGTTTGACGCTCCTTATCAACACCTGGCGTGATTCCTCACAACAGAGAGAGTAACATCAGCAAGACTGTCAGTGAGACCTGAACCTACATGGCAAAATGAATTATATACAGTTTGCCAAAGAGATTAAAATATACACACAGCCACCAGAAATAGCATACAGACATCACTACAGAGTAAAGTTGGATTAAATATCGATTCCTCCAAAACACAACATTGGGCAAGCCCTTGGCCTGGGTCTCCTGAGTAGATCTGTCCTCTACCTTCCTGATCCACTTCTGTCTTTGTGGTGGTTCTGTGATTTCTCCTGAACTACTTCTTGATCAAGGCTGATCAACACACTTTCTGATCAAACTGGCCATGTCTATATATCAGAGCTGATGTTGATGTTACAAAGAGTTCTTATTTTTTATCTCAGTCCAACTGATCTGAAATGACTAGGGGGCCTTTCCATGCCAGATTTTGCATTTACTAAGGTTATTAAGCTAAGGAGTAAATCCTAATAATAATATGCACCTCCCTGGGTTGTATGAGGAACAAATGAAATAAGACATGCAAAATGAGCTTGAAAAGCACATAAGCCTGGTTGTTATTATTTCTTTTAGAAAGGAGCTGTTCCCTATTAATGATTCCTGGCTTGCCCTTTGGACTCCTCTTCAGAAAGACAAGCCAGATACATGTGACAAGTTAAACAGGCATAGAAGATATTTTTATCTGTTTAAGCCAACAACAATAAATGCATCACAAGACAGTGTGTGATTAATTACCAAGTGAATTGTGAAAAGAATAATTGCCAGAAGAATATGAACAAGGGGGGCTCACTGTAGCTGGTGGGGGAGGGAGAGAATGAGGCTCCAGAGAGGTTATATAGAATAATAGAAATTTGTTCTGGGTCTTGCAGAACCAATGGGAATTTTGGTTGGTGAGGAAAGCCATTGCAAGGAAGGTTATATAGAGATGGGTGGCCAGATAGGCAACGGGGTGTCCAAGGGAAAGGGAGAGTCAGAGGACAGTGTGCAGAGTGGAGCATGGATGTGGTGTGAAATTGTTAATGATGTTTGCTCTGATTCTCTACCTTTCAACAACTTAAACACACCTGTGCCATATGCGCTTACCAAATGAAAAATAAGCTCCCAGCCTGGCCATGTCTTTTGCCTAACGCCGTCTTCCTTGATCCCTGCCCATCCTTTGTCATCCTAGCTCAACCAGATTCCTAACTTGCCTACATTTCCATTTACACCCTTGCTCAGGCCCTGAGAACTTGATTCCAATGTTTGACCTCAGAAGTTTACTACTCAATTCCAGTTCAAACCTATAGAATTGAAGCAAACACTTACCTGGCCTTTTGTGTGCTAAATGCTTTAAATATCCTATCTCCTTTAATTCTCAAAATAACCCTGTGAGATGGTACTGCTTTTATCCCCATTTTGCTGATGAGGATATTGATGCTTGAGATGTTAAGGTCCAACATCACATCACCTACAAACAGTAGAGTCAGGATTTGAACCCCAAGCTGTCTGACCCCATAGAATGATTCCCCACCACTAGGCGGACAGTTCAGTCTCTCAATTGTTTAAATCCAATCTTGGATAAGATGGCTTGCTCCAGTAAACCCTTGGAAACCTGTCTCATGCTGCCATCATACTGCAAACCCCTGGGTACCAAGGACATGATACAGATAGGAATTATTGGTGGGGCAATTGTTTAAAGTTCTAGAAGACTTTCAACACCCACATTTATATTTTATCCTTTTTGAAACAAGAGCCAATGAAAATTTCATGAGGATTATAATCATGAGGAATAATATGGTCAAAACCCATGTTTTCATAAGATGAACCAGGGGACACAGTTCAGCACTGTTCTGCCTGTTCCACCCTGTACTGTGGAGAGGTTGCAGGAAAAGTCAACAATTTGCAGCCTGTTTTGTGGTTCAAGCCAAGATTATAGGACTTGAATTAAGGTTGTGGATATGGAAATAGACAGAATATGATAAAGAATCAACTCATTTCACTGTGAAATAGAATATATGTGTATTTCTTCTTAAATAAACTTCTTCACAAATAGTGCCATGTTATCTGTAAATAATTAACTTACAGCTTCATAGCTCCTTGGGGTTCAGATGCGTCACAGGTATATCATTGTTCCTTGGATTGTGTTCTTGAAAATGCTGGAGGCAACATGACCTGGTGGGGGGAGTCGTACCCAGAAGTCAGATAGGCATGGTTCAAGTAGTGTCTTGGCCACTCAAATAACCACGTGACCTTGGGAGAGTATTTAATCTGTCAGATGGGGATGATAATAATGTCTGTCTCACAGGGTTGTTATGAGGATGAAATAAGACAGTGAATGGAAAGGCTAAGATTAACACAAAATAAATGTCAGATTTTGTACTATCATTTCTTAGCCAAACATCTCATTAAAAACCCTGCATAATCACCCATAAAATCCTGTTTGAAATAAAAGTGATTGGGTTCAACCAACCCTTTGGAAAGCAATTTGGCTTTCCAAATGCTTTCCATTGTGTATTAAGACACATAAAACCGTTCATTTCATATCCTTTGACCCAGTTGTTCCACTTCTCAGAATCTATTCTTAGGAAATTGTCCTTGATACAGGAAGAGCATAATGCACAAATAGGTTCACCGCACAGATGGCTAAGAGTGAAAAATTAGAAGCAAACTGAACATCCAGGAGCAGATGATTGAGGAGGTCTTATGCAGTCTGCTGATGCTCTAAAAATGCTCTAAGTCAGTATTAGAAACAGTTCAGAAGAAAGTCTTAAAATGGGTAGTCAGTCGAGGATCAAATATATTATTTTCTTCAATTCATTAACTAACCCCCGTCCTCCCCAGGGGTTCCCTGTATGGCCCACAGAACAGCAATTTGATCCCCTTTTCTCCCATTGTCTGCCATCTGGGTATAGTCCATGGGGCTTTCCTGCCAGAGCCCACTGCTCACCCCTCTGAGGCAAACCTCAGCTCTTCCCCCTCCCCACACCCCTCCCCCTCCCCACCCCACCCCACCCCCCACAGACACAGAGGTTCTCTCCAAGACAGCGAGCTCTCTTTATGTTTCCAAGGCTGCTTTGCCAATGCATCTTCCTCGCCTTGCCCCCTCCTCACATCCCTGCTGTCTTCCCACTTCCAACTTATTTTCCATTATTTTCAACACCATTTGTTATGTTCTTCCAAGCAAGAGAAAGCATTTTCTCAAGTGTCCAAAATTTGTTCATCCAATTACTAAATGTAAAATGGAGAAAAGATGGACTTGGGTGTCAAATGTTACTTAGAAGCACATTTACACTTAGACTCTGAGTCTTGGAGCCATGGATGCTTTGCAAAATACTTCAAGAGAAGACCGAAATTTTATTAAACCCTATCATTTCAAAGCTTGCATCCATGAACTTAAAAACACAGACATTTAGCTGGTTAAAAAAAAAAAAAAAATCCAGTAAAATCACTTGGCCTGCCTTTATCTTGTAAGCTGGAACTTCTTTTGATAACACCTAAGAGGAAGAGCATTTGCTTCCTCTTAAGTTTGTATAATTATGTGCATTTTGCAAGTTTGTGGCTTTGGCAGATACTGGATAGTATTTGGCTTCAGTGCTTTCAACTTTAAGGACAATTTCACAACTGGGCTTCTCCGGAAAACTCGAACATCTGGACTCTGAGTGGCCTGGGCTCACCATGTCGTGAGACCCCCTGTGAACCTCCTCAGCAGGGCACAGAACAAACTGTACAGAGCCCTGTCCTTCCCTCACTCCCAGGAGCCTCAGTGCAGGCCTCCCGCAATTGCTGCATAAGTTATGGGCATTTCTAAAAAGCTTATAGGGTAATAATCATTATTAATGATGTTTGCTGGCTGAACAATAATCAATATTTCAACTCAATATTCACTCAGCCCTACTGCATGCCAGAAGTCCTGTACTGAGCACTGGAGATATGAGGACAGCTCATGTTTGTTCATTCTGGCCTTTCCTTCTTTCCTTTCTTCCTTCCTCCCTTCCTTCCTTCCTTCCTTCCTTTTCTCTTAGCTATTATTTAGATAATGCTAAAAAAAAAGGAAAAAAAGTACTTACACTCCCACCACTTCGTATATAAAGAAAAGAAAAATGAATGTCTCTCCTTTCCCATTCCACCTTCTAAACCTCAGAGGTGGTATGTGTCCCGCCCAACTTCTTCTTAAAGTTATACAAATGAAGCCATCAATCTATGTATCTGTTTACCCAGACATTACTTGGAGAAATAGAATGGTGCTCTACTTAGTAGTCCCCACAACTTGATTATTTTACTTAATACAAGATGGATTTTACCTAATTATTTTTAATGGTTAATTAGTATTTCATTATATGAAATGTCCATAATTTATTTAAACATTGCCCTCTTGATGGACATTTAGGTAGTTTTTCATTTTTGTGCTATTACTATTACGAACAATTGTGTAGTGAACATCCTGTGAATATATATACTTACATATGCTTACAAATTTGTGTTATTATTTATTTATAATAGATGCCCATAGGTGGTATTAGTGACTCAGAGAGTATGTGTCTTTTTCAACGAAAATAGATATTACCAAATTGCTTTCCAAGTACCATCCACCCATTCACACTGTAACCAGCTTATGTGACAGTGCCCGTTTTCCTACCTCTCATCAACACTGGAGAGTCCCCTCTTTTTCACTGTTCTTGTAGACAAAGGTATTAGTGTTTTAATTCATATTCCCATGACTTGTCAAAAGGTTGTATAGCTCATGCTTTTGTATGATTATTGGCCATTAGCGTGTATTTTTAAATCACACCTTCATGTGCTTTATTACTGTTGTCACTGTTAACTCTGATGTATGAATGCTGGCTAGACAGCCAGCTTCACTGGGCACTTGACATGCATTGTTGTGTTAAATTCTATAACCCTGGTATGAAGCAGGTGCTAATATCACCTCCATTTCACAGGTGAGAAGCACCTGAGACTCAGGGCAGATAAGCAACTTACTTGTCTAAGTGGCAAAGCTGGGATTTGAATGCAGGTCCACTGGCTTCAATAGCTTTCGTTTGTTCCACTATTCCAGGCCACTTCTCACAGATCTGTCCTCCTACATGCTTCTGAGTCTTAGCTTTCTTCGACAGATGATTTTGTTCATCCCCCATCTGCATCGTTGGCCCACAGTAGCCTTGGGTTGAGAACCCAACTCCTGCACCAACGGGCCCCTGAAGCAAAAGGACTTACATGAATAAGGACCAGTCCCTGCCTGGGAAGAGTGCATAGATTAAGGTTATAAACAGTGCACTGACAGTTTAAATTTCCACTTTAATTTATAACCTTGTGCCTGAGCTTTCTGGTTCTCCCACAGACCTTTCCACTCCCACCTCCCCTAATATAGAGCTCCTTTAATTTAATATCAAATCATTTCTTTCTTCCCTCCCCACACACTTAAAACAGTAGAGCACATCTTGTTCTCCATGAACTTGCAGGACTGGGCACACATTGTGAAATAATAAAGGAATGGGAGGAAAACAGCAAGGGCTGTGTGATTTCTGGCTCCAGAAATTTTCTTCCAGGGTAAGTTAACATCCAGTTCGTTCTCACAAACAGTCCTGAGCCAAAAGATTCCAAATCAAAGCAAAAATCTATCAAGAGAATTCTGATTTAAAACTTAAGAAAACAGCATGTACATATTTTTAGAACAACCGAGAAAAGAATACATCTGTGACTTGAAACAGCTGGAAATCTACTTTTTGCCAAAATTATGCCAATTACAAAAGCCATAATAGAGAAGAGGCATTCAAGATACAAGCAGTCCTGTATTTTTTTATATTCAACTTCTGAATAACCTCCTCTTTCATACATTAAAAACTGACCTCTCATGCTTGCTGGCGTGGTTCAATGGATTTAGCATCATCCTATGAACTGAAAGGTCACTGGTTTGATTCCTTGTCAGGGCACATACCTGGTTTGTGGGCCAGGTCCCCAGGTGGGGGTGTGCAAGAGGCAGCTAGTCAATGTTTCTCTTACATATTGATGTTTCTCTCTCTCTCCTTCTCCCTCCTTTTTCTCTCTCTAAAAATAAATAAAATTTTTAAAAAATCTTTAAAAAGAAACTTATTTCCTCATGTTCTTCAGTGACACTAAAGAACTACTTATTGCCCTGACAGGTGTGGCTCAGTTGGCTGGGGGTCTTCTTGCAAAGCAAAAAGTCACCGGTTCTATTCCTGGTCAGGGCACATGCCCAGGTTAGAGGTTCAGTCCCCAGTTGGGGTGCATAATGAGAGGCAGCTGATGTTTCTCTCTCGCATCAATGTTTTTCTCGCTCTCTTTCTCCCTCCCTTCCTCTCTCTCCAAAAATAAATAAATAAAACCTTTAAAAAATACTGACCTCTCTCAACTGCCTTGTGAACACCAAATGCCAGCCAGCTGCAGTCTGTACAGCAGTGTTTGTGTAACTACTTGAGGATTTTATTTTATTTTGCCCTTATTGGCTTAATAAAAAGAGTGATAAACCAAAAGAACAAAAGTAATAAGAAGCATAGGCCTTATAAGCTCATCATGTATTTGAGGAAATTGAAGAAATTACGAGGCGTACTGAAGCAGAATAACATTAGCCTCAGATAGTCATTCGACTTAAGCCACTCAACCAGGTGTTCAGTTCTGGATTAAGACAACAGAATTAAAGAACATGTGTTGAAAATGTTGGTAGTGAATTGTGGGTAAAAGACAGTGTCATTAGGAAGTCAAACATTTTAGAGGGTAGAATTTACTGAAAATGAAACCTTCTTTTACCTGGGTCCCAGCTAGGGCAGGGTCTCTTTTATTCACTATTATGTCCCACTGCCTTCCTTACACATAATAGATGGTCCATAAATATGTCAGTTGCAACATTTTGAGGACTTCAAAGTGCACAAAAGTGTGTTTTTCTGCCCCTAAATATAGGAAAAGAAGCAGAAAAGAAAGGATCCCTAAGGCTGTTCTGTTCCTGTGCCTTACACTGGACCAGCCTCTTATGGGGGCACAGAGTAGACCTGAGCAGAAAGGGTGACGATGGAGGCCTTTTGTAAGACTGTTGTCCAGATGTCCTCCTGCACTGCACCCCTGCCTCCAATTCACAAACACACACACACACACACACACACACACACACACACACACACACTCACACACATCTGACCAAAGTCAGGCAAAACTCAGATTCAGCCAGTTCATGTGTCCCAAGGGCAAAGACAGGGCTTTGCAGTGAGGTGTCTCTCATCGGAGAATGCCATATTTGGAGAACAGGTAGAACTGGAAGCTGTGCCCGGGTGACCCAATATCAGGATCAAAGCCAATATTCCAAGCTTTGAAACAAAACAAAAATTTATAGTTGAGGTAAAGAATCAAAACAGAGATACTAATGCGTGGAGATATCTCAGAGGAATGAGTTTAGAGGCATGCTCAAAGTAGAGTGAGGGCATCCAAATTGGTGTGTCCTGCCAACTCTCTGTGTGTGTTTGAAGGAACTGGAGCAGAACCCATGTAACTACTTTACAGAAGATAGGTAAATGACAACATCAAAACCTGTGCACCCCACCAGCGTAACTCTCTGGAGTGTTAGCTCCAAAAAGTAGTAAAGCCAAAAACTGGACACAGTTGAGGTCAGACTCTGGAGAAGTATTTCAGTGGTGCCAATGCCACAAGCATAGAGGAAAAGAGGTGTCAGCAACAGGTGAGGTCAAGAGCAAAGTAAGAGCAGGGTGAACCTGAGATTCCAACACTGGAACCAACCAGCAGGATTGGCAGGAAGGCCAAGGAGATAGTTCTGCAAAGACAAAACCTTCAAAGGCCTAGCCCCTAACCTCATCCCAATTGCCACATCACCCTAATCTTAAAGACATCACACACTAAACTTCATCCATGTTGGCTTGTGAACATGTGGAAGGCCCAGGAAGCACTGTAGTAAAAATACATACATGCTTGCTTGCATGCACACATACATACATACATATTTATCATTCTGCTTGAGGGTTTTTGAGGATAGTAAGCCTTGCTTGTCCCAAAACATAAAGGGAGTGGTAATTCATTTTACTTTAAGTGACCTTAAAGTTTACTTTAAGTGAATTTGCATTCAATGTGTCTTGCCTTCAAAAGTTGCTCTATGGGATGCTTGGGGAGGAGGGTCTTTTTGATTGTTAAGCCGGCTACAGTTCTGCCTTCCCCCAGCTGGCCTTCGTCAGACAAACGGAGCTGGTACACTGTCCCCAAAGCACAGGTATTGTCTAGAAGCCCCAAGGGAATGCTGGCTAGGGGATCTGATCAGCTAAGACCCCTACTCAGAGTAGAGATTTTTTTCATATGAATAAGTCATGTGTTTCCTCATATCCTAAAAAGGGTAAGTAGTAGGGAGCAGAAGACTGGTCAGTGTCTGTATGGAAGGAGGTAAATAGAATCTCATCATTGCTTTTCAGGCAATGACTTCAAGTGGCAATCTACAAGCTGAGTTATAATTATTTCTTGAACTTAAGCCCCACCTGAATTTCCAACCACATCCATGTCTTGATGGAAAATTGTTATTCTGTCTTCCTGGTGAGGAGATACTAAAATATACCATCGGTCTATATGCACCTCTCTGCTACCCAGGGAGACCCACAGCAGGGTGACCCAGACTGTGAAGCCTGGCCCATCAGAGGACCCTTGCAGAGGATTGCCACCAAGTCTTTTGACAGCAACAGCCATTAGTGGCTTTCAGGGTTTCCTTCTCACCAATGTAGCTCTTTGGTGGTTGTAAGACTCTTATCCGTGCTTCTAAAAGGCAGCAGTTTAGACATGGACCACGTTGTGGCCCTATTGAAGCTGAGTTGTTGCACAGCTTGCCCAAGGAACCTCTTTCGTTATAAACTTCCTTGGCCCATGGAGACTGCTTATAGAAAATGAGTCTGCACTAGTCATTACCCCTAGAGGCCCTTCTTCCAGAGCCCAGCACAGGTCAGCAGTTCCAGCCCTTGTGGTTAAGGATGAACTTCACATCCCCAAGTTTTGTCTTCCCACCCACTCCCACTGGTGAGGCAGAATATGCCTATTAAACTGTCCCATTGGTAACTGAGATTTAATCTCCAGGGCATCTGGCAAAACTCTAGTGAAGCATATACACCCCTGAGCATGTAATTGAGTAATGACAGTCCTAAGTATACTTCAGCTTCTTAAGCAATAAATGCAGATTAAACTTCATTAGTGATTCTAACTGGAATGGCAAATGTCAGCCATTGGATCAGCTTCAAGCTTAGGTGTGGAGTGTAACAGTGAAATACCCACAGCAAAACCTCAAGTAAAAACGCTAGAAAGCCGTAAGAGAGGACTGAGGAGAATCCAGACCTACTCCGTAGAAATAGGGTCTGCCTTGGCAGACACAATAAATGTGTGTGTTTATTCACTCATCTAGTTCATTGCAAAGCACCAATCGTGAAGACATTTGTCTTCTTCCCTGCTCTGGTAAGCTAATTACAAAGTAATTAAATTAGCTACAGAATAAATTAGTTGTTATTAAACTGAAAGGAAAGGCATTCTTCTAAAAATTATTTAAGGTAAATGCTGGCTTGAATAATAATTCCAGATTTAGAAATATTTTATTGTCTTCTTTTACTAACATATTTATTATTTTAGAAGGAAATCCTAAATTTAAAGGTATACCTAAATACTTATTCTACCTCTAATAAATGACAAGTACAGGGTAGCATGGTTGAATCTTTGAAAACAAGCGAGGGGACAGCCTCCGTGAAATGTTTACATGATGATCCTTGTCAGCTGAGGTCGCTGCGATATTGAAATGTCTTCAGTAGTGAATAAGTGGGGTGGAAATTAATGGTGCTTGCTGTACATATTATCATTTGATTTAGCTGCCTCTCCACATGTCACTACTAAGTAGCTAGAAGTAATGCCTTTTTTCAAAAGTGACTACCCTGCCCTCTTAAAATTATGAAAATATAAAAAGTTATTTTCAAGTTCTAAATTACACTTCTGTTAGATGCCAAAGTTCAAAAAACGGCTGTCTCTGATCAATTGATTTTGCAGAGCCCTTAATGAAGTCATTTCTATTTGATCACAAATAAGTCTGAAAATACCATGTAATAAAAGTGTCAGACTTTCAAGCTTAACAAGATGAAAGTTATTTATGAGTTGAAAGAGCGTGAGATATTAATGGTGAAGACAAAAATGACTGGTAAAAGCCTGGAGTCAAAGGACAAAAGCTGGAATCACTAAAGATAATAGAGCAAAATCCCACAATCAGAAACCCTGTGATATCATGGACTTCTTTATAGTGCAGGTCAAATCAGGTCCTCTGATCATAATGCTTTATAGGGGAGGGTAAAGGTCAGGCCCCACACTGAGGCCCCAGAACAACAGCACAGTTAACAAGATCAGAGAACTGTATTGCGCATAAATATAACTCGCAGGTTTTAGTGGCTAGGAAATCAGTCAAAGTCAACAGCATGCAGAGGCTGCAGAAAGGCCTGCGTGAGTGTGGATAATGTTAGAATGTCATCTGGAACAAGGGTTCTTAACTGGGGCTTCCTGTGTGGAATGTAGAGGTCACACCCTCTCTAATCAGAGACATTTTAGTTTTCAATAGTACTGTCACCACAGTCATGATCATCCTTTCCCATATGTCTTTGCAACCATTCCGATGAAGGCCTAAGGATAATCCCAAGAGTGGGATTGCCGGGTCTAAGGATGCATACATTTTTGGTATTCTTAGTGCATCTTATCAATGCGTCCCTAGGTAGGCTGTGCAATCCCTTCTCCTAACATGAGCATTTGAAGGTCATATTTCCTCCATGCTTAATTTTAAAGTAGAGTTTTTAAAGTAGGATAGAACCTAAAATCCATCCCTTTCATTTTTAGGAGAGAAAAACCTGAAGCCTTGGGGGAGTGAAGGGATGGGTCCTCCAAGCCAACAGCAGAGATGGTGGAGTCAGAGGAGAAACGGGTGTATCTAGCCCCTGTTCCTGGCCTTAGATGTGATATATAACAAGTCCTCAGAAATGTCCAGCACAGACAGATCTATAGGAGCAAGGTAGATGATTGGTTGTCTAGGGAGAGCGACTGCTAATGGGTGTGGGGTTTTGGGTGAGGGTGCAATGAAAATATCCTAAAATGATGTGGTAATAGTTGCACAACACTGTGACTACACTGAAAACCGCTGAATTGCATGCTTTAAATAGATAAGTTGTATAGTGCATGAAGTATGTCTCAATAAAGCTGCTGTTTAAAATAAGAAAAAGTGTTTAGTAAACATCTGTGGAAAGAAAAAAGAAAGAAAGGAAAGGAGGCCAAACATCCCTGTTTCTTGATTTCCAAACAGTGGTTGGTCCTCTGTCTCCATTTTAGAGTAGAGCAGGTCTGTAATTGATCCCTGCATCAGTTTGGGGTTTCCTCTGTTTAGGTGTTTCCCAGTTTTCAGTACACACTGATCTGCCTCTTCTCAGAACTTAGGAATAAAAAATAAAAAAGGGGTCTGATCTTCATCTTTTCATGTTTCCCTAAGACTCTAGCTCAGGGGCTGGTTACAAAGTAGGAACTTGATAAATGTCTGTTTACGGAATTCCTGGTGAACTGTAAGTAAATTAAATATTAACAAATAAGGCAGTGATATAGGACTATTTTCTAACATTGATGCTTCATTTTCTGCAGCTGTCAGCTCAAGCTCTATAAATTAGGTTGACAGTTGCAGTTTGGTATCTTGGACACTCTGTTTTCCTCCTGACTTTTTGCTGCACATAGTGAGGAAGGACTCACGGGTGCCATTTTTTCCCTCAGTGCCAGGAAACACAGGACTAAATTTAGGGCTCAGTAGTAGTGACTGCTACATGCAGGGGCAAATCCAGAATCCATGAGGCTTAAAGTTTATTTAGTTTTAAGAAAAAAGAATACAAAATTATGAATATAAATTAAGTATTGGACCTTGGAGGGCTCTGAAGGTATACCTTCCTTGCCCTCTGGCCATGATCATTTCTCTGCTCATTCTAGTGGCATTTTATGTTGTTTTGGCATTTAAATGTCCATTGTTACCAGCAGTTTAGCATTATAAGTCTCCTAGACTTTTAATTCTTCTTAAAAATAGAATTCAAGCAATTGTTGCATTAGCACCCACTGCCAACATGCAGATAACTAGAAAAATGGCAGGAGCATCCCATCTTGGGTGGAGCTGGGCTTTAAAATTGTTCCACAGTGTGAAAATTACAAATTGTCATCATTGTCCTTCAAGTCCCTGAAGTTGCTTGTTAGTTTCAAATCATGGGGTTTTTATGGGTATGACCTTGAGTTCTTATGCACACTCAAGTTAAAAACCCGCTTAACCAGGTCAAAGGTAGGGTGATGCAAATGCAGGCAGCAGGACTTACAAACCTCTTTCCCCAATGACAACACTCAATTCTCTAGCTGGAATGGAAAGTGCGTGCTCACCTGGGGTATTTACTCCATCCTGTTTTGATACCAAGCCTTTATAAGCTTAATACATGTTGAAAGATTTGTTTGTTGTTATGGAATTTTAATAGGTGATATGTATAAAAGTAAATAGACCAGAACCTGGCATAACAGGTGCTCCATAAATGTTGGCTGGATTTAAATTTCAGTCTCCTTTGATTGGGTCCCCATACACACTGCTGTGTATAAAGACAATGTCTTCTGAGCTGGTGTTTCTGCTGCGGCCCCATTACACAGCCTCACTGTCAGGCCTGTGGGCCGTGGTTCAGCATCTCAGCATGGGTGTGGGAGTCCTTGGACCGATGGCATGGTCTCAAGTCCTTACCTAAAAATATTTCAACAGTACAACTACTTTATCTAACTTTGTCTATACAACAGCTATTTTGGAATGAAATTATTTATTTAGTAATTTGTTTGCTATGATATAAATATTCTTACTTCTTTTGAAAGCTGTTACTTAGAGCAAAAAACATGCTTCTGTTTTTTTGTTTTGTTTTTTGTATATTTAAGACTGACTCAAGCAAGACAATAAAGAGATTTCCAAGAAGCAACCAGGATTCTAGCTAAATTGGTCTCAGGACTTCCGTGAACTTTGTTTCTGCCTTCATATTTAATCAACTATCTCACTGATATCAGCAATAACTTTTCTAGAATAAAATCTCACAGCACAATCTACTTTGGGGTGAAAAGTAGAGAGTCCTTTTGGTACAAATTTACTTCGAATTTTTTTATTATATTTTATTGATTATGTTTTTACAGTTGTCCTGATTTTTCCCCCTTTGCCCCTCTCCACCCAGGATCCCCCACTCCCTCAGTCAATACCTCCACCATTTTTCATGTCCATGGGCCATATGTATAAGTTCTTTGGCTACTCCATTTCCTATACTGTACTTTACATCCCCGTGGCTATTCTGTGACTACCTATTTGTGCTTCTTAGTCCCCTCACCTCTTCACCCATTCCCCCATAGCCCCTCCCATCTGGCAACCATCAAAAACCTCTCTGATTCTGCTTCTGTTCTTGTTTGCTTAGTCTGTTTTTAGATTCAATTGTTGACAGTTATGTATTTATTGCCATTTTATTTTTCATTGTTTTTTATTTTCTTAAGTAAGTCCCTTTAACATTTCATATAATAGTGGTTTGGTGGCGATGAACTCCTTTAATTGTTGTTGGTTTTTTTCTTGCCTGGGAAGCTCTTTATCTGCCCCTGGATTCCAAATGATATCTTTGCTGGGTAGAACAGTCTTGGCTGTAGGTCCCTGCTTTTCATGACTTTGAATATTTCTTGCCAATTCCTTCTAGCCTGCAAAGTTTCTTTTGAGAAATCAGTTGACAGTCTTATGGGAACTCACCTGTAGGCAACTAATTGCTTTTCTCTTGCTGCTTTTTTTAAAAAAAAAATAATTTATTTGTTTGTTTGTTTATTTTTAGAGAAAGGGGAAAGGAGAAAGAGAGGGAGAGAAGCATCACTGTGTGGTTGCCTCTCACTCGCACCCCCAACTGGGGACCTAACGTTCAACCCAGTCATATGCCCTGACTGGGAATCAAACCAGCGACACTTGGCTCGCAGGCCGACACTCAATTCACTGAGCAACAGTAGCCAGGGCTCTCTTGCTGCTTTTAAGATTCTCTTTTTATTTTTAACTTTGGTATTTTAACTATGATGAGTTTTGGAGTGGGCCTCTTTGCATCCATCTTGTTTGGGATTCTCTGTGCTTCCTGGACTAGCATGTCTATTTCCTTCACGAAATTAGGGAAGTTTTCTTTCACTATTTTTTTCAAACAGATTTCCAATTTCTTACTTTTTCTCTTCTCCTTCTGATGTGAATGTTAGACCTCTTGAAGTTGTCCCAGAGGCTTCTTACACTATCCTTGTTCTTTGGATTCTTTTTTCTTCTTGGTGTTCTGATTGGATGGGTTTTTGTTTTTGTTGTTTTTCTTTTTTTTGCTTCCTTATGTTCCAAATCATTGATTTTTATCCTCAGCTTTATTTACTCTACTATTGTTTCCCTGTAAATTGTTCTTTATTTCAATTAGTATATCCTTCATTTCTGGCTAGATCTTTTTTATGCTGTTGAGGTACTCACTAAGTTCCTTGAGCATCCTTATAAATAGTGTTTTGAACTCTGCATTTGATAGATTGTTTATCTCCATTTTGTTTAGTTCTTTTTCCAAAGTTTTGATCTGTTCTTTCATTTGGGCCATGTTTCTTTGTCTCCTCATTTTGGCAGCCTCCCTGTGTTTGTTTCTATATATTAGGTAGAGCTGCTATGACTGCCTGTCTTGGCCTAATATAGTAGGGGCCCTGCAGGGTACAGTGGCACAGCCTCCCCTATCACCCAAGCTGGGTGCTCGAGGTGTAGCCTTTGAGTGGGCTGAGTACAAACCTCTTCTTGTAGTTTAGCCTTGGTTGCTGTTGGCATCAATGGGAGGGATTTACCCAAGCCAGTCAGCTGCAAGGATTGGCTATGACCACTGACTACGAAGTTCCACCCTCCGTGGAGGATCAGCTGTGCAGGGGCAGGGTGGTCATGCTCCGATGTGGTCTGTAGCTGTCTACTGGGTGCACAGACCCTGGTGTTTCCCAGGTGGTGCAGGCCAAGGTCAGCTCCCACCTGCATTTTGTGTGGGGCCACCCTGCCTGAGCTATAGAGCAACCTGAGATGGCTGCTCCTTGTACTGGGCTTGGAGATTATCAGGTGAAGCCAAGCTGTGAATCTAGGCTGGCTAGTGCCATGCCTGAGGCCACGTAGCAAGAGGTACAGGGGCTGTGGGCTCACTAATGCCAGATGTTGCTTGTTTGAAAGGATTTAGGAAATTGTGAAGATTGAGCCAATACCAGCCATTCATATAGAAAAGTTACTGTTAACATCTATAAGTTGGGTGGGATGGAGCCTTGGGATCTCCAGGGCAGGGCAAATAATGTTAGCCATGTTGATGGAGTCTCAGATATGGCACCTGCCTGCCAGCTCTATGACTCTGCTCACCTTTCTGTCTGAGGGAAGGTTATTTCCCACCTCTCACCTTGATGCGACCTCAGTTCCTCCCTGTATGCCACTGGTGCCTTTCAAGCCACTACCCCAGTGCTGGAGCTCAGATGAGGTAAATCTGAGTAACTTCCCATGTGAGTTCTTTAAGAGGAAGTACTTGAGACTCCAGAAGTTTCTTCCACCTACTCAGTCCCTGCTGGTTTTTGCACCAGAAGTTATGGGGACTTATCTTCCTGGCACTGGTACATAGGATGGGGGGTGAGAGGAGGCCTGGTGTAGGGGTGGGACTCCTCACTCCTGAGATATCCTTCATGACTTTTTATCCACCACATATGTATGTGGGACCAGCCCATTCTTCATCTCTGCCCCTCCTACTAGTCTGCATGAATGTGGTTTTTTTAATTTTGTAGTTGTCAGACTTCCATTCAACTTGATTTCTGCAGGTTCTGGGTGATGGTTGCTCTATAATGTAGTTGTAATTTTGATGTGGTTGTGTTAGGAGGTGAGCCATGTTACCTATGCCTCCATCTTGACCAGTAGTCTACTTAAAACTTAAGAAGCAATCCAGTGGTGGGCATGGGGCAGGAGGGGGGGGTTGTGGGGAGGGCATCCAGAAATAAAGGAACAGTGCTGAGCACCAAGGGACAATAGCTTTAAACCATAAACTATTTCTTGAATCTATTTTTTTTTCTCCTTTGCTTTTTCCCTAGTTGGGGAAGCCTTCCATGTTCCATCCACACTCCTAATTGCTTAATTATATTTTCCTCCCCTAAGCTCATGTATGGCTCCACACATATCTCTAATTAAGAGAGCATTCAAGTTTATGGCTTGTCTTGTACACTAGAGTATAGGTTCCTTGAGACCAGGGTCTTTGAATTATTAATTTTTAAGACTTCAATGCCTTGCATAGTGCTTTGCATCCTTGCTATTTCCTAATATTTTATATTTGTGGAAGGAAGGGAAGAAGAAAAAAAGGTGGAAAGTTGGAGCTATGATTATTTTCTTTCTATCAAAGTAATAGAAAAGAAAACATTTTTAACATCCAAAGAGCAATACAAACAAACGAACTAAATAGGCAAAGACTAGAATAGTAGTCAGTAGGGGGGAGGGGGGAGGGAGAGAAGGGGGATAAGTAAGGGAAGGGTCTAGTCAAGGAACGTATATGAATGACTCATGGACATGGACAACGGGGAGGGATATGATTGTGGGAGAAGGAATGGGCTGGGAGGGGGGAGCAATGGGGGAAAAATGGGACAACTGTAATTGAAAAACCAAAAAATAAAATTTAAAAAAAAAATAATAAAAATAATAATAAAAAAAAATAATTAACTTTAGACATTTTAAGTCTTTATGTAAAAGATCTTTTGGCTAATTTCTGTAGTCTCACTTTTGGTGATTGCTCTAAAGTTACACAAAGGATTCCTAGAACCCTGCCATTCTTGCAGATTCCAAGAGGATCCTCTACGCTGTAGAGTCTACAGGATGACAGCTGAGAGGTTAGGCTCGAAGTGAAACAGACCTGTGTTTGAATCCCTCTTGGAGACTTACATCTGTGTGGCTTTGGCAAGTTACCTCCTATCTCTGAGCCTCAATTTCCTTATCCATAAAATGGGGGTAATAAAACTACCAACTCCATAACATTCATTTGAAATTTAAATGGGAAAATATATACAATTGAGTAAGTACACATGTGCCAATAAGTGATTATTATCCTTATTATTATAAGGACAAAATTAACATATCCAATTTTAAGTCATGGCTCCATTAACAGGTGACTATTAAGTAGTGGATTCTAATAAAGGAGAAACAAAAAATTCACTGAGAACTTAGAGAGGTAATGAGATGATGGAGAAACCATCTTTTTCTAATATGTTTAGCTCATTTTCTTATAATTAAACTACAAGATTTTTCCTTCACCTAAAAAATTGATGAACTCTTCATTGCATTGACTTGTTTGAAAAGATATCTAGTTTAAATGAAATGAATTTCCCCTTAATATGATTTTTCTAGCACGATTAGATTATAATATGGGTTAATGTCCTAAATTGAGTGTTCTAATTGAACACTGCAAGAACCGAGCACGAGTCCAAGACATCATCCCTTTACAACTGTCAATCACTGAGGAGACATTCATCCATGTGCTGGAGGGATCTCACAACCTCAACAAGAATAATCATAAGTGATATCTACTGAATGCCTGCTCTATGTTAGGCAGCCCAAGTCAGGCTACCCAACCTGAGCAAAACCTCATGCCTACACCAGGACTGACTATCCATTTACAGAGAGGGAAGCCTCTGGCTAGTGAGCAAAGAGAACACTTTCATCTGCTCTCCAGAGTATCCTTTACTCATGATCTGGAGACCTGCTCAGCAGCCTCTGTGATCAGCATGGATCCCAGCCAAGGGAAGGAAGAACTCCCAAAGGCTGTCATCCAGACCAGGGTGAGATTTGGAAAGCTATTTGTCTCACTTCCTTTCTGCAGAAAGACTGTCTTTCCCTTCCCCCAGTCATCCTCTAATATTTTCTTCATAGTGCTTATTGCTTTCTGTAGTGATCTTACACTTTTATTTTTTATATCATGAAGCTTCCGTGAACATAAGGACCTTTCTGTCTTATTCACTGCAACCCCCACCATGCCTAGGACAGTGTATGGCCCAGAGTAATGCTCAATGAATGTGTGTTGAATGCACATAGGAAGGAAGGTGGGCAGGGGGACAACACCCTCCAATGGTGGGGATTCTCAAGCCTCCAAGATCTTGGGCTTGCTTGTCCAGATTGGGTCACACTTGGTCAAAGTCTCTCTCCCAGATTCTGTTTTCCCGACTTCCTCGGCTAACCTATGCTTCCTTTGAGCCAAATTCACTGACTAGCCTTCAATTTCTTTCATTCAATTATGCCTGATCCTGTTCTCCCTGCTCAACACTTAGAGACACATCCCATCTTTTACCACGATTTCTGCAGGAGGCTAATACTATCCATTATTTGACTCATTCAACTCTCAGAGGGTAATCTTCTCTTTAATCCAAGTTTTAAGGCCATCTCACTGTGGGCTCCTGTATATCACTGATTACACCGGGCAGGCAGAGTCAAGCAGAGGTGTTGGCACTGCTCTTTACAGATTCCTCTGGAAGCTCTGGTGCTGTTAATCTCTGTGGTGTCTGTGCTAATAGTGCCTGTCTCTAATCAACCCCGATCTACCCTTCACCGTGCCAGAAAGATAAATGCGGAACGACAAGAAACAAACTCAAGGCCGCCCTCGAGGTCCAGAAAAATCTCGTCCATTCTGCCAGGGCCCAAGAACTCCTGATTTAAGAGGTTGGTCTCGCCTCTAATTCATCCTTAGAATGTATTGCAAACTCAAAAGCCAATAGTTACACTTCTCGGCAAAGGAGCAGACAAAAAATGTTTTGGTTTGACGCAGCAGCAATAGAAACAAGATCATGTTTCTCTTTTATGAAACCTCTGAGAGTAATTCATTGAGATCTTGACATTTAATATCACCTAATCACCTCTCCAACAAGATATTTGCTTTGGCTCTATCAGTCCCACATGCAGACATTGCTGCTGCCACTTACTGGGTCTCATTGTTAGGTGGGCTGCTTTAAATATCCAAGACAGGATTTGGCAAGAGGAAGCAGCACCTGCTTTATTGAAATACAGCTTCATACTTTATCCTCTGAAAGAGAAATGTGCCATATAAATGTCCTTAAGAGATGATATTCATACATCAAGACGTCTGTTCCAACAAGCACTCTACCAGATGCCCAATCACACAGAGTCACCCAGAATGGAGGTGGCAGATGGAGAATTTGAGCTCTTAGAGAAAACAAATTTGTAAACTCCTAAGTGTCCACTTGCTCCTGGCTGACACATTGCCAGGTACATTTTTCTAATTCTCACCCGAGGACATGTTTATTGATTTTAGAGAGGAAGGTCAGGGGGGGAGAGAGAGAGAGAGAGAGAGAGAGAGAGAGAGAGAGAGAGAGAGAGAGAGAGAGAGAGAGAGAGAGAGAGAAAGAGTGAGAGAGAGAGAGAAACATTGTTGTGAGAGAAATATTGATTGGTTGTCTCCATATAGCCCTAGCAGAGATCAAACCCGCTACCTAGGTATGTGCCATGACCAAGAGTCAAACCTGCAACCTTTTGGTGTATGGGACAATGCTCCAACAAACTGAGCCACTTGGCCAGGGCCACACACCCAGGTACTTTGAGTAGCACCCACTGGCTGGAGGAAGAGATTCACACCTTAGAGAGGACTGAGGAAGAAGATGACATTCAGGTCCCTTGTTGGCTGGAGTCTATGAATAGATACGCACAGGATACATGACCTCAGCCTGGTCAGTTTTATACACTGAGTTAAAAGAAAGTATTGAGTGAACACTGTGCATCAACACGTTAGTGTTAGTTCCCTGGTATCAAAGGAGACATTAATGTAAAAGACTTTTTCTCTCCACTTTTCAAAAATTGAAACAATCACTCCAGCAGTGGGAGTAGGGAAGTCCAAAATCCATAATGCTTAGCAGCTCAGGTACAAAGAAAATGAAATCAAAAATCCAGGGTGTTTTGCTATTACTGCCAGGAGCCTATCTTCAGTATAAAAGCAATCTTTCAAATTTCACATGGTGTGACTTCTATAAATCTGATTGAGTCATTCCCTGTTGAAAATCCTGGTGTGGCTTCTATTGTGCACAACTGTAGTTTTCAATTGTTGGGGGAGGGGTGGTACAAGTTTACATTTTAAATTACTGCTCCACATATTTTGGGACAAGGGCTAAGAATACAATGGTTTCATCCTGAAATAAGCAGACTTTGGTCTGCAGCATGAAACATTTCAGTGAAAAAGCAAACAAACCCATAACATACAACATACAAAAAGATTCTTTAAAAATCAGATTAATATACTGCTCTTTATGTTATATGAGCAGGAAGAAGGGGAAATGGAAAACCAAGACATTAGGGGTGCTTTAAATGTAGAATTTCTTGAGGTCTCACAAAATACGTGGAGTATTTAATTTAAAATGTAAAATTGTAACATACACAAGTTTAAAATAAGAACCCAAACCAAAAAGCTGCGAAATGTCTTGTGTCTTACGTTCTCTGTATTTATGCATCTGACATGTCTCTCCTTTATTGAAGTGTGTGTATCCAAGGCATGGTCTCCAGCCAGTTTGCATCTGTAACCCACAAAGATTCTAGGAAGCTGCCACCTCCATTTTCTCTTTGTATTATCATAGTTTGCTTTGAATAAAGTACATAATAACAACGAATAACAAAACACATGTTCTGTGGAGTCTGACAGGGAGAGAAGTGGCTCTCAGCCCCAAGCTCCCTGCTCCGATTCAGAGATGTTCTTCTTTCATCTTGTTCTGCAAGTTGGGTTGCCAAGTAGGATCATCAACAAAGAGTTTTGTGACTTAGAAACAAAGTTTGAAATGACATGCCTAAAGGATAAACTCCAGACAAGTCCTGCCTGTTCTTTATCCTATCTGCCTCTCAGACAGCCCCCCCGCACACCCGTATAATCCAGTCCTGCCCAAAGACTTTAGCTCCTCTTACGTGGCAAGTCGTCTTTCTGTTGCCTCTGCCTGCATATTCTCCCTTCTTCCCTACCAGGTAGTTCTGTATTCTTTTTTGAGATGGTTCAAATTTTGCCTTTTGAGTGCTACCCTTCCTGCATCCACAGCAATTAGCCATACTCCGATAGCATTTGTAACATGTGTTGATGTACATGGAATTGTCATATGTATCTGAATCTTGGGCCAATCTGAACACTCATAGAAGATAGTCTGTGTCTTATTTCTTCCCTCCTCCATCTTCCTCCAGGGCCTGGGCTTGAGATGGGCACTCCATAAATATTTGATGGATGAATGCATAGCTGTTTAATTCACCACCAGATAGTAAGTTGGCATTTTCCCAACCAGTTTGATTCAGAAGGAAATCAAAGATACAGAGCCACAGTCTCATAATCAACTCAAGCAGCTCTGTGTTCACAAAGAGCATAAATTCTTTTAACAAGTTCTGTTTGGACCTGAATTTCATTTTTGTAAAACTAATTATTACAACAATATTAAAAAAAAAAAAAAAACCATTAGAAGACATATTGTACAGAGGTCACACACTGCAAACCATGGACAATAGGAGTCCCTTAAATTGGCATAGTTTGGCCCTGCTAATGTGATTGAATCACTTCTCCTCTTAAAATCCTGCCCCTTGCTGCCCATGGCTTTCAAACTCCTCCATGGGGTTTCAGGTGTTCCATGGTCACCCCTGAGAGGAAGGTCTCCATGGAGATCTGACTCGAGGGATGTGACTCTGGCCTCACACCTTTGTTCTAATCAAAGAAGGTTCCACAAAATCTAAGTGTTTAAGTGTTTGTGTTTTAATGTTTTTACTGGAATGACTTTGGCTCAGCCTGACTCTCCAGTTCACCACAGGCCTCACCATTTTTTTTTTCTAGCCATCCTCACCTGCCTGATCCCTGATAGCATATGAGTTTACAACTCAAAACTCACTCCAAACCCAACTCTCTAACAGCTGTTTTCATTTTTATGAACTGCTGTCCAGGTCCAGAGCACACAGTCGTAGTCACGTTGCACATACCATTTTATGTTTTCTTTCTTCACTTAACACTGCATCATAAACATTTTTCCATTACGTGAGACACACCCTTTATGGTTACGTTTTAAATGACGAATTTTTAAGTTGGTTGGCTCTAATTTATTAGGTCTTCCATTACCATTAAAACAACTTTTTACTCTCCAGGTCACTTGGCTATTGTAAATAATGCTGCAATGAACATAGGAGTGCTTATATTCTTTCAAATTAGTGTTCTGGGTTTCTTTGGATATAGTCCCAGAAGTAGAACCACTGGGTCATAAGGCAGTTCCATTTTTAATTTTTTGAGGGAACTCCATACTGCTTTCCACAGTGACTGCACCAATCTGCATTCCCACAAACAGTGCACATCCTTGTCAACACTTGCTGTTTGTTGATTTATTGATGACAGCCATTCTTACAGGTGTGAGGTGAAATCTCACTGTGGTTTTAATTTGCATTTCTCTGATATATAGTGACATTGAGCATCTTTTCACATGTTTATTTGCCATACTGTGTACCCTCTTTGGAGAAGTGTCTATTCAGGTTTTTTGCCCTTTGCTCACTTGTTAATTGGAAACATCATTTTGTTGTTTCACTTATTTATGCATTCACTGGTTGATTCTTGTATGTGCTCTAACCAGAAATCAAACCCACAACCTTGGCATGTCAGGACAACACTATAACCAACTGAGCTACCAGCTAGAGCCCTTTGCCCATTTTTTTAATTGGATTATTTGTTTGTTTGTTTTTGATGTTGAGTTTTATAAGTTCTTAATAAATTTTGGATATTAATTCCTTATCAGATGGAATTTTGGTGAATATGTTCTTCAGAGGGTTCTCTCTTTATTTTGTTGATGGTTTCCTTTGCTGTGCAAAACCTTTTTAGTTTGATATAGTCCCATTTGTCTATTTTTTCTTTTGTTTCCCTTGCCCATGGAGATATAACAGAAAAAATATTGCTTGGGAAATGTCCAAGATTTTACTGCCTGTTTTCATCTAGGATTTTTATGGTTTGAGTCTAACATTTAAATCTTTAATCCGTTTTGCGTTTATTCTTGTGTATGATATAAGAAAGTGGTATAGTTTCATTTTCTTGTGTGCATATCTGTCCAATTTTCCCAACATCATCATACTACAAAGCGAAGGGTCGCTGGTTCAGTTTCTGGTCAGGACACATGCCTGGGTTGCAGATTCCTTCCCTGTCAGGGCATGTCCAAGAGGCAACTGATTGGTGATTCTCTCACACATCAATGTTTCTCTCCCTCTCTTTCTCCCTCCTTAACCTCCTCCCTAAAATTAAATAAATAAAATCTTTTTAAAATATATCATATTATCCAGTTGAATCTTTTTTTTTTCCTTTTATTTTTTGGTATTTCAATTACTGTTGTCCCATTTTTCCCCCATTGCTCCCCCCCACCCAACCCACCTCTTCCAGTTGAATCTTTTTATCTCTTCTGTTATTACTTCTTCTATCACTTCAACTCTTTAAAAGTTCTCAAGTTTATTGTTTACAGGTCCCAAGATCTGATGCAATTTTGGTTTTCTATTTTTTTGGTTGTTCTATGAATTTAAAAATATATATATTTAACTGTTTAATCCATTTGAGATATAAATGATATTTAAATTGATATGATTGTTTATTTAATAACTTCTTTGCCCATTTTTTATCATACTTCATCATTTTAGTTTGTTTCACTGCTTCTAATTCTCCTCTACTGTCTGGTTTGCACCAGTAGTATGCCATTTTAATTACTCCTGCTTTGTAATATGTATACAATTTACATTTCTAGTCTTATCTAACCAGATGTCTTTTCATACTATCGTTTTATGCTCTTAATAGTTTGTTTGCATAATAAATGTTAGAATCATGTTGTCAAATTCTAAGAAAAAAAGAGTTTTATTTAAAATTATCTTTATACTTAACTTCTCAAGTCATTGCATGCATCTTATAGTTTTATATTGTTGTATATATATATGAGTTCTAGCTCTTTACTGCTTGTGTATAGTAATATGATATATATAGTACATAGTAATATATTATATATAGAAATGCTACAAATTTTTGAACTTGAATACCAATTCTTCCTTCTTTCTAAACTTGTTGACTTAAGTCCAAGTGTAAAGTCTTTGTAAATATTTTTATCTCTTTTCCAGCAGTTACTGTTCTTTATATCTTTGCATTTGCCTAAAGCAATATTAAGTTATAATGGTAGTGACATTCTTGTTTGGGGCCTATTTTTGAAAAAAGAGCTTTTAGTATTATTCTATTACTGGCTCATGTTTAAAATAGATATATTTATCAAGTTAAGGTAGTAGTTATCATGCTCAAAATAAAATAAATTTTTATCAGTTCCTCTTTTGATATATGTTGAAATGGATCACATCATCTAATATTCATAAATTTTCTTTTATCGATTTTTTTCTGCGTTCCTGGAGTAACTTTCATTAAGTTCAAATTTGTCATATAGAATAAATTAGATTAAGTTCAACCTTGTCTGTGTTTTGATATAGTTTGCATAGCCTGGAAATTAGCTGTTCCTTGGGAGTTGGAAGGAATTAATTGTGTGAGCCTTGCTTTTTTGAGTATTCTGAAAATTTTTTTAATTTCTTTCTCTTTTTCTAGTTTAACAGGGTTTCATTGTTTCATTTGGAGTATTTTATATTTTTATTACAAAATATCATTTATTCATTGAGGCTGTTAGTCCAGGAGCATGTAATTAGGTACAGTTTTCCTCTATAAGTAGCTGGTTCCCTTTTTATATTTCATTTACGGAACCAGACCTGAATTCTCATCCAGATTCCACCATTAATTATCTGTGTGATTTCGGTCAAGTAACTTGACTCCAGACACTACTTTCCCTGTAAATAAAGGTCATGTTACTTAAGTCCCAGGGTTACTGTGAGGATTACAGAAAATATATGTGAAGTTCTTAGCACAGTGCCTAGCCACAATAAATAGAAGATATTACAATGGTCTCTTTTTTTAATGATGTTTGTCTCCTTCCTCTTTTGTTCTTAATTGTTATTTGTGTGGGTTCTCTATTTTTCATAATTTTTAGTAGTTTCAGAAGGAACATATAAGAATGAGGAGCCATTCAAAGTTTTTGAAGAAAGAACAGCAGCTCTGGTAATCAAGTGTGAGCTGGGGTTGTGGGCAGACTATCCGAAGATGGACTTATGCTGTGAGAAATGACCCAGTTGACAGGGGGCCAGCTAGACTGTTTTTGCTGAGTGAGATGTGGAAGTGTAGGCTTCAGGTTCATAGTCAGAGAACACAAGCACCAGGCCTTGGGAGAGGCCCTTGAAAGGGCTCCAGGGAGTGGGAAATTGACCAACTACCCCTGATTGTCCTTTTCCAGTATCTAACCCTTCAGGGCCTGGAAACAGATGCTGACAAACAGCATGACCAAGACTAAATCCAACTTTTGAACCCGACAACAAAATGGGCTTTGTTCATTCTTTTGAAATGGAGCCCAATTATGTTTCCTTAATAAATGAAACTCTATATTCAAATAGGAGAGACACTGTAGAGTAACGGTTAGAAAGCACTTGGTATAGAAAAAGCTGATGAAGTTTTCAGAGGGTATTCATTTGCCTGGAGCTGGTCTAAAACAGAGAAATTTTCAGCCTCCAAATCTTTCTCTTGTTTCCCTATTCCCCCTTTTCTCTTAAATATGTTAAACTCTTCTGTGTAAGATGTATTTTGCCTACTTGATGATGGATTTCTGTGTTTATTCTGTCATTTAGAAAAAAAAGCACTATTAAAAACATTTGTTTCTAAATGTCAACAGGAAAGTAATCCAAAAGATTGGCAATAGTAATTAATCAAAAAATCTTTATTGAGCTCCTTCTATCTACAAAGCTCTGTGGTATATGCTATAAGGGAAGAGTTAAGAAATAGTCCCTACCCTCAAAAGTCCTTTAATCCAGTTTGGAAAATGGCTAAACAATTGCTGGCTATAAAATATCAGAAATTGAAATAAATGCTATAATTAGGTCATAAGCCACAACCTGCAGACCGATTGGGTCTACGGGTCAATTGATTTATCTACAGATCAATTGGATGGATGAGCAAGGACTTTATGAGCAACTTGCATTTAGCTTGCATCTTGGAACATAAAAAAGATTTCCTGAGCATGTGTTCCCTCAGATTCTTTTAGGTGAGTCAGCCAAAGCATCCATGCACTATGCCCCAGATGCCAACAAGCATGAGCAGCTATTTTGGGCCAGTCCACCAGCCCCGTGGGGCACACAAGCACACAAAGGTGTTCCCAAATCACATGCATTTGCTTTCCTATCCCTCACTACATTTGTCCAGCTCCAAAACTCATTCCCAGATGGCCTCTGGCCCTCCTCAATTTGGTGACCTTCAAAGTTTGGCTTCTTAGATCCAGTCTTTTCTGCATGGTTTTTTGGTTCTGCTCCCTTCCTTGAGTTTAAGCCCTTTCCTCCACATTGTTTTGGGAGAAAAACTCTCAGATCCTGTCCTCTGCTCATAGAGCCCTCATCCCCAGCCAGATATACCTTGTATTGAGGGAGTTGTTGAAAAAATTACCTTTATTATTCATCCAGTAGTCATGGAGGTAACCCAGGTTCTCCTCCAGCCCCTGGCCCTAGGTAAGGTGAAGGGAGGTGAAGAGAAGGCAGATGAGAGGATGTGCAATGGAATTCTACCTGTGTTGTCCACCACCCGGCTGGAATAACTGGAGGTTATGCATCAAGTTCCAGGAGAACCTCAGAGGGCTACCTTGGGTCAAATCAGCCATTCCCAAATGGTAAACTTATTAAAGAAGCCAGAATCTGATTTCAAGCCCAACCTAATCCTCTGGCCCCTGTAACAAACTCCTCTTGAGAGACAGTATATAGGCAGGAAATGTTTGTTAGAATGCAGTCAGCCACAAGTAACAGAAAACTTAATCAAGAATGGCTTAAACAATATGGACTTTTCTATCTCACTAAATGAGAAGTTGGGAGATGGCTGGTTCCAAGGTTAGGACAGTGGCTCATTGATGTCATCAGGGACTAGACACTTCCATCTTTCCACTCTGCTATTTTTAACATGTCATCAATGGCTCGGTTTATGGCCACAAGATTAGTACAGCAGCTCCATACTTTGCCTCCCCATGTGACAACCTGGGTGATTTCTTCTGCTCAGAGTACTATTGATCAGATTACACATGGTATTCAGCTGACAAATGGGATGGCCTAATGGGTCTGAAATGGCATCACTTGTATATCAGGAACCCTGGATGGTATCTGGAAGGCTGGGACTGTCAAGTGGAGTGTCCACACATAGCCTCTTCAGGATAGTGGTCTCAGGACAGTCAGACTTCTTACATGACAGCTCAGGGTTCCCAAAGAAAGTATTCCTAAAGACAGAAAGTATACACTGACAGTTTCTTAAGACCTAGGCCCAGAAATTGGCCAAAGCAGTCACAAAGAAGTCACATTCAAGGGGAAGAGACATAGACTCCCGTCTCTTAATGGGAGGAGTGTCAGGATTTATGGTCATCTTTGATATATGAATAACTTATAAACTAAGCTGATGCAATAAAGAAACCAAAAAATTGGTGATTTAAGTCAGTCAGAAGTTTATTTCTCTCACACAAAGAACTGCAAAGGTGAGCATCATAAGGCTGGTGGTCTGTTTCTGCCAGACTCTGCAAATGGCTTCCATATCTGTATTCAAGACAGGTGCTCTGGTTGCTTCTCCTTCCCAAACAGTGGGAAGAAGGAAATGGATATAGAGGGCAAATAGCTTCCTTGTACAAGGTGACCAAAAAGTTATGTACATCCTTTCTGTTTGCATCACATTGGCTAGATATTGATCACACGGCTACACCTGACTGCAAGTTATTACCAACTGGAAGATGGGGAGAATGGATACGGGGAGATAATTACTTCTTGGTCTCTCTTGACAGCCCAAAAAGAAATAGGTGGTGGTGGATGAGCTTCAACTCTAAATAATGAATTGATATCTGGCGGTAGTTTATGAATCAACCCCTTAAATGCAGATAGTCTTCACACCCAGGGCTGGATAGTGAATCGTAGGACATTCTGAACACACCTGTAAGTACTGGTCTACTCACCCAAACCAAAGCAAATAATGTGCAAATAACACCCTGATAGGAGTGGTTGCTTTCTTGAATCTTCCATTAAGTAGTAATGATAATTAGAAGTTGGGTTCACTTGGTGGGGTCCTTCTCCTTAGAAGTATTTGATGTGGTATCTTATTCTGACCTTCACAAAGACCACCTAAGCATTAGTTGATAAAAAGTAAGTTAAATAGTTCAGCAAATGGTTTATCACCTGTAAATATAATGTAGATCTAATTTGTGTTAAATACCATTTGTGTGATGAAGGCCTAACAACAGCATTAGCTGGATCTAACCAAGCAAACCTACCTCACTAGGGTGTTGATGAAGCCCTGCCTGGGAGAAGGTGGCATGTGTCATGAGTGTTTGTTGGGATTTCTTCTGCCTTTTTCCTGACTCTGAGAAACTCATTGATCCACTTTTGCAACTGACTCCAAGGCAGATCAGGTTCTCTTGCTGGTATCAGAGCTGATGCTCCCATGGGGAGAGTTGATACTCCCATGGGGAGAGGTCTCAGTTTCTGCCCAAAAGTGCTAACAGTCCAGTCATTTTATTTCATTTTTTTTAAGATTTTATTTTTTTATTTTTAGAAACAGGGGAAGGGAGGGAGGAAGATAAGGAGAGAAACATTGGTGTGAGAGAGAAACATCAATCAGTTTTCTCTTGCACACCCCCAACTAGGAACTGAACCCACCCAGGCATGTGCCCTGATCAGGAATCGAACTGGTGACCTCTCGCTTTGTGGGACCACACCCAACCACCTGAGCCACACCGGTCAGGGTCAGTTCAGTCATTTTAGCTAACACCAACATCTGTTTCATAAATATAGAAGCAGTTCTATTCCTCTCTGCTTTATATATTGGGGTTCTGACTATTCTTCTGCTTAACAACATGTATTTCATTAATTATGAAAAACAGGGGGCAGGGGGATTGATGGCTATTGGCTTAGGAGTCTCCTTAGGCTCAGGGCACAGCCAGCTCTTGCTCTTATATATTTTCACAACTATTTTTGAGAAGTAAATGGTCTTTCCACTGGCTCTTGAGAGATAATTTTAATATATTTGCAGACATATTTGAAATGGAATAAGGGTATTATGACTCTAGACTCCATTTACTTATCATTAAATCTCCTTAGCGTCTATATTTTAAAAAAGAAGAGAAAAGAAAAAAACACTTTTACTGAATAGGCAGAAAAGGGTGACAGAAAAAACATGAATTTTCTACTTAAAGGACTTAGGTTTCAATATCCTACTTCTGCTACTTATTAGTTCTGTGACCCTGGGGAAACAGTGAGATCATTGAGTCTCCACTTTTTCATGTATAAAATAAGGATCATAATGATAATTCCTGCAATATCATGCTATGGTGAAGGTTCAGTTAGTTTATGTAAAACACAAAGCATAGTGCCTAATACTATTAATAACTATCATTTATTGGCCCCTTACTAGGTGACAGATACTGTCTAGGTCAGTGGTTGTCCTCTGAGAACTTGTCAAAAATAAAAAAATTCTCCTCGGGCCCCAACTCAGACTCACTAAGTCAGAAACTCTGGGGGCAGGGGCCCAGCAATCTTTTAGTAAGCCTTCCTTATGATTCTTATACACACTAAAATTTGCAAACCATCAGCCTAGGTGTTTAAGAAATGGAAAATATGAGCTTCACATCCACATTACACTACAGCTAATAATTTGTGATGGAGAAAAAAAATAAAAAGAATGTAGACACGCCCTCTTCTATTTTCTTGGATGATAGCCCCAGAGTCTTACTGACTTAGTCACACCTATGATATTTGTTGTTCCCCAGAACCACTCCTTACAAGGAGATGAAAGGTAGGAGACTTAGGAAAACCATGTATTTTACCTCTTCCTCCCTCCCAGGACCTCTTCTCCTCCGGCATAGGGTCTGCACTCTGTCTATGTCGAACACTGTGAAACACCTGCTGAGAACTGAGCCACTCCAGAAAGCATGAATAGCTCCACCTCAGGGCAGCCTCAGCACCTGGGGACACTATCTCCCCAACTTTGTCATGATGTGTTCCACCCACTCCCCTGATAAAATATGAGCTCCTTGAGGGCAGGAACTATGTCTTAATCATCTCTGTGTTCCCAGCGCCTGGTACACATAGTAGACACCTAATAAATGGGTGGTGAATGAATGAAGTGTCAACCCCAAATCAGAGGGGCATTTGTTCCAGTAACATTCAGGTGGAAGGCATGCCCTCACAGCCAATATATCTCTGGCCCTGGTGACAAGTAAGCAACAGGATTGCCCAGGGACCTGTGAAATGTCACCTGAGTCATGCCTCCTCCATCCATCAGCTGGGTTCAGTGCCACAAGGAAAGCTGTGTGACAGTCTCAGGGCAGATTGGAACCACGTTAGGAACAGCCTAGAAAAGCAAACTGAAAATATCCATTTTTTTTCTCTGTCATAAATTGTTTTCCCAGTTACAGGCGAGGTTGAAATAAGCTTTGTCTGTTGACAATTTGGATAGAATAACTTTTCTGTCTCATGAATTCTGAACAGTGGAAAACTGAATTTTGCTCTGGGCCATGGATAATGAACAAAGTACCCAGGGGGATAGGTGGGAGCTGAGCACAGCTTAGCTGAGGGAGAATTTGGCCCTACTTTGGGCTTTTCCTGAATTGTTTCTGCCTGTCGGGTCTTCTCATGCTGAATGGGTGCAGAAAGCCATCCTGTTCCCCAGCCTATCCCTCCCCACCCTCCCACCCTCTGCACTGCCACCTATGCTGGAAGCCATTCATCTAGCTCACATAAGAGAACCAGAATAAATATAGATTTATTCTTCCACACATTAATTTATGGAACTTTCCTATGTCTTTCTCATTGCAATGTTTCTACCTACAGCGGTCACATTCAACTTTATTGAAAAAGCAGCAGGGGAATCATCCTTCACTAGAAAACTTTGACGATTAAATTCAGACTGTGAGGGAAAATCTATTCTAGTTTTAGCCTCTCTCTAAATGCAAATGTAGTCAATACTGGGCTATGGTGACAGGCCCCCAAGTGAGGAGAGCAGGCACCCTCGAAGAGTCAAAGGAGGAAGAAACAGTGCAAATGGTCTGTGTTAAACCATGCATGGAAGTGACCCTGAAATCTGGTTATAAGTGGGTAATGGCCAAATTCCAGTCATCCAAATTTGGTATATACTCTACAGTCAAAAATTTATTATAGAACTGCCACCTATTTGTATTGAATTGTAGCCTAGATGAAGGAAGAAGAAGCAGATAGAATGGAGTGGTCTGCTTGGCCTCTAGAAAGAGGGTGGTCAAAGAGAGGAGTTAGTGAAGAAGGTTTTCTGTGCAGTCTAAGAAAGAGGATACCACAGCCAGCAGACATGACATTTTGATCTACAAAGCATGTTTATTCCCATAATCAAAGTAAATTCATTTGACTGAGATAGCTCCATGAATGTGTCCATTGAAACCATTCAGGACTCCGGTCAAGATGGAGCCATAGGTACACAGGTTTCACCTCCTTGCCTAACCAAAGAATTACAACTAGATCTTAAAACAAATAACACCCAGAACCATCAGAAAATCAAGCTGTGTGGAATTCCTACAACTACGGATTTAAAGAAGCCACATTCATCCAGACGGGTAGGAGGGGCAGGAGGAGGAGAATCATGGAGATGGGTAGAGAGGCATGGAGAGGCAGTATGGTGCAGAGACACAGAGAGAGTGGCAGAAAAGACTATCCCACATTCACATATGGTGTATAAAAATTGGGGAAGATACCTTGGTAGTGAGTGATCCCAGCCCTAGGCCAGACCACACAGCCCAGGGTTCCAGTACCAGGAAGATAAATCCACATAACTTCTGGCTGTAAACACCAGTGAAGTTTGGGGCAGCAGAAGAAACTGCCCAATTTTCAGGAGACTGGGCTTAAAGGGCCCATACAGACTTAGAACCTATGCAGACCCACCTACTCTGGGATTCAGCACCAGAGCAAGAGCAGAAAGTGTGCCAGTTGCATATGGGAAGTGACTAGAAACAGGGCATGTGCCAGGAAAACCTCCAGAAGCCAGGCAGCAGTATTGTCCCCTCTCCAAACCTCCCATCCCCAATACAGAGCCACAAAGCAGTGAAGTGGGTTGCTCCATTCTGGCAAGTACCTAAGGCTCCACCCCACACAACTTAACGGTGCCTTTTCTACAATAGGCCATGCTACTAAGACAGGGAATCAAAGCAGCTCTACCTAATGCACAGACACAAACACAGGGAGGCTGCCACACTGAGGAGACAAAGAAATATGGCCCAAATGAGAGAACAGAACAAAATCCCAGGAAAAGAACTAAACAAAATGAAGATAACCAATTTATCAGATGCAGAGTTCAAAACACTGGTGATCAGGATGCTCAAAGAACTCATTGAGTATGACAACAGCATAAAGGAAGAAATGAAAGTTACAGTAAGTGAGATAAAGAAAAATCTAAAAGGAATCATCAGTAGAGGGAAGGATGCTTGGATTGGAACATAAGGAATAAATAAACAGCCAGCCAGAAAAGCAAGAAGATTAAATAATATTTTTTTAAATAAGGATAGCATAAAGACTGGGACATCTCCAAACATACCAACATCTGAATCATAGGGATGCCAGAAGAAGAGAAAAAGCAAGAAATTGAAAACTTATTTAAAAAAATAATGAAAGAAAATTTCCCTAATTTGGCAAAGGAAATAAGAATACAAGTCCAGGAAGCACAAGTTGGACCCAAAGAGGACCACACCAAGATGCATCATAATTGAAATGCCAAAGGTTAAAGATAAAGAGAGAGTCTTAAAAGCAGCAAGAGAATAGCAGAGAGTTACCTACAAAGAAGTTCCCATAAGACTGTCAGCTAATTTCTCAAAAGAAACTTTGCAGGCATAAAGGGACTGGGAAGAAGTATTCAAAGTGATGAAAAGCAAGGACTTAAAACCTAGATTACTCTATCCAGCAAAGCTATCATTTAGAATGGAAGGGCAGAAAAAGTGCTTCCCAGACAAGGTAAAACTAAAGAAGTTCATTGTCACCAAGCCATTATTACATGAAATGTTAAAGGGACTTATTTAAGAGAAAGAAGAAGATCCAAACTATGAACATTAAAATGGCAACAAATTCACAACTATCAATAACTGGATCTAAAAACAATAAACCAAGCAAAGAAGCAGAACAGGAACAGAATCATAGATATGGAGATCAGTTAGAGGGTTATCAGCTGGCAGGGAGAAGGGGGAGAATGGGGGTAAAGATGCAGGAATTAAGATGCATAATTGGTAGAAACAAAATAGACAGGGGATGTCAGGAATAGTATAGGAAATGGAGAAGCCAAAGAACTTATATGCATGATCCATGGACATGAACTAAAGTGGGGATTGCTGGAGGGAAGGGGGTACCAGGTGGAGGGAGGCAAAGAGGGAAAAATTGGGACAATGGTAATAGCATAAAATATATTTTAAAAAACCATTCAGCTATACCCTTGTACTTCAATTCTGAGCTTCCCAGGCAATGTTTGGTTCAGATTATGGCTTCTCAAAAAGACTTTCCTACTCATGTTAGTTGTGCTGCACAGCACTCAGGAGTTTATATAAAATCCATTTGACTTTCCTATTTCTCACTGTTGAGCATGTCTCACTTCCTCAAGTTGACCCCCTGCACCCACCACCAAAATCAAGGTCTTGAGTCAGAAAAGGAGAGGAATATACTGGTCCAGCCAACATCCTAGATGACAAAGCTCTTGAATTCAACTGGGATGGTGATTTATCTTCCCTATCTCTGTCTTCAGAGGGTCAGTGTTAAAGTTAAATGACAATCTCAGTCTCTCTCTCTCTCTCTCTCTCTCTCTCTCTCTCTCTTTTTTTTACTAAGCAGAATTGTTAGGTTGTTTTGAGCACTCCTATGAAGTGATTTTATTCCAAAATTTTCTAATTTTTGTTCATTATATATTTGAAAGGGATTTCAAATTACCTGGTGATAGAAAGTGAAAACATACAAACTTATACTCTAACCTTAAAAACATCTATAATACATCATCATAAAATGTAATTAGAAATCCATTCCAGCATCACATTATAGATCTATGACTTAAAGGTAATTTCTGTCATTTGAATATGATGGTGAGCTGATGGCTGAATTGGATTCTTAAGATAAAAGCAATTCATCCTGCATTAGGAGTTATTATCTTAATTGAATAATATCTGGATAATGCCAGTAGTTAATGTTATTACCCATTATGTTGGTGGTTTTACCCCCTTGTTTCCAGAGGAAATATGTCCCATTAAATGGATGGTAGAATTAAAACAGAAAAAGAGCTGCAAGCTTTGCATGGTTCATTATGCCAAGGTCAGGACAGAAGAATGGCCTTGACCTTGAAATAGGACAGAGGACCTGGCCTAGGCTAAATGCTTAAAAGAATTGCAAAGGAAGTGATGTCAGTCACAACAGATTGCCTTAGGTTTCCTCAACAATCTATCTTTCTAAAATTAGCTTTAATTCATTAATTCATTTATCCACTTACTCATTCATTCCTTCAACCAACCCATTCATCCATTCAGCCAACATATTTTACATACCTTCATGAAACCATAGATGATGTCAGACCACGGAGAAACAGATAATTTAGTCAAGGAGGGAAGGGCAAGGCTTACTGAGAATCCACCATATCTCAGACAATATAGTGGGAGCTTCCAAAAATATCTGCTTTATTCTTCACTGCAACCCATATAGTAGGTAGAGTTACTGTATCCAGTTTGTACATGAAGAAACTGAAGTTCAGACAGGTGAAATGACTTGCCTATGACCTCTTAGCTGATAAAAAAAAAAAGAGAGAGAGAGAGAGAGAATTCAGACTTAGTTTATCTTATTTTAAGGCCTAGGTTCTTTCCACGACATCTAGAATGTGGATTTAGGCATAGATACATTTTTTAAATTACAGTACAGTGTGATGAATAATGCACAATAAACGGAGCGGGACAATCACACTGTGAGAATCTACATCCCCACTCTAGATGAACTCATTAACATTTGGGGGCAGTGGGAAATGTCTGGATGGTCCTCATGTCTCCTCCAAAGCTTCTCTACATCCCTAACCCCATCACACAGCTTTGTCTCCTCCTTCTTTTCAAAAATCCAGCCTGTATGCTCCCCAGTCTCTCAAGTGAAAGTCATTTGTTCCCTCAGATTTGATGTAACTCAAGGCAAGAGAAGGGATGAGGCTCCATTTGATTTCCATCACCTCCTCACACTTCATTTTATGAAAGAAAGATACTCCTTGGAGACTCCACACCCAGACAAACTAGCCTCTGTCCTGGTCTCTGCCACCTCCCAGCCTTCTGGCCATTCACAGTCCTCACTTGCTTATTTCAAGGTGGCATATTTCGTTACCCTTCACTGCCACTTGGCCTTATCTGGATCACAAATTAGCCAATAACAAGAGTTAAAGATTGGAAAAAAAGATCAGGGAGTCCAGCTCCCTCCTGCAGCACTGAGGATCAGCAGTTACTTGCAAATGATGGACTCTTTCATCTGGCTCCAGCCTGGCAAGAGATCTGGTGGAAAAGAATTCTTCCTGAGTTTCATGCTCCTGTTTCTCTGAGCCACTTCTGGCAGGAACATTATAAGCAAATCAAATTTTGATTGGTTGAAGCTTATTTGGAGGCTCTAGGAAGTGCTGCTCATTCATTCATTTATTAAACAAACATTTATTATCTCCCTTGTGCCAAATCCTGTGCTAGACAGTGGGGAGGAGGGACTAGAAATGAATATGACATAGTTGCCCACCTTGAGGTGCTCACAGTGGGGAAGGGGAGGGAAGGGATATTTGATATGTAAGAGGGTAACTGCTGGTCGTGACTTGGGTCAACATAGGGCACCTTGGAAGCACAGGGGAGGGACACTACACTAAACTGAATGCTTGAGCTGCATTCTGAAGGACCAGGAGGCATTATCTAGGTGAGAAAGGGTTAAAAGGCACCTCAGGGAGATCGTTTATGTAAAGGTACAGAAGCATAAAGAAAGCATATCTGGCTCAAAAAAAAACTGCAAGCAGTTCAGTAGGAAGCACCCTAATGACTGTGCTTCAACATCATAGGACCCTGGGCTCAGATTCAGGCTCCTCTGCTTGTTAGCTGCATGAGGGAAATGAATTGTTTGGTTTCTCTGGGCCTCAGTTTCCTCACCCACAAATTCCCCCTTATAAGACTATAGATACCTACCACATAGACAACACCCAGTACTTCATAGCTGGTTTGGTGATGAAGAGGAAGTGAAGGATGCTGGTGCCTAGATAAAGAGTACGTGTAAGCCGAGACAGATAGGAGGCTGGAGGTTGGGTGGGTGGTCAAAGGGTAAAACCTTTGTGTTCCATGCTAACAAATGTGGACTTTATCCCTAAAGCCAAAGGAAGAATTTCAAGAAATGGTGTGACCTGGTCAAATGTATGCTGTAAAAAGATTCCTGTGAAGATTTGGAGGAAATAGTGGGAGAGTAAAACTTGGGGCAGGAACTGAGTTAGGAGGTCTCTCGCACGAATATAAAGGCAGGTTGGGGGCAGCCTCTCCAGAGTGCCGCTGATAGAAGACAGAAGCCGGAAGTCGTTCCTATGATTTCTCCAACTTCGGGGCGTGACTTTTCCTAGGCCAGGTCTATGCACTTGCACCAGGGCCCAGCTACAGTGAGGACTAGGGATTCCAGGTTCCTATTGTCATTGGAATTAAGTTGCATTGGTGACTCCATAAATGTCACACTCAGGCACACTGTTTTACAGTTTAAAAATGCAAAAAGTTACAGTGGTTATCTGTGGGTAGTGTACAGGTTGTTTTTATATTATTCTTTTTGTCCTATCTCTATTTTCTAAATGTTCTACAGTGAACATATTTTTCCATTGTAAAAATGATTTTTAAAAAATCAAAACTAAAAATATTACAACTAAACTAGAGAACAACCATCATTCAGAACTGCCTAAAATCTGGCTGAATGGAAGTCCTACAACTAGGGAATTAAAGAAGAAGCCACAATGACACTGGTAGGAGGGACAGAGATGTGGAATAAAAATTGGGGGAGGGGGGTGCGGATCTTGGCTGCTGAGTTTCCCCCTGAGAAGTGAGGGGTCCTAGCCCCACACCAGGCCCCTCCAGCCCAAGGTTTCAGAGCCAGGAAAAGAAGTCCCCATAATCTCTGGCTGTAAAACCAATGAGGCTGAGACTGATGGAAACAGGGCTTTTGGAGTCCCAGGAAGTTTTTCTTAAAGGGCCCATATATGGACTTACTCAGGCTCATGCTCTCTGAGCACTGGCACTGGGGCAGCAGCTTGAAAGACACCAAAGACATATGGAGAGGAACTGAATTGTCTGACATCAAGACAAAATCTAGGGAGTAGCTTTCTCCCAGAAAGAATGCTGGCAGAGGCCATTGTTTCTTTTCTGAACCCCTCACACACACACACACACACACACACAGTAGGCAGGTACCATATCTGAGATTCCATCAACTTGGCTATCACTGTTTTCACCACTCTGGTGATCCCCTGAGGCTCTGTCCCACCTAACTTTTGGGCTCACCCAAGCTATTTTCAGTGACTTTTCTGTACAAATGGTTTGTCCTGGCTCATGCTTCAGACTATCCTAAAATCTCTCAAACAAGCAATATATGGCCTCAGCATGCCCTATACCTCTCACTAAGTGGCTCTAGGCATGGCATTAATGGCAGCTGACCTTAGTTCACAGCTTGGCCTGGCCTGGGCACCTCCTCACTCAGTACAGGTAACAGCCATTTGCAGATCACTTTGTAGTTCATGTCAGGTGGCCCCAGGCAGCACGCAGGTGGCAACTGACCTTGGCCTGTACCTCCCAGGAAGCTCCAAAGCTAGTGCACCCAGTAGACAGCTTCAGAACATGTTGAAGCATCACCACCAAATGACTTCTAGAAGCAACGCACTTAAGGAACAGACTCAGTGGTCACTGGAACCCCACTGAATTAAGTCCTGCTCAGTAGGGTGGGCCCCTGCACAGCTGATCCTCCACAGTGGTCAGAGGTCAGTGGACATAGCCAGTACATACAGCTGATCTGCCTAGAGGTAAATCCCTTCTATTACATGTCAGCAGCAATCAAGGCTCAACCACAAGAGCAGGATGTACACAGCCCACATGGCAGGGAGCACCTTGAGTGCCCACCTTGAGTCATTAGGGAGACTGTGCCACTGGACCCTACAGAACCTTACATTAAGCCACTCTACTAAGCCTGGGAAACATAGCAGCTCTACCTACAATGTATAAACAAATACATGGAGGCTACCAAAATGAGGAGACAATGAAATCTGTCCTAAATGAAGGAACAAAACAAAACTCCAGAAAGAGAACTAAACAAAATAGAGACAAGTAATCTACTAGATGCAGAGTTTAAAACACTAGTTATAAGGATGCTTTATGAACTTAGTGAGAACCTCAAAAGCATAAAAAAGGGCCACTTAGAAATGAAGGATACACTAAGCAATAAAGAATAATTTACAGGGAATAAAGAGTAGAGTAGATGAGGCTAGGAATCAAATCAGTGATTTGGAATATAAGGAAGCAAAAAGCACCCAATTGGAACAGCAAAAAGAAAAAAAAAAAATGAGGATAGTGTAAGAAACCTCTGAGACAACTTCAAGCATACCAACATTTGCATCATAGGGGTACCAGAAGGAGAAGAAGACAAGAAATTGAAAACCTATCTTAAAAAATAATAATGGAAAACTTCCCTAACTTGGTGAAGGAAACAGATATACAAGTTCAGGAAGCACAGAGAGTCCCAACAAGATGAATACAAAGAGGCCCATGCCAAATATCATAATTAAAATGGAAAAGGTTAAAGGCAAAGAGAGAATCTTGAAAGCAAGAAGAGAAAAGCAGTTAGTTACCTACAAGGGAGCTCCCATAAGACTGTCAACTGATTTCTCAACAGAAACTTCACAGGCCAGAAGGGAGTGGCAAGAAATATTCAAAGTAATGAAAAAAAAGGACCCACCACCACAGTTACTCCACCCAGCAAAGCTATCATTTTATAGTGAAAGGATAGAAAAAGAACTTCCCAGACAAAAAAAAAGCTAATATTATATGAAATGTTAAAGAGTCTTCTTGAAGAAAAAGGAGAAGAAGAAATAAAAAATATAAACAATAAAATGGCAATAAATACATATCTATCAACAATTGAATCTAAAAAAAATTAAAATAAATAAGCAGAACAGAAACAGACTCATAGATGCAGAGATCATTTCGATGGCTGCCCTGTGGGAAGGAGGTTGGGTGGATGGTTGAAAAAGGTGAAGGGAATGGGAAGTACAAATTGGTTGTTACAGAATAGTCATGGGGATGTAAGGTACAGCATAGGGAATATAGTCACTAATATTCTAATAACTATGTATGGTGTCAATACCCTGGCTGGTTTGCTCAGTGGATTGAGCGTCGGCCTGCGAGCTAAGTGTCGCTGGTTCGATCTTCCAGTCAGGGCACATCAGAGAAGGAAAACTCTGACTCCAAAAAACCTCCGCTGCCTTGTGGCATACCTCTTCAGGGGAAAGGCTAAGGGAGTAAACCCCGACAGAAAATCCGGAGCCGGAGTCCCTAAGGCGGTTTGACGTTGTAATCAACACCGGCAACTCCTGCGGCGCACCGGAAACCAAGCTGTATTGACTCCGTCTTTCCCTTGGATCCTTCAGCTGCGAAGAGAGGGGGGGTCTGCTGCATGGGCAACAGCAGACCCTCCATATCACCCTGCCCAGGCTCTGTAGCTTCAGCTTCACTGGAAAGGACACTCCAGCGTCATCGCAAGATGTCGATTCAACACGGGAGGAGACAGATACCGTGTCACTCCCGAGTCGGACTGCACAACCATTCTCGGCGGTGCAGATAGACTCTTAAGAAGCTACACCATCGTCTCTCGAGACGGACGGCTGCCGACGATGTATGGTGTCAGATGGATACGAGATTTATTAGGATGATCACTTAATAAGTTGTGTAATGTCTAATCACTAGGGTGTACACCTGAAACTAATATAATAATGTATGTCAACTGAATTGAAAAACAAAAATGATTTAAAAATGGGAAAAAAAACTTACACATATTTTCGATCAAAACTGCAATTCTTTCCTTAGGACCTGTGTAAAGAAATGTTCAATTGAATTATAAAAAGGAAAAAATGTTGATAGGCTCCAGCTTCAAACTTCTAAGCTATTTATTTTCTCCCTTTTGTTTTGGGATATGGTGCTATGCCAATGAAGATAGACTGGGGACATGTGAACAGTTTTACTTTTGAAAAGTCATAGCTGTCTTTATTGTTATAGCTTCAGGCATAGATTATTTCCACAATTTATACTTCAGGAATCACATGCAGGAAAATTGCCCAGTAGTTAGAGATGATTGGATTGCTGATATTGTCTTCTTCAGGAAAATAAAGTATCTCATTAGAGAGAAGCCCAGTGACAACAACATTTCCACATGCAGCCTGGGTTGTAAATGGAAGGAACTGAAGGTGGGTCTTGGGGTCAGTTTAGTGAAGTTCAATGGGAGCTAGATAGACATCTAAGAACTGAGATTTTTCAGCAACATGCCCCAAAATATTGAGTCAGCATACCCAAATCCACCATTCATGAAATCTCCTTAGATATACATTTTATGCTTTATTAGGCCATCTTCTTAAGAGTTGGAATCTTGATTAAAATTTTTAATTTTTTTAAAACAATAATAATAATAATGAGAATAGTTCACATAGTTTTATGGTTAATAAAGTGTTCAACATTTAATCCTCACCACAACCCCATGAGTTATCTTTAGTCCCATTTTAAACAGGCAGAAAGAGATGCTCAGAAAAGCTGACTAACAGGCTTGAGGTCACACATCTAGAAAGTGGAGAGACCAGGATTCAGGTCAGCTCTCCAGACGCTAACAAGTAATACCCTTTCATTCTTCCTTCTTGCAACTGGCCTTCGTTATTTTACTCTTCTCATTAATTTCACTAATTGAAAGGGCAAATACGGATCACAGGAACTGTTTAAGTTCCTACTACTGTTATAACAAATTACCACAAATTTAGTGGCTTAAGAAACACAAATTAATTTTCCTACAGTTCTGGAGGTCAGAGGTCCAAATGAGTTTTACAGGGCTAAAATCAAGGTGTTGTCTGGGCTGATTTCTTCAGGGAGCTCCAGGATGCTTTTTGCCTCTTTCAGAATGTGGCTGGCAGCATTCCTTGGCTTGTGCCCACATCACTCCAATCTCCGCCACCATCTTCAATTGCTTTCCCTACAGTAAGGACACTTGTATTTAGGACCCACCCAGATAATCCAGGGTAATCTCCCTCTCTCAAGATCCTTAGCTTAATCACATCTGCAAAGTCCTTTGTGACACACAAGGTCACATCCACAGGTTCCAGGAATTAGAACATGGATATCTTTGGGAGCCATTATTCAACCTGCCATGGGAATATTTATTTCACGTATTGAGTGGTCCTTAAATGTAAAATGCTCTGAATTTAAATTTAAATTTAGGCCATAGCTCTTCTTAGTTTTCTATTTTTAACCTTTCACTTTTGAGGGCCTTGGGGCTTTAGGGTGTGCTTGCTTGCTAGCTTTTAAGCAAATTTAACTCTTAACTCTTGTTGGAAGTAACTTACCTAAAACCCAATCCTTCTGCTGTCTTCAGGGATGGAGGCAAACAGAGGAGTTTTTCCAGGTTGGGAAGGAGCTTACAGAAAGGTGCATTTTCTACTGCTAGGTCTCTCCTGCCTGCTGCCTTTACTGATCACCTACTGTGTGTTGGGAACTATGCAAGCATTCTACATTCATTCACTCATAGCTCATTTATTTTTTTTTCTTTCCTTATTGTATTTTTTTCCATTACCATTTATCCCCCTTACACCCTCTTCCACATCCACACACAGCCCTCCCCCCGCAATCATCACAATGTTGTCCATGGCCATGAGTTCTTTTTCCTTTTGGCTCAACTCCTCCAGCCTACTCTCTATTTAAATCTTGCAACAAGACTGTAAGGTAGATATCATTACCCCCATTTTACTGATAGGAAAAATCAAGGTTCAGAGTTAAGTAACACATCCAAGGTTACACAATTAAGCCACAGAACCTCCAAAACCCAAGCTCTTAATATGTACCATGCAGTTACAATTGGATAATTCCCAAACCTGAGTAACATACGGACTTCTTTTAATGGTCAGGTATAAGCTCACAAACCCCTTCAGGTTGAGTTTTAAATATTTTTACTATATTATTATTTAAATATGTCCAAAGATAATGAGATATTAACTCCTTATTCTTATAGCTCTCATATGGCTATAAAAGCAAAATAGCAATAATAATAACACAAACAAAACTAAAAACCTTTTAAATGCTAATTAGTAGTATTGTTTTAATGTGGCGGCTGACACTGTGTTGCTGAAATTAAATGAATGCTCACAATCTACACGCGATGCTGACTGTCCGGACCGAGGTCTTTTGGTGTTTGGCATACCTGTATACCAGGGTCCCTGGGTCCAAGTCACCTCTTCCACTACTCTGACAGCCACCAACATCACACATATCATTCGGGCTTTCCTTGGTAAGAATGTCACTGATTTGTTAACTCTGCCTCTTTTTTTTCCACTAACTGCAGCAGCTGGGTTCTCTGGGAAGCAGATTGAGCCAAGACTAGTGTGCAGGAAGTTATCAGGGAATGCTCCTGGGATCCACACCTATGAAAGGGGGGGGGGGGAGCTGGAGGAGAAACAGGCAGAGGGAGAAGTTGAGCTGGGCTGAAGGCCCCAGCAAGGGGCCAATCCACTGGGCAGGGGTGGCTCTTCAGAGTTGCTCTGACTTGGGGGTGAGGGGCCTGACCTTTGTGCCCTTGGAAGGAGGCAGTTTCATCCAGTCAATGCAATACCCCAAAAGAACTGACAGCTAAGGGCTGTCTTTTAGACTCCTTCTTAGAAGATGGAGAGCAATCTGTGCAGAATCGCAGGGTCCACCACACTGGCCCCACAATAAAGCTGTGCAGAGCAGAAATGGGATGGAAACACAAATGTGTCCTGGTCACTGAAATTGCCTGGTGGTGCCTGAGTATATGACTTGGAGATAATTCATAATATACTTTAATTGATTTTTTTAATTATCATAAAAATATAAAATGTTTAAATTCCCACAGAGAACTGAGAGACACTAACAATGACTTCACAGACTCCTAGGGTTCATCAGACCTTACTCTGAGAAAGAAGAACATTAGGACCCATCTAGTTAGCGCTGCTGTGAATTACTATACAATCCTGTGATATTTTTGTGGCATGAAAACCACAAAGTTTTACAAATGCTTCTTTGGGTGGCAGTAATAATAATTTCCAGGTCTTCTCCTAAGTAACATTTGGGAATAGAAACTTCCATTTATTGAACATCCATTCAATATACTTGATAAAGCACCAAAACTATGGAACAGGTGCTTTGCTAGGCACCTTTTGGTAGGAAAGAAACATGAAGTGAACAGATAATCAGGCAAATGATAATGCAACATGACTAAGGTCATGAGAAAGGATGGTTTGAGAGTATGTGGCCATCAAGAAGGGATTACTAGATGCAGGGAGATGGGGAAAACGGGAAGCTGTTGGGCAGAGGTTACTGTAGTAATCGTTTTACTATGTATATGTTTATGTATATCAAAAAATCATGCTGTACCCCTTAAATACAGTAACCCCTCCCCCTTATCCTTGGTTTCTTCACTTTCTGCAGTTTCAGGTACCCATGCTCAACCACGGTCCTGAAATATTACATAGAAAATTCCAGAAATAAATAATTCATCAGTTTAATATTGCATGCCAATCTGAGTAACACGATGAAGTCTCATGCCATCCCTCTCCATCCTGTCTGGGATATGAAACATCCCACTGCCCAGCGTACCCACTGTATATGTTCCCTACCAGCTAGTCACTTAGTAGCCATTTGGTTATCAGATCTACTGTCACAGTATTATATTCAGAAAACCCTTATTTTACTTAATAATGGCCCCAAACTGCAAGAGGAGTGATGCTAGCAATTCTGATATGACACAGAGAAGCTGTAAAGTGCTTCCTTTAAGTGGAAAGTTGAGTACGGTACAATGAAATATGAGAGAGACCATAGGCACATAATTTTTATTACCGTATATTGTTATAATTGCTCTATCTTGTTAGATATTGGTTGATCTTTCACTGTGCCTAATTTATAAACTAAATTTTATCATAAGTATACATAGGAAAAAACATTGTATGTAGGGTTCGACAGTATCTGTGCTTTCGATCGGTCATCCACTGGGAGTCTTAGAACGTATCCCCAGAGGATAACCGTGGACAACTGTATATAAATTTCTATTCAAAAAAAGAAGATGCCAGCTTTTCAGACGAAGGGTTGCTTAAGAGGAAAGGCATAAGGGCATTTCAGACAAAAGGACTCCCAGCCTTGAGCCAACTTGGACATGACAGGTAATGTAGGAGATTTAGGCTGGAAGGTAGGTGGGCAGGAGTGGGAGATCGTGATGAGAGAAGGGAGGGTGGAGGGATGCAAACACATCTAAGGGATCATAGTTACCCTTTTCATTACCATTCAGCTGGCCCTTGACTTATTCAATCTTCACATGTTATTATTAACCCACTAAAGGACACACCCCACAAAAGCAGGGACTGTCACCTTGTCCGCTGCCCTGTGCCCCATGCCCAGCACAGTCTATGACCCCTCAGAAAAGGAGCTCAATGAGCATGTGTTTTACACATGAGGCATCCTTTCAGAGAGGATGAGTGTCTTCCCCAAATTTACACAGCACATAAGTGACTGAGCCAAGATTTGAACTTCAGTCCGCCTTACTCCACCACACTGCTCTTTAACTCCTGTTCCACAGTGCCACAATAATAACTAGTAGGAGGCTTTCAGGGTTAGAGAAACTTCTGTTACCATGAGGAGCCTACTAGAGGCCAGCGTGTGTGTGTGTGATCTTAAATTCCAGGTAGGGATGTCCCTTTAGTGTCAGCAATACACAATTTCTCCTATTACCTCTATGCAATCTCTAGGAGTAGACAGGGTCTCAGGAATGAGAAGGGTTAAGCTTTTACAGCTTATCAAGTTGTTCCTTTGCATTTAAATAGCACCATTTAAGAAAGCAGCATTTCTGGAACCTTATTTGAAGCTAACGTGCTGAGCACCTTAAGGCATGCTTATTTCTCCCACATCCAGGTCATTTAGAGCTTCATTACTTAATAATTTGAAAGCTTTCTCTAGAAATCAGTGGATGAAGGGAGATGATGAAGTGAAATGTTATTATATTTAAGGACTCAGCAAAACAGGCGGACACCTGGGCTGAAAGCTTCTTATGGGGAAAGAGAGGCGAGGGAGATCTTAGTGTACAAATGAATTCTCATTTGCTTTTGAAACTGCTTTTATTTTAAAGGAAATAAAGCTTAACAGGCTTTAAAATAGTCAAGTGAAGAAGCCATCAGATGTCTTATGACCTCTGCCCTTGTTATAATTCTTTTGCTCCTTCTCCCCACCCCCTGCCCTGGCTCTGAGCCCATCAGGTCTAAACATTTCCCTCATCTCTGCGCGCACATACACACAGGCCCCCCTTGGAAGCCTCCATCACTGTCCAGGTGAGAAAATCACGGAAAACAGACTTGAAGTGGCCTTTTCTTCCACTTTTCATTAATCGCAATATATTCACATGGTTCCAAATTTAAAAGATATTTAAAGTTATACAGTGAAAAGTCTTGTTTTCTTTGCTCCCTGGTTACCCAGTCCCCCCCCCCCTACGGTACCGCAGAGATACTTTATGCAGATAGAAGTACAGGCCCACACAAGCGCGCGCTCACACATTTTGTCCCTACCATTTCTTTGCACCACGGTAACCAGGTTATTATACACATAGATTAGTATACAAACTGTACCTTGCTTTATTGTTTCATTTATTTTAGAGATAATCGCACGAGTGATGCAGGTATTCCCCGCTTTTCGAAAGTTCGAGTTACATACACCACTTAACTCTTACAAAAGACCCACATTAGTACCTGTGTTCACTAACCGAAAGAAATCCAAAAAAGATTTTCACGTTTACGAAGAAAAGCGAAAATAAGGGTCAGCCTTGGTTTTGCAGAGGACCCTGTGGAGGCAGCGCCGGCTCCGAGAAGTGAGACTGGCGCCACCTAGCACCTTTTCTGGGAACTACACTCAATATCTCGGCATCAAGCTGCCAGAGCTTTGAACTGTGTCTGGGAGCATCTGTGCTCTTTCTGAATGTATTCTGCGCATCCGTTAGCAAGATGTGTCCTAAGGCAATTGCTTCTTCGCTTTACGCCATCTCGCCTTATGAAAGGTTTTTACAGGAAAGCTCCGCTTCCAGATGGCGGGAGAAACCTGTGTAGCTCTATTAATGATGAACCCAAAGACCATACAGCAATGTTTTAAAAAGAGCACATATATGCTTTTGTATCTTTTTTTCCATTGTTATGTCATCTTTGGGTTAATCATTAAAGGAAGTATATCATAAATTAAATTATATCTAAGATATATTAAGTGATAAAGCAAGATATGGAGCAGTTTATATAATCTATTTGTACAATAATCTAGCTAGCATTGTGCAAGAAAATGGTAGGAATAAAGAATGTGTGTGTGCGTGTGTGTGTGTGTGTTTATAATTACGATCTCAACTATATGACAAAGACATACATCTATACAAATGAATACACAAATTGATGATAGCTGTTGGGTAAGGATGGTAGGATTGTGAGTGTTGTGGCTTCTCTCTCTGTAACTTCCTATAATATGGCTCTGTAATTTTTTTTATTTATTTATTTTTTTTAGTTTAAATACCTTATTTTAGTATGTAAGGTGTATTTTGATAGAGTTCTTTCCTGGCCCTTTTCATATGCATCAGCACCTCAATCTTACAGTACTAAGTCCCTTATCAAGTGAAGCCTGTATCAAAGGCCCTATTTATAATTGCAACACTCCTTCCTCTCCAGTTCTGGCCTCCCTCCTGCCCTCCCCTGCATTATTTTCTACAGGGAGTGAAGTCTGACACATTGTAACTATTCATTTGGAAGAAAAGCTGCCTGAGGGCAGGGACTGGTAGCCTGTCCCTTTTGTTTAGGGCTCTGCCTCCAGCACTCAGAGCGGAGCCAGGCACAGAGTAGGTGCTCATTCAATGTTTGTTGGATGAACGGCTCCTTGCTGTCAGCCCCCAGCAGTGCCAGTAACCACAGGCACATGTAACTACCATCCTCTGCCTTCCTCTCTGGCGTTTTGCACTGGCTGGAAGGCCACCCTCCATCTCGGGTCTGGATCTCACCTCTTCTCATCTTTTCAAGGACCCCATTCTTGCAAGTGCACCCTCTCTCCTGCAATAGCAGTTTCTCTTTATTGGATTTTACCCTTCCACGTAAAAACTTACCCCAATGGTGCTCATTTTCTAAAAAATAGTCACAGGTCCTTCCTGCTACTGCCAGTTTTCTCAACTCCCCACATAGCAACCTCCTCAAAAAGAGCTAGTGGCCAGTGGGGCAGTGGAAGCAGCAGTGAGTAGGGTGGACTGTGGAGATAGCAGGGGACAGTGGGGGCAGTAGGAGGACAGCAAGGATTGCAGAGGGCAGTGAGGACAACAGGGGACAGTGGGACCAGCTCAAGGACTCTGAAGAGGCCCTGTAGGCTGGTCTGAGAGTCCTCCTGCCTCTCCAGATGTTCCTTCCTAGACTCGTTGCCCTTCCTCATCTTCTCTGTCTCCACTCACTCCCCAGGCACTATGTCCTATGGCTTTAACTGCCATGTACATGCTGACTTTCAAATTTATGTCTCAGCCTGACTTCGCTCTTGAACACCAGCCTCATAGCTCCAACTTCCTTCACGATACCTCCCCTTGGAGCCATCCTGGACCCCACTTGTTTGACACCCCACATCTAATTGCCAGCAGATCTTGTTGCTTCTCCCTTTAAAATAATGTCATGAATCTGACATCATCTCACCCTCTTTATTGCTCTCTCCTGGTCCAGTCTTGCCTGACTGGCCTCCCTGCATCCCCCGGCCCCAGGACACTTGCTCTCCCACAGCAGTCAGCAGAATCCTCTCAACACGTGACTCAGGCCATCCCACTGCTGCCCACCACCCTTTCGGCAGCATCCCAGCCCCACAGTGCTCACAAGCGTGCCCCTGAGACCCCCTGGGAGGGCAGCCAAGGCCAGAGGCTTCCTCTGCCTTGTCATTAATTGATTGTTTAATTAACTAATCCATTATTCATCCCTTAACCATTCCCTGCATACCTCCCCTAAGCCAGGTCGGTGCTGGGGACACGGAGGACATAGTCCAGCCCCTGCTCTAACACTGGCTTCCAGGCTGGGAGGGATCTGTCCTCAGAGGAAGGTGGGGAGGGGGAGACAGGGAGAGGGACTGAGGGTTGTCAAATGCTGTGTCTTTAAGACCACTGGAAATGAGCAGGGTTGGGGTGCTGCCCTTGCAGTTGCCTTATAGGCCCCTTCAGCCAGACGTGGTCTGGCTCATCCTCTCTCTGCAGGCTCCAGCTGGGCTTCTTGGCAGCTCCGGCCTGTTTGAAAGCAGACAGCCCCTGCTTGGCATGCTCTCCTGTGTGATGTCAGAATCTTGCCTGGCCTGGCCCCATTCTTACTTCTCTGCTCTGGCCCTGCCACTAATGTTTTTCTAATTGCTGCAGATGGGGGGGCAGGGGGTCAGGGGGAGTGCAGAGAAGGTCCTGAGAAGATCAGGTCAGGGGCTGGCTGGATGGGAGAGACTGACATGCCCCAATGACCTGTTCAGCTCCCTGCTTAAACTTTTAGTGGAGAGGTAGGCTTTTGTAAACATGAAGGACACGTTAAAAATCCAGCAAATGAGGTTAAACCCAGGATTGGCAGTTTGGTCACCATAGGATGAGCTAAATCAATGCCTGAGGCTGATCACAGGGAGGATGGCCCTCCCCCTCCGGTCACAGAGTGATGCCTGTCCTCAGAGCGCTCCACCTGCGGGAGACAGGCAGATGTGGGTGGAGGGCAGCGGGGCAGGCCCAGGCGGCTTGGATTGAGCCCCTTCTCTCCCGCTTCAGAAATGCCAAGACGCTTTCATAATACTGTCTCATGGGAAAATTGTTATCTACAAGCATTATGCAATTTTCCCATCAGAATTACAGGCTGTGATTGAAAAGAAGTAGAAAGAAATTGAATGTGAAATGCTTCTGTGCAACCACATTATCTTCTTGTGGACTCGTGAGTGGGCTTCAGATACCTTCTCTGGCTTTGAAATAGCTGATCAGACAGCAGCTTGCGATGGCAGCTGCTTCCCAGGGGACAAAGCCTGTGGGGTGCACTTCCCAACCGCAGACCCAGGTTTCCGGAGGCAGACTCAGAACTTGTGAGTGCTGACCATGGTTCCTAAAGTGACCCCTGGGTCCTGTCCCTTTCCCCTCCTCTACTCCCAGACAGTCCCAGCAGAGTTTTCTGGCTGGCGCTCTCCTCCTGCTCTTCCAGTGTCTGCCAGCTCAACACCCCGGCCTCCTCCTGTCACTTCACACAGCTCCGGCTCCACGCTAGGCCTATGGATGCTGGTTGGATTGGGGCTCAGAGAACACCGGCCCCTTCCTCACCGCAGCCTCTCATTCATTCAACACACATTGACTGAGCATGTTCCAAACGCAGTTCTCAATGCTGATAGTACTGTGGTGAACAAGACAGACCCCTGTCTTCATGGAGCCTTTGTTCAGCAGGGGAGATAGATGACAAAAAGTAAATAAGCAAAATGCACAGTATACAGGACAGTGACAGATGTTATAGAAGAAAAGAGCAGCATGTGAAGTGATGGGGCTGTGCTGGGTGGAGGGAAGGACAGGGAAGTGCTATTTTGAATAGCATGGTCAGCAAAGGCTTCACTGAGAAGGGGACATCTAGCAAACCCTGGAGGAGGCAAAGGAATGGGTGTTCTGACATCTGGGGACACATTCCTGGCACAGGGCACAGCAAGTGCTTAGTGTGCTGGCACGTTGAAGGAAAAGTGACACGACCAGCATGGCTGAAAGCAAGAGAGCAAAGGGAAGAGTCATAAGAGAAGGTTAGTGAGGTGACAGGGGGACAGGGAAGATCGTGAAGGGCCACGGCAAGGTCCCCACGTGCTGTGAGATGTGAAGCCATTGGAAGATTTTGACCAGAGGAAATGGCTACTGTGGAGCCTGCAGAAAGGTGAGGATGGAGTCAGAGATCAGCTGGGTAGCAAATGCAATAATCCAGGTGAGTGATGAGGGTGGCTTGGACCATATGGGGACAGGCAGGTGACAAAAAGGAGCTGGCTCATAAATACATTTTGAAAGCGGAGTTGAACGGCATGTGCTGGTGGATCAGATGTAGATTACGAGAGAAAGAAGTGTCAAGGATGAGAAGAATGGTGTTGCCATTTCGTGGAGGGGAAGGAGGGAGGCCAGGTTTGGGGAGGGAAGATCAGGAGTTTGATTTCAGACACGTTGAGTTTGAGATGCCAATCAGACATCACATGAAAACGTGTGACCACTGATGCACAAGTCTGGAGTTCAGAGGCAAGGCTGAGGCAGGAGACTGACTTTAGTGGGCGCCAGTGTACATGGGACAAGATGAAGTCTCCAAGGAAGTGTGGGTAGAACAGAGAAGAGGACCAAAGGTTTGAACCCAGGGCACTTCAATGTTTGGAAAAGGTGAAGAAGGGGCAGCAAAGGAGACTGCGAAGGGATGGCCAATGAGGTGAACACAGAGGCAGCAAGTGCCAGAGCCAGGCAGAGAGAGTGACCGGCTGGCTGTGTCAAGTGCTGCTGAAGGGTCACAGAAGCTGAGAGCTGGGCATTGACCTTTGGCAGTGGAGATCTCATTGGTGACCTTGACCAGAGCAGCTTCAGGGGAGAGAGGTGAGTCTCAGTTACTTCATCTGAGAAATGGGACCACTTGCCTGCTTACCTCAGAGGGTGACAGTGGAGACCCCATGAGACCATGGGCAAACTGTAAAGCACCAAGAACTATGAGGTCTCTATCTTGATTTATGACCCCATAAACCCACAGCCTGTTGAAATGGTGGGAGGGACCACTGGGCACAATTGATTTTACAGATGCTTATAGCTCCATTATCACCTCATAAAATGGCTCATTTCATGCTGCTCATCCCCAGGACACCCGCTGAGGAATGACTTTTCACTTCCCTTTGGAAGTGGAAGCCATCAGAATGATACATTTTAGGGGTGCTAAGTGGGGATTCTGGGAAAGGACAGAAGCAAAGCGTGGGGCCTAACACTGCTCATTAGGATCATATCGCAGAATGATGGGCGCTGCCCCCCCAGAGGAAACCTGTGACCCTGAGCCTCAAAGCAAGGGCTCCTCAGAGAAAACTGTCAGCCAGGAGCAGCCGTGCTCTTGCTCAAGAACAAGCAAAGTGGGGGAGGAAGGAGAGGGAGATGAAAAGGAAGAACACCAGGGAAGGCGAGAAGAGCATGGGTTTTGAAGTTAGACACATCTGTATTGGAATCAGGTCCCTGGTGGTCTCCAACAAGTCATTGACTTCTCTGTCACCTGCAAAATGACATCATAGCATTTCCCAAAGGCTTTGATAAGAAATAAGCTGATGAGTGCACAACGATGCACAATGGGGCAGAGCTGTGTGCATGCATGGGTATCACCTCGTGTGCGTGCCTGGGTATCACTGCATGTTCATGTGTGGGTATCACTGCATGTGCAAGTGTGGGTATCACTGCATGTGCATGCATGGATATCACTGTGTGTACATGATGAGTATCACCTCGTGTGTGTGCATGGGTATCACTGCATGTACATGCGTGGGTATCACTGCAAGTACATGTGTGGGTGCCACTGCGTGTGCATGCGTGGGTATCACTGCATGTGAATGCGTGGGTATCACTGCATGTGCATGTGTGGGTATTGCTGCATGTGTATGTGTGGGTATCATTGTGTGTACATGTGTGGGTGTTGCTGCGTATGTGTGGGTATCATTGTGTGTACATGTGTGGATATTGCTGCATGTGCATGTGTTGTTATCACTGCGTGTGCATTTAGTGTCATTAGGTTTCCTCCTCTTTAGTAACTGACAATTTTTCCCCAACTCAAGGACCCTTGTGCTCTCCTGTCTTCTTCAAAACCAGGACAGCATTAACGTTAAGGATATTGTGAACACTGAGAATCCTCCAAGTGTGGCTGCAATATTTGGCTCTCAGAGTAGGCTCAAACGTGCCCTCAAGGGTGGCAGAGACATGGTCCAGGGCTGGGGCCTGACCTTTCATGAGTGCCTGGACCCCTGCACCACAGTTTACCCTCCCCTCTGCCTGGGTTCACAGGGAAAAGAGCATGGTCTCCAGAGTCAGACTGAGGTTTAAACTCTCGCTCTGCTATTGACTAACTGTGTCACTAATTTGGCCAAATAAATGTGTTTCTGAAAATTAAAAAGTATATGCCTACCATGAAATGTGTTGTAAAGGTTAAATAAGATACTAGATGAAGGTATAATAATTAGCAAGCTGCCTAACACATTAAAACCAATAGATCACTGTTGTTATTGTCATTTCTCTCTGTTGCAGTTCCTTTCCCCGTCTAATTATGGATTACATCAATTTCTCTTCCTGGGGTGAGGAGGCAGGTTGGGTGGGCTGTCTGGGGCAGGACATGCTACGGTGGCGGTGCTTAGCCTCACTGCCTCCCTGAGCAAAGGGGCCTTAGGATGAGCAGCACGTGTGGTTCAGGACTAGAAGATGAAGGCAAAAGGTCAAGATTCAGGAAAATGCAGGAACAGAGGAGGAGGTGAGGAGTAAGGCAGGGAGGAGGAGACAGACTTGGGCCTTCTGCTCCAGGCCTGGCTGAAATGCCCAGAGCTCTCTCACATTGGGTGTGGCTCCGGAGGGCAAGGGAGCATCATTGAAGGGTAAATTGGTTCAAACACGAGGCCCTGTTCTTACCCGCCCCACCCCCCAGACTCACATTCTTGGTTTCCACTCTGCTCAGACTCGGCATCTCCTGGTATCGGTGGAATTTCTGCCTCCAACCAGTCCCAGCCTGTTATCACTCCACACAAACTCTCATTCCTCTGGGTCTGATCTCAGCCCATGACCAGTTTGGGGCTGTGTGATTCCCACTTAATACATGTAACTATGAAGTCTGAGTAGAGCTGTCACATCTTCTCAGTATGTTTATCAAAAGCAAAATGAAAAAACTCATCTCCGTGAAGATGGACACGAGTGACCTGTAGTTTCTTTGGCGCTTTTTAATTTTAATTGGCATATCTCTGGAAATTGCTAATGTCACCCAAATGAGGCACGAACTATGAATGTTCTGAAATGCTTTGTTTGAAAAGGGTCCTATGGGAGATGTATAAGGGCTCTAAGGATTGTTGAAAGATCCTTTCTGTGCCTCAGAGACTTATTAAAATGGCTTTTCATTAAGTCTGAATGGAAGGCCGCCATTCTTCAAAATGTAAAATGCCTCATGTTCCAGTGGCCCCATCCAGGGTTTACCAAGTTCCGTAAACCTCCCATCACTTGCTCCCTGGGTTTCTCGGTTCTCCTGAGGCTTTGTTAGTTCGTAGATGCAACTGTGTGCTCCACTTTCTGTACCCAAGCAGTGCAAATTGACTCTAATGTCAGCTTGGCCTGAATGTAAGTAATAAGAATAGTAAGAATAAGAAAGTAAGAATAAGAATAGTAGCTAATATATATTCTTTTAAATCCTTGCCTGAGGGTTTTTGTTTGTTTGTTTGTTTCATTTTGTTTTTTAGAGAGAGGGAGAGGGAGAGAAACATTGATGTGAGAGAGAAACACCAATTTGTTGCCTCCTGTATGCACCCCAACCAGGAATCAAACCCACAACCTAGGTATGTGCCCTGACTGGGAATCAAACCAGCAACCTTTTGGTTTATGGGACAATGCTCCAACCAACCAAGCCACCTGGTCAGGGCTATAGTGGCTAATATTTATGCTGATATAAGCAGTGTATCAGCACATTACATGATTTATATCATTTACTCCCCTTAACAATTCAATGCAGTAGATACTTTTTAACCCCATTTCACACATGAGAAAGCTAAGAGAAGCCAAGACACTTGCCAAAGGATGTAGAACTAGTAAATGGTGAAACCAGGACTTAAACTCAGGTATGACTCCGGAGCTTGGACTCTCAACCAAACTACATTCCTGCCTGCCGGATCAGTAAACACTAAAGAGAATGATAGTACCCAGTGTGGCCAAAGTTGTAAAGACATGGGCAGGCACATATACATTCTTGCTGGAGTATAAATTGGTGCAGACATTTGAAGGAACACTTGGCAGGCCCTGCTGAAAATTTAAATCTGCTATATCTTTTAATCATTCCTGGGAACCTATGACACCAGAACCCTTGGGTTTATAAACAAAGCAGTATATACACACATGCTCATCATAGCATCATTTATGACAACAATTAAATATCCACCGATAACACTGGTTAAAAAAAATTAGAGAACATCCATACTATGGAATCCTACACATACTCATATATCAAAAAGAATGATATGGCTTCATTTTTTCAGAAATTTACTGATTGTCCATCCATAGCATTTGGATATGGCCATGAACAATCCAGACAGTCTCCAATCCTCTAGGACTCAGGTTCTACCAGAAAAGTTTGATGCGGTAACAAAAATATCCAGCTTTAAAAATAAACTTTGCAGAAGGCTCCCGCTTTCTCATTTCATTGGATAACATGAATGATCAGGAACGAGGAGCAATAAGCAGTTGATCCTGCAGATGGTGTGGAACCACTAGATGAAACAAATTATAGCAGCAAGCTGTTCTAATGCCCACACGTGTGGACCCACCATCCTGGGAGCCTCTGTAGCTCTGAAAGCTACAGACAGAATTTCATCACCATAAATAAACATTAATGAAGGGTCCAAACATTTTTATTGAGTTATTCTGCAAAAACAAAATCAATATGTTGTTAGTTGGGACTCAGAAACCAAGATTCACCCAGCTGCTGTGGCTTGGTGGATTGAGCGTTGGCCTGCGAGCCAAGTGTCGCTGGTTCAATTCCCAGTCAGGGCACATGACTAGGTTGCACATCGGGTCCCCAGTTGGGGGCGCAAATGAGAGGCAACCACATAGTGATGTTTCCCTTCCTCTCTTTCTCCTCTCTCTAAAAATAAATAAACAAATAAATTATTTTTTTAAAAAAAAAAACAAGATTTAATGGCAGTGCAAGGTGAATCTGTAGGGCCTGCTAACACAGTGGCCTCCATAGCTCCACCCATGTTGATTTTTTTTCCTTTCAGTACAGCACGTCTTCTAGGGCAGAATGATCATCATCAGGCAGGATCTCATTTCTTGGATTTCTTTTTCGTTAGTCTTGACCAGGCTTACCACAACTTTCAGACCTTGGGTACTTTAAAAATCAACAAAAAGAGAGCTATGATGCTGGACCTATGGGCATGGAAAGTTTCCCATAATGTAATAATAAGAAAAAATGTAAAAATCAGGATGCAGAATAAGATACACAGTGTGAGGAGCTGTGTCTAACATAGGCGCGCACACAGAGTTGCATACGCAGAGTCCAAGGCCTGGAACGATACACACCAAACGGCGACATTTTGGAGATGGAGGCAGAAGGCAGGGTGCGTGCTGAAGTGTGAAGTGCTCAACATTTACACTGTGTGCTTCTGTGATGCTAAATTTGTCTACCATAAACATGGATTATCCTGGAATTAAGAATCAAAAAAAGTCTACTAGGAATTTTTAAATGGTCATGGAAGCTGTGGGGAGCTGCTGAAGCGTTTAGGCAAGGAATGGATAAGTCAGATTTGCAACAACGTGGAGGGTCGGGGAGGTTGAAGCAAGAGGGTGCAGAAGACTAAGAGACCGTGAGGAGACTATGGGATGATTCAAGAGGGGTTAAGGCTGTGAACACAGTGGGTGTCGGGGCCTGATAGCTGTGAAGGGGTGGGAGATGGAGGAAAGCTGGTGACATCTGGCATCTAGTTCAGGCAGCAGGTGGATGTGCCTTTACCTACCTGGGGCCATGGGAGAAGGAGCAGGTTCTGGGGTCAGATGAAGGGTTCATCATGGCACATGGAATGTATGAGATGACTATAGGCAACCCTGGCCATGGGAGACCCAGCGCTGGCTTTTGGGAAATAGGTCAGGTTTCACATGTGACTCCATAATAAACAGCTTCTTTCAGTTATTCGCCAGGTATTTATTAGGAATGAATCAGGGAGACACTCTCAGCAAACAAAAATGTCTCTCATGAGAAGTGTAAACCTCTCAGTTAGGACTTAGAAATGCTCTCCCTGAAGATACGTGAATGTGAGATGCTTATGCATCCAGAGATTCTTTCCTTTGATTAAAAGAGGGAAGCCTGAGCCCTGGCCAGGTGATTCAGTTGGTTAGATCATTGTTCCGATGCAACAGGGTTGTGGGTTCAACCCCCAGTCAGGGCACATGACGGAATCAACCAATGAATACATGCGTGGATAGAAAAACAAATCTCTCCCCCGCTTCCTCTCTCCCCTTCTCAAACAAAAAAATAATAATTTTTTTTTTAATTTTTAAGAGAGGGAAGCCTGAGCTCAGAAAGAAGCTGCAAGTTTCCAGTGGGGAGAGGGGGGAATTCTGGCGCTTGTCCCTGTGGGCTGCACTTCTGCCCTTCACCCCACCAGGACCGTCTGTAACACCCAGGCCAAGCTGGATCCAGCTGATCACCTTCCTCTCAAAGGCCTGCCTCCCACCAGTGAGGTGCTCCAAACCGGCAGGTCTTTCATAATGTTTGGGCCTGATCCTGGAGACACTTCTAACCTCCTTCCTTTCAGTTTCCTCGGGGCTGTGGGATTTTCCAGACAAGGTACCCAACTAAGGAGAAATCCACCAATTCATTCCAAATACTATGTTCTAGGCACCCACAGCCAGGCACACAGCTCTAAGAACTGGGGCAGGGCTGTGAGCCATCCAAGCACGTCTCTGGCCTCCTGGAACTCAGGGACCTGTTTAGTCAGCAGCAGAGCTCTTCCTTCCCCAGCTGGAGACACTCTGGGCTTTTCTGTGCATAATGGACAGTGATGTCTGAGCACTGTAGAGCCCAGGCCAGCAGAAGGTGAGACAGAGTAGGATACCCCCTCACTCCAGTGTGCAATGGAAAATAAGAACCCGAACAAACTTCATATTGAGCAAGAGCAGTAAAGTTCTGATTTTTCCCCCATAATGATAGCTTAATGCTTTCCCTCAAATAGTTAACTGTCGGCTTCTTCCTCAAAAAATTATTTTAGATCCCCACACCATCAGGGTGGTCTACACACTGTGCAAAGCAAAACAGAGCATAATGACATGAGTGGCATGGGGTGTGGGCCCCCAGCTTTGTCCTGGCCTTCTCGTCTGAAGGAGTCTGATCTGGTCCGTGAGTCTCAACAGCAGAAGAGGCCTTAGGAGTGACAATCATTGGGGCCAATTGTTGGCTCCTGCTGCAGTGTGGCCTAGAGCAGGCCCCAGGCAGGGTCTGGACCCAGAGCACACAATCTTCCCTCCAGGTTAGACACATACGGAAGCATGGCCATCCAAGGCAGAGTCCAGGTCAGAGCCTGGCTCCAGTGAGGAAAGGATGGGCTGAGCTGAAATCAAAGGTGGGGCTCAGGGGACTCACTGGAATCCAGCATGCACGAGGCACACTGGGCCCCACCTCCTGGGATTGCCGAGGCTCCAGGGCTTCCCAACCCTGGGGCCAGATGGCTCCCACACCTGAGCAGTTAAAGCCTCAAGAGCAGGTAAGTGAGTGGGGGTAAACAGTGTGACCATGTTAAAACCCTCTTGTTCCCCTGAGCCCAGGTCTCCTCACTAAATATCTGTGGTCCTTTTTTACAGAGCGATGAGGTCCTCACCGTAATCAAAGCCAAAGCTCAATGGCCAGCCTGGCAGCCTCTCAACGTGTAAGTAACAAACAGACCCTGGCTCTTCCCTGACCCTGTCCTAGCCTTGAACTTGGAGCCACTCACGTTATGGCTACTGCATGCCAGTTAGCTCACTAAAGTCAGCAATACCTTAGATGGACAAACAGGTCAGGTGCACTGCCCACGTGGGGAGTATCACAGGTGCCCCTATCTTCTCAGCAATGCAATCTTGATGTCTTTACCCCGATGGCTCTAACTCTGCAGAGAATCCAAATCAGAACAAGGATTAACCAGTGTGTATTCACTCATGCTCTCGGCTACAACAAGCTGAAATACATTTGCTCTCCAGGCACACAGGTGCACTCACTCTAAGCAAATGTGCCTCATGGAAAGCCAGGTTTCCCTCAGGTTCCATTCTCAGTCTCTGTCTTTTCTGTCTCCTCTATCTCTTGGAGATTTCATCCTACCATACATTTTGGTAAATAGGGGTATGCTGATGGCTCCCAAAACGACCACTTCCCCAGGTAGATATGTAGGTAGGTGATAGATAAATCCAGCCATCAATTTCTTGGGCACCTCTGTGGCTGGCCCACATGGACCTTGAACTCATCATATCCAAAATGGAACCCATCACTAAGTCCTGTTGGTTCTGCCTTCTTAGTATCTCACAAATTACTCCTCACCTGGCCATTCTCCTGTCATTAGTTCAAGCCATCATCTTTTCTCACCTAGATGACTTCAGTTCTTCCCTCTCCTAGGGTCTCCCCCATCTGACCCTTCATCCATTATCAGAGTGATCTTCTAAGAATCTGAATCTGATTCCCTGCCCTAGAATCCCTCCGTGACCTCCCTTCATCTCCAGGATCCCGTCTGCGCTCCTCAGTTCCCCTGTGAGGGCACAGTGAGTGCACAGTGAGGATAACATGCTTCAGCCCCTGCCTCCTACTTCTCAGGCTCACGTCCTCCTATTTCTCAGGCTCACGTCGTGCCGCTCCCTGCTCTGCACCTGCCTCACTGTGGCCACCCTCAATCCCATGCGGTTCCTTGAGCAAACCTTGATTTTATTTCTCCTTTATGGATGCAAAGCCTGGAGCAAAGATCACAGTCAACCACCCAAAAAATGGCTTATGAAGAATGGCCTGGCCAGCCCCTCTGTGGAGCCATCTGCACCCACTAACGATAGCATTGATGAAGGTGGCAACCACGTGGGGAATGTATGAGATCCTCCTCAGTGGGAGAGAAGGCAAACTCAAAATGGCAGGAAGGGAAGTACGAAAAGGACTCCACAGGATGGGGCAGGAGGAGCCGAGGGAGAAGCACTCGCACACGACCCGCTGGTGGCAGGGAAGCTGTTGCCAGGTCCCTGTGAATACCTGTTTAACCATTCAGAAAATTAATGGCTCATCCCCTACTCTGTGCCAGTTCTATACCCAGTCCCCACCCTTTGGAATGCCCAGCCAACAAGGGGACAGGCAACAGACAGACTTCTACCACTCCAGGTCTGCTCTGCGCAAGTCCAAGTGGCACCACATATATCAAATATATACACTATAATGTCACCGTGGTAGCCCTGTTTGCTCCAGAAGGAGAAGTGTTATGATGAGGATATGAGTGGATGTGGGAGGCCAGGGAAGGAGCACAACCCAGCCTAGGGGTGGGACAATGTCAGGACGTCTTGTGCAGGAGGCACTATGGGGCTGAGTCTGGAAGGATGCTCCTGCCCTGGAGTGGCCCAGGTGTGCTGGGACTGAGGCCCTGAGTGGGGGCCCAAAAAGAGCAGGAGAGGATGGGGACAGCTGACCAAGGGCAGCCCGGCTGGCGGTACGGAGGCTTTTTCTAGCTTGCTGCGATCTCTGAGCCCTGCTCTGGATCTCCTCTCAGGAAGCTGAGAACAGAGTAAGTGAGCCCTTAAATAGCACAGGTACTTGGGGTGCCAACCCCTTGCTAAAAATCCATGTATAACTTTTGACTCCCCAAAAGCTTAATACTAATAGCCTACTGCTGTTTGCTCAGGCTCTTTCCCCAGCTTCTCCCAGCTCCCAGGTTTCCAGAACCTGTATGTGAAGAGTTCCTCCCTTTCGGTTCCCTAAACAGGCAGGGGCTCCAGACCAGGTGGGGGTGGGAGACATCTGGGCCACAGAGTTTGTGGGTGTCAGTTTCTACACCACCAAGGAAACCTATACCATTTTCCCTTAAGGAGTCTGGGTTTAGAAAGATGTAAACTATAAAGCAAGGTGCTTCAGGAAGGAGGGAGGGAGGAAGGGAAGGAGGAAAGGAAGAAAGCAGAGAGAAATCCTTTTACCTGGAGCACCTACTAGTTGTCAGATACCCTACTAGGCACTTATGTTCCTTATCCCACTTAATGCTCACACTAACCCCACGACACATGCCACAGGGACTATAATCCTCACGTTGGAGATGATGGGACCGAGGCTCAGAGGTTGCCTGACAGGTGCAGCCTCAGCACCCAGCTCTATTGGGGCAGTGACTAGAATTCAAACAGCACCCAGCTGACTTCAGTGCTTATGCTCGCTCCTCACTACAACACGGTCCTTCCAATTAAGTAACCATTCATTATCCACTTTTTAATCAATCAAAACACATAGCTGCCAGTCGGACTTCTGCTCAGCATGAAATTAGCAGTGTGACCACATCAAATAATCTGGCTTCCACAGGGAAAACAAACAAACAAACAAAAACAGATTTTTTTTGTTGTTGTTTTTCAATTACAGTTGTCCCATTTTTCCCCCATTGCTTTCCCCTACCCAGCCCATCCCTTCTCCCGTAATCATATCCCTCCCCGTTGTCCATGTCCATGAGTCATTTATACACATTCCTTGACTAAACTTTTCCCTTACTTATCCCCCTTCTTTCCCTCCCCCTCCCCCCTATTGACTGCTATTCTGCTCCTTGTCCTATTTAGTTTGTTTATGTTGTTCTTTAGTTTCCTGTATTAGGTGATATCATATGGTATTTTTCTTTCTTTGCCTGGCTTATTTCACTAAGCATAATTCTCTCTAGTTCCATCCATGTTGTCACAAATGGCAGGAGTTCCTTCTTTCTCTCTGCTGCATAGTATTCCATTGTGTAAATGTACTACAATCTTTTGACCCACTCATCTACAGGTGGGCACTTAGGCTGTTTCCAGCACTTGGCTATTGTAAACAGTGCTGCTATGAACATAGGGGTGCATAAATTCTTTTGAATTAGGGCTTTAGGATTTTCCGGGTATAATCCTAGCAGTGGAATCGCTAGTTCAAAAGGCAGTTTCATTTTTAGTTTTTTGAGGTAATTCCATACTGTTTTCCATAGTGGCTGCACCAGTCTGCATTCCCACCAGCAGTGCAGTGGGGTTCCCGTTTCTCCACATCCTCACCAGCACTTGTTGCAAAAACAGATTCTTAACTTTCACTTACCCTGGGTTCTATCAGGTATGACCGAAACATTTCATTTCCTCCACAAACATGTGTCGGGGGGGTCTCCCCAGGAAAGTGCTGGGAAAGGCCCCTGGGAACACGGTGGTGAGCAGAGTGGATCTCATGGAGCTTGCAGTTTAATGGGGGAGAGACAGGAACCAAATGAAGACAAATGTGATGTGTCTATGCAATAAAGACATAAGCCGCCATGGGAGTGTGTGGTTGGGACCCCAACCCAGCCTGGGAGTCAGAGAAATCTTCCTTGAGGAAATGGGAATTGAGCTAAAAGTTAAAGAATCAATAGGTGTTAACTAGGTAAAGAAGCAAAGCAAGGGGAGAACATTCTAGAAAGTCTAGAGAGACCATTAAGTGCCACAGTCCTGAGAGGGCGCAGAGCATAAAGTACTAACAGGTTATGGTATAACTGCATCCAGAAGTCAGAGCTGAGCCTGGTGTGGGGCCAACCCACGCGACATTCGGGATTTTGATTTTTACATTAAGAGTAATGGGAAATCATTGAAGGGTTTTAAGCAGGATGACAACATGATCAGAGTTAGATGAAAACAACAGCAACACCCTGGCTCCAATTTGAGAAGGATAAGAGTAGATGCGGCGAGACCAGTGAGGAGATGATGGCAGAGGTCCAGGGGGAATTAATAGTGACTTTGGCTAGGAAGGGGGTAGTGGAGATGGAGAGGTGCAGGGACCTGAGAGGTACAGAGGAGTAAAAACTGACAGCCTGTGGGGGTGCGTTGGATAAGGAGGAGGAGAAAGGCAGAGAGGTCAAGGTGCATAATTAACGAATCAGTGGGTCCTCTCAGAAGATATGGAAGATCAGGTGAAGTTCAATGGGAAAGATCATGGGTTCATTTCTTTGATGGGATACATTGGAATTGCCTTCAAGATCTCCAGTTGAAGGTGTGATGTAAACAGTTACCTAAAAGCTCTGAAGCTCATGGGGGAGAATTCTGCACTAAGAGTCAACAAGGAATGGAGATAAGGACAAGGTTATGGATGAGAGAGAGCTTGAGAATAAGTCAAGGGCTTCAGACTGAATCCAGAAGGGCACCAGCATTTAATACTGAGGAGGACTTGCCTGCAAAGGAAACAGAAAAGGAACAGCAAGAAAATTGGGAAGGAAGCTTGCTATCAGAAAAGCCAGTAAAGAATTCATTCAAGGAGACAGTGGTCAGTCTGTGTCCGGTGCAGCTGAGAAATCAAATACAATTAGAGCTGCAAAATACCCACTGGATTTACCAGCATGAAGACCCATCAGTGACCTTATTGACACTCCTTTCTTCTGAGTGATGCAGGGAGAGGTAAACAGCCTGGAGCAGGGTGAAATGTGAACAGAAAATTAGGTTATGGAGTCAGTGAGTCCAGACAACTCTTCTGTGAAGTTTGCTGTGAAAGAAGAGACTGAGCAGTAGCTCCAAGAGGATGAAAGAATCAATGAACTTTTTTTCTTGGTTTTTAAGATGGGATTGGCTTTCTGAAAAACTGAAAATAAGATATTGAGGGATATCTTCCCCCCCTTCACTCATCCCTTAGACATCCTAAGACCCCAGTGGAACAAAATTAATTGATGGCAAACACTCAGACCTCCCACACACCTAAACCCACTCCACACAGTGCTACCAGCTTATTAAGGGAATGTTATTTTCTTTTGGTATTCCCATACCCTGTTTTCCCCTTTCCCCTTCCAAATCTCATTAGGAATTCAAATTAGGAAGCCTCCAAGCAGCCAAGTTTTGTTTTGCAGACACAGCCCTGCCCCTGATCACTGAGCCTGCTCGATTGAGGTTAATGGGATTCCAGCCTCTCTCGGGCCAGTGGAAAGCCAGGGTGACCTACTTTGCGAGGTCCTGCCCGTGGAAACTGACTTGTTTTCCAATGATCTTCATTTTTATCCACTAGACCACTTCTCAAAGGACAGCCTTGAATGAACAAATTAGCTGCTGACTTGTTTAGCTCAATAAATCAAGCTGTGCCTCCAACAGCCCAGAGCACAGGTAGAGACAGGAAAGACAAATTCTCAACAAAACCTACATCCGTCACTAGTTCCTTTGGCGCCTGAGCAAAAAATGCCCAGGTTTCCTGCAAATCAATTCAGAATTTCCACCACCTAGTTCCTCTGGTTTAGTCTGGATGCTAGGAATTACTGGAACTTTTAAAAACAATTTTTAGTTCTTTAAAAACATAAAATAATAGAGTGTGTTTTTTTAAAGAATTTATATCCCCTTTCTTATAATGAGTCCTGTAAAGGACTGTAGTCTCCTTAATTATTCCCAACCACTCTGTTTAATTAACATTTGATTAGACAACGGTATGAGTTTTCAAGACAAATGAGGGGCCGGTGAACTGGACACATGGAAACCCTCCCCAGAAACCCCACCTCCGGAGGGTCTGTGCCCCATAATCACCCAAGCCATGGCACCTTTCTCTCAAATCAGGGCTGAAGGCACAGGGCCCTCCCTGCCTCCAGCAGCACTTGCCCAGGTCCACTGATGTTCTCTAGATTGTAAAGGAAGACTGGACTACTTGATCTAATCAGCCAGTTGGACCCAGAGCTCTAGATGCCTCCAGGTTATAGCTTTCTAAGTCAGGAAACCTCACTCAAACCTTCCTCTGCCCATGCCTAGTGCATGGTTCTATCGCCCTCTAGTGGTCTTATTGAATTTCTGCAACATCAAAAACTATTGGGGATTATTTGAAACACACGATGAGGGACGGAACTCAGCAAATGAGTGGTCTGAGTCACCAGTGACTTGAGTCTCACTGGTGTGGGTCTGTAATTTAGAAGGGGTAATAAGCCTCTAAAAGGATCATAAAAATTCTTTATTGCCTCTTTTATTTTGCTGTGTTTTTGGAGTTTTTGTTTAGAAATGTTAATCTATTGAGATTGTGATATTTTTCTTACAGATTTGGATTAACTGTACATGCAATAGATATTAACACTTGTCAGTCACATTAGAAGACCTTTTGCCAACATGTTATTTTTTTCTTTCTAATTCAATACAGCTGTTTTCATTATACAGATGTTTTTAGTTAATCTCTAATTCAATTAGCTACCTTGTGATTGTTTTTATTGTTGAAAAGTTGAGAAAATTAGCATTTCTCTAACAGATCGAAAAACTTAACTTTTTCAATTATCTGGTTGTTTTCTATTTAACACTGGATTTGTGTGTGTGTGTGTGTGTGTGTATGATATTAGATGTGAATCTCGTGTTTGTTGTTTTGGGGGATTTTTTATTGCAATTAAGTTAGCCCAACCCCACTTACTGCACAATCTTTTCTTCCCTCCTAAATTGAGTAAATCTTTCTCTAAAGCTGGTGGGATCTCTAGTCTGTGCCACTAATTTATACTTATTTCTTATCCTGAATATTACATCATTTTAATTATTATGCTTTATAATATATTCAGTTATATGGTATGGCCAGATCAACTGTCTTTGCCAGAAAACTGATTAAAATTTAACTCCCACATAGAAAAATAAAACCAAATTAACAGAATACCATATATGGAGAAATGTGGCATATAAGAAAGCATGAATGAGAGTTTCTATTATGGTCTGCGCAAATTAAAGAACTCCAATCACATTTAACACTTCCTAAAGAAAAGTCATATATAGTCTTAACCATTTCATTATTTTAAATAGCATTTTTATTATAGAAGTAATAACTACCTTGAGGTGATTTTAAATTAAATTTGAAGGTCAAAGGAAGTACAACAGCTCCATATTTGTTTCTTAGATTAATTCATTTATTTCAACAAATATTTGACGAGAATCCACTGCACGCCAAGTTCTACGCCAGACACTGGGATATAGCTGTGAACAAGACACAAATGGTCCCTGCTCTATAGGAACCCAGCAGGGAAGGTGGAAATTAAACAAGACACCCCATGGAAAGACTGGATTCAACGTGTCTGGGAAGGTCCACCAGGGGTCCTAAGCAATTGTAGCATTTTGTGCAGGGATTGATCCCAACAAGTTTTCTACCTCTTGAAATATGTACCAAGGACTGTAGGATACCTCCCTCTGATTACAGATTTGGCCAAAATGCACTTGCAGAGAATGATTTGCATAAGTCCTTATAAAACACAATGTTCTCAGATGTTTACATCCATCAGCTGAGCAGTGAATCCAGGGGGTGTTGTACGGAGGTTGGTTTGGTTTCTCCAGCTCTGGATTCCTCAGTAGAGCTGTTTTCTTCCCCTTGGGTTGTCATGGTGAATAGTCTTGGTAGTGGGTACAGGATATGAACCACTAACCTGACCCAAAGCCACATGCCCGAGGAGATTGGAAGGTAATAGGTGGGAAGGCTGGTCTCAATGGCAATGGAAGAGGAAGCCCACTCTAAGGCACTGCTGGACTTTCAGGGGCCAGGAGCCAAGGAGGGCAGGGTGTAAAGCAGCCCTACCCAGATGCCAGTGTTCTGCCTGGCACTTAATGGAAGACAGGCCCCGGACTGTCACCTAGTCCCTAGGTGAGCAATGCCACAGCACAGCAGACTGCAAGTATTCTAGAAACCAAGTGTTTTAAAGAAGCTGCTAACACCACTAACCTCGTGCCGGAAAATGCACTCATGAGGAAAGGATAACGGGCATGGTGATAAAAGCTCAGGTGTCAGGCATGGACTAAGTACTGTGTGCACATTGTCTCCCTGAACACTCATAATATCCCATATGAGGATCCCCATTTTACAGATTTGGACACTGAGGCACAGAAAGGTTTGGTAATTTCTCCAAGGACTTACAGGCTTCCCTCTCTGTGCTCATTGTTTGGTCCCATCTGGCCTCCAGAGCCAGAGCGAGCCAGTTCCACCAGGTCTAGAGTCAATGTTTTCTGGGGACAGGTGAAGGCAGCCAGACACAGCTGATCCCAGCAGAGGGACACAGGGACTCCTCAACAGCTGAGATGGACTAGCTGCCAGCTGGAATGAACAGACGAGTTGGTCCCCAGCCAAAGATTCCCCACGATGAGCAGCCTGGGGATGTAGAGTCAGGCAGCTCTGCCTTCAAACCTTGGCCCCAGTTACCTCTAAGTTTGGGAACCTCTATACATTTTCCTTTCTTCTCTACAAAACTATATAATAATTCTAACCCCACAGGGAAAGGGAAATAAAATAACAGGCCTGCTACCAAGAGAGTGCTGACTGATGCTAAGCCTCCACCCAAGCCCCTCAGTGGGCCACCGTTGATCTCAGGCAGCCCTGGCCACTCCTAAGACCTCTTCTTAGCGACATGAGGAAGCAGGTTGAAGAATGACCTCTTATAGCTCAGGGGTTGTCAGTCAAAGGTCCCTCTGTAGCCGGGACCCGCTCGCTGACTGGAGGCAGTGGCTGTGAGCCGGGTGCCAGGGCAGGGCCTTGCTATGAAGCAGCCTGTTACAGAGGCAGCAGGTGGGGAAGACACACCCTCTGAGGGCACAACGTGGATCTCAGTACAGTGATCGAGGGGCAGGGTGGGGGATTTAGAAATTGATGATGAAAAGAATACTGACCTTGAACGAATATGGACTTTTGGGTTGTAGTCTCCATTCTACCACTTACTTCCCTTTGTGACTTTGGACAAGTTACATCACCCTTCTGAGCCTTAGTTTCCACATCCGTAAATCAGCGTCAGTTACCCTGTTCTGAGGGTTCGATGAGAACGTGTAAGGGCTTTGGGGCATTGTTAGCCAGTTTTTACTTGTCAAGTTCATCTCACATCCAACACAGCCAGGCTCACATATAGAACAAAGTATTCATTCATTCATTCATTCATTCAGAAACATTTACGGAGCATCTACTCTGTGCCAGGCACCGTTATAGGAACTGGAAATAAAGCCACACTAAGGCAGACAAAAGCCTGCTTTTTCAGAGCTTCTTCTCTTGTGACAGGTGACAGTCAATAAACAGCTAAACAAATAAATAGGAAAATACAAAACAACAGTAAGGGCTGTGTACACGTTACAAGTGGATAGAACGGTAGCATATGGTTCTCTCTATGTGTGGCCAGTGGACAAACTCAGGGGAGAGAAGGATGTAAACCACTCATGGCCACAGGCCACGGGAAGCCAAGAAAGAACCCACCTTCCTTCTGTGCCTTTCATCCTTCACCCATGATCTGGCCAGATGTCCCTCCGAGTGGGCACCCTGAGGTCCCTAATGTAATGATCTCTGTGTTTGGTTTCCAGGAGAGCAGCACCCTCGGCTGAATTTTCCGTGGACAGGACACGCCACTTAATGTCCTTCCTGACCATGATGGGCCCAAGCCCCGACTGGAACGTGGGCCTGTCTGCGGAGGACCTGTGCACCAAGGAATGTGGCTGGGTACAGAAGGTGGTGCAAGACCTGATTCCTTGGGACGCCGGCACTGACAGCGGGGTGACCTATGAGGTAGGTGTGTCCCTGCAGTGGTGAGTGACAAACCTTGGCCAGCCCTGTCCTGGGGGTCCCAGACACAGAGGCGAATGTGGCCCAGGCTGTGTGTTAGATGAGCTCACAGTGCCGTAGGAGAGGCGAGCAAGCACTCCTCATCACACAGTGGAGCACAGGTGGCCAGGAGGGTGGGAGATGGGAGCTGCTAGTGAGCAGTTCATGGGTCTGCAAAGGAACCACAGGCAAAAGACAAATGCATGGAGGAAAGGGGGAGGGGCAGAGGGAGAAGGGGGGCTGGGCCACATTCCAAAGGTTCCTGGATAGCTGGGCTGAGGAGTTTGGAATCTCTCCTGAATGCCAGTAGTTCTCAATTATGGTCAATACCCCACCAACATCTAAATCTAGAGGCATTAGAAAACCAGTGGTAGAACAACCTAGAACAGACGACGGTCACTATGGTCTGTGGGACAAATCTGGCCTACCACCTAATTTGTAAATAAAACTTTTGTACCCAGACTCACATACTCGATGACGTGTTGTCTGGCGCTGCTTTCTCACTGTAACAGCTGAGTTGAGTCCTCGCAACAGACACCGTTTGGCCCACAAAGCCTAAAATATTTACCACCTGACCCTGTGCAGACAGAAGTTCGCCAATGTCTGGTCTGGTAGGAAGAGCTCTGGATTCAGGCCCACCTGGCTCCTAGCTGGGGTGACCTCTCTGAAACGTGGCTTCTTTGCCTGGGCATAAACTTACTGCGTAGGTGGAGAATCTGAAAGTATAGATCTACAGATTTCCATGCACAACACATGGCACAAATAGAATTCCGTAATATAAATAGTAGTTATACGTATTCAATTCCTATCGAGGTTTTTGTTCTGATCATACTACAATCAAACTGCTTTTGTGGTTTTTAACCAATTCTATTTCCCACTCTCTGTGTCTGTTTTTACCTCCCACTGCAGTCTTCCAACAAGCCCACAATCCCCCAGGAGAAAATCCGGCCCCTGACCAGTCTGGACCATCCTCAGAGTCCTTTTTACGATCCAGAAGGCGGGTCCATCACTCAAGTAGCCAGAGTTGTCATCGAGAGAATTGCCCGTAAGGTACTGGGTTAGAGCTCGTCCTGGCATAGACCTTTCCCACCAGGAGTAAGAGGAGACTGGACCCCTTTCTGCTCTCGAATCATGGGGTCCCTGGCATATTCTGAGATGTAGAATTCCTGGGCCTCCCAAGGTTTCTAGTATACAACTTATTCATATGATATAAATGAGCAAAATGAACCTGTTAATAGGGTTTGATGCTCAACTGAATGATTTGATCCAGGCAAATAGTTTCATGAGTTCCACAGTCCATTACGAATGTCTGCCACAGGTCAGGTTTGGAAGGGGCTTTATTGCCATTTCTTTTTCAGTCAGATTGTAAATGTTGTCCCAGAACTCCGCTTTGTATACAGGGTGGGCATTAGATTTCACATCCTCCTCATTTTCCCTCCACACATTCCATTCTTTAATGTGAGCTGGTGGAGTAAAATTCCTTTTGCAGGGGGAACAATGCAATATTGTACCTGACAACGTGGATGACATTGTAGCAGACCTGGCTCCAGAAGAGAAAGATGAAGGTACATTGTTTCCCTTTGTTGCCTGTGGCAACATAAATTGGCACCATCTGTTGGGAAAGCAATTTGCTATTTTAAAAGCCACAGATATATCATTTGATTTGGTAATCCCATTTTTGAGGATTTCTGCTTGAGATACATAATCCAAAGCAAGGCCAAGACTAGGCACAAAGTATCAGAGAATTAGTAAAGTTAAGACACTGGTGTGAATACACACTCAACAGCAACAGGCCTTGAAAATGACATGTAAATGGCGTTTGCATAGGCTTCACCATACTCAGACCCCTCTCTGCTTTGATTCTCCTGCTGGCCTGTGAGGCGGACGTGGGTGAGTGAGGCCCAGACAGTACGGTCAGGAGGGCGTGGCAGAGCCATGGCTTTAGTGTAAGTTTTCTCGTAGGCTCTGGAGCCACGCAACCTGGGCTTTCATTCTGTGGCCTGGGGTGAGGAGCTCACCTTGCCATCACGGGATCCTCACCTGTAAAATGAGGATAGTAACAAAGCCTGCCTCCTTGAGAGTTGTTGTAAGTCTCAAATAGGATAAAGCATGTATAGTTCTTCGAATGATCTTGGCACATAGTAAGTGCTCACATTGGCTGCTCTTATTCTTATCATGACACCTGTGTATGTATCCTGATCCCTGGGAAGATAAAGCAGCAATCCAAAAATGTCTGTGCTCCCCCAAATTGTCTCTGATGTTCCCACACTTGTGTGGAAACCATGTCTGCCACGGTGAGGGGCTGAAAAGGAAAAGGTGTTCATGTGTTGAGGGGTAGGGTTAGGAAGAGAATCTTTCCTTAGCATTAGATTATTTAGATATTTATTGGCGGAAGCTAAAATGTAATTTTTAGAGAGAAGTGACTGCTTGCTTCCATCCCATGAGTACCAGGCTCACAGAAGGTGGTCAGGCAACAGGGATTTTCTTGTCCCCAAATGAGCTTGTCTGGGGAGTGGGTCAGTGTCCGTGGACATAGGCTCCCAGGGAAAACCTGTCACATACTCTTCCCAGATGACACCCCTGAAACCTGCATCTACTCCAACTGGTCCCCGTGGTCCGCCTGCAGCTCCTCCACCTGTGACAAAGGCAAGAGGATGCGGCAGCGCATGCTGAAGGCTCAGCTGGACCTCAGTGTCCCCTGCCCCGACACCCAGGACTTCCAGCCCTGCATGGGCCCGGGCTGCAGCGATGAAGGTGAGGAGGCCACCCAGGCCAGCAAGTGGCAGGCAGAAGCTCGGGGGGGGGGGGGGGGGCAAAGTGAGGGGGGGACACATCTACCTGGTGATGCTGACCCTCATACCTGGTCAGGCTGAGTCCCTAGTGGGGCACCTGGACCCTGATGGTAGTTGTCAGTGGGGTCCACCAAGGGCAGTCCTTCATCTCCAGTGTCTCCAGGACTCTGAATACAGAACATGTCGTATGACATCAAGAGAATTTTTGAGACTAATTGGCCACCTGCCTCCTTCCGCAGCCATGGAAGAAAACATGCACGGGTTACTGAAGAGCTAGCAAACGTATGTCAGTTTACAAATAACAAGTAGCCTGCTTCTGGGCCTTAACTCCAGCCGCTTTTTAGAAGCAGATGAGCCCTGACCAGTGTAGTTCAGTTGGTTGGGCATTGTTCCGCAAAGCAAAATGTCACCAGTTCAGTTCCCTGTCAGGGTGCATGCCTGGCTTGTGGGTTTGGTCCCCAGTTAGGGCTCGTATGAGGGGCAACGAATCACATTGATGTTTCTCTCCCTTTCTTTCTGCCTTCCTTGCCCTCTCTTTAAAAATAAAATTTTTAAAAATCTTTTAAAAAAAAAGCCAATGAACAGGTTGGACAAGATTGAATCTAGATCCACTGTCCTGATTCTGTGTCACTGAAGGACCTCTTGACGTCCTGCCTCAGCCTGAGATGGGACCCGGGGCTGATTGCAGGAATTCTCAGACTGTCTCTATCCCTCTGCAGCTGCTCAAAGGTCAGGCTTGAACTCTGAGCTTGCACCACCTAAGTCATGATGGCTCAGGCTTCCAGAGGCACCGCACTGATTGCTGTGCAAAGGTCAGCTGCCTACTTCCCAGGGTACCACTCCCTCTCTGTCTGGACAGATCTATATATGCTCCATGCTCCATGACCTTAACTATCTCAGAGGTGCGGTGCGGAGCTGGGAGGGGATGTATAAACTGGGGGGGAGGCGGGGAGGGGAGTCTGTGGCAGGAAGCAAAACACTTTCAAGCTAAGGTAGTTGAAGGAAGCCTACCCCACTGCTGGCCATTCTCTCTCTGGTTCTTCCTGGGAGGTGGTCTTAAACCTCTCCTGGTTGCACGTCCACAGTGATTCATTGCTAACTGTGCCCGTGATAAGACACTTCAGAGGGAGTGAACCCTGACATAGGCCATTCCTACAGACAGGCTGTGACAGGCCTGGCAATGTTGGAGGTCCTCTCCCTTCCCTGGGGCTGGGAGCTGTCTGCTTGAGGCCTGCAGTGGAAGTCTTTACCCCTCCAGAGGAACAGTCCTCGTACCAGATCAGGTGGCTCCCACGTGGTAATGACAGCTCTCAAACATACTGGGCTGTGCCTGCTTTTTTGTTGTAAGATTTTATTTATTTATTTTTAGAGAGCGGCAAGGGGAGGGGAAAGAGAAAGAAAGGGAGAGAGACATTGATGTGAAAGAGAAACATCCGATTGTATGCACCTGACAGAAGACCGAACCTGCAACCTAGGCATGTGCTCTGACCAGGAATCGAACTGGCGACCTTTGGCTTTGCGAAATGAAGCTCAGCCAACTGAGCCATGACACTCAGGGCTGTGCCTGCTTTTTTCCCCCAGTGTTTTATTGTGGTGTATAACATCAAATTTACCATCTTAACCATTTTTAAGTGTACAGTTCAGTGGTATTAAGTACATTCAATGGCTGTGCAACCATCACTATTGCCCATCTCCATAACTCTTTTATTGTTAATCTTGCAAAACTGAAACTCGGTACCCATTAATTAATGACTCCCATTCCCCCTTCCCTCAGCCCCTAGCAATCTCCATCCTACTTTCTGTCTATAAATTTGACTACTTTAGGGACCTCCTATAAGTGTAATCATACAGTGTTTGTCTTTTTGTGCCTAGCTTATTTCACTTAGCCTAATACATTCAAGGTTCATCCGTGTTGTAGCATATGTCAGAATTTACCTCCTTTTGAAGGCTGAATGATATCCCATTACATGTATATATTACCCTTTGTTTATTCATTCATCTGTCAATAGACACAGGTTCCTTCCACATTTTAACTACTAAGAATAATGATACTATGAATATTGGTGTACAGATATCTTTGAGACTGATTTCAATACATTTGGGTATAGATCCAGAAGTGGAATTGCTGGGTCATATGATAATTCTAATTTTAATTTTTCTGAGGAAGTGCATACTGTTTTCTACGAGGCTGTACCACCCACAGCGCACAGGGTTTCAATTTCTCCACATCCTCACCACTAGTATTTTCTGTTTTTAGTTGATAGTAGTCACCCTAATGGGTATGAGGTGGTAACTCATTGTGGTTTGGGTAGCATTTTTTAATGACTAGTGATGTTCAGCATTTTCTCATGTGATAATAGCCATTTATATATCTTATTTGGAGAAATGTATATTTAAGTCCTTTGCCCACTTTGAATCAGGTTGTTTAGTCTTTTGTTGTTGACTTCTAAGAGTTCTCTCTGTATTCTAGATATAAATCTCTTATCTGATATATGATTTGCAAATATTTTTTCCTCATTCCATAAATTGCCTTTTTACTGTTGACGTTGTCCTTTGATGCACAAAAGTTTACTTCTCATGAAGTCAGATCTGTCTACTTTTTCTGTGATTGCCTGGGCCTTTGTGGTCATAGCCAAATTCAATGTCATGAAGTTTTTGCCCTATGTTTTCTTCTAAGAGCTTTATGATTTTAGCTCTTATGTATAGGTCTTTGATCCATTTTTAGTTAATTTTTGTATCGGTATAGGTAAGTACTCAACTTAATTCTTTTGTATATGGCCATGCAAATTTCTCAGCACTGTGTATTGAAAAGACTGCCCTTTCTCTATTGATGTTGCTGGCACCCTTGTAAAAATCATCTGACTACATAGGCAAGGGTTTATTTCTAAGCTCTCTAGTCTATTCCATTGGTCTATTAACCAGTACCACACTGTTTTGATTACTATAGTTTTGTAGTAAGCTTCGAAATAAGAAAGTGCGAGTCTTCCAACTTTGTTCTTTTTTAAGATTGGTTTGGTTATTCGGGGGCCCTTGAGATTTCAGATGAATTTTATTTTATTTTTTTAAGATTTTAATTTATTTTTAGAGAGAAGAGAAGGGAGAAAGAGAGGGAGAGAAACATTACTGTGTGGTTGCCTCTCACGCACCCCCAAACAGGGACCTGCCCCGTGACCCAGGCATGTGCCCTGGCTGGGAATCAAACCAGTGACCTTTGGGTTAACAGGCCAGCACACAATCCTCTTAGCCACACCATCCAGAGCTGAATTTTAGGATAGAATCTTTTATTTCTGCAAATATACCTGTTTTTTTGTACCTGGGGTATATATTCCCCAGAAGCTACCCCACTCAAAGTCCAATAAAGTTCTCTTGCATCCATATCAGTTTCCATTCTGCAGTTGGTTATTTGGGGAGCATTTAGAATAGGAAAGAAGCAAAGACCCCTTTGGACATTCAGAAGTAATTATATGACAGCACGAGTGTCCATTATTGTGGTAACCACATCTTAAAATTTTTTTCTCATTATCTGAGCCAGCCCTTTATCCCAGGCCTTGTCATCTCTCCACTTCCAGGGCACCAGTAGACGGATCCTTTGCAAACAAAGATCTGATCATGTCACTCCCTCACTGAAAAATCTGTGGCTCCTTATTGCCCATGTGCAAACTCCTCCACTTAATTTACTGGCAAAAATAGTTCTGCAGAAAACCTAGGTGGGGCCTGGTGAACCTGGGCACTCTGCGATGCTACTCACGTTCTACTGCAATACTGAAACACACATTGTTAGTAAAGGTACCTGAGCATATTTGTTTGCGGGATACTTCAAGAATGGAGCCTCTCAGAAGACCCTCAGGTTGATGGTGAGAATATTCTTCCTGTTCGAGATAATGTCTTGACAAGCCTGAATTGGGGTTTATCAAGCCCTGTATCTCCAACCATATGACACTGGAACATAATTATATTATTTGGTTGTACGTGTGAGTTAGCTTTGTCTCTGGCTTTAACATGTGGGTTTCAGCTATGATTTCTCGTTGCACCACCAGCATTGTATACCTACACTGCCCAAAGGTTAAATAACAATGTGTATGGACCACACATATGTGTGACAGCCTGTGGACATGTGCAGGCATGCCTCACACTCCAACTTTAGTCATTTTGTTCTAGCTTCATCTCCCAATACCACACACATACACACTCTATAAAGGAGTGTTTGTATAATCTGTCCCCTTTACCTTAAATGCAAATATCCATTACCCAGCAAAGTTCACTCAGCTGTGCCCTCTTGTGTGAAATCTTCCCCAGAACTCCCAGAAGGAGTGACTTTTTCTGTCTTCTATGCCCTTGGCTCACCTCTGTTGTCATATTTTCAATACCTGGAATTATTGTCAGTCTCTCTTTCTATCTCTCTGTCTCTTGGGAGTAAAACAAGATCCATATCGTACACATCTTTTTAACCTCAGAGCATACCACTAAGCATTCAGTGTTTTTACTGAAATGAATAAATACATAAATGGCAGATGAATTACTTCATTTTCCTCTTCTTTTTTAAGAACTAAAAGCAAGCTCATGCACACACACCTGGCTGTGTTTCCAACAGGAGCAGCACACTACCACCCCCCTGGAAACAGGACCACCAAGCCATGCTGAGAGGTTCAACCATCTTTTTCATCAACATCCTGAGTGTCTCCTACATGATCATGGCCTTTGCTTATACCCACTCATGGGAGCAAAGCCATATGTCATCCAAGATATCAACACAGAAGTTTGGCTCCATTGCCTTCCTCATTCTTCCTCTATGTCGCCCTCTCCTGACACACACGGACATTCTCTCCCTCACTTGCCACCCCCCCATTTGCTCCCCATTGCAGCTGGGGCCTTCTCTTCTTTGTCACCAACCTCAACTGAGGCATTGAGATGCCTGTGGCCACTTAGTGTAATCTGCTCTTTGAGTACAAATCAGCCCTTAGGTCCCTGTGTCCCAAGGCCAGTCACACTCTCACCCATAAAAACAGAATTCTCTCATCTATTTTTCTAGACTGGGAACTGGCAGCTTTAGACAACAACCAAAGTCCCAGGTTCCTCTGAGCAAAAGAGCTTACACAGCATCTCAGAACATTATATATATTAATTGCTTTCCAGTGCTGTCCATTGGAACTTTCTCTCACAATGGAAATGTTCAATATCTGCACTGTCCAATATGGTAACCATTAGGCCGGCCTACCTAGTAAGCACTTAAAATGTGGTTAGTGACTGAGGAAGTGAAGTTTAAATTTTATTTAATGGTTTTAAATGTATAATACATCCTAGGCCATACAAGTGGACTATGACTTATCTTAAATTACATGTAGATTAAATTTATATCTTATCACACGTGTATTATATATAAAACATCCTTCTATCCATCCAAGTGTCTTTCATATACATTGTCGTGGGATAAGGAGTAATCCTTACTTACTGTCCCATGTGCCTAGAAAAAGGCATTTCACTTCCTCTTAGAGAAATTTCTGTTTTAAAAAAATGTGTTCGTTTTCTGTTCCCTTAGATCCCCAACTACCCAACTCCCCTTGAAAGCCAGCTGGTTCCTTTTTGATTCCTGCCCTTAAGGAGTTGGGTCCTGCGGGCCATGTGTGGCGCGCCCCCTGGCGCACGGCGCTGGGGCTGCAGAGTCCACTCTGTCTGTTGCAGATGGTTCCACCTGCACTATGTCCGAGTGGATCACCTGGTCGCCGTGCAGCATCTCCTGTGGTATGGGCATGAGGTCCCGGGAGAGGTACGTGAAGCAGTTCCCGGAGGACGGCTCCGTGTGCACGCTGCCCACTGAAGAGACAGAGAAGTGCACAGTCAACGAGGAGTGCTGTGAGTGGGGGCGCCAGGAGGGCGGGAAGGGGCGGACGCCTGTCTCCGGAGGCAGCGGACGCGACTCCAAGGCCCCGGGACTCCTCAGCTTCCAGCAGCTGCCTGATGACCGAGTGGGGCGAGTGGGACGAATGCAGCGCCACCTGCGGGATGGGCATGAAGAAGCGGCACCGTATGGTCAAGATGAGCCCAGCGGACGGCTCCATGTGCAAGGCCGAGACGTCCCAGGCAGAGAAGTGCATGATGCCTGAGTGCCGTGAGTAGGTGTGGGAGGTGGGGAAGGGACACGGGCAGTATGGAGGAGCACAGCACCCTCTATTACCACCTCCACCAAGGTCGGAAGTTGGGCAGGTGCAGGGGGAAATGTGGCCCACGGTCCTTGCCGGGCACTGCTAGGATCAACATGAGAGTCATAATTGTGTAGACATCAACCAGGCCCAGAGAGTGGCCTCCTTTGAGGGACATTCTGAGCAATGTTGGGACAGCAAATTGGATAGAATTCACCTGCAGCCGTGACTATAGAACCCCAGTCTCTCTGTGAGGGTAATAATACATTTAGGTGGGATGTACATTCCCCAGGTCATCTTAGGCCACCCCACTTTTACCTTGGATTTGCCTGGCCCCATAAAGCACTCCAACTCCTACTCTATGTGCAGATGCGCATAGGCCCACACATCAGTACACATATGTACACATGCACACTGTGACCGGTTTCCAAAAGTGCCAGTCTTTTACTGTATGGTTCCTGGCATGTGTGGGATGTTTCTGTCTCCAATAAGACCCTGCTCAGACCCTCAGTGGTGTTTCAGGTGGAGACTTGTGTATTACTATTACTCATGTATTCAGTGTCATCGGAGTCATGTCAGCCTCCAGCAGGGCTGGGGGAGTTGCAGAAGTGTGACAAGAAGAGCAGTAGTCTGGTGAGCCATTTCTTGCCCCATGGGGTTCATTTATCTGAACACTTCGATCAATTTCACTTCACACCAGGGGTCAGAGTAGGGGGAAGGGGGTGTAGGGCACAGAGATCAAACAAAGCAAAGCTGGGGGCCTAATCTCAGTGGCAAACCTGACTCTCATCCTAGACACCATCCCATGCTTGCTGTCCCCGTGGTCCGAGTGGAGCGACTGCAGCGTGACCTGTGGGAAGGGCATGCGGACCCGCCAACGGATGCTCAAGTCTCTGGCCGAGCTCGGGGACTGTAATGAAGAGCTGGAGCAGGTGGAAAAGTGCATGCTGCCTGAATGCCGTAAGTCCTGGAGCTCTCACAAGCCCACCACTCTGTCCTCTACTCACCACCAGCCCTGTGCGGGATCACACTGCTAGGTCATAAAATCCCCCCATTTGCTGGGGAAGGAGAAAGAGCATGGATGTGGACCTCTGTGTTAGCAAAGTTATTTAAACTCTCAATCTCTTCATTAGCAAGGAGGATCCCACTACCATCTACAGAGCACACAAACTCCAAGCTGCTGTGGAGTCTAAATGAGAGATTTAGATGAAAAACACTTAGCACAAGGCTCAGTAAACCTTAGTTCTTTCCATCCCCTACACCCCTCTCCACCCCCAGTTAGGGGCTGTCTGACCAATGGATGTTCCAAGCCTTTTCATTTTATTCCTCCTTCCTCTGACCATTTTATTTATCCGTGACCAGAGGGTGGACATTGCATCAGTGACTCTTGTACCCTTGCAGCCGTGATAAGACCAGCCAGCAGGAAAACAAGCCAAGCTCTCAAAAGCCACTGCTCAACCGTATCTCCTCCCAAATCTCTGTGATCAGCTGTATGTATTACATGGGGGCTAAACTCCACGGGGCGAGAGCCTGTTTTTCTGGCTAGTCTAAGACAGCTTCTCTTTTAGGTGACAGAACATCAGACACTCAGCTATGATCTGTTTTTTGGCTTCCTCTGAAATGCACCAGCAGTCTTTCAGGCTTCCTCTCCCTTATTACTCAGGCTGCTTGCCCAGATTCAGATCTAGTCCAGAAGCTCACAAAGCTAGGCAAGAGGCTCTAAACACATCTGCAAAGTCCCCTCAAAGCCTTCTTGAGCCACAGAGAGGCCACAGAATGTGGGTTATAACCTAGGCACCAATTCTGCCACTACTGACTACCAACCATGTGGGCTGGATGAAGTCAGTCTGCCTCTTTGGAGCCTTGACGTCTTCTGTGAAATGAGATTAACAGTGCCTGCTATGCATTTCTCACAGGCTTGTGTTGAGATGTTCAAAGGAAAGCATAAGTGACCATATCTCATTTCAGACATGAGATACACTCATGCCCATCTGTGTCTTGCCAGCCATTGATTGTGAGCTCACCGAGTGGTCCCAATGGTCAGAATGTAACAAGTCATGCGGGAAAGGCCATGTGATTCGAACCCGGATGATCCAAATGGAGCCTCAGTTTGGAGGTGCCCCGTGCCCAGAGACTGTGCAGCGAAAAAAGTGCCGCATCCGGAAATGCCGAAATCCATCCATCCAGAAGCTGCGCTGGAGAGAAGCCCGAGAGAGTCGAAGGAGTGAGCATCTGAGGGAAGAGTCCGATGGGGAGCATTTCCCAGGTACTGCTCCCAAGTGTGAGGCTGGTGTTCAGGGAAACATCAAAGCAGGGAATTAGAGTGGATCTTGAAGAACTGGTAGGAGTTTGCCAGTTAGAGAAGGGCGTCCCAAGAAGCAGGAAGAGTAATTGCAAAGGCGCAGACACACCAAAGGGCGTGCATGGCATGTTCAAGCAAAAAAATGGGTGCAGATGGAGCAGAGTACAAGCACTAGGCAGGAAACCAGCCAGGATGAACCGGACTAGAAAAAGTCTAATGGCATGCTGAGAATTTGAGACTTGGTTCTGTAGGTGAAGGTTTTAAGCAAGAGAGCAACTTTCACAAACATGTTGAGTGGTTTGGAGGTGGCAAAACAGAGGCACACAGGCAAGTTATTAAATTTAGTTTGTAGTCCAGGAAAGTGATCACATGCCCCTCTCCTCCAGCATAACTTGATGGAGTTTCAGGATTTAAATGCCCCATCTGCAGCTTCACTGCTGAATAAGCTGGTCCAACCCAAGACTGCCAAATCACCGGCAAACCCATAAAACAAGTTGGGAAGATCCATGGTTCAATCTCGGGTACAGGCAAGTGACTATAGTCTTTAGATTCCCTAGAGTGGGTGAGGAAGGTGCCCGCGTAAATGTGAAGGTTAAGGGTATGTTGTTTGTTTTTAAAAACACAGCTCAAATGACCCCTTTTTCTTCTCTCCTCCTTAAGGCATTCCATCTAGGGCAACAAGAAATTCACAGATGAGATGTTGACAGTTCATGATCTTTCTGCTAGGAAGTTGTTCACATATCAAAATGTTGTCTGTTGTACATAGTAGTCAATCGGCCAGTCAACATTCAGTTAAGCCCAACCGTATTCCAGGCAATTACTATACCATGGTCTTCTCCATGAAACTTAGCATAGTATTGAAGGATCATAAACTGGTTCTACAAAGAAGGCATATATAGAGTGCCAAGGAACCTTTTTTAAAGCTCTAACCTAATATCTGGGGGTCAGGGTAGTTTTCTTTGGGAAGGTCACATTTATGTAGAAAAAATAAATTAGATTTGAGTTTACTTAGTATTTGGGTGGTTAAGTAATTGGGGAGTAAAGCATTAAGAGAAAGAAGTGGTTATTTACAACTTGAGTGGTTGCTGCACTAACAAGCCACCCCAAAATAGTAGCCATTTAAAAGTCATTTATTAACATGATTCTGTGGTTCAGTTGACTTGGGCTGGTTCAATTGGATGTGTCTTCTGTGGCCCAGCTTAGACTCATTCATGTGGTAACTGTCAGTAGCTGGCTCAACTGGGGCTGGAAAGTCTACTCTGGTCTCACCTGCATTTCTGGGGCCTCGGCTAGGGTGGCTGGGCCCTCTCCTCCATGTGATCTTTCCAACAGTCTAGTCGGGCTTTCCCCAGTGGCTTTTGCAAGCCATGTTTGCTCATGTCCCATTGGCCAGAGCAAGTCATATAATCAAGCCCAGATTCAAGACGTAGAGAAATAGACTGCCCCTTGGCAGGAGGAGCTCCAAGTATTTGCAGTCTATTGCCTATGAACTAACAGTCCCTAATAAGGACTCTACGCATTATTTAATTCAACAACTCATTACACACAAGAGCAGTGGAGAAGCCCAAATAGATTTTGATAGTCGTTAAGTACTTGAGTGAGTTCAGCACCCGTGTTCTGTTCCCAATTTCTGCTGGCCTAACCTTCTCACACTTTCAGGCTGTAGGATGCGCCCGTGGACAGCCTGGTCAGAATGCACCAAACTGTGCGGAGGCGGGATTCAGGAACGCTACATGACTGTAAAGAAGAGATTCAAAAGCTCCCAGTTTACCAGCTGCAAAGACAAGAAGGAGATCAGAGCCTGCAACGTTCACCCTTGTTAGCAAGGGTCCCAGGTGTCCCAGGGCTGCAGTCCAGATTCCAGTCACCAGCGGCTGGATCGTTTGTTTGCTTGTTTGCTTAAGGCAACATAAATTGTGTACCCTAGTTTTCATTTCTGCAGTGTCACTTGCCCAGTAGTCTTGTGGATGCCAGGGACATTCTTTCTGTGTATTTCTTGGTAGGCACAGGCTGAGTAGGGCTCCCTCATCTTTAGCCAGCCCTGCTCAAGCACAGACGTGGGTAGTGTCAGCCACCTGTACCGAACAGAAACGTGTCCCTCTGGAGCATCCACCTGGGTGCAGGACAGAGACCCTGGCCTCCATGAAGAGGCAACTGTCTGGAAGAGACTCTATGCCTGGGTTCCAGGGCACAGCAGGAAACGTGCCCCCTGAGAGAGCAGATTCCCTCATTCTCATCTTTGGCCAGCTCTCCCTCGCAGGAAACTTATTTTCTCATCTTTTTTCACTTAGTGGAGCTTTAGGCCCCTCGTTGAGTCTCCTTGGTCATCAATAGTTCTTGGGGAAAACAGAGCTGACAGACGTGAAGAGGAGCACTGACGTTGCGTGGCTTTCTTCTTTTGCTGAGGAAGTCTGAATACATTTATTTCTCTCACCTCCTAATACTGGCTCCTGATATCCCAAAGGAAACGATGGCTGCTTTATTTGAACGTTAAGGCTGCCAGTTCTTACACCAGATGCAAAGGGTGACTAAGTCCAGAATCTTTCCTTTGTTTTGAGGGTTTTATTTTATTTTGCTTTTTGCCACAATATTCCTAGGAAGCCAGCCTAATAGTTTCCAATACTACATCTTTACGAGAACCAAGGCCAAGGCAGCAAAAGTGGTCTCGCTAGCAGTCCCAAACCTGAGTTTTTAAAATCTTCCAACACATATCTAGACTTTTAAGTTTTCAAACCAGTTCTAACTTTTTTTTTTACTTATGCGAACATTTTGCTAAGTCTCCCCACAGCCCACCAAGACATCCCTTTAACAAAAGTACTATCTCTATAAAGGGTTTTTTGTTTTTTTTTTTTAGTCATACAATTTTATATGTAGAAAGAGCTTTGCTTTCTTCTGTAGAAAAGTGTTGCAAAGCCCTTTAGAAGAAATCTAGAGAGAAAAAGAGTTTGACAGAATCAAGCTGGACAAGCAAATCTGGTGTGAAGTCAAACCTAGGTCAGCTCTCCACCCGAGGGCTCTGGTCCTCACCACGTCCATGAGGAAGGCCAGGTTCCCTGTCCCCTCCCCAGCACTCACAAGCACACCAAATGCAGGGAGACTGACCACCAAGGATTACTGTAAAAGGACATTTTACTGAGTTGAGTCCATCAATTTTTACTCGTTCATTTCTTGTTAAAATTTGTTTCATTTATGTTGGTCTTTCTCATTATGCTTAATGCAAATGTGTATCATGGATGAGATGCATATGATGCTTTGAATACACTACTTTAAGAATTTGCATTAAACACATCAGGATGTTTCCAAACACAATATATATACATACGCTATAGCCCTGAATCTGTATTATTTTAACCCGAGAGACTGTTCAATAAAAACCTCATTTGGGTCTGCTTTTTGTGTTTTTACACTAATTAAGTGTTCAGAAGGTTGGGTCTGTTTACAATTGCTATCCACTTCAATCACATTCAGCTAAAGATACGGTTTTTGCTCCTTCGTTCTGGAGGGGCCATTGTTAACACTGTCTCTGAGTTTCTGGAGCTTTGTTTCCAACATTATTGTTATAGCCCTTAAATGAACTGCTTTCTCCTCCCACAAAAGAACATAACATAAAGAAATGAGGCTTAATTTTCTACTTGGACAAAAAAAAAAACAAAAAAAAAAACGGTTGATACACCATCTGCCCACTTTAGCAACATTATTCTTAGCTATCAAGAAGCATACTTACTATCACAACCCATGAAAATCCAAGTTCCTTAAGATGGTGATTCCTAAGTAACTCTAAGGACAAGCCATCGTAGAGTCTCATGTTTTTATTTGGTCCTTAATGGGTGCATTTTTTAATCCTAATTTTGGAGAGTTAAAACCAGGTAGCTGGTTAACGGCTGAAAATGGTGAACATCTTACTCGTTACATAAGTGTTCTTTCTTTTGCTTACGAGGGGAACTTTATAAGAAACGTCAAATCTCTTTTTTACCAAAGTCTTGTGTTAGGTGATTTATAGTTTTTCTGGCTAACCAATCATTTTAGAAATAAAGACTTTTTACTACAAAAATGAAATTTGTTTGGACTTGCACTTGGGATAGTAAACAGACCATAAGACACTCAGTAAAAATTACCACGTAAAGAGCAGTTATAATTGTTGTATACATATTTTTATCACTTCCAAACCAGCTGTAATCCACGTGACATCCACATTTTAAGATTACAGTAAGTTCAGAGATACAGTCCCTAGCCAGACACTGGGTTGCTCACCTGTCACCTTGCCAATGCATTATTTGAAGGAAAACTGTTGTAGCAAATGAGAATAAAGCCTGGGCTTCTTCGGGCCCAAAATTGAAAAAAATTAGATTTTGTGCTGTTTTTAATTTGAACTTTGTGTATGAAACATGCTCTAGGCATACTCAAAGTCTGCATATTTCTTCCAAAAAGTAAGGGTACATTACACCTTCTCACATGAAGCTTAGTCCAGGTCAAGTCTGTGGCTAAAATGTCAACACACAAAAATTCTCCATGTCAAATTACTCCTGTGACCTAACACATAGCCCACATTTTTCAGGCAAGTTTAAAGGGGCTCAGTATTAAATTGTACCAGGACTGTACGATCAGTCCCTTTTTTCCCAGAGTTAAATACTTATATCTTAAAAGAATGGATACTATTATCCAAATAAGACTTAACATAAATGTTTAATCCCTAATTACAACACAGAATCAAGGAAGACACAGACATTCTACTATTTAGTTATTTGGTACCACTAAATTTTAATGAGAATGATTCATTTTGTTCTTCATATTGCCCAGAGTTGAGAATGAATGAAAATAAGTTTCTTTTGAAAATGAATGAGATGCTCTAACAAACCTGAATGCTAATGAGTATAAAATCTAGGTGCAAAAGATCTGTACTAGAATGTCAAATATAAATAATGACATCCCTGCTTTAACACCCTGTCAGTTCAGAAGGTTGTAACATACTCTGCAGGGCAGAGAGGCTGGAGTGGTGTAACAGTTAAGCAAGGAGAACCTGAGCTCAAACTGTTGGGCCCCTGAAAAGCTGTGAGGGCAGGGACCAGTTATTTTACCTCTTCTGGCCTCAGGTTTTTTGTTTCGGTTTTTGTATTAGAGAAAGAGAAACATCAACTTCTTTGTTCCACTTATTTATGCATTCAGTGACTGATTCTTGCATATGCCCTGACCAGGGATCGAACCTGCAACCGTGGGGTACTGGGATGATGCTCAGACCAACTGAGCTACCTGCTCAGCCCTCAGGCTTTCACACAAGCTTTCTTACACTCACAGGTACCTCTATCCCACCTCCACAATTTAGCCAATTCTCATCTTGAGAGCACATCCTGATGTTATCCTGACACAGGAGTCACTGAAAGCCAGTTTTACCCCACCAGTCCCTCACTTCTTTATAAACCAGTAAATGCCCACTTCCTCTTGAAGCCGGCTTGAGTTGCATGCCTATCACTTATAACTGAAAATGTCCTGATAAATAAAATACACATACAATACTTTTACCCAGGTATCATCAGAGGAAAATGCAATCTCAGACTTCCCACTTAAAATTCATGTCATAATGTAAACTAGTATTCATTAACATTTTCTCATATTGCTGTAAATTCTTCCTAAAACTCAGATTATGTTCTTAACTACTTCCTGGCTTTAGAACTGATTGGTAATAGTGCTCATATTGTAAGCAATTATATGTTTGAAGAGTTTTCCTTTATTTCAAATAAGTATTAGAAGGGAAAAGGGCAAACATCATATTCAAGACCACTGACTCCTTGACAATAGTTAGCAGTGTATAAAAGTAGAGTTTCTATTTTTTTCTAGTATTGGCATGCAACGCCTACTGCATGATCTTAACCTGGAATTTAGCAGCCTATCTGGAAAGTCAGGGGGCCACTTGTGAAAAACACCTGTTATCTCCCGCCCCCTCACCGACTGCATTATTGTTCCTCAAATGGGACCTGCAGCCTGAGAACATCCACGTTCATTACCATCCTACAAGGAGATGCAGAAACTGAAAGCAAGTGCTTAGACAGTTTTATAACAATTTGACACCGCACAACATCGAAGAGTATGATTATTTTCTAGTAATTCATTTTGTACTATATTTAGCAGAAGTATCAGTCTACAGGAGTGAAGAGGAAACTGGCTTTTCACCGCAGACAGCGAGGGGAGCGCTGCACGATGCCATTCTCACTCGCCAGCCAGGAAAGGACGCAAGCTTGCACCCCCCAGGCTTTCGAAGCTCTAAGAGCATCAAGTGTCTACACATAGTATATATCTACCTCCAGGCTTGTGTGCCTACATATCTACACTTAAGTACTCTGCACTGGCTTTTTTTCTTACTCCCCTAACATCTTACCCCATTGAGAAAGACAACTGCCCCACTGCCCTCTGATTTTCCCACAGAATTTCTCATAAGAGTAGCTCACACTGGCTTCATTGCTCTCTAATCACACCCCAACCTACTACAATCTGGTTCCCACAACCAGATGACGGACACAAACGTCTCCAAGTCTCAGCAGCCTCTGAATGATCACTGCTGCCTCACACTCCCTGGTCCTTGCACAGCTTTTCACCACTGCCTCGACGTCCTTGACGTAGTGTCCTGGTTATTTCTCCAGGTTCTGGCTGCTTCTCTTGGCTTTTTGCAGCCCCTTAACCTTCTGCGCCAATGTTCATTTTCCCAAAGTTTCTATCCTTGGACCTTCCCTCAAACACACTCTCTCTACTTCAATCTACTCCCACCTCTTAAATAATCAGCTCAAAATAGATAAATTCCAAATCTGCACCTTAATCCTAGCCCCTTCTGAGTTCCACACCCCATTCCCAAGCGCCCCGGATGTAGCTGGCACAATCACCACTTATTTCAGTCACTAGAGGGCTGCCTGAACTCCTTATTTACTCATCAGATGGTTTTTCTGCACATGCCAGGAATCATTCATGTAGCAGTAGACATAGCAGATGCGGTTCTGTCCTCACAGAGCTTATGATACTCAGGTGGCAGGTCAGGCATGACACACAAATTATCACAGATGGTAAGTGTCATTAAGTAAATCCAGGGCAGTGTGATACTACAGAAAGTAATCAAGAGGCCTCTCTGAGGAAGTGGCATCTAAGCCAAGAGCAAAAGGATAAAACAGCTAATTGGAATAGCTGAGTGAAGGAACTGATTTGGAAAATACAGTGTGTTCTAGAATGTACCAAACTAATATCAACTTGAATATAAGAAGCAGGAATATGACAGGTCCTTGTACACTATGGTAAGAAATTTAGATATTAGCCCAAGTGCGTTGAGATGAAAACAGATTTTAAGCAGCAGTGTAACATTTAATTTATAGTCTAAAAAATATCCCTTTGGTCACACTGAAATAACAGTTTTGTGGGGCCAAAATGGACACAGACCACTTCAGAGGTCACTGTAGTGCCCTGGGTGTGAGACAAGGGGCTTAAACAAAAGTGGCAGAAGAAATGGCCAGAGGACAGATTCCATGATTCCAATAACCTCTTACCTGATTACCCTTCTGTAAGTCCATTCCCTGCTGTTCATACCCCCACTAGATTAGATCTAGGCACCCCTTGTTCAGAACCCTTGGCAGTTTTCCATTATAGACAGAAGGAACAATCTATTTACAGCCTTCCACGACCCAAGCTGAGTCTACTTTACCATTAATTTTTTTCCCATTTATACTTAAAACCCTTTCAGATTAAGGTTACAATCCCAGAATACTCCTTGCCTTCTGTCAACTCGGTGCCTTTGCCCAGGCTTTTCCCCAGCCTTTCCGCGTCCTCTCTTCCCCTCCTCAAACCCAACCAATCCACGAAGCCCCCACTAAAACACCACTTCTAAATTAAGAAGCTTCCTCAGACTTCCCGAGAGGAACACATCGCTTCTGCTGAACCTGACGACTTTTTGCATGCTTCTCAATACTCAGCCTTAACTCTACAGCCCCGCATTTGTTTCTGCCACTCTTCATCTTCCTCCACTAGATACTGAATAATCTGTAGAAAGAAAAAGCTCCAATGTATCCATTTCCCCAGAACTCCTAGTAAAGTCTTGTATAAAGAAATTAAAATATCTTTTTTCTAAAAAGTACTTTGAAGTTTTATAAGCTGTCACTGGTTAAATATTCCTAAGTGGTCAAGTGATAGCGAAAGTGACTACTTTATCATCACCTCCTATTCTATAGGATCATTGTGTATTGGGATGGAAAAAGAAATAAATTAAGAGTAAGTGGTGATGAAAAGTTACTGGACAGACCTTAAGTATATACAACCCGTGATGTCAAATTTTAAAAGTCCAATGATAAAGGAACCAATTTATATTATAAAACTCAAAAGCCTCAAATTTAAAGAATCATCAATGTAAGACATACGCCAATAAAACATAATGTCCAACTCTAAAATATTATGAATCCTTAAACAAACAATATAGGGAGAAAACTCCTAAGACAGAAATTCATGACTGTCAATTCAGGAAATCCTGTTTGAAAGAATTTCCAAATACACACAGCAACAGAAACATAAGAGACTCTAAAGTTAGAAATGTAACCTCAAATGCTAAAAGTGCTAAACAGCAAGATTGGCAAACCATGGCCCACAGATCAAATCCAGTCTGCCATCTGTTTTTGTACAGAATGGTTTTTATAATCTTAAATGAATTTTTAAAAATTCAAAAGATTAATATTTCATGACACATGGAAATGACTGAATTACAAATTTCAGTGTCCACAAATAAAGTTTTATTGGAACACAGCCACATTCATTCATTCAGTAATACATTGTTGACGGCTGCATCAGTGCCACAACAGTAGAGAGACTATTCGGCCCATGATGCCCAGATGATATTTACTATCTAGCCCTTTACAAAAAGTCTGCCAGCCTCCCAGCTAGAGAGAAAAGATTTCAAGTTTAGATTAAGAAGGCTACAAGGCACCTCTGACTGTATGATGGAAATCAAATAGGAGAGGCTTCAGCTTTCCACCACTGAGAGTAAGAACCAGATTTCCCCTCCTACCTTAGGCAATCAGAAAACTGGAGTAAATCTGTGAAACAACTGTTTTCAGACATACACCAAGCAGCATAGGACTACAAGCCCTGATGGAAGAGAAACAAATCTGGTAAGCCTTAAAATGCCCCAGCTTTCTGCCTAGAGGCACACTTCAGACTGCAGAGGGGATGAGGGATTCTAAGCGGGGCAAAAATGTGTCCCTGAGCTTAAAAGACAGACAGTGGACATCAGGGAGTTTGAGGAAGGGGAAAGTTGCAGGACAAAGTTCTAGAAAGGAGAGAACTACACAGAAAAAAGACCTCCTAAAATACGCATGGGGTCATGAGTCTTTATTGAATATTAAGATATGCATGTAACAGAGTGAAACTCCAGTTAGCTGAGCAAGAAATGACCCAGGAGCTGTGAACAGAATGGTCCCCAGAGCTCCCATGGGGCTGAGAATTGCTTCAGTTCCCACTAGCTAAATTGGAAAGTCCTCATTGATTACTCAAGGCATTTGGTAGACACCCCAAATGGGCCACACCTATCAGTGGAGCTAAACTATCCTAGGAAAAAACTACTTGATACTGCATAAAGCTTAAAAGCAAGCTTTTAAAGGATCAAACTGAACTGCAAGTAGATTAACTAACCACCAGAACAAACCCCAGGAATCTTTAGATTAATACAACAAAATCTAGGCACCCAACATAAAACACACGATGCCCTGCATCCAATCAAAACTTAGTAGACATGCAAAAATGAAAGAAAATGTGACCCATAACTAAAGAAGAATTAGTCCATAGAACAGATCCAAAAATTACAGATGATGGGATCAACAAAAAAGAACATAACAACAGCTATTTTTAACTATGTTTAAATACTCAAAGCAGTGAGAAAATTAAGCCCTATAGAAAGTTATTTAGAGAGACTGTTTTCAAATCTCCCAAGGACGGTACATAGCTAGTACCATTCTAGGTGCACAGAAGAGAAGTTAAGTTACTGCACGCAACAGATAAAAGTATTAGACTCAATTCTCTGGGAACTCAATTGAGAGAGGCTGGATAAGAGAAATATATGAACATAATGAGGAGAGATATAGAATCCATAAAAAAAAATCAAACAGAACTTCTAGAGAAGAAAAAAAAACGTATGAAATGAAAAACTCATTGGATGAGATTACTGGCAGATTAAACAGTTGCAGAAGTAAAGGTTAGGGAACTTCAAGATATAGCAATAAAATTTATCCCAAAATGAAGCACAAAGGGAAAAAATAGCAAAGTAAGATAACAAAATTTAACTTTCAGGCTGCTTTGCTACAAATCATCTATTCAGAATAAAATGAAAGGCTGCCCATTAAATCTGGATATCATGTAGACAGTCTCTTGCTATCTTAAGTTACCCATGATAAACAAAAGTTTCCCAGCTGAAAGCACGAACAATATGAGATACTAACAGTGTCAAAAGCCACAGGAAAAATGTGGCATCTCACTGGGCCACAATTTTAATTAACATCCAAATAAATTTGTGTGTTTTGCTTTAGCTGTATAAGGCTTCATCCTCAAATGAGTTCCTCTCTCCTCTGCAGTTGGGGTTCTCATCAGGAGCACTTCATAGAAAAAGTTTAACAAAACACTGGCTTAAGGAAATATTCAAGAAATCACTAGAAACAAGCCATTCCACTTCAAGTTCAGCTACTAAATGACCGATACTGCCTTTTAGATTCAAACCCTAAAGGCATTGTTGGGACAAGGCCTAGATCTACTGAAGTAAGTTTCCTTCAACAGTCATTCCTTCAAGAAACCACCAAAATAACAAGTCATCAGGCAGCATTGTGTGATAACACATCAATTTTAATTCTAGCACCTGAAGCTATACAGGGTATGCTTTATAGACCTCATGGGACTGTTGCACACGTTCAATAAAGTGACAACTGTGCAATACCACTTATTATCTCAAAATCGGGAACATACTTTTGAATTGTTTAAACACAATCCACAGAATTAAAAACAAAATCAGAAGCCATCCACAGTTATACTAATTGTCAGTTTAAAGTTCTACACGTACTACTTGATATAACGGTCAATATCTGGTAGGGATGTTGAAAAGTGATTTCAGATCCTCGTCCTGTTGGACTCTGTTGGGAAGGTTTCTTGAATAGCTACGTGACTGGCCGGAGGTGGGCACAACCCGGACCAGAAGAGCAAGTAAAGTACTACCACAGTTTCTGTAGTTTTCACGTTTCTTCTTTGTCAGTTAAAAGTGAATTAAATACTTATCTTTACATATACACAAGGTATGCTGTGAAAGCATAGTTGCTTACAAACATATAAAAATACTTGTTAACTAGTTTAATAAGAAAATAATGTATAAAAGTATATAGCAAAAACATTAATTGTCTCTGACTCTGGAAAGATCAATTCCATATTTTATATTACAAACAAAAAGATTTAGTTCTTATGAATCCCTTATCCAGAAATACTTACAAAGGAAGACAGACATAAATTCTTTATTTTTACTCTCAAGAAGGTTGTGTGAAAAGACTTAAATTAGAAAACCAAGAACACTGAAATGCCTAAGTCCAGAATGAATCCACATATTTGGCCACATAGAATACTACCATCTTTAAGAGCAGGAGTAATTATAAAGGCTTTTAAAGTAGTTTTTAATTTATAAATACATAGGCATTTTGGTATTTTGGCCACTGGAAAACAAAGGCTGTAAAGGTCTGAGATGTCTCACTTTTGAGGAGTCAGTTCAGTGTATTTAAGGTAACTGAAGGTGACATCACAAGTTTTAGAGGCAAAAATTCACATTAAAAAAAAAAAGAAAAACTCTGTATGTTTCTATCTAGAGTAACAGTAGGCAATATGATTCCAGAACTTAAAAGTTATTTCAAACTTATGACTTCAGCTTGGCAAACAGCTTACGTTCCAAATCTGATTCATCCTTATTAAAATGTATTCCCTTAAAAAAGAATGTGTCTGTGTGTACAGATATATATTTTAAAATAATCAGATAATCTTTGAAGCAGCCTTAGTGTTTCCTTTAACTGTCTTGAAATGACCCCAGGATTAGCTTCACGGAAAGGATTAGCCAGTTTCTTGGTCTAAGGCTACCACAGTGATCATTTGTCTAAGGCTAGAAAGGTACCAACGTGATGTGAACCATAAGGAAAGAAGATGAGGGATCTTCCTGGCAGTTGGTAGCTAAAACTCAAGGGATTCTTAGAAAATGACACAATGGCAGCCTTTCTTGTCTTTTTCTTTCCTCGCTGGTTCCGGTGAAGGAGGACATTCCTGCTCCTGAAATTTCCTGTAAGACAGAAACATCCACATAGAGTTGCCTTCTTGGTAATATATTAGTACAAGTGCAGGTTGTTTTTGGATAAGCGTAGTATATGTGCATATGCTTTTCAATGTTAAATTTCAGCTAGGGAATCAAAGCAAATCTGGGGGCAGAGGGGCTCCCACAAATGCTTCAACACCAGCATAAGCAGGCTGTCCAAGTTTCATTAACGATGAGTCTTAAATCAGATGAGATGCTGAACTCAGTACCTCTGAGTTCCTCCCATAATCTAAAATTCCATGAGTCTAAGGCAGTGATTTTCAACCTTTTCATCTCATGACACATAAACTAATTACTGACATTCTGCAGCACACCAAAAAGTGTTGCCAATATGACAAAAAAATAGGTATAATTTTGATTCATTCACGCTGGACGACGATTGTTGTGTTGGCTGTTGTCATTTTTCAATTTGACAATCTAAGGGAAAAAAGGTCAGTCCCCCTGACTAAATAGTCAGGTACTGCCTGTTTTAAAATCCTTGTAGCACACCAGCAGAAAATTCCTGCTCTAAGATATACTGAAGAACAAATATCCTTAACTAGATTACAATATAAAATTACCCTTATGAAGTATCACAGTTCCTACCCATATTCTACCATTTATTAGCTATAAATTAGTATTAGACAAGTTAGCTGACCTCTCTGAACCCTAATGTTTAGACATGAATAACAAAAAACCACCTTTTACAGTTGCTATGAGGATTAAAGAAGATCCTGATCTGTTTAAATGCCTAATGGTACCTGGCATTAAAAGCACCCTTTACCCCTCCTCACTACTGACTGACTGATGGATATAAAGATTCTGAGGATCAAAGCCAAAAACAAAGTATTTCAAATTGGCAGTGACTAATTCATAAAATTTACCATCTTAACTGTTTTTAAGTGTACAGTTCAGTGGCATTTTAAATATATTCATAACATTATACAACTATCACCACCATCCTACTGCAGAACTCTGTAATCTCATGAAATTCAGAATCTGTACTCATCAAAAATAAGACCTCAGATTTTTAACTAGTACTAAAAAAAGCCCAAAATATCATTTTACCCTCCCCCCATAAAGAAAATGCTCTAGCAAGGGGCTAAAAGTTACAAGAAGCTCATAGTTCACATGTCGATTCAGCTTACAGTTAACATGAGCCCATTCCACATACCTGTCGAACTAACTAGCAGAGAAACCAGTAGCTCTAGAGAGCAGAGGGTGAAGCAGGGGCCAGAAATAGATTCAAAATAATCAGACCAAACCCTGCCCAAATGAAAGCAACTCAATCTTCCTCACATGCAAGCGTGTTCAGCAACTCCAGCGACCTCACCCATCACCTCAAGCTTTCTAGAACCCATTAACATTTTCTGAACCACAGGGGCCTTCTAGGCCTGCTAAGAGAAAGACTCTTTGTGGGCTGAATAGTATACTTCATGGCCTGTGGGGATGCTGAATCTCTACTATTTACTCAGCTTACTCTTTGCTGGGAGGAGCTGGGTGAGAAGCAAAGCTAAGCGCACAGGCTCTAGAATTAAGAGACACAGATTCAAGTCCCAGGTCAGCCATTCAATATGTCTAAGTTTTGAACATGTTCTTTAACATCTCTGTACCTGTTTCTTCATCTGAAAGTGGGGATAAATGACAGTATTTAGCTTATTGGGTTGTGGTGAGGATTAAATGCAAAGCATTTAGCCCAGTTTCTGGCAGAAACTACCACGCAAATTGCTAGCTGCTGTCCTCATACCACTACACCTCTGGAAGCTGTATAGATTCTTTCCAAAATCACTATGTGTACTGTCTACCTCAATATAATTAGGTTTTATATGGAGGAAGTACCTAGAATATAATATGTACTCAATTAAAATTTAACACACCATGAGCATTAACCCCTAGAACAGAACAGAATCACGCCTACATAAAATTTTCTTTCTTATTGAAAACATTAAATAGTTGCTTTTTTTTTTTTTTCGGTTTATGGATTTTAAAAAGCATTGGTGTCAAATTCGATAAATTTCTAGAGTTTGTTTTGCCTACCTTATAACCCGGACAAGTTCATGGAAAGCCTGATCGACATTCATCCTAATTTTTGCTGATGCCTCCATGTAAGTCACCTTCAGCTGTCGTGCTAACTGCTGTCCTTCTTCTTGTGTTACCTGAAATTCCAAGAGTTGTGTTAACAAATTCGAACTGTGCCATCTAACTCCTGGCCACAGATTGTACTGTTGATCCACCCAGAGGCCAAACTGGTTTGTCACAGATGAACCAAGAGACTTCATAGCTCAGCACATACTGAAGCTCAGCTCTGCAGAACAACTCACAGAAGAACCTACTGGCGACAAGAACGAGATTTCAGTCTGGTGATTACTCAAGAAGTACTGCACACAACAGCGGTAAGTTCTGGGAGGTTAAAGTACAAGGCGTTGCGACAGTCTATAACCCTGTGGGGCAGGTCGGGGAAGGCTTCCCTAAGAAGTGATATTTAAGATAAGAACTAAATAAAGAATACGGAGCTAGGTGGAGGCGGGGGGAGGAAGTATCCCTGACAAAGGAAATAGCACGAATGAGTACCGGCCACGGCTGGGCCTGCGCTTTCCTGGTCCCCGTAACTGAGAGAGGCCTAGAATGGCTGGAACACAGCAAGCCAAGGAAGAAACTGACAAGAGGTGAAAATGGAGAGGAGGACATGCCCCAAGAGGGGCCTTTTCCAACTCTGATTTTCCCGGTCCCTGGTACAAAGGAGAGGCTTGACAAATGTGTGGGAAAAATGAACAATGAGTAGGATTACAAGGGGGCCATAGCTGATAACACAGAAAATGGTAGGCCGGAATAAAAGAACATGAACTAAATCTAAGTAAATGTCTCATATATTTTAAATATAAAAGGTCAGAATAGTGATATTTGCCTAAAATTATTAAACTGTATTACATTTACATTATATAAAGGGGCTGAAAAGTTATGTTTCTGAAATAATGACTTTTACTGCTGTCATTACCACAAAAGTAAACACCGCAGAAAAGTTTGAAAATAGATCTGGGAGGGAAAAATAGAAAGTTTAGGAGCCTATCACCCATACAGAACCACATCCGTCTGGTTTTTCAATGATGTACATTTTTCTCTACAAAAACACGATCATAACTTTTGTATATTTGTGTTACACCCTGGCAATAGGCTAAATTCATTTATCTAAGTGTACTTTTGTAAATGCCATAGGCTTTTCTACATAAACAGTCATGTCATTTGCTAATAAAGACAGTTTTATTGCTTCCTTTCTGAGGCCTTTTCTCTCTTTTCTGGCCTTACTCCCCGCCCAGAAGCACCAGCACAATGACATCAGTGGTGTGAGGGGTACTTTTGACTTGTTTCTGATCTTATGGACAAAGCATTTAGTCTTTCACCATTAAGTCTGCTGTTTGTTGAAGGGTTTTATGTACCTAATAACAGTTTCAAAATTCTTGAGGCAAAAATGGAAAGAACTACAAAGAGAAATGGACTTTCATACTTATTATAGTCAGAAATTTCAGCACCCTCCTCTCAATAACTGACCGAGCAAGTAGAAAGAAAATCAGTACTGGTATAGATGGCCTGAACAACATTATCGAACACCTTATTCTAATTGACATTATATGCCCTTTGTTATTAGGCTATTAAAGTTCCCCACTATTCTATTTTTACAAGTTTTTAATCAGGAATGGATGTTGAATTTTTGTCAATTTTTTTTTTCTTCATCTATTGAGATGATACAATTTTTTTTCCTTTTTAGTCTGTTAATATGGTGAATTAATACATTGATTCACTTCCATGTGTTAAACCAACACTGCATTCCTGAAATAAACCCCACTTGAGGGATAATGCACTGTCCTGTCTTATATTGCTGAGTTTTATTTATTAAAAATTTATTAAATATTTTTCCATCTATGATCATGTGAGATACTGAACTGTAGTTTTCTTTTCTTACATCTTTATCAGGTTTTGGTATCAAAGTAGTGTTATTTTGTATAATGAGTAGGAAAGAATTCTCTCTTCAGTTTTCTGGAACAGTTTCAGCAAGATTGGTTTGATATAACTCACTGATGAATCCATCTAGGCTTGTGGTTTTGTTTGAGGGAAGGTTCTTAAAACAAATCAAATTTACTTTATAGATGGAGTACAATTCAATGGTATCTATTTTTCCTTGAGTCAGCTTTGGTAGTTTGTGTCTTTCAAGGAATATGTCTATTTCATCTAACTTGCTGAGTTTACCAGTATAAAGCTGTTTATAGTATTTATATTTCTTCATTATCTTTTAAATATCTATATATCTGTAAGATCTGAAGCAATGGTCTCTTCCCACTACTGATGTTGGTATTTTGTGTCTTCTCTTTTTTACCATTCTAGCCAGATTGATCACTTTGACCTTCTGAAAACCAGTTTGGAATTTTTTTTTTTCCTATGGTTTTCTATTTTTTATTTCTTGTTTTCCTCTCTTAGATTTATTATTTCCCATCTCCTGAGTAGTATGGTTTTAATATGCTCTTTTTCTTTTAGATTCTAAGTAGAAGCTAAACTCACTACATTGAGACCTTTCTTTCCTAATAAAAGCATTTAGTCTAATGAATTTCTTTATATACTTTTTAGTAGCATTCCACAAATCTAGATATATTGTTTTAATTGTCATTCAGTTTATAATACTTTTTAATTTCCTCTTTGATTTTTATTTGTACCAAGGATTTAAGCATGCAGTTTCCCCACATTTGAAGATTTCCTAAATATCTGTTTGATATCCAATTTAATTCCACTGTGGTCATAAAACATATGTTGTCTCATTAGAATCCCTTTAAATTTATTAAGACTTGTTTCATCACCCATTGTCATTTCAAAAGAATGTATATTCTGCTGTTGTTGGGTGAAGTACTCACTAAATGTCAATTAGGATAAGTTGTTCAACAGTGCTATTCAAGCCATCTACATGCATCACTACTGATTTCTTTCTACTTGCTCAATTATTGAGAGAGGGGTGCTGAAATGTCTGACTATTAGTATGAGTATGTCCATATCTCTTTGTAGTTCTTTTAATTTTGCTTCAAGAATTTTAAAGCTACTATTAGGTACATGAATATTCAGGACTGTTACATTCTCTTCATGGAGTCATCTTTTTATCATTATGAAATAACCCTCCTTATTCCTGGTAATATTCTTTGCTATGAAATCTATTTTGTCTGGTATGTTTATATAGCTGCTTCAACTTTTTTACATTAGTGTTAGCACGGTACATTTGGCCCATCCTTTTAACCTATTTGTGTCTTTACATTTAAAGTAGATTTCAGGTAGGTTCCTAATTTTTTATCCAATTTGTTTATGTTTCAATATCGGCCTTTTAACCAAGGTGTTCACATTATTTACATTTAATGGGATTGCTGATATAGTTGAGTCACCTTGAAATTTGTTTTCTGTCCATCCTATTTGTTCTTCGTCCTACTTGTCCTTTTCCTGCCTTCTTTTGGGTTAACTGTAGTTGTTGTTTGTTTTTTTTAATTATTTCATTTTATCTCCTTTGTTGACTAATGAAATGTATATATTTTATGTTATTTTAATGATTGCTTTAGAGTTTATAATATACATTTTCCCCTCATCATAGTCTAATTCAAATGATATCCCACTTCATGTAGTTTAAGAACCTTATTACGAGAGTATGTTTTCCCTCTCGCCTTTTTATCTTTATTAACTTTACCTCACAATACACTGCTATTATTTTGCTTTAAACACCTAGTTATGTTTTAAAGACATTTAAATAACAATAAACGTAATTTACATTTGCCCACATAATTACCATTCTTGTGCTCTTCATTTATTTGTACAGATCCAGATCTCCATTTGGTATAATTTTTCTTTTTTTTATATTTCTTGTAATACAGGCCTATCGGTAATGAATTCTTTCACCCTTTGTATATCTGGGGAAAGTCTTTATTTCACCTTCATTTTTGAAGTACGTGTACAGTGGCCACTGAGTTCCAAGGGACAAGTTTTTTCTTTCAGTAGTGGCCTGGCCTGCACTGTTTCCTTGGGAAACAATGACAACTTGTGGGCATCTCTATCGTTGCCCCTCTGGTCATTTTCCAGATTCTCTCATTGTTACTGGCTGTAAACATTTCACTGTAATATGCCTTGTCATTTTCTTCAGACTTCTTGTGCTCAGGGTTTGTTGAGCTTCTTAAATGTACACATTTATGGTTTTCACCAAACTTAGAAATCTTCCATCCTTTACTTCTGCTATTAATCTCGGACATTGTAGATTTAATTTCTGAAAATTCTATTTTGATCTTTTTACATCTTCCATATCTCTACTTAACATACTCAAGTCTTTTCTCTAGCTTCCTGGATATATGAAATAAGCTACAACCGTCTTAATATCTGTGTTCACTAAGTCTATTTTCTGTGTTGCTTCTGGGTCTGTTCCTAGCCATTGTTTTTTTCTTGTTATGAGTCATATTTTCCTGCTTCTTTACACACCTGGTAATTTTTGAGTGAATGCTTGCTTGGGTACTGGATTTTTACCTATGGGTTTTGGATAGTCTGTATTCCTACAAATACTTTGACCTGTTTTTTTTATTCGGTTATTTGGAGAGTTTGATATTTTTGGTTACACAGTATCAAAACAGCATTTAGTCTGGGGCTAATTTTGCCCCACTACTGAAGCAAACAAAACCCTCTGAGTACACCACTCAATACTCGAAGAATTATGAGGTTTTCCACTCTCGTTGACCAGACTATGAATTATTTCTGACCTTATTTTAGCTCAAGGTACTGTTTTCTCTAATCTTTTCAGGTAGTTTGTTTTCCCAACTTAATATTCCATTCCCAAAATCCAGCAACCTCAGTGAAACGTCACTAGGGTATTACAATAATGCATATACATCTAACAAGTGTAACATTTCATAACACTTTACACCCTGTTGTGTTCCAATAGGGTGGCAGGCAGGTTTCAAGTTTATGTAATTTTAAATTTACTCTTCCTCTCTTCAAAACAGCATATTTACCCATAAGACCTATGGTTTTGAATTATAAATCAACCAAACAAGCAACCAATTAACAATAAGTAAGGAAGACAAGTAAGAAAAGAAAGTTTTTCAAAACCAAGAATTTAGAAAAAACAATTCCTATTTTTCTAAAAATTGACATGGTAACTTCCTTCCTATAAAAATATGCCCAGGCTGTCACAAATTCTGTGCCTTCTTCCTGGGAGAGACCTCCCAACTCTACACTCTTAATTTGTTTCTGACTACTACTTCAAGACTCAAGCAATCAGAGATTTCTCCTTAGTGTTAATGTTGTTGTAGCACAGCATGCCAGCGACAGAAGTCGGAACACACACTATGCTACACTACACTCTGGTTTTGTTTCTCGTTCTCCTGCCATTGGGTCCCTTATAGCTAGGAAATAAGGCATATTTGTCTTGGTAAATCTAGGGCCTAGAAGAGTGCAAAGTAGTTAACTAAATAAACATTTGTTAATGAATATCATCAATCATACACCTTGAAGCAAAATAAAAGATGATATAGGAAGAAAAACAGAAATAAATATTTGAGACAAGTCAATCTCAACAACTTGCTTTATTAATATAAATTTGACTAGGGGAGGAAAATATATGTCCTTAAGAAGTTTCCTATTTGCCTTTCTGCTCAATTACTCTTCAGAAGGTGGCTTGCCCTATCCCTCCTGCATAATGTAATTCAGTCAGAGGGAAACAGCAAATGACTATTTTTATACACAGTAAGGAAAATAAAATTAATGGTCTAGATGATAAAACAATCCCACAGCTAAGATTTTTATGTGCTTCATTTATTTATTTTTAAAGCATGGTCTCACACCATTGTCTTCCAGGAATCAAGGTCAGCTAAGTTCATACAACCACATTTCTGGTCAAGAACTCTCTAACCACATATAAAAGTGCTGCCGAGCTCACTGGTGCAGCCTTATTTTAACTAAGAAATACAAATAGCATTGCTACCACTGAAGCAAACAAAAATGAACAAAAAAAAAATAACCCCCACATGGAACAAAGCAAAGCCACAGCACTGTGAAGTCAGAGATCCACAGAAGATTGAAAGCTCGCAAACAATGATCTCCTAGAGATCCCCCAACTCAGAGAATTTTTAAGAGATGCCAACTACGCAGCCTTATCCTGTGGATATTCTGATTTGGTAGGTCTGAGCCATATCTAGAAATGTTTTGCCTCTAACAACCGAGGTGAATCTGATAAACAAACTCACTGATCTACTAGGAACCTCCAGTGAGACTCAATTCAAAGGCACAAATTAGTATTAGCAGAAATCCACAATGCTATGAACTTACCTAGTACTATATATTTCCAAATAGAGAAGAGCAAAATAGGAAAGGTGAGAGCAATTTTATTAAAACAAACAACACTATTTGTAATACTTACTCAGGGATGTGTCCAGTTAATGAATAACCTAAGTTTAGAGAAGCAAAACTTGTTTTTCAAAAAGACCTATTGTTAGAAACAAGGTCATAGTGACTCCCAAACCAGTAGCAAAGTCATTGGTAACAAAGGGCAAATGTAATTAAAGGGTCTTAAGGGCAAATGTAATTAAAGGATCTCTGGGAAGGGAGTGGACAGTATTAGCATATTCACAAATCACAATAGGGGTATTTAGATGAACGCGTTAGATTGTACCTCCTGAGTATCCGGTCATGGAGAAACGGGGAAGAAGGAGAGGGGAGGGGAAACTAGTTGCGTTAGGGCGGGGAAGCTAATCGCTCTCACCTTAGAATGGCAATTTTAGGGTGGGGAAGCTAAGACTATAAAACCAGGTTCCTTTGTCTATTTGGCGCGCACATTCTCCTGGCTGTGAGGGTGCGCCCGGCTCTGCAGACTCGTGAATAAAGGCCTCGTTTTACTGCTCAAGTCCTGTGTCCCAGTTTTTATTGTGAGCGTTTCTCACAATTTGGGGGCTCGTCCGGGATCCTCCGCCTGTGTGCGGGAAGGGCTCTGAGCCAAGGTGGGGAGACGCGTCCTACCCGCTTTTGGGTGGCCCGCTTGACCCAGGGCCCACCCGCCTCAGTGTCCGGAAACGACCCGATGTTACAGAAACAGGGGAGTCCAAAAATCCCCAGAGTTTGCTGCTGGGGGATGGGGAGAAGTAAGCAGCTTTTCAAATGCTTCCACATGCCTGAGGCTGGTGGCTACTGTCTTTCTTATGCAAATGGATTTAATGCATCCAAAGCCTGAGGCAGATGGGAGGAGTCTTGAACCAGGGGACAGTATGGAAAGCACACAGAGCCTACGTAAGGGTCTGTGAACGGTCAGAACTGTTTGCAACGCCCACTGCGTCAGATGACGCAGTCAGGGATATATAAGCAGCTGCAGACATTTTAGCTCAGACTCTCTCAGATTCTCTCTGGCACTCTGGCTCTGGCTCTGGCGCTCTGACTCTCGCTTGTGCTCTCACTCTGGGACTCTCTCAAGCTCTCGTTCGGGCTCTGGCTCTCACTGGCACTCTGGCTCTCACTCTGGCGCTCTGACTCGGGCTCTCACTCGCGCTCGCGCTCTCGGGCTCTCGCTCTCTCGCTCTCCCGTGTGCTCCCTCCACGTGGCTTGGTGAAGGGGCCTTCTCCATGTGGCTTGGAGAAGGGGTCTCCGGGCTGCTTTAAGAGGCTCTCGCCATGCGGTTTTGAGGAGGAGAGGAGATCTGCGCGGTTTGCAGGAAGAAGGCAGTTTGCAAGGAGGCTGAGAATCCAGGCGGTCCTGCATTGAGAGCTGGAGGGCACCACAGCACAGAAAGGACCTCCCCAATCAGGATTGAATGATTGGCAGCTGCTGGTAAAGCTGAACTGTGTTTGGAAAGTAGGGAAACAGTTTCTCTGACTTCCCTAAAACTAGCCTGGTTTGGAAGGGGGGGAGGCAAGGATATGTGTTTGTGGGTATTTTAAAGAGCATAAGACTTAACAACAGAAATCCGCAAATAACTAAATCTATATAACTGTTAAATAAAGAATTCTTTTTCTTTTCACCAAACTCTGGTATTGAGAGTTATAATTTTGGCGGCGGGCAATCGGGCCCCTAACTAAAGAGCCCGTGGGTTTGTTTTCAACTGGAGCAGCCCAGGGGTTCTGTAACACCGAGACTTCTTGTTGGGACAGCAGTGGATCGACGCAGGGGGAAACAAAAGCAAACACCGCGGCAACCAGGCAACCTCGTGCACGGGCCAAGGTAGGAAAATTGGACTTAAGTACTGCCTTGGTGGTTGGGCATCCTCGGGAAGCTGATTGTGCGTGTGGCTGATACGAGTTGTGCGTGTGGCTGGTATGAGTTGTGCGTGTGGCTGGTACGAGTGTGGAGTGCCTCTCCGCTGGGTCCGCTGTCCCGTGAGGGAGACGGCCGGAGTGCACCTCCGCTGGGTCCGTTGTCCCATGAGGGAAACGGCCGGAGTGCATCTCCGCTGGGTCCGTCCTCCCGTGAGGGAAACGGCCGGAGTGCTCTTCCACTGGGTCCGTTCTCCCGTTAGGGAACGGCCGGAATGCACCTCCGCTGGGTCCGTTGTCCCGTGAAGGAAACGGCCGGAGTGCACCTCCGCTGGGTCCGTTCTCCTGTGAGGGAACGGCCGGAGTGCTCCTCCGCTGGGTCCGTTGTCCTGTGAGGAAATGGCCGGAGTGCACCTCCGCTGGGTCCGTTCTCCCGTGAGGGAACGGCCGGAGTGCACCTCCGCTGGGTCCATTGTCCTGTGAGGGAAGCGGCCGGAGATGAACGAAGCATCTCGGTCTGTGTGCAAGTAAGCGAGTGTGGAGTGCCCCTCTGCTGGGTCCGTTAGGTTGAGAACACAGCCGGATTCAGCCACGGGAATCAGCTGAGGATGGGAAATGGAAATTTTAGGCCTAGGGGTGGGGACCAAAAGTAAGGAAGAACAGACAATGGTAAATTATTGTTGTTTCCTTTGGCCAAAGGAACCCAGTTAGGGGAAATCTGTCTCCTAGCCCCGATTTGGGTCTGATGAATGTTGGGTTTGTAAAGCCCTGGTCTTATATGTGTGTTCAGCTTTTTTGGATTGTTTGTTTGTTTATTTGTTTTTGGAGAAAGAAGAGAGGGGCATCGCTGTGTGGTTGCCTCTCGCTCGTGCCCCCAGTTGGGGACCTGGCGTGTGGCCTGGTCGTGTGCCCTGACTGGGAGTTGAACCGGCGACGCTTGGTTCGCAGGCTGGTGCTTGGTCCACTGGGCCACAACAGCCAGGGCCAGGCATCAGCCTTTAAGGAAGAGAGGGAATATGCTCTCTGCTGATCACCACCTACCAGCAGATCCGCAGGTCTCTTCCCTGTAAAAAAGAAAAAGAGAAGGCCTGGGACCCTCTGTCCTGTCTCCCACTGCCTTATAGCCCTGGCCAGCCGGCGGCCAACTGGGCAGAGGCACCGTGGACGGACAGTACAGACGGAAGAGGCCAGGAACACCTAGCAGATACCCCACCAGTATCCGCCCCCATGACACCTAAGGCGCTGATGGCAACTTATCTAAATTAAGAAAGGAATTGAAACAATGTAAGCAAGACCTAAAGAACTTCCCCATTCCCTCAGAGCAGCCGGTTTCCCTTTAGGGAAGTCTCCAGGGGTCCAGGACATATTAGATATGTCAAATGCTCCTTCAACAAGCACTGAAGTTAGAAACTTCAAACGCAATATGAAGCGCTTGGTAAAGGACCCCCTTGGACTGGTGGAACAACTAGACCAGTTCCCCGGACCCAGCATATACATGTGGACAGAATTAATGTCTATACTAGACATCTTCAGTGGGGAAGAGAAGGGAGTGATCAGACGGGCTGCTATGAGGATATGGGAAAGGGAACATCCCCCCGGTCAGGAAACTGTCCCGGCCTAACAGAAGTTTCCCAGTATAGACCCTGATTGGGATAACAGGCCGGAGGCTAGGGCTCAAATGAAAGACCTTAGGAGCTTCGTCATCAGGGAAATCAAGGAGTCCGTTCCCCATGCACAGAATGTCTCCAAGGCATTCGAAATACAGCTCCATCAGATCCCTGCAGAAGCTCAGGGACAAAATGAAGTATTCTGGTCTAAATCCAGAGAATGCTGTGGGACAGGGACTCTTAAAAGTCACCATTGTAACAGAAACTGGCCAAATATTTGTAAGAAATTGCAAAAAGTAAGTGAATAGGCCAATTAAAGCAACTGAAAAACTCTTCAGGGAAGCTCAGAAAGTGTATGTTAGAAGAGAGGAGGAGAATGAGGAAGTAGCCCTCTTTAACTCTCTAAATCCGGGAGACAAAGGAACTGTTTTGGCGCCAAACTGCGCCCAGGTAAAGGCGCCTCCCATGGCACCACCCCTTCCACAGGTAGGGGCGGTTCCCGCGGCAGCATCGGAGGCTCCTGGGGCGCAGCCCCCTCTGCAGGTGAGCGTGGCTTCTGCAGTGCCCACCCGTCTGCAGATTCAAGGGACTTCCCTCTCAGCACGCCTTTTGGTTATGGCCTCTGAAGTGACTGCAAAGCCAATGACTCCACCTCTGCAGGAGGAGAAATGGGTCTCTCCCTCCAGAGCCCGCATGAAGGTTGTGATTTGGACACTGAGCCTCATAGGTATACTGCCATTTAGGGTAAGCCACGTGAATGCTCCACCATGGTGGATAAGTCACGTGGGTTTGCCACCATCTTGTGGGTGGTACTTATGGGTGCCACTGTCTTCAAAGATGCTGCATGTAATGCTGCAGCCATCTTTGAAGTGGGCAAAATGGTGGGTTAGATATGCTCTTAAGGTGATGTGCTTTGTTTGCAAAATGGTATATGTCTAAACATTCAAGTCATTGCTGCATGACAGGTGTTTGCAAGGTCTAAGCTTCAGAAAACTGCAGAATATCTACAAATCTAGGGAAATTTTAGCTGCTAAATACTGAGTTTGGGTAGAGTCCTTTACAGTGTGGAAAAGAATTGGAAATGGCTTATGGTTAAATCTGAATGGGTAAATATATGGAAAGTTTGTGAATGTTGCAGAAAGTCTGTGGAAAGTCATAAAAATGTATAGAAAGGTTGTGAAAGTTTTTAAACCTGGGAAAAGGGAAACCTCAACTACTTGTGGTCTAATTGTATGGTTACTGTACCTCTGTATTGGCATTAAGCCATTGGGGACCTATGAAAGGTCATTTGGAATTCCCTGTATTGGTTTGGCATTTAGCTGTTGGAAACCTAGAATTCTCTGAGGCCTAGGAAGGGTCTGGAATTCTCTGTATTGGTACTGGCCATATAATCTGAAAGGAAAATTGAGGTTTCCCAGAGAAAATTTAAAAAACTTCACATGTAGGAAAGTGAACAAAAGAAAGTATAAGGCATGGAAATGCAATTTTAGGGAATATTAGAAGGACAAGAATTTTCCTTCACACTGTATATTTTTCTCCCTACCTGATCCCTCCAGAACTTGGCAATTTAAAGAAGTAAGTAATTACATTAGGTTTCTTTGCATAAAACTAAAAAGACAGTTGCTAATGGTGGTTATGTCAGCCGAGGCTTTGACTGGAATGTCATGCCTGAAGGAGGCATGCTTAGGCTAATGAAAGCCCATGAGGGAAAGGCCTGGCACCTTGGCTGGTTGTGCGGTCCATGGCAATCTTTCTAGGGAAAAAACGAAGATTGCTTCCCTAATAAATGGCTAGGAAGAAACTTAAGGCACAATGGAAAACCCAAAGGATTTGGGAAAGCATGGGTTTTACAGGCAAGGCCAGATGGCAGGTGTGTGGCTCAGCTTCTTGCCCAGGGGGCAGACTGAAGGTCAACCTGAAGAGTCTTTGTGTGAGTTCCAGCAAAGCAGACTTAAAAAATTTATAATATCAATCGCTGCTCTTGTTGTATTTATGCAAATGAATAGGCTAAATTAACATTGGACTTAATGCAGTCCCTTTAATAACAAGGAGGGTAATCTTAAGAAGAAAAATCGTGATTTGAGGAAAATCACAATGATCAGTGGTAAACTATAAACTAGTGCAGCTGTGTCTATAAAGTTTATTTTAATTAAAAGTTTGTTTTCATTCAAAAGTTAAACCAGGTCTGTGACATTATCAATAATGCTTAATTTACAGGCAAGAAGAATGTCAAATGCCTTGCAACTGGATGTCTTCCCAATAAGACAGTCTTGCAAATTTAGAAATTGGTTTGTGAATTGTGTTGTGTGAATTAACATGTGTGTGTTCTTTCTGTTTTCATAGGATATAAGCCTATAATCTCATTACCTGAGTGATTGTCTGTACATAGAAGCCTCACTTAAGAAGCCCATCTGCACTGCCGCCCCCTGAGACTCAACAGTTTGGCTGAACTAAGTGGTTGGGTTGGCGAAGTATGGGTTGGTCAGTGGGCTTCACTTTAAACTGGTCTCTCTTTTGCTTAAAATAACTTTCACCAAGGAGCTCCTTCCCCAAACTGCCAGCCTCTCCAGTGCAACCCTCTTCTTCTGACACTGAACCAGCCACAGACCTTAAGTCAGGAACCCCATGTGGCTGCCAGTTTATGGCCTAAAAGCTAATGTATCTGACATAAATCCAGTAGGGTGGCTAGGTCTTCACTTAGTGACAACTACTCCTTCCCTAGAAAATCTAACTTCTCTCAGCTACACCTCAGAAAAGACTCCAGAATAATCCAGCCAAGGTAAAAGTTTTTAAGGTATTAGATCTCAGACAAACCTTAGAGATAGAGACTGGGTACGGAGACGCAAATGCTTGGGTAGAATGGGTCAAATTTGCTGTTAATTCCCTGAATAAAAGCAACTGTTATGCTTGTACCACAGGGAGACCCCAGGCACAGGTTGTACCATTTCCACTAGGCTGGGGACTCTGACCCCTCGGGAATCGCCTGTATGCTCGCTCTCTACCAGGATGAGAATGCATGGGGAAATGGGACTTGCAGAAGCTTGTCTCTCCTCTTCCCTCTATAAGGAGTAATGGGACTCAATCCCTCCCTTCATACTCAGTGGGGCCCATGAATTACTCTTCTTGCCTCTCTAGGTGGGAAGCGAATTCAGGTACCCCTGCAGAAGAACTCCGAACATGCACTCATACCAGAAATGCGAGCCACCTTCACAGTGGGGCCGGCGACTATATTCCCCTCCAAGTCCCCAGAGCAGATGTCTGGTGGTATTGTGGGCAAAGGAGTCTCTGGAAAATCATACCTGACAGGTGGAGTGGAACCTGTGCCCTGGTTCAATTGGCTATCCCATTTACCCTAGCATTTCCAAAACTGGTCCAGACTAGACTGCCCCTGTTAGGGAAAAGAGGTCAGTGGTGCCTGGTGGATCCTTTGATCCTCATATCTATATTGACGCAATTGGGGTCCCCAGAGGAGTTCCAAATGAGTTTAAAGCTAGAAACCAGATAGCAGCAGGGTTTGAGTCAGTGCTTTTCTGGTGGTCAACCGTTAATAAAAATGTTGATTGGATAAACTATATTTATTATAACCAGCAGAGGTTTATCAATTATAGTAGGAATACCATAGAAGGAATCGCTCAACAATTAGATGCCACCAGTCGAGTGGCTTGGGAAAACAGGATGGCACTGGATATGATGTTGGCAGAAAAGGGAGGTGTATGTGTAATGCTCAGGGGGCAGTGTTGCACCTTTATCCCTAATAATACTGCCCCTGATGGATCTATCACTAAGGCTCTGCAGGGACTAACTACCTTAGCAAATGAGCTGGCGGAAAACTCGGGTATTGACAATCCCATAACAGGATGGTTAGAAAACTGGTTTGGCAACTGGAAAGGAATAATCTCATCAGCTCTGGTATCCCTCATAGTGGTAACAGGTGTCCTCACAGCTTTAGGCTGCTGTATTCCATGCATCAGAGGTTTAGTTCAAAGACTAATTGAGACTGCACTAACTAAACAGATGCAGCAACTTTTCATAATCTCCTCCTCCGAGAGACCAAAGGGAATCCTAACCATGAGGAAGAAAGTCAAGAAATCCTCCTTAAATTTGGAGGAATAAATAGAATGGTTTGAGTAGTCAATTTTCCAAAAGAGACAGGGGGAAATTGTTAGAAACAAGGTCATAGTGACTCCCAAACCAGTAGCAAAGTCATTGGTAACAAAGGGCAAATGTAATTAAAGGGTCTTAAGGGCAAATGTAATTAAAGGATCTCTGGGAAGGGAGTGGACAGTATTAGCATATTCACAAATCACAATAGGGGTATTTAGATGAACGCGTTAGATTGTACCTCCTGAGTATCCGGTCATGGAGAAACGGGGAAGAAGGAGAGGGGAGGGGAAACTAGTTGCGTTAGGGCGGGGAAGCTAATCGCTCTCACCTTAGAATGGCAATTTTAGGGTGGGGAAGCTAAGACTATAAAACCAGGTTCCTTTGTCTATTTGGCGCGCACATTCTCCTGGCTGTGAGGGTGCGCCCGGCTCTGCAGACTCGTGAATAAAGGCCTCGTTTTACTGCTCAAGTCCTGTGTCCCAGTTTTTATTGTGAGCGTTTCTCACACTATTATGTAGAAAGAGTCATCACAGTAACGCCACATCTTGATTCGTTGATGCCCTGATTCATTCATTCGGCAAATATTTATGGAGTGCATATCTTTGTTCTACATGCTCAGAATAAACATGAACAAAACGAACAGGTGGAAACTGAGAAGCCCTCAATGCATTTACTTTAAGTCAATGGTTTACAAACCTTTTAAGTAGCGACAAGGCACAAACAGGTAAGAAGACCCTTACTCTACTGTCTGAGGGTGATTTATTTTATTTTATTTTATTTTTTTTTGCTGGGAGGCTGCAGGGTAGCACTAAAGTCCAGGTACTGACAGAAAGGAGGACGACTGGAGGCTAGTACACTTAGCTATCTATTATTATAAGTGTAATGGGTTCCTTCCTTTAATTGATGACAGCCACTAGCAATTAACCACCAAACAAAGGCAAAAGGAAAGGGGTAAGCTAAGGAAAGCCAGGGAGGAAAAAGCAGGAGGCGGGTAAAACCAGTGATTTCTAGACAGGGATGCGTGAAGGAGAAGGAACCTGACAAAAGAGATATCATAAGATCTACAGTCCAAGACCACACGCTGCTGTATTTAAGTTTCGGCATCAGTGTGCTGTCATATTTACCTGCTTTCTCATTTTAGCATGGGGGAGCAAATCATCTACCTATGTTTTCTCCCTACACCTTTGACAGGATCAACGAAATGATCAATGCATCTCTAAGAGGCCAGGTATGTGGTAATGCTAAACAACCACTCAAATTCTACGAATCCCTTTATACTTAATGTAAACTTCAGTGACTGTTTTTTTCTACTGCCCTGTCATCAGTGTCTGGAAAAAGTGTTCAATAAACTAGATGGATGGGTGGGATGGAAGAAGCAAGTCTACAGAAATTGGCATTTGCTATGAAAGAGAAAATAGGCCAGAAGCTACAAGTCCAAAGGATCATATCTAAGACAAAGGTAGAAAAGAATGAAGCTAGATCAACAACTATGAACAAGCCTGACCAGTTTCTGACTAAGATCCTAGAAATGACCAAAATGTAAGCATTTCTAAACCAGGGGAAGAAGTTTTTATGGGGTCCCTGTGGCCTGTCCAGGCTCAGATGGTAGCGTAATTAGGGGTGTCAAGACATTACAGAACACCACCTTTACTTCTGAAGGGACTCTAAAATGGTAAAAATCTTTAGTATAACAGCTCAACTTCAAATGTACTGAGTATGGCCCTGGAGGCTGGGAGGTAAGGCACGTTTATCTTTGTACATCCCTGGGCCCTAAGGCACCACAGAAAGATAAGATGAGGAGCCAAGAAAGGCCACTGTGGAAGAGGAAGAAGGGGAGGGAATGGTGTTCCAGAGCTGAGTAAACAGTGTTTCAAAAAGGAGAATGTGAGCAGCTGTGTCAAATGTCACCACATCTACGCAAGTGGTGACCTTGACTGGGGCACTGCATGCCTGAAGTCAGAGCAAGCAAGAACAGCAGGAAAGAAAGTAGAGAGAACAAGTGTAGATAATTCTTTCAAGGAGTTTTGCTACTGAGGAGGAGCAGCCAAAAAGTACGCAAGAGAGGAGTCTGAAATTAAGAACAAGTTTTTGCTAAAATTCCTTTTTGTTTTAAAGATGAGAGCCATTACAGCATGGCGTATGCTGATGGGAATGATCACGTAGGAGAGAAATGGACCGACTGGGACGGAACAGTTGCTGGCGAGACGCCCATGAGCTGGTGAGGAGGGGCTGGTCACACAGAGGGGAAGAGTTTCTCCATGTAAGCGGGGGAAGGAAGAACTGACGGGGTGCATGTGCACTGAAGTTAGTTCGTGCGGAGGTGGGAACATGCAGAAATTTTTCAGTGACATAGAAAAGTATCACTCATCACAAACGGAGAGAAAAGGATGGGAATAAATTGTTGTTAAGTTTAAAAATGAGAAAGTATGTCATAATGGTCCCAGCAAGGGGAAACAAATGGACTGGGGAAATGCAAGATTTCCAGTCAGCACTAAAGGCAGTGGCCACGGCTTTAAAGCGAGACAGCTGACACGCCTGAGTGCAGGTGTGAAGGAACCTAGAAAAGAGAAGACGAAGCCTTTGAAGAAATAACATTTTTCTTTGCACCTAACCTTCAGAGAATAGAATCTAGAGGAATGAACAGGGAGTTAAGCAGTCAGGTTTCAGCTACTTGCTTTTCTCCCTTGAATATACACATCTGAGCTTTCAGTATATACATAACTTAAGGTATACGGTTTAAAGCAGAGAAATAGAGAAAAAAACTACTCCAAGCTAACTGCATACCTTTAAGGTGATGGCAATATGAAATTTACCATTCCCTATATTGTTTCTCACCACCTTGTTTTACTTTTATAAAAAGAAAAAAGCCAAGATGAAAAATTTTGTAACCCTATGGTTAAAAAAGGCCAAAGTACCACACAGTGTGTTGAATATCTGCAGACAGATGGAAACCACACACCAGCTACTACTGGCAATCTTCAATATATAGATGGCTTAAAAATAACTCATACAGACCCCTTGCCCCAGCTAACCATGGCAGGGCCTGTTCAGTTCCCGCAGCAGATGCTCCCCTGCTTTCACTAATCTGTCACCGCCTATCCTAGAGACCTTCACCTCACCCCAGGCCTATTCCTTCTCTGGAGGTACCAACAGGAAAAGTTCTGTGGAAAACCTACTTCTAATATCAGGGCAGAAAGACATTACAGAGAGACAAGGAAGACAATCTCTTGCTCACTGCAGACCTACTCTGCCATTATTTCCCAGACCCAACGACATATAAAGGTCTTTCTAGAAGTCGAAAAGACTGTGCAGAGCAGTAGGCTGGTTCTGCTGGGCAACACTCAATAACCGTAATTAGGTTTAGAAACTCTGAAGAAAATGGCACAAAGAAATAAAAAATAAATTAACAAAAACTAGGTTTAAGATGTGAGCAATGCCATATTCTAAATTATTTTCAAATAGTTTATACTGGTTTGAAATGAATATCAAATTTTTTACCTTAACTTTATAATAATTCAGATTTGAAAGATACTTAGCAGTAAAATTTATTCTTACCTCACGTGTCATCAGTAAACATTTCTAAACCTTAGCATTAGAACAACAATTTTCTCTTAAGTTCATGATTTAAATTTGGTATACCTTCAACAAAAATTTTACAAAGAGAGGACACAAATCAAAGGTTATGTTTTAAATAATTACAAAAGGAAGGCTGTCCTCAGTGCTGTTTATCAAACAACTTTTCCTGATGTTTGGGCATTTTAAATAAAATCTTAAGAATCTGTTAACATGAGGTTATACAAAAACAAAAGAGAACTTAAATACTAGCAAAATTAGGAAACAATTTAAACAAGTCTATTCCAGATGTCGGGTAGAGGATAATAAAGACCTAAAAGAAATAAAGACACAAAAAGAAACTCCCAATTAATGTAGAGCCTACATTAATTTACATCTGACTTTGTTTCTCACCTACAAAGAGATGAGTAAACAATATATACCAAAAATAAATTTATTTAATTAAATGTGAAATAGAAGGGTAAAGAAACAAGTGAGTATAAACCAGCCTGATACTAAATACTAAAAATATTCTTTTCTTACTGGTGTTAGATCTAGCCAGTGTGAAAAATTAACAGAAAATTCAGTCATTAATGGGACTTAGGGAAAAAAAAAAAAAGAAATCTAATACTGTAATTTAAATCACATCCATTCTCTAAATGAAGATAATTTAGCATTAATACTGAGTAAATTAGGCCTTTAGGGGTAACTTTAAAGACTATCTAACTAGAGTTTGGGATGTTACCCAAGAAATTATTACATGTGAACTGAGCTGGTACAAATATTTGCAGACTTAGAGAGTCCACTGAACTTCCATGGAAAAAATGTGAATATTTAATTTCCCAAAATCACCTATTGTGACTTCTGTAAAAACTGTGCTAAGTGTGTCAAACTCAGCACATTTTTTTTACCATAGCACTTTCGATTGTCTCATTAAATACATCTATTCACTTACATATAAACAGCTGGTTTCCCAAATGCGAAATTCCTTCTCACCTGTCTTTGATGATCCAGATCTGCTTTGTTACCAATTAAAATCATTGGAAACTCATCACGATCCTTTACTCTGAGAATCTGTCTTTGAAACTTATAGATTTCTTCAAAACTAGAAACATAAAAACAAATTAGTCAATTTGGCCAAGAAGCAGCATGTCCCGTGCCCCCTATTTCCTTTTCCTTTCTTTATAAAAACAAGAAAATCCAAAATCAATGCAACAGTGGTCTAGACAGAAAAGCAATCTACATTTTAATATTGGTACAAACCTGCCTCTATCTGTGACAGAAAAGACCAACAGGAAACCCTCGCCAGTCCTCATATACTGTTCTCTCATAGCTCCAAACTCTTCTTGTCCTGCCGTATCTAGAACTAAAGAAAAAACAACAAATGTAACTGTGTTCCTGTTTTCATTATACAAATGGCGTCCTCAGCAAAGGCAGGCTGATTAATGTGGGTCCTTTAGAGCACGTCACATTTAGGGTGATCCTGTTAGTACTTTATTCTCAACACTAAAGACAAATATATTCTAGTGACAGTCATTTCAGAATTATCTTCATCAGTACAGGTTGATTTTGTAGAATATATTTGCATACCAATTACAAGGTTAAAAATATCAAATACACCTAGGCAGATGGAGTGAGAGAACCTCTGGAGATCATTTCAATGTTTATCTCCTCCATGTAAAGAACTGAAAAAGATACCTATAAACTCAAAAAGAAACTGTGTTCTACCCTCCAAATACCATACTTAAAGTGCAGGTGCTAATGTATTTCTTCATCTCTGTGAATTAAGTTAAAAGAACAGGGCTTTCTTTTGTGAAGAGGTGAAATGTTTGCTAAGTGAAAAATACTATTTGCTAAAGCCTCTGTGCTATAAATTCTAAGCAAGTTAACAAATATTGAAGCTCTTCTTTATGCACTTCACCCATTTTAAGCTTCACCAAAAGGTAGTGACAAGAAAATAAGTCCTTAGATGTTCTAACTTAAAATTACAGCGGCCAGAGAGTGAGACAGAACAGTTCGTCTGTTAGTAGCTGCAGACCAGGACTGACAAGACTGCTTACATTCCTCCGTATCTGCTGGAATTTAGGATTAATTTCTAGGTGGCTATTTCCGCAATTATACCAGAGAGAGAATAGCGGGGCACTACAGAACCCCAGGAGCCTCCGCTTCTTATTTACACATGAACTTTCGAACCTGCTGTTCACCGCTCATCTACAGAAGCTGACACTTCTTCCTTGGACTCTGGACTTACCCCAGAACCAGCCCCTTCGTCTATAAATAATGTAAATCCTTTTCAGAAGGGTTTGCACCTTTCTCCTCCCCACCCCCCACACATACTGTAGTAAAACCGCTTGCAAAACTCCAGAGGCATACTGTCTTTCTCCCACCTAACCATGTTGCGGGTGGTTTAGACTCCATGCTCTCCAAATGGTCTTTTTTTGCTATCAATGAAAAGACTTTCAGCTATGGAAGTTAAATATTCTTGTAAGAAAAACTGAAACCTCACCTATTTTTTCCAAATGCCCCCAAAAATATAACTTCAAGTTACACTGTTTCATGACTAGTTTCACCAAAACAAGGTGAATCCTGGTAGTTTTATAGTACATTTACTGGGGAATATTTAAATTCCCTGATATGCAGATTCATCAATCAAAACTAATGAAAGAGATGGGCTTATATGCAAGATCATCTTCAATTATATTTAACCTAGAAAAACATCAAAGCTTAGTTTTTAAAAATATGGTATGTGAACTACCAAATGAAGAGAGAGTACTTACTATCTAGCCGGGCTGCTCTGTCATCTATCACACACTGCTTTGTGTAGGAATCCTCGATGGTTGGATCATAATCCGTTACAAAATAGGACTGCAAGAAAAATTACCTTATTTTAAAATTTATGTCTGTCTATACAAGTACCAATGTAACTTTACCGAATACCACATATCCAGAATTAATCAAAATATTTTCATTGTGTGCTAAGGTTTATCTTTACTATTTCAATTCCCCCATTAAATGAAGTTCATTCAGAGCAGTTTCCAACTGGAGAAAATAAATTACTGTAAGTATCTCTGAATTTTCTTATCCAAAAAGTGCAAGAGAACTGTAGAAGATCCGCAATGTTTTTCATAATTAACATAGGTATATGTAAACACACACACACCCCTCTAAGAATCTAGATCTCAAGAAAAACTAGAAAAACACAGTAAATTATAATTCAGGTCTATCCGCAAACCGACAGTAAGCATCAGTACTAACAACAAATAGAGACAACAAAGAAAGGCCCGGAAGATTCCATGTCCCGTCTGCCTGTCCCATCTTCCTTTCTCACACCCTGTTTTAGTCCTTTCACCTGCCTGGTACATTATAAGAAACATGACTTCTTTCATTTACAGGGATCTCACACTTATTCTTTCATTGACATTTTTGGTGTTGTTGTTGCTATTTTTATATTAACCTCGATTTCCCTCCTCTGTTAGCAAAGCCTCCCTACTGTTATCCTCTCAAATCATCAAAAGCAGAAAGGGTTGTTCAGGTAAACAGAGTCAAAAGGGAAGAATCTTACTTAACCACTTAAATGTCTGTGTATTTTACTTCATAATTTTTTTAAATGTTTCAAAAAGGAAACAACAGCAACAAGAAGAGTCTGAGAGAGAATTTAGTTCCCAATTCGTACAGAAGGGCACTGACCAACAAGTTCACAGACATCATCCTGCTCTTTGTCCCGAGTATCTCCTTCACTCTCCCTCTTGACTAACCTCCTCAAAGCCTGTTTTCCCGTTGGCTCGTTACAAAATCTGACGGAATGCCTTGGAGGAAAGCACCACAGGTTTCAGCCATCCTTCAGGCAAGGGTTCCTGGAAGATGACCTGTTTGGCTCCAGGGACATGACCTTCTTAAGTGACAGCCCTGGGCATAGTGACATATGCAAACTCCAAAAAGCTACTCAGAAACAGGCACTCTGCACAAGACAGTTGAAGAAACTTCTGGTTTGGGAAGGGTGGAGGGGTGGGTAGGGAGAGAAGACTGATCTGCTTGCTGCTATGATTTTACATATTTATTTTATTTTCGAAGGACACGTTCCACATTTATCTTTTAGGATTAACTTTAATCACAGAATTCAATTTCCATAATCCTATTTCCCTTTTGATGGTTTCACTTAAATAGAAGACTTATTAAACAAAGTCTGGAAAAGAAACACTTAACAACAGGAGCAGCTTTGAGTAGAAAGTCACTTCTATCACCATCCCGTTCCCCATTTAAAAAGAAACAGGTACCAAAACAAACTCAGTTCTTGGTACCCACACCTCTTCAAAAAGTAAACACAACTGGCAACAATCTTCTTTGTACCGACTGCTCTAAACAACTTAAAACTGCAATCTTTCACCAAGCAAGTTGGATAAAGCACACCGCTTATCTCTTTCTTAAGATTAGTTTCCTGAAACATGTTTCTCCACAGCAACCTGATCCCTCTCACAGCGCTTTCATCTCATAAAAGCTGAATTCCATTGAGCAGCCCCGGGTTATGCATAAATGGGTAAAATGTGCCCCACTGCCCCTCCCACTTTGCCTGAAACATAATGGACAAATAGTAAATATATTTTTCAAGTGTCCAGGTCATGTGTAATACCTAGAATTCTTTTAATGTGACTGTTTCTTTTTGCATTGTGAGACCAAATTAAAACATGAACACTTCTAGAAGACTGATGGTTTAAGCAACCTTGAGGGCCATTAAAATAAATGTAATAGCTGTGGAAATTTCATGTTTTCTTTGAGTGTCTTAGTTCTTGAACACAATTTTAATGTTGTAAGAATGTTGCCACTTTGCTAACACCAGCAAGCATTTATTACACTTATGTTAATTTTTAAGAAAAATTAATTGTTGGGAGTTTCTGGATATTTAGGTCCACATTTCATCTTCATTGTGTCCTGTTTTCATAATTTGTCTATAGATCCCATCATCTTCTTACTATAAAAGGGGGCAAGCCCCAAAAAAACAGAATTATCTTCTGGTGGGCAGGCCCCTTATAGTATAAGCTTCCCCCGTTAGGTGAGTTCTAGGAACCCATCTGTATCAGTGTACCAGCTGGTGTTGTTGTGAGAGGCTGCATTCGGCTTCTGTGAATTTTTTTGACAACTCAACACTTGCCCATTTCATGATGAATGATTAATGAGCACACCTGCCCACACTGTCCTGAGTGTTCAGCAGTTTTTAACCAAAAAAAAAAAGAGCATGATTCCAGCACCACCCTTCCTATTCACCCAATCTCACCCCAACCAACGTTTTTTGTTTCCCCAGATGAAAAAAGGTCCTCAAACGGAAACATTTTGCTGATGTGGAAGAAGTGAAACAAAAAACAGCAGAAACACTAAAAGGCATCAAAATCCACAAGTTCAAAAACTGTTCTGAGCAGTGGAAAAAGTCTCAATAGGTTTATTGCATCAAATGGAGAGTACTTTGAAGGTCACTTAAGTTTAAACATGTAAGAATAATTACACAACTTTTTATAAATTCCAGGTTTTGGGGGGGTCCCCCCTCACATGTAGAGTTTAAAAAGTCATCCTATTGAAAGCATCTTCCTCCCTCATAGATCTATCCTAAGGAACATTGTTAGATAGGACAGGGCAAGACAGAGCTTCAGATATAAATCCTGTTTCCTTTACTGCAAGTCAATAAAACTACCTTATGACAAACAACTACATCTCATTCTTGAACTGAACACCCCAAGTGGAGAACCCCTTGAGTTCAGAAACATCACTCTGGGCCTGACTGTCAGAAAATCAAAGACTTACCTTTCCCTCTCATAATTCTAATAAGGCATAGGTCAGAATATGCCTAAAAAGAGCACTCATCATGTGTAGGTAACAAATATAACCACTACCTCCCACCACAGAGACGAAACAGTGTTGTTGCTTACACTTGGGTACCAGACATTTGACCACCAACAAGAAATCCACCTCACCCTGGCTGGTGTGACTCAGTTGGTTGGAGCATCATCCCATGGACCAAAAGGTCGTGGGTTCAACTCGCAATCAAGGCACATACCCAGGCTGAGGGTCTGATCCCTGTTTGGGGTGTGTATGAGATGACAACAAATCGATGTTTCTCACTCACAATGATGTCTGTCTCTGTCTCACTCTCTCCCTTTCTCCCTCTCTACCTCCTTTCACTCTCTCCCTTCCTCTCTCTCTAAAAGCAATGAAAAAAAAAAAAAAATGTCCTCAGGAGAGGATAAAAAATGTTAGAGAAATCAGGTTCTGGTGATGAATTCTAACTCTACTTGCAAGCTGTGGAACCTGAGGCAAATGACTTTGCCTTTCTAACCTTTAGCATCTGTAAAATAGGGCAGTAACAAAACCTGATGGAACAGATAAAATGAAGTAATGTATATAAAGGGCCAAGACATGGCAATAATTCATAAGCGTTAACCCTAATAATCATTGTATTACTTTTATCACATGGTTACATGGTATGAACTAGTGTTTGCTAATCCCAGGAACAGCTATAATTCCAACCCTAGTTATAACACAGACCAACCATGGGACTTGGTATCCAAAATGCTGCAAATCAGGATCAAGCCCCCCACCCTCCATCGGGCATTCTGGAAATACTTTCTGGATCTGAGCTGTGATTGCAAAGATACATACATATGTAAAAATTCACCCTGCTGCATACTTTTTTTGCATGATACAAATTATACCTCTTTAAATTACATAAATTAATGGTGGGGTTAAATGGTTCCTTTGTTGCTTATAGGATTCAATACTTTGTTTACACAGTAAGCAAAGCCTTCATGTTTGATCGGTACCATTCACCAAAGACTTATTTTTCACTACTTGAAACCCATTAGCCAATTGCTCTTGCTCTCTTGGTTCATTCATTTGCTTGACAATTACTTACGCAGCATCACAGGGACAAAGTGCCTACTTTCACAGAGCCCACTGCTTTTTATATAACATCCAGTAATTGTGCTGTGTTTGGAGACAAGGAGAATGTGGAGTGTTAAATGTATTGGACAAAGAACAGAAACAGCATGAAATGCTAATACCATGCTTATTCAAAAGGCCATGAAGTTAAAGGGCTACTACTGCAGTAATGCACAGGAACTGTGTACTTTCACCTGTAAACATAAGAGTCCCAACAATTTGCCATGAAAAAAAAAAAAGTGTCTATCCTGCAGTTGAAAAATGTTACCAACCACAGTGCAGAAAGGATATTCTGTAGCAGAAAGCAAGAAAAAAAATACAAGTAGGGTTCTGCACTGTGGAAGACAGTAAAGGTTTAGCCAAAGGCAGGGAAGGAGAATGGACTGAAGAGCTGAGAATAACACATTGAAGCAGGGAAGAGGCAGAAGGGAAGGGGGAATTGTGATGTGCTTTCCTGGAATCACAAGAAGGGATGCAGGGAAAAGGACCCTCGCCAGAAAGAAAGGGAATGCCTCCTTTCAAAGGGCAGGATGCCTTTCCAGGTACTAAGATGGGCAAATGGACCTAAGTCTCTTTAAGGTTGTTAGGAATTGTGGAGAAAAGTTTAGTATGAGGGAAGCTATCCCATTCAGGCAGGGAGATCTATTTACTTCCCCTGACAAAATCTGATCTGGGTAAGGCTGTCAGAAGCCCTTAATAATGCAAGAGTGTTATGCTGGGATAACAGGAATATTATTCCAGATTACATGCCACTAGATTGCACAACGGGAGCTCTGTTTGCCCAACTCACTATCTTCCCATTCAAACCGTAGGGAAGAAAAGAAGGGGGAAGGGAAAGAATGAGAATGAGGTGATGCAACTTCTGCATTCAGTGGGCAAGAGCGACAACCCGCTTTCTCCTGCTGCCAAGCTGCTGGTGAAAGTGTAGTTCCCAGGCACTGCCACAGAGCGGTGCCTGGTCTGTGCACCCCGACGGGAAGTGAGACATTCTGGGAAACACAGTAGAGCCAGCACACTGGTCCACTACCCCGGAATGTAAAACAGAGAGGAGGCTAGATCTACGGGGCCACTGAGGCACTGTGAACAAACGGCAGAGCACTTCTGAGCACAGCAGCATTCTCAGGAGTCTTGGAAGTCCTCTGAAAATATGGGGTGCAGAAAGGGGAGGGGGAGAGGAGAGCGCAGCATAAGGAAATAGATAGAACCATACAGAAAAACCCTGATACCTACTGAATCTGGATAACGTGTATATTATACTATTCTCCCTACTTTTGCATGTATTTGTCAATTTTTGTGGGGAAAAAAAAATTTTTTTTAATCTGGAGGGAGCACATAAGTACTACAGAAAGGGTCAAATCAAGGGAAGAAGGGAGGCTTTTAAACTCTGAGCTTTACCTCACTCTACTTAAGACCAACAACTCACCTAGAAGCATAACTTTTTTTCTTGGTCAGAAAATTTCCAGTTTTCTTTATATTTTATATTTTACTTTTACTGTCCATCCTGTCCCCTACCCGACTAAAAACTCCACGGGGGGACACAGATTTTGTCAGCGGTCCAGTGACTTGCCTAGTACCTAAACACCAAATCACTGGCAGATCCAGCACTAAAATCTAAGTTTCCAGGCTTCTTCTGCTTTATTTATTCTGCCTTTCTACACTTAAAATGACACTCATACTCATCCTTCATTCCTGCTTCTACTGATTCCATTAAAAAAAAAAAAAAACGTAGTACCCTCAACCTCAATAACAGCAGTCATCCTTTATTTAGCATTTAGCATGCAGCAAGCAGTTTATAACATTAAGTTTTACTGTGTGATACATATATTTTCCCAATTAATTTTTACAAGGTTGTCTGTCTCTGTCCCCTTCAGGGCTGGAGCTGCAGGAGTGGGAGAGGTGAGAGGGGCTGTAAAGGCTGCAGCAATGGAACCTGGTGCCCGTGCTTTCTCACACGGGTCTCGGGGGTTTCCTGGAAGGGTCCCTAAGTGGGGCCCTCCGTGTGCCCTCCCAAGACTCAGATGAGACCTGGCCGTTTACACCTCTAACTCCCAGTCCTTGGGGTTTCAATGGCACCTCCTCCTAGTCTACATTATCTTCTAGGTGACCATGCACAGTGTCACCCCACCGCCTGCCTTTTTAAAATTGTTTATTGATTTGAGAGAGAGAGAAAGAGAGAGAGAAACATCCATGTGAGAGAAAAACATTGACTGGCTGCCTCCCATACTCGCCCCAACTGGGGCTCAAACCCACAACTGATGTATGTGCCCTGACTGGAAATCGAACCCGCAACCTTTTGGTGTATGGGATGATGTTCCAACAAACTGAGCCATATCAGCCAGGGTAACGTTATCCATTTTTAGAAGGCTTTAAGCTGGTTTCATCCAGAAGCTCTGGGAAACATTACTGTCTTTTGAAGTTCAGATCCCTAATCACAGGGTGGGGCAAAAGTAAGCTTACAGTTGTGAGTACATGAAACAGTTTATTTTTATATTATTATTTATCAATTATTGTATTATTTTCCATACAGAAAACTATAAACCTACTTTTGCCCCACCCTGTACACAGCCCTCTTGTTTTCTCTGTTCTGCTATCGATTCACAGATTTACATATGAATCCTTATGCTCCCCAATCAAAAGAGATACATGTCAAGTTCTCAAAATAATTTTGTTAGCACTTTCCCCACCATCTGGCTTCAATGAAGGGGATATAAGAAAAGCATCATCTCCTCTCTGCTGTGTGCAAAGGTGGGAAAGGACAAAGAACACTCTACATACTAACAGCTCTCCCCCAAAAATCTTTGTCTCAGAAGCCTTAACTCTCCACACTTTCATTTCCTGGAGGTAGGGTATGGCCTAAATGTGCAAATAAACTAAAGCTACATTCTATTCATGTCCTTGGAATATGAGGGTGACTTGGCAACTATTACTTTATTCTCAGCCTTTGGGGCTTCAAGAGAAACTAAAAAAGGTTCAAGTTCCAGTTAAAATCCAGTTCTATACATCCAAATAGATCTGATGTATCCAAAGTCTCTTTCATGGTTTTTAGAACTTCCTTGCAAGGAAGTTAAGCAATGTACTCTGTACATAGTTAGAACCTCAAAACACTGGCTGTTGGAAAACCTATTATTATAAAGATCGCAATGGAGAGTTGGGAATTAACTTCCCAGAGCACAGTAAGGACCTGGTTAGCTATCAGTAGCGCTACTTGCTAAAACAAGAGCAGTACAAATTCCTCTGGTAACACAAGAGAAGAGTGGAGCAACTTCAGGCAGCTGTGAGCCAGAGCCCGACTCTTCCTGGTGTCACTTTTTAACAGCAGCTGTCACGTCACAGAGAACCTTTGTTCCCTGCAACAACCTCTTATTTTTATGTCAAATGTTTCCAATATGTTTGATATTCCTTCACTCGAGTACTTGTTTTTTCCTGACTGAAATTAGTATTTCATTTTATCTAACATGTATAATTACAGAGATCTCCATAATTTACCCTCTAGAACTTGAATGCAGAATAATAAAATCTGCACTAAACCCAGTAATCCTTTCAGCTTCTTTTTAACAAAACTTAGGCCTCCATGTGACTTCTGTGCAATCTCAGCAATATGCACACCTCATGTAGAAAGTTATCTGGTTGCAAATCAATGGGCCTGGAATGCAACAAGCAAAGGTACAGTACAAAGTCAACTTACAAACTGGTTCTATTACAAAAGTTTGTTTCTAAGTCAGTTATTTGGTACTTCTTTCCCCAGAGAAAAAGCTGTGTTTAGGTCCACAGGCCAGACTACAAAAACTACCATTGAAATATGGTCTTGGCCAGTATTAACCAAGTTCTAACATCTGAAACAGAGTCAGTTGGCCCTAAGAAGACATGGGGAAAGGATTTCAATTCCTTTCCCAGAGTACATACAGAGCCAGCCCTAAGCTACACTTATAAGGAAGAAACGATTATTTTGGGGGCACCCCTTGTACATCCCAGCCTCTTCCTCCTGCCCCAATCCCCCACTACTACACTCTTATCCAAACTTCAGCCTCATTCTGGAAACATTCTAGGTAAAAAATCACTTATCTCTCGTTCTACTGTTCCTTCCACTTTCAAATTAAAACTAACAGTTCCCTCAAGAAAACTAATCTCACCCAGAGGCACAGGTGAAAAATTATCAGTCCGAATTAGAGCACTTTACAGTGTCAGAAAGCTCATCCTGCCCTTCAAGGGACACTTGCTCTTCTTAAAAAGCAACATCTAAACCAAAATGTAACGTTTTCAGCACAGGTGAGAAGGGAAAAGCTTCAGGCTGTGAAGGGAGAATTATTCAGAGGGGTCAACCACCATTTCATGTCAGCTGCCCAAAAGGAGCCTTAGCTTATTCTTCAAAGCTCTTATCCTTCCAAACCCACAGGCTTTAAAAGGAAAGAAAAGTTTTCCTCTTTTCTTCTTTCCCATTCCTCTAAAACAACAGTACATCTTGTAAAACTAACCTCAACTGGCTGGACAAGATCGCACAAAATTTTTTAGTTCATAATACCAGCAGAGTGATTCTGAACGCTGACCACATGAGGAAAGGGAACCTGTAGGGCTACAGCCAGTTCTTATAATGAACTGTTTGTAGGTAAGAAAAGCTTGACTGAAGGCCTGCCTACAATAAGTACACATTTATCCTTTACAGCGGGTGTATTTAGCAAGCATTAAGCAACAATAAGCCAATGGCCTCAATCATGTAACATGAAAAGCTTATTTCTTTTGCTTGACCTTAATAGTTACTTGTTTGCTCTCAATTTCCAATTATTAGTCTTACTACAACATGTAACACATAAAGCTTATATAAAATATTAAAGATAAGAATTAACAGTTTTTTCAAAGCACAATGATGAATGAATGGCACAGAGTAACAGATAAACAGAGAGAGCCTGTATATGACATGTAGATATTAAATAAATATCTCACACCATCCTCATGGGAAATTTGAATAAATCCCATGACATTCCTTCTTTCACACTGAGACACAAGTCTTTATTGTGTCTTTCAGCTCTTGCTTTGACTGAGCCTTGCACTTCTAGGGAATTTCCATACCCACCCCAAACTTTCCATCCCAATAGCTATTACCTTAGTTAAGTTAGCCTTCCTTACCTCCACCTCATGTGACCACAAATGCCTAAATAATATAATGCTGGCCTTTGTGGATCCTTTAGATTAGTGGTTCTCAGCCTTCCTAATGCCACAACCCTTTAATACAGTTCCTTACGTTGTGGTGAACCCCAACCATAAAATTATTTTTGTTGCTACTTCATAACTGTAATTTTGCTACTGTTATGAAGCGTAATGTAAATATCTGATATGCAGGATGTATTTTCATTGTTACAAATTGAACATAATTAAAGCATAGTGATTAATCACAAAACAATATGTAATTATATATGTGTTTTCCGATGGTCTTAGGCGACCCCTGTGAAAGGGTCGTTCGACCCCCAAAGGGGTCGCGACCCACAGGTTGAGAACAGCTGCTTTAGATGAACAAGGCAGTCCCTGACCTGTAGGGGCATGCAACATCCAGGCTTAACCCAGGCCCTGTCTGTGTATCCTTCCTCTCCGTATCAGGATCCTCCCCACACTGGGGTCCCCTAGGTCCTCTCTGCATGCTCAAACCTCAGGGTCAATATCTACTTTAGATAGGAAGCAATTTCAACCATTACAAGATCAACCTTCAGATTCTCAGCACTGTTAGCTTTTTTATTTGTCTGTCCTTGGCAATGCTGGTAACTGTTTTGTTTTATTCCCAAACCCCACTATCACCATTTCTCCTCCCTTTTCTCAAAGATTTTCCCAATCAATAGGTATTTGGTATTCCAGCTCTTAGTTTGGCTTCTTCCATTCTGAACCTTTTTTTAATGCTGATAATCTACTAAATAACACAGGTCATTCCTAGAACCAGGGCCTCATTTTTCTTATCTGTACGTTCATCCATGTTGTAGCATGTATCAATACTTTATTTCTCATTCCTTTGTATGGATATACCATCCTGTATTTATCCATTCACTCGGTGATGGACATCTGGGTTGCTTTCACACTTTGGCTGCTATGAACAATGCTGCCATGGAGATTCATGTACAACCCTTTATGTAAACATGTTTTCATTTTTCTTGGGTACATACCTAAGTAGTGAAATTGCTGCACCACATGCCTATGTTTAACTTTTTGAGCAACTACCATGGTTTTCCAAAGTGGCTGTGCCATTTTACATCCCGATTAGCAGTGTTTGAGGGTTGGGATTTCTCAATATCTCACCAACACTTGTTACTGAACACTTGTCTTTTTGATTCTAGCCATCCTAGTGTGTGTAAAGTAGTATCTCCTTGCAGTTTTGATTGGCATTTCCCTAATGGAGTGTTGATCATCTTTGCATGTGCTTATTGGTCATTATTCTTTGGAGAAATGTCTGTTCAAATCTTTGCCAACTTTTAAATTGGGTCATAATTTTTATTGTTGAGTGTAAGAGTTCCTTATATATCCTGCATACAAATCTCTTACCAGGTATATGACTGGCAAATATCATCTCCATACTCATTATTTTAAAGTCTTCCTGCCAAAAATCAGTACACGGTTCCTAAATCTCAACCCTGGGCCAAACTCCTGTTACCCACAAAGAATTAGCCATAACTCTAACTTCCAGATACTCAAATTTGTGGGTCATCTGTCCCTATGCTCCACCAAGCAGTTAGTTGTCCTATCCTCCCACTATGTGGTGGATCTGCTGTGCTGACTGCTGGCCTAGAACAAAACTCAAATGCTATACCCACTCCTCTAGGATCCATCCACCCCCCAACCCAACCCTGAACTTTCCTCACCAAACTGCATTCCATGCCCAGTACAGCTCATTTGTGCCTGTATGTGGAATCACCTTTCTTCATCACACTTGAGATGCCATCAATTGTAAGGCCATCATTATTTAATGTACCAAGAAAGAAAGAAAAAAATGCCAAAACTAGGGCTTGTCTTTAATTATGAAGCATTTCAATGCCAGAGACCCTAAAATGTAGGGGGGGAAATGTATCTTAGAATCAATGACATACAGTAGTTCTAGACAACACACACTGTAAGGCTGGCATTACTATTCCCATTTTACGGATGAGATTATTAAAGCTCAGCATTTGTAACCTACCAAAGGTCACAAAATCACTAGCTTGGTGGAACTGGGATCCAAAATCAGATCTAATTCCAAAGGAATGCTGCTCCCATTACACTTCCTTTAACCTGCAATATTAATATAAAAGCACACAGCACACACTAGTTTAAAAAAGAAATCCTATTATTCATAAATCATGTTTCTTTTTTAATTATAAACTGCTGTCAAATAGGAAAGACAAAAGCAGTTTCAAAGTGAAAACACTCCATTTCTAGATTAAAAATAGAAGTCTATGTACAGCAAAATGAGAGAAAAAAAATGTACAAAAACATTCTCTTTGACCTAACAATTTATTTCTAGAAATTTATCCTACCAATACGTCTGTGCCTATAAGAAATATCGTATGCAAGGTCATTTATTATTGAATTGTTTTTAATTTAAAAGACTGGAAACAACTATAAATGAGTGGTTAAATTAAGAAACATGCATTCAATATGAATGAAGCAATTTTTTTTAATGACTTTCTGTACTAATACAGAGTGATCTGCAAGATACACTGTTAAATAAACACACACAGTTTACGATTTGCTTTATGTGCATAAAGTATTTCTGCAAAGATATACAAGAAACTGATTAACCTCGATTACCTGTGAAAAGAACTGGGTTGCTAGGAGACAGGAGTTGAAGAAAATATTTTTGTAGGTTCTGAAAGTTGAAACATGTGAATGAAAGAGGGAACCAAGGAGAAAGACTTACACGGATTAAATGTAAACTCTTAAATAATAAAAGCAGAGCACAGGAGCATGAGGAAACCTAGGTTCTAGTCCCAGCTCTACAACAACTAGACAAGTGTTCCTGGGTGACTCAATGCTGGCTTTTAGCTACACATGAGGAATTTGCTCTACTGAACCCTGAAAGGAAAAATAGGACACCTGAGGACTAAGAAGGGCTCCTGATGGCTACCTGGGTTCAAATCATTAAAAAAAAGAAAAAAAGCACAGAGCCTAGCAGCCACTGCTGCGCAGGGACCTCTCATGCAAACTGAACTTCAGAGAGAAGCTTATGCACAAAACTGCCTGCCTCTGCACCGCTAGACTGCCTGCCAGCACTGTTCCTGCCTTCTAAGCAAGTCCTTTTAAAAGATTCCTGGAGTTCTACTACAACCAATAGGGCTAAGGCTTTTCCCATCCAACTGGAGCTGTGCAGCTCTGACCAATCAGAGCAGCTCTATTCTGACCAATCAAGAACCAAGGGTGGGGACTTCTGTCTTCTGTCTATATAAACCAGGCTCCCCTCTAGATCTAGAAGAGCTCTGTGGGAAGACTAAATACTGCCATTGCCAGGCTGGAGCTGAAACACTGAAGATGTCTCACAGTGCCGAGTACTATTTCCATAGCTATGCTATATTACTGTCAAACTGTTTGCACTAAATAGTTTTCCTTCTTCACTGCACCCTAAATTGAGGATTCTTGTTGGCATTTGAATTAGCACCAATGACCATCAGTTGATACTCTTTATGATCTCTTAAAAGACTCCAGCTCTCTAATTTTATGACATATTTAGTTCCTACAGTGTGTCAAACATAATGTGTAGGTGCTCTCAAGAATTTAAGTCTGTGGTGGAATAGAAAGAATACCAGATTTTAAGACAGGAAGGGTTGCTTAAAGCCCTAAGCTTCTGCTACTTCCTAGCTGTACGATTTCCAACAGATCACATCACTGACAATAACTTGTATTACCTGTAAAGTTGAGGTTCTAGCTACATTCATGAGTTTGTCACAGGAGCACATAAGATACATAAAATTTTTCTGAAATTTTTATACCATCATGTAAAATGTAAATTAATACACATAGAATCCCCCTTGAGGTATTATGAAGTGTGAGAAAGAGCAGGGATTTTGGAGTCAGGCAGACCTGGATATCCCATTTCATTGCTATGTGATCTTAGGAATAATATTTAACCTCTTAAAAGTTCAATTTCCTAACCTATAAGATGGTGATTATGAGTCTTATTTGAAAGGACTATTTTAAAGACTAAGTAATGTTACAAGATACCCACTAACACTATTTAGCTCAAAGTGGGCATTCAAAAACTGGTTCTCTTCCTTTCCAAACTTAGAAATGAAAGGCTGCCCCATCAGCAGGTAGCTGATCAACTCACTTCTAGCTGTTAACTTTTGCTCCCCAGAGCCTGGTTACTTCCTTTTTCATTTCCTTTCCCCTCTATCCACTGTTGCCTACGAATATCCTAAACCCCATTTTCATTTCTCATATCTTCTAGAGCAGAGAATGGTCTGCAGAAGCAAAACTAGAAGTAAAGGAAGTAGCCCACATTTGATTAGACTCTGAAAACTTCTATATGAATCTTCTTCCTTAGATTCATTTACTAAACCCCTTAAACTACAAATGCTAATTGAACACCTGCATTGTGTTGGGAGCTAAGGAAGGAATCCCAGCTCTCACCAGGCTTGCAGTTTTTTGGAAGACTGACCATCAACAAATAAACATAGTATGAGGTCTGCCTCATAATGAGAACAGCTTGCATGACATCAATATAACCTGGCAGCCAAGGAGAGTGGACTGGAATGTGCATGCATAAACAAGGATGACTTCACTATACTAGTCAGTGGGGGCGGTAGATGCCACTGAGTGAGCATGTGTATTGTGTGGACGTCACATTCAAAGTGACTGAGCAAGTAGAGCAACAAATCTGCATCAAATTTTGCATTAAGCTTGAACATTCCTCCGCGGAAATTATTTGGGTGATGCAGAAGGCTGCTGCTACGGACAACTGGTGATTGGAAGCTTCATCATGACAACATGCCCTCTCATGCATCATGTCTCATGCAGAGTTTTTTGGAGAAATATCAAGTCACACAGGTGACTCAAACCCCCCCCCCCCCCAAACAGCCCAATTTGGCACACTGCGACTTCTGGCTTTTCCCAAAACTAAAATCATCTTTGAAAAAGAAGAGATTTCAGACCATCGTTGAGATTCAGGGAAATACGATGGGGCAGCTGATGGTGATATGGAGAACTGTGTGAGGTCCCAAGGTGCCTATTTTGAAGTGAGAGTACGGGTAACACATCTGGGGAACAGCAAGGGGGTCAGTACAGCCACAACAGAACCAACAGTAGTAAGGAGATGCTAAGTAAGTTCAGAACGTTATCAGGGAGGTAGACAGAGCCTTGCAGGCCACAGGAAGGACTTTGGATTTTATTCTGAATGAAATAAAAACCAGTAGAGTCTGATGCTCTCATCTTCCACATTGGCTGTTGCTTTCCTTTCCCAGGCTTACCATGCAATGGACAGAGGGTTCTGATACTTTCTTTCACAGGGATTAGCTAAGATCATCCCACAAAGGCAATCAAAGAGTATAAGCAATTGCTCACCATTGCTTATGATCCCCTTTAAGATGTTGTAGCAAGCAATTTCCATTCAATCAAGAAGGAAAAGAAACAAAATATTTTAAACTCTACTTAAGAAAATGTAGGTCAATTATACTTACAGTAATACATTTTTAAGCATGCTTAATTGTTTTACAGGAAAGTAACTATAAATGAAGGAAGTTAACACTCTGTTTAAACTACCAAAGCTACATATACAAATACGCATACACACAAGCTGTTCAGGCAGCTTTGTTCGTTATTGTGAAAAACTAGTAATAACCTAAATATGCATAACAAATAATGATTAAAGGATATGGAATATCCATTATAGAATAGTAAACAACCATTAAAGGAATGAGATAAGTCTCTAAGAATAGATTTCAAGAGTATCCATGTATACAGGGTGGGGCAAAAGTAGGTTTAGATGGAAAACAACACAATAATTAATAAATCATAATACAATACATAATAAATCATAATAAACTGTGTTTTGCTTACTCACAACTGTAAACATGCTTTTGTCCCACCCTGTATTAAGTTCATTGATTCAACAATATTTCTTAGGTGATTATTATTTACAAGCTGGAATACAGTCCTGAATGAGAATAAAACTGACATGGTTCTAGCACTTCTGGATCTTATATTTCAGCAGAAGAATCAATACATACACAAGCAGAGTAAAGATGATGTTTGAAGTAAGTGCTAGAAAAAAAAAAGACTAATGTGAATAAGAGAATGAGAAAATTACATTGTTAAATATTATAGCTATAGGTCTACAGCACAACTAAGTTTAAAATAAATTTTTAAAAAACCTTATTGAGCTGTTGTTTTAACCTAGCAACTAAGTAAGAACTAAATTCTTCCTGACCTTCATCTCAAAATGGGAGAAAACAAGAGATTGCTCTGACCAGAACTTCTCTCCCAACGACATGCCAGGAGGCTAGGCCAGCACTTCTCAGAAAGTGTCCCTGTCCATTCACACCATGAACCGACCAATCTTCTTACTTCTAATTATTCAGCCTCATTTATCTATCCAGCAATTCTCAGTAGTTTCTATAAAATCCCCCTCCTTGTGGCATATAAATGAAAATCAGACTAGATTACTGGATAAATTTAAAGTCTTTCAAGTAAAGAAAAACATTCATATCAAAAGAAACCATATAAACATTCACCTTACAAAAATACCCAGGTATGTAGGTTTAAAAAGTCAAGAACTAAATGGCACATGTTCACAGAATTTAAGACTTTGCTCACACCATTTAAAGTCACAAATTATAGTTTGTCTATATATGTACAGCCTAATTTCAGTGAAAGAATGCCACATCAATTGCAAACCACATGAAGAGAAAGTAAATATGCAACTAAATTCTGAATCACATTTATGTGCATATAAGTCAATCTATAACTATTATTTCATTTAGTAAAGGTAGAGTTACAGTGCTTATTAGCAAATTCAGGAAGCTGTTTACTCACTTTAGTGGGTTGAACTGTGGCACCCAAAAGGTTATGTCTAACTCCTAATTCCTATGAATGTGACCTTATTTAAAAATAGGGTCCTTGCAAATGCAATTAAGTTACGGATCTCCAGATGAGATCATCCTGGACTTTAAATCCTGGACTGTATTATTATAAAAGAGTGGGAGATTTGAGACACAGACAGAGAAGACTGGGGGCGTCGGGGGAGGGAGGCTATATGAAGGCAGAAGCAGAGATTGGAGTGATGCATCCATAAGCCAAGGAACACCACAGGCCGCCAACAGTCACCAGAAGATGAGAGTCAGGGAGCGGATTCTCCAGAGCCTCAAGAGAAAACCAACCTTGTCAATTACTTGATTTAAGGGTTCTGGCCTCCAGTACTATGGGATAAAAAGTTGCTGTTGTTTAAAGCTATGAAGTTGATCATAATTTATTACAGCAGACCTAGGAAATAAACACACTCACCTATAACATTTGAATGCCCCCTTCTTCCTAATTATTTTCTGTGGTTTATGAGCCCAAAAGGAGCGGATAACAAAATTTTTTCCCGCTCATAAGCTATTGAAACTCAAATATTAAACTGTCTTTACAATACCAGCACTACAACTTATTGCAAAGATATAGTCACAGACATATGAAGTGAGTTTTCATTCTCTGAACTAGAGATTCAGTTAGTCAAGAAAACACAAAAAGTAAAATAGGGTACATGGATTTAACTTGGTTCTAAGGTTCTAGTAGTTTCAGAAAAGCAGTCAAAAATAATTATTGGCTTTAAAATATAATAAGTCTCAAGACTTTAACAACTTAATTTTATTTTTTAGCTTTTTTTCTTACTATAAAATATACATTCTCATTGTAGAAAATAAAAATCATGAGAAAAAAATTTTCAAGCTCACCTTTGGAATCGAAGCCTGTCTTCACATTGAACTTAAATGTAAAATTAGGCAGCTGTTTTCTACCCTTCAAGCTGAATAACCGCTTCTTCAATTGCTCAGACAAGGCCCATCATTAAAGGCCTTTGTTTACAATCAAGTTTGTACGACAGTTACACACCTATGAAATTGAGAGTCTACACTGGAAATTCTGATCTAATTTTAACATATGCCTTATAATTGAAACACACAAATGGGAACTACAAGGAGAGGTTCATTGTCATGGGGGTTTCCGACTAGGTGCTTTCCCTTGGTCATTTTGGGTCCTGAACTGTTCTGGTCTCTAATCATAATTTACATATCAACTAAGACCTCAATTTTAGAAACATTTTTAGTGCAGAAAAGCAACAGATGAAGATCAAAATATTAACAAATCATATTCAAGTGTTTTTGACTAATGATCTCCTATATTTCCCTTTCATTTTCTCAAAAATAAGTATCAAATAGATAAAACAATTAGGTAAAGAGGAACTTCTAACAACTGCCATGCAATAGATTTTAAAAACTTGAAAATTTTGCCAAACCAGGTCTCTAAATGTAGGCACACTTCTTAACATATTAAATAGTGATGTTTTGTTAAAAACAAGTATTTCACAAACTGCAGGTAAATATTTAAACTGTTCTGCCATTTAAGTATGTTTATTCAAAATTATACAGCATCCCTACTGCACATTATAACTTCCTTCCAAAGAAGACCATATGGTAAGGAGGGGGAAAGGAGAGTAGTAACTTTACAGTGGAGAAACCAAACACTACCTCAACTCAGATGATCATGGTCAACATGGACAGTCATAAATCATGTTGACAGTTATGTACCCTTGATGTGATGTGATGAAAATGGCACTTGACCTCTGTGGTCCTCCTCCTAAAACCCATAATCCCAGTGCAGTCCTGAGAAAACAAATTCCAACAGTGGAGCATTATTCAAAATACCTGACAAATACTACTCAAAACAGTCAGGGTCACAAAAAACAAGGAAAGTCAGCCAAGGAGCGCCTAAGGAGACATGACAGCTAAACGTAATGTGCTATTGTGATAAGATAGCAGAAAAGAAAAAGGATGTTAGGTAAAAACTATGCAAATCTAAATAAGTATGGACTTTCGTAAGTAATAATGCATCAATATTGGTTAATTACAGCAAATGTACCATACGATGTCAGATGTTAATAATAAGGGGTACTGGGTATACAGAAACTGCTTTACCGTCTCAATTTTCCTATATATCTAAAACTCACAAAATAAAGTGTATATGGCAGTAATTTCCAGAAAAATCCTAATTAAGGTCCGAGATAAGACTTTTCTAACCACATACCTATAAGCACTTAAGAAAAATAACTAGATCCACTCAGCAGTTTCTTCTAGCACTAGGATTACATCTAGATTTTACAGGAAAGATAATCAAGGTACTTAAGGCAAAATAAAGGGAGACTAGATATATTCCACATATTCATGCAAACATCTGACCTATTGTAATAGGCTGTGAAAACCCCAAGTCTCATCATCACAGCATTATTTATAAATAAAACTGATAATTTAAAGTAATAAAATAATAAAAAGTAGTAATTCAGAAGAGGATGCTTATAAAGCAGAGGTCTTGAGCAGGAAGTCTGGCCTTTCTTAGATCACCACAGACAAACATTATGTCCCTGAACACACTTAGACCCCATGTCCTCATTTACATAATGAAAGTGACTACAGCACAGTGCAATATCCAAAGGATGCTCAAAACATAATAGCATATCATAAATGAACATATAGCATTCTTACTCTTTCACTTTACTGGCATCTGCTAAAAGCAACAAATTCAGGTAAAGTATATGTAATGCTTTGTCAGTGAGGGAAGCAGAATCAACCAAAAGAGAAAGAGAAGGGGTACAAAGAAGGGGGAAACAGAAGTAGCGTTTAACTACCTATCAGCATTTACCAGGCCTTCCTTTTCTAGGCCTCACTCTGTAAAAGTGTCTTGATGAAATTCTCATCAAGAACTGACATGATCCTGGGACTTCCAGCCAAGATGGAGGCCTAGACAGACACACTGGGTCTCCCTCCACAACTAAGAAGAAATACAACTACTTCAAAACTAGAGACAACCAGAAGTTCCAGAAAATCAAGCCGCATGGAAGTACAACAAAGAAATAAAGAAGAAATACTCATCCAGACAAGTAGGAGGGGTGGAGCCAGGGCAGAGATGAGAGGACACGGTGTGGTGGCAGCAGCAGCAGCAGCAGCAGCGGTGGCAGGCTGGCAGAAAGCACAGTCACACGTTTTTAAAAAGTCAGGAGGAACACACGGGGAGCACTCCCAGCAGCAGATCAGACCACACAGCTCATGGTCCCAGTGATGGAGAAAATAAAGCCTCATTGCTTCTGACTGTGCAGACCAGTGGGGGTTGGGGCAGAGGAAGAAACTGCTGGTCTCTCAGCAGAGTCTGCTTGTTTAAAGGGCCCCCTCAGTCCTAGAATGTCCGCAGACCCACCCATTCTGGGAATGGTGGCCAGGCCAATAGCTAGAGAGGTGCCAGTCCCATACAGAAGTGGGAAAAGTGCCTAGAAAAGGGACGTGCTGAGCAAATGGCATTGTTCCTTCTCAGACCCCTCCCCCACATACAGCACCACAACGGGTTCCCCTGTACTGACAAATACCTAAGACTCCGCCCCTTACAACGTAACAGTAGCCTGTCAAGACATGGAGACAGAGAAGTATGGCCCAAAAGGGGGAATGGATCAAGGTTCCAGTGGGAGAACTAAGTGATGAGGAGACAGCCAACCTAACAAACAAGGAGACAGACAACCTAACAGATGTAGAATTCAAAACACTGGTGATAAAGATGTTCATAGGCTTGACAGATATGCTTAAGTATGGCAAACGCATAAGGGAAGAAGTGAAGGTTATGCTAAATGAAACAAAGGAAAACCCACACAAAACTAATGGTGAAGGGAAGGAAACTGGGGTTCATATCAATGATTTGGAACATAAGGAAGAAAACAACAATCAACCAGTACAGAATGAGGAAACAAGAATTGAAAAAAGTGAGGAGAGGCTGGGGAACCTCTGGGACAACTTTAAATGTGCCAATATCCTAACCATAGGGATGCCAGAAGAAGAGGAAGAACAAGAAATTGAAAGCTTATGTGAAAAAGTAATGAAGGAAAACTCCCCAAATTTGGCGAAGGAAATAGACATACAAGTCCAGGAAGCACAGAGAGTCCCAAACAAGCTAGACTCAAAAAGGACCACACCAAGATACATCCTCATTAAAAAGCTTAAGGTTCAAGATAAAGAGAGAATCTTAAAAGCAGCAAGAGAAAAGCAGAGTTACCTACAAATGGGTGCCTATAAGACTCTCAGCTGATTTCTCAAAAGAAACTTTGCAGGCAAGAAGAAACTGGCAAGAAGTATTCAAGGTGATGAAAAGCAAGGACTTATAACCAAGATTATTCTATCCAGCAAAGCTATCATTTAGAATGGAAGGACAGATGAAGTGCTTCCCAGACAAGGTAAAGCTAAAGGAGCTCATCATCACCAAGCTATTATTATATGAAATGTCAGAGACTTACTTAAGAAAAAGGTCAAAATTATGAACATTAAAATGACAACAAACTCACAACAATCAACAACTGAATCTAAAAAATAAAAATGAAATCCAACTAAGCAAACCAGAATAGGAATAGAATCACAGGTATGAGGATCATTTAAAGGGTTGTCAGCTGGGAGTGGGGAGGGGGAGAAATGGGGATATGGTGCAGGGATTAAGCAGCATAATCGGTTGGTACAAAATAGACAGGGGGATGTTAAGAATAATATAGGAAAAGGGTGAAGCAAAATAACTTACATGCATGACCCATGGACATGAACTAAGTAGGGTGGGATTGCTGGAGGGAACGGGGATACTGGGCAGAAGGGAGCAAAGGGGGGAAAAAATTGGGACTACTATAACAACATAATCAATAAAATATACTTAAAAATAATTAATTAATTAATTAATTAATTAAAAAACTGAGTTGATCCTAAAAATTGTTACACTGTAATTCAGCAAAAGCAGAGCTTTAAATGCAAATCAGACCCTGGAGATTACAATAAATGAGTATTACTTCTTGCCCCCATGGACTCACTGTCAAGTAGGAGGCCAGAGAAGAAAAGGAATACCATCTTTTATTGACTCTAGGATGCCATCAATTGGAAGACACATCCTAATTACAAAGACATTAAAATAAACATTTTCGAGTTGTCTTAGAATGGATAAGATACTAGTTTCCAAGTGGTAAGTGCTAGAGTAGGTTTAGCATGCGGGACTACTGGAGCACAAATGTAAAGGTCCGACCGTTTGACATTGCTCTCTCTATAGGCGTTTAAGCCAGGGAGGGAGGTTTGAGCAATTCCACAGGTTCTTAATCCTTTAAGTCAATAGGAAAATAGAATTCACAATTTATACATCTTGACAGAACAGATTTATTTACAAAATGCAGGGCAGACAGGAATACCTTTATTAATAAAAAATTTTAAGCCAACATAAGTTCATATTGACATTTCACTAACTCCTTTAGGAAACAAAACACACAGTTTATTTCTTTAATTCTAAGAAATGTAGCCTTTTTATCAACAAGAAACTCAGAAGACGACAGAACTTAGCAGTTTTTCTCTAGTTCTTCCTCTACAAAGTAAGTCACAGCAAAGCTTTTAAGTGTACAAAGGGGACAATCATAAAATAAACTACATTTCTAAGGGAGAAGCACGTCTTTTTTAAATAGCAGGAAGAACAAAACAATCATTTTCATGTTTTTCCTTCGGTTAGTACTAAAGCTCTACTTTTAGACAGGAAAACCTTGTCTTTGCAAACTCCTTAAGGCCACGCACATCAGCCTTAGAGCACAATTTGTTGAATGAATGAATCCCTACCCCAATAAATCCTATTTGGATATTTACTTTTTTTTTAATTGTTAACACTATTACAAATGACCCTCCTTTTCCCCCACTTTGCCCCCTTCCACTCTGCCCTCAGCCTTCTTCACCACACTGTTGTCTGTGTCCATGAGCTATGCATACATGCATATGTGCCCTTTGGCTAATCTGTTGCAGTCCCTCCACTCTGAAATTTGTCAGTCTGCTCCATGTATCCATGCCGCTGGTTTTACTTTGTTCTTTGTCAGTTTATTTTTATCATTAGTTCTACATATGAGTGAGATCATATAATATTTGTCTTTCTCTAACTGGCTTATTTCATTTAGCATAATAATCTCTAGGTCCATCCATGCGGTCCTGAATAGACACTTCCCCAAACAGGACATATAAATAAATGGCTAATGGAAATGAAAAAATGCTCAACGTCACTAATCATAAGAAAGACGCAAATCAAAACTATATTGAGGTATTGTATCACTTCACACCTGCCAGAATGGCTACTATCAATAAATCAACAAACAAGTGCTGGCAAGGATGTGGAGGAAAGGGAACCCTTATGCACTGTTGGTGGGAATGCAGACTGGTGCAGCCACTGTGGAAAACAGTATGGAGTTTCCTCAAAAAACTAAAGATGGAACTGCTGTATGACCCAGCAATCCCCCTTAAGAGAATATATCCTAAGATCCCAAAACACCAATCAGAAAGAACACATGCACCTCTACGTTCAGCATTATTACAATAGCCTAAATCTGGAAACTGCCGAAATGCCCATCAGTAAATGAGTGGATAAAAAAGATGTACCTTTATACAATGGAATAACAGATGAACCTAGACACTGACTTCTTTTAACACTATAGTACCCAAGGATGAGGTGGCATCTGATCAGTAAAGGAAGCAAAACCCTTCTTTTATAGCAGAACTCTTGCACCCAGTCAGCTCGTCTCCCAGGACAAGCTTCCCTGCTGTGGTCACTCCAGCAGACAGCACAGCTGGACCATGGAGCAGCTAAGACAGAAGAAATGTTTCCTGAGGAAGACGGAGTGTACAGTACAGATAACCCAAACACACATTTTATCGACTCTTTCACAACTCCTCAAGGAAACGTGTATTCGCCCACCTTGGGTCACATGTATTGACTTGGCAACAATATCTCTATAGAGTTTTACTATGTGCCAGGCACTAAGTGCTTTATATACATTAACTCACTGTAAACTTCTCAATTAGTCCATGAAGTAGTAGGTAGAAAACTCTTGTTATTGTCTCCATCTTACATCTGAGGAAACAGACATTGCGGGTTAAGTGACTTGCCCAATGCCACACAGCAGTCAGTGGTGAAGTGGAGATTGATTCCAAGCAGTCTGGCTCGATTCTGTATGCCAGCCTACTACATCATTACACTGCGAGATACCTTCAGAAAACAGAATAAATGAATTGCTTCTATTTTCTCCTTATTTATGGAGTAAAATGTCCAGACCTGAAATCCTTCTCCCCACACACCTCAGTCAATCCTGACACTGATAGCAAGATGGCAAGCAGGAGTTTTCCTAGCCATGTGAACATGATCTGCATTACAATGAATATAGACATAAACTATCCAGGCTCCCTCTGCCTTCTAAGAGCACAGAGTAACTATAAGATTACCATACATAATGAAGAATTTTTTTAAGCATTATCATAATATCTCATACCCAATACTCAACTGATAAAAGGCTGAAATTCTACCCAAAAGACTTATGGTAGAGAGATACAAATGTCAGTTTTATTTTTCTGAGTATAAAACAATAAAAATTTGTGTGATAAACTAGCAAAAATAGATGAAAAAGGATTCAACATAAGATAAAAAGGGGTTAGTGCCATTCAACCCACACATCTTTTTTTTTTAATCCTCGCCCAAGAACATGCTTATTGATTTTAGAGGGGAAGGTGGGGAGAAAGAGAGAGGGAGAGAAACATCAACGTGAGAGAAACATTGACCAGTTGCCTTTTGTATGTGCCCTGACCAGAGACTGAACCCTCAACCTAGGTATATGCCCTGACCAAGAATCGAATTCACGACCTTTTGGTTCACAGGACAATGCTCCAACTAATTGAGCCACACTAGCCAGGGCAACCCATAGATTTCTTATTAAGGTACTCACATTAAGTAAAATGTCAGCCCAAAGAGGAAAAACAAAGGTTACCAGAGAAATGATAACAAAATAAGGTTATAAAAACACTACAACCAATTGTAATTATATAACATATTTACAATGAATTTTATCATTGTAAACATGTTTAAAGGATAAGGAGTCATACCAAAAAAAAAAAAAGCCACAGTGTAAGAAGAATATAAAAATGAGATAAATAAAGGACTTCCTGCACAATTCAATGTGTTTATTTAGTTGTAACACTGCCCACCCACAAAAGTCACATTTTATTTGAGGTCGTTTTACCTCTTGCTATTTCCTTTGTAGTGAGTCTGCAAAGTTGTGATGCATGGTGTGATCCTATTCACTGAACAGAAAGCAACTGAGTGAAACACACCAGGAACCAAACTCTGGTACCCTGAAAACCACAAGACAGCAAGACCTTTTTTCCCACGTCCTAACATTATTCTAAAGCGGTTTTCTTAACCAGCAATACACCTAGAGTGACTGTATGCTTGTCTAGTCACACTGCTCTCTACCAAAAGTAAAGGTCAATTGACACTAACACTGGAAATGAATCAAATCAACAATGTTAAATAGACTTCTTTAAGTAATTCGCATTTACTTACTTGCTCATTTAGCTAATTTCAACCTATAAATGAAATAAAAGAAGTTGAAAGTTTTTCCTATAGCGACTCATGAATACCGAGCCTTCAAAGTTAAACTTCAGGCTGGCCCAGTGATTTCCCTTAATCAATTTTTTGCTGCTTTCAGAAAGTTGTACAAAAACATTAGCTGAGACAGGGAAGGAACTTTCCTGAAAGGCACTTAAAATACTGCCAGTTTATATAAATACCATAGATTGGCAAAAATAAAAATACCGAATAATTTAAATGTATTTCAAAATTCATTTTTCAAGACCCTGACAGCCAGTCGTGAAAGGAAGTATGATGCAAAAAATGGGAAAACCTGTGAAAATGTGAGTTAATCTTAGCAGTAACCTAAGCAATGCAATGATAAAAGATAAAACTGACTGTAAATGAATAAATGCACCTCAATACTTTAAAACCTTTGGGGGAGACTTCTGGCCAAGACAGAGACCTAAACTGACACGCTCTGTCTCCCCCTCCACAACTAAGAAGGAACACAACTACCGCAAAATCAGAAATAACCAGAAGTTCCAGAAAATAAATGGAAGTACAACGTAGGAAGTGATAAAGAAGTGGTGTTCATCCGGATGAGTAGGAGGGACAAAGCCGGGGTGGAGAGGTCAAGCTGTGCTGGCAGTAGCACCTGCGGCAACGGCATTAAGCACAAACACCCATATTTAAGGGGAGGCGAGAAGTGCCTGGGGAGCACCCCTGGCTGCAGACCAGACCCGTCAGCTTGCAATTCCAACTCCTGGGAAGGCAGACCCCCATTGCCTTGGACTGTGAGGTCCAGAGGGGGTGGGGATGGAGGAGGAGGCTTACTGTCTCTCAGTGGAGAGTTAAAGGCAGGAATCCATCTTGGACCCCCACCCGCACAGAAAATGCCACAGCATGGTGAGAAGGGTCACCCAGTTGTGACGTGTACGGGACTCCACCCCCTATAGCATAGGAGGTTTGACAGTCCTGCCCAGAAAGCAAAGGTAAATACAAAACTGTCAGTATGGCACAGATCATGATAGAGATCCCAGTGGCACAGCTGACCAGACAGCAAATATCTGATCTAACAAATCAGCAGATAGAAAATCTTTCTGAGGCACAGTTCAGAGCTTTGGTTATAAGAATGCTTACAGACCTAACAGCAGATCTTAAACAAGCCAGGGAAGGAATGCAGGCTAGTCCAGCTGAAATGAACAAAAAGACATACGAAACTAGTGGTGAGGGAAAGAAAACCAGGGATCAAATCAACAAATCGGAACCTAAGGAAGGAACAAACGATCAACCAGTGCAGAAAAAGGAAACGAAAAGTGAGGACAATGAGGAGACACTCAGAAACCTCTGAAACAGCTATAAGCAGGCCAACATCTGAATCATAGGGTTGCCAGAAGGTGAAGAAGAACTAGAAATTGAAAACTTATGTGAAAAAATAATGAAGCAGAAGGAAACAGACATACAGGTCCAGCAAGCACAGAGAGTTCCAGAAAAACGACCCAAGAAGAACCACACCAAGACACATTATAATCAAAATGTCAAAAATTAAGGATAAGGAGAGAATCTTAAAAGCAGCAAGAGAGAAGAAGAGAATTACATATAAAGGGGTCCCAATAAGACTATCACCTAATTTCTCAAAAGAATCTCTGCAGGCAAGAAGGGACTGGCAAGAAATTGAAATTCAAAGTAATGAAAAGCAAAAACCTACCACAATTACTTTATCCAGCTAAACTGTCATTCAGAATAGAAGGGCAGAGAAAGTGCTTCCAGGACAAAGTAAAACTGAAGGAGTTCATCAGATCCAAATCACTGTTACATGAAATGTTAAAGGGACTTGTTTAGAAAAAAAGAGGATCAAAACCATGAGCATTAAAATGAAAACTGTATCACAACAACCAACAAGAGAAGCTAGGGAACTGAAACAAAGGCAAACTAAGTAGGCAACGAAAGTGGGAAAAGAATTATAGGTATGGGGAACATTATGGGGGGAGGTCAGCAGGGAGGAAGAAGCTGGGAAAGGGAGGGAGATGGTACAGGAATTAAGAAGCACAGTAGAAGGGAGTGGAGTAGACAGGAAGACATTGAGAAGAACTATATGCACAATCAATGGGCATGGACTAAGCGGGGGATGACAATTGGAAGGAGGGAGTCACTGGGTGGCGGAGAACAAAGGGAAAAGAAATTGGGACAACTGTAACAGCATAATCAATAAAGCATATTAAAAACAAAAAACAAAACAAAAAATACCTTTCGGAATGTCCATGCCATTTCTCTTTCTACTAGCCTGATTCTTGGCAGCAAATTTTAGGTTTTCTCAATAAATTTCCCTTCATGTGGTAGGATGGGGCAGGGAATTCTACAAGGACAGCACCGAAAACCCTCATTATTTATATTTAATATTTAAAATGACAAAACATGTCAAAATATCTGAAGACCTGCACAGGGTCGGGGTGGAGCCTAAGACTGCTGTTTGCTATTTCTGCCCTGTCCTGTTCTCTGTTAGTGCACATTTGTTTGGTCATTCGGGAGCGAGTGGGAACAGGGTGAGCAGGGGGCTCTCTCCCTGCTAAGACTGCATTAGCGCACTTGTGACCACTTCAGCCTGGTTGGAAGGATCCTACTTGTGAGGAAAAGGCTCGGATTTAGCTCCCTTTCCACCCCCCACCCCTCGCTTGCTGCTGGCCCAAAGTTCAGTCTCTAATTGAAATTCTGACTCATTCCTGAACTCCCGCCTTCCCTGTGTTTTTCTTATCAATAAGTGCTCCCTAGTCATTTCAGCTGACCCTTATTTGGAGATAGAATAATTAGAAAGCCTGAATAGTCCTAGGACCAATAAAGGAGGAAAAATTAAGAAACAAAAGAATCTTGCCACGCTTACATAAAAAACCAGATCCAGAGTTGTAAAAACAAGTTCTACTGCACTTTCGGGGGCAGGTAGTTCCGGTACTATACAAACTCTTGCAAAGAACAGAAAAGGAAGAAATATTCCCCAACTCAGAACCAGTATAACCTAGATACCAAAACCAGACAAGGACATTATGAAAAATAAAAATTATAAGCCAGTAACACAGATTCAAAAAGTAAATAAAAAACTCAAATAAATATTAGCAAACAAAATCCAACAGTACATAAATAAGAGTATATATTATGACCAGTGTATTCCAGGAATTCAGGAATATAAGAATACATAAACCTTTCTGAAAAATTACAGCATAATTCACCGTATTAACAGATTTTAAAGTAAAAATAATATGATCACAAGATATGGGAAAAGCATGAGAGAATGTTACATTTGCATTAAAAATTAATATAGCAAATAGGACCAAAAGAGAACCAAAAATCTATAGCAAATACATTTTTTAACAGTGAAACTTTTAAAATCAAGAGCAAGAAAGAAAAGCCTCTATTACTATGTTCGGTCAACATTATAATGGAGGTCCTAACCAACGAAATAAGAAAACAAAATTGTGTAAGAACTGAAACAAATTATGTGATTATATGGTTCTCTACACAGAAAACCCGACTGAATATACAGAATAATTACTCAGAATAGAATTCTGCAAGATGTCTGGATACAAAAATTTATATAACCCCTACACCCCTTCAAAAAAGTATCTGTATGCAAGCCATTAGAAACATTAAGTCAAACAGATACCATATACAACAAGCAACAGGCAAATATATGGTAACTAGGAGTAAATCTAATAAAATATACTACAGACCTTTATGGAAAGAAACTATAAAACATTAAACAAAGGCTAAAGGGGGTGTGTGTATGAATAAAAAAACATTCAATGTTCATGAATAAAACTATCAAAATGTCATTTTCCCTCATCTGATAAATTTAAAAACTATTGGGTTTTTCATTCAACTTGACAAGCTAATTCTAAAATATACAAGCAAGATAAATACACCAAAGAAAATCCTTAAAAGAGTAAGTTCCATGAGAATTTTTTATTTTGTTCAGTGCTATTTTTCTAGCACCAATACAGTTCCTGCACATGGTAGTAGCAGTTATTTAATAACAGTTTTGTTCAGTGAATGCATCAATTAAGCTTATCCTAAACATCTATGAAATTAATAACGTGGAACTGACAGAGAAATAGGCAAAAGGAGTAATAGAACAGAATATAAGGCTTAAAAAAAATCTATATATAAGACGTGATTATAAAGAAGCAGAATAGCAGAGCTCAAATGGGAAGGATAGACTAATTAATAAATGATTCTGGAACAACTGCTTATGCATGTGGGAAAATGTGAAATTGGGAGGAAGGAATCATAAAGGACCTATATAAATCTTTAAATACAACATGCATTATCTCTAAACTCTCCTAGAAAAGTCTCACAAATTTTGATTTTCTAAATATTTAGATGCTATTCTAATTGAGAAAATATGTAGTACTTTCATGGAACAGTAATGCTTAATAACATTAAGTACTTACTAAATACTATTGCTATTATTACATCTGAAGCTCTCGCACTCTCTTTGTTGTGAAGCTTTGCTTCAACCACTTCCTTGCTTTGCAACCTTAGAGAGGTTATTTGATTCCTCTGAGCTTCATTTTATTGTCTACAAAATGAGCTTACACTAAGACTTACTACCTCATCAGGGTAACTTCTGATAGGATTTTTTAATCCTTTTAGTTCTATTTTAGAATGTCATTAAGTTTGTAGATTAAGTTTTAGAGCTGGCTCAGTTAAGAACTTGAATATATGTAGTGAGCTTTTCTATTTATTTCTTATATGTGAACTGTGGTAGTATTTTTAGGTTTCCTGTGCTGTTTGTACAAAGGGGTCTCATCTCCCACTGTATCATCTGTTAGTGAAATGATAATTTTTGCATAAAATACTACTGTCCAGTTTCAGAATGGAGTGGGAGTTGGGGAAGGAGCAGCAATTGATCCCATTTTTAGGGAAAATGGAGTTTAAAACCTCACTAGGCTTCTCTCATCTCCTCCCTCAAAATTAAGACTTTCTGTCTGGGAATATTATAGAAAAGCATTAAACAAAACACTGACATAGTAGAATTTCCTCAAGAGAATTTATTTTCCTTCCTTGAATAGCACTAAAAATGACCTCATTATCCCATGGTATGAATTCAAAAACAGTAGAGAAGGCTTCAACAGAATATATACAAATATGAAAATCTCAAGGCATTTACCAAATGCTGTATTTTTCAAACAACCAGAAATAGTGACAGCTTAAAACTACAAGTCACTAGAATGTGATACAGCTTCTAAAATGCTGCTGCTACTGTATAATTTTTAGCACTCTGTATGTTGACTGTGCCAGGAAGTTTGGAATTGTTAAGTATTTTACATGATGCTTAAGTATTCTTTTGAATAAAGTTACAGCCCATATTATATTAAACTCAACCACAAAAATCGTTGTGATAATAAAACTATTTCGGGGAACATATGCTTTCCAATGCTAATAAAATTTCGGAAAAGCTTTTAAATATGCAACATAAAATTATCAAGTTTCACTCGTTTTGCAATTTGTTTAATAAGAGCTCTGAAAGCTAAACAATGGTAAAAAATTATTATTATTATTATAAGGGGTTAAAGTTTTCCTATACCTTTATTCTAACACACATGGCAGTATCAGGAATCCAATTCAATTTAGGACAATTTTCAGTAACAGCAAAATGTCCTCTACTGGGGTGGTTAGAGGTGGGAAGGTGGGAACACTTCAAGCAGCCAAGTAGTTGAAATTCATGCCACATCTTCAATAATTTACATGTTAGAGAAAAACAAACACTGCAAATCCATTAAGGGTAAAATTTTGCTGTTCAGTTCAGCAGTGGAAACTAGGCATTCACTTGTTAAAAAAACAACTCAGGATGAAAACAGAAACAGCATAAATCAATTAAGCCAAATTAAGTCAAAACAACAGCAGTGTTTTAAGGTATATAATATGCATGCACAAACTTTTTTATGCTAACTTTTTTTTGCACAAATTTCATTACAGAAGATATTATAGTTAAAATACCACTGAGTATACTCAAAGTGACATCTAAAAATAAAAATAGCTGAACAGAGGGTGGTCAAACCTCAAAACGAGTGCTATAACCACCACCCAAAAATGCAAAATAAAGGAAGTTGTCCTCTTTAGGGTGAAGGGGGAAAAAAATCTCATTCTATCTACTACATGAGGGAGTCCTTGAGAGGGAAAGAGGTTCCATGGCCCAGAGATTTTCAACCTTTTTCATCTCATGGTACACATAAGCGAATTACTAAAATTCTGAGGCATGTCAAAGAGTGTTTTGCCCAACTGACAAAAAAACAAATAGGTGTAACTTTGATTGGTTTACAAAATAAATAATAGTAATTACCTATTCTTTTTGCTACAAAGTGATTTTTTTTAAATCTGCACCAGAGGACATTTCTTTTTCATTGCCTTTCAGAGAGAAAGGAAGGGAGAGTGAGAGAGATAGACTGGTTGCCTCGCGTACCCACCCAGGCTGGGGGTTGGTTTCCAGACCCAGGGTCGCAAGTGCCTACACTCAAACGGGGGATCAACCCACAACCTAGGTATGTGCCCTGACTGGGAATAGAACCTACAACCTTTTGGTTACAGAATGATCTCCAACCAACTGAGCCACACGCAGCCAGGGCCCAAAGTGACTTTTTTAAAAAATCAGGTGACGCTATTTATATGTAATTAACCAATCAGATGCATCCTTATTATGTGACGTGACCAATAAGGATGCAACTCTATTATACGATCCATGTATTTATGGTTCAAGACAGGACATTCACACAGCTATTGTGTTGGCTGTTGTCATTTTCCTTCACTTTTCTTTCTTTTTTGACCATCCAAGGGAAAAGAGATCGGTGCCCCTGAATAAATAGACAGATATTGCAAGTTTTAAAGATCTGAGGCACACTGGTTGAAAATCACTGCCATGACCTTCCTAAGTGTTTAAAGAACAAATACTATTTATCATTACTACAAGTAAAAAAGACAGTGTTATGTTAGCTTCAGAAGCATGCTTATCTGTACTAGCAAAACTGCCTTTTAACTTGCACTAATCAACTAAGCATACTAAGGTTGAATTGCTTGAGTGTACACACACACACACACACACACACACACACACACACAAAATCTCAAAGACCCGCGAAATATGTGAGAATTAAAATTTTACTCCAGGAGAATAACTGGTTACCTTATTAATTCTCACTTGATTTCGCTCAAAAGTCAAGTTGTCAGTAAAATTGCTACTAGAAGTGTGATAATACAAATTCATACAACATAACCCAAACAAAAATCCCCTCCCTAATGAATTTATAAACACTTTAGAGAAAAAGAAAACGTGCAGAAAATAATTTTAATCTCTTCCAACCAATGTTCATACATTTAAATATACTTCTTATCCACCACCACAACTCATCAGAGAAAAATTTTCATATATGAAAACTTTATTAAACTCTCCCTCCCACATACTGCAGGTAATGAAAACAAATGTTGCTCCTTAAAAGTCACTGTAAAATAAGGAAACTAAAACACAGGTCAAACACAGAGAAGTATGGAGGGAAAAATACAAAAATAACAAAATGATTATGATAAAAGTTTAGTGGCTTCACTAGAAAAGAGGCTCAACAAGATTTATTTTTAAATAAAATACAGCAATAGGATACCTAAAAAACACAAAGGTAACAAATATAAGAGTAAACAAAAAAATGCATCAAATTTTGTCAACAAAGGAAAGCAAGTATAAAAACATCATTATCAAGCACGGTAAAATATATCTGGCAAGAGCTATAGTGATAATTTAAAATGCCATTATTTAGGCAACAAAAAGTGTACATCAACACAAAACATTATCTATATCTTGTAGTCAGAAATATAGGATACAAAGGCCATAAATAAAATGAAGATTCAATGTACACAAACCAAATTCTACAGTTCAAAGTAGAGGCAGATTCACCACAAAATGAAGATTGGGCTTTGAGGCCCTTCATTTACACAAATGTATTATTTTCTCATTCTAAACAAATATTCATCTGTGTACATAATTCTGTATTCTATTTCTCAAAGATAGTCCGCAATACTACATAAACTCTAAACCTTTTAACATTTGGATATGTCCCTTGCACTGAAGATACCAAATATATCTTCCCTAACGTCTAAAAAGTCCAGATCCCTAGCCACAATGCCAAATAAATAAATAAATAAAAGGCAGAAATCAACAAAGAGGTAAATTTCACACATATACTAAACCATTCAAATAAGGGGAAAAAAACAGGTTTAATTTAGAAAATTAAAACAGGAATTTAACAAATATCAAAATTACTAAATGCAGTAGTCAATGCATTATTCACAGGTGAAATCATTTTGAAGATTCTCAAAAAAAAGAGAAAAACAAAGCAATAAATTATAAGATTTTAGAAAACTATTAAACCCAAAGGAAAACAGAACATAATAATAGGTAGCACTCACAATTTAAGAGCTGGTACCTGGGCCAGGAGCAAGTGGGGGGACCCATTCTAGAAAATCTCAGTGAGTAACAGTCACTGGGTAGGGATGCCTTGGTCAACTCAGATTCCTTGAAAAAATATGTTGCTAACATGTAGTAACACTTAAAAAAATGTTCAGATGATATTTATTGATTCAAAGGAAAGAGTCTGTAACAAAAATAAGATACTCTTTTTCTTTTTTTTTTTTTTGAACTAATTACAGACTCACTAGAAGTCACAAAAATAGTACATGGAGACCTATGCACTTTCTCCCAGTTTCCCCCAATGGTAATATCTTACATATCGATTGCACAATATCAAATTCAGGAAACTGATATTGGTACAATGCACAAAGGATCACAAGCTTTTCACAAAAATGAGTGGAGGCTCTCCAGCCCCTGCATTTTATATATATAATTGTATATTTATTTCAGAGAGAGGGGAAGGGAAGGAAAAAGATACTCTTATACACAGTTATATAATGAAAGTTGAGAAGTTTAATTAAGGTAACATTTTTACACCAAAATTGTGAAAGAAGAAAACACATAATTATACACAAAGCTGAAATCCCAAGAACTAGAAAACTAAACCAACATAAGATAAAATGGACAAAGTTGTCTAAAAACTACCATATTCATATCTGGAATTAATGACAAGAGTGGTAAATTCTGATTTTTAAAGAACACAAAATTTTAAATTCTTCCAGAATATAAAGATGAACATACTATCTAATTCACCATACAAGAAAAATAGTCTTGATCACAGGTTTTACATGCACAGAAAATGGAAACAACCAACACAACACCCACGCTATATAACTTAATGAAATAAAAAAGCAACATTTCAGGTAAAATGACAGTATATAAAATTACTTAGTGTGTTAAATAAATGAATTGATGCATGTCCTAGGTGTGTAAGAACAATTCAACATTAAGGAATACCACAATAACAGTTTAATAAAACAAATAAAAGCCATTTCTATAGATGTTAATAGCATCTGATAAAATTACATTGCTAATACTAGCATTCAATAAAATACTATAGGATACTTATTTTACCTACTCATGCAAAAAAATTTGACACATTTTACAGATAATTGAAAATAAAAACAGTGGCAAAACATCTACTGTGTTCAATTTGATTTAACTCCTTTGTTATTTTAAAAGTCAAAAGTTCTAGCAAAGCAATACAACTATATAAATAGGATGTAAATATTAAAAGGGAAGAAACATGTATGGTGATGGATGTTAACTGAACTGTGATCATTTTGCAATATATACAAATATCAAATCGTTATTTTGTACACCTGAAACTAATATAATGTTTTATGTCAATTATACCTCAATATAAACAAATAAATAAGAAACAAACAAAAAGACAAAGGGAAAATATTAACAATGCACAGAGGTGACAGAGGACTTGTGTTCCAAATGTAAAAACCCTTACAGTTTAGTAACACAAGCACCCTAATTTCTAAAACAGACAGAAGATTTGAACAGATACTAGCAAAGGTATACAAATGCCCAATCTACACACAGAAGGATGTTCAACATCATCAGTCTGAGAAAAACAAACTGAAACCACAATGATATACCAGCCATTATATACCCATTAGACTGGCTAGAATACTAAGTGTTGTCAAGAACCCACAGTAACTGGAATTCCCATACATCTTTGGGTGTGAATATAAAAACATACAATGATTTCACAAGAAACAGCCAAACTCTTTTTAAAGTTAAACATACACTTACCATATAACCTAATAACCCACGTCTTGGTTTTAATACAACAGGTAAAGAAATATAAATCTACATAGTAACTTGTACAGGAATGTTCACAGTAGCTGTATTTATACAGAAATTCCTAAACTCTAAATCAACCCAAATACTCCATCAACAAGTGCAAAGACAAATAAATTTGGTATACCTATTCTATGGAACGCTACTAAGCAATAAAAAGGAACAAATTATCAAAATAAACAATGTCATGGATGAATTACAACCAAGAACAATATGCCAGACAAGAGTATATACTGTGTAATTCCAAGATACAAAGTCTGAAACAGGAAAAACTAAACTATGGTGATCAAAATCAATACAGTGGTTACCTCTGGAGGTTTCTGAATAGGCAAGGGCACAAGGAACCTTCTTCGGGTGATGGAAATGTTCTTGCTTTTGGCAATGGTCACAGTTTTCACATATATATTTGTCTAAACTCATCTAACGAGACACTGAAAATGGATGCATGTTACTGTACATGGTTACTACTAGAGAATGGGAACCTAAACAAGAATAAAATGGAGGGGCAGAGCAAGAAGCTTTTGCAATACTTATTATTTTACATCGTTGTATTGCTTACGTCTTTGCATAAGGTAAACATTTTGTATTGTAATGAATTTTCACAAACTTCACTCAGTATTTCAACCAATTTTAAAAATAACACACACAATAAAGAAATAGATTCCTTATAAAACAAAATATAACTGTAAAAAATCTGATCATAGAAAATAAAAGAACATATCAGAAAAATTATCTTTTTCTTAGCTTTAAGTGATGGAAGAAATCTTCATTTGTAGTCTATAATCTGTTTTACCACAAAATAGAGAAATCAAAGTAAATATAAGACATATCAAGGCTTTTTTAAAAATAAGAGGCTAATAGGAAAATGGACAAAGACACAAATTACACAAGAAAAATTGCAATAGTAAAAATAAGAACTCAAACTTCCCTGCAAACCAAACAACTTCATGTATCATTTTATATTAACTAGCCAATTTATTTTCAACTTTTTTCTAATGATGAAACAATGCTTATTACAGAAAATTTATAAAAATATAAGGAAAATAAGTCAATATTTGGGTCTCTTTCTTCATTGTTTTTTCTATTATATTAAGAATGAAAATCAGGACAAGATTTAATATACTATTTTATAGTCTTTCTTCACGTAAATTATAATAAGCAACTACCTGTGCCATTATATATATTTCCAAAATCATATTTATAGGCTCCATTGATCTGCATTAAATCCACCAGAGCACTGACCTATATTTTAACCACTGGCCTCTTTAGGACAATTATAGCATGTCACTATTATAAATCATGTCATGATAAATATCTTCATGTAAAGAGCTTTATGGTTCTTACTCATTTCCTTAGTAAAATCCCTGGAGGTACACTTATCAAGTCAAAGGATAAAGTTACGCTATTGATAAATACAAAACTATACTGTAGAAAGCTGTACCAGCTGTATTTCGTTAGAATGCTCTCAGCAGCACTGACATGCTAAAATTCATTTTAGAATATATTAAATGTTTAGTGATGAAAATCCAGACACAGAAAAGAAAAAAAATAATTAAAATCATCCCGTGATGTTTACTCTTCACTTAATAAGTCCATTTCCCCCATGCATATGTAAGTAAATCTGTATTGTATTGTATATTGTTTTATAATCTGCTTTCCTCACCACACCACACCCCCACACTTAATGAGCATTTCCTCCTTGCCAAGTAGTCTCTTAAGATTAATTTTAATGAAATGGGACTATTATTTATTTTTTATTATTGACCATACAGGCTATTTCCAAAATTGTATTATAAGTAACACTGCTACAAAATTTTGTATGTAAATCTTTGCACATATAGTACATTAGTTTATCAGGAAAAATTCCTTGAAAAATAGCAGTGTGACAGTACCCATAGCCTCATACCTTTACCTACAGTAGGTAACTTTTTATTGATTTTTGTTAATTGATCATTTTTAAATGGCTTCTTCTTTTATTTTGCTTCTTTCTTTTTTGCTCCTCAGTGAAGGGTAAAAATTTTAAATATTTATCGTGTTTTGTTTTTTAATTGTCTGCTCACCCTGTTACCATTTTTCTTTTAAGGTATAAGAATTGCTTGTGTTAATCAGCAAATTTTTTAAAAATATATGCAATTCTGATACACCTGTAATGTAACCTATGAAATTACTATGGGGTAAAACTTTTTAAAGTTCACATCTAGATTATTTTGCCTGTTTCTAGCTGAGGCTCCCATCAAGTTCTCCTTTGTCTCTAAAAAGCCTCCTGCATTCATAATCATATGCGCATAAATATCCTTTCCACCCTTCTTAGAGAGGGGAAAAAGTATTATTCCTACTCAGCTTTTAATCTCAGTTGTGCTCTAGATTTGGTCTCCCTCCCACCTTCTCAAAGATCCCTTCTCTCATATCTTTCCTGCTTTGCTAGTTCATCATCCTCAGCATATAAACAAGAAACTTGGGTAAGCCTCACCTATACAAGCTGTCTGCAAGAACCATCTATTACTTTAGATCCCCAAGTCTATCTCTCTACCCAGATCTCTTCCCTACTCTACTCTTCTAGTTACAAATAGGGATAATACATGCCTGCACATAGCTGCCCCTGAAGCATCTCAAACTCAATAGGTACAGAACTAATCTCATAAAATTAAGTTTAATGACATAAAGAGTTGAATCAAGAGGTATAAAAATAATCATTCATTTTTGAACCAAAAAGACTTTGGAGAAAAATATTAACTACAATATTACTTAATATAACCAAAAAAAAAACCTTAAAAGGACTTTTCCTTCTGGAATGATGGGGTGGGCATACTGTCCCCATTCCTCCTGCTAAGTCAAAAATTCCTTGATATTCATTATACAGTTAACCTTTGAACAGCATGGGTTTAAACTGCATGGGTTCACTTATACAGACTTTTTTTTCCCCCAAAAATACATACAGTACTGTAAATGTATTTTCTTTTCCTTATGATAGCTAATTTTTTCTCAAGCTTATTTTATTGTAAGAATACAGTATGTAATAAACATACAAAATTATGTGTTAATTGACTGTTTATGTTATCGTGAGGCTTCCAGTCAACAGTAGGCTATTAGTAGTTAACTTTTGGGAGAATCACAAGTTAAAAGCAGAATTTCGACTGCACAGGAGTTGGTGCCTCACCTTCTGTGTTGTTCAAGGGTCAACTGTATATAAAACCAACACAAGAAGATTGAGTGTTGGAGAGAATGAAGACAGGCTAATGCTTTGGAACCCAAGGAACAACACCATGGTGAGTTCCCTGTGTTTTCTTTTTACCTTAAAAACCCCAGAATTGGGCTGAAAATGCCTGTGACCTGGAAAAACGAACAAGCATAAACAAAAAGAACTCTTCTAGCCAAAACGTGCTCTCTCTAGCCAAAAGACCAGGAAAAGGGCAGCCCAGAAAGATGGGAAACTCAAGACAATAACCACTGTACTCATTACACACCCCAGGAAAAAACTATAGCCCCATCCATACCTCCACCAGCAAAGGGCCAGAGAGCCTAGAATTCCCCGCTCAAGGCTATAAAGAGGTACCCCAGAATCCCACTGGGATATGGTCAGAGAAGTCCAAGTAGGGAGCCAGGACTTTTATCCCCACAGCCAGTAATGAATCTCACTCCCCGAATAGGATCAATGGAGATCACGTGGGAAGCCTGGACTTCCATGCCCACCCAACAGTAATAAGAATGTCCTCCCACCTAGATTTCAATGGAGGCTGAGTGGGGAATCTGGACCACTACCTACCCCGGCAATAATGAGGCAGCACCTCCACCACCCTTATCTTGCCAGAGCAGTACCAAAGAGTCAGCTGAAACAGGTGCTTTGAGTAAGATCCAGAGCCTCAAAATAAAATATGAAAATGTGCAGCTTTCCACAGAAAATCCAAGAATCAGGAATATCTCAAACTGAATGAATAAAAAAAGAAAAATGGACGGACGCCAACATAGGGATGGCAGAGGTGTCAGAATCATCTGACGAAGTCATCAGAGCAACCTTATAAAAGTGTTTCCATAATCCCAAGCACACTTGAAATAAATAGAAAAAGAAACAAAAACTAAAGTCTCAGCAAACAAGTATGCTTATATTATAAAGAACCAAGTGGGAAATTGAAACTGAAAAATACAATAGCCAAAATAACAAGCTCAAAGGATGGTCTCAACAGCAGGATGCAAGGGAAGAAGAAATAAATCAACGGACTGGAATAAAGAACAAAAACTACCCAATCTGCTAAACAGAGAGAAAAACTTTAAAAAAAAAAAAAAGAACAGAGCCTCAAGGCCCTGTGGGACTCTAACAAAGATCTAACATTCACATTATCATAGCACAAGAGGAGAGGACAAAGAGAGGGGGGCTGAAAGGGTACTTGAAGAAATAATAGCTGAAAATTTCCCAGGTTTGGCAAGACAGAAAACTACACATTCAAGAAGCTGAGCAAAACTAACAAGGAAAAAACCCAAAGAAATCCACACCAAGACACATCATAATCAAACTTCTAAAAATTAAAGAGAAAGAAAAAATTTTTGAAGACAGAGAAAAACACCTCACTATGGGGAAAAACAATTAGAAGAACAGCAGATTTCTCATCAGAGGCCATGAAGACCAGAAGTGGCACAATTTTTCAGGTGCTGATCAAAAAGAATTATCAACCCAGAATCCTATGCCACACCCTCCAAAAAATAGCCTTCAAGAATGAAGATAAAGCAAATATAAGAAAATTTGTTAACAGTGGATTTACTCTAAAAGAATGGCTAAATAAGTTCTCTAAACAGAAAGGAACTAATAAAAGAAGGAACCTCAGGAAGGAAGAACAGCAAAAATATGGATAAATATGAAGGCTTTCCTTCTCTTCAGTTGTCTAAAGGATGCTTAACAGTTGAAGCAAAACTCATAATAATGTCTGATGTGGTTCTATATGTCTGTAGAGGAAACACTTAGAATAATTATATTATAAACAGGGGAGGGTATATGGATGTAGAGGGAGGTAAGGTTTTCATACTTCACTCAACCTGGTCCTTGTGGGCTTCTAGCTTTTTGTAGGTGTTCTAGATATAATATGCGAAAATTCCACAAGTACTCTAACCATATCAGTGAGGAAATCAAAGCTCAGAGCTGCAAAAGTATGTAGATAATAGTAAGCAGTGAATATGAGACTAATCCCATAATCATCTGGCTCCAAATCCATAATTTTTCTTACCATTGGATTAAAAAAAAAACAGTTCTTGGGATTAAAATGTCAATGTGGATGGGAAAAAATATTTTCTCATTAACCTTTAACTGAAATTTAGCATTTTCTCCCATAAACCACTATAGCAGGATCTGTGACTGTGACCAACAGAAATCACAGATACTTTTCATAACAGTGGTTGCAGATCGTTCAAGAATAGGATTTCCACTCAACACAAGTTAAACAGAAAGACTTTTGTTTTTAATATTTTGATAACTGTATTTAAATGTAATTGATCATCTTTATAATCCTATGTATTTTATTTTACACATTTAAAAAACAGTATTCTGAGGAGTCCCTAGTCTTCACCAAGTTGCCAAATGAGTCCTATGTACAAAAAGGTTAAAAACCCCTGCATGTAGAAAATTTTCCAAATTCTCCTTTATAGGAAACATTTTAATGGACCGTAGTTACCACTTGCCACTGGGAATTGGCAGAATGGCTCTGCCTTTGAGAAGACACCAGAGAAAGAATACCTATAAAATTAAACCATGCCAGAAGCAAAACACTGTAATCAATACCACAGGAGTCCAGTCCTTAGATGACATTCAGAATCCATCCAAAAACATCAAGGGCCCCCTTAATTTGTACCACAAGTTAATTCATAGGTAATCCCCCCAAGATATGCAAACCTCTACAATCAGTAACTAGATCGAGTGGCTCTCCCTCTCTCCCCAGAGCATGACCGCTCAAATCTTGGCTCCAAGGGCCCTTCTCTTGCCTCTGAAACTTGTTTCCTTGGCCCATTTCTTCTAGGGCTCACTTTTACTACTTCTGGAACTTTCTAAATAAACTTTCTTTGATAATTTGAGTTCCTGTCTCTGAATTCTTTCTTTGCCAAACTCAAGAACTAAGATCCAACTTTGCCGGTAACTAGCGCTGTTTCACTATCAACATCATAGGTAACACAGTAGGCCTCTGGAACACCTCAGAAGTTTTTCATCTCCTTACAAAAAATAAATTTTAAACTAACTAGGCCTACTTAAAATACACAGAAAGCTTTCTCAACTAAGGAAATAATAATATTGTGTTTGCGTGTATATATTATTACTAAATGGATGGTCTGGAGATTATATAAAAATCTCCATGGCTCTGCTAATTCCTGATACAATGCTCACCTATAATTCTTGTTATCTTAAAATGCTGTTATAGAAAGCAAAGTTTGTTGTCAATTGCATTATAAGATCTAAAACAAGGCCATTTAAAAAAAAAAAGCATTTATTCCACCTTCCCCAACCTGCTACCTCTTACCCACTCCAGCTGACCCCACTCAATTCCTCTTAAGCACACATTATGATCTATATATCTAAATATGCCCTTAAATCACGTTTTCAATTTCTTTACTGAGGAAATCAGCAACATCTAACTGTACAAACTTTCACATTAAAGAACACAGAATTCCTTTTCCTTCTCACATTTTACCTCTCCAAAAATCAGAATTACCCAAATAAAGACAAAGCTCTGAGATGAACAACTACCAACAAAATTTTTCCTAATCCCATAACCACCCAAACTTGAATATAAAATTTCTTTCATTCACAAGGCCACCAAAAGGGTAGCACAATTTTTAAATAAATAATTCTAATCACCCTCCACACACAAGATCAACTCTTGATGAAAATGTTATCAGTCCAAAAGTTACCCATTTATATTATAAATAAGTAAATGGTATGACCAAAAAGAGCACAGGTTTAGTATATTATATTCTAGAATTTCTTTCAATCCTTACACCTACCTAAAACCACATTACATGAGCATTCATTTTGCATATCTACAAACAGTATTAAGAATGTTGTGCTGGGAAAAGTTAAAAGGTATCACTTCTTCATACAGGAAATTTAAGGCAAAATTAATCATCCATTCTTGTAACCACCAAGATGAAATCAGATAACTGTACTTTGAAGGAAAGCTTTAGAAATTGTGTATAGGTAATTTTAAAAGCAAATCACAATGCATAGACCTATACACACACAGTCATACAAAACAGTTTTACTCACAAACTCAAATATAAACTTTTTACTGTAATAAGTATTGTACTCAAGTTTTATTTGTTGTTTGAATAGACAGAAGGAAAAAAATAGTTTCCCACCCCAGGGGAAAACCCCTAAAGAACACTCTTGTGTCTGGTCAACCAAGTCAACACACCTTGAACACCAGATGAAAGGCTAAAAGTTTCCAGTCAATTCCGAGTACATTACTGTTAATTAGCTATATCTTAGAAAATAGCCCTGGCTGGTGTGCTCAGCAGACCGAGTGCCAACCTGGGAACCAAAGGGTCACTGGTTCGATTCCCAGTCAGGGTACATGCCTGGGTTGCAGGCCAGGTCCCTGATTCAGGGCATATGAGAGGCAACCACACACATTGATGTTTTTCTCCCTCTCTTTCTCTGTCCCTTCCCTTCTCTCTAAAATTAATAAAATCTTTTTTTAAAAAGAAAGAAAGAAAACATTATGAAAGAAAATGAAGAATACGTATACCTAATGTTTTATTAGGAAATAAAACATTAACAATATGCTTCTAGGTACTTATATTTTCCTCAACAATATAGTCCCCTCTCCTTCTCCTCCTCACCCCAAGAGGTAATCAATACCTAAATTTGGTGTTTGTCATTTTCGGGCATTTATAGAACAGTGTTATTTGTAGAATATCAGTCTTCTTAAGCTACATTTTATTTTTTAATTTTTCTAAAGACTATTTAATTACTTTTAGAGAGAGCCGGAGAGAGGAGAGCAGTGCAAGAGAAACATTCTTGTGAGAGAGCAACATCATTAGGTTGCGTCTGGCAGGTACACTGACTGGGAACGGAACCCACAACCCAGGCATGTGCCCTGACCGGGAATCCAACTGGCAACCAACTCCTAGACAACCCCTTGTCTTGCAGGACAATGCTCAACTGAGCCACACTGGTCAGGGTTTCAGCTACATTTTAGAAAGAATGCCATTACAAATCTCTGGTACCATACTAACTTTTTCATCAGTCACCATCATTAACAATATCCACAGAAACATATCATGTCATCAAGTGTGTTTCTGATGAAACCTCACTTACTCTTCCTTCTCTTCCCCATCCCCTATTCAGTGCTTTAGTCACATAACAGAATTTCATTCATTAAATGAATATATATCACTCTTTTCTGTTCCCCTCTAGTAAGTGTTGACATTTTTGTTCCAATTTAACATTCATAATTCTGTAGTAAGAAGATATTCTATTTTAAGAGTCAGGAAACCACCTGACCAGTGTGGCTCAGCTGGTTGGGCATCGTCCTGCCATGCAAAAGGTCATTGATTTGATCCCAGGTGAGGGCACATGCCTGAGTTGCAAGTTCAGACAGGTAGGGCGCATGCAAGAGGCAACCAATAGATGTTTCTCTCTCACATCAATGTTTCTCTCCCTCTTTTTCCCTCCTTTCCCCTCACTAAAAATAAATAAAATCTTTTTTTTTTTAATTTAAAATTAAAAAATGTATATTTTTTAAGAGTCAGAAAACGAACATAAATCCCAGTTTTACTGTTTACTTGCCATAGGACCTTCTCAAGTTTCCATTTCTTCATGTAGAGAATGGAAGTAGCAATGACCATGACAATGTCACACCACCTTCCAATCCATAAATGGTCATTGCTGGTACAGAAGGAAATCATGTACACAAAAGTTGTCTGAAAACTGAAGTATCAGACACACACAAATCATAAAAAGTAAATGCCAGTCATAAAAAATTCTTAAGGAAGAATTACTTTAAAAGTAAAAAATGTGCCCAAATTTTTTATAATTCGTTAAATAACCTAATGCTTTTACTACAGAACTTAAAATTAGCAATGTTGAAATAACACTTGACTCAGTCTGTTTATAATGAAAAAATTGTACAACTAAATAATTTGCTTGAAATTCTACAATCAATATTCTCACTTCTTTAGAAACTGCAAAACCCGCCAGAAGAAATTATATATAAACCATATTTTTCAAGGTAATAAACACTACTGGACTGAATTGGGGGTTTTTTTCTTCCCTTTTTCTTTTTTTTTTTAAACAATTCAGAAAACTAAGGAATTACAGAATTTATTTAATGTCGTCGTCGTCGTCGTCGTCGTCGGCAGCCGTCCGTCTCGAGAGACGATGGTGTAGCTTCTTAAGAGTCTATCTGCACCGCCGAGAATGGCTGTGCAGTCCGACTCGGGAGTGACACGGTATCTGTCTCCTCCCGTGTTGAATCGACATCTTGCGATGACGCTGGAGTGTCCTCTCCAGTGAAGCTGAAGCTACAGAGCCTGGGCAGGGTGATATGGAGGGTCTGCTGTTGCCCATGCAGCAGACCCCCCCTCTCTTCGCAGCTGAAGGGTCCAAGGGAAAGACGGAGTCAATACAGCTTGGCTTCAGGTGCGCCGCAGGAGTTGCCGGTGTTGACTACAACGTCAAACCGCCTTAGGGACTCCGGCTCCGGATTTTCTGTCGGGGTTTACTCCCTTAGCCTTTCCCCTGAAGAGGTATGCCGCAAGGCAGCGGAGGTTTTTTGGAGTCAGAGTTTTCCTTCTCTGATGTGCCCTGACTGGAAGATCGAACCAGCGACACTTAGCTCGCAGGCCGACGCTCAATCCACTGAGCCAAACCAGCCAGGGCAGTTAAGATAATGACACATTTATATATTGTACAAAAATGAGTGTAAACACAGCCTTTCAAAAACCTTAACAATCTAATCTTTTTTTAACTCAAACTCCTGTGCCACTGGGCTTTAGAATCTGAAAGGACCTTAGATAAATTCCATTTCATCCCCTTTGTTTTACAGAGAGAGAAAAACCAAGGCCAACAAAACGTAGATCCTTTTACTGATGAAGAAAATGTAGTAACTGTAGTAACTGAAAATGTAGTAAAGACAATATGATGCCAGTGTTCTTTGAGGGCATCAAAAACATTCTTTTCACAAAATGCAAATTGGACAGTAAATGTAACAAGAAAGAAGGAAACTAGGAAACAAAGAAGGGAGAATGGAAAGGAGTTGAAGAAAGAGAAAGAGATCCAACCGCAAAGGCTCAAAAATAATTATTATTGACCTGGCCTTAGTATCTCCACCCACAAGATATTTATTAATTACAAAGGGAAAACTACTAATTTTCCAGCAGTTAACAAAGGTATCTGATTTTACATGATCACCAATGGGGAAAATACACATGAGCCTCTGTAATATGATGTACTGGAGACTTTTCTTTTGTGCTCTTTCTGCCAAAACTGCACAATTTGATTCTAATGATAAGAAAACATCAGATCATCCAAATTGTGGCATATTTTACAAATAGCTTTAAGACTAAAAAAAAGACATGAAAAATAAGTGCAACAGCAATTCTGTATGGGATCCTGGACCAAGAAAAAAATTTTTTTTTAATTTTGCTATGAAGGACATTATTGTAACAATTGTTGAAGTGTGGATTAAGTTATATAATAGTGCTATAATTTCCTGGTTTTGATAACTGTATTAAGGTTATACAGGAGACTCTTTTTTTGAGCTTTGGGAATTAAACATCAAAGCAACATCACTTCCACAACTTATTTCAAATGGAAAAAAATGCCGCGGATACTATGGAAGCACATAGGCGGGGCACCTAGTCCAATATGGATACCCTTCAGGAAAGGCTTGTTGGAGATGAAAAGCCTTATTTACATCTAGAAAGATGAATTACTCCAATAAAGGACATATTTCGTAATGGATGACACAGCTTCAGAAGTTATGGATGTGTATTTCACACAGATTGTGACTAAGTGTGATTACTGTTTCTCCAGCACACTGTGTGAGAGCAGGAATTACAAATAGTAGGGGGCAGGTTTTTGGGGGTTCTCATGTGGGGGAAGAGCAGCAGCCACCAGAGTAGCATTTGTGTAGGAGTAATGAGAAATGGATCACAGGGAGGCAGAGGGAGGGAAAAAGGAAGTAAAAAGATACTTTCAACAAAATTTCACTCCTTCTTTAATCCCAGCTCTCCCAATTTTTTCAACTAAATGGAAAATGTTCCATGAACCTAAGCATTTTTTAAAAAGAAACACTTAAGCAAAGACTTCATTATTAAGGAATATAGGCAGGTAGAGAGATAAATAAGTAAATGTTTAAAGTAAGTGTTTTAAATGTTTAAAAATGTTTTAGGGGCAAGGTAGTATATTTCTCTGGCATTTTGTAATCAGAAAATATGGACTCAAGTCTCATCTCAGTCATATTGTGCTCTGCTTGCTCATTTTGAATGCAACAGCCACACAGCTCACATGTTCACTCAGTGACGTCTGTCCACAACCCCCCCACTGACTAGTACAATGAAGTTGTCGTTGTTCACACATGCGCATTCCAGTCCACTCTCTTTGGCTGCCAGGTTACATACATCGTGCAAACCATTCTCGTTATGTTAATAGTGGCTGGACTTTTTCCAGACTACCCTTGTACATTCGTCATTATTGACTCAAAATACTCTTCCTGTTCCTTAGTGAAAAAAGTAAATAAAACTTGAAACCTTTAGAATTATAATTCAGTTACTATACAGGATAGGTAAATCAACTGAAGTCTAACCACATTATCAAACACATGAACTAAAATTTACCCTATACAAATTTTACACAAGTTTTATAATCACACTACTATGATTTTGCACCTTACAATTCTATTGGAATTAATTAATACAAACTCTTCCTTCTCCCTTCCTTCCCCTCTCTCTTAAAAAAAATGAATTAATGCAAACTCAAGGTTAAAATCAGAAACTAGAAGATGCCAGTTTCATTACCCAGATACCAACTACTTATCTGGGGATATTAAGTTTGGTGCCTTTTTCAATGTTAACCACTTAACTTGTTCTGTGTAAATATTTCACAACTGTAACTTTAACTCAAGGCAAAAAAGTATAAATAAAGGTTTAAATCTATTAGTCATATTCCATTTTTAGCACCATTCTGAATATAAAAGTTAAAGTCATTAAAGTAATTACTAGCATCCACTTTAATAGAATATTACAAGGGGTTCCATTAAAAAAAAAAAAAAAAAAGGAATGTGGGGTATTTTGTGACAGACCAGTAAGACAGCTGGAACAAAGCTGTTGGAGCAACAGCTGTGTACTATGTACTGTTCATCTAAAACCACAAACTAAAGTAACCCATGTCAGACAACCTCATTTGATTAACCAGCTCAGTCAATGGCTCCTTCCTGAACTACTACAAAGAGATCTAACCAACTACATAATTTGCAATGATTTGAGGAAGGAGAAAAAACAAAACATCAGTCTGTGTCTTTAAATGTAAAATTAAAAACTGAGGATCACAATCTAACAGTATATAACAGAAGTCAAAGCTTACCACACTATTTTAACACCTGCTAAAATTATGACCATTGAACCAAACTTCATAACAGTAAGGAAATAATCCCAGAAACCAAACATGTGATGAAGTTTGAATTAGTAACCTCACCAATTGAATTGCAACCTCACCAATTCCTACTCCATTCTTAACTTTCAACTGAATGAAAAGCACTTTTATCATAAAACACAGAAGCAGTTATAAGAAAATTTAACATTAACTAACCTGATAATTTAAAAGTAGCTAATTCAAACCAAGTTGTTGGCATAGAAATTTTATGCTAATATCTGAAAATAATAAATTCATATAGTATCCTATTAAGCTACTACAACCACCCATTTAAACGTCTGCAGTTATTAAAGTAGCAGACCTACACATTTGTTTTACATTTTATTTCCTTTTTTTTTTTTAATTTCCAAAACCCACAAATCCTCTTTGAACCTTAAGTTCGCTTTTTCCTCAGTTTGACACATGCAGGCATATATACCTACATAAAGTGAATTTCCCTACCTTATTTAGGATCAAATTAAAAATTTAAAACTCACCCTTCCCACAAGATTTCTGAATCATAATGTTATATCTATAATAAATCTTCCTTTGCAGTTTGACTCAATTACTTGCTTACTATTCTTTTCCTTTCAGCTAACAAATTGCTGTCTGTTTTGATCTCAGCCACATGTCATCATTTAACCAAAAACAAGACATTAAGGGAAAACTCACTAGGAAATAAAACAAAAGTAATAAAACTTTAGACCTTGCTCTCCAGCTGTTTTACATTTCCTGAGTCAGAATTTTCAGAGAGAGATTAAAACGGGACTATCTTCTCTAAAGATTATTTTGAATAAAACTGAATGCTATGGCTCAACTGCTAAAACTTCATAAACTCAAGAGTCAAATGTGTACATGCCACATAAACATAACCTTTTAATACAGAGAAACTATAAAATCCAGTTATTTGTCCTCTTCAGTAACTAGCTACTATGGATGGAACCTTAAAAGATACAACTTATCTTTCCTGAGACTTCTTTTTATTTCCAACTATTTACTATGAATTCTTGCTCAGTACCTAACACTAGCAATGAATAAATATTAACAAACACTTGATTCATGCTTATTGCTATGTAACAAAGGTATTCCTGGTCTATTATTCTTAAAATCTAAATAGGAATAAAATGTATAATACAACACAGGGGTAGTCATTTAGGCAAAATATTCCAAATCTATAAAATTTTCTACTAAAATATTTGTTTTACTTGTAAACATTCTAGTGTTTATAGGATTTAAAATAATAATGCCAAAGTGAACCACGCATAGAATGGTTGTCTTTCTAAAGTCAGTCACACAGTGGCTTAATCAACATCTAAATGTCTTGACTTTCAAGGATTTTATACTTCACTTGCAAGTGACTTTACACTACACTTCAGCTGCTTTTTCTCAGACAAGCAGTCCATGAATTTTTCCAGGTCCAGGACATCTTTTTAGAAAACAAAAACATGGCAACTATGGTGTTCAATTTTATAAGGCAATCACAAGGAATAAGTTTCTCAGAAATAACCTCTACTTTTAAAATAATGTCTTATACTACTCTCAATAAAGGGAAAATAAAGCAATAAAAATTTAATTAAACCTGCATAAATAAGGTTAAAATAGGTATAAAATATAAAATAAACAAAAACAAAGTTATCAAGTTATTTTATAAATACATAATTTAACATAGATAGTAAATGTAAATGGGCTGAATTCCCCTAGTAAGAGACTCTCAGGTTTGATTTTTAAAGATCATATTACATACTATTTACAACAGCTTACCACAAAATGACCAAAAAAAAAAAAACAGCCCTAGTCATTGTGGCTCAGTTGGTTGGAGCATCTTCCTGTAAACCAAAAGGTCACAGGTTCAGTCCCAGTCAGGGCACATGTCTAGGCTGCAGGTTTGGAGGTTGGGGTTTGGTCCCCAGTCAGGGCACATGGGAGAGACAACCAATCAATGTTCCTCTCACATCAATATTCCTCTTTCCCTCTCTCTTTCTCTCCTTCCCTCTCTCTCTCCCATCAAAAAGAAATAAGCATGTAACCAGCATAATCAATAAAGAACATTAAAAAAAAATAAGCAAAATGCAAATGAAGTAAATGCATACAAACAAAAATCAGGAATGGCAACATTAATATCACAGGATAAAATTGAAGGTAAAACTCAACACAAGACTGATACGAATTATAAAAAACACAAACATGTGATCATAACATTTTACATACCAAAAATAGAACAAAATAAAGTAATACTAGAAAAGCTAGAAAAAATTAAGTCTTCATAAAAGATTTAATAAATGTATTTCAGTTTCACAGGTTAAATAGGCAAGAAAAAAAGGAAGGATATAGAAGATCTGAATAATACAATCAACAACTTCCACTTTAATAATGTGCATAAAACTTTGCACCTTATATGATACAAATAAATGCTCATTCTTCTCTCATGCTCTTGGAATATTTTTAAAAGTCAATGTTGTGTTGGACCATTACATTAAAAATTACTGATGTTCCAAAACATCGAGAATTTACCGGTCACGTTTTTTACAACAGCTCAGTAAAGCTGGCAATCTTTAAAAGGCTCAACTCAGCCCTGGCTGGTGTGGCTCAGTGGATTGAGCCTCAGCCTGCAAATCAAAGGGTCGTTGGTTCAATTCCCAGTCAGGGCACATGCCTGGGTTGCAGGCCAGGTCCCCAGTTAGGGGCGTGTGAGAGGCAACCACACATTTGTGTTTCTCTCTCTTTCTCTCTCCCTTCCCCTCTCTCTAAAAAGAAATAAATAAAGATTTTAAAAATAAATAAAAGGAGCAACTCAATGCTTCACCAAATTTAAATTATTCAAAAATTAAGAGGATATTCAAACTCAAGTTAAAATTACAGTCAAACCTCAGTTCTCACACATCTCCCATTCTGAAAAATTCAGTTCTCAACCAAGTCATTCACAAAAAAAAAAAAAGAATGTCGACCTGACAACCCTTTTCTAACTGATACTGTATTTCTAATGGGAAAAAATGATTCGGTTTTCAAACAAATAGCTTCTCAAACAGCCTCCCAGAACAAACTAAGTTCAAGAACCAAGGCTCCAGTATATTTTAGAATTATAAAAAATAAAAAGCATGAGACTTCTTATCAAAGGAAATACAAAATCAGTCTTAACAATGCCTTTCCAAAAGTCATTAAGGATACTAGACTTTGTGATGATGGTAGCATAAGGAAACATCTATCCTCATTAGAATTCCTTTAAAATACCTTTTAAAATATAAATTATAGCATATAATATAGAGGACTACAGTGAGAAATAGATGGAAATCTCATTTTTTTTTTAAAGGAGAAAGCAACAACAAAAGTTTATATATGAAATCATGAAAGACTTATACACTATGGAATATAAAATAACCATACTTCAGATTACACAAACACACACACTCTGAAGAAAGGACTCCTTCTGCTTCTAGATCATTCCAATTTCTATACCTACAGCAAGAAAAACCTTTGTCTTGATCTGCATTTTACAGCTCAACACACACACACACACACACACACATGCTCCCCCCAGACTCTTCCACTTGCCTCAGTGCAAAAAGCTTAGACTTGAAGGCTTAATAAACTTGAAAACTATTGCTTTTAACATAACATCTCTATTTCTCCAAACTTATACCACTCAGCCAAAACCCCAAAATGTGGCTAAATGTCTTGGCAGATTTAACAGAATTTCACATTTGTTGAAATCCTGCTACTGATACTCCAAAAATTGAAGCTCCCTGGTATCAACTTGCCCTTTGGCATCAAAAAAGAATGGGAATCTCAGTAGTCTGCAGTAATTCTCAAGGACGTCCAGTTCTTCAACGTCCAACACCAAGAAAAGTAAGATCAACTCTTCATACGGGAGAATAAATTTTTAAAAAACGTATTTTTCCATACAAGAAATCAATGATACAAAAAGCAAATTTGACCAATTCTCCTAGAATGGATACTATCTTATCCTTTTCACTGGTTAACTTAAGACAATATGGTATAAAGATTTCAGAAAATCGATGTACAAATAATAGGTATTTTGTCGGGGTCCCCCTGGGAAAGTATCAAGACTTGAAGCCCCACTCAGGCCAGGAGAAGGAAATGAAGCCTGTAAGACCTAACCGGAAAACCAGGAAAGCTGGGTGCATATATGCCTTGATGCTATAGCCAGTGGGCCCCAGTGGGAATCTGGCCATGAAAAAATGCTTTATGTCCTTTGAAGCTTGCCCTGTTCTTTTACCTCGCTTGACCACTTTAACGTACCAGCAGCAGAGGTTTTAACTTTAACTCAAAATGAACTTACCCTCCCTATTTTATGGCCATCTGAAGTCTTTGTGTCCAACACACCCTGACCCAAGGGAGATCTCAATGTTCCTTCAATTGTTATCCCTAAACAATATCTGTTTTCTGTAAACATTGATTGATGAGCTTTACATGCATGCTATATGGCCTTAAGCTTACTGCACTCAATAAAAGACGTTGGAGGAAGACATTTGCTGGTCTTCTCTCCCCTAGCGCAAGCTGCCTGGGAAATCTTCATTTCATCCCCGACACCAGGGATCTCTGCGGGTTGGGGTCCCCAACAGTATTTCACAAGATAATTGAGAAAATGAATACAAAAATGGAAAAGAAAACATCCCCTGACCCGAGTGTTCCATAGTTTCCCAGAGAAAAACTTATAGTTCCTGATTAATGTTTCCATTTCCAATGATACGAAAAGGCTGCAAGTACACAAGCAGAAAACCCGTTATTGCTGCAGTATGGAAACCTGATACCAGCCTGATAAAGGTAAAGCCATGGAAGAGAAATAAAGCAGTACCTCTACTGTTTTAATACAAAAATGTTGGGACCCAATAATTTTGTACCCATCCAAATCATTATTTAGCATGCAGAAGTAACTATAATCTTAGATATCTTCTCAGTAAAAAGTACCTGAAAATGTTCTCTGAATCACAATTCATTCCAAAACTACGCAGCTGTTGATGAGGACTGCTTGTAAGCACTGAAACCAGTTAGAATGACAGGCATGGCAAGAGCAGTAACCCTTAATGAGAAAGGGATTCATACCACTGGTATTTTTTATTAAAATAACAAAATAAACTGCAAAAACAAAAAACAAAAATAACAACCTTTCAAAAATGATTCAATCAGACACTTTTGGTTGCTTTAAACAAGGACACTAAATTTATGAAAAAGGTGTGTGGACAGAGCAAACAAAACTGCTAAACTTGTTGTTTTCCATAACTGGAAACAACACTTATTCTGGTTTTACAATTAAATGTTTAAGAATATAAATAATTTTAAGGTAAATCTGAGTAGTAAAAAACAAGACTCTACCTTGCAAAATCACCAGAGAGCCCTACGCTGGTGGCTTACAGGGTGCGTACGACAGACACAACCAATATAAGTTTCTGACATCATGTTTCTCTCCCTCTCTTTCTCCCTCCCTTCCCCTCTCTCTAAAAATAAATAAATAAAATATTTTAAAAACAAATCATCACAGAACACGGGGTGGGGGGGGTGGATCTACATAGCAGAAAAACAAGATTAGTGCAATGACTAACAATCTGTATGGGTCTAACTAAATTTACCAACTTTCCCTTGAAAGACACCTGCCTACAAAATTAAGCAGAAAATTTCTCCTTAAACAGAGAGAAAACTGGTTCCCTTTTTGCCTCAACTTTGTTTTTTTAGGCTTACTTTCATTCAGTGCCTAGCTAGAATGACTATGAATAACAGATCTTGTTAGCATAACCAAGTAAAACAAACTCTGATTATTATCATTACCCAAAGCAGCACCAGAGATGTTACCCTTGCTTACTCGTTCAAGGTGATATCAGCCAGGTTTCTCTAATATGTTTATTATTTTCTCCTTGATAATTAATAATATCTTATGGGCAGATACTCCAGCTACTCAAACTTTGAGCCACTAGTTTTAATATCCATTCATGATGCATACTTGAATCAACTGTTACAGTGGCCAAATGATTTTCTAATTCCACCATTTTCTCTATGCTTAGAATTCTACCTTTAAAAAAATTCCTTTCCTCCTTCATTTATTTAACACTACGGAGTCACAGATTCTTTATGCGCAATAATCAATTACCATCGTTTATTTCTATGATCATATACAGTCCCAGAGTTAACCAGTGGGAGTTCTTACAGACTGACTGTTCCATCTTTGACATGTCACCACCAATTTGTTTTCTGAGCACTTCTTTTACTTTATGGCACAAGAGCTGGTCTTCTATCTTTCCCTGCTCCAGCCCTGGGGCCAGTCATCTCACCAAGGCTGTTTCATAAAGAGTGGTACTCAGAAACCAAGATCTGGCCCTATGTGTTTTCCCTGCTAATGGAGTGCTCATTTCTAGGCCCTCTCAGCAGACAGAGCGAGCAAAGATACACAGCCGTGTGTATGTGTATCCACAGATATCATTTCTATATCTGTCCATATACTTTCTAAACCATGAGTTCATGCCAAAATCTTCAATTCAAATCAAACATCACAGAGTTTGCCCTGGCCAATGTGGCTCAGTTGGATGGATCGTAGTCCTGTAAACCAAAAGGTCAGGAGTTCAATTCCCAATCAGGTCACATAACTAGGTTGCGGGTTTGATCCTGAGGTCAGGGCCCCTATGGGAGGCAACAGATCGATGTTTCCCTCTCAGATCAATGTTTTTCTCTCTCAAATCAATAAAAAATCCTTGGGTGATGATTTCTTTTTTCAATTTTTAATAAATAAAACATCACTTTTCATTCTAGGCTTCCCCTTTTCCACATTTATAATTCCCTTCTCCATCAGTGAGAAAATGTGGCTTCCATTTTCCACAAATTACACTTACTTTTTTGCTTAATTCTAGTACAGAAAATTGTTTCAAAATTGCAAACCCATGCCTCTGTGACAACCCCCCTCCAAAAAAAAATAATAAAAACAACTATTAACTAGGTTTTAATGTTTGTTTGGAGGGGTTTTTGTTTTGTTTTGTTTTGTTTTAGGTCCTTATCCTAAGAACAGAGTCCAAATACCAGAGGTTCAAAAGTTACTTAGTTTTTCTTCTTCCCCCCTTCAGTGTGATTATATTACTCATTTCAAAAAAAGGTTTGGTTCGCTTGTTTCTGTGAATACTCTACCTTAGGGTGGGTGTTTTACTTCATCACTTGATTTCACTGGTATTCACTGTTTATATACTGAGTATATGAAAAATGAACATGGTTCCAAAAGTCAGAAAGGTATCCTCAGAAGGGTCACCACCTCCATTCCCACCCACCTCTTACAGATAACCAATCTCATTAATTTCTGACTTCTCCTTCCTGTGCTGTTTTTGTCCCAAAAACAAATATATGTGTATTTTTCTTACTTCCCCTTCTTTCTTACACAAAAGGTAATATATTATACATACAATAGATACTTTCGTACTTTTCTTTTTTTCACTAACAACATATTCCAGAAAGTACTCCACACCAGTTCACAGTGACCCTTCCCATTCTTTTTATAGCTGCATATAATGTTTCTTTGGGTGAAGGTATCATATCTTATTCCACCCATCCCCTATCCTGTATGTTGCTTATAATTATTTGTATCACAAACAATGCCGTGACCTCATGCATGTGTATTTACATACTGTTGGAAGTATATCTTTATGATAAATTCCTAAATTTGGAATTGAGTAAAAATGTAAGCACATGTGTAGCCAAATCAAAAAGTATGTGAAGTATCCTGATATAATGCACTGAGAAGAAACCATCATTTGTTATTCCCGCCCCCGCCCCCCAATGCATAACCTGAATCTAACGATGAAGAAGCAAACTCAAATTGAGGAAATTATAAACTAACTTGCACTCTTCAAAAATGTCAATGTCATAAAACACAAAGACTTCCCCACCCTCCTCCACTCCTAAAGTTATCAATATATTTTCTTAAATGAATTAAAACAGACTACTTTCATTTCAAAGCTTTAGCAACACAGATTAATTAAAAATGCCATCTCAGTAATTAGCTGCCTGTCAAATTATAAAGACAAGGAAACAGAATGCGCTACACAATCTGAGATGCTCTTCTGCTATTAAGGGCATTTTGGGGACATTTCACAAGATCTGAAAAAGTTATGCATATTAGATTAGTAATATATCAATTCTAATTTCTGATTTTGGTTATATACTATGTAAGCAAATGCCCCTATTTTTAGGAAATCTATATGGAGGTATTTAAAAATAAGGGGCAGCCCTTGCTAGTGTGGCTCAGTGGATTGAGCACTGGCCTGCAAACCAAAGTGTCACTGGTTCAATTCCCAGTCAGGGCACATGCCAGGGTTGCAGGCTAGGTCTCCAGCTGGGGGTGTGTTAAAGGCAAACACACACTGATGTTTCTTCTCCCTCTTTTTCTCTCTCCCTTCTCTCTCTAAAAATAAATAAGTAAAACCTTTATTTCCATGAGGAATATCAGGCCAAAATAAAAGGAAACTGTGATGGACACTATCCATTATTCCCAGAACTATTAATGAGACTGAATAAATATGGGACAGAGGAATTTGGGAGTAAGAGAAAAATGGATAAAAATTTTAATAATTTTTCTATCCCCAAAATAAAATACGTTTTTTTAATTAAAAATAAGGGGCAATGTTTTCAACTTATACTTAAATTCATAAAAAAGTAGTGTGTATATATACAGTGTGTATATATAAGGGGAGAGATGAAACTGATATGATAAAATGTTGGCATTGGGGAAATCTGGGTAAAGTTTTTTTTAAAAGCAACACTAGGTGTCATTTTAACATTTACATTCATATTTCTAGTAATGAACATTTCCTACTTGTAAAGAAAGCTCCTCCTAGAGAAAAAACATTACCATATGACATGACAAGGTAAGTCAGTTGGGAATAATAAACTAATATGTACAAACAACAAATTCTGCGACTATAAAAGTTTTAATTAAACTAAGACAATGCTATTTACTGCTAGGTAACCAATAAACAATCACATTGCTTTTATAAAACACTAAAAATAACACATAATTTACAAGGTTACAAGGAACTAAGTCTAATTATATCTCCAGCAGCACAATTTGACAACTTATATTTCCTTGCTTCTTTCAGAACCACACAGAAAATAGTTAAATAAACATATGAATCTTTATCTTATTCATAAAAAGCCTGGGAGACATTTTTCTTTGCAAAATAGAAATCAGAGGCCTACCCAGGACATTACTTTAAACTAAATTTCAATCCCAAACACAGACTCAGTGGCTCTACAAAGTTATTCAAGATCAAGGCCTTTCAAGAAGATTCAATGACTATTAACTCCTCATTGTCTACAGGTGGAGAGAAAGTCTTTTACTCATTATCACTTTTCAGTTAAGGAGGGCACAGTAGAACTAATATCCTACAAGTACTTCTATTTTTCCATACAAAAAAAAAAAAAAAAGGCAGGGTGGGGGACATAAATGTTCATGTAGCATCACAAAATCTATTTGAATTTTAAGACATCAATTTTAATTTGAAAAAGGAACCCTAAAAATTAAAAAAATAAAAAAAAAAAGCAATTCTGCTTTAAGAAAGTCTCTTTCCCTCCCCTCCCCTACTTTTAAGGCTACCAATTTACTTTCCTAGGTGAATTAAACAGACTACTTTCATTTCAAAGCTTAGGAAAGACCCATGACACTTTAGGAACACATGAATTAAAAATCCCATCCCAGGAGTTAGCTGTCTGCCTGTCAAAAGCAGGGTTCTTGAAGTACTCAACACAAGTGTCCTTACTACACTCCCCCAATTTCCCCATCCCAGGGCGGATGGGCAGACAGATGCAGGCGAGTGGCGCGCGCCCGCGCGCGCGCACACACACACACACACGAACAAGTAAGAATGAGTTTTCAGAAATCCTACATTAGAATTTCCTTTTGTTTTTCCTCTACCAAAAGCAGTTGTACTCTACAAGACAGTGCTCTTCCTTGAGTACCTAGCATTTGTGTCTAGTAATAGCCAGCAGAACCATTTCAACTGTTACCAAAACGAGGAAATCTCTAGTAAGTACCACCATTGAGATGTCTTACTTGTAAATTACTATGAAAATGTAAATAAACCAGTAATCTGCACACTAAAAATAAGTCTACAGTATAGTTTCAAATTCACAGATAAAAATAAGTTTAAGTGATTTATTACGGCAGGATGTGTCTTCAAGATGTAACAACAGAACAGCAATTCAGGAATCAAATCTTCACATACGGATCAACTACGAACACAAACACATGAAGTCTTAAAACCTCTTTTAGGGTCTCTGCCCCAGGAAACGGCAACAAAAATGATTTCAACAAAAGACAAACCCTAGCCCTGACTGGTGTGGCTCAGTTGGTTGTCGATCACCCCACCAAGCGAAAGGTCACCGGTTGGATTCCTGATCAGGGTACATGCCTGGGTTCTAGGTTTGGTCTCCGGTCAGGGCACATTCGAAAGGCAACAGATTGATCAATGTTTCTCTCCCTCTCTTCCTCCCTCCCTTCTCCTCTCTCTAAAAATAAATAAAACCTTCAAATAGTTCCTAAAACCATATGTGAAATTATTTTTTTTTCAAAAAAGAAAGACAAACTACGTAAAAAGCAATGTCTGTATTAGGTCCAGACTATCAGGTTTTAAGACTAACTAAAATGCAGTATGTGAGAAATCAGCTACCCCCTATATTGCTCAAAATCTGACAAACTGCTGAATTAAAATCAGGATGCTTAAACAAATAACAGATGCTGGGAAATTTCTCTGTTTCTGTAAGACACATTCGGTTTGTTCTCAGAGCTGCTAGATTATCATTAACTCAAAACCCCAAAGATAACTCCATTATTCCCACAAATTAACCCCCAACTGATAAAAAGAGTCTCCCCAACTGGAAATGGATCAAGACTGATCACCTAAATACCACAGGAAAGTGAGGAGGGGATTATGAGGTTGGGGTGATAAGGGGGAGGAGGGTGTTGAATACTTAAAATAAGAGACCAGATTCTGTGTCAAGGAAAAATGGACAAATTACAATTTTTTTTTGGAGGAACAAGATACAGAATTAACAGCAAATAAAACCAGGTAACAATTATTACTTACGTACTCTGTAGATGGCACTGTGTTAAATGGATATGCATGTGTTATACTATTTTCCCCAAAAATCCTAAAGGTACCACTATTTGTTCCCTTTTCATATAGGGAAGCACACTTGGAGAACATAAGAAACTTGACCAAAGACATATAGCTAGTTAACTACGAAAGAAAGAACCATGAATTTGAAAGCTGCAGAGATTTGTTCAACTAAACTCAGTATTTCATGAAGAAACTGAAGCCTTGAAGAGATTAGGGAGATTAAAATATTACCCAATTTCACCTGCATAGGGAGGCCTAGAAGCCTGATATTACATGTTCTCTCCACTTCACTTTCTACAATGTTAGGATAATTTCCTACCTAGAGCTTACTCGCCATTTAGGTATTCTATTTACCAGAAGAACTTAAAACATCTTTCAAAAAGCTATGAACAACATAAAGGATGTCATGTACAGCCCTGGCTGCTGTGGCTCAGTGGATTGAGCATCGGCCTGGGAACCAAGTGTCGCTGGTTCAATTCCCAGTCAGGGCACATAACTAGGTTGCCTGCCAGGTCCCCCGCGGGGGTGTGTAAGAGGCAAGCACACAGTGATGTTTCTCTCCCTCTCTTTCTCCTTTCCCCTCTCTCTAAAAACAAATAAATAAAATAAAATAAATATATTTAAAAAATAAAAAATTTTAAAAAGGTCATGTACACACATATACGCTTAATAACAATATTTTACATTTTTATCAATTCTATGATGTTATATTCATTTTAAAGAGGAAAAGGTACCTCAATTAAGTAATTATTAACTTAATTTCCTAATTTTGCTGCTCTTCATTAGCACAGAAAACAAGTAGAGCTAAGATTAAAGAAAGTCAAGGCTTAAGGCAAAGTTATTTTTAAGTTCACTCCCAAATTTACAATATTTTTTCTGCTTAAGATTACAAAATAGAAAAACATATACTGAACACTATAGAACACTTTTTAAAATCTGAAGTCTTAAAAAATAAATAAAACCAATTATGCCATCTTGATCTCCTCCAAAAAGAACTGACTTCGGCTTATTAAGGTTATTACCGTTCTGCCGTTTCGTCTCCCTCCAATTACTAGTGCTAGACAACGAATGCATAATGAATAAAAATGTTCCAGGAGTCAGACAATAAACAGCAGCTCTATTAAGTGTAGAAGATACTCATATTAGCTCCATGATCTAAGATTAATATAACAACAATAATAGTAATGTCTGTAGCCTTACTATGCACTAGACACTGTTCTAGGCTCTTGACATGTTAACTCATTTAATTTACACAACAGTGGTATGTGGTACTTTGTACTTCCCCAGTTTACAGATGGGGAAAACTGAGGTACAGATAGGTTGAGTAAAATTTGCCTACCACTATGCAGAGCTTAAAACTCTATCCAGGCGGTCTGGCTCCTGACTCCCCAGAAAGTCTCCTCAAAGTTAGAGCCTCTGTTTCTCCCTTGCACTGGCCCCAAGTCAACTGCCTTTCCCACACACCTCCCTGACTGCCTCCTCTCACAAAGCTAGCATGACTCCCCATATTCACTTAAGACATGTCCTCTCTCCTCATCATCAACCCGATATCAGACTTTCTTTTTTTATCCTCACCTGAGGACATTTTTTCATTGATTTTAGAGAGAGGGGGGTAGAGAGAGAAACATTGGTTACCTCCCGCAGGCACCCCGACCGGAGTTCAAACCCACAAACTAGTTATGTGCCCTGACCTGGGATTGAACCCTCAACCTTTAGGTTCACAGACAACTCTCCAACCACCTGAGCCACACTGCCCAGGGCCACATAGTACTTTTACCAACCCTTTCCAAACTGACTTTCCCTTAGCATTTAAATGTGCTACAGAACTGTACACATAAAAACTTATTTTATAGCCATCATTAACCAAGTACATACTACAGGAATGTTCCCATAACTTAAAGGATTATAAAGAATGTGAGATCAAACCCATTTTACTGGAGAGAAAACTGAGGAGCAAAGTATATTGGCAATGTTCTCACAGCGAATAAATAACAAAGCAAGATCAGGCACTCAAACCTGTATGACTCAAGGTTCATACTACGTCTCAATGTATAAATACATGGCTTTCCCATGCATACGTGCCTCCTCTATTTCTTTTATAGCATCTAAACCACCTAGGTACATTTCTATTCATAAAGGTGTTATTTAGCCCTGGCTGGTGTGGCTCAGCACCAGACTGGGAACCAAAAGATCACCGGTTTGATTCCTGGTCACAGTACATGCCTAGGTTTCTGGTTGGGGATGTGAAAGAGGCAACCAGTTGATGTGTCTTCTCACACATCGATGATTCTCTCCCTCTCCTTCTCCCCTGCTTCCCAGCTCTCTAAAAATAAATAAATACAATCTTTAGAAATAAAAATGTGCAAACCTTTTAAAAAAATAAAGGAGGCACTTAACAAATGAATTCTAGAAAATCATTAGAAAACCAGCAAAAGGTTCCAATTCTTTAATTAAATAATTCACTTAACAGTCAAATTCAAATACATATAGATGGTTCCTCTAACCAAAAAACTAAAGACATATTTGTGGTTTAAGTCTTTTAGGTAGCACAATTAATTCTGGAACTCAGGATTACTCTCTCACTCCTGGCTAACCACCCCCACCACCTCCATTAACTGAAATACCCAAAGAAAGGGTTAGCTATAAATTGTTTAGCTTTGCCATCAGTAACTTAAAAGTCTCTCTTTAGCCCTAGGGAAATAGCAACATGACAGCATCCCTGATTCCTCAGCCTTCTAAACTTAAACCAATCTCACCTCTTCGTGTAATTTTTTTAACCCACTAATGAGCATCCTGTAAAGGCTCATTATACAAACATCTTCTCTTCCTGCAGTTTTTTAATACCTTGAAATAGCATAACATCAATTACTGTTCATTTAGTCAATGTGAAAGGTAATGATCACATTTCCGTTTCAGTACTCTGTATTTTAATGTCACCATAAACATTTAGTGAAACGAAATAAGCTATTCAAGTATCCCAACTGATAACAAATGGATGAAATGTAAACCAGAAATAAACATTTCACCAAAGCATCTTAACTGTACTCATGATACACTAAGAATATCTTTGTTTCCTTTTATAATGGGGTACCTTCGTTCTCCCCCTGCATACACCACACCTCTTAGGTTGATAAAAGCAGAGATAACTGGATTTCTCTTTTTAAAAATCCCAAAAATGATCACTCAAACCTCTTACCGAGAGCAAATCCCAAGAATAAAGAATTCCACCTCCCTTTTCTTTACAACCCTTGACTTTCCGCCTCCAGCTACCAGAGAGGGGTGGGGGTGGGGGAGACGGTGGTTTAACAGACACAGAATGCTCGACTAGGTTGGTCACCTCGTAGTCCGGCCCATCCCAAACTTCACCTTGGCAGGACTAGGAGGAGGAAGGCACCAGGAATTCCTAGGAAATGGTCTCACCCCTATCGGAGAACATTCTTCACCTCCTAGAAGCCACCATTTCCCTGGGGTATTATCACACACTCCCACCCGGGTATATTACCTAAGAGATTACTTAAAAGAAAAGCACGCACACAAAGAGAAACACCACACTGCTTGAAGCGGGCAGCTCCGGCTCAGCGTGCGCGGAGAATCCCGGAGACCACGCGGAGCCGCAGCCAAGTTACCACCGCGATTGCACCGACGGTCCAGGAGGCGCCCAGGGCAGCTGGAAACCCAGCGCGGGGGGCTCCTGCCCCATGCCCGACGCACCCCGCCTGGGCCCGGGCCCTCCAGGCAGGAAGCCTGGGAAGCCTGGCGCAGCAGCGCTGCCTCTCCAGGGGGCATGGGCCCCGGCCAGAGCGATAAGGTGGATCTGCGCTTCCTACCTCCCAGTTCCGCCCTCCCGGCCACATTCCTTAGAAGCACGACTCCCGGGACGCGGAACAGGGCGCCAGGCAGACAGGAGCCGTAGGGTTGGAGGACAGATCTGCCCCGCGCAGCACCTCCGGGGCGGGGTCGCGGGGGCTGCCCCGCCACAGGTAGCGCGAGCCCCCGCCCGCCGTCCTCCCCCCACCCCGACGCCCCCAGCAGGCCCTCTCTAGGCACCTGGATGAACTGGATGGTGAGCGCCGACTTGCCCACGCCGCCCCCGCCGACTACCACGAGCCGGTACTTCTCCTGGCCGGAGCCGTCCCGCCAGCCGGCCGCGGCCATGGGTACGCCGCGGAGCCCAGCCCGGCCACGCCGAGCCGCCGCCCGCTCTAGGCCCGGCTCCGGGTTCGTGTGCGGCAGGCGGGCTGCAGGGGAGCGGCCGGGCGGGGGTCTCAGGCGCCCGGAGCTGCCGGGAAGGCTGGTGCGTGCGGCAGCACAAGGGCCTGGATGGCCAAGTCCCGCCCGAGACGCGGAGAAGCGGCGTGACCGCAGAGACCAGGGGCAGCAGCGGTCGAGGGGCGCACTACTCCACACGTCTCCTTAGCGCCTGGCGAAGGCAGCCTCCAGCGCCGCTACAAATGGCCGTCTGGGGGCCGGGCTGCTAGGCTAAGTGCTGCATATGCATGAGGGGGCGGGGAGGGGCGGGGCCGCGTGGGCTGGGCTGAGATTCCCGAGCTGACCCAGGGCTCAGACGTCCGCGGATGTGCCCCCTAACTCCCCATTTGTGTGTGTGCACGTGAGTGTGCGTGTGTGTGTATGTAAGAGTGTGAGAGGGTGTCAAATGGGAGTGGGAAGAAGACATTAGACAGTGTGACTATAACTGTGTGTGTGAAGGCATGTGTGAAAAATAGAGCTGTTGTCATCTTAACTCCATTTGTGGGAGAGTAAATATCCTGTTTTAAGAATACAGATGGTGACCGTGATTGTGTTGAAAACTACGTGGCAGTGATTGAGGATTAGAGCTTTGTCACAGTATTGTGTGCGTGATGAACTTGTGACAGTGTGTGGGGAATGTGACAGAGACTGAGGATGAACGAAGCATGCGTGGGCAAGAGGGAATGTGACAGATTTTGTATGTGCCAGGAGAGTCTTAGTGGCTGTGTTTATGTTTGAGAAATATATGGTAATTGTATATAAGGAGTGTATATAAGGGGTATGAGAGATTAGTATGTATTTATTTGCACACTACATACCAGGTACTGTGCTGGATGGAGATCCTTTCATGAAAAAAACAATATCCCTGCCCTCAGGGAACTTAGAGTTGGATGGGAGAGACAGCCAGGAGAACAGACAAAGTATAAGGCATAATGATAAGGGCAGTAACTACTAAGCACTGGTAGCATGTGCACCCATGGGAGAAGCACTCACCCCAGAGTTGGGCAGTCATGGAAAGCTCCCTAAAAGACCAGAATAATAAATAATATAAGCAGACAAATAATTGAAAGGAAAGGAAACCACATATGCAAAAGAGCTGAGAGGTAAGAATTGTGTCACATGATTTTGAATGTTTTGGGAGTTTGCATACCACTGATTGTGAATGAAAAGTGATCATCTCTATGCGTATGGCAGTTTAGCCAAATGTAGCAGGAATCAAAGTTCTACGTAGAGGCAGTATAGAGTAGCAGATAAGGCCATGGGTTCTGGGGCCAGACCGTCTGCATTCAAATCCTAGCTCTTCCAATAATGATGTGATGTTGGGAACTTACTTAAACTCTGTGCATCTCTTCTCTAAAATAAGGAGACTAAGACTATCTACCTCGAGGAAGAATCAAATGAGTGAAAACATGTAATAGCACCTGGCATGTAATAAGCATTTATGGCAGATTTGGAACATGACTACAAGTTCTTGGACACAACCTAGTGACTCTCTTGAAACCAGTAGAATTCAGCAGAAGAGATGCTACCAAGGCTAGGTCAGAAGAGGCCATGCAGCTTCCACCTGTTCTCACTCTAGGAGAAACAAAGTAAGAAGTTTAGCTACCATGAGACTGCCATGCTAGAGAGGTCACATGTAAACATGCCAGTAAAAGGTCCAGCTGACCTGACCAGTGTGGCTCAATGGGTTGGCTGTCACCCTGCAAATCAAAAGGTCACCAGTTCAATTCCCAGTTAGGATACATTCCTCAGTTGTGGGTTTGGTCCCCAGTCGGGGTGGGTATGAGAGGCAACTGACAAATGTTTCTCTCTCACATCAATGTTTCACTCCCTCTCTTTCTGCCTTTCTTCCCCTCAGAAAAAAAGTCCAGTTGAGCTCCTAGCTAATGGCAAGCATCAACTGCCAGTCATGTGAGACATCTTGGACACCCAGTCTGCTGACCTTCAGATGCCTGCAGCCCCTACTGGCATTTGACCGACTGCAACTGTATGACAGATTCCAAGCAAAAGCAACCCAGACCAGCCATTCCTGACCCACAAAAGTATGAGCGAAATAAAATAGTAAACTGGTTCTTCCACTTTTTAAGAATTTTTATTTGGGAATAATTTCTATACATACTATAAAGAACACTCATTACCTTTACTCAAATTCAACTGTTGTGAGCATTTTACCCCACTTCCTTTATTATCCTCCCCTTTTTACCTATTTTTCTCTTTCTCTCCCTCTCTTTCATATGTAATATATATTTATATGTAATTTATAAAATGAATTTTTAGCTATTTAAGGGTAAGTTACAAACATTATGGCCCTTTATCCCCCAAGTGCTTCAGTGTGTATCCCCTAAGAAGAGGATATTATCTCACATAACCACAGTACGCTTATCAACTAGTAAATTTAACACTGATATGAAAATGTTTGTGTAATCTACCATTTATATTCCAATTTTGTCAGCTGACTCAATAATGCACTTCAGAGCATTTTTCCCTGCTAGTACAGGATCTAGTCTAGAATCAGGCTTTGCATTGGTTGTCAAATCTCTTTAGCTTTTTTAAGTGTGGTATAAAATGGTTGTTTTAAGCACCTATTTTTATTTTTATTTTGAGGAGGTTGGAGGATATTTGTTACACAGCTGTAGTGGGCAGAAAAGCCTCAGTGAAGATATTATTATCAATCTGAAAAGAAGGAGAAAAGGGAGAGAGAGAAGAAAGAGGAAAGGAGGGATATTGGAAATAAGCAATCTCAGCCCCAGGCCAAATGGCACAGCCTAGGGTTCCAGCCCCAGGAAGATGAATCCCCATAACTTCTGGCTATAAAAACCAGTAGGGGTTGGAGCAGCAGAGGAAACTGGGATTTTCAGGAGACTCTGTTTAAAGGGCCTGCATAGACTTAGAACATATACAAACCGCTGGGACTCAGCACCAGGGCAACAGCTGGAAGGGCACCAGTCACATATGGGAAGTGGGTGATGTAACTGGAAATGGGACAAGTGCCAGGCAAACCTCCAGAAGCCAGGCAGTGGCATTGTCCCCTCTTGGAGCCCTCCTCACATGCAGAGCTACAAAGCAGTGAAGCAGGTTGCTCCACCCTGGCAATTACCTAAGGCTCCGCCCCACACAATTTACAGGCCACACTACTAAGACAAGTGTCAAAGCAGCTCTACCTAACAAACAGAAACAAACACAGGGAGGCTGCCAAATTGAGGAGACAAAGAAATATGGCCTAAATGAAAGAACAAAATAAAATCCCAGGAAAGAACTAAACAAAATGGAGATAATCAACCTATCAGATGCAGAGTTCAAAACACTGGTGATCAGGATGCTCAAAGAACTCACTGAGTATGACAACAACATAAAGGAAGAAATGAAGGTTACACTAAAATAAATAAAAATCTCCAGGGAACTACCAGGAGAGGGATTCAAATCAATGATCTGGAACAAAAAGAAAAGATAAACATTCACCCAGAACAGAAAGAAGAAACAAGAATTGAAAAAAATGAGGAGAGAATTAGGAATCTTTGGGAGAATTTTAAAGGTACCAACATCTAAATCATAGGGGTGCCAGAAGAAGAAGAAGAGCAAGAAATTGAAAACTTATTTGAAAAAATAATGAAAGAAAACTTCCCTAATTTGGCAAAGGAATTAAACACACAAGTCCAGGAAGTACAGAGAGTGCACAACAAGTTAGGCCCAAAGAGGACCACACCAAGACACATCATAATTAAAATGCCAAAGGTTAAAGGTAAAGAGAGACTCTTAAAAGCATCAAGAGAAAATCAGAGTTACCTACAAAGGAATTCCCATAAAACTATCATCTGATTTATCAAAAGAAACTTTGCAGGCAAGAACAGACAAGCAAGAAGTATTCAAAGTGATGAAAAGCAAGGACATACAACCAAGATTATTCTATCCAGCAAAGGTATCATTTAGATTGGAAGAGCAGATAAAGTGCTTCCCACACAAGGTAAAGCTAAAGGAGCTCATCATCACCAAGCCATTATTACATGAAATGTTAAAGGGACTTATTTAAGAAAAAGAAGAAGATAAAAATTATGAACATTAAAAGGGCAACAAATTCACAATTATCAACAACTGAATCTAAGAAAACAAACTAAGCAAACAGCCAGAACAGGAACAGAATCATAGATATGAAGCTCATTTGGAGGGTTATCAGCAGGGAGGAGGAAAGGGGAGTAAGGGAAAAGGTGCAGGGATCAAGATGCATAATTGGTAGGTACAAAATAGATAAGGGAGATGTCAAGACTAGCATAGGAAATGGAGAAGCCAAAGAACTTATATGCACAACCCATGGACATGAACTAAGGGGTAGGAGGATTACTGGAGGGAATGTGGGAACTGGGTGGAGCAGGGAAAAGGGAAATATTGGAACTACTGTAATAGCATAATCAATAAAATATATTTTAAAGTCAAGGAAAAATAACAATAATAAATAGATAAATAAAGTGCAATCCAAAATCTTTGTCTCCTTTCAAAAACTGTTGGTAGTCAGAAAAGGTTACCAAATCTCAAAAATATCCAAAAGAAAGTTATTCCCTGAGCGAAGAACAAAACTATACTAGCCACAGCTATTTAGACTTGTGGTATTAGGCATAGGTCCTAAAACAATTGTAACTCATCCCTTACTATTCTGTGATCTGACAAAGGCTTCTGAGCGTGATGATAGTTTGACCAGTAAAAGAAAATGAGCCTCCTCATTTTCTACAGTAATTGATACAAGCTGGTAAGCACCTATGTATCAGTGACTAAAATTTTCAGAGTGATATCTGTTTTCAGTAGAACCTATTTCAATAACCTATTTGCTGATCTGCTGTGCCTGAGTCCTGACCAAGATATTCTTTCCTTCCTACTCTGCACCACTATGATCCTTGTATATAGGGCAATTCCAACACTGAAACCAAGCAAGCAAGCCATCCTGTAGAAAACATGCTTCAGTTGACTTCAATGAGACCATTTCTCCTTGCTTTCAAATAGTATCTCCAAATTTCTCCTTTGTAGCTTGGGAGTGACTAACACCCACCCCCAGCTCCAGGAGTTTACTCTTGATTCACTTAAGATTATCAGTCTCCACTAAAGGATGGGCACGTGACCTAAGTCAGGCCAATAAGGAACAGATGCAACTGCAGAATCAAAACTACGATATACCACTTCACACTCATTAGGATGACTATAATAAAAAAAGACAAATAATAAATTTTGACAGAAATATGGAAAAACTGGAATCTTCATGCACTACTGATAGGAGTGTAAATGATGTTTTTGGTTTGGAAAACAGTCTGGCATTTCCTTAAAAGTTAAACAGCCCTGGCTGGTGTGGCTCAGCCTGCAAACCAAAGAGTCACGGGTTTGATTCCCAGTCAGGGCATATGTATGGGTTGCAGGTCATGCAAGAGGTAACCACACATTAATGTTTCTCTCCCTCTCTTTCTCCCTCCCTTCCCCTCTCTAAAAATAAATAAATAAAATCTTTTAAAAAAAAATTTAAACAGAGTTACCATACAACCCTAAGTATATACCCAAGATAAATTAAAACATATGTCCATATAAAAACTGTACATGCAAATTTATAGCAACATTATTCATAATAACCAAACAGTGGAAAAACTCAATTGTTTATCAACTGATGAATGTATGAACAAAATGAGGTATTTTCATGTAGTGGAATATTATTTGGCAATAAAAAGGGATGAAGTACTGATACATGCTACAATATGGATGGACCTTGAAAATATGCTAATGAAAAATCCAGTCACAGATGACCAAATATTGTATTGACAGTCCAGGATAAGAAAATCTTTAGAGACAGAAAATACAGATTAGTGATTGCCAGGTCTAAGAAGGAAATGCTAAGTAACCAATAATGGGTATGGGGTTTCTTTTTGGAGATATGGAAATGTTCTGAAATTAGATAGTTGTGATAGTTGCACAACTCTGTCAATATACAAAAACCCATTGATTTATACACATTTAAAGTGAATTTTATGGTATATTAATTAAATCTCAATAGAGGTATGAGGAGAAAACATTCAATTGCAGGGGTTTATATGACCTATCGAGAAAATGTATTTTGCCATGGCTGGTGTGGCTCAGTTGGTTGGGCATAGTCCTCAAAACCGAAAGATTGCCAGTTCAATTCTCAATCAGGTAACATGCCTGGATGGGGCATGTTTGGAAGGGAATTATCAATGTTTCCCTCCCTCTCTTTCTCACTCCCTTTCCCATTCTCTAAAAAATAAATAAATAAATCTTTTTAAAAATTAAAAGGAAAAAAAAAAGTCTTTTGCCCTGGCCAGTGTAGCTCAGTTGGTTGGAGTGTGATCCCATAAACCAAAAGATCACGGGTTCAGTTCCTGATCAGGGCATATTCCTAGGCTGCGGGATTGGTTCCCAGTCAGGGCATATGAGGGAGGCAGCTGATCAGTGTTTCTCTTCCTCTCTATCTCTCTCCCTTACCCTCTCTTTAAAGTCAATAAGCATGTCCTCAGATGAGAATTTTTTTTATATTTCTTTTTACTTCAAGATGTCCTTCATATCAATTCTATTCCTTTATTGAACCCTCAAAATCAAGTGTTGAGCAAGTAAAAAGCCACCTAGTCATTTTCTTACAAAATGCTTTATTGCCTTCAGAAAATAGCTCAAAAGCCTACAATAAAAAGATTCTCCCCTGCAGAAACAAATTGCTGAAGGCATAGGAGAATATGGGAAAGAAAAAACTAGTTGCCATTCACGCCAATTAAAGATGAATTTTTATCTTAATCTGAAAAATTTCACTCTCAAGTAGAGGGATAATAGGGTCAGTGCATAAATCTTCATGAAAAGAATAACTTAGAATCCTGACGAACAACAGAGATCAACCCCCTCACCTTACCAGAAGAAATGCAGTGGATAGGGGAAGAATTTCTTTCCCAAGGTTGCATAACAGGCTGTTAGCGAGATACCGATCTCCCGACCCTCCTGCTCAGAGCACTTTTCCTCATTCCAATCCAGGTGTTGTCCAGAACCCCTCAGAGCTTCACAGCACAGAGATAGTAAGATGCTGCCAATCAAGAAGGCTATTAAATGCATCATTCTGACTTACGTTGAGCAAGTATCTGGGTAAGGAGTTGTCAAGAGATTTCAACAGGCAGATTTAGGGCCACATTTGACCAACGATAGGTTTTGGCCCACCATTCAATTTTTAAAAAATTTTTGAATTGGTTACCAATATTCAAAAGTAGGATAGTTTACAAACAAATCTTACTTTTCCTGGGAAAAAAAAAGAAATGAAAGATCTAGCAACACCAGGGCAGCATTACCACAGGACAACTGGCTAAAGGTAAGTACAAGGTACCCCTGAAAAAAGGTGTGGATGCTCCTGTTCCTCAGAGTCAACAGCACTCTTATATCACACCCTATCTGTTTGATGTTGCCTGCCTGGCCTTTGTAAGCTTTAAGAATTTGCAAATCCTTCTACTATATGCCAACGTTTTCCACCTAGGATTTACATCTGAATCCCCTGTAGTGTCTTAAAATAAAAAACCTGGGCTCCACCTCACAATTAATAAATAAGAATCTCTGAGGTCGCAGACAAAGAATCTGAATTTGTATATTTAAAAATCCAAAGGAACTCAGACACTTCCATAATTGAGAACTCTTGGAGGAGAGCAGACTCATTTGTGTCCACTCTTTATTTCAGGACAAACAATGACCTTCTCTTCTGGAATGTTGGTTACTCATCATCTCTAAAAATCACCATTGCCCAAATACCATCCTTAGCCCATCCCAGAGAAGGGATCTGGGAGTGGAGCGGGGAGGGAGGTGCTGAAACCAAGATTCCCCTGACCTCATCTACAGCTGAGTCAGATAGAGCCCAGGCCTGGTGACAAAAGAGGGTCACCCCACCAAATCAGAGATTATTTGATCCTTATCATCGTTGATGGAAGAGTACCATTCACTTATTTCCTTAATGGGCCACTGTTTTTTTCTTTTTAAAATATTTTATCATTTATGCTATTAAAGTTGTCCCACTTTTTCCCCCTTTGCCCACCTCGCTCCACCCAGGCCATCCCCAACTCCTGGGCCACGTTTCTAATGTAAATGAATGGCTGATGGAGAATGAAACAGCCCAACAGGAGCTGCATGTATCTGAGATGAGACAGACATACAAATCTATTTCTTGTTTAAAGATCATGCTGCTAAGAATAGAAACTGAAACACACACTCAAGCGTGTGCACACACACCCCTGAGGAAAGCACAACAGGGCTGGAGAAATCCACAGCTTAGCAGAGAATTATCTGAGAACCACAGAGCAGAAAAGCCTCCCTAAGATCGTTCCCACTAAAGCTCTCATTTTACAAGGGAGGAAGCAAAGGCCTAGAGAGAAAAGCGCAGTCCCGGAATTGCCTAGGGATAGAATGCAGAAGAATGACTGGAACTCAGATTCTATCTCCCACTAGGACCTCAACATGGATGGTGTGCTGCCTTGGAAGCCCAAGAACCCAGAAGGCAGAGCACGGCCAAAGTCTACCGCCCTTCTTAGGCATGTCTTCCAGAAAAGAATCAAGCAAGAATGTCCACCATAACATTTTGTAATATGATGAAAAATTTAAAACTACCTAAATATTCAAAAACAGGGACTTGGTTAAATAAATGATGCAACAGCCATGGTATGAAATACTATGTGGCCATTAAAAATAATTTTTACTTATACCAGAAAATGAGAAAAGTGGGATACAAAACAGTTTGTGTGCATAATTCCAGTGTTATTAAATATAAATAAATATGTAATAGCTACCATTTACTGAGCATTTACCATGAGCCTGGCACTATAATGATCACTTTTAAACATATTATCCAGTTTAATCCACAATTCAACCATCTGAAGTGGGTTCTGTTATTATTTGTATTTTACAAAAAGCTGCAGCATAGAGATGCCATAGCTAATAAATGGCAGAGTGCATATTTGAATCCAGAAGGTCTGAGCTATAGAGCTTTTGTACTTGACCATTATGTATACATTTTTTTGAAACGACTGGCAGGATATTCAGTTTTATTTGCTACTTTCAGTTTTTCTGTATATATATTTTTATCTTTCTTTTTTGTTCTTTTTGTAATTCTCCATTCTCTCTCATCTCTAATCCTTGATAATCTCTAATCTACTTTCTATCTCTATGAATTTTCTTATTCTAGACATTTCATGTCAGTGGAATTATATAATATTTGTCCTTTGATGTCTGGTTTATTTCACTTGGTAAAATGTTTCAAGGTTCCTCCATGTTGTAGCATCTATTCATGCTTCATTCCTTTTTATGCAAATAGTATTCCATGTTAAGGATATAGTTTGATTTATTTATTCATTCATCTATTGATGAACATTTGAGATACCTCCACCTTTTGGCCATTGTGAATAATGCTGCTATGAATATTTGTGTACAAGTACCTGTTTTCAAATCTTTTGGGTCTGTGCCTAGGAGTAAGATTCCTGGGTCAAATGGTAACTCTGTTTCACTTTTTAGGAACTACGAAATTGTTTTCCACAGCAGCTACACCATTTTACATTTCCATCAGCAATGTATAAAGGTTCTAATTTCTCCACATCTTCATTAGCACTTCTAATTTCCCTTTATTTTTTATATATAGCCATCCTAGGTGTGCAATGGTATATCATTATAGTTTTGATTTGCATTTCCCTAAGACTAATTATGTAGAGCATATTTTCATATACATATTTGCAATTCATATGTCTTCTTTGGCGAATGGTCTTGTCAAGTCTTTTGCCTGTTTTTTAGTTGGGTTGCTTGTCCTTTTGTTGTTGAGCTGTAGGACTTCTTTATGTATTCTGGATATTAAGCCCTCATCAAATATGTGATTTGCAAATATATTTCCCCATTCTGTGGCTCTTCACTCTCTTGATATTGTTTTTTGATACACAAATTTTAATTTTAATGAAGTCCAATTTTTATTTAAGGCATAAAAATGTAAAATTATATTTAGGAATTTTTAATGATATGAACAAAGAAGCCAAATTACACATATATGTTCTAACTATGTAAAGCAGTTGTACATACACGATCTGTGTAAAAATAAGTGGTAGTGTGATAATCTGGGAGAACTGACAATGCCAGAAAGACTGAGAAAGAGGTCAATGTTTAGAAAGTACTTACATTGTCCTCTGTCACTCAGGTTGAGCTATAATAGCTGCTTTGTCTCTTTCCTGCAGCAGCTTTCCAAAGGGAGGCATGTCTGCTGCTCTCAAGGGACTGAGCCCTAAAATCGAGCTTCCTATGGCACTCAAGTCTGATTTACAGAGCTCCAAACAGATCCAGGGCTGTTTAAAGGTTTGTGAATAACAGAGAAGACCAAAAAGGTGGAAGAGAGAAGAGGGAAGTCCTTTTTTTTTCTTTTCTATCAAATGATAAGCCTCCAAAACAGAAGGGTGCTTCAAATGTAGCCATACGGATTTAGGTTAGACGGCTGGTAGCACCTGATAATAAGGCACGGCAGACAGCTCCCAGGAAGCTTTTAGAACACGAAGGTTTCTAGGCCCTTTTCCTGCCCCACAGAACTACGCTGTTTCAGGAGAGAACTGTAAGGAAATGCCTTGTGATTGTAATCTTCCCTCCTCCGCCCCAGGGGGCATGAAATACTTGTGTTTCCCGCAGGTACAACACCAGTGATCTGCCGAGAACAAACGAGGTTTTCTTCACAGGGCACAGGGAGTCCTGGAGACAACGTGTGGGGCACGGTGTCCTAAATGTTAGAAGGGGACGGGTCCTGAGAAATCTTCTACCTCTCTCCCCAAATTAGTCAATTGTTGGGGCATTAGGGGGTTCAATAATAACCCTCTTCCTCAGCCAAGTTCTGAACAATTGAGAAAACAGACAAAGAAAACCAAGAGATGGAGGTCAAAATGTCAGCTATATTACTGATGAGAGCTAGACCAAAGTATATGGCTTAAATACGAGATCCAATGGACTTGCTTACGCTGTTTCCAGGATACACTTACCACTGAGCTACAGGCAGGGCTGGAAGAACCGCAGGGAACTGTCTCCACAAAACTGGTAGCACATAGGGGAACACAAACAACAGCCCCTTTGGGTCAGGCTGGCTCACCCTGCCTCCCTCCCCCCAAAAAGGGAGGAGTTAAACTGAGCATGCCCAGATCATCCTCCCACACTCATTAGTTAGATAACTCACACCTTCTTCCTAGAGAGAGATGAAAAAGGGGTGGGGAGAGAGGCTAGGAGTCTTACTCTAGTGATTTTCAAGTTTTAGTGGGCATCAGAATCACCTGGAGGGCTTATTACAACACAGATTTTTGTGTTCCACCCCCAGAATCCTGATTCAGTAGGTCTGGAGTAGGGTCTGATAAGTTGTGTTTTTTACTAAATTCTGTAGCGATGCTGATGCTGCTTATCCTGGGACCACGCTCTGAGAACCAGTGGTCAAAAATAATTTCTTCACTGGGAGACAAAAGGAGAAATAAATGTTCCCCTGGACAGTTAGAACTTGCTTGGTTGCTAGTGACAGAAACTCAGCTTGAACTGAAATAAAAAGAATTTATTTCTTCATGTAACTAAATGATACAACTGTTGGTCTAACTTCAAGAAAAACTAGATTCAGACAGTATCCTCAGGACTCTTTCACAATCTGTATCTTTCACATGTGTTTGTTCTATATGACTCTGTTCTTAACCAGGGTTTCCCCTGGCGTTTGTTGGCAAGATACTTACATTCCTTCCCCTAAGCTAGCGTTTCTCAAACTTCAGCATGAATCAGAATCACCTAGAGGGTTGGTTAAAAAACAGACTGCTGGGCCCCAACCCAGGAGTTTCTGATTCTGTAGATTTGGGGTAAAACCCAAGAGTTGAGAATTCTAACAAATTCCCAGGTGGTAATATCGATGCAATCAGAAGAATGGAGAATGGATGCTGAGGAAACACAAGCAATAGATGTTCACTACTCTGTCTTTTACAGATCAAGAAACTGAAAGGTTGAGCGGCTGGTCTGTTTTATCCCACTTAGAAGATGAAAGATTTTCCAAAGGGTATATTGGCACAATAGAAAAAGCATTGGTTTTGAAGAAATCTGATATCAAATCCCATCCCCACCATTGACAAACTGGTTTAGGGTAGATCGCTAAACCTCTTTGCTTCTCTCTTTAGTGCTTTAAAATGAAAATAACTGTAACACATACTCATAGTGTGGGATGAGGGTATGATGATTTACTGAAACATGTAAGAGACCTTTTTAGCTAGAGGAGTATTAGATAGATGGGATCTTAAAATTATTCTAAAAGTCTATGTGAATTATAATACATAAAAATTAAAACTATACAGTTACTATTTTTTGTTTTATGAGTACTATTTTTCACCTAGACAATTGTCAAGATCAAATATTTGAGAACACTATGTGGCAAAATCTGGGGAAATAGATTCATTGCTGGTGGGGTCCAGCCTATATCCTAGGGACCTTGCAATGTACTCAGGGACCCAGTACCCCAAAAATTTCCATCTCTTTGCCTGAGAGTTTTTGAATTGTGTAAGTCCATTCCGGGGGTAGGCCAGGCCAGAGTTAATACCTACTGCCTCTACTCCCATCTCACACTCCACACTACCTATCAAAGATGCAGATCTTGATAAGAGCTTTGAAAAACGGGATCACATTTTAGAGTCACAATCGTCAAGGTCTATGCCTGAAAGTACACTAGTGAGCAGGAGGGAAAGCCGTTTCCTCTTTGGTCCTTCTGCACAGATTTTCATGCCAGGGCCAAAGCCCAGGGACCAGCAATGGAGTTCTTGATTCTTACCTTTCTGTGACTGGAGCATGCCAACACCTGGGGGCATGCTACAGGACAGGAATCTATTAAAACTGATTTGGAAAAAATATTTTTTTGACAGTTTTGCCTTTGCAGTTCCCACTCAGTGCCTGGTACACTGAAGTTATCAGAAAACATTTTTTAAATTTAAATTATATTTTATTATTTATGATATTAGAGTTGTCCCAATTTCCCCCCCTTTTACTCCTTTTACCTAGACCCCTCCAGTCATTCAGGCAATCCCCACACTGGTTGTCCATGTTCATCGGTCATGCATATATGTTCTTTGGCTACCATATTCCTTATACTGTACTTTACATCCCCATGACTATTCTGTAACTACCAATTTATACTCCTTAATCCCTTCACTTTTTTTGCCCATTCTCCTGACCCCCCCATCTAGCAACCATTAAAAAGTTCTCTATATCTATGATTCTATTTCTGTTCTGCTTGTTCATTTTGTTTTTTAAGATTCAATTATTGATAGATATGTATTCATTACTATTTTATTGTTCATATTTCTGATCTTAATGAAGACCCTTTAACATTTCATATAATACTGGTGTAGTGGTGGTGAACTCCTTTAACTTTTTCATGTCTTGGAAGTTCTTTATCTGTCCTTTGATTCTAAGTGATACCTTTCTGGGTAGAGTAATCTTGGTTATAGGTCCTTGCTTTTCATCACTTTGAATATTTCTTGCCAATCCTTTCTAGCCTGCAAAGTTTCTTTTGAGATATCAGCTGATAGTCTCATGGGAGCTCTCTTGTAGGTAACTAACTGCTCTTCTCTTGCTGCTTTTAAGATTTTCTCTTTGCCTTTAACCTTTGGCATATTAATCATGATGTGTCTTGGTGTGGGCCTCTTTGGGTTCATCTTGTTCTGTAGTCTCTGCAGTTGTATGTCTATTTCCTTCACCAAGTTAGGGAAGTTTTCTGTCATTATTTTTTCACAAAGGTTTCCAATATATTGCTCTCTCTGTTCTCCTTCTGGCACCCCCATGATGCAAATGTTTATGCATGCAATTGTCCCAGAGGATCCTTAAACTAGCCTCAGTTTTTTGGGTTCTTTTTTCTTCTTGCTGTTCTGATTGGGTGGGATTTTTTTTGCTTCCTTATATTCCAAATTACTGATTTGATTCTTGGATTTATCCACTCTACTGTTGATTTCTTATAAATTGTTCTTCATATCAGTTAGTGTTTCCTTCATTTCTGATTGATTCTTTTTTTATGGTTTCCATGTCCTTTTTTTTTAAATTTTTCTGTTGAAGTTCTCTCTGAGTTCATCTATTCTTCCCCTAAGTTCCTTGAGCATCCTTAGAACCACTGTTTTGAATTCTGCATCTAGTAGATTGCTTGTCTCCATTTTATTTAGCTCTTTTTCTGGAGTTCTGTTCTGTTCTTTCATTTTCTTTTTCTCCTCATTTTGGCAGCCTCCCTTTTTTTGTTTCCATGTATTAGATAGAGCTTCTATGACTCCCTGTCTTGGCCTAATGTAGTAGGTGCCCTGTAGGGTCCAGTGGCACAGCCTCCCCTATAACCCAAAGTGGGTACTCAAGATGCCTTGATTGCTTTTGGGAGATCAATGGGAGGAATTTAGCTAGGCTAATCAGTTGTAAGGACTGGCTGTGACCACTGACCACAAACCTCCAATGACTGTAGAGAATCAGCTGTGCACAAGTCCACTCTACAGAGCAGGACTTTCTTCAGCAGGGTTCTGGTGCCCGCTGAGTTTGCCCCTTGAGTGTGTTGTTTGTGGAGGTGGCTAGGTGGTGGTGCTCTGACATGGTCTATAGCTGTCCATTGGGTGCACAGGCTCTGTGGCCTCCTGGGAGGTGCAGGAAAATGTCAGCTGCTGCCTCTGTTCAGTCCACATCCACACGGCATAAGCTACAAAGCAATCTGCAGAAGGCTGATATTTATGCTGGGCTTGGAGTTGCCCAGCTGAGACCAAGCTGTGAACGAAGGCCAACTGCTGCTAATTCCAAGCCTGGGGCCACTTAGCAAGAGGTACAGAGCACACTGAGGCCAGATGCTGCTTGTTTGAGAGAACTTAGGAAAATCTATACCATGAGACAAGCCATTCATATGGAAAAGTCACTGGAAATAGCTTGGGTGGACCCGAAAGTTGGGTAGGCTCAAAAGATTCATGGGCGATTCCTGAAGGAATCATTGGACTGCAGCAAACAGTGTAAGCCAGGTTGATGGAATTTTAGGTATGATGCCTGCCTGCCTGCTCTGTTTGGGGAGGGCTCAGAGGAGGAACAATGGCCTCTTCCAGCACTTCTGTCTGGATAAAGCTTCCTCCCAGCTCTTGCTCTGATGTCAGACAATCCAGTTCCTTCCCATAGGTCTCTGGTGCCTTTCAAGCTGCTGCCTTGATGCTGGAGCTGAGCGGAAATGAGTCTGAGTATGTCTGTGTGTGGGCCCTTTATGGGAAAATTCCTGGGCTTCTAGAAATTTCTGTCTTCCACAGCCTCAGTTCCCACTGGTTATTACAGCCCGAAGTTATGGGGACTTATGTTCCTAGCACTGGAACCCTGAGCTGGGAGGCCTGGTATAGTTTGGGATCCATCACTCCCAAGATATCCCTCCTGATTTTTATTTGCCACACATGTGTGTGGAACTGGCCCACTCTGTGTCTCTGTCCCTCCTACCAGTCCCAATGTGGTTTCTTCTTTAATTCCATAGTTGTAGGACTTTGATTCAGCTTGATTTCTGGAGGTTCTGAAAAATGGTTGTTTTGTAGTTTTAGTTGTAATTTTTATGTGGTATCCAAGGAGATGAGAAGTGTTTACCAGCACCACCATCTTGACCCTGAAGTTCTCAGGAAATATTTGTTGAGTGAATGAATGAACCAGTGATTGGGCAGCATAGTGTGGCATAATGCAGGGAGTCCAAAGGGGTAAAATGCAGTCCCAAGTTATAACTCAGTTGAAAAGACAAGACAAAAATACCACAATATTTAGGTAAGAGTAGAAGCCAGGACTATAAGTAAGGTCTCAGTGCTAAATGAATCCTGCTCTACAGAAAATCAGAGGGGAGAAACAGCCATGTAGGCTGAAGTGATGGGAAGATTACATATGGAGAAGCAGAAATAAAAGGCATTCTGGAGCACAATTTCTAGGGGAGATATAGAATAAGCCCAATATCTTGATGCTCATGAAAGAACTATAAGATTTGGAATTGGACAGAACCAGGAATTGAATCCCATATCTCCCACTTATTGATGGACAGTTTCTTAACCCCTCTGATAAGGAAAATAATGGGGCTTCAGAACCAGACTGAAATGTTTGCACTGTACAGCCTCCACTGGTTGCCATTCTGGATGCTTGGTCTTTAGGATCTCATCCTTCCTTGAATGCTTATCTGAAGCCAGACCAGAGAGAAGAAAACTATAGATAGGAGGGAGATAAGGTTTTCCTCTATGTCCCTGAGATTCTCCATACCTGGAGCCAACTGGAGAATGATCAGAAAATTGGGGTCCCTAAATGGAGTGCAAGACCTCCCCAGATCCATGAGATAGGCAAAAGCTGGATGGGGCAACCATGGCAGAGGGACATCTTCCATTGCAACCCGTGATATCACCTTGGCCTCTCAGTGACTCCCACAGCCTCAGTGGTCAGCAATGCAGGCTGTAGGGCTGAGACTTCCAAAGCCCCCTCCTCCACTGGATCTTGGTTTCCCTCCCTTGGCTTCTTGATCTTTGAGTCCTCTCTTTGTTTCTATTTCAGTCTCTATTTCACCTTTTTTTTTTTTTTTTTTGTCTCTGTTCCAGTCATTCTTTCTCTCTCTGTGTTTCTCTGTCAATTATCTCATGTTCTTTCACCATTTTGCTCGCATCTCTCTAATAACAAGCCCCAGCTCTCTGACAATACTCCTTGCATTACTGGAACCCAGAACAAAGGAAAACAGAAACCCAGAGGCTTGGCTTATTCACAAAAGCATGTCAGTCTAAAAGCCAGTGTATTCATTTAGATCCATACATTTATACACTACTCAAAAACAGTTCTCAGACAGATTAAAGAGTTAAACATATAAAAGCCAAATCACAGAAAAACTGGCAGGAAATTGAATTGACTATCAGATCTTTGGCGGAATCGTAACTTTTAAAGCATTAAGCAAAAGAAGAAATTACAAAGGAAAAGAACAGATTTTACTACATAAAAATGTGAAGCTTTTGTACAAAAAGAGTATAAAAGGATGAAAAGAAAAAGATAAAGAAAAACGTTTGCAGTAACATTCAAAGAATGAATATCGAAATTATATGAAGTTCATATCATAAGGAAAAAAATTAAAGCTTGAATAATCAGCCATCCTCCATAAATAGAAATATTACCATAAATCAACATAAGGAAAAATGTTTAGTTTAATATTCTCAAGTATGTGCAAATTAAAACACTAACAGGAAACATTTCCTTGCCATTATCTAGCAAAAATTAAAACAATGATAATACCCAGTGCTTGTGGTTAAGTAAATTTACACAATACTTTTGGAATGCTCTTTGGCAATAATTATCAAGAAACTTTAAACTATTTGTACCTTTGTCCCTTAATTTCACTCCAAGGGTTTTGTCCTGAGGCAGCAGATTTTAAACTATGCTACTTGCAATCTTAGAAGTTCTGTAGAGTTGTCTGTGGGACTGCTAGGGAGAGTACTATTAGTCAGGGTTTGGGGCTATACACAAGAGAAATGAACCCTATCATAAACAAAAAGTCAGTGCACTGAAGAAAATAAAACATCAGAGGCTCAGGGGATCATAGCTGTACAACCCGACTCTGAAAACAGGCAGAAAACAAGAGAATTCCAGAGGGCTAAGCAGCTGGAACCACACCATAGTTCACAGAGCCAGAACAATCAGGTGCACGTGGCACTGTTGCTGAGAGAAAAATGACCTCCAGTCACCCCCACACGGTCACGTACTCATGATTCAAAAACATAGAAGAGAATGCCTGATTGACTGAACCTAAATCACATGTCTCAGGTTTCGCAAGGAAGCTGGAGACGGGGGTGAAGAATATGGATTTTTGGCTTCCTAATGGGAGACAGGAACTATCTCTCAAGTCTGCACACAGATGGAAAGTCCCCCCAATGGAAGCCTTGGGGGACTAATTGCAAGATGACATGGGAACTGGACTGCTGGAAAGCAGGAAATATCTTCTACTGGATGATAGGGTGCTGATCGCATAAAGCTCTAAGCTCCTATCCTTACCTCAACCAAAGCACTCTGCTTTCATCAGCTTTTCCAAATAGGTTCCCAACGCAACATTTTATTTGAAGGTAGGTTTCTGCAGCGCCAACGCATCCAAGAAGCCTTTGTGACAGCACCAGGGAGGCTGGTTTAATGCACATTGCCAACTCTTTTCTTCTTTGCTGCCTCCAAATAAAGCAGTTGGAAGGATATTTGATTTTGTAGCCTCCGTTACTGGCAGGGGTGATCACATAACACAATTCTAGCCAAAGAGGTGTTAAGTTCAGTCTGCTAGGGATGATTCTGGGATGATAAAAACAAAAAGGCAGACTTGACTGGCGTTATCTCTTCATCTTTTCTGCCTTGAAAGCTGGCGTTATGACTAGCACTTCAGCGGCCATGTGGAGAACATGAACAGAAGGAAAAGGCCAAGGGAACTAAAGCCAGCGGTCATCCACTTCTGAGCAACTTGTTATGTGAGGAAAATAACCTTTTATTTTAAAGGCCACTTGGAGAAGCTTTCTGTTCATTGCAGCTAAACACATTCCTAATTGATAAACCCCTAACAGGAAAATAAAAAAAGTAAGAGTGTGTATTGATACATTGTTTATTACAGAATTTTCCAAATTGGTAAAAAATAAAAACCAAATAAATTAATTTAAATGTCCAACCATAGGCAATTGCTTAAATAAATTACATTCTAGCCCTTGGATGAACTATTATGCCTATATTAAGCTGGGTAACTATGAAGTCTTTATATGCTATGACATAATAATTCAAACACTAGAATAACTTTATCAATGTTATTATCACTATATATGAAAGCCCAGGTACCTACAATACCCACTATCCCTTTTTTAAGGAACTGAATTACCCAAGCACCTGCTGAGCAGAGTAGCCCTAAACAACCATGTTCTGTGTCATGTAGCTCTATGATCCCTCCTCTCCACATAGCTGATTGGCTCTGGGGTGGGTAACCAATCCAGAGCAGCCAACATCTTCTGAGCTACTTTGCTGTAAGACTCTGCTCAAAGAGGGTGAACTGGGCAAATATAGATTTTTCATTCTTTGGAATCAGAATTGGGGAACACCAAGAGACTCAAGCAAATCACACCAGGGGCTAAAGCTTAAAAGCTACATGAGGTCATGAGGTCAAATACAGGAATGAGAGTCTGTGAACATGTGTATGTTCAGGAACCAGAAAATATTAGGCTGAGAAAAGGTCCAGAGTAGAGTTTGAGGAAGCCAGCGAGGTGAGTGGAGAGAAAAGAGGTAGACATTGAAAAGAAGCAAAACCACAAAGAGTAGCTGACCTAGGTAAATAGCAGAGCATTAGAGTGATGATCAAGAAGTCTGCTGAGTTCTCATAAACTGCCTTAGATACAGAGCAACTTTCCAGCTCCAGTTCAACAGGCCTAGCTGCACTGCAGTCCCTTTTGCTGAGTTTTGGTGCAACTCTTTTCTCTTTCCTTTTAGCTAGACCCTGTGGCCTATATGAGTATGCATTCCTGGGAATTATAATAGCCTAACACAGGTCTAACACAATCATGAAAATTTCTCTTTCATATGGACAGGAACACAAGCAAATAAAAATAACTGTTTTGTCAGGGAAGTCAGTTTGTGGATGATGAATCTTTTCAGGAATTCATTATTATTGCTCTAATGTTGTTCTTATATTAAATAAAATTATGTTTTAAAGCCACTGTAGAACTGCTGGAGGAAAGCTTTAAATGTGTGCATACTGTTTGACTGCATTACTATACTGTTACCCAGCGAAAGGGGGTTCTTTCACGTGGCGCCTTGGTGTAAAACCCAACAATTAGTGTTGAGGAAAACAGGTCCTTATTCACAATATTCCAAACTGGGCCCTGTTCTCCCACGGGACCCAGCACTTCTCTTGCTCCCCAAAAGGCTAGAAGCCAAAACCAAGCCCAGTAGTTCCCCATTCCTTATCTGTCAGCTCTCTCCTCAGGACCTGGGTGTGATGTCATCAGCCTCCATCTAACAGTCCAGAAAAACATGTGCCGTGTTGCACTGGATCATGGTGAAGTGCAATAAAGGCATAAGTCCCAAGAGAGTCCTCTCTGTATGTCTCAAGTTTCAAAAGTTGACAATTCCAAACTTTAGAGTCCACTGAAGTCGGCACAGTTAAAGCAGCAGCAGCAGATCAGCTTTCTTACTAGCCCAGGCTGTATGGACTCCCTTTCCTTCTTTCAGAATGCATGGCTCTGCACCCTTTCCAAGCTACATGGTGCTCCCTCTGCAGATGGCTGCCACCTTATTTTTAAATCCCTGACTGTGGCCTGTGATGCAGTGGGCAGGGTAACCAGTTCTGACCATTCACAGAATCTTGCGCTGGGCCTGTATGCTTTTTCCTCACCATTGTGTGGCCAAAGCCCCTTCCACTTCCTTGGTGCCTTGGAAGAACAAAACCATTTGCTTGACAAAGACACTAACTACCAACCATAGACATTCAAAGGCATCTTGAAAGCTGTCGCCTACCCCCATTCCCCAAACCACAGGCTGTGGGGCTAGGTTTCTTTTACGTTGTAACAATACTTCCAAGAATTTAAGATATTCTATATTAGAGATAATGTAGGAAAATGTAAGTTCTTGAATGCTCATCACAGCATTGTTATAGTAGGGAAAAAAATGCAAATCACTAAAATGCCAAACAAGAGTATCGGTCAAATAAATTATGATATATTCATAATGAGATGTTGTATAAACATTAAAAATTACATTGTAATGCTACCAGGTAGCTTACTTTGTTAGAGCCTCATCCCTATACGACAAGGTTACAGGTCTGCAGGTCTGATCTCTGGTCAGGGTATATATAAGAACCAATGAATAGAAACAATAAATCTCTCTTTCTGTCTGTCTCTCTCTCTCTCAAATCAATCAATAAATAAAAAACATTTTTAAAAAATCACATTGTAGAAGAATATTATTAGGAACAGAAAACATTCATGATTTACTGCTAAGAAGAAAAATAAAACCCAACCAAACAAACCCCTACAAGATAGTAACTACTTTGGTGCCTCTTTTTGGGTAGAGAACACAATATATGCTGTTATAGGCCAAATACATACATACACCCCCACACACTAACAGGAAAGGACAGACACTAACATGTTAACAATGGTGGTCTTTGGGAAGTAGGGATGGCTAGAATAAATTTTTGTATCTTTCCTTTATGCTATTCTTTTGTCATGTGTTTCTGTCTTGGGTATCTATCTCATTTATGCAATTAAGAAAGCAAGGGGAAGCTTTTTTTACCACTTACTTTTTTTTAAGAGAAACCCGCTGACTGCCACAATTCCCAACATCTCCCACAGCCCCTGAGCTAAGAGAGTCAAAGATTTGCTCTCAGAGATAACAGTAAAGAGACCAGAACACAGAAACAGGGGGTGGGGAGATCTGAAGAAGCCCAGACTGTCACGGGGCCAGCAGCCAGCCTCTAGGTCGTGGAGCAACAGCCCCCACCCTGTCCCAGGCTGGCCGGGTGACTCCCTTGGATGCATGACTCTGGAAAGACCCTGAGCTGGGGCGCCAGTGGGGGCAGGGAGCTGTCAACCCGGTGCCGTGGGCCCTGCTGACAAGGGTGCTAACAGGCTGTGCTCAGAGAGGTATGAAGCTTTAGGCCCGTGAAAAGCCAAGCCAGCTAGGCGGAAGAGGTTCTGCAAGCGAGCCGGCCTGACCGAGCCTGATAAAAGCTGCCTGAGCCCTTGGATCCCGCCCGCATGCGGCTGCAGAGGAGCCGTAAATGACGTGGGTCTTTGGCCAGGCCGCCCGCAGCCAGCCCGCAGGCGGAGAGAAACGCCAGGGTAATCAGGGCAGGCGGGGGTCACATGCTTCAAGCCCAGGTGTCCTGGACCTACCTCACCGGCTTCAGTTCTCCGCTCCGCTTCTGTCCCAGAGGCCTGTGGGTCTCATTTTAAAAAGACAAAGAAATTATGGTGACAAAAAAGGAATATATTGTAGAAAGAGGAGCCAGAGGACTTAGAGTTGACGCTCAACTCATGTGACCATGAACAGGTCCTCTTGCTGCTTCAGTTTCCCCATCTGTGACACGCGGATAAGTATATTTACCCCAGTAGATAGCTATGACTTGCATTAATGAAAACAAAAATGATATAAGAAAGTATACGTCAAAACCACTTCATCAGTTTTGAAGGACTAAGCTAACGTCAGTCCCTATTCATCGGGTGTGGGCTTTTTAGTTCTCTAATTCTGAGTGTTATTTGTATTTAATGGTACCTCACCGCTTTCCACTACCCGCAGCTCACAATGGAAGACTCCACAGAGAAATGATAATTTAGATGTAGGAAAGAAATCAGATCCAAAGGAAAGGAGAATACATACCTGCCAATATAAAGATGAATACAATATTCTGAGTTTCACAACAGAAAAGATGTAAAAGGAGCCATGATGAAGTATGTTGTTCTCACTATTGGAAAAGAAGATTAGTACAGAGGAAATTAAGCAGATTAAATATCTTCAGGGGAAATAGAATGAGTTCTAAATCCACATTGCCCAAGTACAAGTATTGGTCATTTATAGAATGACCTCATGCGTCTGCCTGTATCTATAGGCCACATGTACTTTTAGTTAATTGAGTACTTTTTCTAAGAATCTAATAAAAATGACTCCCTACAAAAAATATATATATTTTTTCCCTAATATACTGTATTTTATTTAAAAATATATAACCACTAGAGTTGAAAGTATTTACCCTGTAACCACCTGAGATCACCTAAAAGGCCACGTAAAGTGTCTGTGTGCACGATACCTGTATATCACACCGGGGAAACCACTCTCATTGTTTAATGCACCCCTTACAGAGCCTCTCATGGCAGGTCCGCACTGACTGAAATCCTAGTTATCACTGGGGCCAACTTCCAGGGTCACCTTCAAGGAGAGTGAGGCCCCACAATGGGACAAGTCCTGCCCAAGATCACACATCAGGGAAGGAACGAAGAAAGGGGCTGAGACCTCCTGACCTTCAGTCCAGTGCCTCTGGCTCCCCTTTCCCCACTGCCTCTCCTTGGGTCCCTCCCTGCATCATCCTGGATGATCCCTGTTAAAGATTTTGGAGAATCTCTGAAGAGTCATAGGAAATCATTAAAGCAAAAGAGTGATAATAAGTTTGCTACAATGATGACTGAATTGGAAGGCTGCAGAACAGAGGCATGAAGGCCTGTTAGGAGACTCTTGTACTAATATATTAATGTGCCCATGACAGATTCTGACAGGAGGTAGATTGATGCAATTTGGGTGACTCTCAGAACCACCTGAGATTTTTCTCCCTGTCTCTTTCCCTAAATTATGAACTCCAGGATGGAAAGAGCTGTGATTTAGGAGGTTGGTATGGAACTATAGGTGAGGGGGTGGAGTCTTCTAGACCTCACCTTAACAAGTAGGTAGTAAATAAGCTTTGGACAAGTTGCACAGGATAAAGAGAAGTGGCCAGAGGAGGGAAAGAACTACTGGCAGGCTGCAGCTTCTAATGGAGCAGTATGTGTCGTCAAGGCAGGCACTCTGCAGAGCAGGCAGCCCCGGGCTCCCAACTGAGGCTGAGCTAGTGGAGGAAGGAAAGATGTTTATGTGGGTTCCTTGAACAGCTCCTGTTCAGAATTTGTCCACTTGAAGGGCTGCCTGCTTGCAATATACCCTAAGGTACTAAATATGGTAGTAGGGCACTATGTGGGTACCAAGGAAAGTTATATCAAGGATTGCAAGGTGATAATCTGAAACTCAGATGGTCCCCTGGGGCCAGACAGTGACGTATTTCCTTCACCCAGAGCCCCCTGATGCAGGGCCTATGCAGAGCCATGAACAGTTCTGCCTTGGACTAGTGAGGACAACCTGCAGAATTCATTTGGAGCAAAACTGTAACACAGATTTGAATTGGAAACAGGGGTGCAAAGACCCCACAAAATCTAGTAGTCATGCTGCCAAAACTCACGGTAGAAATGGGAAACAGCTTTTCAGCACCCATAGCCTCTGCCAGGTGCAGCTGCTTGAGAGGCTGTGGGCTGAACAACCCAGCCCTTGATTAAAAGCCTAAGGCTCTTCTCTGGGTCTGTGTGATGTTGGGGAAATTGCTTTGCTACTCTGGGTTTCAGTTTCTTCATCTACACAATTATTTTCCTAATTTTTGTCCTGCTGCAAGAATTGGGAAATTTAGGTTCTGAGGTCAGACAGGCTTGGTTTCTAGTCAAGTTCTTCCCAAAGGAATGCAGAGTTCAGTGGAGGACTCAGACACACAAAGATATACAATAGACACTGGCACAAAAGCAGTAATCTTGCTTCTTGCTCAAGCCAGAGTGAGTGGCAGAGTAAAGACTAGAATGCAGAGACTGGGCACTAACATGGAGACACATCAGATCAATAATTATACAAATAATTAATACAATGATGAATCATAAAAGTGACAGATACTGTGAATGAAAAGTAGAGGATGTAATGAGGACACAAAACAGATTATAACATGACATAAAAGCCATGTTAAAGATTTTGAACATTCTCCAAAGAGTTACAGGAAATCATTTAAGCAAAGTGTGATAGTAAGAATTTGTTGTAGTGAAGACTGGATTGGAAGGACACAAGAGCAGAGGCATGGAGGCCTGTTAGGAGGCTCTTGCAGTAACAGAGACAAGAGATGGCAATGGTGTGTGGATCAGGGTATTGGGAAGACTAGACCAGTAGGAGCAGAACCACCAGGACTCAATGAAGAATTTGATGTGAAAGGGGGAAGGGAGAGGGTAATGTTCACGGTGACCTCTGTGTTACTGAAATGAGCAATAGGGTGAATGATAGTGTCATTTATTGAGATTGAGTATGGGAGGAGTAACTTTTGGAGGAGAAGGTATTTAGTTTGACTTTGGCCATTTTGGGTTTTGCAGTTGTGGAGGGGGTTATTTTGGTTATTTTGGTCTGGGCAGACCAAGTTTACCTGTGACTTTGAGAAAGCAGTTGGTTGGCTACGAGAGCCTCCCAGTCAAGTTGAGGAGAGGGCTTTGGAGTCAGCCCAGTATGGCAACGGAAACCACAGTGGACAGGGAGAGGTAGCTTGCCTGACCCTAAAGCAGAGTAAGCAGTAGACTTAGCACAGGCTTTGAATGACACCTGTTGATCGGTTTCTGTTCCCTCTTTACCACCAGCCATATAACCTTGGGCAAATGTCTTCATTTCTCTGAGCATAAGGCTCCTTATTTGTAAAATGGAAATAATTTTAGCTACCTCACCAAATTATCATGAGAATAATGCTATTATACAAGTTAAAGTTCAAAAGACTCTCGTTTGCTATACAAGGTCTATTCGGAAAAAGTCCAGTCATTGTTAATATAACAGAATGGTTTGTGCAACATCAATGTAACCTGGCAGCCAAGGAGAGTGGACAGAATGAGCATGTGTGAACAATGATGACTTCACTGTACTAGTCAGTGGGGGTGGTAGACGTCACTGAGTGAGCATGTGTACTGTGTGGCTATTGCATTCATAATGACTGAGCACATAGAGCAGCGAATCTGCACCAGATTTTGCTTTAAGCTTGAACATTCTTCTGTGGAAACTATTTGGATGATTCAGAAGTTTGCAGCTATAGGCAACTGGTGATTGGCAGCTTTATTATGACAACACACCCTCTCATGCATTATGTCTTATGCAGAGTTTTTTGGAGAAACATCTTGCAGCTTGGATCTTCTTCAATAAATGTCTCTATATTTCATATTATGTGGCCAGATATCTTCTGGACAGGCCTCATATATGACGATATCTCTTTTTTTTTTCCTAAGGAGGAAATTTTTAAATTGTATTTATTGGCATGACATTAGTTCATAAAGTTATATAATATATCATCTGTATGTTGTATTGTGTGTTCAGCACCCCAAGTGAAGTCTCCTTTCATCACCATTTATTCCCCCCTTTATCCTCTTCCACCTCTCCAACCCCCCTTCCCTCTGGTAATCACCATACAGTTGTCTCTGTCTATCAGGGCTATTTTTTTTTTTTTTTTTTTGCTTGCTTAATCCCTTTAACTTTTTCACCTAGTCACCAATTCCCTTCCTATCTGACAGCTGTCAGTTTGTTCTCTGTATCCATGAGTCTGTTTCTATTTTGTTAGTTACTTTGTTCATTAGATTCCACATATAAGTGCAATCATATGGTACTTGTCTTTCTGACTGGCTTATTTCACTTCACATAATACTCTTCAGGTTCATCCATGCTGTTGCAAAAGGTAAGATTTCATTTTTTTTCACAGTCAAGTAGTATTTCACTGTGTATATGTACCACTGCTTTTTTATCCACTTGTGTACCGATAGGCACTGGGACTGCTTCCAAATATTGGCTATCTTAAATAATCCTGCAATGAACACAGGGGTATATATTGTTTACTTTTCTTTTTTTTAATTCTTGTTTATTCTATTACAGTTGTCCCAAATTTCCCCCTTTGCCCTCCTCCATCCGACCCAACCCCCACTCCCACAGTTCATCTCCACACTGTTGTCCATGTTCACGGGTCATTATATGAGGATATTTCATACAAGCACCTTGCACTGTATCTTATAAGCTTGGTGTCAAGTCTAAAACCAATACAATTTATTTTAAAAGAATATATCCAACATGCTTGTCATCGCAGAGAGATAGTATAGAATAGGTTTATACAAATATTTTAGAGATAGACAACCCTGGGTTCAAGCCTGGGCTTACCACTTCCTAGCTACGACTTTGGGCAATTATTTAGAGTTCCCTTTTCTGAAAAATTGGAAGAATAATAAAATTTTCCTCATGTGATTGTTATAAGGATTAAATGAAATAATAATATAAAGTAACTTGTACTTATCATGTGCTCAAAAACTGCTAGTTATTGTTGTTGTCCGTCACACAGTGTCTGGTGCACAGTGAGTATTCATTATATTTGTTTCCCTACATCCTCCTCACTACTCCTCCGCCCTCCTCAGGTCCATCTGCACACATTTTAGATGATCGGGCCTCAGTCAGTATCTGTTCACAGTGGAAGCTGAGCTCTCTACGTTCTAATTCCACACAGCACCCCCAGTTCAGTCCTTTCTACAGCTATCGATTCCTCCCTTCATTCAACAAGCATGACAAATAATATAGGACATTGTCACGTTGTTGTCAAGTACCAACTCCCCTCCCTCACTGACAATGTAAGAGACAGAGGCTCTAGGCCATATGCTCACATCATCAGCTGTGTTTCCATGACTACCAGTCCAGCATAACTAGATGTTTCAGCAGGGTTGAGCTGTGACACCCAGCTCTCCACACAATACAGCAGACTAGCTATTATCATATTCCTTGCACTGACCTAAGACATGATTCTTAGGGGTGGGAAAGTTTGTGTTTGCATAAGTGAGACACTGAATTTAAGAACGCGTTTGGTTATCCACTGCAACAGTAACTGCTTTGGCTGTCGTAAGTTAAGAGAAATCTAAAACAAAAACAAAAATGCCACAACAGAGGAAGGTCTATTGCTATATGAACGTAATAAAGATCTAATATTTCCTAATGGGATCATAGAAGCCTTCATTTAATAAATAGAGGAAGAGAAAAATGAGAAGCAGAGAGACCAGTTAGCAAACTTGCAAAATTAATAGAAGAGATGATGAGATCTGAACTAAGTTAGTGACCACAGGAGTTGGGGTGGGAGTTAAGGAGGTAGAGGGAATTGGAGACATTAAGTTGTCAGTGACATTAAACACAGAGATTGATTGGTTAGAATGCTACTTAGATTTCTTATTTTTGTATGTGAGTTGAAAAGTCTTGCTATCATATGAGTGGAAGAACATCATAGGAGCAAATTTGAAGGAAGTGATGATTAGCTCAATTATGTAAATATTGAGTTGGGGGCCATGGTAATCTGGGAAGGAGGACAATACAGAATAGAGGCTACAAGCTCAGAAACAGATAGTAGCTGGTAGTCAGGAGCATGGGTGAGATTGGTGAAAACCAAAGGAATGGATGAGATCACCCTCAGCAAAAAGCAAGTGTACCAACGAGAGAACCCTGGGTGAGAGCATTTAAGGAATGGGCCACGAATGAGAACTCAGTGAAAGAGATGGATTCAGAGAAACTAGAGAGGTAGGAAGAGAACCAGGAGTAGGTAGTGTTACAGAAGCCAAAAGAAGAGAATTTCAAAAGAGTATGAAGTCCTATAGGGAATCTAAGAAGATAAGGGATTGGTTTCAGCTTTTCAGCTTTAATGACTTTGATGAGAACAGTGAACACAGCCGATGCAAACTCTTTCTACAAGTCTGACTGTGAAGGGGAGTAAAGAGATAATGCGACATCTGAGGCAAGTGAGGGGTGGGCGAGGATTTTATTAAATGTGGAATGAGGCTTCAGCATGTCCCTAGGCTGAAGGAAGAAGCCCAGAGCCAGGGAGATGCTATCATTAACATGTCTCTCCCAGATATAGGCCAGTTTTGGAGCAAAACTCCAAAACCTACCGTCTCCTCCTCCAGGGTCCCTAGGGATGGCTCCTCCACAGGGAGCCTCCAGGCACCCCTCAGCCTCAGCTCCTTTGATGACATTCATCCCACAAACCTTTATTGTTCTTGGGAGACACAAGGGAATCAGTCAGGATCTCCATTTACTACAGGCTTATTAGGAATTATGCAAAATACCAGCTGTCTCCCAGATCACCTTATTAGAGCCTTAGGTTGGTAATTTCCTGGAAATGACTCTGAGGCAGAGTTGAGTTTTCTGGCAGGGAGCCTTTTATACAAGACATCTATCTTCCACATCTTCTCTGCCTCCTCTGGGGTCAGCCCAATTGTCCCTAGGCCAAACTCTTTGGGGGCTGCACCCTCAGCCTCCTTGCTCCCTTCAGACTCAGAGGAACCTTTGCCCTGGCCAGTCTCTCACTGTTGGTTGCTCAACCTGGATTAGGAGCAAAGAATAGGAGATGCAGCTTGGTATGGTTAGAGGTGTGTGTCATCTGAAAGAGACCCAGGAAAAGCTGTCAAGATTGCGTAGATACCAACAGAACTTGGGACATGAAACCCTTACCCTCACAGCCCCAGTGGGACACATAGTGAGGTTTTGGCTTCTCTAGAGAATCCACCTGGCGCACCCCAGGAATTTACTTTCAGAAGCCATGTTTCTGCTTCATTACCCTATTTCTTATCCTCATCATTGGCTAATTGGGCCAGTGGGGACATTATCCCAGGAGCTTTTTCCATAACCTTTTTTACTGCAGAATCCCAGGACTCCCATTGTATCTGGTACTGAGACAGGATAGGAGGATACTAGGAAAATTTTTTGACAAGTGAAATAGAGCAACTGAGAAAAATAGGTGAACACAGTGGTGGAGCAGTTTACAGCCAGATGCTGCTGATCAGCAGGACAGAGGCCTTGAGTGTCTGGCAGAGATAACTTCTTCTCCCCTGGCCTTTCCTCCCTGGCGATAACATCTAGGACATGTCGTGTTTCAGCTTCAGGCCCAGAAAAACAGCAAAACCAGGTGGGTGACTCCAAGACCAACTGCAATGACTAAAGACCCCCTGTCACTGACTAATCAGTGGAGACCTGGACCCTGAAAGGACACACTTGGAAAACTGATGAATATTTTACTGAAACCCTCCCCTGAGACCTCCCCTAAAATTCCCACTGCAAGAAAGAGATAAAAGCCTCAAGACAAAAGACCCAGCAGCCAGTGCCATTTCCTTTCCCTTCTCCCTCTCCCCCACTTCTTTCCCCACGTGCGTCTCCTATACTTTAAGGCAGTGGTTCTCAACCTGTGGGTCGTAAACCCTTTGGAGGTCGAACGACCCTTTCACAGGGGTCATCTAAGACCATCGGAAAACACATATATAATTATATATTGTTTTGTGATTAATCACTATGCTTTAATTATGTTTGATTTGTAACAATGAAAATACATCCTGCATATCAGATATTTTACATTACGATTCATAACAGTAGCAAAATTACAGTTATGAAGTAGCAACGAAAATAATCTTATGGTTGGGGGTCACCACAACATGAGGAACTGCATTAAAGGGTCGTGCCATTAGGAAGGTTGAGAACCACTGCTCTAAGGCAATGGGCAGCTGACAGCTTGTCTCCAGCTAATCCCGTGAGCCTGTCCCCAAAGCCCCCTTTTCTCTGACTTCCCAGTGAGCTAAGGTGTCTCACTCTAAGCTCTCCTATTGCTTCTTATATACTAAGCTCTTTCTTGTTTTACTGTCCCCAGATTTAATAAATTGATTCTCATAGTCACCTGGACTTGTGTTGTGAAATCTTTCCTACAAGAAGTCAAGAACCCACACACTACAGCTGGCCCTAGCTGCTCAGGGCCAGTCGCCATCTCTGGTAACAGAACAAAGTAGGTACTTGGTAAATATTTCTTGAATTCTTCTTTTTTTTTTTCATTCACTGCATGTTGTTTGCTTTACCAGGTAGGTTCTTTCTCCATCCTCATCATTTAGCTAATGCCTACTCATTCTTCCAAGTTCACCCAAAACATCACCAACCCCATGAATCCTCCACTGATTCTCCACCTCTGTCTGGTCTGTTCTGCAGCATTCGGAGCTTATCTCTGAGGTAGAACTTTGCACTCGGTGTTGCAAATATTTTCTTGCTTACCTGCTGTGCTGATCCCTCCTTCAATAAGTCAAGAGACTGTTAGGTAGGAAGATAGCTAAATAGAAAGATAGATAATATCCTAATGCACTTGAAATTCATTCATGTTGTGAGATGCATCAGTGCTTCATTCCTTTTTATTGCCGAATAATATACCATATTTTATGTTTTCATTTCTCAGTAGTGGACATTTAGTTTGTGTCTACTTTTTAGCTTTTATAAGTACTGTTGCTATGAAAATTTATGTACAAGTTTCTGAGTAAATATACATTTTCATTTCTCTTAGAATTGCTGGGTCATATGGTACTTCTATGTTTAAACTTTTGAGGAACAGATAAACTGGTTCCAGAGCAGCTGTACCATGTTACATTCCCACCAGCAGTATATGAGAATTCCAGTTCCTCCCCATCCTTGGCAACACTTTTTTGTTTGTTTGTTTGCTTGTTTGTTTTTTTATTCTAATCCTCCTAGTGGATGTGAAGTGGCATCTTATTGTGGTTTTGATTTGCAGTTCCCTAATCATCAGTGGTGTTGAGCATCTTTTCATGTGCTTGTTGGTCATTTGTATATCTTATTTGGAGAAATGTCTAGCCAAGTCCTTTGCCATTATTTTAATTGGGTTATTTGTCTTTTAATTATTGAAATGTAAGTGTTCTTTATACACGTATATTCTGAATCCAATTTCTTAGCAGATATATGATTTTCAAATATTTTCTCCCATTTTGTGGGTTGTCTTTCCACTCACTTATTAGTGCTCTTAGAAGTTTTACGGTTTGCTGGAGTACAGTTTATCTAATATTCTTGGTTGCTTATGCTACTGATGTTATATCAAAAAAGGCTTTTACATAACCCAAGTTTATGAAGATTTATTCCTATGTTTACCTCTAAAAGTTTTATAGTTTTAGCTCTTACATGTAGACCTATGATCCATTTGAAGTTTAAAGGTTTAATCTTAAATTTAGTATAAATTTTATCTCCTCCTCTCTCCCACTCCAGGCTTAGGTTGGAACCTTGATTGCTTAGAGTGGAAGTAGTGGCAGGGGTGAAATCTAGTACAAAAAAAACCTCTCCTCCTTACTAGAGGGAAGGCTTTCCACCATCCACATTGTGTTTCAAAATGAGAGAGCTCTATTACTTGACAGCCTCCACTATTAGCTATGTCCACACAAAGTGGAGTGACTTATTTGATTTATAAATTTGGGAATAGACCAGATGTCTTTGATTCAGTGACTCCTTTTCTGCCTCTCATTTTTCCTGGAAAAGAGTGCATCTGCAGGAAACAGGAATTCCCCCTGCTCCTTGTTTTAAGTCTTACTTGGGCAGGACCCCATGTCTGCAGGTTGCTGGAGTCTGGTATTACCTTCACTCTATGGTGAGTCTGCTGAATGCTGAAGTTCAGTTAATTATTGGCTCTTGCTGTGAGCTATATGCCCCACCTTAGCCTTTGTCACCAAGAAGATGATACTTTGGCCACCATCTACCTCATTCTTTGTGTGGTTTCTTAATTTCTTTAGAATCCAGGCAGTGAGACAGATACTCTGATTGCATCACATCAGAGACAATGCTACCCTTTATCCTTCTTTTCACCTCTAGGATATTGGAGTGGGCAACCAGGAATGGGACAACGGTCTTAATTTGACTGGCTCTGGTTATGTCCTCTTTCTGTTGGTTATTGTTGCTTCACTGGCCGTCAGTGTTTGGCCACTGATGACCTCTGCGAGGCAGATTTCCAAAAGTGGTTTCTCTCATGGAGAGCATGTGAGAGTTCTTTGGGAGGGAATTGCAGGAACCTCCCCACTGCAGAGCTGTCTGACCATCAGTCAGAGTCCAGGCAGAAAACAGATTCCACATTCAAAAGAGTAACTGAAGAGACTCTAATGTAGGACTGTTGACAGAGGACTGGACAAAGTTAGGGGAACCAACCAAGACTGCTAAAGCACCCAGGGATTGTCAGTGGAAGCCTTTACCACTACTGGGCTGGAATGAGCATGGAGAAGAAATGGTTAACCATGGGAGAGGAGCTACTTGAAGGAGGCGGTCATGGGAAGATGAATGAAGCTATTGTAAAATCATGGCCCAGCAGAGAGGGATTTGGGAAGGTGGGTTGGAGTGTAATAAATGTCCTTCTTTCCTCCTACCCTCTGATCTCTTGCTGATGTCTCTTACTGCCCAGACCCAGTTGGAAACCAGAGGGCAAGGAAGCCTGGTGATGAGTTCCCTAGGAGTAAATGTCCCAGGGCATAGAGCAGGGCAGGGAAGAGTGGAGAATGGAGTAGGAGGGGCAAGTGGATAAAACCCTGGCTCTATGGTTCAGTTGGTTGGAGTATCATCCTGTGCACCAAAAGGTTGTGTATTCAAACCTCGATAGGGCTACATACTTAGGTTATGGGTTGGAACCCTAGGAAGCAACCAATTGATGCTTCTCTCTCACATTGATCTTTCTCTCTCTCTCTCTCCACCCCCCTCCCTTCATCTCTCTCTCTCAAATCAATGGACATATCCTCTAGTGAGGATTTTTAAAAAATCCCTGCACAAATGATATAAGAGATAGGGTTCTGTCTCTGCTCTTCCACACCCCTCAGCAACCGCCATCAGGGTGATATTCAGCAGTACCGCTGCCAAGACTTTTTACCACTAGTACACATTCTGATTAGGCAGCATCCATGCTGTCCAGCTGTTAAATATTTATCTTGAATATCAACCCAGAGCACACTTTCCAGCTATTAATGTCAGAGTCTCCTGCCTGGCAAGTACCATGCTCTTGGATAGAATAACAATTAAATAAGAAGGCTCAAACTTCTCTACTGTCTGTGATGCTCACTTGACCTTCAGGGAACTCACAAAATTTTCATTTCCAAGTTGTGGGCATGCAGACTTTCCACACCCCCACTTCATCCCTCCAACCTGCCATTTCCTTCCAATTTTTTTTTCTTACCTGCTCACTTAGACACTAGAGAGAGTCCAGGAATGTATAGCCTAAGCAGATGTCCATCTTGCCTGTCTTGCAGGCAACTCTAATTCCTACAAATGATTCTCTTGGAGTCCTCCCTCCACACCTCAGCACCAGGCTTTAGGCAGAGAAGAAAGAACCCTCTCACCATGAACAAATGCTGCAGTCTCCACAAGGCCAACTCCTGCCAGAAATCTCCCGTCTTCCCTACCCTATCTTTTACTATATTTTGGAAAGGGGGTATAGAGGTGGAGAGGTGATGGATGATGGCAGCAGGACAATTCCACACCCTGTTAGTAAGCCCAGGAAAAGAAAGGTAGGGAGGTCTACCCCCAAATAGAAGTTGTTCTCTTTAGAAGGTGAGATTTTTAGGTGTTTGTTTTTTCGTTTTTGTTTTTGTATTTTCAGCCATAGGCTTTGGTGTGACTACAGGGCAAGAGAAAAAGAGACACCAACATCCTATTAAAAAGTAGTTCCTGCCATGGCTGGTGTGGCTCAGTAGATTGAGTGCCAGCCTGTGAACCAAAGGGACCCGGGTTTGATTCCCAGTCAGGGCACATGCCTGGGTTGCGGGCCAAGTCCCCAGCTGGGGATGCACAAGAGGCAATCACACATTAATGTTTCTCTCCTTCTCTTCCCTCCCTCCCCCTCTCTCTAAAAATAAATAAATAAAATCTTTTAAAAAAGAAAAGTAGTTCCTGCTCTTGGCAAAATTATTTTTAATTAATTAATTAATTATTTTTTTAGAACAAGGAGAAGGGAGGGAGAGAAGAAGGGAAATGTGAGAAACATCCATTGGCTGCCTCTGGTATGCACCCCTCTCATTAAGCTCCCCAACCAGGGACTGAACCCGCAACCCAGGCATGTGCCCTGACCAGGAACAGAACCAGCAACCCCTTGCTTTGTGGGACAATGCCCAACCAAATGGGTCACACCAGTTAGGGCGGTAAAAATACTTTTAAATACCATAAATAGTGATGTTATATAGAAAGTACAAAGTTCTCATTATCCCACTTCTGTGGGGGGAAAAGGTGTTAGAAGTTTGATACATATTCTTATAGTTTTTTTTTGCAGTGACTATTAACTTGATTAACTTTAAAAAGGAGACTTTCATAGTGTACATACTGTTCTGTGACTTCCTTTCTTCACTCAACAGAATATCTTAAATATCTATCAGGTCCGTCACTTCCAAAGTATGAAGTTATAAATATTGAAAGGGAGAATATAAAAATGTAGTGTTGAATTAGAAATTGAGGTATTGGTGGAAACATACAACTTTCAATATGTAGGATACATGTAGAAATAAACATAAATGTTTGTATGCAAGCACACACACATACACATCACAACATAGATACATACACAAAGAGCATACCTAATACTCAGTCTTTGGTTCCTAAAAACCATTCTCCACTAAAAGAACCAAGGCTGTTTGGAGAAATGGTTGATTCCAGGGCTCAGCCAGTGAAAGAACAACATGAACCTGGAACATCTCTTTGCGCCAGAAAGTAAGGAAATGTTCAAAAGTCAATTGGGTTACAAGGGTACAGAAGCAAGCTTAAGGTGACCCCCACTGGCCAAATCTGCACATCAAAAAAATAATGATAATAACAGATTATATTGTTAATTCACTACATAAATTAGGAAACCATGAGTGCATACTAATATAAATAAGTAAATAAATCAAAAGCTTAAAGAACAGTATATTTCCATGGTTTCAAAACACATCCCCACAAAATGCTTAATTAGTTACAAATGGAGAGTTGTTGCTCAATGGGTGTAGTTTGAGTTTTGCAAGATGAAAAAGTTATAGTGATCTGTTGCACAACAATGTGCTTACAGTTACCACTACACTACTGTACACTTAAAAATGGCTAAGAGGGTAGATTTTGTATTCTGTGTTTTTACCACAATAAAAATAATACTTATTTGTTGCAAAAGGAAAGAGAGTAATTTTTCAATGGAGAAGACACCACCTTACTCAATGGATGAAATGAAGAGACAACATTTTTCCTGTGATATCCCTGCCGAAGATGCAGAACCTGAATCTAATTATGAGGAAACACAAGACAAACTTAAATTGAGGGACATTCTACAAAACAATTTGACTGCAGTCTTAAAATGTATCAAGATCATAAATGTCAAGGAAAGGCCAAAAATGGTGTCAGACTAAAGGAGACTAAGATATGGCAACTAAATGAAACACGTGGTTCTGAACTGGCTCAATGTTCTGTAAAAGATCTCATGGGATAACTGGTAAAACCTGATGGGGTCTGAAGATTGGATGGTGGTGATGCGTCAGTGTTGATTTCCTACGTTTGATGGTTGTGTTGCGGTTAAGTAATAGAATGTCCTTGTTTTTAGGAAATATACACTGAAGAGAACTCAGAGATGAATCATCGTGTCAGTGCCCTATACTCCAATAGTCTGAGGGAATAAAAGTTATTCCACACATACTGAAATTCATCAGTTTCCACCAGTATCTCTGAAGGTATTATACGTGCAACCTTTCTGTAGATTTGAGATTTAAAAAATATATATATATATATATATATATTCTTTAAAGGAAGAAGATAGTGGGGCACTAAAATGCTGATTGGAATCTATCTATGGGCAGAAATTGTTGGTTAGAGAGCTTCCCTATAGGTTTCCCATGCAGAGCGATTCATTTTGCATTGGAGGATCTCAACACTTTTCAGAGCATCTGGTACCCCTCCAATTCCTGAGCCTTTCTAGGGTATTGAAAAAAAAAAATCGATTTGGTTTTTGTCAGTGTCTCTTCCTGCAAGTACTATCTACCTTAGTTTGGAGGGGTGTAGGTCGCTTGACTAAGAGACCACCCCAGGAAGCAAGAGTAATGAAGTATCGAAATGCAAGTCAGGAGGAGAAGGAAAAGCCACCCTAAGGCCGCGTTATTGAGGCTGTGACTGCGGGCAATGGGGGCTGGAGCAGTATATAGGAGGTGCCTTTCAAAACTGTCTCCCTGAAGCAATGGCCGCTGGATCCCTTAGTTCGCTGATCCCGCTTTGGTTGAGAACTGCCCCAACAGCAAAAATGTACTCTCCCCAAAATACACTTTCACTTGTACACGAGCCAAGCAGTTTTCACAGTATCAGAGAAGCTCTAAGGCAAAAAGAGAAAAGATGCCAGTCCCGTGCCTGAAGCACAGAGATATTGCGGCAGCCGAGGCTGCGCTGTGGCTGAAATCAGAAGTGGGCTGAGGACATGTGAGCGCGGCACCACCGCTACCTGCCGTAGCAGCTTTACCTTCCTCCACTTTCTGGGATTTTTAAAAAATGATTTTATTTTTTAATTACAGTTTACATTCAATATTATTCTGTATTAGTTTCAGATGTACAGCAACGTAGTTAGAAAGTCATGCGCTTTACAGAGTGGTCCCCCGGCCACTTCAAGCACCCACCTGGCCCCATACATAATTATCTCTATATGATTTCTTAAGACATTGTCCCCCCTGCTTTCTCTAGTTCAGATGCGTCATCAAAGATGGAGTTTCTCTTTTTATTGGCCTCATTGTTTGTGTGGGCTGATCCTGAGTAAAGAAGGAGAGGAAAGAGACCTGACTTTGCTGATCTGTACTCAAAAGTTCACTAACTGACGACTATAACGCTTGCTTATCATCTATCCAATACTTGCACTGCTGGAAGGGATCCCCAAGCACTGTCCCCACCCTCCTAGTTACCTCCTTCCCAGGATTTCTTTGGCATTGCTGGTTAGTGAAGTGGGATTTGCTCATCTTCAGGAAACTGCAGGTTAGATTCCTTCCATCCAAGAAGGACTGTAATTCAGGCCCCACAATTTTCACAAAAGCATACCAGTTTTGGTCCCGTTGGTCTTATATTTAAAGTACATGGATATGGTGATTACCAGAGGGAAAGGGGGGGAACAAGAGGGTATAGCGGGGATAAATGGTGATGGAAGGAGACTTGACTTAGGATGGTGAACACACAGTACAATGTACAGATGATGTATTATAGAATTGTATACTGAAACCTATATAATTTTATTAACCAATGTCACCCCAATAAATTCAATAAAAAAGAAAAAATAAAGTCAATGGATATTCCTTTAATCATCAGATGGATGCCACAAGCCCTCACCAGGAAGCAAAGCTTAGAACTGAATGCAAACTACCTTCTCACAAGAAGCATAGTTGAAAATTTTTAAAAGCCCCATTAAGAGAGAGACTTCTGGAGAAAGGAAGGTGTCTCCCTCAGACAAGATGAGATCTTCTCTCACACACATTCTCTTGGGTAGCACTTTACACTATTATGATGAAATTATCAATTGTGAAATCAGTTGTCTAATCTCTAGCTCCCCTCCACTGTAAGATAAGCTCTATTGGAGTTGAGATGTGTTATCATTTAAAACTGCTTCCTCAGCACCTTATAAATAGTTGGATTCCAGGAAATATTTGTGGAATATACGCTTTCAGTTGCAAGTGACTAAAGTCCCAACTGAAATTTGTTTTAAATGCAGAATATATGCTACCATATGTAAGAATAAAAAGGTAGGGTAAGCTCCCAGATCAGTGATGCCATTAAAAATCCTGCTTCTTTCCAGCTCTCTGAATGTCACCTCTGACTTCATCCTCAAACTTCAAGAGGACTGTAAGAGGCCCAGGAATCATACAAAATCCAGAAGAAGAGAGACCATCTCTCTATGGCTCTTTCTTTAAAACAAGGAAACTTTTCCCAGACTCCTCCAGGAGACTTCTCAGCTCTCATTGGCTGGAACTGGGTCATATGCATTGTAGACTAATCATGGCCAAGGGAAAAGATTGCTTTTTCACCAGTTAGTCAGGCCTATCCCTTGCATCTGGAGCAAGGCCCACTTCCCGTGATGCACATGGCTGAGTGAGGGAGAAGTGGGTAGCAGAACAAAATCACAGTTCTATTCGAATGGAAGCTGGAGTGTCCACTGTCGGGTCACACATCATGTAACCCTCCTTACAGCACACTGCAATTCAAACCTGCTTGCCTGGACCAGACAACAGTTTCTGTGAGAGATATTGGTGTCTTCACCACACTCTCTTCTAATGAGGACTCCTTCCCAAAAACATTACTCAACTCTCTTGTTAACCACCTCCACACTGAGTTCTAGAATCAGCCTCAGACACAGCTGTGTTTCCCTTGAGCTCTTTGCTGCGCTCCCATGGAAGACACTCTATGTCCTTGTTCTCTATCCTTTATATAAGAATCTGTGGCAAATTTCTCCTTGAATTACAAGTTTGTGTCTATGGACAAATATCCTCTCACCAAACAAGGACAATTACACAATCCATGGTCTTTCTCTCTTACAGCAGTAAAACTTAGAGCTATGTGTACTGCTCAATAACCATAATGATCTCATCCCAAGCTCTTGGTACTATTCTGTTTCTCCTTTCTTTGTGTCTAAGATTGGGTAGTAGTTGTCATTTCTTTATGTAATAAGTTAATTCTGGGAAAGTCTGAGCCCCAGAACTTTTGAGCCCCTGAAGAAAGAACAACTGAAAATGAACTAAATCTGGCATATTTTCCACTGGGTCAGCAATTGACATTCTAGACTACATATCTTAATCTGATATCTAAAGCCCACTGAGGAAATGTATTCAAGTCAGATTCTTGTGGTTGTCTTTTGAGAACCATAACGTCAAAATATACCCCTTTGGGCATGCAGGGGATACTTCCTGAAGGGAATAGATATTGTCATTGTTAATCATCTTGGCAAAAGTTCAGTCCTTTGGCTGGAAATATGGTCTGGGAAGCCACCTCATGAACTAGAGTAAGGGGAAAACTTCCTTCTCTTTCTGGAAACTTGGGCTAATTTGGCTTGGTGTCTGAAATGGGGACATTCCTTGAGAGTCCTGGTGGTGATGAACCCTGACCCTGGCCTAGTGAGGCCAGGCCCGGACCAGAGCAAGAGGGTGGATCAATAGGGGATACCTGAGGAAGGATCTGAGTTTGTGTGGTCACAGGAAGTTAGTTATCTTTTGTTATTCTTCCCTTTCTTTATTCTGAAATCATTAGTCACTTTTCTTTAAAATTATTGTCTAGTCTCTGCTGGAACATGGAAGATGGAAGGGAAGATTTTGTCTCACACTTGGGCCGAAGAAGCCGAGAGGAGAGCAGAACCTTATATGAAGCCCAAATAGTGTTAGCAGAGGACAGCTAGGCCCATGGAGCAGCATCCTCAGGGGCCATTGTATCAGAGGCAGCAGTGTGCCTTCTTGGAGAGAAGGCCAGAGCAAAAGAACAGGAAGGATGCTTCTTCCCTTCCTCCTTCCCTCCCTTTTCTTCCTTCTTCCCTTTCTTTCTTTCCTTCCTCTCTTCTCTGTTCCTCCTTCCCTTTCTCCTTGTTGTGAGAAACGCTCACAATAAAAACTGGGACACAGGACTTGAGCAGTAAAGCGAGGCCTTTATTCACGAGTCTGCAGAGCCAGGCGCACCCTCACAGCCAGGAGAATGTGTGTGCCAAGTAGACAAAGATGGCTGGTTTTATAGTCTTAGCTTCCCCACCCTGAAATTGCCATGGTAAAGTGAAATTGATTAGCTTTCTCACCCTAAAGTGAGAGTGATGAGCTCCCCCCCACACACCCTAACGCAATTAGCTCCCCCTCCCCTCTCCTCCTTCCCCATTACTCCATTACTGGTTACTCCAGAGTTACAATCTAATACGTTCATCTAAATGCCCCTATTGTGATTTGTAAATATGCTAATGATGTCAACTCCCTTCTCAGAGATCCTCTAATTACATTTGCCCTTAAGACCCTTTAATTACATTTGCCCTTTGTTACTAATGACTTTCTACTGGTTTGGGAGTCACTATGTCCTTGTTTCTTACATTGTCTCCTTGTCTCCTCCTTCTTCTCACCCTTCTCCCCCCTTTTTTTTAAGACAATATATTCACATGGTCCTAAATCAAAAGTATACAAAATATATGCCCCAGACATCCAGTCAACCAATCCTCTCCCCACCCTTGTTACTAGTTACTTTTTAATTCTTCCAGGGATACCCTATGAATACAAAAGCAAATATAAATACGTATAGTACATATGTTCCTTTTTACTCCCTTCTATAAAAATTAGGACACTCTACTTACTATTCGGCATCTTTTTTATTTACTTAACAATATACCTTGCAGATCTTCACATAGCAATGCAAAAGAGCTCCCTCATTAAAAAAATAGCCAGATGGTATTCCACTGTATGGGAACATAATGTTTTATTTAATTTTTTTCTTTCACCAACAGCACATATTTCATTTCCCATGTGAGTACATATATCTATTGCAGAAAGTCTTAGAAATAGACTTGTTGTATCAAAGGGTATGAGTATTTATAATTCTGATGTATACTGCCAAATTGAGGAGGGACCTATTCTGGAACACAATGAACACCCTGAAAAATTATCAGAAATAACTGGTAAAATCCATAAAGAAAATGTTTTTCTGGTAACTTATTGAGGGGATTTAGTGGCTTGAGCCCATACTTTGGGTTAAGATGACATCTCCTGAGTAATGGTTATTTATCATTATAAAATCCTCTGATGACAGAGACTGCCAGATAGTCTCCAAATTCATTATCCAATTCTTTTGTTGTAATAGAGGGTAATCTAAGCAATGGCTACCCATTTTTTGGTTAGTTTGTAGCTTAGTGTGACCTTGTGACTAATTTATCATCAATGGACTATAAGTGGAAGTGAAGAGTGCAACTTTGCCTCATTTGTTTAAAAAATAAAAATCACTTGCCCTGCATTCTACTCTATCTCCTTCTCAAAAAATAAAACATATATGGGTCACACATGACCCAACTTTGACCATGCAGGCGTAGATAATGGCTTTAAGGATGGCAGAATGATAAGATGGAAAAACTTGGGACCCTTATGACTGTGTGGATCAGAAGGGTTCAGCCACCCTGATTTCTTTACCTTGGGGTTCTTTTGTGAGAGAAAAATAAACCTTATTTTCTTTAAATTATTGTATTTCGGGCCCTTTTGTTATAGCAACTTAGCCTTTTTCCTAATATCCAACCAATATTTTGGAAATAGGCTCCTGGAGTATTACCCTCAATGTTTAAGCCAAATGACTTATTTATATATATTCTGCCTATTTAAACAAGGATTTAAGAGGGCTAAGCAGGGGCCTGCCACAGAGTAGGCAATCTCTTCCTTCCTTGATAATATTTATTGAACACATACTAAGCAATAGGCACATTGCTAAATGCTAGGGATATGTTGGTGAGCAAAACAGATACTGTCCCTGTCCTCATGTAAGAAACAGGGACATAGTGACTCCCAAACCAGTAGAAAGTCATTAGTAACAAAGGGCAAATGTAATTAAAGGGTCTTAAGGGCAAATGTAATTAGAGGGTCTCTGAGAAGGGAGCTGACAGCACTGGCATATCTGCAAATCACAATAGGGTCATTTAGATAACCATGTTAGATTGTAACTCTGGAGTAACCAGTAATGGAGAAATGGGGAAGGAGGAGAGGGGAGGGGGAGCTAATTTCGTTAGGGCAGGGAAGCTAATCGCTCTCACTTTAGGGTGGGGAAGATAATCAGTTTAAGGTGGCAATTTTAGGGTGGGGAAGATAATCACTTTCAGGGCAATTTCAGGGTGGGGAAGCTAAGACTGTAAAACCAGTTTCCTTTGTCTGCTTGGCCTGCACATTCTCCTGGTTGTGAGGGTGCACTCGGCTCTGCAGACTCATGAATAAAGGCCTCGCTTAACTGCTCAAGTCCTGGGTCCCAGTTTTTATTGTGAGCATTCTCACACTCATAGGCCTTTCAGTATGGTGCAACAAACAGAAATTATTCAAACTGTCACATAAGTATATTCTTCAAACTGTCACATAAGTGTAAATAAGTATATAGTAAGAAAAGTAGGATATGAGAAAAAGTTGTGTTAGATGAAACTGGAGGTAGGCAGTGGCCAGAGCTTACACGGCCTTATAGCTGCTGATAAAGCCAGTCTTCTAGTAAGTTTGATTCTGTCTGCCCATCCCCACCCCCTTTCATTTGTTTAACAAATATTTATTGATCACTTAATTAGCTGATGGGCGTGAGAGGAACCCTTCTGGTCTTAGGAAGACACATGCTTGGGCATTAGAAAGACATCAGGCATCAATGTACATATTCCTCGGAAAGGAGAAATTCCCCAACTAAGATTGGGTACTTAGCTGACGTTAGAATGATTCCTAGGAAGGCATGAGTTTGTGCTAATTGAAGGTGTCCAAGCAGAAGCAGGATCAGTGCCTTATAGAGAAACTAGAATCAGAATTCAGGGAAACAAGATTTGCTACCTTGATAACAAACAATTCACTCAAGGTCAGCAAAGGGTGATGGAGCCGGACAGAAAACTGCAGTGTCACAGTTGCTTCTGAACTGGATGTTCCTGCTAAGGCCTTCCCTTCTCTGGGGAGCCACTGTCACATGTCCCACCAGGGTCCCTTAATGAGGGCAGGCTTCACCTTCCCTCTGCAGCCTAAATTTAAAACAGAAGTTCCCAGGGTCTGCCAAGACTGGTTAAGTCCTTTCCCCTGCCTTCAGGGAGCCCTCATCTCTCCTCAAAGATCTCCAGGGAAGCTGAGAAGGATGCTGGGTTTTCCGTCAGTGTTACTACTGTAAGAAACAAGGAAATAGTGACTCCCAAACCAGTAGAAAATCATTAGTAACAAAGGACAAATGTAATTAGAGAGTCTTAAGGGCAAATGTAATTAGAGGATCTCTGAGAAGGAAGTTGACATCATTAGCATATTTACAAATCACAAAAGGGGCATTTAGATAATCATCTTAGATTGTAAGACTGGAGTAACCAGAAATGGAGAAACTGGGGAGGAGAGGGTTTGGGAAGCTAATCGCATTACTATAAAACCAGTTTTCTTTGTCTACTTTGCGAGAACATTCTCCTGGCTGAGGGTGTGCCCGACTCTGCAAACTTGTGAATATATGCCTCACTTTGCTGCTCAAGTCCTGTGTCCCGGTTTTTATTGTGAGCATTTCTCACACTACCCAGGGAACAGCAAGATGATGGAGTAGAAAGATGGATGAGAAAACTGGTCAGAGGTCCATTATGTTGACAACTCTTTTTCCCTCAGTTTTCTAATCTATAAGAAAGACCCCTTTCTGCTCTAATACTCTGTCGTGGGAGTTGTCAATATGTGGCCCCCAGTTAAGCAGCATCAGCATTACCTGCAAACCTGATACATGCAAAATTTCAGGATCAACTCCAGCCCACTGAATCAGAAACTCTGGGGCAGGCCCCAGCAGTTTGCAAACCATTGTTCTGCAATATGGTCTTTATGGTACCTGGTGCCTCCTGAGCCTACACCCTGGCCCTGGTGTGACGGGGTGGAAAGCTTCTTCTTCCAACTGTGCAGGATCTGCTTTGCCCTCCACATTGTAGACATTGTAGGTTTGTAGGCTATTAAGACAAGTTTCTGGAAGATAAAAGTAAATTGTTGTCTCTTGAAGAGGAACACAATTTTTTAATCCTTACCTGAGGACATTTTTTTTTTTTCATTGCTTTTAGAGAGAGAGAGGAAGGGGGTGGGGATGGGGTGGGGGAGAGACAGAGAAGCATTGATTGGTTGCCTCCCGTGCACGCCTGGACTGAAGATCAGCACTTGGATACAAGATTAGCACGCAGACCAGGGATCCTACACATTGGATTGGGGGTTGTTGCACAGGGCCCACGTCAGACCAGGAATTGAACTTGCAACCTAGAATGTGCTCTGAATGGGAATCAAACCCCAAACCTTTCCTTTCCAGGTGATGTTCCAACCAACTGAGCCACACCGGTCAGGGCAGAGGGACACATTTTTCTAATTGGAATGGAGGTGAGACTGGCAGGGTCTGGAATTTGGGATTGGGAGCTGGAGCCAACTCAGGTTAGCCGTAAGGCCCCCCCACCCCCCAGTCTCTGGGTGTGAGCCACTGCCACTACTCTATTTCAAAGCCTAAAAGAAGAGATTCCAATGGAAACTTCCTCCTCTCACCACTCTCCTCCAGAAAGCGTGTTTCAGGTCCAGTGATTCGAAACTGGAAAGGCCCCTGAGAGACTTTCTCACCCAGCCTCTTCACTTTACAGATGAGGAAACTAGGCCCAGAGCAATTAAGCAATTTGCTTAAGGATACATAGAGTTGGTGGCTCAGTCAGGATTAAACGAGGTCTGTATTTAAAGGTACAGCTCTGTTATAATCTGCATTTAGTGGGGCCCAAGCCCCAATTCTGAACATGTTTTTTCTTTCAATTCCATCTCCTACATCGACCCCCAAACACACACCCTCCAGCTCCCAGTGCTCCTCTATCTTCCTCTCCAAACTAGAGAAGAGGGAACAATGTGAAATTCAGTCTTCTGTAAAGCCCATGGGACTGGAGTCAGTTTTGAGGATGGCTTTGGGCAGTAAAGGGAGTTGCACTTTAATTGGGACCAAAGCTGCCAGGTAAAGGGAAGCGTCTGCTGGTTTATTTTAGGCATTCAGAGCAGCTGGAGAAGGTGTGCTGGGAAGGGAAAATTTCTAGGCCCTCTACCCGGTGCCCCAATATGGCCAAGTGAAACCCATTCTGCCTGTCCAGGAGATTCCCAGGGGCTGTGTGGTGACTGCCCACTGCCATCCTTGCCAAATTTGTGAGGCAGCAGATTTAATCCCTTAACTCAGCTCTGAGTCAGAGGTGGCCAACCTTCAGAGATTACAAATGTATCCCCTCAGGCTCTAACTACGTCATCCCTGAATTACTAAGGCCCAAAGCAGAAAATCAGATCTCCAGCAGCCTCTTAAGCAGGCTTCCTCCCAAGGGACAGTAGTGTTTCCCTTATCTCTGAGACCCACATGTGGGAAGAATTGTCCTTCCCTCTCTTGCTGAAATAATTCTAAATTGGGGAAGGGACAGGAGAATTCTGAGTTGGGGGAAGGACTGAAAGGGATAGGTTTTCTCCAACCATGCCATCATTTGGGAACTTCTGGCTGTAAAGAGAATCAATGCCTGTCACAGACCCAGCTCTCTCCAGGGTCACACTGTCATAGCTTTGGGCACCAGCTTTATATCCACATTCTCTCCACTCATTGTTCCTGCAGCCAAGGATAGCCTTGCTTTTATCAGGTGATCCACCTCCCTTCGGCTACAGCTGACTGGGCAGGTAGAAGTAGGAAGCTGAACCCAAGTGTAACAAACTCACAGGCTGGTCCATGACCTCCAATATGGAATGGCTCAGAAAGAGGAACTGAAATAACTGTATTTTCTTCTTTGAGAATTTAAACAGAGAAACACAGAGATGAGGTATTTAATTTAGCAGCAGGAGCAGACTCTGAAGGGTTATGATTTAGAGAACCTGGAGCAACCACCGCGAGCAGACAAAAGCTGTACGGACAGACATTGTGAGGAATCAGAAACTATGAGTGGAGATCGGATTGAGAAAATAGAGCAGCTCTGACTGGTGTGGCTCAGTTGGCTGGGCATCATTCTGCAAAGCGAAGGACCGCCAGTTCAATTCCCGGTCACAGCACATGCCTGGGTTGAGGGCCAGGTCCCCAGTTGGGGCATGTGAAAGACAACTGATTGGTGTTTCTCACATGATGTTTCTCTCCCTCTTTCTTCCTCCTTTCCACTAAACAAACAAACAAACCAATAATTTTTTTAAAAAAGAAAATAGAGCAGACATATAGATGTACAGAGTAAATGAGTCACAATAACAGACCAGTGCAAGAAAGGTCCATGGAAACCCTGTGGCTAAGGTCCCTTGAGCTTCTTCTCTTCTTCTTTATTTTTTAAAAGATTTTATTTATTTATTTTTAGAGAGAGGGGGAGGGAGGGAGAAAGAGAGGAAGAGAAACATCTATGTGAGAGAGAAACAGCAATCAGTTGCCTCTCACATGCTCCCAACTGGTGACTCGGCCCGCAACCCAGGCATGTGCCCTGACCAGGAATCAAACCGATGACCTTTTAGTTTGCAGGGCAGTGCTCAAGCCACTGAGCCACACCAGCCAGGGCCCCTTGAGCTTCTTTAGATACAGAACAAACTTATGGCCCAGCCACACTACCATAGGGGTCTTCTCGTTAGAGTTGATGACAAGCTTATCTCTTTTTTCATCCTTCTCTCTCACACACACATATCACTTGAAGTAAATTGAATGATTATTTGTTCCTGACAATCAAAAGAGCCACGCACGGCTTAATGTCAGATTTTAATAAATATAATGATTCAATAGTACCAATGAAATGTTGAAAGAGCAAGATAAAAATTACACACCGTACTTTCCCATTTAATAAAGTAACTAATGATAATAGTAGTAGCTTTCAAGTACTAGATACATACTTCTTGTATACACTTGTATACAACTGAAATGATGGTGAACATATTTTTGATTTTGGGTTTTATTGGCTTATTGGCATTTTAAGAGATATTCAGGAGATGTGTGAAGAAGAAATGAGGATTCAGGGAAGACCTGAGTCAATATATAGAATTATGCTGTCCCACACAGTGGCCACCAGCCACAGGTGGCTATTTAAATTTAAAATAATTAAAATTAAATAAGGTAAAATGTAAGTTTCTCAGTTACTAGCCACAGTTCAAGTGTTCAGTAACCACATGTGGTTAGTGGCTACCATATTGGTCAGCACAGATACAGAATATTTTCATCATAGCAGAAAGTTCATTCAGACATTGGTAGGAGACAGGCTCCTCTTTCTTTCACAAGGGTAGGCAAACTTTTCCTGTAAAGGATCAGAGAGTAAATATTTTAGGCTTTGAAATCATGAAAGCAGGTGTAGACAATACATAAATAAGTGACCATTGCTGTATTCTAATAAAACCTTATTTACAAAGAGAAGGCAGTAGGCCACATTTGGCCTGCCAGCCACCTACAGTACCCTTGCTCTATCACATCACCCTATTGGTTTCCTTCACAGTACTAAGCACTTTGTAAGAACTTACTTCTTTCTCCCTACGTTAGACTATAAGTTCCATGATGGCAGAGATTCTGTTTATCTTGTTCACCACAGAGAATCCAGTGCTGACAGCAGATACTTCATTAGTATTTGTTGACTGAGTGAATAATGGTGTTGACACTTGACTAGGGAATGCCAGAGAAGAAACACTTTTTTAGGGAAGATAATGAGTTCCCTTCGGGACATGCTAGTTGTATTATAATTTACTTTTTTTATGACTCTCTCTGGAGTCTCTTTCACCTTTAGCCTTACTTAAGCCTCATTATTCTGGAAGGCAGCGATGTTTTTCAGGAGCCAGACAGAGTTGCTTCTATTTGGACCTGCTCCCTGGGAGGCTGAATTGGAGGCCCAGCCATTGAAGAGATTCCCTAGGACATCAGCCCTGAGCCAAAGGGGCAGGAGGATGACTTGGGCGGAGCCTGGCCTGTCTGTTTGTCAGTGTTGGCTGAGAGCTTAGATTCCTTTCCCATTCTGCTTGAGCTGAGAAAATCTCTGACCCAAGGAGTTACTAAAGACAGGATTTCCCAAATTTCAGTCATGATGTACTCCCTTCACAGTTTTTACTGCACTTCCATACCACCTGGAAATATGTTTATACTTCCAACTCCTGTGAAATCTTTAAAATGTTTACATCAGATTGGATCACTCTTTGCTCAAAACATTCCTCTGGCTTTCCATCTCTGATTTAAGTCCAGAGTTCTTATCATAGCATACAAGGCCCATATAATCTGGCCCGTGGATAATTCTCTGACCTCACTTCTGCCACTGATTCCGTCTATTCCTGCCACCCTGACCTCTCGTATTCCTCGGGCGTTCCAAGCCAGCTGCTGTCTCAGAACCTTGGCTCAATCTGCCCAGGATGCTTCAGTCCTCAAACTCATATCTCAGAAAGGTCTTTCTTGACCACGTTATATAAAATAGTGGCCCTCTTTGCTCCTCCAAATACATCTTAGAATCAGCTAGCAAAATTTCACTCACACATGCACACAGTCAGTATATTGACTGGAATTGCATAAATTTCTAGAACAATTTGGGAGAACTGAAACCTTTATAATATTGAGTCTTCTTCCTATCCATGCTTGTCTCTTAATTTAATTAATTTATTTAAGTTTTATGTTTTTTTTCTTGATAAATACCAAACACACCTTTTGTTAATTTGCTTCTAGATGCATAAAATTGAGTTGCTTTTGTAAAGGATGTCTTTTTAAAAAACTTACATTACATTAGAAAATGTTTATTGCTGGCATATTTTTATTACCTGCTGTATCAGTCATGACCCCACTTTTATTTCTAATATTGTTTATTTGAGCTTTCTCTCTTTTTTCTGATGAGTCTTACCCGTATTAGAGAGATACTAAAGACCTACTAGCATCTAATGGTGACATCTTTGATATGATCAAAAGTGTTGAAATGGATGGAAAGGGGAATAATTAAATATTATTTATTGCTGGTGTTTATGCACAAACCTTCAAGCATTTTGTGTCCCACCAGCGCTATATGGTTTACATGCTGGAGAACATTGATTTATTAAATGTTGTACCATAATGAAACACTTTTGAGTTATCAGTTACTTTGGCTCATCTCTGGGCCTGTCTTTAGCTCAGGAGGTGATGGAAGGGTGTTGAGCTAGAAGAAATGGGTGTGGAGGGTACCCCAGAGAAGTGGGGAATCCCAGAGTCTAGATGAGGGCCCTCTCTCCCAACCCACCCTGTTGCTCATACTGCTTCTATGAACATCTCATCTGGGCACAAAGAAATACTCCCCAGGGTAAGGCTTGGGGTGGGTGGAGCAGTGGGTGAGGGCCTCCCTGACTTTCCCCACCCAGGCTCTGGATGTTAAGCAGGAAATGGGGGCTTTTTAAAACTGTCAAGGTTTCCTGGAATCCCGTGAGAGCTAAGGCCATCTGGCTTTCCACAGCTCACTTTCTGGTTGTGTTTGGTACCTGAAGCAAGGAGCTCTCTCTGGGGATGTAAGCTCACTAGTTATATAAATTCTGAGGATCTGGGGGGTGTTTGTGTTGGACTGGAGAAGGAGGCTTTCAGATCTGGCTCTTCTAAACTCTGCCAGTGTTCACCACAACCCCATACCCTTGTCCCTAGGGCAGTGCTTGTCAAATCAAACTAAGTCTTCTGGGAAATATGATCATTTTGAAGGCTCCTTCTCTGAGAAACCCTTGAACTGAGGAAGACAGGAAGCCACAGGCTCCTAGGTGGGCAGAGCCAACCTGGGTTACCCACCCTCTGCCTCGGAGGGCAATGCAGCTGTTGTTCTGAGTCATCAAAGAAGCCTAACAAATAACAATTTTTTACACGTTAGCATCATCAAAGAGGCAGGTTAGAAAAAGGTTATGGCTGGCATGAGGGTACTGAACAAAACACAGGTTTGGGGGCTCCAAGGCCCAGGTTCCAGTTCTGGCTTCTGCACCTCCTGACTGTACCCCTTAGATGACCTCTCTCAGCTGTGAAAACCAAATAACATTGTGATGTAATGTGTGATCCATTTTTAAAAAAATTGTGTAGGTGAATATAATATGACATACAATAGCTCATGTTTGTACATGCTATATTAATTAGGGTACTGCTAGCTGCTTTAACAAATAAGCCCTGAAATGTATAAGGACCCAAACATAATAGTAGTTCATTTCTCACTTACATAGGTTCAAGGTTGTTTGGCAGGTGGCCCTTTTCCCCTCAGTGATTCAAAGACCTAGGGTCCTTTTATCTTGTGGTTCTGCCATCCCCCAGGGCTTCAACCGGCAGAAGGAGAACAAGGGTGTGGAAGAGTCACACTCACTTCCTGAGAGCTTTGGCCCAGAAATGATAACATGTCTTTCTGCTCATGTTCCCATGGCAACAACTGTGCACATGGCCACACCTGGATGCAAGGGTGGCTAGAAAATATAATTTCTTCACAGGTAGCTGCTTCTGACCACAACTTCTACCATAGAGGAGGATGTGAAATTCTGGTGGACATGCCATGCATGCAAAAAAAAAAGTCTGGAGAATGTGCACCAATCTATTAATAGTTGTTACCTTTGGGGAGCAAGATTAGAGATGATAGAGAGACTTCCACTTTTTATTTTAAACAAGTAATATTTTATGAGCACATACTAATTTTATAACTAAGAAAAGAACAACAGACATGGTTCATTATAAATTTCTGGGCAAATATGTGTTACTTGTTGTTATTTTTGTCTTGTTCTTTTGTGTAGTCCTAGAGTCAGGAAATATTACCCAAGGAAAGAATGTCCTATTACATGTCCCTCATTAGAGGCAGATAGGTTTTAGGGTGGGAGTGGGGTGGGAAATAGCAGAGATTTTTTTCTTAAAATTTAAAAAATATTTATACCAGCCCTGGATGGGCGGCTCAGTTGGTTGGAGCATTGTCCCATACACCAAAAGGTTATGGGCTGCATATCCAGTCAGGGCCCGTACGTACAGGATGCAACTGATGGATGTTTTTCTCTCATATTGATGTCTCTCTCTCTCTCTCTCTCCCCCCTTCTCTCTCTCTAAAAAAGTCAATGAACATATCCTCGAATGAGGATACAAAAAAGTAATAAATAAAAAAATGTATTTATACTAAATGAGACCTCAAAGGAAACTAGAACGGACTATTTCCAACCAGGAAATAGTCCATATGCATTTCTTAAACACATGCACAAAAACACAAATGCAGTTCTCAAAAAAAAAAAAAAAAAAAGAGAGAGAGAGATGCCATGTCTTAAATCTTTGCAAAAATGAAGGGCCACTTTAGTTTTCTAATTTTTTTGGACAAAAGATATTTAATATTTTTTATGTAGAGAATAAGAGGTAATCGTTAGCATGAAAAGGGAGAAGAAAAAGATTTATAATCAATACTGTGTAGAAAGAAAGCAAAATTACAAATACCGGTCAGTCTACTTCACAAATGGATTTAGAAGAACAGGGAGACACCTATGGGAGAAATAGATGTACAGAGAGAGCAGGAAGAGAAGAAAAGAAGGATCTGTGAAAGTTGCAACCATTCCCGGGCCCCATTACAGGTGAAGCTCAAAGGTGTCTGGCTCTGGCCAGAATCATTTATTCATTCAACAAATTGTTATTGTGTGTTCTCCATGGGCTAGGACTCTTCCAGGTACTAGAAAAACAGCATTGAACAAACCAAAATCTCTACTCTCATGGATGTAATAGAGGAAGGACAAAATAAACAAATAAAGCCAAAAGTATATGACCTGTCAGGCGGTGATAAGTGCTTTAGATAAAATTAATGCAGGTTGAGGGATACAGGAAGGGCAGAGGAGGAGTGGAGAAGAGAGGCAAGTGTGTGTGTTTGTGTGTGTGTATGTGAGAGAGAGAGAGAGAGAGTATAAGAGAGAGAGAGAGAGATGTTTTATGTAACTGGTCTCATGATCAAGGAAGACCTCACCGGTAAGGAGCCATTTGAGCTTGAGCAAAGGTCTGAAAAGACCCATGTGAACTACCATGCCAAGAATGAAATAGTAAGTATAGCAAAGGATGCTGTTGGTTGTCCAGCCAACATCCCGATATTCATCCCTTCTCTCTAATAGAGCCCCTCCCCACTTGCAGCCATGGGAACAGTAGAAAGCTGGACTCTATCTCCAACTCCAGGGGTGGGTCCCAATTAGTCTAAGCCAATCCTGGCAATCCATCCTCACTTACAGTGACTGGTTTAGGAAGCCATGCTTAAGTTAACTAAGACATGAATACCCCTGGTCACTGTACTGGGTTCAGCGGCAGGCCCTCAATCTATGCTGGCCTTAATAGGTTGAAAGAAGGGATCCATATTTCTGTTTGTGGGAGGAGATTTTTTTTCTCAGTCATGATGGATGTGAACAAGGAAGCATGTTGTCACAGTTGCTCAAGACATGGTGACACGGCCATCCTTAGACAATGAGGTATACCAGCCTGCAGACAAAGCCAATACAAAGAAGAGGACAGAGCTAGATGAATTGCAGAGAAATAAAGTCAGAGCCCTGATTATTCCATGCCTGGAGCCCACTTTCCTTCAATATTCCCCTTTATATAAGATGAAGAATATCCTTACTGTTTATGCCAGTTTGAGTTAGGCTTTCTGTTCCTTGGTGCTTAAAGGTTCTTAATTATGACAATAAAAATAATAGCAGCTAACATTTCTTTAGCATTACCTTGTGCCAGGTCCACTCCTTAAATTTGTAATTTCATTTAATGTTCTCAACAATCTTATAAAACAAATAAAGAAAACTATTGTCTTTATTTGTAAGATATAAGTGACTTTGCTCAAGGTCATATGGGTAGTAAGTGACAGAACCAAAAACTTGTAGAGCTCAGAGCCTGTGCTCTTAAACACTGTGATGATTCTGCCAATATGTGGGGCAGAGAAATAGAGGGAAGAGTGTATGAAGAAGCCAAAGGAAGAGGAGACGTTGCTACTCTTATAAATTTTATAATTATATATAATCTTGTGATATCTGCCTGCAATACACTAAACCCAGAACACCTGCTCCCCACTCCCACTTCTCTGCCTAAGAACTTCTATTTGTTCTTATGACCTTGAGTCAGGTGTCCTCTCCATGGACTCTCAGTGTACACAGTGGCAATTTCCCTCTTTGCTCACCTCCACTTCTCCTCCCTCCCCCTCCAGGTCTCCACCTCCCAAGCCCACAAATGCCAAGCTCACGAGTCATCTGTTTTGCCAAAATTCTGTTCCGATTTGATAAACTCTGGCCGGGCCAGCTCACTCCGCATGATTCAGCCAGGAGAGAAGAGTGAGGCTGCATGCCCGGCATGCCTACCGTCTGAGCTCAGGCAGGATGGGCGGCGCAGGAACCTCAGCCTGACAGATGGCTCCACTCGGCTGTCTTTCCCGGCCTGATGCCAGAGGCAGCGCTCGCACTCTGCAGGAGGGAGGGCCGGAGCCAGGTCGTGTGATTCTCACATGCATGGCCGCGTGTATGTGAGCGGTTACATAGGGAACATGCATGGGCGAGACTGTGTGTGAACCAGACTGCGTATTTGCATGTAGCCCATTTGTGTGTGCATGTTTATCTGTGTGCATGCAGATGGGTGTGTGTTTGAATTTCAAGTCTGCATTCATCCTGTTATGTGTGCTCATGAGCATGAAAGGAGAAGAGAGAGAGAGAGAGAGAGAGAGAGAGAGAGAGAGAGAGAGAGAGGTCCTAGGCTTTTCGGATTCAGACTTCTGAATGTTTCCACCTACCCTGGAGGGCTGCTGCCCACCCCTCCCTCCAGCCCTTTCCTCAGCACAGGTCTGAGGGACATGAGCTACAGCAGAAAGTCATTCGCAGAGTGAAGTCTAGGTTCTCATCAAGCTTCAGGTTTCTAAAGTTAACTTCCTTGCTACAGTTGCTCCCTAAGGTAAAGATGCTGCAACTTCTGTGAATCCAGGCCTCTCTGAAAATCTGATAACAAGAATGTGATCTTGTTTCCAGGAAAATATCCTTAAAAACAAAAACAAAAATAACAATTTTATTTACACTACACAGAGCTCAGTTGCCCTGCAAAGTCTATTAGGGACCTCAGTTAGGAAACTAAATATTATACAAACAATTATTGAGTATTATCATACTGAGTCCTTCTTAGAGAGGAAACTACATAGAAGAATAAGATGACCACTGTTTTTGAAGGGTACACAGTCCAGTAGGAGAAGTAGATGTAAATGCATAGCCACAGGCCACTGAGATAGGCACAGTAACAGCTGAATGAAGAAAATGCCAGAGCATAAAAGGAATGAGGGGATGCACTTCTTGAGAAGTTCCAGGGAAAGAGTCACTGAAGAATGAACATTTCAGCTATATCTTGAAATATGAGAAGACATTTGTAAAAAAAGAGAAGATGGGGAAGGACTTTCCAGGCAGAATGGAGAGCATGTAAAAGGAAGATGGGGTGATGTATCTGGAAATAATATATCTGAGATGATTAGGAGGTTAGGGAGTCTGTGCTGAGCCTTGTACATACAAAGCTAAAGGTTTCAATTTTATCCTGTGTGATGAGGAACCCTTGGAGTTCTTTAATCAAGAGAGTGACATGATCTAATTGGTGTTTTATAAAGACCACAGTATATCCAGGACTCATCCAGAGACCAGATAAGAGACTGTTGTAGTAGTTCAGGTGGAATATAATAAAGGTATGAACAACAGGATTGTGGGAAAACCAGGGCACAGGTTTGAAGGAGAGAGAGGTTTAGGAGATAACAGTCAAGAATTGTGTGCTTCCATTAAATGTATGGGGTTAAGAAGAACAAAGAAGGACCAGTTGAGCATGGCTTCTCTGCTTCTAGCTTGGGAAGAAAGGTGGATGTTAATGCCATTAACTGGGATGGAACAAAGATGCAATGTAGGTTGTTGGGGAAGATTATGAGTTCCATTTGGGACACATTGTGAGATATCCAACAAGAGGTGTATATTAGGCTATTGGCTATATATAGGTCTGAAGTATTGGGGAGAGATATTTTGAAATATAAACTTGTGAGTCATAAGCAGATGAATGATAACCGAAGTCATGGATAATAGATAAAATCATTCAGAGAGAACGTAGATATTGAATGAGAAGAGAAGCGAGAAAGAAGTCAGTATTTAAGGATATATGGAGAAAGAGAAATTTGTGAAGGAAACTGTGAGGGATAATTCTTAGAGTTTGGAAAGGTTGAAATAAAACCAGGAGAGAGATTTCCTGGAAGCTAACAGTGAACAAAATTTTTTAAATGAGGAAGTAATCATTAGTGTCAAAGTTCAGAAAGAAGTCATGTAAGGGGAAGACTGATGTAAAAACCATGCAAAATCAAAAGATAGAAGACTGGAAGGAAATATGAAATACACAAAACACTGACCAGTAATTACTACCGGGGAATTATGGGAGTTTTTAATATTCTTTTTTACAATTGTTACCTAGATATTCTAAGACCAATTCAATGTTGGAGGAATCTTGCTACCTGATATCAAGCTATACTACAAGGTCATAGTAGTTAAAACAGCATGTTACCAGCATAAAAGCAGACATATAGATCAGGGGAACAGAATAGAGTCCAGAAATAAACCCATGCCTTTATGGTCAATTAATATTCGACAAAGGCAGCAAGAACATACAATGAGGTTAAGAGAGACTATTCAATAAGTGGTATTGGGAAAATTGGACAGATACGCATGCAAAAAAATAAAAATAAAACTAGACTACCTTCTTATACCATAAAAAACAAACTCTAAATGGATTAAAGACTTAAATGTTAGACTTGAAACCATAAACATCCTAGAAGAAAACATAGGCAGTGAAATCTCAGACATTTCTCACAGCAATATTTTTTCTGATATGTTGTCTTGGGCAAGGGAAATTAAAAGAAAAAATAAACACATGGGACTACATCAAACTAAAAAGTCTTGACACAGCAAAGGAAACCATCAACAAATGAAAAAGCAACCCACTGATTGGGAGAACATATTCACAATGATAATATCCAACATTTATAAAGAACTTACAAAACACAACACCAAAAAAATCCAATTAAAACATGGACAATGGACCTGAATAGTCACTTCTCCAAAGAGGACATACAGATGGCCAATAGACATATGAAATAATGCTCAATGTTACCAATCATCAGAGAAATGCAAATTAAAACCACAGTGAGATATCACCTCACACCTGTCAGAATAGCTATTATCAAGAAATCAACAAACAACAAGTGCTGGCAAGGATGTGGAGAAAGGGGAACCCTTTTGCATTGTTGGTGGTGATGCAGATTGATGTAGCAACTGTAGAAAGCAGTGTGGAGTTACCTCAGAAAGTTAAAAATGGTCCTGGCCAGTGTGGCTCAGTTGTTGGAGCGTCATCCTGTAACCCAAAGTTTGCAGGTTTGATTTCTCGTCAGGGCACATATGTAGGTTGTGGATTTGATCCTCAGTTCAGGCACAGACAATGCCCTGTCTGGACAGACCCATAAGAGAGGCAACCAACTGATGCTTCTCTCTCACATCAATGTTGCTCTCTCTCTAAAAAAGCAATGAAAAAATGTTCTCAGGTGAGGATAAAAAATATTTTTTTAATAGGACTGCCTTATGACCTAGCAATTCCACTTTTGGGAATATATTTGAAGGAACCCGAAACACTAATTCGAAAGAATGCATGCACCCCTGTGCTCATTGCAATGTTAGCCAAGATTTGGAAGCAGCCCAAGTGTCCACCAGTGGATGAGTGGATAAAAAAGCTGTGGTACATTTACAGAATAGAATGCTACTTGGATTTAAGAGAGAAGAAAGTCTTGCAACAGTGTGGATGGGCCTGGAGAGCATTATGCTTTGTGAAATAGGACAGTCAGAGAAAGATAAGTACCATATGTGGAATCTAATGAATAAAATAAACTAACAAACAGATTGAAACAGATTCATAGAGAAGAGACTGACAGCTGTTAGTGGAGAAGGGGGTTGTGGGGCTGGGTGAAAAAGGTTAAGGGACTAAGCAAAAAAAACAACAACAAAAACCAAAAGACTCATAGACACAGACAACAGTATGGTGATTACCAGAAGGAAAGGTGGGTGGAGGAGGTAAAAGAGAGTATATGGGGAAATAAATGGTGATAGAAGGAGATTTGATTTGGGGTGATGAACACACAATACAGTATACATGATCTATTATAGAATTGTATGCCTGAAACCTATATAATTTTATTAACCAATGTCACCCCAAAAAATTCATTAAAAAATAAAGTTAAATTTAAAAAGACACTAAGGTATATCATAATGAAATTATTTAAAGTAAAAAAAAAAAAATTCGAATGACTAGAGAAAAAAACTGATTAATGACAGCAGACTTCTCATATGAAATTATGCAATCCAGAGGACAGTAGCACATTTTTAATGTGCTGAAAGAGAAAATAAAAGTCAATCTAGAATTCCATATCTGGCCAAAATATTTTTCAGAAATAAAAGAAATCAAAATTTACTATGAAGCCCCAGTTATCAAGAGAGTATAGTATTGGCACAAAGATACACATTTAGATCAATGAAACAGAATGAATAGCCCCCAAATAAAACTTTACATTTATGGTCACTTGATTTTGACAAAGGAGCAAGGACAATTGAGTGGGGCAAAGATAGTCTTTTCAGCAAATGGTACTTTGACAATTGAACATCCATCTAGAAAAAAATTAACTCAAACCCTTATCTTACACTATACACAAAATTGACTTGAATGGGTCCTACATCTAGATGTAAGAAACAGCTAATATTATGATACTTCTAAAAGAAAATGTAGGAGAAAACATTCATGGCCTTGGATCAGGAAATGAGTTTTTAGACATGGCACTAAAAGCATAAATCATAGAGAAAAAAATCGATAAATTGAATTTCAAAAAAAATCTTTGTGCCCTAACCAGGTAGCTCAGTTGGTTAGACAATCGTTCCAATAAACCAAGGTTGCGGGTTAAATCTCTGTTCAGAGCACATATAAGAATCAACCAATATATGCAAAGGGATGGGTCTACTCAAGGAACTAGTATCAATGACCCATGGACATGGACAATAGGGTGGGGATTGACTGTGGGAGAGGGGGAAGGTGGGTAGGGCAGGGGAGAGAAGTGGGGGGGCATGGGACAACTGTAATAGAACAACAATAAAAAAATGAAAAAAAATTGCATTTCAACAACACCATTAAGAAAATGAAGACAAGGCACTGGTTGGGATAAAATATTAGCAAATCACATGCCTGAAAAAAGATTTGAACCTAGAATAAATAAAGAACTTTCACAATTCAGTAATAAAAGTAACCCAGTTTGTAAATGGCAAAAATAAGATAAATGGGGGATTAAGAGATACAGACTTTCAGTTATAAAACATATAAGTCACAGGGAAATAATGTACAGCATAGAAAATGTGGTCAATAATATTATAACAACTTTGGTTACAGATTATTACTAGATTTATTTTGATGATAATTTTGTAAGGTATATCAATATTAAATTATTATTTTGTACACCTAAAACTAACATAATATTGTATGTGAACTAACTTCAATAAAAATAAAATATGAGATGCCACTATGTACTCACTAGAGGGGCATAGTAAGAGTTATAGAATACCAAGTGTTGGTGAGAAAAAAAAAGTGTTGGAGAGGATGTGCAGAAATTGGAACCCTCATGTACTACTGCTAACAATGTAAAATGATACAACCACTTTGGAGAACAGTTTGTCCACTTCTTAAAAACTTATTATATATTTCCATTTCTGTGTATCTATCCAAGATAAATGAAAATATATGGCCATACAAAAACATGTATGAAAATGTTCATAGCACTATTATTCATAATATAAAAAAATGGAAATATTTTAAATGTTCATCAGTTCGTGAAAGATAAAGAAAATACAGTATCCACACTTGACCTTAGCCAAAAGGCTGAGAAACTATTATATTATACATAGTATCCATATAATGGAACATTACTCATTATTTAAAATAAACAAACTACTGATACATGCTACAATATGGATGATGAACCTGAATAACTAAGTGAATGAAGCCAGAAGCAAAAACTACATATATGATTATATTTATATGAAATACCTAGAAAAAGCAAATTTAAAGAAATTAAGTGGTTGCCTAGGTCTGGGGTGGGAGTGGAGATTAACTATTGAATGGGCATCAGGGAAATTTTTGGAGAGATGATAAAGTTCTAAAACTGGATTATGGCTATAGATGTAAAACGTTATTAATTTACCAAATCATTTGCAATGGGTGAGTTTTGTTTAAAAGAAAAAAAAAAATCAAGGCTTTAGACATTTTTTTTAAGCTGAAAAACATCATTATTGGCAAACCAACAGTGGAAGAAAAGTTAAAGGAAGTGCTCCAGGCAAAAGGAAAATCATACCAAATGAATATCTAGATCCGGACAAGGGAATAAGAGAATTAGAAATAAAAATTTACTTCTGGCCAAGATGGAGGCCTAGACAGACACACTGGGTCTCCCTCCACAACTAAGGAATACAACTACCTCAAAACTAGAGACAACCAGAAGTTCCAGAAAATCACGCTGCATGGAAGTTCAGCAAACAAAGATATAAAGAAGAAATACTCATCCAGATAGGTAGGAGGAGCAGAGAGAACACCTATGGTAAAGCAGTAACTTCTTGCCCTGCTTCTCCCCTCCCCATTCCCGTAAGTGCCTTTCCCAGAGGTAACCATCTTCGTTGTCTTTTTAGGCATTTATATATCTCTGTTTTTCCTAAATAATATGCTCTTGTTGCTACCTTTGATTAATCCATTTTAGACATACTATAGTGACTTCTTTTTGTAGATTAGGATTTAGCTCTTTTACATCCCCATCCCTACTGTTTCTACTACCCCAACTTCCTGATAGAATTATATTACAATTTTGGGCTGAATTGGCATTCAGTGTTTACATTATGATCCCTATGCAAATATTGTTTATAACTGATCATTGAAACATGCCAAAATTATATTTCTTTTTTCTACTTTTGCTTGTCCTAAACTTCATAATTGCCTTGGTTTTTCATTTACTTAATAGTCTTTGCAAAAATTACCTATGAGTTAAATCTTCTAATACCTTCCAATAAGTTTTCACTATAGTTTTCCTGTGGTCAATGGCATCAGGTAATTTGTCAGTTCTGATTTTTCTCTTGAATACACCCCTCCTAGAGATCTTTATTTTCCTGTTGGAACTGTTTGTACTCTAGACCTCTTGCTCAGCTGTCTTCTGGGACTTTCCTTCCCTGTCATCCTGATAATTTTTATTTTTTATTTTTATTTTTTGCCTTGTCCTGGAGTCCTTGTTGAGTAGAATTTGTATCTTCCTCCTTCTTAGGTTACACCCTTATTTGAGAGATTGTGTGTACCAGTGGCTTCATCAGTTTTAGCCTGATGACAACCCACAACATATCTTTTGGATCACCTTGCTCTTCATCTCTTTCGTTGTTGAAACTTCTGTTTCCTCGGTTTATTCCCTTATTTGGGTGAGAAAGAGTGCACTTCAGACACAATATGTATATAACATTTCTAATTCTATCCTCAAGATGGACATTTAGGTCATCTCCAAAATTTTACTATTATAAGCAAACCCTACACAAGCTTCTTCGCACAAATGTCTAAATTATTTGAAAGGAGAATGCAAAACTGAAGCATATGACAGAAGCAGGAAACAGCATGATGAAGGTCAAAGAGGAGGAGCAACTCATCAAGCCCCTGTTGGGTGAAGGGTAGGCTGTGTAAAGGGGAATGGAAGCTAAAGCTGGAAAAACAGGTTGTGGCTGAATCATTGAGTGTCTCAAATGTCAGTTTAATAAGCTTAGATTTGGAAAGTCATAGAAGTCTTTTAAATGGGAGTTTGACTTGATAAAAGCCATTTGATTCCACTTCAATAGAATGAGGAATAAAGCTCTATTACCTCCAAAACCTATGTTCTAGAGAAGTAGGAGGAAAACCAGGAGTTGCTAGTGTCCTAGCAGCCAGAGGAGAAGCTTCAAGTAGAGTAGCCAACTATGTCACATGATACTAAGAAATCAAATTCAATGATTTAGCAATAAAAGTATTATGGTGGCATTTGCTTGAATAAACCGTCAATGGAGTTGGGGAGGGGGGAGTCTGAGGACTGAAAAATATGTTAGAAATAATGTAATTCTGTTTTAAAAAGAGCATGGGAGGTGTGGAAGTAGAGATGGTAAATGTATTAGTTAGGCTAGGCTAAGCTGGAGTAACAAACCACCCCCAAATTTCAGTGACTCAGAGAAAAATTTGCTTCTTTCTTATGCTTTGTTTGGGGGTGGTGAGGGGGGATTTCACTACTCTACAGAGTCACTTAGGAGCTCAGAGTGATGGAGTCTTCATTATCTCGAAGTTGGAACTTCTAGGAAACAAAACCTCAACTGTCTCAGCAATTGAAGAGCTCACTGGAAGGTCACATGCCAGCTACTTTATGCTTTGGGCCAAAGTGAGATGGTGGTTACCTAGGCCTGCCTAACTTCAAAGGAGCTGGGAGATGTGGGGAGTACAATGGACTCCTTGGAGAGCACCACCATCTCTGACGGAGGGAGAACAGACTTTACAAAATGTGTTAATAAAGGGAAGGAGAGAGATAAGATAATATCTAGGGTGACACGAGATTAGTGGATTTTTATTTTTATTTTTCTAACTGGAAGAGAATTGAGTTTGCTTACAGGACAGGGAGTGGACAAGCAATAGAGCATGGCATTGATCCTGGAGAAAGTGGAAGGGTACATGATGACCCTCTTTCTCTGAGATTGGCAGGAAGGAAGTGAAGGATATGCAGTTAGCTAAATCTGTGGGTGTCGAGGCAGGAAATTGAGGAAGTTCACACCTGATATTTTTAGTTTCCTAAGAAGTAGGAAGCAAGTCAGTTGCCAGAATTGGTGGTAGTGGTGGTGCTGGTAGTGGGAGGAATCAAAAGTAGGTTATGGGCCTTTTGGAGTTTGGAGAAGTTTCTCAAATCTATCTCCACTAAGCCACCAGCTGCTGAGTGGACAATTACAACAGCCTTCTCTCTGGTTTACTTACCTCCATTTAATCCTTTCGACATCCTACAAATGGGCTGCCCTCCTTTAAAAGACAAGGCAAATCTATGTCATTCTCTGCATAAAACCCTAATGGGTTCAAAATCTTAAAAATGACCCAAAGATCTCGCTCACATCAACTTCTCCAACTTTGCCCTCAGACCCCTCCATACACTCTTGCAAGGCCCCCTTTTGTTTCCTCCCTCCTTCCTGTCTCAGCGTCTTCAGATACTCTTCCCTCCACAAAGAAAGCTCTCTTATCCCACTTCTATTGTACTTTACCTTAGTTGATTCGAACCCTTCCTTTAGGCCAGAAATTAAATGTCACTTTCTCAGGTTGGCCTTTCCTGGTCCTTCAGACTGGGATAGGTCACCCTATGATACACTTTTATAATACTCAGAGTTTTTTCCTTTGTAGCACTCTTCATGACTGTAATGACATGTTTGTATAGAGTGAACAAGGGTTCTCTTTTCTGCTAGACTATTATTCTATGAAGGCAGGCATTGTGTCTCTTGTCTGGTTTTGTTTACTGTCTACTGTTTTCTAACATGTAGCACATTGCCTGGCATGTTAACAGATAAGTAAATGTTGGCCAGATGAAGGAATGAACTAATCAGTTTTGTTAGTTAAATTAATTCATATCTATTGTGAAGAGATGACCAAGGTTGTTTTAGAGCCAATCTGCATGGTTGTGCTCAGGGGCCCAAGTTTAGGAGAGAAGGCAGATGGTTTAGATTTTTTAGAATGGGTGTTGCAGAAAGAGAATAATGCTGGTTTTCATGCTGTGCTACAAGGTCAAGGCAGAGTAGGGAAGGAAGCAAAATATTACGGAGAATGTTAGACATGAAGGAAAACAGTGAGGCCAAAGGCCAGGATGTCAAGAAGATATGGTAGGAGTGAGAGAGTGAGGGAGCTAGGGGATGACAGGCAGAGATTTAATATACCAGAACTTAAAAACTCTAAAGTAGAGTGCCAGGTCTTGAGAAGGTCCACGGTATAACCGTGGCTGTGAGGTGGTGGTTACTGTTGCCAACATGGAGGAACAAAGAGGCGAGCATGTTAAATGGCTTCACATTATGAAGTCACCTGAGTGACAGCAGGACTCGAAGTGGAGAAGATTAGAGAGAATGAAGTGGTCAGAAGACAACCACTACAAAGAAGACGTAGCAGATGGCAGGAGCCCCAAAGACAGCCCCTTCTCCCAATCATTCCTTCCATTCCTGTGTCACTCTTTCAAGAGTCACAGTCTCAGGACAGAGGATCTGATCAGCTGAGCTGGCTGGCATAAGCCTCAAAGAAGTAAATTTTGTAAGTAACAGAAGTGCAGTGATAGGTTAATGTCTGTGGGGAATGTTGAGAATGCCATTGGAAGCCCCAATGCAACGTGTGAGAATAGTCAGCTTCTAATCAGAAGATTGGAACAGAATATAAAATGTGGCCTCAAGAGAGAACCAAGTTTCCATTAAGCAGTAAGTGAAGACAGTAAATCCGCCATGCACATAAAGTTTATAGGAGAGGTTTTTGTCTGTTTGCTTATTTTTACAATGGATCAAATGTTGTTCAAGCAGTAAAAATATCAACATGTAATAGAGAACAGGCTCTCAGTCTGAAGTTAAGAGTTGCATTTCTGGCTCCATCACTTACTTGCTGAGCAACCTTTGCCAATTAATTCATCTCTTTGAGCTCAGAATATGAGCACCCCAGATATGAGGCATCAAGCTTCAGTTTCTGCCTTTCTTCATTTTTTAATCTTCAAGAGCAGACAGTACTTAGTAATTAATTTTTAAGTTAAAAAGGCTATCAAGTTGATTTTGGTCAGGGGTAAATTCAAGGGGGGAGGGCAAGACAGCCAGGTTCCATGCAGTAGAGATGGAGTGAGAATGTTAGTCACTGCCATACTGCTGGATGGCATGCTTCTGGTTTAAAGGAAGGCTCTCGGCTGTGGCTAGATACAGATCCAACCTTCCAGGGAAGCTGGAGGCCACAGCTCAGAGAATAATTTTTATCTGTCCTCGGCTTATCTCTTCACTGCATCTTCTACTACTGTCACAAAGAACAAGGGAGGGGGGAAGGGAGGCAGGGGGAGAGAGGGGGAGAGAAAACACCTCAGCTATTGTGTTCTTCAAATATGCCAAACTCAGTTTCCCTTCCAGACATTGTTACTGCCTTACTTCCCTGACAACCCTTTCTAAGTTACCCAGCCACTATAAACATCCCATTAGGCCTTGATAGCACTCATTTTGAAAATATCTTATTTGATTGTTGTCACAAAAATGTAAGCTCTGTCTTGTTTGCCACATATATGCTCTGAAAAGAATAGGGTTTGCACAAAGTAGAAGCTCAAAACAAACAAAAACCCCCCACCAAACCCCCTGATTTAATGCAAAGTCAAAACTCATCATCAGAGAAAATGTTAAGCAGGGAAACAGAGACAGAAACCAAGTTGTGCTACTGGGACCTAGCGGTGTAGAGTCAGCAAATGTGAGTTCAGTTCATCTTTTGGGGATAGATCCAGTCAAGAATATAAGGAAATATAATATTTTAAGATTTTCTCCTTTGCAAAGAGCAGTTCTCTCTCTCTCTCTCTCTCTCACACACACACACACACACACATAAATGTGATGACATTTCCTGAGGAATATGACACAGTCTGTATGTATGAGCTTATTGGAAAACTGGGCTAAATGAGTAACTTCCTGAATTATGTGAAAAGTGATGAGGCTTGTGGCATTCCGGAAAAAGATGACACAAATTGTGCACTAAAGCAATTCCATGGAATGATATTTGATAGTATAAATGGTCACTTAGTTTAAAAGATTTTGGCTTGAAGTTATGACAGCTGAACATTTCTGATACACATCAACATCCCTGGTATGTAGCTATTAACTCTGCTTTTCTGAGACACAAGGAAGCAAATAACTACAGTTTTATGCCAAACCTGTGAACAAGTAAATAATAATAATAAGGGTAGGGGGAGTAAGGAACAGTTGAACCTTTTACTCAACACCTTTCACTTGCCACAAGCTAACAAGGCATGCATTTTCTCATTTAATAACCCTGCAAGACAGGCATTATTTCCATTTTCCAGATGAAAACAATAAGGCTGAAACAGATTAACTTAATGAAGATCACAATTGATAAGTTACAGAGAAAAAGTTGATTCCATGTTTATCTGACATCAAAGCCTGTACACTTTTTTACCAGTTGCTTTCCCAGCATTCCTGGAAATACCCTTGATGAAATGTATTGCTCATCTTAAAAAAAGAAAAAAAAAAAAAAGGCAATGATATGGCTGAAAAGAAGGCATGAAGTAACAGGAAAAACTAACCCCAGATTATGAGGTTGAATCACATGAAATTGCTGATTTTTTTTTTTTTTTTTTTTTTTTAGCCATAAAAGAGACAATTTTATATCATTCAATCTCATGGGTATTGTTCTGTGAATGAAGATCACTATGGCAATACTATTAATAACTACTCTATTGTCCATTTGTACACACCTTTACAGATTACATTTCATTGCCATCTCAGTAACCCCCTAAGACAGGTAGGGAAGGGATAATTGTTTCCATATGATACATGAAGAAAATCAGACTTGGTTGCCCTACCTGCTTATCAGAGCATCATTTGCCCTAAGGGAAACCTGTAACATTTTTTTAAGGCTTCTTCCTGTTCTCTACTCCCTGCCTGCACCATGTTCCACTCACATCATGTTGTGAAAATGATTCTTGATTTTGACTTCCCCACACTCCCAATCTACTCTCCAAACTGTAGCCAGAGGTTTTTCTAAATGCAAATCTCATCATTTCACTTACCTGCTTAAAATCCTTAATAGTTCTTCATTCCCACAAGATAAAGTTCAAATGCCCCAGCCTGACCCTTGTCTACCATCTCCAGCCTCACCATCTGCCACTGCCCCGCAATATGTCCCATACGTATGTTGAGGAGGACCTACTTCTCTTGTGCCATGCACTTGTGACTTCACCCAAATTGTTCTGTGGCTGCAATGGCTTTCCCATTCCTTATCTAACATTCAGCAGGCAAATTTATGCTTTTCAAGGCTTAGTTCAAATGTCACCTTTTTGTGAAACCATGCTTGACTTTCTTCCGGTAGCCACAGCTCTTTGTTCTCTCACAGCAGCTGCTATATTTTCTATAAGACTTACTAAACAGTACCCTGATTAGGTTTATGTGTCCTTAAAACACTCACCAAACTGTATTTTATCCTTAGTAACTTCAGAACATAGCACTGAACTAGACATAGAACAGGTATTATCAGTCAGAACCCAAGGGTCCTAGAAAGTCCCCATCTTGCGCCTTAGGTTAGGGAGTAAGGGAAAGGTCTTAATTACAGGTTGAGTGCCAAAAACCAGGGCACACTCTCCCAGGGCTTTTCCAGAAGTCATTATATTGGCATAAGCCAGGGATTACCTGAATTTAGAGTTATATTTTTATTACCAAAGGTTATATTTTCACTAAAGTAGTGTACGTTTGAATATATGATCTGTACAAACTATGTAAGAATATTTGGAACTTATGTTTTGCACAAACACCTAAGTCCAGTGGTTGAGCACAGAGAAAACAAGTTGTCCTTTGCTGCCACCATGATAGTAACACATTTAATTCAATTTGATGAACAAGGAACAATTTACTAGCAGAAAATACATGTATACAATATAATACCACCAGGAGCACACATAGCCACAAAGACAAGTTATTCAACCAAAAATATTTAGCTGACCAAATATTCCCATAATGCTTTCTTATATATAACCTTTTAAACTTGGTAGCAGGTATTAACGTGTCAAAAACATTTACAGAGAAGAAACATACAACTAACAAAATTCTATCTACCAGCTTTTCTTGGAGTTGGGAAAAAGACCACCATTATTTGACTTTAGCTGTGGGAACACATTAGTTTGTGGAATCCCACTGTACTAACAGATGGTTTGAAAACCACACTCTTCACAGTCATACCTTTACTCAAAGCATGAGTAACAGTCATACCTTTTACTCAAAGTACAGGGTTGTTAAAAAAAAAAAAAGTACGACCTGAAACAACTTCATAGAAAGAGAAAATTTTTATTATGATTCATTAAATTCACTTTTTAATGCTATTGGGCTTTAAGAAATGGTTTGGTAGCTTAGTAAGAGTTCAGTAATTTTCCCAGACGCCTTGAGCCAGATAGGCATTTCCCCGCTGTCCTGGCTGAAGTCCTGTGCAGTAAGATTCAGTCCCCACCCTGTTGTAAGAGAATGCAGTACTTTCTTAGAGGAGGATGCCAGCCAGCTCTCTGGGTGGGCCCAGAAGAAGCTGAAGTTTCAGCCACTCAGAAGCCCAAGAGATCAATATCACAGATCTAAAAATCACTAGAGCTGGAATCAGGGATTCTGGCCAATGAAATATCTTAGCCATGCCCAGTGACCTGAGGAGGTAGACAGCATTTATTTTCAAGATGTTCTAGTGATACAACTGGTATATTTTGATTTTTTTATTCACTTGGACAGGCAGTGTTTCTGTAACATAACCTGACTCATCTTAATGTAAAAGACATTCTTACAGAGTGGGGTCTTTTTCCCTCCTAACATTATTTCACTGGCACATGTTCAGTGTAATTTAATCCATACCGTTATCTTTATAGCTGCATGCTTTATTCATTTGGTCACTCGGTAAGAATTTATTGAGCATCTATATTCACTGGGTTCTCTGATACACACTGTATATACTTAATACCATTTGGATCAATACACATTTTGGAGTGCCATCATCATTTTCAATTTTCATTATTAAAATTTTTGTGGACCTTTTCCATTTTTTAGGTATGTCTCCCAAAATGTTATTACCAGGAAGAGCCTGAACAGATCATGGAACTGTATAGCAACTGTTGTATGTGGTCAAATTTAAAGCATAGGCTTTAATTTTAGAATTACATGTGAAATTTATAGTTAGATCACTGCAGTAGACCAGAATAATGATGGCAGAAGTCTATACCAGGGCAATCTTAGTAGGAGTAGCACTAAAAAAAAAAAAAGATTGGAAAAATACTGTGGAAGAAAATGAAGGAATGTCTGATGAAATATAGGAGGTGAGGGCAGCATCATGAGTGACTACTGTGTTTCCAGCATAAGTGACGAGACAGAACACAGCAGAGGATCAAGTTTGAGGGGCAAGATAAGCTCCATTTCATGTTGATTTTCAGGTATCTGTGGTAATATCTAGGTGGAGATATTCCAGTTGATTATAAAGTTTGTTGAAGTGGTAGCTGTAAAAACACAGGCTTTTAATTTTTTTAGTATGAATTTCTTAAGTGGTCAGTTAACGGAATTATTTCACTTTGCAGATGAAGAAATAGGCCCAGAAAGACACACCTAAATTCAGAAATCTGCTTAAGAGAATTGAGATTAGATTTAGAAAGACTCATTCAGGGACTATTTTATGTTAGCCCACCATACTGCATTTCATTTTTATATCTTGTTGGTTTTAAAATACAGAGTAGCTTTCTCAGAACCCAATACAAAGAGAACCCCAGATAAAAGGCATAAATCCCATTTGCATTCTTTTGTCACTGTGCAACTGACTTCTCAAAGAGATCCTGCCATGCTAGAGAAAATTTTAATAAGTGGTCTGATAACTAGAAGTGCCTTTTGATCAGAGTGAGGAACTCTACGTATCACATTGTTATTATAACCTAGCTGCACTTATTTTTGTGTTAAAGAATGTTATTTGGTTGTCATTCTGAAAGGAAAAAAAAAGTTAAGTTCATCACAGGCCATCTATCACATGAGATAAATGGGTTTTGACAGTTTCATGTAGCTGTGATAACAATAGTTGATAAACAAAAGTGTCAAGAGCTACTTAAAAAATTGACATGATAAATACTGTTACAAAGTCGAGGGCCAATGATACCTCAAATAAAGAATTCTAGAGAAATAAAACTTCTTTTAAGTTACTGGTTTTAAAAACAAAAACAAAGCATTCAAGTACAGAATAAAATTAGGACCCAAATTCAGAGGGAGGGATGAAGATGGTGACGTGAACAGGTTTTTGTTTTCTCTGTAGTGGAAGAAAAAAATGGTGAATGGGTGAAAAAATGGAATGAGATTTACTATGTGCCAAACAGTCATAATAAATATACTCTATCATTTCATTCCTCACATCAACTTTATGAAGCAAATACAGTAGTCCCTCACTATATCATGGTTCACTTATCGCGGCCTCACTTTATCGCAGAATTTTAAAAAATATTAAATTATTTATCGTGAATTTTTCGCTATATCGCGGGATTTTGTGGTATTGTATACATATGTAAAGTTACGTAGGTTTAAGAGTGTAAAATAATGTAAGGTTCCTACTTCATGGGGGGGGGTTTAGGATGTAATACCCACGATAAGTGAGGGAATACTGTATTATAAACACCCTAGAATGTAGAAGCTGAGGCACAAAGGGATTAGGCAGTGGTGGCAATGTGTGACTAGGTGCAAGGGCTTTAGTGTCAGACATCCTCGTTTTATATCTGGGTTCAACTCCTACTATTAAGGCTTAATTAATAATAACTTACACTCTGTATATATTACTTACACACTGTACATATTTAATACTATTTGCTTATCAATACTCATTTTGGGGTGTGATCATCAGTAAATGATATTAATAGTTGCCTCACAGTCATTGGGAGGATTATATATGTCATAAAAAAAGCGCTCAGTGTTATGCATTCAATAAACCATCTACTTATCATCATCTAAGACCACACAGCAAGTAGTGGCAGACAGGACTCCACACTTTTATTGATTCTAAATGAACTTCTGCACCACACCTAATTAACTCTTTAGGCTCCTGCCATCCTGGGGGTAAAGAGCAGAGCCCAGGGAGGGGGACAAATAACACTGATGATGTAGTAAGAGCCTGGGAGAGGCTGGTAGGGAGGGAGCTAATATATCTGACTCTACTCTGAGGAGAGCATTAAGAACTGTTAGGATAAAAGAAAAACTGTAATTTAATTAATTTTTCTCAAAAGTATAATTTTAAACTAAAATCTTGATTTAAGGGGAAGGTTATAAATTATTCGCTAAGACCATTTACCAGTGTGGAAGGCAAAAGTCACTAGTAAAACTACTTACTTTACCCAATACAAAGCACAGATAGTTCATATCTGACACTGAGTTTTCAAAAATATTTTGATTCTCTTGCCTTTTTAGAAATCCTAAAATGCGTTTTTTGTCCCTCATAATATTTATAAGTCACAAAGAAAAGTTTTACAGCTATGAAAATATCACTAAAAGCAACTTGAAACTCTAATCACTTCTAATCCCAAAACAGAAGTAACTGCACAGAGCCCCCTCTAGCGTCATGACAGCAAAATATAAGGGCCATTTAATTCTAAGATTTACAGATAAATTCATTCAACGCATTTATCTATTATGCCCTCACCTGGTGTCAGATGCTATGTTTATTCTCTTACTAGACATCGTGTTCCTAATTATACAATATCTTCTTTAAAATTTTTTTTTAAATCTTATGTATTTTTAATCCTCACCCGAGGACTTGTTTATTGATTTTAGAAGAAGGGCGGGGGGCGGGGGGGGGGAGGTAGAGAAACATCAATGTGAGACAGAAACATCAATTGGTTGGCTCTCACTCACGCCCAGACTGAGAACCGAACCCACAACCTAGGTATGTGCCCTTAATACCCTTAACAGGAATTGAACCCATGACCTTTAGGTTTGCCCAGTCAACCAAGCCACACTGGCCAGGGCCAGTATCTTCCAATGTGAGCAGCCACAACCTTTAAAGGTATATTGTATCCTAATTAAGAGAGCATAGTGTAAACAGCTTCTCTAAACAGTGCTGCTATCCAATTCAGTTTACGTTAAATGCACAAAGCTAATAAAATGCTAATGAAGTAAATAGCTTAATGTATAATAGATATCTGACAACTGTGTTAACCTCTCCTTGTTTTCCTTATTTAGGAATTTAAGAAAATGGCAGTATGAGCCAATTCGATAGCAACAAAAAACGTCCTGCATGTTAGGCAATGTTCTTGTCATTATCAACAAACATATTCTAGGACATACAGTAGCATAATTTCTTGAGATCTTAAATGCGATACCGGCTGACTGTGGATACAAAACCAAAATCTTTAACATGATGCCACTTTTCCTGTCCTATATATTGTCAGTAGGTGTTTTATGAGAAAAGAATTCCCTGGTCAAGTAAGATTAAGATCTGATCGGTTAAACCAAACTAATCGGCTTTCTCTACTGAAGTACTCTCAGAATTCTTGGTATGCTAATGTGCATGGTGAATCCCCAGTATAGGACAGCATAAAGTTTTCCCCAAACTTACTTGATTATGAAATCCTTTTTCTCCCAGAAAATCTAATGATATCAAGAAATCTAATGTTCAGTGGAACATACTTTGGGAAATGATCTAATACAAACAAAGTTGCACCAGTTTCTCTGCTTTCATCACAAATCTCCAGCCTTGACTCGAAGCCTCAACCTGATGCTCTCCCTGTATTTCTAGGGTCTTTCATTGGGTAGCCACTGACTCAGCTTTGAGATTTCAATGCTCTGTTATCTCAAGTGCCTGGTAATCCTCTGGTTCTTATTAAATAAGCAGTGGCTTCAAAGTTTATGACATCATACAAGGTATCAATTTCCTCCACAATCCAAACAAATCATTCCAGTCTCACTCAAGCGCTGAAATAAGAGATGCTGCTTAGACTCTTTCACAGACCTTATCTATGGACTCATCCTGAATGCAGCCTGCAGCCTAACAGAAGACAAAGTATAACAGTTCAGTGCTTGGCTCAGCTAAAAGATCAGACTGCCTCAATCATCCCCAGGGAAGGTAAGGGCCAAAACAACAGCACAAGCAGCCTCTTGGGAACTGGACTCAGAAAAGCATTTATCATCATTGGGAGGTGATGGTGCCCAGCCTGGTGGAAAGTGAGAAAACAGGGAGGAGTAAAGCAGAGAGGCAACATGGAAACAGAATCACTCTTTGAATCCTCTGGAGTTGAATTCTCCTACTGCAGCTTCAGTAACTGGCAGGAACCAATTTAATTCCTAACAAATATAAAGGAACACCCAAAGCTAAATGTGAATGAATAAAATCTATTTTGGGTTATCTATTTTTCATTACTATTCAGGATAGTGAGAATAGTACGTTTATTTCAGTCAGGGTTCACAATACTACTCTTTTAAACTGAAGCTGGGTGTGTTTTCTCAAGTTATTTGATACTTTCTTCATGGAGCTAAATTCCAGAGAAAAGTCCTTTAGAATAATACAATGAGGCATTTTTAGAAATACTGATGTTGGAATATTAAGTAAAACTCAATCAAGTAAATTAAGGCCTGTCTCATTTCACATCAATGGGTTTGTAAATTCTCTTAATCAAGTTCATATATACACACGTCAAAGTACTTTAAATTTATATAATAGAAACCTATAACCCAACTAAAAGGAATCCATTGCTACATAACTAAAATTACGTAATTATACATTTATTTATAAAATAACAACAGATTTAGGAATAGATCTGTTTATTGTACTGTGAAAATGATCTTGGTACATGTAAGAAACATTATATACTTTGAAGACACAATTCAGAACTGTTAAGACAAAAGACAAACTATAATTTTAAACTCAATCTTGATTTAAGGGAAAGGCTATAAATTATTGGCTGCAATGCATCAGCATGAACTCAGATCCTATATAACACAAAGCATGAAAGAGTACAAAAGATGCTGGGGTCCAATAAGCCCATACCTAAATTTTAGCTGTAAAGCTGCAAGAACTTTTTGTTTATTCTTATATACTGGTTTTCTTCTGAGACAAGTTGATTTTATCTCCAAGACTTAAGGCCATTCCCTGTAAACAAGAGTAAAAATGTTTATAATTATTCAAACTATATAAAACCAGTAGGTTATCCTATCTTTACCAACCCCCCATTCAGTAACACCACATTTGACACTGAAACTGAGGATGTATAAATCAGACTCACCAAAACCACCTTACTTGGCTATTAAGTATTTTAGTGTTTTAGTGCTAGATTTACAGTCATCAGATTTGTAGCTTGGATTTTAAAAAAACTCTAAAGAACCAATTTCACAAATAGCCCACGGAAATGGATCTGGTTTTAAGCAAATACCCAAAATGAAAGGCCCAAAAGGAGAGTGATCGTGTTTTAATAAAATAGAAGTTGTATTTCTATTCAGAGAGTACATTATATATATGCACCTAATACACAAAACACTAGTAGGACAGAGAATACTACATATAGAAATAAGAAAGACTTAAATTCTTCTTCCTTCTGTGAACAATACTACAATACATCAGGGATGATCTCAAAAGAGCAATTGTTACCTGACTCTTTGCACGAATTCTTATGTGGCCAGTCACAGGGGCCTCTGGTCCCTGTTGAAGAGGCTTTTCAATGCTGACATTTGCAAGTGCATCTTCTCCAAAAATGGATCGAGCATAGAGGTTGGCTGCCATAAAGCCACAGTAACCAGAAAGTGCCTGGAAGAAATTTGTGATAAAATCAACAATTTACTCTTACTGAAGAACTTACATATAAACAAGACCAAAGAACAGAGATAAATTATCACTAAAATAGTAGTTATCATATGGTGGTGACTACATGACTGCATAAATTTGTCAAAACTCATGGAACGACACAACTAAACAGTGTGGATTTTACCATGTCTATATAAATCTGACTTTAAAGAAGTAATACTTATCCCAGTTTATATTTATACATTCTCTGTTACTTATATTTGTTTGACTCTCTCCCACATCAGACCTAAACTCCATGAAGAAAGAGATTTATTTTAATTTTGTTCATTACTGTATATCCAACAGCTCAGAGTACTCTTGGACTCACTTATCTGGCAGCATTCTTTTACTGATAAAATTAATATTATAACATTAGCAGATATTCCTTAGAACCTCAGCTTCCTTTTTCTCTTTCTAGTCTTTTTTCAGACATACACAAACACAGCAGATAAACAAAGCATATCAACAATTTTCTACATAAGCAGATATATTCTGACCTATAAGCAGAGCCAACAGAAGACATCATGAACATTTTCTAATTGAATATCAGAAATTATTTCGGAATAAGCCTTCACCTGAAAGGGACAAGACTCAAAAGAGAAACTAATCTGACTATTCAATTGGGTCACTGCACTAGAAACAAGTAGACTGATATACTCCAGAAGAGAGAGGTAAACGGATTCATATATGCTATGGGATAACTTCTTTTGGCTAATCCAGAATGACACTGCTTTTCTCATGCTGAATAATAATAAAAATACACTAGAGCACATACAAGAAAGCCAGGAATCTACCGTACTACTCTATTACTCTCTATCGGATTTCACAAGGTCTCAGTCAAATCTTACCTTCTCTGGGGTGAGGCATTTCATGTTGGTTGATTTTAATATGTGTTGTAAATAATCATTTAAATCAATTATATTTGTGTTAACTGTCACCTGTAAGGAGGGAGAAAAAAGTCAAGAAGACTATAATTAATTTTTAAAAAAATTTTCAATATCAAACAATTTTCTTTATTAAAAGCAATAGAAGTACATAAAGATACATAAAATCACATTACGCTGTTTTCTTTTTTCTTCATCTATGAAGATTATAATTCTTATGATGAGAAAGTTGTGAATTTCTTATGCTGGGGTTGAGAGACAATCATGTCATATGAGACCATTCTTCCAAGTATTTAGTGAGTGAGGACAGACAACAACAACAACAAAAATAAATGACATCTACAAAATCCAACAAACGTAAGATCGTATCAGAACTTTCAGATAGATAACTTTGCAGACGATCAACATAGTACTGCATATAAAAGATTTCTAATAAAAATCAAGGCTCAAAGAAAGTTGTGCAGTAAGCCACTGACTCTGTAAAGCCTCTTTTGGTCCCTGGATTCACTGGTAACCTATTATTCATACATACAGGAAATGGAATGTCAATCAATCAATCAGATTAATTATAGAACTGCTACTCTCACAAATTTATAACAGCGACTTACCGAACTAACTTGCATGACTTTCAACTAAGGCTAATTTGTGAGAACAGACACTGAAAAGACTTTGCTTTTCACATCTGACATTTTTCAATGGGATTAATTTTATAGGAGAATCCCTCAACACTAGCTAAAAAGAAAAAAAGATAATGAGTTCGAGCAAATCTCCCAAGAACTAACTTTGTTTTCCCATTCAAATTCGGCCCACATCTGACGAAATTCAGCATCAGTGCAAGTTGCAGGCTGGATATAGTCCATGATGTCAATGTGAATATCACTGAGGACCACACAATTTCTGTCACTTGCTGCTCCAGAGACATCATAAACTGCAATATACATACACAAAACGATCCTCAATCACCAGAGGCAAATTTTACTTAAAAAAGTTCTAACATTTCCAAATAATAATTATGGTACAGTAGTCCCTCTTTATACCTTGGCTCACTTATCACGGCCTCACTGTATTGCAGGATTTTAAAAAATATTATATTTAATTATTTATTGCAGATGTTTTGCTATATCGTGGGATTTTGTGGTACTGTATACAGTTATGTAGGTTTAAAAGTGTAGAATAAATGTAAGGTTCCTACTTCGTGGTGGTGTCTAGAACGTAATACCTGTGATAGAGGGAATACTGTATTATCAAATATTTATATAATGCTTATTAATACTGCTCTATTCTAAATGCTTTACAAATAGTATTTGTTTAGTACTTACATTAATCCTATGTTATAGTATTATTATTTTCCATTGTAGATGAAGCAAAGACAAGAGAAGTTAATTAAGTTGCTCAAGGGCACAGAACTAATAAGTGATGGAAGCCAGGATTCAAACTCAGTTGCTATGTTAGACGCACTAGGAGAATACACAAATAGTAGTGTTCCTATAGTAGGTGCTTAACTAATATTTTAAAATAAATATTGCTGAGCCATAGTACTTAATGATATAAGATTAAATGCTTCTATGACCATCTCTTCCATAGTAGAAAGTCATAATCTGATTGGAGCCTTCCTTTCCTCCTTCTACCCTCATCTCTTGACATTCCCACATTTTTATCTACTTTCAGAGAAAACTAAAGTTAACAAGAATAAATTCCTTTAATTTTCAGCCCCACTTCTAAAAAGTGTGTCTTTCTCTGAATCTACTCTCACCTCCTCATCTTTTAAATCAGAGAAGTGCTGTCTATTCTCCTCAAGGTTAATACTTCCTGCCATCTGTGATCCCTGCTTTGGTTCATCAACCATTACCTCATTCACTCTGTCTTTACCTTTGTATTCTCTACTGACTTTCTTCCCTTATAATCAGCCTATAAGCATACTCAGGCCTCTTTCATCTTAAAAAAATAAATCTTCTTCATCCTTGATTTCTATTCTGATGCTCTTCCTCACCCTTATCAAATCCAAGGTCCTATACTCAGAATAGTCTACACTCACTATCTTTATTTCTCCATCTCCTATTTAATCTTCAACTCATCACCATTGTCCAAAACATGGACAAAAACTTTTTTAATATCATTAATCACCAAATCCAACGGACCTTTTTTTAAAAAAAGTTTATTGTTTTTCTATTACAATTGAAGAACCCTTTCTTTTAGATTTCATGTTACTTGATCCTTTGCAGCTCAGACACTTCTTAAAATTTTTTTCTTACTTCTCTTACCACACCTCAGATTCCTCTAGAGGCTTCTCTTCTGACCAGGCTTTTAATATTGCTATTCTCTTGGATTTGGTTTTCAAATCTCTTCTCTTCTCATTTTTAAACACCCCCTTGGTGATTTCTTCTACTTCTATGACTTTTAAACAAATATTTACCTCTGGTTCAAGTTCCAGACCGATATCAAAATTGCCCTGGAATATCTTCAGATACTTTATTACTCAACCTGCTGGAGATTTAACTTATTCTCTCTCTCTCAAATTTGTTCTCTCTTATATTCCTTGTTTTAGTGATTGACATAAACATAAACCCAATAAATCCAATCAAGAAATCGGAGTATCAGTTATCCCTTGGCCTTTTGGTGGTCTTTCTTCATTTGTGTCTCCTCCCTTCCTTTCAGTTTTATCTTTGAAAAATGCCTCTTGGGTTTTTAAGTAGAATGTTACCCTCCATTGGTACAATACAAATCTACGTGAAAACTCAAATAAAAAAGAAGTCTGAGGGTTACTCTAGCCCCTTCCTCTTCAATCAGTAACCATGTCCTTGGCATTCTATCTCCTTAACGTCTATCATATTTAGCCCTTCTCTCCATTCCAACCACTACTGAGCTGGCTCAAGCTCCCTGTCATGTCTCACATGTGCTACTGCAATAGTCTACTAGTTAACCACCCTGCCTCTTCCAATTAGTCTTCTAATATAGTGCTGTCACAGAAACATTTTATCATGTAACTCACTCACTTATAATTCTTTAATGGTTACCCATTTATATGCAGGATAAAGTACAAAATCCTTAGCCTAACAAGTAAAATATAGCTCCCACTAACTTTCTTAAACTCATTTTTTTCCTACCACTGTAAACTCCAGGTATATACATGCCTCTGTTCTAGCTACACCCCTGTCTATCTGTAGAACCCTTACTAATCTTTTAAAACCCTACTTGAGAATTAGCTCTTCCGCAATGCCTATCCTAACATTCCCCCTTCCTCACCCCCATTTTGAGAGAACTGAGCTAACTGCATCATAGACTTCCACAGGCTTCTTTCGTAACAGTTACCATTATGAATTGCACATATCTATTTTACATATTGGTTCTCCTTTACTTGACTATAAGCTGAGGACAGAGGTCATTTGTTTCTCACCATGAGAGACCCCACCCTACCATAAAAATAGCTAAAAAATAAAATTAAAAAGTTTTTGACTGAATGCTTCTATAGAAGCCAGTCCTTTGGTGACTTGACAATAAATGCTTATGCAAAGTTTTAGACTGAGTTCAAATGTTATCCTTTGGTAACATACCATCGACGTTTATAAAGCCTTCCATACTGTTAGCATTTTCTCCCATGACCTCAAAGCACACAGTAAATAAACTATCCCATATCACACTGCATTGCAATTATATATTTATTTATCTCCTCCTCCTGTTTGACAGTTTCTTGAGGACAATGACTCTATCTGGTTTACTTCCATGTATCCAAAATATGGTACAGTCCTTAGCATCTCAGGAGGTACTCCATAAATGAATGCATAAATAGATTCAGGTTCTGTCCTCAAGAAATATCACGGTGACTCATTACAAAAATTCTTTAATAAAAATATTTAAACATCACATGCTGTAAAATAATTCCTTACCTATGTTACCAAATATTATTCCATTTTCTGTTGATGCTACTTTGACATTAGCTTTAATATTTGCAAAATCATGAGGAGCAAGAGTCAAAGGAGACGGCTTTTCCACAAGTTTCAGATCCCCTGAAAAAAAAATTTATACATAGTTAAGACATATATATAAGAGCCTCAAATCATTAAAAAGTTAATAGGCTTCTCAGAATAACTATATGTGTGTGTGTGTGTGTGTGTGTGTGCGCACGCGCACGTGCATACCACTGCATTTCAACTAATGATTACAAACTTCTCAAAAAGCTTAAGTTGTAAACAATATATTCCATTACAAAGAAGATAAAACTGCAGAAAAATGTAAGTTCTTAGAAACTTAGTACTTTATATAGACATCAAGCTATGCTAAGGGCAGAAATATATTTTCCCTTGATATCTTCAAGTCCCTCAAGTCTTGTTTAAGCCATGTGGAATTTCCTAGAGGCACTGCACTGTTCCTGTATACAATTTATATTTACCAACTTCAAAGACAGATATAGAAGTAGAGAAAGTCTGATTCATGTGTCTTTAATAAGAAAAACAAAAGACATCTTACATTGCTAAATACAATAAGGATATATTGCTCTGGCCACATGTAGTATATATTGGTATAGACTCAGAAAATACCTCGTTCCATACTAAGGGAATTAAAAAAATGTAACTAAATGAGCTACTTGGTAAATCTGTAACTTAAACAGCTCTTATTTCTATCTAGAAAAACTGGTATGTGTGATCAAGCTCAGTGAGTAAACCTATTTGGATGTACGGAGAGCATAAGCATAAGAAGATACCACAGAGTTCAGAACACTAGAGTTAAAAAAGACTAATTATTAAATGTAACACTAAGTCTTGACTAAAATGTAACAAAAGGCTCAAGAGAATTCTTATACTAAAACTTGTGCATATCCCTTAATGATCTGTCATAAAGATTTACTATAAATATCTTTCCTTTATGGTAAATTTCCTCACCTAGAGTAGCTAACTCTAATGTACAGTTCTGTAAAGTGTCACTGGTTTGGTTCACAACAAGTACATCCAGGACGATATCATACTGGTTGACATGAACATAAGCTTCTGCATATACAGGATCCGAGAAACCTGTCAATTGGGTAACCTGTCAAACAAAAATGAAGAGATAATCCAATGACTGAGACAATTTAGCCAAACATATCCTAGCCAAATGATTAAGTCTGTTTGGTAATTAACAGATATGCTTAGATTAGACAAGTCATTTTGAAATAGGTGTAATAAAATTGTTTTGTAATGTAGATAGAGTAAATCAAAACACAGACATTAGAAATGATGGGTCCTAGAATTTATATTTCAGTAGTTGAAAGACATTAAATATGTCCACCAAATACATTAAACATAAAACTTAAGAAATAGACTTGGATACATTTCAATTAAATCCCTCAGCACCTAAACTCATGTTCTCTAAAACTCAAGAACCCAATAAAATTCAGATCATGTGGCAGTCCCTGCTAACCAAGCTCAGGAATGAAATAGAGCACATAATGAGAAATGCTTATAATTCCATGAAGATAATTTTTTAAACGTGTTCCCCCCAATTTTAAAAAGAAACGTCTAAAACATAGCACTTTTAGGACATAATATTGTCACCAAAAATGTAGACAACAGAAGAAAAAACATATGAATTGGACTACCTCAAAATTAAAAATTTTTATACATCAAAGGGCACTATTAACAGAATGAAAGGCAACTCACAGAATGGGAGAAAAATATATGCAAATCATGTATCTGATGAGGGACTTACATTCAGAATATATATAAAGAACTCCTATAACTCAAGACAAAGATAAATAAGCAACCAGATATAAAAATGAGCTAAAAACTCAGACAGACATTTCTCCAAAGAAGATATACAAATGGCCGATAAGGACATGAAAAAACGCCAAATATCATTTATCACTAGGGAAATGAAAATTAAAACCACAATTAGATACTAAGTCACACCCACTAGGATGGCTACTATTAAGAGAACAAAGAAAAAGTGTTAGCAAGTACATGGAGAACTCTTATGTACTAGGGATATAACATAAAGCAGTGCAGCTGCTATGTAAAACAGTATGGCCTTTTCCCCAGAAAATTAAAGCAGAATTACTATGTAATCCAGCAATTCCACTGCTGGTTAAAACCCAAAAGAAATGAAAGCAAAGCCTTGAATAGGTATTTGTAAATTCATGTCCACAGCAGCATTATTCAAAATAGCCAAAAGGTGAAAGCAACCCAAGTGTCCATTAACAGATGACTGGATAAACAAAATGTAGTATATATTCAAAATGAAATATTATTAAGCCTTAAAAATTTTTTTTTTTGACACATGCTATAGCACGGATGAACCTTGAAGACATCAGGCTAAGTGAAATAAGTCAGTCACAAAAGGATAAATATTGTATGATTCCACTAATATAAGGTACCTGGAGCAGTCAAATTCATAAATAGAAAGTAGAATGGAAGCTGCCAGGGGCTGAGGAGAAAGGGAGTGGGGGAGTTATTATTTAATGGGTATGGAGTTTCAGTTTTGCAAGATGAAAAAAGTTCTGGGAACAGATGGTGGTGATGGCTGCACAATAATATGAATGTACTTTAAAAAAAAATCCTCACTCGAAAACATGATTACTGATTTTTACAGAGAGGGAAAGGGAAGGGGAGAGGAAGAGAAACATTGATGAGAAACACGGATCATTTGCCTCCTGCACGCATCTCAAATGGGGACCAATCAGGGTATGTGCCCCAAATGGGAATCAAACCCGTGACCTTTCAGTTTACTGGACATTGCCCAAACAACTGAACCACACTGGCAAGGGCGATATGAATGTACTTAATGCCACTGAACTGTATACTTAAAAATAGTTAAGAGGGTAAATTTGATGTTATGTAAATTTTACACAATTTTTAAAAATAAAATATTTTAAATCTTTAACTGACATATTGAGAGCAATTCCCAATTTGAAAGGAGGTAAAGTGTTCTAGTAGTTTCTATTCGGCAACTAACCTTAGCTTGGACAACAAAATCAATTTGAGACTGTTTACTCATTTAATAAAGGTATTAAACTAGATCAATGATTTGTAAATTTATATATTTTGAGTGTAGTATAGTTTTTCTAACAGAATCCTATATGGAACCCAATATATTAAGAATATAAAAGTAGAGTTGCCCTGTTTAAAGCAGTGGGACATAGGAAAAGCTGAGGGCAGGGTGTGGAGGAGGTCAGAGTCCTGGCCTAGAAAAGCTTTAGTTAACCTCTAAGGATCCCCCAGCTCTGTGTATTACACTAGGATTTCAACAAGTTATAAAATCAAGTACTATCATAAGTAAAGGACTTTATCAGCCTCTCAGTTGTATCATGCTGTATAACTCGTTTTTCTTTTTAAAAAAGAGTGAGACAGGTAACTTCCTGATTACTACTTTCTTAAGTAGCCAATAAAAATAACTTACCAGTGTATTTGACATTTTGTTACCTTATTAAGTTTAGATGCTAGGGGATCTGCTGCCTCTTTTCTCTGTGTGTTACCCATAGCTGCCAGCAAACTCAGCTGAAACTGATCTTCCTTGCAGTTCATTTCATTCTTAGCAGTCAGTTGCATGAAGGAAATGGGGTCATCAGGCTGTACTGTCACATTCCTCTTTTCAGACTCTTTCTGTGTTGAGAAAACAAATAGACGTCTTTTTAATATGGAAAGAAAGACAGCTTTTTGTAAGCCTTTAATAAGGACTACCTTCACATATGAGGACTGATTTTTTTTTTTAAGCTACAAAGCACTGTTATGGCTTTATCAAATATCCCTTACCTTTTGAGATAATTTTTCTTCTTCAAGTTTAGCAGATAACATGTGTGAAAGGGACTGTCTGCATTCCTTATTGAAAATGTCATTCATTAAAGGTGAACATTCAGATAAGACCTTGAGACACAGGGAAATTCGATCTACATCGTCATCTGTAATTGGCTTCTTAGGAAGAGAGGATTTTCCCAAATGAAGGATTGTGGCCATGAGCAACATAGCCTCAGCGACAAAAGACTAGAAAAGTAGAGAAATGGGTTATTTATTGTCATGATTCTGCAACTGGAATAATGTTGCTTTATCATAACTTACAACTCAAGAAAAAAAAACTAATTTTCACTCACTTGAAAAGATTTCAAATCTTTTATATTTTGTCTCTTATCTTTTTTGCATCCTATTTCTTTTCTATACTAGCTGCCACTGTCTAAAACCTTCATTAAGCTTTAACAAAAAAATAGCGATGGTTTTTAACTGTCTTGTATTACTCTAACCCCTTCACATGCCAATGCTATCTTTTTAAAATTCCAACTACAGAAAAGCCAAAAGAAAGATATATTTCACAAATAGTTACCGTTTTGTCATGTTTCCATTCTTATTTTACTTATATATATGTACAGTTTTCCCTCACTTAAAGAGAGTGGGGATTAGGTTCTAGACCCCCCCGCGATAGGTGAAAATCTGCGAAGTAGGAACCTTACATTTATTTTAGTATTTATATAAATTTTAAGGCTTTATAAACCCTTCCCACGCACTTATAAACTGTTCCCAGTCCCTTATTAACCTTTCCCACTCCCTTATTAACCTTTTCCACACCTTTATAAACACTACTTATGTTAAACATATTCTACACTCTTAAACCTAGGTAACTTTAACAACATATATATACAGGACCACAAAATCCTGCGATATAGTGAAAAATACGTGATAAATAATTAAGTATATTTTTTAAAATCCCACGATACAGTGAGGCCATGATAAGTGAACTGCGATATAGAGAGGGACTACTGTACATTACCTTAAATGAGCATATAGTCAGAATGGTCAGAGCTATGATGAAGGTTATGAACTGTGGTAATGGGAATACATTAAAGAGAAATTTCTGGAATAAAACGGGCAATGACTGGCTGGATGAAGACGCTGCAGAGAGGTGTATCCTTCACTGATGCTTGACTAATCCTAGCCAACAGAAATGACTTCAAAAACCCTTATAACTCTTCCACTGAACTAATCATAAGGTATTATTATTGTATTACTTTGTCAATTTTACAATAACATTATATTACTGTGTCCACTTACCCCATTAAACCATAGCTCTTTCATGATAGGAACTCTAGCATTCACTTTTAGATCCCTCATAGTGAAATGCATATAGCAGACATTCAATGTTCACTTGTTGGGTAAATGTAGAATAAATAAACTTACATTTTGCTTTTTCTTCTCCTGAACCAAAGCTACATAGCGCAAGGCAATCTTGGTCAGAGTTGTGGCAAGGGAGGCAGCAACAAAGAAATCTCCGTCCAGGAGGAATCCTCTCAGGGGAGGTCTGCAAAGCAATCAAGGGAAATGAAATCCACTAACTTCTTAAACAGCATGCAGCTTTTGCATAAATGATTCAAATAAGGCTATTTAACACTCTCACTGCCACCCTTCAGTGATGAGGAGCTCAACTAGCTCCCTCTAACTCTCAGAATGAAAAAGGGAAAAGAAAATAATACATGGATTTAAAACCTATCTTCAAATGATACAAGAAACAAATAAATATAAAGAGAAAATGGTGAAGGGTGTATGTACTGGAGCCAATGAACTACATTCAAATCCCAGCTTATCTACAGTATTTATTTACTGTGTGCCTTTGGTTAAGTTACAAGCTTCAAGATTCAAATTCCTCTTCTATAAAATATGACAATAATATACTCAATCTCAATGGGCTGCTGTGAAGATTATATGAGGCAAACTAAAAGCACAATGCCCAGCATGTAATAAACAATTATTAAAATTTTAGGCATTATTTTCATCATCTTCACTATAAAACTGGAGAACAAAATAAGAAAATCATTGGAATTTTATTCCATCAGTTAGAAGTGGAAAATCTTCCCAAATATTTCCTAAAAGACAACAAAACTCGAATATCATTAGTTACCTCAGCTTAGCATTTTCTATATGAGTAAAATAATTCTAGCTTAAACAGAAACCAGTTATTTTAATAAAAACACTTACAAGAGCAGAGAATTAAAATCATCAACACAATTCCTGAGAGAAAGAACTTAAATATCCTTCTCCTTTCAAGTATCTTAAATGGCAAAGATTGCCCTTTTGGTCAAAAAAACCAAGTAAAACTAAAGAAATCACTTGAGTGTTTTATTGACAAGAGTAATAAAAACAAGCACAGCTGGCTGTGCACAGTGCTGCAGGTTACCTCTCTTCCTCTTTCTTGGTGGGCCTGGAACTGCTAAGGGCGCTCTGAGTTGCATAGGTGCCCATCTCAGTTACCAATTTCTGAACTGGCCCCACAGATATTTCTTCTTCAGGTTTTAATTCACCAGCTTCTTTCTTTATTTCTGACTCTACTATTGGGATCTAAAAATCAATTAGAAACATCAATTTAGTAATAATATCAATAGCAAGCAAAATCATATTTAAAGATTTTATTTATTTTTAGAGAGAGGGGAAGGGAGGGAGAAAGAAGGAGAGAAACATTGAAGAACAAGAGAAACATTGATAGGTTGCCTTTCATTCTCCATCAACTGGGACCCAGCCCACAATCCAGGCGTGTGCCTTGATCAGGAATTGAACAGGCGACCCTTCTGTCTGCAGGAGGACCCAAACCTACTGAGCCACAGCAGTCAGGGTGCAAAATCTTATTTAAATATTCAACCATTTCCACAGAAAAGGCATTTCCCCAATGGGATTTTTTGAACTTGGAACTCTCAATTTTCTTTCCTTCCCATGATGATGTAGTGAGAAGAAGAGGGTGGTGTTAGATGCCACATACTTGTTCTGTTTTACACAAATTAATTAAACTACTTTGAGCCTTAGTTTCTTTTTTTCTTTTTCTTTATTTTTAGAGAGAGGGAAAAAGGAGGGAAAAAGAGAGAAACATCAACTGGTTGCCTCTCACATGTGCCCAACCTAGGACTAAACCTGCAACCTCGCCAGGCATGTGCCCTGACTGGAATCAAACTGGCAACCTGCTGCTTTGTGGGATGACACCCAACCAACTGATCCTCAACGGTCAGGGCGAGCCTTAATTTCTTAACCTGTTAAATGCAAATCTTAATTCTCTCCACACAAATTACTAAGTAAGAAAACGCTTGGGAGAATGACTAAGACAAAACAGACCTTCTTCTTCTTCCCTAACTAACTAAAAGAGCCCTCATTCTCCTAAACTGAAATAAATCTGACTTAATTGTACAAAATAACTTCGACTACCTTAAAAAAAAAAAAAAAAAAGGCCACTGTACATGTAGTCCTCAATACCAGTCTACTATCTATCAATTTCTTTATTTTACAAATTAAAAACCTGATGTCCAGTCAGGTTAAGGAACTTATATCCATGGCCCAAGAGCTAATTATTGGCAGAAGCAAGACTGGAACCCAGGTCTCCAAAAAAAACACTGTTTTTTCTATTCCCCCCATTTGGTTGTGGAATGAGGAAATACTGCTGTCAGTTTCAGTACATACATACTGTAAAGTCAGCCCTGTTCTTATAATATTTGCATTCTTCTTTCAGAACACATAGGTTAAAGAAGAGTTTTATAAGTCTTCTTATTTTTAAAAACACAGAAACTTCTGTTCAAATAAAATCTTTCCCAGAAGGGTAAATAACACAGTGGAGGGGAGTGCCCCCACAAATTTCCAACAGCTATTTGGTTTCATTATCTGGGTAATTAAAATACATTTTTCAGCCCAGATAAAAACCCAAAAGTGAAAGCGAATCAACACATAAAAGTCAGGTGTAAAAAATGAAGAAAAATAAGGGCAAATGTATAAAATAAAAATCACCATCTAAAGTAGAATCTACTATAAAAGTAAAACATACATCTCCCAGGGACCTTCGGACCTCCGTCATCACACTCTGAATGTCTTCTTTGGTACTACAGTATTCTCCCAGAATCCATAATGCTCCTCGGTAAATCCTAAAACAAGAATATAAGTTTTGAAACACTGATTTGTCAACAAATCTTGAAGCAATTTTTCTTTGTGAATTTAAACTCAAGCAAGAAAATAATATTCTGCAGTTCTAAGGGATTATGAATGAAATTTTAAGAAATATAACAAAGACATTAAGTTTCTTTAATTCTCCCAGCAACATAGCATTAAAAGAAAAATAAGTGCTCTCATCCATCATTATTAGGAACATTGTAAAACTAATAAACCCAGTGGTAAAAATAAAATACCAAAATGTTTCCCAGAGAGGTGTCATTCTTCATTTAGGACAGAGTTAAGATGAAAGTGTATCTTATCACCTACTACTATAAAAAATGTATTACTTTAATGTAAAAAGTACTTTTTATTTGTAGTCACTGAAAAGAACAGGCAGGATGCTGACCAGAACAACAAGGAAGGAGTGCAAAAGGATCAATAACAACAACAACAAAAAGTAAAGAAAGCAACAATTTTCTAGTTAAAGACGTTAAACTAAATAAAGGCTTTAGTCATCTTTTCCCTATGATTTTCATTGAGTTTACTTTTTAAAAAATTCTAGAAACTGAAGCTCTAACAGACTGTGCATGGCTGCTAAATGCAGAACTTTGATATTTTTCTCATAAAGAAGGCAACTCTTTCTCAGTTGCACAAATGTCAATACATTTTCAATCAGAAAAACAACTTAAGTCTATTATAGTCTATCCCTCAGATGCTTTAAAGGAAACAAAATTTGAATGTAGAAGTCCTTTCTCATTAGTAAAGGCTATCTGAAGGGAAAAACATCATGTTAGATTTAGGTTGCATTTGTAATCCTTCACTTTATTTTTTTATTTAAAAAAATTACATATGTGTATGTGCACGTGCACGCGCGCGTGTGTGTATGTGTGTGTGTGTGTGTGTATATATATATATATATATATACATATATATATATATATATATATGTATTTTACAGAGAGAGAAAGGAAGGGAGAGAGAGGGAGAGACATCAATGTAAAAGAAACATCAGTTGCCTTCTGTATGCACCCAAATTGGGAACCAAACCTACAACCTAGGTATATGCCCTGACTGGGAATCGAACTGGCAACTTTTTGGTCTACAGGATGACACTCCAACCAACTGAGCCACGCTAGCTGGGTGCAATCTTTCACTTTAATAAATGATAAAGGGACACATAAATAATAATGATATTTAAAAAGTGATACCTTTAAAAATATCTTTGTAGCCACTTTAGGATTCACAACGTTTTAGAGAAAATTAGGATAGAAAAATATAGCTAAATCACAACTATAAAAAAATTTTGTTCCAATAGGTTATGCATCAACCGAGGGTGGGTGTATGGTAATGTTTACTGTCATTCTTATTTTGTCTTGATTGTCTTGAGTCATCTTTCCTCTTCTATATTTTATATCAACTGACCCTTCAAAGACAGATACTGGTACAGTGCTTACTTAACTTTACATTTAAATAGATTTTAAACTTACTTGACAGATTTAATAGCATGAAAAACTTCAAGCATTTTCTCAACAATAAGCATTCTCAGGTTATCAAAGCGCTGAATGGCTTCACGAACAAACTCCAAGACATCGGCAGCTGCTGCTTCATTACTGTCACTGAGAAATTCCATTAACTAAAAGAAAAGAAACAAAAGAGGATAACGATTTAAACTTAAGGTTTAATAACCTTAAGCAATTTTTAATAAGGCTAGAGCAAATTAAATAAATTTACAAAGCATGTAATTAATAATTTTCAAATGTGTAATAAAATGTAAGTCAAGAGACAAGCACCACTAAATTACACCAAGTCACAACGGCTTTCCAGCTTCATGTGCAGCAAAATTTATTACAAAACTCACTATACAACGAAAGCTAGAAATCCACAACTCAAAATAAATTAATTGGATCATCCTAAGTTGGCTGGGTGATGACCTGCAAAAACGAAAGGTTGTCCATCAGATTCCCAGTCAAGGGCGTATGCCTGAGTTGCAGGTTCGGTCCCCAGGTGGGAGCACAGCAGGAGACAACCAATCAATGTTTCCCTCCATTATCAATGTTTCTTTCCCTCTATCTCCCTCCCTGACCCTTTTTCTAAAAATAAATAAATAAAATCTTTATTAAAAAAGTAAAATCATTTTAGAAAAGAATTTAGAGCTCAATAGCAAAATTTCAAATTACAATACATACCTCCTTTACCTCACAGTTATAGAAACCAAAATATTCTAGGGTATGGGAATTTTTCTTATAATTGAACCTTTCAACTTTAAGAGGTAAAACTATCTGAAAGAATTACTTATTTGTCTTAATATATATATATAAAAAATATAAAGATCTATCCAAAAAAAATCCAGCCATTGTTAATATAATGAAAATGGTTTACGTGACACTGATGCAACTTGGCAGTCAAAGAGAGTGGACTGGAACGAGCATGTGTGAACAATGACAACTTCACTGTACTAGTCAGTGTAGGCAGTAGACACTGTTGAGTGAGCATGTGTACTGTGTGGCTGTCACATTCAAAATGACTGAGTAAGTAGAGCAACAAACTGCATCAAATTTTGCCTTAGGCTTGAACATTCCTCTGTGGAAACTATTGGGATGATTCAGAAGGCCACAGCTATGGACAACTCATGCATCATGCCTTGTGCAGAGTTTTTTGACAAAACATCAAATCATCCAGGTGACTCAGTCATGCTACAGCCCGGATTTGGTGCCCTGTGACTTCTGGCTTTCCCCAAAACTAAAATCATCTTTGAAAGGGAAGAGATTTCAGACTATTGATGAGATTCAGGAAAATACGACGGGGCAGCTGATGGCAAGAGGGAGAACTGTGTGAGGTCCCAAGGTGCCTACCTTGAAGGGGACTGAGGTTTCATTGTCCTGTGTATAATATTTTTTGTATCTTCTTCAATAAAAGTCTCTATTTCTCATATTACCTGGCTGAATACCTTCTGGACAGACTACACACACACACAGACACACACACACACACTCACACACACAAAATAATTTTACTTTAGGTAACTGTAACAAGCAAATATATTTTTGTTACTATGATTTTACTTTATTTTTTAATGAAGATGTAAGAGAAAGAAGTCAAAGTCCTTATTCCTCTGAGTTTAAGTGTGAACAGAAAGCTCCCTTCTGACCATAAGATTTAATAATTCCAAACAACTGAGATTTCTAGCATTTAACTACTGAATAACTAGAATTTTTAAACTTCTTTTTGAGAATTTCAAAAGTAAGATAATCAGAATTACATACCACAGGAATAACATTCGCAGCCATGTCTGGAAATCGGACAGAACAGGAATGCAATGTTCGCACAAGGAGTTGTCTATATTTGTCAGTATCTTCATGCTCAGACACATTATTTGTTTTAATCACTTCCTTCTTCAGTACAATAACCAGCTACAGAACAAAGTAAAAATAAGTGAGAATTACAACATGTTTGGCCTGATAGCTTACAAACGGCTGTCAGAGTTGTTTTTACCTCTTCAACATTCCTAGAAGAGACAAGATCCAGTGCTAACTGCAGAGTTTTCTTGCGTACTTCTAGGTCTGGTGTGCTTAATACTCTTAGGATGTCCATAACCAGATCCTGAAAAAGAACAAAAAAATCAGAATTTCTGGTTATAAGATGAAAATCTTAACTGAGGAATGGAGGGTTCTGTCCATCATCACCTTAATTCTTTGATCAATAATAAAATCACTAGTGGTGGAAGAAATAGATATTTCTGGTCTCCTGATATAATGCAATATGAAGTATATAGTATCACGTATGATGTATACAAATTGAAAATGTTTACTCTGACTTTATCAAGCTTCAAATCAAACTTAACGATTTATAGGAAATACAGAAATCTAAGGAACAAGCTAAATGACAGTACCAGAAAGTAACCAGACACATCCAGAGAAGCATCTGACAGGCCAATTGGTCTGGTCTCTTCAACAAGTCAGTGTCACGAAAAAAAAAAAGCAACTGCTCAAATAAGAGACTTAAAGGACACAACAACCAAGTATGATGATGTATGGCCATAAATTGGACAAAACAAACAAAAAGGGCATTGGGGGGACATCTGGAAAAATTTGAGTTTGGAGTTGGTATTAGATAATAAGAAATTATCACCAATTTTGTTAGGTGTGACAATGTTATTTTGGCTTTGCAGGAAAATGTAATATTTAAAGATGTATACTTAAAACTAATTTACAAATGATTTTACTTCTTTAAACTTTATATGTTTAAAAAATTTCACTGAAAAGTCCTGATCAGTGTGGCTCAGTTGGTTAAGCATCATCCCACAAAGCAAAAGACTGCCACTTTGACTACAGTCAGGGCCCATGCCTGGGTTGTGCCCAGTCCCTGGTGAGGCACATGCAAGAGGCAACAGACTCATGTTGCTCTCATGCATTGATGTTTTTCTCCCTCTCTTAGTCCCTCCCTCCCACTCCATCTAAAAATAAATAAAACAAAATCTTTTAAAAATAAATTTCACTGATAAGAAAGTTCTAACATCGGCAGCCGTCCGTCTCGAGAGACGATGGTGTAGCTTCTTAAGAGTCTATCTGCACCGCCGAGAATGGCTGTGCAGTCCGACTCGGGAGTGACACGGTATCTGTCTCCTCCCGTGTTGAATCGACATCTTGCGATGATGCTGGAGTGTCCTCTCCAGTGAAGCTGAAGCTACAGAGCCTGGGCAGGGTGATATGGAGGGTCTGCTGTTGCCCATGCAGCAGACCCCCCCTCTCTTCGCAGCTGAGAGATCCAAGGGAAAGACGGAGTCAATACAGCTTGGTTTCAGGTGCGCCGCAGGAGTTGCCGGTGTTGACTACAACGTCAAACCGCCTTAGGGACTCCGGCTCCGGATTTTCTGTCAGGGTTTACTCCCTTAGCCTTTCCCCTGAAGAGGTATGCCGCAAGGCAGCGGAGGTTTTTTGGAGTCAGAGTTTTCCTTCTCTGATGTACCCTGACTGGAAGATCGAACCAGCGACACTTAGCTCGCAGGCCGACGCTCAATCCACTGAGCCAAACCAGCCAGGGCAAGAAAGTTCTAACAAGTCTAGGAATATACACCTATATAGCCTTCATTTACATTTACCAGTTGTTAATACTTTGCCACAAATGCTTTATCATATTCTCTTTACTCCTAAACATTTTAGTGTATACCTCCCAAGAATAAGGATAATTTCTTATATAACCACAATACAATTACTAATTTAGAGAACTTATCATTGATACTGATAGTGCTAACTAATATACAGTCTATATTAACCTTTCTTCAATTTAGCAGTCCTTGGTCTTAATTTTTATGATCATTATTCTCACAGAGTAAATAGGTACACTGATAACTTTTCTAGAATCTAATCATCTTTATTCGCAATCAGTTGGCACAATTATTTTTCAAGAAATGTAAATTACATTCAAATCAAAAATATTTCTCTACTGCTAATAATACGAAGTGCAGTACAATAGAAAAGATAAAAGATAACACATTAATTAATGTTAGAAACATTTTTATGGCAAAGACAATACCACAAAAAGCGATGATGATTAAAGAGTTACACCTTAGTTGAGCAAAATTTAAACTGCCCAGTCATTTCAGCTAACAAAGATGGCAAGCTTGGGAATTATCTCAATATATAAAAGATTTTATTTAGGACTTCTCATTCAAATAACAGTTACCTGTAGTACTCGTTCATGAGCAGGATGCTCTTTTAATTCTATCAATCGATCCAGAACTATGAGCTTTACATTGTTGTCACTCTCCTTAATAATTAAATCAATGTAACACTGAGCAGCAGCCTATGTAAACAAACAAAAACCAAATATACATTTGAGAACACATTCATTTATCTTTAACATAGGTGAAAATTAGAAAAAAAAACCAAGACAACAAAATATATTTACTACTCCTCCACTGAAGTCTATGCATTTTTTTTTTAAGAGTACGACCCTCTATTCTCTAAATTCTAACAAATCTCATTATTTTTCAAGTTTATAAAATACTGGAAGCATCAGAAATTAAAAGAATGAAAAGGGACTGCTACAGGCAGATTAACAACCAAAAATTAAGGATTGATATTAAGGAACAAGGCAGGAAAAAAGCATATAAACAATCCCCAAAAAGTATAGCTACCGAGAATCTTTTACTGTAGGTGCAAAGTCTGACACACCTGCATTACCATCCAAAAAAATAAAAAATATTAAGATAACCCTGAGTCATTAAAAGCAGAGGACAAAGGAGCAAACCTGAAAAGAGCTCCCAATGTCTTGGAACAATCTGATCAACAAAATAAATGACAATATAATAGATTAAAATCCATACAATAAAATATCAATACAATAAAATGATATAAAGAAAGAAAGGAGGAAAGGAAAGACGAAGAAGGGACATCTCTTCCTTGCGGAAGAACTCCAATTAGTAAATGCAGAAAGAGGAAATAGAAAATCACCATTAAAATACTACAGTAATAATTGCTGTAGAAAAGAACCACTGATGGATGCTAAAATTAGCTGATGAAAGTTCAGAAGAAACAGAATACTCATACAGTTTCAAAGTATCTTCCCATGATATTACTGATTACGGAAGGAAAAATTTTAATCCAACAGTGGAGAACTCTGGAAGACACCACCTTAACCGACTAATCAAGGTTAACATCACCAGTTGTAAGATATACCAACATCACGTACTCCTTTATGATACACTGAGAAAGGAGCATCACTTCTGTGGTATTCTTCCCCCAAAATGCAGAGACTTGATGTAATTATGAGAAAATATCAAACAAATACAAAATTGAGAGATACTTTACAGACTGATTCAATACTCTTCAAAATTTTCAAGATCATGAAAAACAAGGAAAGGCTGAGGAACTATCATTGATTGGAGGAGACTAACACGTGATAACTAAGTGTCATGTGGTAACCTGGACTGGATCCCAGGAAAGAAAAGGGCATTAGGGGGGAAACTGGTGAAATTTGAATACAGTCTATAGTTTAGTTAACAATATTGTTCCAACTTCAATTTCTTGGTTTTGACAATTATACAATCGTTACGCAAGACATGAACATTATGGGAAGCTGGATGAAGGGTAATGGGAACTTTGTCCTATTTTTGCGACTCCTCTGTAAGTTTACCACATAGTAAACTGCAATGTCAATAAATCATAAGTGATAAGACAGAGCATTTATCATCTAATTGGCATCAAAAGAAATAAGCAGTACCTTGATTGCAGTAGGTGCACTAGAGAGTGTCACTAAAGTTCCTGCAGCTTCATATTTCACAGCAGGGCTAGATGACTGTAATAAGTTATAGATGCAGCGAATAAAACGAGCCCTTTCTGATGGATTAGCATGACAGACCTGGAGAAGAAAACATTTAGGTTTCAACTGACTTCATGGACATTCGATTTCAAATAAATTTTTAAAAACAGACGTCAGTTTATGGAATGCTAGTTTCTTAGCCTGAAAGCTAAGAACAGTTTTATAAGGACATCTGAAGATGCCAGCCAACCTGGGATGAGACACTGTGACGCAACACTTGTCATTTCAGAAAGAAATACGTTTTACTTTCAATAATTGTCACAGCAGCTCATTTATTTATGCATTCAGTAATAATTTATATTTTCACTTCCACAAGAGGTTTTCAAATGACTTATAATAAAAGATGCATACTATACACAAGTGAAACAGAAAAAGAAAATGTAAAGTAGAAAAGCAAGGACAACAATGATCAAGTATACTACAGGTATTGGGATAGGATATTATATTTGGTCTTAAAATTTTTACTCTGGATATCACATCAAAAAGGAAAATATGACAAATAATATAAATCTCAAAAGCTAGTAAAAGGAAAATACTAGTTCTTAAAGCAAGAAAGGTAACATCTTTTTAAGTTACTACTCATATTTTGCAATCATATTCAATATTGGGGAGACAACTAAAACGTTCTATCCTGCTCTAAATGCACCTTAATGCCTCTACCTGTGAAGTAAATATCCCTTATTTTTTCTTTTGAAGTTAGTATTTATGTTAGATTTTCCTAAAATGTATCCACTACAATGTCTATTACTTGAGCATGACTCAAAAACTATTCTCTCTTACTATAACCTGGCTCCTCCTGGACAAAATTAGTCAATGGAGAGCAGAGAATCCCTATTTTTGAGAACCTCGGAGGCATTCTTAAACTGTACATATGAATTAAAAGGAATTATATATTCACAGTTCTGGTTTCATCTTAAATGCCAATTTCATATGACCAGTACCCTGTGTTAAAAGGGGCCACTTTCCTGCAGAAGCAAAGATGGCTATAATGAGCAGTGTCTGCTCTGAGTATTTTTTGTCCATATCATCCTATTTAATAAAGTCATTCCAAATATGTGTACTACTAAAACATATTAACCTAGCAATTAAGCAGCTTTCCAGAAAGACTATTTAACCTTATCTTAACTGTTCAAATTTATTTTACCCATCATAGATTGATTAGTCTTACCTTATAAATTAGCTCAACAATAACCAACTGAAGAATGTCTCCAAATGTCTGAACTTGGTCAATACAAGTACTTAGGTAATCCAAGGCCCGATCCTAAAAAAATAAAAATATATTTATCAAACTCCACCTCATTCAATAAAAGCACTTAATGCAACCTAAGAAAAGCAAACAAACAAACAAAAAACATACACAACTAAATAGAAAACAAATGAGGAAATTCAGGGCAAAGGAAAATTAACTGATGGAAAAAAATGAGGGCTAACACATAAATATAAGCCATAAAGTCAAATATATGTTCTAGAAATGGGTCACCTATATGGAATTTTCCAGCAGCTACACGAAGGAGAAAAATACTATGTATTCAGAGTACATGATTCTGGGTATTTCAACAATCAAAACAAACCAGCTCTTTATGAGTACAGTTCTTCCTATTTCTGAGAAGAAAAATCTCATAGATTCTCACAGACTGAAAACTGTGATAGAGAGACCTATGGCCTCAACAACATCTGTATAGTAAAAGTATCAACAAATTTTATCAACTATTTGTGATTCTGTCCCTTTATGTAGGTAATACTAAAAACATAGATCACTAAAGCCAACTCTACAAGAGGACAAAACATTGTGACCTAAATACATAGCTTTCTTATAATCTTGTTTACAAAGAGAAAACAGCAGCATCCAGATTTCAGAGGAATGAATAGACTATTTTTCAATCTTCATGCATATTATTTCCCACATTTTGATAAATACTGGACAGCAAAAATCCCTAGCTTAGATGCCACCAAGGTGTGTAGTCACTGCTAACCACCAGCAGATCCATATACTTGAACTACCAGCAGAGCTGGATGTCAAGTTGATATACACTTAAGAAATCTGTAGAGTCTAGTAGGAACACACTTCTACACTGAAAGTGGATGCTCTTTCGCAGACATCTCTCAGGGTGGCCCTTATATAAAGCTACTCTTTTTCTGTATTAAGAAATTTTAGATTTATACCAAGAGAAGGAAAAACAGGCATCAAAGCCCCAAAGTAGAGGGCCACAGAATATGGCCATAATTTCAATCTGGAAAACCTGTAAGGCAGTTGTATTAAATGCCTCACCAATGTTTACTTTGATATTCTAGAGGAGGGTTAAAAAAATTTTCATACAAATTAAGTTCAAATATCTAAAAACACTCTAAGTATACAAATCACATAATATAAACAAAATTACCGACTAAAAACTTGATTAGGTCTATGTAATACTTTCAATTATGATTTAAATACAGTCATAAAAGTAGATTTTTAAACAGTACTTCACCTGATCTGCATGAATTAGCATCATAAATGCATTCCTTTTGCAACTTGCATCCTTCTCATTCACCAGAAAATCATGTATCAGTTCAGGAGCATCAGGTATAAGATGTTCAAAATTTCTTAAAATAAAACCAATAACACCCAGGTTTAATAAAAACTCGTTATTTTATTTTAGTTACTCTCTGGATACTACCAAAATTAACCTTTATCAAACTTTATAATAGTATCAATTGTTTTGCTTTTTAAAACTTTAAAATGATAGAAAATTGTGGGCAGAAATCACAAGTTTACATCTTCACCTATTAAGTTATCAAATTACACTTTTCTAGTTCAATACAGAAAGAGCTAATTTATTCAACATGCTATCACGTATCTCAAATAATTGTCCTTCATATACTTTAGGAATATAATATCAATGCTCATAGCGACATCCTTAAGGTACTGAAAGATCCTTCTTCAATAATCATTAGAGTCCTAGCAGAGTAGCTCAGTTGGTTAGAGGATCCTCCCTATAAACCAAGGTTGTGGGTTCAATCCCTGGTCAGGGAACATACAAGAATCAACCAATGGATGTATAAATAAATAAGTGGAACAAATTAATGTTTCTCTCTCTCAAAAAATTTTTTAAAAAAACCATTTTTTGAATTACTTACTGACTTCTTATTTTGGAAATTTTAAAGTATTTCTAACAGAATAATGAACATTGTATTAAAAACCATGACTTAACTTCAAGAACTATTAATTTACAGCCATTTTTTGTCTCACCAATGCCCCTCCCCACTTCCTCTCCTTGCATATTGTCCTGAAGCAAATCCCAGACCACTTATCATTTCTTTTGTATATATATCGGTATGTTCTCTAAAATTAAGAAATCTGTCTGCCCTGGCTGGTGTGGCTCAGTGGACTAAGCACCAGCCTGGGCCTGTGGAACAAGAGGTTGAGGGTTCGATCCTGGTCAGGGCACATGGCTGGGTTGTGGGCTGGGTCCCTGGTTAGGGGTGTACGAAAGGTGACTGATTGATGTTTCTCTCCCTTTACTTCTCCCTCCTTTCCACTCTCTCTAAAAATAAATAAAATCTTTTTAAAAAAGTTCTTTCTTTTAAAAACTAATCATAATACCCTTATGATACCTTAAAAATTTAACAATTCCCAAATATCATCATATAAACAGTCTTCAAATTTCCAACTGTCTTAATGGCATAACTTGTGTGCATGTACAATAGTTTAAATATTGAAATTTGTGTAGTCTGTATAGTAGCTTCAAGGAACTCTACATTGTTAACCACAATAACACTTTCCCTAACAGGTAACAAAATCTAATATAACAGTAAGAGAACTGTGAAATTATGTAACAATCAATTATTAAAGTACGAAGATGTTTATAAAAATTACATCCTACTTATAAATGGATTGATGTCATTGATTATAAAACTCAAGTTTTCTAACTTCATCTAACTGGTTCTGTGAATTTTTTTAAAGTTCAAAATCTTCAGCTTCCTAAGAACAGGAATTAATTGAGAATTGCAAACTTTTCTATTAAAAAAGTTCCCATTTTAAGGCCTCTAAGGGTAAAAAGACTCAAATTCTACAAAAAGAGAATTCTGAAAGTCAAAACTCAAAAACTTAAAGCCTGTAGGAGATAAGTAAGTTAATAAATTAATTAAATGGGCTGGAGTAATACAACTGAGAATGGCAGGCACTGTCATAAACTGGAAAGTGTATAACCTCTTTAAAGGGGGCTACTGTCATTGAATTTCAGCAGATTGTTGTCATGCAGAAACTAAGATCCACTGTTGACTTTTTATGTTGACAACATAATGATAATAAGGAAAAAATCTCATTCAGGCCAAACAAAACACATCTGCAAGCTACACACAATCTGTAAGGAACCACTTTGTAACCTGTAGTCTAAAAGACTAAACAAACAGTCCTCACAGAACTAGTCCAGAGGAGTATCTTTATTTACCTATAGATAGTGTAGATGGCCAAAACAGCATTTCTTCTAACATAGCTGTGGCGATGCTCCAAACAAGCACGGATAGCTGGCATTAAAGGTTCTAGCAATTCTGCTTCTTTCAATTTGCAAAGAAAACGAAGAGTGGAGCCTCGAATAAATTCATTAGGATGCTGAAGATCCTGATATAAAAATTTAAATAGAAAATGTCGAGTTCCAATATTTTACAAAAAAATATTAGTGCAAAATTTTCTAATGAAAAAATAATAAAGTAGGTTTAATAAGACCTAGATTATCAGATTTTTATCAGATTCCTGTTGATTAAAGCAACTTTTTATTTATCACATCAATATCTTATATTCTGTGTCATTATTTTTTATTAATAACACATAAAAATACATGGAAAATGTCTGAAAAAAGTAACGATAAAACTTTTTACAATAATAACTTACAACTTTAGTTCCAAATATTTACAAGTAAAACAAAGCACCTTCCACCAATTTTTCAATTATCTAAAATCCAAGCAATATTCATGGATAATTACAGTTTAGTTTACCTTTCTATACGCATCACATACAAGGATCATTTCATGTAAAAGCCTCCCATCTGGTGTGGTTTTAGGAACAATTTCCCAAAATACCAGAAGTAATTTTTTGATGGTGTGATCCTGAAGAGGTAGCACAAAACGAATGATGGTCATCAGAAGTCCAGGAAGCTTTTCACCATTCAGAATCATAATGATTACTTTCTTCAAAGCTTCAGTCTTTGACTTCACATCTCCTTTTTCTGATTAAAAAATATTAAAATAAAATTTAATTATTTCAAAAGGAAATATCTCAGATAATTTAAAAGAGATTAACAAAATAAAACATTTTCTCACTATCAGCTGCAATGGTAATAAAGGCACTAATCCAAATGACATGTGGCATAACCTGATCATGGCACAAACAAGCTACATGACTTCACACAAGTGATTTATCTGTGAACATCATGATTCTTTACATATGATATGAAGACACTGGTTTAGATCTCTGGTCCCTAACCAATGGAATTAATGCAGAGACCATACTTCATAGGTATACTAAATAATGTTAAGTCTCAAGCATGCAGCTATTTTTCAAAATGCAAAGAGATGCTATTAAGTGCTGTTGAATTCAAAGCAGCTTTTAGCTACTATGTATAGTATTTTCTCAACTGAAGTTACAACCTCTACTAGGGGGTGGGGATCAGTGACATATTTTCAACATTAGGAAGATCCTCAAACTCAAAAAGACTGGGAACAGAAGACTAGATTAATTCCAAGATCCCATCATATTCTTACAGGCTATATAAAACTTTAGAAACTTTCTTAAGATATTACCTAAAAAAATTAGAAAAAAAATGTACTACATTAGTGGTCACTGTTTAGAATTAACACATTTAAGATACTAGTTTATTGTCACTTAGCCTAAAAAAAATGCACTATATTTTATGCAAAACAATTAATAAATTCATATCATTATCACTGATTACTAAAGATTTTATGGTACAGTAGTCCCTCTCGATATTGTGGTTCACTTATCACAGCCTCACTGTATTGTGGGATTTTTAAAAATATTATATTTATTTATCGCAGATTTTTTGCTCTATTGCGGGATTTTGTGGTATTGTATACATACGTTGTTAAAGTTACATAGGTTTAAGAGTGTAGAATATGTTTAAGAACATAATTAGTGTTTATAAAGTGTGGAAATGGTTAATAAGGGAGTGGGAAAGGTTAATAAGGGACTGGGAATGGTTTATAAGTGAGAAGGGTTTATAAAGCCTTAAAATATATATAAATACTAAAATAAATGTAAGGTTCCTACTTTGTGGATTTTCACCTATCACAGGGGGATCTAGAATGTAATACCCACGATAAGTGAGGGAATACAGCAGTCCCTTGCTATATCACAATCTCACTGTATAGAAGGATTTTTAAAAATATTATATTTAATTATTTATTGCGGATTTTTCGCTATATCGCAGGATTTTGCGGTCCTGTATATGTATGTTGTTAAAGTTATGTAGGTTTAAGAGTGTAGAATAAATGCAAGGTTCCTACTTTCCGGGGGTGGGGGGGGGTCTGGAAAGTAATACCCACGATAAGTGAGGGAATACTGTAGTGTATCTCTTTTGGATCCAAAATTCAAAGGCAGAAATATAAGAGACAAACATAGTGCTACTACAATTGTGTTGATTATAAAAATAAACAAGTATCTAGAAGAAAGGACAAAGGGATGACGAAAAGTGTTTAATAATCTTAAGAGTTATAATGAGGAAAAGATAGAACAGAAACAAATTTCTAATACATAGAGTCAAGTGGCTATTAATAATGAGTTCTTAGCTGTTGCCAAAGAGACAGAGACTGTGAATGATAAGTTGGTAGAGTTATAGGAAGGATTTAAGCTTCAGAAGAATTGTACCAGGTAAATCAAAAGTTCATATCCTCAGGTATTTGAACTGAAAACACAGTAAGGGTTACTGGCATATTTACCTCATAAGTGTCAGTATTTTTATTTAAAACAACTTCTCACACATTTTTCCCTGCTTCAGAGTATTATATCTCCAGCCATATATGAATAAAAATTGGTGTGCACCATATCAAATCAAGAAATAAATGTGGAAGGATGGAGTATCAATCTGGGCAAACTTTTAGTTTTTAAGTCAGTGAGGATGACAGAAACAAAGCATTAGGAGAGATGGCAGTAGCTGACAGCTATAACCACGGAAATAAGATAGACGAGGCAAAGCTCTAAGTGGCTAAAGTTGTATTCACTGAACAGGTACAAGTTTTCCTCTCAGTCCCAAAACTTCTTTTCTGAAATTTTAAAAAATATTTTTTTCTAATTTGTTTAATACTGTAAAGGACAGAAATGAAACGGCATAAAGTTGTATCACTATAATGTTAATGGCTTCTTTTGTTCCAGTTTTTGTCTACTTTTCACAAATTAGTAAATCTTAGTTCAGCAGGATAAAACACCACTTGTAACTAAAGATTAAGTTTTAAGTTTACTAGCAAAGTTGTAGAAAGCTACACCATTTATATTTGAAGCCTCTCAACACCAATTTCCATTTATTCCAACAATTAAAATTGAGGTTAGGAATGCTTTTATCTACATCTTCAAATTTTTCAAAACTCTGCCTTCATGAACATTACCAAAAATACGAAAAATTTGAAGTATCAATTCAATTCACCAGAGCACATATCCAATGATTAAAGGTAAAGAAAAATGTAGTAAAGCAACTCAGTATTTCACCAAACAAAAAAGTATTTGTTACTCAAATTGGAAACTACTTCTAAACTTTTTCTCAATCTCAACTCTTTTGAGATATAGTATATGTGTATATATATATGTATATATATAAATCTAAAATATTTATTTATTTATTGGTTAAAGAAGGGTAGCCAAGGCAGCTGTAATTGGCAAGGGTATTGTTTATAATTAAGGACAGATTTTGTTCTTTACATTCCCAGCTATAACCTTAAGTATTTTGGGGGTCTAAACGTAAAAACTAAAGTCTATTTATTTGCATTCCATTCATATATATATATATATACACATATATATATTTATATATATATCTTTTCTATATAAGGGTATCAGTTTAAATGCCATAAAACAGGGTTTTTTTCCCCCCCTTCTTAAGTTGTTGGAATACATAAGTAAAATATTGTCTCCTTTCAAACCGTGACTATCTTCTAAAAGATACTTTCAAGATCGGAAGCATAATTTTCATTGCACTCTATTTAAACAGTAGTTATCAGCTTAAGTTAAACATATTTTTAGTAGTTCCATTAAACGAGAATCATTATTTTGGAATGTGCATTACTTAAAAATTTTTGACAGAATCACAAAAAGGAGACACAGTGTACACTTTTAAAATTCAGAAATATGTTTCTCCTTTGCATAAATGCTTTAAAAACAAAAAAGCTTAAACCTTTCTAGAAAATACATGTATATTCTAGCATTCATTCATTTGTTCAACAGGTGGCGAACCCAAAGAACAAAGTTCTTTTGGTTTTACAAGCTAAGTAATATGAAGTTAAATGCAACAAGGAGCTAAGACATTCAAATAACATTCTCTCAACCTGTTACCTACAAAGTATTATCAGCTGTATTTAAGCATTATATATTGAACTACACAAGCCATTATGTTATTTTTAGGAACATCTAGCAACAAAATTATATTTCTTTAGCTTTACTAAGCTGAACTGAAATGTTTTATTTCCAAAAACCAACACTGAAAGTCTAAAGGTAACAACTTTTCATTTTTAGTAAGACAAAAGGTCTACTGAATAGATCCTAGAAAAAGATTTAGACAAAAATTAAGCATTTTTAATTAAAATGGAACTTGAAATGCAAATGAGCATTTTATTTTCATATCATTTTCAAAATATTATCAAAGTTTACCCAGGTCATTTTTTAAGCTAATTTCGGATGGTGGTTCTGAATCCATTGGCACGTTAATTAACGTATAGCACACGTTCTCAGCAGCCGTCATGGTTTCTGGAGATAATCAACCCTTGATACAAGATTTAAAGATAATAGATGCCAGAAAAACCTAGAAAAATAAATGCAAGAATATCATTATAAATAAACCCTCCAAAAAAAAACAAAAAAATAAAAAACCCCAACAAACCAAAAAACAACAACAACAAAAAAACCCACAACCATAACTACCGTAATCTTTACTGTCTAAAGTTCATTCAGTTTAGCTTACAAGTTTTGAAGTATTAGAAGGGTTGGGTCAATCTATATTGGGTCCTATAAAAATAGAGCCTAATATTTAAAAAAAAAAAAAAAAAGCACTTGTCAGTTTCGACCTAAGGTATATTATTTCCCACTCCATAACCCCGCCCAGGGTTTAGAATGCTATACTGCAGTTGAGGCCCACCGTACAGTGACAGTCCCCGGGCCCCGCCCCATTATGTTATAGAAGTGATTTAACAAGGCATACAATCTGAACTGCTCGAGTAAAGAGATACTGTGCACAATTACTCTGTTAAAACCTTTAAGTGTTTTATCGCGATTAACAGCGGGACCCGACTCTGAGTACGTGAGTCCCTTTATCCGTGCGCACCTCCACGCCCCTTCCCTGTCCTTTTCTTCCAGCAAAGCAAGCGCCAGCCCGGAAAGCCAAGCCCGGGGGAGTCTAGGAGGGAGTAGACCCCTGGCCAGGACGCAGGTCGGGACAGGGCGTGCGGCCCAAAGCTTCCCATACCCCTGGCTCCACTTCTCCAGGCCTGGCCGCAAGCGGCCTAGTCTCTCTCCTGCCGCATCCTCCCGCTAGAGAGCCAGGTCCCCCGACTCTGCCCAGCCCACCACGCCTTTGGAATTGGGGACTCTTAGCCCGCTACCTGGCTTCGAGGGGCAACTGCTGGGGAAACCGCTGGACCGTGTACTCCTGCTCCAACCCCCAGCAGTAGCGGCGACTCCGCAGAGTCCTTGGCTGACGTGGAAGGGGGCGGGAGAAGACCGAACTACAGCCACCTAACCCCTACGGCAACTCAGAGAGGACATGCCTTCTGCCTCCTGCGGCTGCGCGCTGCCAGTATGTCCAAGTTTCTTTCTCATCAACGGCTGGTTTAGGCCGCAGAAAGGACTGGGGACGTATTTATCGTTTTCCCTGCACGCTTGAATTAAGCGCTGTAGTCATTTAAACGCTCTTTAGCAATTGTCTTTTTATCCAGGAATTAAAATAGCCAAGGGGTGGAAGTCTGGAGAGAGGGGACACATTTTACAGTGTTGTGTGGTCCAGTGGAAAAGAGCACAAGATTGGCAGCCGGAAGCCCTTTTCTAATCCACCCACTAATAAACTGGGAAAGTAACTAATACTATATGGGTAAATAACTTAAGTTCTTTAAACAAGGGACGCTAGATTATATGAAGATCCATCCACTGTATTTCTTAACATCTGCAATGATCCGAATCCCTGCTTCCGTAGTTACTCTGGAGTTGCTTGACATCAAAGTTGCACTTGTGTGATTTTTAAGTCACCGTCCCTTTCATGATCCTTTATGAACACCCAGTAAATTATATATTTTTTATGCATAAAAGGAGATTGACAGTTACTATTTTAAAGGATTTTACCTATCTCCAGAGACGAATTGTTAACAGCTGCAATCAGCCATAGCATCTTGTTCATTTGAGGTTCGTCACTCCCGCTCCCCTAGACTATTGTTTTAAAAATGGAAGTCTTGAGCAAAATATTATAAATACAAAGAGGTCTGACAGAGTCTGCCCTTATTAACAGGTTAACCTTGGTTATGGAGATAGAACACAAATAGTGCCTCATGTATCTAAAATCCAGCTATTGTGAGATTTCCTCTTTTTGGAACAATCAAGCAAAAAGGCCATGTGTTTATAGCACATTCTGATCCTGTGCATTCATTTTAAAAACTGTTTGAGATCATTGCAGTGACACAAATATAGAAATCCCATGTACTTTTTACCTTTCTTCCAATTCGCACCTTGTATAATTATATAAATTATCACAACCAGTAAATCGACATGGATACATTCACTCACATTTCACCAGTTTTAAGTGCACTCATTTGTGTATTTAGTTACCATATTTAGATTTATGTGATCACCACATCAAGGTAGAATTCCATTTCAAGGATCCTTACTATTCTTTACAGTCACAGCCACATCCCTCAATAACCCCTGGCAGCTACTAACCTGTTTTCCATTCTATAATTTTGTCATTTTAAGGATGAAATATAAATGAATTAGACAATTTAACTTTTGGAGATTGGCTTTTCCCCCACTCCGCCTAATTCCCTAAGATCAATCTAAGATGTGTGTACAAGTTGTTCCATTTCTGTGTATTCATTTCTAACATGGAATTTTTACAAATGCAGTTAGTTATCTAGTTTCCAAGCCCACCTATTAAGAAATGACAATCTGTTGGCATGAAATAAAACCCCCCAAAAGCATAAAAACTAGACAGCATTAAGAAAGCTCAGCAGTTTAGGGCTAGCGATGGTATAAGACTAACCATACCTATTTCAGTTGCCCTGGAGGCTCCACTGTTTACAGAATAAAATTTGAGGCTTACCACGACCAAGGTATTAAGTAAACTATTAAATATGAAAAAAGGCAAAAAAAGCAAGGTTCTATAAAACCTTATTTACGGTATGCACTTAAAATTTTCATAGGCAGTGTATATTTTGTTGCATATTCTTAAATACAAAGCTTGTTGAGCAGATAGCAAACCTTCCTGACTTGTAATAAACATGCACTTCTGTTTTGGGACTTATTTTTACTCTAACATGTGATTACATTATTTTGAATGCCTTTTAAACTATAAATTATTTGATAGCAAGAACTCTGTCATATACCAAGAATCATAAAAACTTACATGTCTAGTAAGTCAAGGTCCAGAAAAACAGGGACTTAACCCAAATCGCAAAATGGCGACACTGAAAAAGCTGGGACTAGAACCTGAATCCTGTCACCTACTTCACTGCCTCTTATTTTTAACCATACCAGCTCTTCAAAGATACACATATAGACAATAAATTCCAGGTGAATTGGATATTTTCTTTATATCAAAGTGACAGTTTCTATGAAAAGACATTAGGAGGCCCTGGCTGCTGGGGCTCAGTGGATTGAGCATCGGCCTGCGAACCAAGTATCCCTGGTTCGATTCCCAGTCAGGGCACATGACTAGGTTGCACATCAGGTCCCCTGTCGGCGGCGCGAGTGAGAGGCAACCACACACTGATGTTTCTTTATCTCTTTCTCCTTTCTCCTCTCTCTAAAAATAAATAAATAAAGTTAATTAATTTTTAAAAAATATATAAAAAAAGACATTAGGAATTTTGTTTATAATTAACACAGACTAAATGGAATAACTAACTAGACAAAACATGAAAAGGCATCATAATGAACTCTTATAGTGGGAATGAACTTATTGGGGCAAGGAAAATTTTAACTTCTTAAGTCAGTAGATAAGACTAAAGTCACATATAGAAAAAAATTACTAAATTGCCCCCAAAGTACAATACAGATCAGTACCCCCACCCCTGCCATGTGTCAGCCAAGTAGTTGGTTTACATTTAGGGAACAGTATACAAAAATCATGCACACAGACACATAATCTTTCAACAGAATCACTTCACAAGACAAAGGCTCATGCCAGGAAAGGCACAGGGGAAGAGACTTGCCTCAGGAAAGAACAGTTTGTGAAACTTTCCACTTGTGCTCCCTTCACCGGATTATATACCCATTGTCTGAATGCAAGTGAGAGGACTTCCATTCATTCAGTATTGTTTGTGAAAGCCGCTGTACTTGATGCTATTACATTGTTGGTTAAATGGTCACATGGTACAATACTTGTGACCTCATCCCAAGCTCAAATGGCACTCTTGAGGCTACAATAGTCCCTCTATTGCGGTTCACTTATCACAGCCTCACTGTATCGCGGGATTTTAAAAAACATTATATTTAATTATTTATCGTGGATTTTTCACTATATTGTGGGATTTTGTGGTCCTGTATACGTATGTTGTTAAAGTTACGTAGGTTTAAGAGTGTAGAATATGTTTAAGAACATAAGTAGTGTTTATAAAAGTGTGGGAAAGGTTAATAAGGGAGTGGGAAAGGTTAATAAGGGACTGGAAACGGTTTATAAGTGTGTGGGAAGCATTTATAAAACCTTAAAATATATATAAATACTAAAATAACTGTAAGGTTCCTACTTCTCGTATTTTCACCTATCACTGGGGGGTGGGGTGGCGGGGGGCGGAGTCCTAGAAGGTAACACCTGCGATAAGTGAGGGAATACTATACTCCAGAGTGGAGATGGGCATCTCATACCTTCCTGTTCTTAGAGGACTTTCAACAAGGTTGCCAGAGCTTCTCTTAACCACTCTCCCCTCAAGAAGTCACAGAGGTCTAAACCTATTAACACTTAGTTTTTGGCAACCTGGAAAAAAAGTTAAACTAGTATTTTGTGAATTTGGGGGTATACAAGGTATTTTCACATAAACTCTCCAATTTAACCTTCAAAGTAATTCTCCAAAGGATTTCCTTAAAATAGGGCTTAATAACTTGCCCAAAGCCAACAGCAGCTAATTAGTAAAATTAGTTCTAAAATCCAAGTTCCCTATCTATAAGGGAACTGCTCCCCCCCCAGAAAGATATGAATCTTAGAAAATAACTCTTCTAGGCTTATTTGTAGCAAAATTTGGGATTAGTTTTGTTTTTTTAATCAAATTTCCTCTAATTTCACCTTCATGGTCTAAGACAAAAATTGTTTTGCAGTATCTTGGTACACAGCTCAGAGGTATAATGGAAGGCAGCCTATGCCAGAGTGTGGCTGGGCAGGATACGTGGAAATGATGGCTTTGGATTAAAATTTCCTGTTATTTTGCAAAAGTTCCCTACACTGAGAGCACAGCTATCACTACCACCATCTGCTGGTTGGAAAGAAAAGCCATTCATATGTTAATATTCTGAACCAAATCTCCATAAATTCTCATGCAGCCAGCCCATACATTGGGAAATTGGTATAAGGCTGTGAACAATAAGAGGTATTTCTTTCCCTCACCACTATAAATAAGGCAATTTATCTGACAAACTTGGCAAATGACCAGTTGTAATCTTAGACTACTGTTTATATAGTTGAAGCTACTTAAAGAATAAACAAAAACTCAATACACCAGCAGATGAAACAATTTTATTTCACAGTTGTCTTTAAAACCACAAAGACACTATGTTTTCCATATAAAAACATTAGTACAGATTACTATACTGTCTAGAAAATGATTATACAGACCCTCTCAAAGAAAAATGCATCCCATTATGTGGTTTCAGTGAAGTTGCTTGGGAAAAACTCATATCTGGACTGATTCTAAAACATACTATTCCACCACTGCACCTTTTGGTTCAAAGTATAGATTATTGTCATCAGGGCATGTTCCTGCATTCTTACACATTTGATAATACATATATAGACCGGGAGATTATCACTTAATGCTCCATTGGTTCATCAGCCTTTTCTGCAGGTTCATCAGCAGGTTGAGCAGGCTTAAGGGAGGAAGAAAAAAGAAAACGTACAATATTACATTATAAAGAAATCTATGAGAAAAAAAGGTTAGGTGTATTTTAAATATTCAATTTTAGTTCATTATCCTGTTGAAATTTCTAAACAAATGGGTTAAAAAAAATAAATATAATTTTTACAGTTCTGAAAACCTAAGCATCATTGAACAATTCTAGCATCTTATCATACTTTGTCTTGCTCAAGAATAAAAGGTCTTCTTTTTATTACCACTACTAGCAATTGCATATTTTAGATATTCTTTTTCTCTTCGGCACTAATACACGCAGCAAAAAGATGACAAACCAAACTAGCTGCATGGCACGCTACTGCATTCTTCTCAGCAGTGCTGGCTCTTACCAACAGCAGCTTAATAATGCAAATCTCCCTCCTCCAAACACCAACAATACCCTTTTCAAATTGAAAAGAAATTCATGCTGTAGAAGAAATTTCTGCACAGGACACTTTATTTTCAATCACACTGCTATCAAATAAGCATCTATAAATAGCAAATGTGTATTGTAAACATCCACTTTAAAGACCAATATGTAACCTGAGATTCACCAACACTTTTTGATCCTTTCTCAGTGTTTGTGAAGAACCTATTTAGTTTCCAAAGCTGGTCCCCAGTGAATTTTCTCTCAGTCCTCACTACTACACACTCCTGGCTGGCCCTATGACTTGTTTTAGCCAACAAGATGTGCCAAAGTGAAGCTGTGTTAGTCCTGAGCTTCAGCCTTAAAGAGTGCCTGGCAGCTTTCACTTTTGAACTTGTGCAAACTCTGAGCTGCTGCCCTGCTAGACCCCTTGTGAGAGACCCCAAGACTACATGTACAGGGCACCAACCATCCTAGCAGAGGTCCCAGTCTTCTAGTTGTCTAAGATATATAGAAAGGGTGAGTTATAGTTGTGAGTATGCAAAATAAGTTTAGTCATGTATTATTATTTATTAATTAACTACATTATTTGTCACACCTGTAAACCTACTTTTGCCAATGCCTGTATATGACTAGTCAACCCTTTTTGTGTTTATGGAGATCACTGTCCCTTCAGTATTTTACGTTACTCAGCTTAGTTTTCCTACTGCCATTTGAGTTATAAGTTTATCTCAGTAATTAAAGACAAAATGATAGTTTACAAAGTTGGGGTAGGAATAGCAGTTCATCACAGAGCTAAAGCCTCTTGTGTTATGACTAGTTATATACCTGTGCCTTTCTTTGTGGCCTTTCTTCAAGACCTTCCAGGAATGGAGACACATCATCATCATCATAAATCGTAAACTCCAAGTCTTTACCAACAATTCCAATGGAAACATTCTGAAGAGGGGAAAAAGGTAAAAAAAAAAAAAAAAAAAATCAAGAGAATTTAGGTTGAAAAACGCTTATGATAAAAAGTGTGTGTGTGTGGAGGGGAAGGCAGAATAAAAATTTACATAGCACTTGAATAAGACCTAACTAGTAAGCCCTTGTAATTTGCAGATTTAAATACTCGCTTTTGATAATCCTGAGTAACCCCCAAGGTTTACGTCCAAATTTGCAAATTGGCTCATAATGGAAACGTGCTGCATACAAGTGTGAGGGAGCAAACCACTTACTAGGAAGTAACCCTCACTCCTAAGAAATAATCAAATTTACTTCTCATGTAAGTTAAGACATGATGTTTCTTATCAAACAAGTTTTGGGTTCTAAAGAGCTGAATTTGGTGGGGGCTTACAACTATGTTCTACATGGAAAAATTAAAGAGCAATACTTAAAATGTTCAGTGAATGCTAACCAGTGCAAAATAGCTCCTGTAAAATTAAAATTTCAGTGAAAATTTTAGGTATAAGGATATATAGGCCATTTTCTTTTCTTTTCTTTTTAAATTTTATTTATTGATTTTAGAGAGAGACAGGAAGGAAGAAAGAAAGAAAACACAGCTTTGTTGTTTCACTTATTTATGCATTCATTGGTTATTTCTTGTATATGCCCTGACTGTGGATTGAACTCACAACCTTGGTATATTGGGACAATGCTCTAACCAACTGAACTAGCTGGCCAGAGCTAGGCCATTTTCTATGATTCAGAAAAAATATGAAATTAGGAAGCCAGATACATGAGAAAATTTTCCAAGCTGTAAGTGCTAATAGGCAACAGTATATCCAACTTTCAAGACAGTCATTTGGGTATGATGGCATTATAGGTATTTTAAGCAAATTTTTAAAACATAATGTACTTCCCTTATTTTTCAAAAATAATATTTTTATAATAGGCAAATTTGTTTAGAAAACATTATGCAGGCTATAGTCTTCATATACATATTAAATAATAATTATCCAACCTCTGTAACAAAATGGATTTATAGTATGCTGACTGATCATTAACTTCAAGGAGGCCCTAGTGTTTTCCGTATTGTACTATACAGGTCCCTAGATTATTCAATCTCCTATTCTCGTAGATAACTCTACCATTCCCTATTCTCCTTACATCTGAAACCTTGCAATTGCACTGAGAAAATAAAAGCAAATTAAGAAGAGTACGTTCACAAGCTCCCACAGTACCCACCACCCTTTCCTATATGTGTCCCTACATTCTCTCCCTTCCTGTTACTATGAGTGAATCATCCGATTTCTTCTCTAAGGCCTACCTTTCCACTTGTGTACTGTTCAAAGAAATTGGCCCAGCAGTATTTCTCATATTTTTCCTACATGTTTTCCTTTATACTAGATTATTTTCATGTTACAGATAGGCTGTATATTTCCCATCTTAAAAAACGAAAATAACAAACCTCCTTTTTTCAGTCTGGACCCACAACAGGAAATATCCTTCAAAGACCTGTCCACCAATTCCTCTTATCCCATTCTCTTCTGATTTCATTACTAGCAGGCTTTTGCTTCACCATTCCACTAAGGTTGTTACCTAAATCCTCAGTGACATCATTGCTAATCTAATGGTTAATTTTCAATCCACATCTTTCTTTATCTAGTAGTAATTTTTCATTTCCTCTTCCTTGAAAGTTTCTTCATTTGCTTTTAAAGATGTCTCATTTTTCAAGTTTTCCTCCTACCTCCCATGCCATCTTTCTCAGTCCTTTTTACTTCCCAATCTCTAAAGGTTAAGAGTGCCCTTGGCCCAGTTTGCAAACCTCTTGTCTGTTCAATTCTTTTAGCGATCTCATCCAATTCAGTCTCTAAAATAGATTTCTATATAGACTCCAAAATCTGTAACGCTAGACTAGACAATTCTCTATCAAACTCCAGGGGATACTCATCTGACAACTGCTTACTCTGTATTGCCAAATAAATAAACAATAGGCATTTCAAATTTTATGTCATAAACTGCCTGTTTTTCCTCCATAACCTCTACCCCAAAACTTATTCCTCCCACTGTCTTATTCATCTTAGTAAATCATAAATCTCTTTCTTTTATAGGACCAAAAATCTTGAAGACACTCCCTCTACCCGGCCCCCACAACCACAATTAGCAAACTTCTTTGGGGCTGATTTCTTTTCAAGATTTGTTTTCCTTTTTTTTTTTAGAGAGAGGGGAAGGGAGGGAGAGAAAGGAGAAACATTGATTGGTTGCCTCTTGCACAGGCTCAACCAGGGATCATACCCGCAACCCAGGAATGAGCCCTGACTGAGAATAGAATCCTCAACCTTTCGGTTTATGGGACCTCTGAGCCATACCAGTCAGGATTTCTTTGGCTCTAATTTCAAAACATACCCAAAATTGAACCCCTTTCATCATCTCCACCTCTATGACTTGGTTGTAATCCACCTGAATTACTATAACAGTTTTAAAACTATTTCCACCCATGCTCCAACTACAATCTGTTCTCAAAATGGCAACCAGTGACTCTTTTAAAACCTAGAGCAAATCAGGTTTTCCTCTGCTCAAACTCTTAACAGCCCACTCAAGAGTAAAATCCAAAGTACCTACAATGGTTTATAGGACACACACAATCTGGCCTCCATTACCTCTTTAACTTCCTTACTTTCGTCTTGATCACTAACCCCAACACTACTAGGCTTCTGTCTCGAACACTAGAAACATTCTGGACCCAAGGCTCTTGCACCTGCATTCCCCGAAATAAGCTTGCTCTAGACATTTCCATGGCTCACTCACTCCTCTCCTTTAGATCTTTCCCTCAAATTCCACTTTCTGAGTGAGTCCATCCTTGACCCTATTTAAAATTATGCCCACCATATCATCTTCCTACACCTAACTGGTCATTCTTTCTCCTCTTAATCCATTTTGTTTCTATAGCATTTGTCACCTTCTAGTATACTACATAATTTACTTATAGGTATTTATAGGTATATCATCTATCTCCCCACACTTAAGATATATGTACCCAAAAGTCTAAGATGTTTATTGTGTGTACTATATTGTTAGTGCTTAGTGCCTGCATGTGGCAGGTGCTTAATACACATATGTAGTTCTCAACTGAATTAATAACATGAAGATACTCCTATCAGCTGAAGAAATAAAGAACATTTTACATCAGACTTGTCTATACAAATTAAAAAGTTCAGAAATAATTTCAAAATCAGATCACTTAGTGAATAGTTTAAAGAGAAAGCATGAGCCAAGGCAACCATCTCCCAAATTAAAAAACTATTAGTATACACTCCTCTATTTCTTATGTTTACGCAATAAGTGATTAAACTGTAATGTTAATATCTGTAACTGGAAAAGTAGATATTTACCTTTGTAGTTAGGTCCTGTTCTGCAGGAAGTGTCTCTCTTAAAGCACGCAGACCATGCTTAACCAATTCATTCAAATTGCCTATATATTATAAATAAACAATTATTTCTTAATTGTATCATCATGCTAGGCTTCTTTTATTTGTTGGGTCTATACACTGAAATCATCCTTTTAGTCACATACTAAATATATCACAATAAATACAGCCAGAAGTTTAGCCCTATAATCTTCTAATAATGATAATACTGCTGATTATTGCTTTATTTAATAAGAGAACACAGGACTTTTATTACTAAATTTACTTTTTCCATGGTAAGTTAAATCAAAATCCTAGTTCACAAATGATAAAACTATAGATCAATTTGACTTATGAATAGACACAAACACAACACACAAAACTCAACGAAATACCAGTAAACTGAATCCCAGAAGTGTAAGATGGTTTAACATTCCGACTGGTGTGGCTCAGTGGGTTGGGCATTGTACCACAAACCAAAAGTCGCTGGTTTGATTCCCTGTCAGGACACATACCTGGGTTGTGGGCTAGGTCCCTGGTTGGGGGTATGCAAGAGGTAACTAACTGATCAATGTATCTCTCTCCCTCATTTCCCCCTCTCTAAAAATAAGCAAATAAAATCTTAAAAAAAGAAAAAACTCCAAAATCAATGAATGCAATATACCATAACAGAATGAAAGGGGAGAAAAATATCCCACATGATCACCTCAAGTGATTTAAAAAGCATGTGTTAAAATACAAGACCCTTGCATAAGCAAAGCACTTGAAAACCTGCCCTATCATCACACCTTAAATCTTTTACCTTTCTTTCTCACAGATACAATGACTTTTTCTTGTTTATGGACTACTGAATGCAGAAATGTCTGTGTGGCTAAAAGTAAGAACAAAACTAAAAGTTATAAACAGACCTTAAATTGGTAGCTAGCACAGGTTTCTCAACTCTGTCTGGGGCACATTTCAGACCAATCTAATCAAGAGTCTTCAAGGTTAGGGACACATATTTGTATTTGAAAAAGTCCTACTGGTGAATAAAACTACTGTGGTAGTTAGAAAGGGTAAAATTGGCATGTGTAAAAAATAATGAACACTTCGTGGGTTTAATTCTTTTCTTTTTTTGAGGGAGGAAAGGAGATGGGGGTTGGGGGGGAACAACACATCAATTTGTTATTTACTTATTTATGCATTCATCCATTGATTTTTGTATGTGCCCTGACTAGGGATCAAACCCACAACCTTGGCATATTGGGACAATGCTCTAACCAACTAAACTACCCAGCCGGAGCCTTCATGGGCTTCATTTTTTTAAAAACTCTTTAAGACTGGTAGTTTTCTTCATTAGAATACTGGGTTAATTCACTACATAAAGATTGAAGGAGGCAAAAAAAAATCACTTACACTCTATAAACTCAGACATATGTCTCTCCAAGTAAGTTCGAGCTGATTGAGAACGGGCTCCAATGGACATAGCTCTGCAGTCAAAATAGTTAGCAGATGGACAGGTTTGGAAAATATGAGGACCCATATCCTACAAATATGAAAAAAGTACACATCATTCTTGATTTTTGTTAAACTAAAAATTTGAAAATTTATAGTAAGTTTTAAAAAATCATTAAAATATAAAGATACTCTATGAACTTACATCATAACCAGCAATAAGCAGCCCAACGCCATATGGTCTCCGGCCATATCTTTGCGTTGGTATCTGGGTCTCTTAAACTAGTTAAAGAGCCTGTTTGAACAAGGAATGAAGTACTATCTTTATTTTCAAATTAAACATTCCTAACAGAGTTTTGATTTCTTAATTACTGCATAATCCACCATAGGAAAAATAAAATAAAAGAGAGCAATTTTTCTTTGGCCTAGTATTAAAAAAAAAGTTCAGCTATCCACCAAACCCAAGAATGAGTCCTAACAAAACGTTTTCCCGCCATGCAGAGAACCCCATTTGTTTTGGATACATGCAGTCAAGGATCTGGGGGACATCTAGAACCACCAATAAAATCTTTAAATCTCCTTTAAAGTTTTCCTGGAACTGAACTCTTCTATGGGTACAAAAATATCAATGGCTTATAAGGGCTGATGAAAGAGCAAACCAATTCCGTATTTTAAAACCCATTCTTCCATGGTAAAAGTTCCCTTAACTCTCCTAAATTTTAAACACTCTGCTATTGAAAAGTAACTAATCTTTTTCCACAATCTTACCTATGTTATATATTATCGTATTCCTAATAACTAACATAAGGATAAAGTATCAAAATCCTTTAAAGTTCATGTCCAAAATGCTAACATAAAAAGGATACTGCTTCCAATTAGAGCTACGAGACGAGACACAGGAAGAGGTCTGTCAAATACAAATCTGGAATCCAAACACTCCTGGCGCATGAAATTACTAAAAAAGAAACAAGTAAAATTAGTAACTTCAAATCATAGTTATTCAAGTCTAAACAGTTTTATTTTTCTGTTTTCTTCCAGGCAGTCACATGGATTACATTCATGAGGGAACCAGAAAGACATGGAAGGATGCACTTTTGTACCAAAGCATGGGGGGGTGGGGGTGGGGTTGGCGAGGTCACATAAGATTAAAAAAAAAAAAAAAAAACCAAAAAACTCCTAAAATATTCCTTTAAAAAAACCTTTGTTTGAGAGCATTTTACAGAATAGAGAGAAAGCTGAGCAAGACAAAATGAGCATTCTCTCTTTTTTTATCCTTTCAACTGTCAACAAGATTGTCTTAAATTTTAGGCCTTGAGCCAGCAAAAAGTGTAACTACTTTGTTTTCTATTTTCTTTGAAAGCCGACTAAAACTTTCTCAATAGAGCAATTTCAAGAAATAGAATCCATACTAGGACATTGTTACATGTTCTTGCCAATGCTACTTCTTACCCATAAGCAGAACTCTAGTGGAGATATTGGACTCTGGACTGTTGAATTTCCCTGTCAAACCTGACAAGATTCAAGCAAGTCTGACATTTGTGGACAAGGGAATTCATGCCCCTGAAAGCCAAGAGCATAAACAACAGATATCTACCCTTCTTTCTGTATTGCTTTATCCAATTTATTTGTATGTCACATCTAATGATTAAACGTTGAGTGTAGGAACCAAGCTGTTTAATTTCCCAAGGCTGTCTAAAACTGCATTGCCCCAATATTGCAGGTACTAATCACATGTGATTATTGAGTGCTTAAAAAGTGGCTAGTCTAAATTGAGGTGTATCATATATAAGTTCAAAATACACATGAAATTTCAAAGACTTAATATAAAAAAAGTGTATAATAGCTCAACAGTTTTTATATTGATTATGGGTTGACATGACAGTATGTTAGACTGGATTAAATAAAAGAATTGACAGTGCAATACAGTTTACATTTTCAAGATCTGAAAGAAACCAATAATGTTGTCACTATACAGCTGACCTAAGAGAGCATGGGTTTGCTGGGTAATTTGAAAATCTTAAAACATTAGCATTACTATTTTCCATCAGTTTATATTTTTTCTTCCCTAATTGAGTCACAGACTTAAACAGATTAGTTTTGACTTATTTCCTCCTATTTCCCTATACACACACTCACATATTACGTGAAGACACTGTTAGGTGATCTACGTGTTAGGCTATTTAACAATAACCTTGAAAAGGATAATACTAAAAAAACTGAGAGATTAAATCACTAGCCCAATCTCAGATACTAAGTGGTATAAAAAATAAACTCAATCTGTGTGATTTCAAAGCACTAGCTCTTCATTTACACATTGCCTGTCATCTAGAAATAATCTTTATCTCCTCTGGACTCCCACAGAAATCTATTACTCTACTTTCTACCTTGTATTATAGACATACTACTAGATTTCCAGTTCCTAAAAGACAAGAGCTATATCTGATTCACCTTTGTATACCCTGCAGTACCCAAAATAAAGCTTTGCAAAAAATAAATGCTTGATAAATTCTGGTGTATTAAAGAAAGGGTAGTTCAGCTGTTTCTTAGAAACCAGAAAAAAGTTGTCAAGCTCTTCTTAGACATAACATCATCTCAAATAATACACACTGAGTTAACAAGTATCACATTATTCAGTGATTTCTCAAGTGTTAATATGCTTAATTGTATTTGTTACTATTACAGGGATGAAGAAATGGACTATGTACTTAGTAATTGAGCCCAAATCCACTAAGGTATTCACAATCTTAACTTATAAATACTCTGGAAGAGCACTTCCTAACATATCTCATCTAGATCTTTTCCAGACGTGAAATCAACTATAAATCAAAAGAGATGTTTCTTTTGTTTTTTCATGATCACACTCACCATAACAGTCTAGCATCAGCAGTAAGTCCCGCAATTGAGATACCAATATGGTTGTCAACATGAAGAATTTTTTTCTGATGAGCTGCAAGCTCTGACTGTGCTCTCTAAATACAGACATTGTAAGACATAAAAAACAAGTTTTCAATTTTATTATCTATAGAGTGAAACTTATGTTTGATGGTTCTTTTTCCAAAGGAAGAAGATAAGACTTACTGCTTTACTTACCTTCAAAGCAACCAACACTGCATGGGTTTTTGATTTTAGACCAACTGTGGCTGAACCTTGTTTGACAGCTTCCATTGCATATTCAATTTGATGAATCCTGCCCTAAAGGAAAAAAAAAAAAATCTTAGAGTCATCTTACAAGACCCTTTTATAGATTTAAAATTAGAGTCCCCAAATCTCAGGTGAGCACAGTTAAATCTCAAATGATTTTTATTTTTTAACCAGGAAACTTACTTTAACGGTAAATTTTGGTTCCAGGAATGTCTAAAATGATTCTATTCCATTTACTCCCAGCCTACAATCCCATGAGGTTCTAAACATACTGTAGCCACCAAAATCCACTTCACAGAAACAGTATAGAACATTTTACCTGAGGACTCCAAACAGTGACATCATTGTCATACTGGTTGCGAAACTGAAAGTAAAAGAAAAAAGACCTATTAATATAAGAACATCACAAATCTCAACTCTTAACTAGCTCTATCATTTAAAAAGTTTTCTGATCTATTTCCATTCAATATTAACACAATGCTATTAATACAACCTCACTGTAAGATTACTACTGCATGTACTCAGCTGCGAGCCACCTCTATATATACCGTAAACTAGTGGGGGAGGGAGGAATCAGATCTAGATGGAACCTAATTCCCGTCCTACCTATGCCATAGCATTCCTTTCGGGTTCAGCCAATTCCTTAAGTTCATGTGTCAATTTTCCTTCCTATCTTTTGCTTATGTTCTTCCCTTATACCGGGCCCTAATGTAGTCAAAAGCATTCCCTTTTAAAAAACTAGCTCAAATGTCTATCTCTTGAGGTTTCGCCATCTTTTTTTTTTCTTCCATAATTCTCCCAAAACATACTCTCATCATTTCTTTACCTGCATATCCCTTCCTTCCTTATATTGTGATTAGGGGCATGTCTGATTTATCTTTGAACCCTCACTACAATTAAAATAGTGCCTTGTACGTCTAGACATTCATATCGAATGAAAAAATACAAGAAAGTCCTCAGGAAGTTAGAGGGCCTCAAATAGCTACAGCGACGGAACTATTACAGCTTTAATAACGGTATTAAAACAAGTCTACCAGAACAGTATTTGAGAAAATAATCATGAGGCTGAGCACACTAAGTACTGGAAGCCTTGAGACCCATGTTGTAACGCTGATAACATCACTTCTCTCAGCCTTGGTTTACTCATCTGTAAAACTAGGTGACTGGAAAAGTGATTGAAAAGGGCCTTTTCTGATCGAGTTCTAGGGGAGAGAAAAATGAGACCCTGCAGGAAAATGCACGCGGTACAGGAACCTAAACCCTGGGGTCAAGTTCGCACTGGCAGTACAGGGAGGTCTCCAAGTCGAGTCCCTATTATCTCCTCTCACGCCCCCGACCCAAAGCACGAGGGGCCATTCAGTACGGCTCGGAATCCACTACACTGAAGGAACCTGAGAGGCGGACTCAGCTAGTTCACGGGGGAGGTAGTGTCTGAGGCCTGGCAGAAAGTGAAACAAACCCAGGAGGAAGGCCGCACTGGCTCCTGACCGCCCCTCTACCGGGCAGGCCGGAGATGCTGAATCACTTCCCGATCCCTCCTGACTGCTATGGTTTCCACGTCCTGTGGCCCCCGACCGCTCTAAGGATGACAGGAGACGCGGCTCGCCATCCTCCAGTTAGCGGCCCTCTGCCCCAACCCTGCCTAGGCTTGGAATCCAACGCACCATGGTTCGCGGAGACCTAGAAGTCGCCTCCTGCAAAGCGGCAGATCACGAAACGCAGCCGAAACTACCACTCGGCGATCTACAAAAAAGTCTGCGGGACTTTGACGACAGAGGTGCAGGGCAGAGCAGTCTATTCCAGAGACATCGATCAGCTCCCAACGCTTCCCCGCCCTCAGAGCTCGCAGACTCTCGGAGGTGGGCGGGGCCTCGGGAGAAGGTGGAATTGAGATTAGCGGGAAATCCTGGCCAGGAATGCCCGCGGCCCCTAAGAGCCGCCCGGTGGTCACTACCAAGTCAACGCTTCTTACATCCTTGTGATTTACCTGTGTGTTGCAGATACTCTCTAGTTTCTCACTGGCCCGGCCGGATGCACCTGAAATCGCTCCAGGCGACAGCTTCGACTCTGGGTGATCGAGTGTGCAGCTAAACCTCTCATAAAGCATCCACAAAAATTGGGGTGTTGTGTGACTGTGAGAAGAACGAGACTACCACAAGAAAGGCCACAAAATAATAGTCCGTTTTCTATGTATCAACCGTACTCTTACTCGAGTATGTTGTTTGTATACATGCTTTTCTATTTTGGAATCCTCCAGAACTCACCAGTCAAGGCTCTGCTGTCATTGATCACTCTTCGTTATTATTATTGGTTTCCTCCCACCAGACTTTGAGCTCTTTGAAGGCATTAATGTCAAAACCAAGCACAGTGCTGACAGATTAGGCCTCTGAGAAAAAAAAGGACATTTTCTTTCAAAATATGTATTTTCTTTTTTGAGAGCATCGTTGAGTATGTCCGCAGATGAAATAGTTAAGGATAGCTCTGCAGACAGCTGCCAACCTAACATCTACAGGCTGCCAACGGTGACTTATTTTCTTTATAGCGAAGAAAGGATGAGTGTCTATACTCAGGTAAGAATTGAAAGGGTCCTTAAGGATTTGAACTTTACAGATGAAGTAACAGACTCAGATCCCCTAAGTGATTTACTCAAGTTCAGGACAATTTAGTATCACTCTTTAAAAACTCTTTCACATGTACATTTTGGAATGTATACGTTAAATATTTTCTAGGTTAAACATAGCTCCCTAGTATTCCGCCTTATAAACATATTTTATTTACCCAAGTCCCTATTTAATATTTGGTACCCCTTCTCTCAGCAACTCATTTATGAGCTGTTTGATATGTATTTTTTTGTATACATCTGTGTTCCTTTCTTTAGAATAAATTCATAAAAATACAATTGCAGGGTCAAATGAAATGGATATTTCTAAGGCTTTTTAAAAAAGATTTTATTTATTTATTTGTAGAGAGAGGGGAACGAAGGGAGAAAGAGAGAGAGAGAAACAATGTGTGGTTGCCTCTTGCAGTCCCCCAACTGGTGATGTGGCCTGCAACCCAGGCATGTGCCCTGACTGGGAATCAAAGCTGTGACCCTTTGGTTAGCAGGCCGTCCTCAATCCGCTGAACCACTAAGGGATCTGAGGCTTTTGATAAAAAAGTGCTAAGTTGCCCTCCAGAAATGTTTATCAATTTATACTCTGAACAGTAGTATATGAGTGCCCTCCTCCTTAAATTCAACAACACTAGTTGTCATTTTTTAGAAATCACTTTTAATTTAGTGGATTAAATTTACAGATTTAAATTGACAGATTGTTCTCTTTTGTTTTTCCAGCACCTAGCACAATGCCTAGTACATACTAAGTGCTTAATAAATATTATTGAATGAATACTACACTTAAAAACTTATGGCCATCTTTTCATATCCATAAGTAATGATCTGTATTGTTTTCAAGAGTTTCATAGTATTCCATTATGTGGAAGTACAATAATTTACTTAATTATGGGTGGCAACTAGATTATTTCCAAGTATCCGCTATTAGAAAAATACTATAACAAATATTCTTGTCTGTATATTGTGTAGTACCAAAGACTGATGTCCGAAACCATGTTTCTAGTACTCTTCTAGTAGAAATCTTAAAATTTGGAAACATTTAAAGTGAAATTGTACAATTGTTTGTACTTCGATGTCACCATGCTAGATAGTCTCTGTTACCCATTATGTATCTACTTCACCCTTTATGGATTACAGCACAAGTTCCCTTCCTCTCTGGATTCTGCTTGAGCTCTTCTGATACAGGGTTCTAGCAGGAGATAAGAAGGCAGTAGGAGACAGTATTTAGTACCCTTTCTCCCTCCATGTTGGTGCCAGGTTGGCAGTGGTACTGCATCCATCATCTCTTGCTGTTTCCCTGCCCACATTCTGATTATACGCCATTCGGTTAGCCTTTTGAGTATGCTCTGGTACCCTGACTGATACAATATTTTAAATTTTACAGGGTGCAGGAGATACACACTACTTTTCTTAATATGAGAAAAACCTGTTATTTTTTCCTTGAAGTTTACTGTATATTATACTCCTAGGGAACAATTATCAGTAGGTCTATAACAGCTGGAAAGTAGACCCTAAGATTATGATGTATGCCCTTCCCTGTTTTCTACCTGCTCAGATACACGAGTATAAGAAAAAAAAAAAAGTCAGTTTGCAGTTGGTTTTATAATTTTTTACAATTATAAAAGGAATACACATTTATTTAAATTTTTTCAAGTGTACAATATGAAGAATAATCCCCTGTAATCAGCTAGATAGGGAAAATCACAGTTAAAATATTAGTGATCCCCCCCCCCCATAACAGTATCTCTCTAAAGAATGGAGGGGAATTATCCTGAGAATATATATTTTTGATATTTATAATAAATAATTCATTGTATGTGCATTGCATATTATGGCTGAGACTCCTATTCCACAGAAAGAAATGCTGCATTTCTTTAGATCAACTTGAATCTAACACCTGCCATGCTGGTGGAAATTCAATCTCAGTTATTATTGAGAATTTCCTCTGCATCTACAGTTCTACAAAGTTTCTAGGGCAATAATTATTGTGGAAGTACCTGGAATAACCTCAAATTCCTCAGTCATCTCTACACATTGATTTAATGCTAAATTTCCTTTATGCCATCTTCTCTTCAGATCTGATGACTCCAATATTCCTTTACCATCCTTGGAACTCAAAAATCTGGAATCAAGTGAGTGCATCTGGAAGCCCCTGCACCCAGGTGCAGCCTTCCTCTTTGAGGTTGTGCCACCATCCTCAGCTCTGTCACAGAACAAGACAGGAGACAGCTGTTCACGCAACCAACAGGCTACAGACTTCTAAATCTTGTGGGATCTCTCTTGTACCTCACCCTCAAAGGCATTCCTTCTTTTTTCTCCCTTCTCATTTCAAAAGACAGGGAGAGCTTATGTTGTTTATAAGAGGATTTTGATTTTTGCCTTATAAAAATCTGAGGTCTGTTTACGTGCTTGGGCAGGGTAGAGGCAAACACATAGAATTAATATCTCAACAAAATCAACTGCCACAAAAATTTGAATCAAATTATGTATGCTTATTTTAACCTACTTTTTAATTTAAACATTATACCACAAACATTTCTTCATGTCATATGCTTTTAAATGTCTGCATAACAGTAAGGTATTCCATCACATGAATGTAACATGACTTATTTAACTAACATTTGATAGCCTTTTAGATAGCTCACTCTAAAGCTAGCCTTGTCTGTATCCACCCCCATCTTATTATTTTTTTTACTAGTTATTCAAAAGCTAGTATTCTCTAGTGGTAATAGCTAAAGCTTGGAAGAGAGCAGATCGGAATTAATAGACATAATTTGGAAGAATAACAATTTAGAATTGTATCTAAACTGTGTAATATAATTTTTCTCCCTCAGTGTGTGTGACCAAAAGAGAGGTCTATACAAAAGCTATTGGCATACTTAAGTTGTTTAGAAACATTTGTCTAGAAATTAAGCAATTATTACAGAATGTCATCTAGATAGTTGAGTAACAATGAATATTACATGTCCATGGGAAAATTTTAACTTGGCTCTCATTAGAATTTATTTTTATTTAATCTTAAAAAATCTCTCCCCTGCTCAGATAGCCAGCCCTGGCTAGGTAGCTTAGTTGGTATGGGTTTGATCTCTGGTCAGGGCACATACAAGAATCAAACAATGAATGCATAAATAAGTGGAACAACCAACTGAGTTCTTTTTCCTCTATCTCTTAAATCAGCAAATAAAAGAAACATTAAAAAAAAAATCCAGAAGTAACTAACAATGATCTTTAAATTATAGAAGCAATGCTGTTTTTCTGGCCTATTCTTTCTCCAAAAATGCCCTTATTGATCAATTTTGCAAATACTACATAAAAATCATGGTGTACCCTGGGCCAACTCATGCTTAAAAGAGGTAAAGCCATTAAAGCCCCAGGATACCAAATATCTCATCTGCTGGTCCACAAATGGAGCTTTCATATAAGAGCCACTTTGGAGAGTCCAGCTAACCACATTCAACTCAGAGCCACCAATATATGCGTGGAAGAGAATCATGAAAAGATTAGGCTTTGGAGTCAGTTAATCTCATTGATTCAACAATATTTATTAATCACCTTACTATATGCCAAGCATTATTACTAAATCCTGAGAATACCTCAGTTAACAAAACAGATAAAAATTCCCAGAGAAGATTATTACGGGATGAAATCAGAAAGGACATGGGATGGGGGTTGCAGATAGTATAGGGCCATTAGGCCACTGCAAGGACTTTGAGTGAGGTAGAAAGACACTAGTGGGTTTTGAAAAGAGAAATGTCATGACTATATTTTTAAATGATTATCTTGACTCCTGTGTTGAGAACAGACTGTTTGAAGCCAGGCATGCTAACAAGATCAAGGCAATTAAAATAATCCAAGTGAGAGATGACAATGGCTTGGACCAGAGTTGTAGTGGTAAGATGGCAGGAAGTAGTTGGTTTCTGGATATATTTTGAAGGCAGAGCCAACATTGCTTTGCTAATGGATTGTATGTGGCATGTAAGAGAAAGAGGTTTCAAAATGACTAACATTTTTGGCCTGAGCAAAGGAGAGAATGGAGTTGCAATGAACTGTGACAAAGAAGAGATAAGAAGAGCAGATTTGGGGGAAAAGATAAATATGATTTTGTGTCTTTCAAGTTTAGGATGTCTATTATACATCCTATGGAGATATGAAGTAGTTAGTTGGCATATGAGTTGGAGTTCAGTGGACAGTTTCTCTCTGGAGATCCAAAATTGGAGGTCATCATTGTACAGAAGTTATTCAGAGACTTTAGACTAGAGTGGGAGTGGCTAGAAAAGAGTTCTAAGAACTGAGAGCTGAGGACTTCAATATTAAGACAGCTGGGTTTGTATTTAAGCTCAGTTACTTAACGAGCTCCGAGACCTTTGATGACTGATTTTACCTCTTGAACCTTTGTTTTGTTGTTGCTTAAATCTATAAAATAGAATATTGGCTAGTATCTTTTATGATTGTTGTGATGACTAAGTGAATTTCTCATTTAAAGTGCTTAGCACACTGGCTGGCACATGGTAAATACTCAATATTTATTAGGTAGTATTCTTTTTTTAAAAAACCAGTATCTGTCTTGCAAAATATTAATATATTCACATTAGTGACAATATATAATAATACAGTAATGATTAATTCTATCTAGATGAAAGATGGCAAACTAGAAGTGTACAATGAGCCCCCTTCCTCGCCCATCTAGTATCTTAAACAAGTTATACTTTCAGCCTAAAACCACCTTTTTCAAGTTGTTAACTTTTGAAGTCTAAATACTTAATTTTGCTTTAATCTCTGGAAAGTTTTAATTTTTATTTATCTGCCAAGATATATGAAACACAATAATAGAGACCTATTTTTCTTTACAGTGTTTGCATTCAGTATGGTTGACTGTTAACAAAAATAACAACATGGTTGGTGGAATTAGAAATAAGGACACTCTTCTTTAACACATTTGAATAGTCATTTGGTCTGGAAGTTATTTCATCCTTTATAAAAAGATGTCTTCTGATTTTCAAAATAAACAACCTTTTTTGTCCTAGCAAAATAAAATATATTCCTATCTCCTTTTTATAGAAATCCATGCTGAGATTATTTGGGAAACTCTTTTCTGTATTAAAAACAGGTCAAAACTGGCATTTTTTTTAGTGTCAAGGTGGCTTCAGAATTTCTTTTCCTTTGCTGAGGTGGCAAGGGTAACCATAGAGAAATAAAAGAACAGACATTTTATGATGGAAAAAGTATCTTATAAATAAACCAAACTTTTTTATTAATTGTATTTTTTTTTCTTATGACAAGAGAGGAAAAAATTCAATCCCTAGTTTACCAGTAGGCTAATTATTCTTTAGATATTGGTCATAATAAAAATGATGCATCCTTTAAAATCAATGTTTTCTAGAATTGAAGTAGTGCGCAATTCCCTTCTCTGCTGCTAGGTGGCAATTAATGACTTGGAGAGAGAAAAAAATCCACACACACACCCCCACACACCGCCCCAACTTCCCCACCCTGAAAGACACGTGCAGTTTCTCTTCCTTAAGGTAAGAATTCTCTTAAGGATAATATTCTCTTTCCTACTTTGTTTTGCCCGGGTGAATTTACATTCACCTTTTCCTTTAATTGTTAAGAATAACACATACAAATCTAACACAGGCTGCTATAGCTAGAGAAGAATAGTTCGTATCTTTTGAAGAGGGTGGTTTCCAGAGTGTATGTTTGTGAGTGATATAGAGTAGGAAGTTGCTATAATTTCCCTGCAGTTTTTTTTCAATTTTAGTAAAGAAATATTTCCTGTGAAAGGAATTACAACTCGCCCACTTTAACACTATGCCAAATGTAATTAAATGTAAAACAGAAATGAAGAAAATACTTTTAAAGACATAAAAGCAGTTCAGTTTCATTGTGGTGAAATTGCTCTTTCAAATGAACTATAGGAAAAACAATACTAATTCTTCACAAGAGTCACAGAGTGGCACAATATAAAGAACAATTTTTTTCCAGACAACATATCCAGATATATCTATTCCTAACAAAATTATTTAAACACTGCACATAGTTTTTTTTGTATTTAAAGGTCTAGTGAATCTGGTCTATATCCTTTTAAAATATACGTTGAATTACGTACATTGCTTTTTGTGACTTTCTTTACCAAAAGAATATATGTAATGAGTATTTGTTTCATATAAAGCTCAAAATATCAGAATCCTTGTTCAAAGAAGACTCTCAGTTTGGGTCTTAAACCAAAAAGACTCTCCCCAGGCTGAACTTAATGAAGCCTAACACCAAAAAGAAAAGCTGTTTCTGGCATTCTAGGCCTTCCCTGCATCCAGATGGCCGGTCTGTAGCCCAGCCAGAACCAAACCCTTCCTGCTGCCTTTCAAGCTGGCCTTGGATGACAGCCCCAGACTACACCAGCTTCCATACCCTCTTAACTCTTCAGTGACCAAAAATTTTAAGAAGAGATGGGACTTCCAATGTGAATTTGGTTGAAAGGGTAAATCAAGTTTTAAACCTGAAGTTTAGTTTATAAAATATTTATTCCACATCACCTCTCCCCTCCCGTCCCATAGGCTTCCTCCCAAAGTAGCTCAGTCAGCCAACTGGCATCAGAGGAACACCGTTTAGAAGGGAGTGTGTGTGGGCAGCTTGCAGGTGAGGGCAGGGCTGCCAAGGCAGACCATGCGGTTTGTCCTGTGCCTACACCCAATACCTGACTTGTGCCTTTCCAGGGCATTTGTATACACACAGCAGAACTGCTGTTGAGGGTGTGGGTAATTTCAAAAAGTATTTTTAAAAAATAACTCATTGACAAGATTTAGATTCAGCAAAAGAGAAGGTATATGGGAGATATAAAATGACCGTGCATGGAATTAAGTGAGAACTTCTCTGAAGTAGTTGTGTCAGAAAAACAAATCTACTGTTTTAAACGTGCCATTGGAAATCTTACCAGTCGCAGCCATTGTTTTCACCTTGGATTTTCAAAGGTTTGTTTGTATGTGCAAGTTTCACCAGAAGGTGATACACAAAGCAAGCTCTACACTTGAAGGCAAAATTTCCCTATGTCTTTGCTTTTCTCCACATTGGGAGATGTTACTGACTGATTTGCAAGGGTGCTTCTCAGTTGGCCAGAATAGATGTTTTTCAGACGAAACCCTATGACTCTCTGTCACTTTCCTTCTTATTTTTGAATCTCATTTCTTAGTTCTGTGCTCACTGTTATTTTTAATTATTATTATGCCTGTTGCCAAGCTATTCCACTTCCCACAGGGTTGATTAGAGACCTGAGAAATCCAAGCCAAAATAAAGTCCTGGTTTCCAGATCAGACTACATGAACAAAGGAAAAAAAAAATATTGCAAAAGTGGTAGCTTTAACAGAGCCCTTAAATAAAATAAAACAAAAAATGTAATGGAACCTACAACTATGGAGAATGGAGCTTAAAAATAGGGACCCATGGAAGGAAGAATGAAAGGATAAAAAATCATATAGCACTGACATGAAAAGCAAGTATATAAAAGAAATAATAAAAGTAAATTCGATATATCTATTGATTTGCCGTGTTTAGCCCTGCATGCTGGATGGCTGCTCCAAGCAGCAGAAACTCTCTTAGCAGCCAACATAAAAGGGGCCCTCTGGCGCCAGCTTCACATTTGTGGCTTCAGAACTGAAATCCTTCCTTTGACCCTCTCCACCTGCCTAGCTCTGTTCAGATCTTCCCTCCTCTGGTTTCAGCTTCACCACTTGCTTCTTAGCATTTGCCTGGCACACAAATGCACAAGGTTGTCTTCTGTGCCATGGCTTTTTCTCATTGCAACTAGTGTGATGAAAATTGGGACCTTTCATCCAGCTATGTTGTCTCAGGCCACCTTGGGTAACAACCCTCACAGTTGGAGCCAATCCTCAAGATTTTTTTCTTTTGTGAAAAACACACAGCTCGATGCACATTTCCAGAAAATAAGGCCGAGATCACCTAAATGCAGAAAGAGTATAAAGGTATCATTCCTGGACATAAATGTCTCTTTTTTAGTTTTACACATTACCTTACTTATAACTTATTACCTTATTGTTAATATTACCTTAATAATAACTGATATCTGATGGATTGCAACTGGATTTTCACAGAATAATATCACACTACTTCTGCCAGAGTGTAAATGTGAGAAAAAAGATTAATGAAAGCAAAAAAGGAACTAACACATGGAGCTAGACATCAACTTTTCCTCTTCGAAAATCTGAAGAAAAGCTCAATTAAAGGGGAAGATTGTTTTAGAATAAGTCATCTAATGTGGGTGTAATGCTCTTTTTAAAAAATATGTATTTTATTTCTGTGAAAAGAATTTTAGTTCCCCTTTCATTGTGAGGAGGGAGGAAAAACTTGGGAGCACCATTCCCATGTTTTAGTGTAAAAAGAAAATTGCTGGCATGAGAAATGTTATGAACTTAGGAAAAACAATAGTTTTCTCTCCTAATTAAAATGTTGTATGTTTCTCTACTTTTTCCTATCACCATGAGAGTGTATATATAAAAAGGCTCCTTGCATAAAACCCTTTGACCAGATTTCACAACTCTCGTCCTATGTTAACAAGACGTCTTTATTTAGTTTCAGTCTTTCCAAATAAGCTTGTAAGTTTCTGACACAGCAAATACCAGTTTCTATCCCTTGATCCTCTGCTAAAACCTGGCTTGATTTGTTCACGTAAAAAGGTGAAATTAAGCCCTATTTTTTTTCTTTTTGTTATTTTTCTTTTAAGTATATTTTATTGATAATGCTGTTACAGTTGTCCCAATTTTTCCTCCTTTGCTCCTCTCCACCCAGTACCCCCGCCCCTCCAGCAATCCCCATGGGTCCGGCGTGTAAGTTCTTTGGCTTCTCCCTTTCCTGTACTGTTCTTAACATCCCCCTGTCTATTTTGTTCCTACCAATTATGCTTTTTAATCCCTGTACCGTTTCCACCATTCTTCCCCTTCCTCCTAACAGCTGATAACCTTCCAAATGATCTCCCTATCTATGATTCTGTTCCTATTCTGGTTGTTTGCTTGGTTTGTTATTGTTTTTGTTTTTTAGATTCAGTTATTGATAGCTGTGAGTTTGTTGTCATTTTAATGTTCATAGTTTTGATCTTCTTTTTCTTAAATAAGTCCCTTTAACATTACATGTAATAATGGCTTGGTGATGATGAACTCCTTTTGCTTTACCTTGTCTGAATAGCACTTTACCTGCCCTTCCATTCTAAATGATAGCTTTGCTGGTAGAGTAATCTATGTTGTAGGTCATTCCTTTTCATTACTTTGAATACTTCTTGCCAGTCCCTTCTTGCCTGCAAAGTTTCTTTTGAGAAATCAACTGACAGTCTTATAGGAACTCCTTTGTAAGTAACTCTCTGCTTTTCTCTTGCTGCTTTTAAGATTCTTTCTTTACCTTTAACCTTTGGGCATTTTAATTATGATGTGTCTTGGTAAGGTCCTCTTTGGGTCCAGCTTGTTTGGGTCTGTCTGTGCCTTCTGGACTTGTATGTCTATTTCCTTCACTTAATTAGGGAAGTTTTCTTTCATTATTTTTTCTAATAAGTTTTAATTTCTTGCTCTTTCTCTTCTCCTTCTGGCACTCCTATGATTTGGATGTTAGTACATTTACAGTTGTCCCAGAGGTTCCTAAGCCTTTCCTCGTTTTTTTGCATTCTTGTTTCTTCTTTCTGTTCTGGTTGAATGTTTATTTCTTCCCTTTGTTCCAAATCATTGATCTGAACCCTGGCTTTCTTACCTTCACTGTTGGTTCCCTGTATGTTTTTCTTTATTGCACTTTGTGTAACCTTCATTTCTTCCTTTATTTTTTTGCCATACTCAAAGAGTTCTCTGAGCATCCTTATCACCAGTGTTTTGAACTCTGCATCTGATAGGTTGGTTATTTTTGCTTCGTGTGGTTCTTTTTCTAGAGTTTTGTTCTATTCTTTCATTTCGGCCATATTTCTTTGCGTCCTCAATTTAACAGTCTTCCTATATTTGTTTCTGTGTATTAACACACGATATGAGGGTGTTTAGTGCTGGCACATTATGACGGGAGCAGAAAGTTTTTTGAAATATGTGCACAAATTTTGTCATTATGTAAAACCACTATAAATCGAAAACTACTTCGAATTTTTTTTATGAAAACTTGATTTTCTTACCGTAGAAAGTATTCTTCATTGTTATTATTAAAGATAAAGGCACTCTGTACACAGTTGGCGAAAAACATAATTTTACGTGTCCCATGTACAATGTATTAAGTAGAGCTGTTTTTATTCCCTGTCTTAGTAGTGGGGCTTATGTAGCAAAGACACCTATAAATTGTGTGGGACAGAGCCTTAGGTAATTGCCAGGGCAGGGTGACCCACTTCAGCACTTTGTAGCTCTCTGTGTGGTGGGGGGCTTGGGGAAGTGACAGTGTTGCTGACTGGCTTCTGCCGATCTATCCAGCACCTACTCTGTTTCCAGTCACTTCACCCATGTCCCGTATGTGATTGGTGCCCTTCCAGCTGCTGCCCTTGTGTTTGTGTATGTTCTAAGATGATGTGGGCCCTTTAAGTGTTGAAAATCCAGCAGTTTCTTCCGCCACCCCAAACCCCACTGGTTTTTACAGCCAGAGGTAATGGATGTTTATCTCTCCGGTGGTGGAATCCAGGGCTGTGCAGTTGGGCCTGGGGCTGGGATCACTTGCTCGCTCCCGATTCTTATCCACCACACATGAATATGAATAAGAGACTCTCTGTTCCACCACTGCCACTACTGCTGCTGCTGCCCCTCTGTGCCTCTCTGTCCTGTCTCCATGACTTGCCTTTCCTACCCATCTGGATGAGTGTGGCTTCTTTAAATCTTTGGTTGTTGGACTTCCATATAGCTTGAGTCTCAGGAGGTTCTGGTTGTTTTTGAGATATGGTTGTAATTCTTTCTATGGTGGTGGGAGGAGGCGAACTGTATCTACCTACACATCCATCTTAACCAGAAGTCTCTAGGCCCTATTTCTATAGAGCACTTTGTCTTTATGCAGGGCCACACAGAACTGTGGGGAGTTCCACTCAGGCCCAGGGAGGAGACAGATTGGCTGTCATCCAATTCAGCTGCCTCAAGAGAAATTCAGCTTCCTTGTGCTCACAGACAGTCCCTTCCATGCTGACCTTTGACTAACTGGCAGGGCTCTTGAGCTCTGACCCTTCTTCCTCTCTGCCCATACTCTTCTTCTTCTTCACATTGTGGATACTTCTTGGAAAGGGAAAAGCCTGAGGAAAAGGTGCTGGGGAGAAGAAAAGTGGAAGTCCTAACTTTTGAGCCCATAAAGATTTCCCCCAATTGAGAAGGGAGTAGATTGTTAATTTAAAAGGATGTCAACCCATGGCATGCAAAATTTGCAAAACATGGAGAATTTATCTTGGTCTTTGCATCAGAGTAGATGCTTTACAAACTGTAGGAGAACATCCCAAAGTCTTTTTTTAAACTCCGTATTTAGTGGAATATTTTGCAAACATTTTTGCTTTCTTTTTATGATTATTTTTTAATATGTTTTATTGATTATGCTGTTAGTTGTTCCAATTTCTTTTCCCTCTGCTCCCCTCCACCCAGTGATCCCCCCTCCCTTCAGTTGCGCCCCCCCTTAGTCCATGCCCATTGGTTGTGCATATAGTTTTTCTCAACATCTTCCTGTCTACTCCACTCCCTTCTACTGTGCTTCTTAATTCCTGAATCATCTCCCTCCCTTTCCCCCTCCCCCTCCCCGCTGACCTCCCCCATATATGTTCCCCATACCTATAATTCTTTTTCCACTCTTGTTGTCTACTTAGTTTGCTTTTGTTTTGGTTCCCTAGCATCTGTTGTTGGTTATTGTGATACAGTTTTCATTTTAATGTTCATAGTTTTGATCCTCTTTCTCCTAAACCAGTCCCTTTAACATTTCATATAACAGTGGTTTGGATCTAATGAATTCCTTCAGTTTTACTTTGTCCTGGAAGCACTTTCTCTGCCCTTCTATTCTGAATGACAGCTTTGCTGGATAGAGTAATTGTGGCTGTAGGTTTTTGCTTTTCATTACTTTGAATATTTCTTGCCAGTCCCTTCTTGCCTGCAAAGTCTCCTTTGAGAAATCAGCTGATAGTCTAATTGGGACCCCTTTGTACATAATTATCTTCTTCTCTCTTGCTGCTTTTAAGATTCTCTCTTTAACTTTAATTTTTGACATTTTGATTATAATGTGTCTTGGTGTGGTTCTCCCTGGGTCCAGTTTATTTGGAACTCTCTGTGATTTCTGGAGCTGTAAGTCTATTTCCTTCCCCAAGTTAGGGAAGTTCTGCTTCATTATTTTTTCACATAATTTTTCAATTTCTAGTTCTTCTTCTTCACCTTCTGGCAACCCTATAATTCAGATGTTCACTCTCTTATAGTTGTCCCAGAGATTTCTGAGCTTCTCTTCATTTTCCTCACTTTTTGTTTCCTCTTTCTGCACTGGTTGACTGTTTGTTCCTTCCCTATGTTCCGATTTGTTGATTTGATCCCTGGTTTTCCTTCCCTCACCACTTGTTTCCTATGTATTTTTGTTCATTTCAGCAGGACTGATTAAGTCCCGCTGTTATTTCTGTAAGCTGTCTTATAACTATAGCTCTGAACTGAGCCTCATAAAGGTTATCTATCTGTTCATCAGTTAATTGATGCATTTGCATTCTGGTCAGCTGTGTGATTGGGATCTCTATCATGATCTGTGCCATCCTGATAGGTTTGTTTACCTTTCCTTCTTGGGCAGGGCTGTCACACCTCCTACACTATAGTGGGCAGAGCCCCATGCACTCATCACTACTGGGCGACCCTTCTTACCACGCTGTGGAATTTTCTGTGGGGGTGGGGGTCCAAGATGGATTCCTGCTGTTCTCTCTCCGCTGAGAGATGGGGAGCCTCCTCCTCCATCCCCATGCCCTCTGGGCCTCACAGTCTGAGGCAATGAGGGTCTGCCTTTCCTGGCATTGGAATCATGAGCTGACGGATTTGGTCTGCAGCTAGGGGTGCTCCCAGGCACTTCTCGCCTCCCCTTAAATAAAGGCACCTGTGCTTACCGCAGTCCCGCCACCCATCGCTGCAGCTGCTGCCGCCACTACAGCTTGACCTCTCCACCCTAGCTTCGCCCCTCCTACCCATCCAGATGACCCCACTTGTTTATAACTTCATACATTGGACTTTCATGTAGCTTTATGTTCTGGAACCTCTGGTTATTTCTGGTTTTGCGGTAGTTGTAGTCCTTCTTAGTTGTGGAAGGAGACGGAGTGTGTCAGTCTAGGCCTCCATCTTGGCCGGAAGTCTCTTTTTATGATTATTATTGTCAGTAGTTCCACTGTGTGGAAAGATTATAGGAAAAACTACAGTGCATACAATAGTCAAATCTTATAGAATTTGATGCTACAGCCTTTAAAAATGCGATTAATTTATTTCATAATCATTTAATTTTGAAAGAGACACAACCAGTATATTTTAAAATCCTTTATTCCACAGTTAAAACTTAAGAAAAAAAGTAAGTAATATGAAATAACAGTTGTAAAATTATAGAAGTACCTTTTAAATTATAGAAGTAAAAATTTGATTGTATTTTCCTGATTTTTGTTTTTCTTTGATGACTTTAGTGATGGCTCTCTCCTCCTGATAACGTTGTACAAACAACCCCTTCTCTTTTGGGGTATCTGTCACCCTTTCATCTAGCCTGCTCTATTTACCTTCCAAAAGCTGGCATTTGGCTGAAACTAGAAAAAAATCTTTTTCCAGTTCATTAGCAACTTGTTGAAGGCAACTGACTGTTTTTCAATAGGAAAAAATTCCTTCCCCTATTTTGTCACCTCTATCCTCTAAACACTTCACAGAGGTCTGGCTGAGCCCTCCCCTGATTACCACACAGTGGCTTCCTTAAAACAAAACAAAACAAAAACTTACAAGCAGCTTGTGTCACAGACATGTGGCATTTTTTTTCTGAAAAGAGTCATTGCTGTCTACTCATAGTGTCTGCATCACAGAACTGGGAGGGACTTCCCAATTCAGTCCTACCCACCCATTTTATAGGAGAGGAAACTGAGGCTCATAAAAGTAAGGCCATATAGTCCAACTTCTATAGCAAAGTTTTCTCTTGTTCTGTACCATGGACCACCTTGTCAGTCTGATGAAGCCTATGGTTTCCTTCTTAGAATAATGTTTTTAAGAGCATAAAATAAATTATATGAATTTGGACCCTTTTCCTTATACCATACACAGAAATCAACTGAAATGGATAAAAAACCTAAACATAAGAGCTAAACCTATGCAATTCTTAGAAGAAAATATGAGTGAATATTTATGACTATAGATTAGGCAATGGTTTCTTTTATCTTTTTTATAATAGCTTTATTGAACTACAATTCACATACCATAAACTTCTTCCATTTAAAATTTATACAATTCAGTGGTTTTTAGTACACTTACAGGGCTGTATAACCATCACCATTATCTAATTTTAGAGCCTGATATATATATTTTTTTTGTATTTTTAAACAATAAAGAGGATTTATTGGTTCATGTACAGAGATGATCAAACAATGATACCAAAGTCTGGATTTTTCTATTTGTCCTTTTCTTCTGCCATTTTGGCTTAAAAAACAGCTTTATGAAACTAACTCACACACAATCCACTCATTTAAAGTCTACAATTCAATAGTTTTTGGTATATTCACAGAGTTATGTGATCTTCACCTAGGCGGCAGTTTCTTAGATATGCCATTAAAAGCACAAGCCACAAAGAAGAAAATAATTGGTTTATATAAAAATTAAAAACTTATGTGCTGCAATTAGTACCATGAAGTCTGTGGAAAGTTAACCCACAGAATGGGCAAAAATATTTGCGAATCATACATCTGATAAGGGACCTGTATCCAGAATATATGAGAAATTTTTATAGCTTAATAAGTAAAAGATAAACCACCCCATAAAAGAACGGGCAAAGGTGTTGAATAGACATTTCTCCAGGAAAGATACACAGATGGCCCATAACAACATGAAAAAATGCTCAACATCTTTTGCCATTTGGGAAATTCAAATCAAAACCACAATATCACTTCATACCCAATAAGATGGCTGTAATCAAAAAGGCATACAGTAATACAGGATATTGAGGAATTAGAATCCTCAAACACTGCTGGTGGTATTGTAAAGTGATGCAACAACTTTGGAAAATAGTCTGGCATTTCTTCAGAGGTTAAACATGGAGTTACTATATGACACAGCAATTGTACTCCTAGGTATAAACTGATTAGAAATGAACATACATTCCCACACAAACTTGTACATGAATGTTCATAACATTATTCCAATAGCTGAAAAGTGAAAGCAACTTAAAAGTCCATCAACATGAATAAACAAAATATGGTCTATTCATACAATGGAATATTATTTGACAATAAAAAAAATGAAGTCCTGACATATGGTAACAACTTGGATGAACTTCAAAAACTTTATTCTAAGTGGGCGAAGCCAGTCACAAAAGACCACATATTGTATGATTCCATTTATATGAAAGGTCCAGAATAGGCAAATCTTTGAACACAGAAAGTAGATTAGTGGTCGTCTAAGGCTGGGTGCAGAGGGGAAGAGAGTAGGAAGTGACTGCTAATGAGTATGGTTTTCTTTTTGTGGTGATGAAAATGTTCTAAACTTAGGTTGTAGTGGTGGTTATATAATTTAGTGAATGTATTAAATCCATTAAATGCTGTACTTTAAATGGGTGAGTTTTATGTTTATATGAATTCTATCTCAATAAAGATGTTTTAAAAATAAAATATGTAAGAGTCTAAAGGAAACCAATTTCAATGAAATACAGTTATCAGAATATTAAAAAACAAATATGTGATATAATGATATATGTGCTTCTTTGTTAACATGTTAAATTGTAAGTTGTCACAGCAAGTCTGCTACTACCATAATTTTGAAATAGAATGAGTGGATATATTATTTTGAGATATAAGCAACAAATGTAAAAGCAATAAGAAAATTTCTGATTTTTGTTGATGAAAATTCTAAGTACTGCTAATACTCCGGTTTCCTGTCTACATTAATAATTGAAGGACTACATGGCCACCTTAAACATACAAACAGGAGTAGATGACAGGGCAGAGGTTGGGAAGATGCTGAAGGAAATGCCAAATTTCAATTAGAGGTCAGTGAAAATAATGATGTAATTTTTCCCCTTCCAAATTCATGGAGACCTTGAATTCTATCTATAGACCCTCTAGGGGTCTGTCAAGAGAGTAAGAAAGCTGGTTTGAAATCCATGCTTCCTGACACAGTCCATCCAGTTCTTTAATCCAACCTTTTTTTCTCTCCTACTAAAAGGAATTAGATAGAAAAGAATGAATTTTATGTAAACTGCTAGATGGAGTCAGTGCTAAAAAGAGAAGGACCTGAGATTTGCTTGTCTGGGAGTTTCTAAAGAAAAAAGGATTTGGACAATGACCCACCTTCCTACTTCATCCCTGCCCTAACCCACTACCACAACTACTCACACAATGCATATACACTGCCGCCATCAAATGATATTACAATGTTTCTCTTTTTCAATAGGAGACATTGATTTAGAGAAATAATTGTTGTTTAGAGCTCTAGTGAAAATGTAAATTTTGAAGTTTTCTTAGAGGGAATATTTTAAAGAGGTTGCTTTTGAATACCTGGCAAGAAAATAACGCTGCCAGCCGAGATTGAATCAGTTGGAAAACAGGGTGGGGTAGCCAAGCTCAAACCACTGATTTTAAATTTTGCAGAAATTTAGCCACTTTTCAGTTAAGAAGAGCTTACCAGGGCATGCCATCTTTTTTTTTTTTTTTTTTTTTTTTTCCTTTTCTTTTAAATCCTCACCCGAGGACATGCTTAACTGATTTTAGAGAAAGGAGAAGGGAGGGAGAGAAACATTGATCATGCACACGCAACTGGGACTGAACCTGTAACTTAGGTATGTGCACTGACCAGGAATCAAACCCACATCCTTTCGGTTTATGGGATGGTTTATGGGACTCTGCTCTAACCAACTGAGCCACACTGGCCAGGGCAGGGCATGCCATCTTTAGAGACAGCTGCTGATACATGTAGTCACTAAGAGGTCGACTGGAGAAAAACAGACAATCAAGTTATTTACCTCTATTATATTCAGATTACAGTAAATATGAGATGATTACAATATGTACGCACATATAGAGTAAATAAGTTTTAAAAAAGAGAATAGAATGTATGACATCCCTGCCATTATTTGAAACCTGGCGCAAGGAGTTTTTTGGGTCCTACTCTGAACTGCGCCTTCTTTCCAAATCACCTGCACCATGTAATATGTTACTTCCTGATAGAGTAGTAGAACCTGGACTGTGGTTTGGCACTGGGCATTAAGACTGGTGGTCATGCCTCAGCAGGTGTGGTGCAGTTTGTTGGGCATTTTTCCGCAAACTGAAAGGTTGCCAATTTTATTCAAGGTCGGGGCACATGCCCAGATAGCAGGTTCGGTCCCCCATCGGGGCGCATAGGGAAAGCAGCCAATGGAGATTTCTCTCTCACATCAATGTTTCTCTTGCTGTCTTTCTCCCTCCCTTTCTCTTTCTCTAAAAATCAAAAATTAAAAAATAAAAATAAAAGACTGATTGTCACTGAAGTACTAGGACTTAAAAGGTTAGACAGAACACAATTATATTTTCTGAATTAAAAAAAAGAATGTGTTATAACTATGGAGTTCTATAGTTCTTTATGTCATCAAAAATTCTTTGGGCAATATACTTTGTATACCAAAACACTAGAGTCAAAGGGCAGAATATTTAAAGTTGACACTATCCTTAAAACCCAGGCTGAGTGGCCATCAGAAAGATATCCCAGATCAAGAGATTTGGGAGTACAGTAAACATGTATAGAAACTGGGGAAGATCCAGACCAAGTTCATCAGTCAGGACTTCAAACCAAAGCAAGGTCAGAACCCCAGTAGTCGGGGTCCAGAGATTGAGGAACAACACTCAGAGCAAGGATCAGGGCTAGCCATCTGTCAGAAACCAACTAATAAAGGGAGGCAACCAGAGGAGCTCAAAGATTCTAGCAGACCAAACACCCAACCCAGGGCAATGCTCCAGTAACAGGAGCTCCCTAGGCACTGATGGAGAGGGGCAAGCAGGTAAGACAACTGACAGGCTAGATAACCAGACAGCTCCAGCCTCAGGTCTAAAGATTTGCTGATTCCAATTATGATTGAACTTAATTCCTACAAGGCTAACCCTAACCTGCAAATGGGAGAAAGGGAGAAGATGGGGCAGAGGTTGGGGAGTGGAGGAAGAGATGGAGGTGGAGCATCAGCTGCTTCTGATGGGTAAGATCCTGACTAATTATTATATACACACAGAGTTATATATAAATTATATTATTAGCAACAAAAAAAATAGTTGATGCTTATATAGCACTTATGTCATTAACCCTTTACATATGTTAATTTATTTAAACTTAAAACAAGCCTAGTACTATTATGTTCATTAGGCAAAAGAAGAAACTGAGGCACAGCAAAGTTAAATGATTTGCTCAAAGACAAATAACTAATGAGTGGTAGGGGTTGGATTTCAAGGTAAGCACTGGCTTCCTTCTTCACTATTCTATAGCCCCCTTGGCATGTGTGTATACACATGTTTATATACATGTGCCTTTGCACATATATATATATATATATATATATATGCACACACAATGGTGTTAGAGCTTGTTTGTACTGGCTCACGAGAGCCAAATGTGCACGTCTATTCCCAACTCCACATTCAGTGCTATCATATTGTTAGCTTGAGACTGGCCATGGAGAGAGGATTTACAAGATAGAAATCGGCAAATCAGGACTTTATTTTTTGAAGGGCTGGCTTACCAGCATAACACAGGGTATGCACATCATATAGTTACACATATCATACTAATAAGCATACATAATATATGTAATGAAAAGCAAATAAATTCACATTATAAGCTACAAATGAATTAAAAACCTTCAACTATGAAACAGAGTTTAAAAATACTAGGTATAGAAATAAATTGTGTTTTCTTGCCTGTGTAGTAACTTTATTTTGATCTGCTTTCCCTCACACCCAGCCCATACTGGTCAAAGACCAAATAAAGAGATTTCTTTAGAAGATACTATAAAACGTTAAATTGAATTTTAGTATAAAAATGCCTTGATACTGCTCTGTCGACAACACTATAAGATAAGCCCCTATCAATCCTAGATCTGCTATGTTACTAAAAGAAAAATACTGATTAAAAAAAAAACCTTGATGCTTGTAATTACACAATTACTGTTTGTTTTTTCAGTTAGACTCATGATAGAGTCAGTAGTGAAAACAATACATTACAATGTCTGTTTATGGCTTTTGATGAAATGTGCCTATGGGTTGCTATGAATTTTAATATGAAGCTCATTGCCTGGGATCTGCATAACTTTTATTATTTAACTTAATAAAATCCTCCAGATGTGGATTAACTTCCTTTGTTCAGTATTTATTATTGTGTTATCTGCAATGAAATGGGAACTGTAAGCATTTTGATAAGTGGACTGAAAGGTTTCTAAATCTCACTCTAGCTTCTTAGAGTGAGCCCCATTATATGCAGTAATCTGATTTTATTATTTCCTGCAATGGAAACCAAACCTAAACAGATGTTTTTGCCACCTCATACAACATGGCAACTTAAGTAGGCAGCTCTCCCTGTGTCCTTGGATCCTCCTGGCTAAATGAGTGGCACAGAGTGAGCACAGGGCTGGAGTTCTGGCTGGAGCAATGAGGACATGAATAGATTCTACACAGATGCTCTAATCGCAATAGCATGGAGCCAGTAGGTAATAATAATACATAGGACTGGATCTTCTTTTGTCTTGGCAAAAGAAAACATGTTAATTTTACTTAGTCTCATCTCTTAATGCCCACTCTTCTGTATTGAACAAAATGTATATTGGGTGTAATGGTCATCTGAACAGATTCTGAGCACAGTCATTACTTGTAATCATGGTGAGAGGAAATGGAGTCTGTCCATCTGACTACCCTCTGGGGTTCTGACTGCATCGCTTCATCTCAAAGGACAGAGCTGAATACAACAAGCTTATTATTATTATTTCAAGTTTACAAAAATAACAAGGGGTCGTTATGCATGAGTTGGAGGAAAGCAGAGCTCAAAGTAAATATATTCATGTATTTCATAAACATTCATGTGTTTCATAAATAATTAAGGAATCAAATCAAAATAAAAGAGCACAACCTGATAGAAACATTACGTTAAATTTTACCCCAAACCAGCTGAAGTGAACTCAAAGAAAACACCAACAAACTTAATTTTCTCAAATACTGCCTTTGGATTCCTAAAATTATGCAATTACTTTAGAAATGCTAACATGCTACAGCATATTTATTTATCTTTATAGATAAAACTATTATAAAATGATTCACGAGATCGACCACTTGGCTAGTGTTTTTCTAGCTTTATTGTACATAATGAATTAAGATGGGGAAGAGCTCATTAGCAATAATGAGTACCCTGTTTATGTCACTTAAGGAAAACTGGAGAAGAAGAAAAAAAAGATTGAAAAGAGGAAAAGGCAAGCAGAAGATACTAAAAAATACCAAGTTACTAAACAGAGTTAGAGATCGCAGGCTCAGTTTTATTCTTGTTGCTATGAAAATTAAAACTTTTTAAGAAAACCGAACCTTGAAATTTATTATTATTACTATTATTAGTTATATTTTCTTATTCTCCTTCTACAAAATAGAAAATAGGATAATAATTCTTGATGTATGCATAGATATATAGGTGAGGGATTACCATAAAGATGGATTTTAAGCATTTTGCAATTTCAGAGTATAATATGATGCTTCCATTAGAACGTTTATTATTTCTCTGCAAAGAGTGGAGGAAATGTCATGGACTTGCCTATCCTCTATTAGATTATTGATGTGCCTAAAGTTTAGATATTTCAATGCAGCACACATATAATAATCCCAAAAAGATACTGTTACCCACCAAAATGTAAATACCAAGAACTTTTTCAGTGAGACATTCTGAGACTGGCTTTTTTTTACTTAGTATACTGTAATTCTTTTGATATCCATCCAAGTTGTTGCATATATCAATAGTTTGTTTCTTTTTATTGCTGAGTAGTGTTCCATGAGATGACACACCATCACTTAACTATTTACCCATTCGTCAGCAGCCGTCCGTCTCGAGAGACGATGGTGTAGCTTCTTAAGAGTCTATCTGCACCGCCGAGAATGGCTGTGCAATCCAACTCGGGAGTGACACGGCATCTGTCTCCTCCCGTGTTGAATCGACATCTTGTGATGACGCTGGAGTGTCCTCTCCAGTGAAGCTGAAGCTACAGAGCCTGGGCAGGGTGATATGGAGGGTCTGCTGTTGCCCATGCAGCAGACCCCCCCTCTCTTCGCAGCTGAAGGATCCAAGGGAAAGACGGAGTCAATACAGCTTGGCTTCAGGTGCGCCGCAGGAGTTGCCGGTGTTGACTACAACGTCAAACCGCCTTAGGGACTCCGGCTCCGGATTTTCTGTCGGGGTTTACTCCCTTAGCCTTTCCCCTGAAGAGGTATGCCGCAAGGCAGCGGAGGTTTTTTGGAGTCAGAGTTTTCCTTCTCTGATGTGCAATATGATGGAGCCAATTTCTCTGTCAGCATTTGACTTTGTCACTGTGTTTTATTTTAGTCTTTCTCAATGATTTATAGTGATACCTCATCATGGTTTTTTTTTAAAGTATATTTTATTGATTATGTTCTTACAGTAGTTACCATTTTTTCCCCCTTTGCTCCCCTCTGCTCAGTACCCCACTTCCCTCCAGCAATCCCATCACCCTTAGTTCATGTCCATGGGTTGTGCATATAAGTTATTTGGCTTCACCCTTTCCTATATTATTCTTAACTTCCCCCTGTCTATTTTGTACCAATTGATTATGCTTCTTAATCCCTGCACCATTTCCCCATTTCTCCCCCTTCTCCCTCCCAGCTGATAACCCTCCAAATGATTCTCTTCCTATTCTGGTTTGCTTAGTTAGATTTTGTTTTTATTCTTTAGATTCAGTTGTTGATAGTTGTGAGTTTGTTGTCATTTTAGTGTTCATAGTTTTGATCTTCTTTCTCTTAGATAAGTCCCTTTGACATTTCATATAATAATGGCTTCGTGATGATGAATTCCTTTAGCTTTACCTTGTCTGGGAAGCACTTCATTTGTCTTTCCATTCCAAATGATAGCCTTGATGGATAGAGTAGTCTGGGTTGCAGGTTGCCTTTTATCACATTGAATACTTCTTGCCAGTCCCTTCCTGCCTGCAAAGTGTCCTCTGAGAAATCAGCTCATAGTCCTATAGGCACCTCCTTGTAGACAACTCTCCGCCTCTGTCTTGCTGCCCCCAGGACTCTGTCTTTATCTTTCACCTTTGGTATCTCAATCATGATGTATCCTGGTGTGGTCCCCTCTGGGTCCAGCTCGCCTGGGACCCTCCGTGCTTCCCGGACCTGTATGTCCATGTCCTTTGCAAAATTTGGGAAGTTTTCCTCATTTTTTTCAATTATTGCTTCCTCATTCTGCACTGGTTGACTGTTTTTTTCTTCCTTATGTTCCAAATCATTGATTTTAACCCCAGTTTCCTTCCCTTCACCATTGGTTTTGTGTGGATTTTTCTTTGTTTCATTTAGCATAGCCTTCACTTATCTTATATGCTTGCCACACTCAAGCATATCTGTCAAGCCTGTGAGCATCTTTATCACCAGTGTTTTGAATTCTGAGTCTGTTAGGTTGTCTATCTTCTCGTTGCTTAGTTCTCCCACTGGAACCTTGATCTGTTCCCCCTTTTGGGCCATACTTCTCTGTCTCCTCATTCTGACAGGCTCCTGTGTTTGTTTGCCTCCATGTCCCAGGTAGAGCTGTCGCTTCTGTTACATTATAAGGGGCAGAGCCTTAGGGATTCATCAGTACAGGGCAACCTGTTTTACCACGTTGTGGTGCTGTATGTGGGGGAGAGGTCTGCCTTCCCAGCACTCATCTCTTTTCCAGGCACTTCTCCCACTTCTGCACTGGACTGGCCCCCTCTAGCTGCTACCCTGGCCGTCATTCCCAGAGTGGGTGGGTCTGTGGATGTTCTAGGACCGTGGGGACGCTTTAAATAAGCAGACTCTGCTGAGAGACTGGAAGTTTCTGCCTCTGCCCCAACCCCCACTGATTTGCACTGTCAGAAGCAACGAGGCTTGATTTTCCCTGGTTCTGGGATCATGAGCTGCTAGGTCTGGTGAGAAGCTGGGAATGCTCCCCAGGTCTCCCTCCTGACTTTAAAACGTGTGACTGTGCTTTCTGCCAGCCTGCCAATGCCCCCGCAGCTGCCACTGCCCCTGCCACCACACCTCATCTTCTCTGCATTCGTTGGTTGATTCTTTATGTACCCTGATGGGAGACTGAACCTTAAACCTTGGCATGTCAGTATGATGCTCTAACCTACTGAGCTATACCTGGCCAGGGCTCTTAAGCAATTGTTCTTAATGATCCTTTACAGATGTTTGATTTGCAGTACTTTCCAAAGTACTTTTTGGTTTGTAAACACTTTTCTCCAGTCTGTGTCTTGTTTTTTCATCTTCTTGTAGGATCTTTTGCAGAGCTAAAAATTTTAAGTTTGATGAAGTCCAACTTATCAGTCTTTTTCTTATGGATTATGCTTTGAGTGTCACATCTAAGAACTCTTCACCTAGACACAGGTCCCAAAGATTTTCTCCTTTGTTTTTATCTATAAGTTTTATTATTTGATATTTTACATTTAAATCTATGATCCATTTTGAGTTAATATAAGGTGTAAGTTCATTTCTTTACCTATTGACGTCCAGTTGCTCTAGCACCATTTGTTGAAAAGACTATCTTGTTTTTGCATCTTTGTCAAAAATTGGTTAGTCATAATTATATGGATCTATTTCCCTCTACTATTCCGTTGATCTGTGCATCTATCCTTTCACCAATACCACACTGGTTTGTTTATTGTAGTCTTAACATTTAAGATCTATTTTAAAAAAGCACTTCTCTGAATAGTAGCTATCTTTTTTGGGGGGAAGTGCTTATGTTTGCCAGGCCTTGTTTTAAGTGCTTCACATGCATACATTTATTTAATCCTTAGAACATACTATGAGATGATAATATTTAGGCCCATTTTATAGATGAGAAAACTGAGTACAGAGTCATTAAGTAACTTTCTTAAAAGACAGTTTGGAGCTCAGGCCCATACCCATAGCCACTATGCTTTATTGCCTCTCTGGAGTGAACAGATTTCTATCTTCTCACAGAATTGCTTTTACTGGACTCTGCTTCGGCATTTTGCCATCAATCTATGTTGAGAGACGTGATAAGAAACATCTCTGTGAAACTTGCCATTGCATTTACTGTAGGCAAGTTAATGAGGATGTGGTTAACTATGTCACATGGTGTCCTCTTTGGGAGGACAGATGGGAAAAATGTCTCTCAGGTCTCAGTACCAGGAATAGATATATTTCTCCTGAGTAAGTGGTTTGTTTTCATCTCTTGGACATTGTGAAACTATAAATGATTACATTTCCCATTTTGTGTTGGCTGCTAAAAAGCTCAGAACCAAATTTTCAGCCTATCTTTAGCAATGATGTGTACTGTATCTAATATTACTTATGACTTCATTTTTTTTACCCTAATTTTCTCTTTTCCATTATTTCCTCTCTAACTCACTTTTTAATACTTTAATCTTTTTAAAAATGAAAAGTAAACAAGCACATAGCATAAAAAATTCACATACAAGTCTTTTAACATCAACAACAAAAAAATATGGTAGTCTCTTTGTCTACTCCTCTCACCTCTGATTTATGCTTTATAGACCCAACTAGGTTCATATCTTTTATTCTGGGGCTCATACTGTTTTTTTTTTTCCCCCTTGACTTTTCAGTTTAAGTATTGCCTCTTGATTTCCTTATATGGGGATAAGATTTCACTTTTTTTATACCACCCTCTACACACCCTTAACCTATAACCATTCTCCCATTTTAATGACATCACAATTTTTGTTAAACCTGTTTTCAGTGTTTACATTGTTGTGCCTATGGAAATATTGTTCCTAGATGAGCTGCTTCGTGTTCACTTTGTGTCTTATGTAATCATTTTGTTTTCCCTTAGGTTAATAATTGTCTTTTTTAAACTTTAGCTTCCATACAGCAGTCACTAATTTCAGCCAAGTCCTCTGGCAGAATTATAAATCTCTCTACAAGTTTTGTTTGTTTTCTCACAGACATCTCTTCTGGATGTCATCCTGGAGCCTTTCATTGTCCAGCTCCAGCCTGGACGGGTTGCTCCCTAGGCCAGTGGTCCAGCTTCCTCCTGACACTTCCTTTTTTCATTATTTTGAGAATTTCTTCTGCATCTCTTTTTTGTTGGATCTTCTGTTTCCTAAACCTCATATTTTCCTCTTGGTTTACTCAACTTGCTTTGACGAGGGTCATCCTGCAATAGCTTCCTGAGAAGAAGTATATGAAAGGTAAATTTTTCTCAGATCTAGCATGCCTGAAAATGTCTATTTAAACACCACTTGGATAATAGGGTATAGAATTCTAGGTTAAAAATAATTTTCCCTCTGAATTTTTAAGGTATTGCTTCTTTTCATCGAGCTCCCCATGTTGTTACTGAGAAGTTTGACACTAATACTTCCTATGAGACTCCAGGTTTGATTTCTTCTCCCTGGAAAGTTTTGAGATCCTCTTTTCTTCCTAATGTTCTGAAATTTCATGATGATACACCTTATAAGAATAGGGTCTTTTTTCATCCAGTGTGCAGAATGAACCTTAATACAATGGCCCTTTCAATCTGAAAACAGATTTCCTTCAATTTTGAGAAATTATCATGTACATTCTTATTTTAGTAATTCCTTCTCCTTACTCTTTCTAGAACTCTCAAATTAAGTTGTTGGATTACTCTAACTGATCTAATTTTTTTCTTATCTTTACTTTTTTTTATGAGAGTTTCTTAACTTTGTCATCTCTTATGTTGCATTTTAAAATTTCTGCTATAATATTTTTACATTCTAAAGTTCTTTCTGGTTCTATGATTGCCCCCTTCCACTCATCCCCATTTTTGTTATGGCATCTCATTCTTGTTTCATGGAGACCATCTCTTCTCTTACCTCTCTCTAGGACATTAATTTTAGTGTTTGAGGTTTTCTTCTATATTCTACATTTTTATCTCCCTCTGAACTCTTTTTGTTTGTAATTCACATTAGTGACTTTTCATAAACAGCTGTCTATTCATATTTAAGAGTGAGGTACTTAAATGTCCCCTGAGAATGGGCAGAGCTTATTGACTGTTGTACTTCAGAGTAGTGCCACATTTCTTTTGAGGGAGGGGCCTCCAGATGTCATTATTTAAAGATCTTTTCTCTTAAGCTGGTCATTCAATCAGATAAATTCTTTTGAATGGGAGTTTATAAAACTGGCTCCTAGCCTTTTGGGAGCTTTTCAGGTGAAAGGGGCTGGATGCTGGGGAGCTCATTATTCCTTAAAGAAACTTCCATGTAATCCCTCTGCCTTCAGGTGTGCCTGGTGCATCAAGCCCTGATCCTTAGACCCAGCTTCTCAAGAGAATAAACTTCCTGGCCTCTTCTAGGAGGGTAGAAGGGTAGTCACTTGGCTGGGCTATGTTGGGGAGAAGATCTGGGGTTCTAACTAGTCATTAAAAAGGTTTTCAAACAATCTTTTCTTTCCACCAATACCCTATACTTCTATCTTCAGAGGCGTCTGGTGCCTCTGATTTCAGAGTTTTCCAGATAATTTGTCTTCCTTCTTTAGCTTTAAAAATTTTGTCCCAGTATGAGCAAGCCTGTATCCTGATTCAGGAGCAAAACAAGAATTTGAAGTCAAAGTCAAAGAAATGGTGCCTATTGTCAGATACAAAAGATGAGCAAAAAACAAGTAAGGCTTTCGCAACTGAAAGAGCAATCATATTAAAGTTTCAGTCTTTGTCTTCTTTCCCTACATATTTCACCAAATGACTATATTTTGAGAAAATGGGCTGACGAGGAGTAGTAGTTTCCTCTTCTGACCCCAGGTTGTGCCCTGAGAGAGAAGCAAGGCTACATATGGGAGAATGAATTACAAGGTCAGTAACATGGAGGTTGTAGAAAGGTTGAGAAATATGTCCAGGCTTCAGGACTAAGGTCAACAACAATGTGAGGATGGAGAAGATCCAAGTTTATGTGGGTCTTGATTTAGAAGTGAACAAGAGGGCCTGATGTCTTAAAGGAGCTACTGGGGAGGGGGATGGGTTGTGGTTTCCAGCTGTCCTCTCAAGTTGGCATTTGAAGACTGGCTGGTCGATAGAAAGCTACCGGTTAGGGGCATTTCATTTTACTACACTAAATATAGTGGGCCTTTACAAAACTTGGTGGCCTTCCTACACAAAGAGAATGCTGTTAATATACTCTCCATTGAAGGGCATGAGCTCTGGGTTGTTGTTCCAGTGGGATGTGCTGCAAGACTCAGCCAGACCAGCAATCTATTGCCAACTTTGGCCCCTAGGGAGGTTTCAAAAAGGAATGGTTGTGTCCCTAATATCACATTTAATAACTTTAAATAACGGTAGGTATAGCTTAGCTTCACTTAACATGACTCATGGTTGGTACACAAGAAATTTACTGAAGGAAGGAAAGAAGGAAGGAAAGAAGGAAGGAGGGAAGTTAAGTTCCCATTTATTGCTTTGTCACCCAGAAATTTTAGTTGTAATACAACAACAACAATGACAACAATAATAATAGAATTGAAAGTGTAATACTGAGATCAACTATAAAACGGTGTTGAAATCCTAGTGGGCAGAGGAACTAGAACACAGTGGAGTCAGGAAGTGACTTAACTCTCTGATCATGAAAGAAAAGCAATGGGGGCAGAGGAAAGAAACAGAGAAACAAGATGGTGACCGCTAGCCAGAGGAATTTAACTTCCCCTCCTCCTGGTGACCCTGGAGAGATTCCCACAACTCTCTAAGCATCTGGAACTTATTTCACTGTGGGTGGAGGAAGGCAAGTGACAGCTACTAGGACCAGTAGCTTTCTGGAAAGATGGCATAGAAAAGATCAGAGCCTGGCAACTAGAGAGCTGAAGAAGAAAGGAAATGACCATTAGACAGGAGCAGAACTGAAAGGCTTCTTGGCTGCTTCTGGTATTCAGCACATGCAATGGGATCCCAGAAAAACAAAGTCTTTGAAAGGAGAAGAAATTGTGTTAATGTTGCTGGTGAGATAAATGAGCTTTCCAGACATAGATGCCCCGGGAATTCTTAGTATCTACACACAGCCTTGTGTGCAAGATAATGTTTTTTGTTTAAAAAACAAACAAACAAACAACTAATGTAACTGTTCTATACTGAGTCTTCCAGAAACTGACGCTGAGATGGGTATTTGCATGTAGAAAGTTTACTGGGGAGTGCCCAAGGATTCATACCAGAGGAGGAGGGAAGGAAGTGGGATCATATAAAAGGAGGAATTGAACTGCAATGTGGTCACAACAAAGGTCTCAGCCAATTCTGTGGGAAAAGAGGGTGGAGGGCAAAGAGGGCTGAGTCTTCATACCTGGACAAGGACTAGTCGTAAGATGTAGGCTGCCTATCAGCTTGGGCAAAGTGACTTTCTTCAACTGAGGACAGTATCAGAAGAGTCACCCAAGAGCCAACAGCTGTCAATATTCCTAATAGCTGAGGGAATGAATGATTACCTCAATCCAGAATAGTGGATCTAAGTGGCACATGATGGCGTCTGTTACAGCCTACCCTTTGCATTGGATTCAGTCACTTTGTATAATAAGCTCTAGGAACAGCTTCTCTCAGATCCTGGTTGGTCTCTTTTCCTGGGAAAATGGGACAAACAGTCCCTGGTACTGCACCTGGTCTGAAGATAGCAACTGATACTCATTGTCTCCTTGCTCTACAATACATTTTTTTTCCCCACACCTTTGGATCTGTTGTCTAGTTGACTTACCTGGTGGACCTCTGGTTACCATGCCCTTCTCAGGCTGTCTCTGTTTCATTTACTATTAAAATTGGACAAAGAACTACCCAGTAAATCACCAGCACCTCTAAAACCACAGAGTCTAGAGTTGCTGGGACAAGAAGCATAAATAACACAAGTGGGTCACTGTGAGTGATGGTAAGGAGGTCCCAGAGTCACTCCTACTTCCTTCCTTCCTTTGGATTCCAGAATCATGTGTTATACCTTTTAAGAACACATGTTCATATAATAATTGTTAATTTGTGGTGTTTGCTGCATCCTGGAAGATGTTATTACATGGTATCACCTCCAAAGTAGAAACTCAGTTGCACCTTCAAAAGGCCATTTCATCACCTCTGTGAAGACTGGCAGTTTCCATGTAGTGTGGTGTGAAGAAGGAAGAGTGGATCCCATGGTCATGTGCCACTGCTGCACCTACTTTTTCAAAATGAATTTCTGAGTTCAATAAAAATATTGCATGTTGGTGGGTCAAACGCTACCAGATAGCAGTGCTGATTGAGGCCCTGAAGGCAGGAAAGGCAAACCCCATACCCAAAATACATATTTATTCCAGTCAAAATTAATCATTGCCCCTTCCAGTGTAACTTGCCATCAAGGGGCTGGTCAGTCTCCTGGGAGAATGGTGTGGTATTGGAGGCTCAGTGTTGGTCTCTTTTGGTGGCAGGTTGGACAGAGGGAGGAATAAATTGTGGTGTAGGTACAACAAAGGCTCGCCTGGGGAGCTCTGGGCGGAGATGACCCTTCAGAGGTGCCCTTTCTTGAGGAAAGAGAGTCTGGTCTTTATTATCCTCCTCGCCCCCTGACATTGTCCAGTTGTTAGACATGGCTGCCCCCAAGGAGAGGGGCATGATCTTGGTGAAGGCTCTTTCTTCAGTTGATGGAAGGCAATTCTTGGAGAGATACTCATTTGAAAACTGTCAGCCAACTTCCACAGCAGGCAGGGGGCATGAGTGCATCAGTCCTGAAGGGGAGATGTAGTGGGCAGCATACTTCAAAATACACTACAAACTAAACGGTAGGAATTTCTGTTCTAAGTTTCAGCTGTTCCTAGGAGTTCTGGAATGGAGATGGACTGGAGAACGATAGAGAATTATGAGATATGTCACGTGCCAAATATCACAGTTGATTATCTGTGAAATTTTATTGAAAACTGCATACACAATGGTTTTATGTGTATTTAACCAAGCTTAGAGTTGATGCAATAAATCAACAAATAATACAAGAATGCCTTTATCATTAGATATACACCATTTATAAGATTGTGCTTGCTTTCTTTTAAAATTCTTATTGTTGTATAGACATAATACTTACATAGTCACATTAAGAAATTTTCATTTTATTTTAATCTGTTTTTAATTTTCCATTAATACACGTTGTTCATAAAATTATTCTTTATTAGCAATCCAATATTCTACCATATTAACATATCAGTGTCGTCATAATGACTATTGCCTCTATTTTGCGGCATTTGACTTATAACTAGTTTTTCACAATACTAAGTAGTACAGATATAAAAAATAGTTTCAATTTTTTTTCTTTTTTTCCCAACGTGGGATTAACAGAGAGTCCCATGCTGCTTTTTAGAAAGGTTTTCTTAATTTTTAGTACTGTAACCAATGTTTAAGTACCTGTTTACCCGTTGTTATGCTTACATTAGATTTTTTTCTCACTCTTACTTTTCATAGTAGAATGCAACTGTTACCATATTATTGTTTTAAATTCAGTTTCTTAATTATTGGTGAGACAGAAACTTTCCCAAGTGTTTATTTACTTTTTGATTTATTGTTATTTATATCTTTAGGTTATTTTTCACTCCATACAAGGGTACTGATTGTTCATATTTTTATCATTCCCTTATATATGCTAGATAATGGGCAGGCAGTATTTTTCCCTCTTGGACCCCTCCCCAACATAAAGTGCCACAACGTGGTGAAACAGGTCGCCCTGTACTGACGAATCCCTAAGGCTCCACCCCTTACAATGTAACAGTAACGACAGCTCTACCTGGGACACGGAGGCAAACAAACACAGGAACCTGTCAGAATGAGGAGACAGAGAAGTATGGCCCAAAGGGTAAACGGATCAAGGGTCCAGTGGGAGAACTAAGCAACGAGGAGATAGCCAACCTAACAGATGAGGAGATAGATAACCTAACAGATGCAGAATTCAAAACACTGGTGATAAAGATGCTCACAGGCTTGACAGATATGCTTGAGTACGACAAACGCATAAGAGAAGAAGCGAAGGCTATGCTAAGTGAAGTGAAGGAAAATCCACACAAAATCAATAGTGAAGTGAAGGAAACCAGGGTTTAAGTCAATTATTTGGAACATAAGGAAGAAAAAACAGTCAACCAGTGCAGAATGAGGAAGCAAGAATTAAAAAATATGAAGAAAACGTCCCAAATTTTGTGAAGGAGATGGACATACAGGTCTGGGAAGCACCTGGGAGGGTCCCGGGTGAACTGGACCCAGAGGGGACCACATCAGGACACATCATGATTGAGATGCCAAAGGTGAAAGATAAAGACAGAGTCCTGGGGGCAACAAGAGAGAGGTGGAGAGTTGCCTACAGGGAGGTGCCTATAGGACAATGAGCTAATTTCTCAGAGCACACTTTGCAGGCAGGAAGGGACTGGCAAGCAGTATTCAATGTGATGAAAAGCAACCTACAACCAAGATTACTCTATCCAGCAAAGCTATCATTTGGAATGGAAAGGCAGATGAAGTGCTTCCCAGACAAGGTGAAGCTAAAGGAGCTCATCATCACCAAGCCATTATTATTATATGAAATGTCAAAGGGACTTATCTAAGAGAAAGAAGATCAAAACTATGAACACTAAAATGACAACAAACTCACAACTATCAACAACTAAATCTAAAAAATAAAAATAAAAAATCTAACTAAGCAAACCAGAATAGGAACAGAATCATAGGTATGGGCATCATTTGGAGGGTTATCAGCTGGGAGGGGGGAAGGGGAGAAATGGGGAAATGGTACAGGGACTAAGAAGCATAATCAGTTGATACAAAATAGACAGGGGGAAGTTAAGAATAATACAGGAAAGGGTGAAGCCAAAGAACTTATATGCACAACCCATGGACATGAACTAAGGGGGGTGGGATTGCTGGAGGGAAGTCGGGTACTGAGCAGAGGGGAGCAAAGGGGAAAAAAATTGGAACTACTGAAACAACATAATCAATAAAATATACTTTTTTTTTAAAAAAGGTAGTATTAAACTAAGTATAATGGGCAAAAGGGTTTTGGACAGGTGAGATGTGCCTAGCACACCTTCCTACAAAGAGGCCCCCTTTTTTTTTCTTTCTCCTAATATGGAACATTGAAAAATTAATCCCTGCCTTTGTCATCTAGTAGTTATGGATTGAATGATGTCTTTTAACCCTTTTTGCCAAATCTGTTGCCCCCAGAACACAACAAGGATGCCAGCCTGTTGAACCAAGCACGCCGTTGACCGGAGACAGCCAACTGACCTGGAGTCTGCACGATCCTTTCCCATGTGGGAAGGCCACCCTCCCCACCACACCCCCACTCTTATTAGGGTTTTCTGGACCCAAGGGTAGGTAGGATGACGACCATGTCCAGCTTGAAGCAGCTAGAGGAGCTTGAGACCTTCGCCCATTGTCCTTTACAAGATTACAAACGGTCCTAATATTTGAGAGGGGGGGGATAGTTATTTTTTATGAACCAGGGGTATGGACTGGGGGGTGGATTGCTGGGGGAGGGAGATGCTGGGTGGAGGAGAGCAAAGGGGAGAAAACTGGAACTGTTGTAACAATATAATCAATAAAAAACTTTTAAAAAGTTTTACAAAGTCAAAAAAAATAAAATAAAATAAAAAGGTAGTATTATAAGACACTTCCTTCTTATTTCTCTCTTAAGAAGTGAAGTAATTTTGGTTTTAAAATATATACATATGACTTCTGGCCAAGATGGAGGCTTAGACGGATACGCTCGGTCTCCCTCTACAACTAGAGAGGAATACAACTACTTCAAAACAAAAGATAACTAGAAATTCCAGAAAATAAAACTACATGGAAGCCCAACGTACAAAGTTATAAACCAGCGGCGCCCTTTGGGCAGGTAAGAAGAGCGAAAGGGGGCGGAGCTGTTTGCGGTAGGGACAGCAGCAGGGAGAGCAGTCTCAGCTGCAGTCTAACCCCGGCAGCTTGCGACCCCAACGCTGGGAAAAGCAGCCACCACATCACCTCGAACGGTGGGGCCCAGAGGGCGGGAGGACAGATCCCGGTCTCCTAGCGGAATAACTGCAGGAATCCATCTTGGACCCCCGTCCCCACACAAAGTGCCACAGCGCTGCGAAATAGGTTGCGGATAGGCGCCGGTCGCTGGGTTGTGACCACAAAGCGCCACAGCGCTGCAAAATAGGTTGCGGATTGCCACTGGTCGCTGGGCAGTGACAACAAAGTGTGACAGGGCAGCGAGAAAGGTTGCTGGACCACCGCTGGTCGCTGGGTTGTGACGACAAAGGGCCACAGCTCGGAGAAAAAGGTTGCAGATTGCCACTGATCGCTGGGTTGTGACGAGTACACAGGCACTGCCCCCTTTAGCCAGCCCAAGAAAACAAAACACATCTGTCAAAATGAGGCAGACAACTATAGAAATCCTGGCGGCGCAGCTCACCAGGCAACAGATGAAGAATCTGACAGATGAACAAATAAGAAACCTGTCAGAGGCTCAGTTCAGGGCCATTGTTATCAGGTGGCTTACAGAATTAACAAAAGAACTGGAAAAAGATGAGAAAGAATTGAAAAACACTCATACTGAAAGGAACAAAACCGCATACGAGACAGATGGTGAGGAAATAAAATCCAGAGTTCAAATCAACAAACAAGAACATAGAGAAGGAACAACAGTCAACCAGAGCAGAGAGAGGAAATGGGAAGCAAGGAAAATGATGAGAGGATCAGAAACCTCTGGGACAGCTAAAAGAGATCAAATATATGGATTATCGGATTGCCAGAGGGCGAAGAAGAAGAACTAGAAATTGAAAAATTAAGTGAAAATATAATAAAGCAGAACTTCCCAAACTTGGAGAAGGAAATAGACTTACAGGTCCAGGAAGCACAGAGAGTTCCAAAACAACTGGACCCAGGGAGAACCACTCCAAGACACATTATAATCAAAATGTCAAAAGTTAAAGATAAAGAGAGAATCTTAAAGGCAGCAAGAAAGAAGAAAAGAATCATGTACAAAGGGGTCCCAATTAGACTATCAGCTGACTTCTCAAGGGAGACCCTGCAGGCAAGAAGGGACTGGCAAGAAATATTCAAAGTAATGAAAATCCAAAACCTACAACCATGAATACTTTATCCAGCGAAGCTGTCATTCAGAATAGAAGGGCAGAGAAAGTGTTTCCATGACAAAATAAAACTGAAAGAGTTCATTAGATCCAAACCACTGTTATATGAGATGTTAAAGGGACTGGTTTAGAAGAAGAAGGATCAAAACTATGAACACTAAAATGAAAACTGCATCACAAGAAACAACAACAGAAGCTAGGGAACTGAAACAAAGGCAAACTAAATAGGCAATGAGAGTGGAAAAAGAACTATAGGTATGGGGAGCATATTGGGGGGAGGTCAGCAGGGAAGGGGAAGGGGGAGAGGGAGGGAGATGGTATAGGAATTAAGAAACATCGTAGGAGGGAATGGAATAGACAGAGAGAGGTTGAGAAGAACTATATGTACAACCAATGGACATGGACCAAAAGGGGGGGACAAGGGGAGGGAGGGGGGCCACCGGGTGGAGGGGAGCAGAGGGAAGGGAAATTGGAACAAATGTAACACTGTAATCAATAAAACACATTAAAAAAAAATATATATATATACATATGACCATAGGTATATTCATATAAATACAGAGACATAAAAAAGGTCTGGAAGGTTAACTTTGGGTGGCTGGATTATGATGAACTTAAAATTTTTCTTATCGTTTATCTGTAAATTCTAATATATATTACAATTAACACATATCACGTCATTGCTTACAAAGAGAGAAACTCTTCAAATAAGATAAAGAAAACAAAAATATTAATAATGTGATAAAAGACAATTATGAAGAAAAGAAAAAGAGGGGGCAGTTTGGGAATATGTCACACTAGGGGCAAATTCAGATAAACTGTAGTTGCTCCCAAATCCCTTTTTATGTGACTTACTTAACACTATCCAGCACTCTGTGCACATAAGCACGTATCTGCATAGTTGGCCCTGACTTTTCTGGAATGTCCACTTCTGTCCCGGTCTGTCTCAGTCCTGGAATCGACTTCCTGTGACTGCAATTGTACCTGCCTTTGGCTTTCAACCCAGTTGGTTACCACACTGACTACTGGTCATTGATTTCTTCCTGGGTTTCTGATATCAGACTTTGCCCCATGTGTTTGGGTAACTCTGCTCAAATCTCTTTGTAGTCCTTCTTCAGCTGTCACCCCTCCTCACCCATACCATCCACCCACCCCCAGCTCCACCAGCTTCTGCCCAATTCTCAACTGCACCAAAAAATTTGGGGTGACAGACCATGTCCTCAAAAAAGCCATGCCCTGAACATGGCTTTTTGGACCAGAGGTGGATACCTGCCCATAAGAGAAACAGCATGTGATCTGTACACTCTGGCTCAAACAAAACAAAACAAGCAAGCAAGCAAACAAACAAACAAAAAATGGTCAGCCTTGGAGTTGGCAATGTAGCAATCAGGGTCCAATCAGGAAAACAGTAAGCACTGTAGACATGTTATACAGAAGGGATTTAATTCAGGGAATTTGTTACACTGCTGTTGGTAAGTTGGAAAAGCAAAAAACAGGGAAGCTGGGAAGACAGGGAGAACAAAAGTGAAGATGTGGTATGAACATCCTCCAGAGCTGCAGCTGCTTGGGACTGAATGGAAGGTGGGATGAGGTGTCACCCAACTCATGGGGGCGAGAGGGGAGGTACTAGGAAGTGTTCTTGAGGTAAGGAGAAAGTTGCATTGGTTTACAATTTTAGTGCAGTGAGGTACAGCTGTCCCTTGTTCCCACCCTTAGATGAGGTGAAATTGCTTGTTATAGAGACGTTTTCTCTTCCTAGGAGTCTTTGTCTTGCAAACAAAAAAGCCCTCCCAAGATATCCATTGCCTCTGAGTGGCCTTTATAGCTCAGGCCTTTTCCCCCACATTTTCCTTCACCGGGCTGACTCAGAACATCCCTTTCAATTAGGAGTTGAGCTGCCCAAGAGTTTTGATCATTGCTGCTATATGTGACATCACAATGTTTTTAAATACAGGAAAGGGAAGTTCTGCAACATTATCTCTCTTCCTCCCAGAATATCATCATTTGTCTCCTTCTTTACGTGCATTGTACAATGTTGTATTTATAAAACTCTTAATGCCCTGTTAATCATTGCATTGAATCTGTGAATGGGAAGTGTTACCATATTATTTGTTTAGTTTTTCCAGTTGTGAGCAGGAATGACCCTTTGTATAGCATGATTTCCTTTTACTCTATCATTAAGGCTTTGCATTTCTCTTTATAGTTCTTGTTATGTTGACATTAAAATATTTAATGAGAGTTTGGAGTTTTGGTGGTGAATGGATTGCATTTTACACTTTTGTTCCTGGCTATGGATTGTAACAACTTTTAAAATTGGTTTGTTTCCTGCTGACCACTTGAGAAAATGAGGAATTGTCCAGGGTGCGAAAAGGTGCTTAGCAGAGATGGATTTATGTTGCCTGTTTGCTTTCACATATTTGTGTCTCTTGTGGACAGTGTTTGAGTAGTGCCTGACCCATGTGAGCCGTGCGGGTGGTGTACCTTTACCATTTTCCTCTATGAAAAAGCCAAGTTAATTGACCTGTGCTGGGGCCAAATCCATGTCCTTAAGCCCTCTGAAGGCACAGGCAGTATAGGTCTTTGCTTTCAACAGCTCTCATTTCTAATAATCAGAGCTTCCTGTGCTGCTTTGGGAGATATTGATTTCTACAATATGAAATTGAGATGCAGTTTTACAATCAATAATTAAATTTAATAAAGTACTTCTCTTCTTCCCCCCAAATAGTTGTAACTAAATATATACCATGGTATCTTAAAATTAAGAAAGATTTTAAAATTAAACTTTTCATTTTTATATAACTCTAAATTTGTATGTTGTAAAAAATAACACAGAAATAATGCAGCCCTTATCAAGTGTAATAGTTCATTTTATGTGCCAATTTGACTGGGTTAAAGGATGCCCAGATAGCTAGTAAAACATTATTTCTGGATGTGTCTGTGAAGATGTCTCTGGAAGAGACTAGCATTTGAATAAGTAGACTGGTAAAGAAGATCATCCAATGAGAGTGAGTTGAGCATCATCCAGTCCTTGAGGGTCTGAATAGAGCTGAGCATCATCCAGTCCTTGAGGGTCTGAATAGAGCAGAAAGATGGGGGAAGGGTGAATTTGTTCTTTTTTGCTTGAGCTGGGATATCCATCATCTCCTGCCCTTGGACATTGGTGGTCTTCCTTCTCAGGCCTTTGGACTCAGACTGAGACTTATATGCTGACCCCTGATTCTCCGGCCTTTGAAGGTGGACTCAACACATCGACCTCCCTGGTTCTCAGGCCTTAGGGTTTGGACTGAATTATACTACTGGGTGGTTTCTTGGTTCTCTAGCTTGCAGACAGCAGATTGTGGGTCTTTCAATCTTCATAATTGAATTGTGTGAACCAATCTCTATAATAAATTGCTTCTTATATATCTATATAAATGTCTATATCAGTGTCTATATCTGTACTTATATCTATTTGTATATACTATTGGTTCTGTTTCTCTTGAGAACCCTAACTAATATACCCAGTTTCTCTGACTGATAACATCTTGCAAAACTATAGTACATTGTCATAACCAGGATATAAATATTGTTATAGAACATTTCCATCACCACAAGGATCCCCATGTTGCCCTTTTATAACCATACCCACCTGCCTCCCATTCCCCTCAGTTCACACGCTGTCTGTTACCTCTGGCAGCCATTATTAATTTGTTCTCCATTCCATAATCTTGTCATTTCAACAATGGTGTATAAATTGAATCATACAATATGTACATTTTTTGTTTTTTTCACTTATCATACTTCTCTGGAGATTGATCATGTTTGTGCATGTACCGATAATGCTATTTTTTATTGTTGAATATTCCTTGGAATGGTTATGCCCAATTTGCTTAACCACTCACCTATTGAAGTACATCTGGGTTATTTACAGCTTTTGGCTATTACAAATAAAGCCGCTAGAAACACTCATGTACAGATTTTTGTGTGAGCACAAGCTTTTATTTCTCTGGGGTAAGTGTCCATGAGTGTAGTTGCTGGGTTGTGTGGTGGTTACATGTTAAGATTTTAAAGAAAACTACCAAACTTTTCCAGAATGGATGTGCCATTTTATAGTCCCACCCACAACATGTGAGTGATCTGGTTCTCTGCAGCCTCACCAGCATTTGGTGTTATTTTATTTTAGCCATGCTGAGTTTCCTGAACAGTTATAGTGCTATTCAAGTGATTTACTTTATATTGGGTGAATTGGGTTACTTTGTGTTCTTCAAGGAATTGGTTCATTTCATTTAAGTTGTCAAATTTATATGTGTAGAATTGTTCATAGTATTCCCTTCAAATTCATTGATTTCTACTCCTATCTTTGTTATTTCCTTCTTTTTTCTTTGGATTGTTTTGCTCTTTTCCTAGTTTCTTGAATGGGAACTTAGATTATTAATTTGAGACTTTTCCACTTTTCTATATGTACACTAGTGCTATAAAGAAGTAGATATTTTATATTGCATCAGAAAGCCATGATTATAGCTCCCTACCAAGGAATGCAATTCAATTCAGCAAATACTTATGAAGTGTTAGGGTTAAGCACTGTTTAAAATACTCAGTATACATCAAGAAACAAAACAAAGATCTCTATTGTTGTGGAATTTACATTCTAGCAGGAGGAGATAGGCAATAAATAACAAGCATAATGTATATAGTATGTTAGAAAGTGATCAGTGCAGGAACAAAAAGTAGTACAGGTTAAGAGGGAATGAATATTTGCTATACTGCTTTTAATACTACAGTTGTATTGAATAGGTTGGTCAGGCAGGCCTTGTGGAGAAGGTGAGACTTGAGTAAAAATCGAAAGGCATTATTAGTCAAGCCAGTACCTATTAGACGTGTGCTTCAGACAGACTGGGTAGCTATAGCAAGGGTCCTGTGGTGGGAGTGTGCCTAGAATAGCTAAGGAAAAGCAAGGAACTGGTATAGCTGGAGTGGAGTGAACAAGGAGGAAAATGGTAAAGATGAGGTCAGAGCATAATGGGGACTAAGTCTTTGGCTCTTTCTTTGAGTGAGATGGGAGTATATGAAGCAAAGGAATGACATGACCTAATTCAGGTGGTAAAAGAATCACTCTGGCTGCTATGCTGGAAACGAGTATGCCTAGAGGCAGATGACCTCTTAGCAGGCTATTGCACTAATGCAAGTCAGAGGCAGTGTGGCTTGGAGCAGAGTGGTAGCAGTGGGAATAGAGAAAAGTGATTACATTCTTAATATATTTTGAGAGTAGAGCTAATAGGACTTCTTCATAGATTGGACTTGGGGTATTAGAAAAAGATAGGCATCTAGATAACCAGCTTGATATAAATCATTAAACATAGGTGACCATGTTTAATACCATATGCACACACTCTACTCTCTATAGCCTTGCCCACACAGCTTGTTGGACAATGACAGAAACTGACTTAGGAGCAGCTGATCAATGGCTGGACATTAGCTTATAAAATATTGTGACATGGAAGTTTTGCTCACAGAGGCATGGAAACAAGGCACAGACTGACAGTGACCAGAGGGGAGACTGTAGGGATAGGAGGGGGGAAAGAAGGGAAACGGTCTAGTCAAAGAACTAGTATAAATGACCCATGGACATGGACAACTATGGGAGAGGGGTGGGGGTGGGCAGGGCAGGGGAGAGCAACGGGGTGGGGGGAATGGGACAACTGTAATAGAACAGTAATAAAAAATATATAAAAAAGAACATTTTGTTCAAATAAATGGCAACTATCTGTGCCAATGATTTTTTTCTTTCAGGAATCAGAACCGAAGAGACAAGGGAAAGAATAATCAGTGACAGCAGAAGCTGCGAGACACAGAGAGAAGGCAGTATTCAGAGTTCATGAGTAAGCAGAAAACGTGGATAAACAAGAGCTCTGAGCAAACAAAAGCCACAAGGCAGAGAACAGATATACAGAGTAATGACAGAAGTGATAGAAAATGAGTAAGAAAGCATCAAATTCTCTAGAAAGAGAGTCAATGGCCAGGGCTGGGTCACAGGCCAACCCTGGAGCCAGACGTGTGGTCAGCTCCTTTGTCATCAGAAGTGGGAAAGTGGTGCTAGACAGGCACAGACCACAGGTGCACAACAGCCATGCACAGTCAGGCTGCAGTCGGCGCTGTGGAAGCCAGAACTGTGTATGAGCCAAAATTAGGAGGGTGCAAGGAGGCTAGAGAAAGCAGAGGAAAACTGTCTGCTGAGAGAAGCAGAAAAGTGCAGCAGATGAGCAGAAAGAAGCAGAGGTGGCAGACGATGCAGCCCCGCAAGAGAGGGAACTGCCTCTGATCTTCCTGTTTCAGTCCCATTGCAGGGGGGCCTGGCTGTGCTGACCCCTGCACTTTTGTGCCCCAAGAGATTGCCTTTTGAATGGTTTCAAAACACCTCCTTTTCTCCTTGAGTTAGTATGAGTAGTTTTTGATTTATGCTCTGGGAATAAAGATGGTACACTTCACTGGAAATTTGAAAATTTCTTGGTAGTTGCTTCTCTCTCAGGATTGAGAAGGGCCGATAAAGTACCAAAGGCAACAATGCAAATATGTGGTATAAAGAAGAACAAACTGGAATCATGTAAAGCATTTTCCACACCTTGTCTCATTTAATCTGTAGGGTCCAAGAGGTTCCATGACTGAGGCTCTCAGGGGGTAAGTACAGTTCATCCTTATTATTCATGGATTGTGTATTTGCAACTTTGCCTACTCACTAAAATTTATTTATTACCCCATAATCAATACTCCTGGCACTTTCCTGGTCATTCACAGACATGTGCAACGCAGTGGGAAAACTGAGTTGTCCAACATGCACGTGCCCAGCTGAGGTAAGTAAGGCAACCCACTGTCTTCTTGTTTCGGCTCTTATACTGGAAACAAGTTTCCCTTTTAAAAATCTATTGAATGTCACATTTTTGTGCATTTTGTTGGTGCTTTTGCTGTTTAAGGCGCCCGATCATAATGTTGAAGTGCTATCTACTATTCCTAAGCACAAAAAAGCTGATGTACCTTGTAGAGAAAATAAGTGTGTTAGATAAGCATCATTCAGGCATAAGTTACAGTGTTGTTGACTGTGAGGTCAGTGTTAGTGAATCAACAACATAATACTAAATAAGGTGTCTTTAAAAAGAAACACACATAAAATGCAGTTATGTATTGATTGGTTGATGAAAATGTTATGTCCAGAGGTTTGCAGGAATCTAACCCTATATTTTCCTCTAGAATCAATAATTCAGTATTTGCTAATTCACAAAGACTTTCTCAAGCATAACTACCATGAAACACAAGAATCAACTGTAACATGTGTAGGATCAGACAATCTGTGGAAGAGTGGAGTGCCCAGCTCCAAAGCAATGCCTCTGATTCTGGAGAAATAGTGCTCATTCCATCCCACCAC